>NC_073249.2:71507500-72757500 GCF_029289425.2 Pan paniscus
GAGACAAAGATACGTCTAGAAGGGCCAAATAAAGATTTCTTAAGTGTTGGAATAAAAGATTTATTTAAATAAGAAAGTATTTTTAAACAAAAACAAAAAAACCAGGTGACTCCTAAAACCATGATGAACACCTTTAAATATTAAAAAAAAAAAAAATTCTAGTTTTCTCCTAACCTCTGATCACACTTCTGACTGGTTCAATCAGAGGTTCAATATTTTCTATCTAGTCTCTAAGTGTTGGGAGACTTTGAAAGCTGGATCCTTGACATCCTCTGTCCATATTCTCACCATGCATATCATCATTCACAATTAACACATCTACTTCTATCTCCAGTTCAGACTTTGTCTTCTTTGAGCAACATACTCATATATTCAATTTAACACTTAATAGCTATCTCAAGTTCAAAATGTATAAAACCTACACTACGATCTTTCTTTTAAAATCTGGTCTTATTCTAGTGTTCCTTATCCTAATAAATGGGACCACATTCATCCAGCTATACAAGCCCCAAACCTTAGTTATCACCATCTCTCACCATTCAATATCCAATATCTAATGAATCTTACTCATTTCCCCTCCTGAGTATTATCCAACCTATCTACTTCTCACCATTCTCCCCTAAATGAATCTACCATCATCTCTCACCTGGATTACAAGAGCCTCCTAAATTTATCAACCTACATCTACTATGACCACCAAAAAACATTTTTCCTACTGTAGTCAGAATAATCTTTTCAAAATACAAATTTACCTCATCTTGTCTGGAACTATTCAATGGTTTCCCACTTACAATCAAGACAAAATTCTTGATTTTGGTATGAGCCTACTCATACCCACTCTACCCCTGTAAGGCTCCCTCATAAAGACATACTTGAATTCTTTCAGTTCTTCACACCTGTCACTCTCCTTCCCACCACAGGGCTCTTGCTCATCCTGTTCTCTGCAACTGGATGGTATACGATCTTCCTTCCATCATTATCATGCTTCAGATTTCAGTTCAAGTGTCACTTCCTCAGGGAAGTCTTTCCTGACCCCCCTGACCAGGTCAAATCTCCCTATTACAGGCCTTTACAGCCCAATGCATCTCTCCATCACAGCTGTGGCGTTGTAATTGTATATTTCCTCGTGAAATTATCAATCAATGCCTGTTTTACCCACTAGGCTATAACATCCATGTTTGTTTTGATTCTCCGTAGTGTCTCAAGTGCTTAGCAAATTGTAAGCACACAATAAATATTTGTTGAATTAATTAATAAAAAGAGAGAGATCTAAAATAAAACTACCTAACTTCAGACTAGTAATGAGAAAGTCAGTAAGCACCTATTTGAGTTTAACATTATCTCTGATACCATGAAGATTACATCAAAATACAGATCATGGGTGAGGAAGCAGTTAAATGCACTACAGGGAGTCATTTTCCCTATACCAAGTAATTTTTTGTTTCTTAAAGGATATGGACAGAATATTAAAAAAGGAAAAAAGAATAATGTGAAACAGGAGGATAAGGAGAAGGCAAGAAATACTACTAAAATTGTTAAAGCAATTTTCTTCCCAGAAATGCCAATTTAGTAGATGTACAAACTATTATCTGGCCTGTTCAAGTTTTTTATAATTATTATTTTTAACATTAGCATCACAATTTAGGGAAATTTTTAAAGCATAAAGAGATATCCACAAGCTCTTAACAAGCTTTATATGTATGTTCTTTAATGAATATATATTTAGAAAATAAATATTCTCATAACCTGAAACAAATATCAACATTGGACATCTGATAAATAATCAAGCAATCGGTTCTAAGATAGAACTTTAAGCATCAAAAATTGAGGATTCCAGAGAGAGATTAGGAATATTTTCTTATTATAAGATACATGCAGTATCTGTAAAATGATACAGTGTTACTTGAAACTAGACTTGAATTAATTGTAAATGTATATTGCAAACTCAAAAGCAAACAATTTAAAAAGTTAAAAAAAGATAACTGACATGCTAAGAAACAAAAGAAAATGGAGTGAAACAAAATGCTCAATTAAACCAGAAAATGTAGAAAATGGGTGGAAGACATATAAGGAAAAAAGAACAAAGGCAATGAATACAAATAGGAAGTAATATGGTAGATATTAATAATCCAAATATATCAATAATCACTTTTACACATCGATAATCTAAATCCAATTTAAAAATAGAGACTGTTAGAGTAAATCACAAACAAAACCTAACTATATGTTATCTACAAGAAATACATTTTAAATATAAAGATACACATAGATTAAAAGTAAATGGAGAAAGCTATACTGTGCTAACACAAATCAAAAGCTGGAATCACTATATTAACTTCAGCACAGCAGACTAGAGAAATAAAAATTATCAGGGGTAAAGAAAGGATAAAGGAGTCAATTCTCCAAGAAAATTTAACAATCCTTAATGTGTATGCACTTAACAACAGAGCATTAAGAGATAGGCAGCAAAAATTAAGAGATGCCAACGAGAAATACATGAATCCAGTATTACAGTTGGAAATTTTAACAGCCCTCTTATCAGAAATGGACAGATCCAGTGGGCAGAAAATCGGTGAGAATATAGTTGATCTCAACAGCACCAGCAATTCACTGAATATACCTGACATCTATAGACTACTTCATTCAACAACAGCAGAACACACATTCTTCTCAAGCTTACATGGAACATTCATCAAGATAGGCCACATTCTAGGTCATAAAACACACCTTAACAAATTTAAAATAGAAATCATACCATGTCTCCTCTCAGACTACACCAGAATTAAACTAGAAATCAATAACACAAAGACAGCTGATAAATCCTCAAACACATAAAGATAAAGCAACACACTTTCGAGTACATGTTATCAAAGAAATCTCAAGAGAAATTTAAATATATTGCAAACTAAGTAAAAATGATGATATAACTTATCAGAATTTGTGGGATGCAGTGAAAACTGTACTTATAGGGAAGTCTATAACATTGAAATGCATATCTTAAAAAAGAAGGTCTAAAATCAATAACTGAAGCTTCTACCTTAGGATACTAGAAAAACAAAAGCAAATTAAATACAAAGTAAGTAGAATAAACAAAATTAGAGGAGAAATCAATGAAATCAATTAAAAATGGGCAAAAATCTCAACAGCCTCCTAACCAAACAAGACATACAAATGGTAAATAAGCATATGAAAAGATGCTCCACAAAGTATTTCACTAGGGAATCAATCACAAGTTCAAACAACGACATATCATTACAAACCTATTAAAATGGCAACAATCCTAAACACTAAAACCACCAAATGCTGGCAAGGGTGTGAAGCAACAGGAAATCTCATGCACTGCTGGTGGGAACACAAAAATGGTACAGCTACTTTAAAAGACAATTTGGCAGTTTCTTTAAAAACTAAACATACTCTTAACGTACAATTCAGCAATCGTACTCTTTGGTGTTTACCCAAATGAGCTGAAAGCTTATGTCCACACAAAAACCTCCACATGAATGTTTATAGCAACTATATTCATAATTGCCAAAACTTGGAAGCAACGAACGTGTCTTTCAGTAGACAAATGGCTAAATAAACCTTGGTACATCCAGACAACTGAATATTATTCAGTGCTAAAAAGAAATGAGCCATCAAGCTATGAAAAGACATGGAAGAACCTTAAATACATATTACTAAGTTAAAGAAGCCAATCTGAAAAGGCTACATACTGTATGATTCCAACTACAGGCATATCTCATTTTTTTTAGCACTTTGCAGATATTGCATTTTTTATAAAATTAAGGTTTGTGGCAACCCTGTGTCAATCAAGTCTGTTGGCACCATTCTTCCAGTAGCATGTGCTCGCTTTGTATCTCTGTATCACCCGTAGTAATTCTCACATTACTTCAAATTTTTCATTACTATTGTATCTATTATGGTAATCTATGATAAATAATCTTTGATGTTACCACTGTAATTGTTTGGGGGCACCACAAACCTACGTAAGATAGCAAACATAACCAATAAACCCTTATGTGTTCTGACTGCTCCATCAACTGGCCATTCCTTGCCTCTTTTCTTCCCCTTGGGCCTCCCTATTTGCTGAGACATGATGATGTGGAAATTAGGACAATTAGTCATCCTATATGTCAGTCTACTTTGTGTCTCTATAAAGGAATACCTCAGGTTGAGTAATTTATTTAAAAAAGAGGTCTGTTCAGCTCAAGGATCTGCAGCCTATACAGGCATGGCACAGCATCTGTTTTGCTTCTGGTGACAGCCTCAGGAAGCTTACAATCATGGTGGAAGGCAAAGGGGGAGCAGGCATATCACATGGTAAGAGAGAGAGAGATAAAGAGAGGAGAGGACATACCACACTCTTTTAAACAACAATATCTCGTGTGAACTCAGAGCGAGAACTCATTCATTACTGAGAGGAGGGTACCAGCCATTCACGAGGGATCCACCCGCCCCTATTAGTCAGACACCTCCCACTAGGCCTCACCTCCAACATTGGAGGTCACATTTTAACACAAGATTTGGAGGGGATGAAACATCCAAACCATATCACCCTACAATGGCATTTAAGTGTTCAGGTGAAAGGAAGAGTCACATATCTCACTTTAAATCAAAAGCTAGAAATGATTAAGCTTAGTGAGGAAGGCAAAACAAAAGCTAAGATAGGCCTCTTACACCAAACAGCCAGGTTGTGAATTAAATGGAAAAATTATTTTTCTTTCTTTCTTTCTTTTTTTTTTTTTTTTTCCTGAGGCAGAGTCTCACTCTGTCACTTAGGCTAGAGTGCTATGGCGCGATCACAGCTCACTGCAGCCTTGACCAACGATGCTCCCACCACAGCCTCCTGAGTAGAGGGGACTATGTGCGTGCACCACCAAGCCTGGTTAATTTTTCTACTTTTTGTAGAAATAGGGTTTGTTGCCCAGGCTGGTCTCAAACCCAGAGCTCAAGCGATCCACCAGCCTCAGCCTCCCAAAGTGCTGGGATTACAGGTGTGAGCCACCACACCTGGCCTGAAAAGTTCTTGAAGGAAATTAAAAGTGCTACTCTCCAGGCATCACATGAAATATAAGAAAGCAAAACAATAAAGCTTGAGTGGTCTGAATAAATGATCAAACCAGCTATATTTCCTTAAACCAAAGCCTAATCCAGAGCAAGGCCCTAACTCTCTTCAATTCTATGTAGGTTGAGAGAAGTAAAGAAGCTACAGAAGAAAGGTTTGAAGCTAGCAGAAGTTGGTTTATAAGGTTTAAAGAAATAACCCATCTCCAGAACATAAAAGTACAAGGTAAAGCAGCAAGTGCTGATGCAGAAGCTGTACCAAGTTATCCAGAAGATCTAGCTAAGACCATTGATGAACACTAAGAACACTGATGAACACTGTACACTAAACAACAGATTTTCAACATAGATGAAACAGTCTGCTATTGGAACAAAATGCCATCTAGGACTTTTCGTAGCTAGAGAAGTCAGTGTCTGGCTTAAAAGCTTCAAAGGATAGGCTGACTCTGTTGTTAGGGGCTAATACAGCTGGTGACTTTAAGTTGAAGCCAATGCTCATTTTCTATTCCAAAAAATCCTAGGGCCCGTATGAATTATGCTAAATCTACTCTGACTGCACTCTATCATTAAAATAACAAAGCCTGGATGACAGCACATCTGTTTTAAGCATGGCAAACTGAATTTTTTTTTTGAGACGGAGTCTCGCTCTTGTCGCCCAGGCTGGAGTGTAATGGCGCATCTTGGCTCATTGCAACCTCCTCCTCCAGGATTCATGCAATTCTCCTGCCTCAGCCTCTCGAGTAGCTGGGATTACAGGAGTATGCCATCATGCCCGGCTAATTTTTGTATTTTTAGTAGAGAAGGGGTTTCACCATGTTGGCCAGGCTGGTCTTGAACTCCTGACCTCAGGTAATCCGCCCGCCTCGGCCTTCCAAAGTGCTGGGATTACAGGCATGAGCCACTGCATCTGGCCGCATACTGACTATTTTAAGCCCCTCTGTTGAGACCTATTGCTCAGAAAAAAAGATTCCTTTAAAAATACTACTGCTCATTGACAATGCACTTAGTTACCCCAAGAGCTCTGATAGAGATACACAAGTAGATTAATGTTGTTTTCATCCTTCCTAACATGACATCCATAATATCAACATTAACAGGTATCTGGAAGAAGCTGATTCCAACTTTCATTGATGACTTTGAAAGGTTTAAGACTTCAGTGAAGGATGTAATGCAGATGTGTTAGAAACAGCAAGAGAATAGGAATTAGGAGTGGAGCCTGAAGATGTGACTGAATTTCTGTAATCTCAAAACTTGAATGGGTGAGGAGCTGCTTCTTATGGATAAGCAAAGAAAGCGGCTTCTTGAGATGGAAGTTTATTCCATCTTGAGATAGAAGTTTATTACATAAACTTAGTTGATACAGCAGTGGAAGACTTTGAAGGGATTGACTCCAGTTTGGAAAGAAATTCTGTGGGTACAATGCTATCAAACAGTACTGCATACTAAAGAGAAATCTTTCATGAAAGGAAAAGTTGATCAATGGGGCAACTTCACTGTCGTCTTCTTTTAAGAAATTGCCACAGCCATCCCCATGTTCAGCAACCAGTACCCTGAGCAGCTAGCAGTCATCAATATTGAGGCAAGACTCTTCAACAAAAAGATTACAACTCTCTGAAGGCTCAGATGATCATTAGCAGTTTTTAGCAATAAAAAAATTTTAAATTCAGGTATGTGATTTTTTAGACATAATGCACAACTTTTATATGGACTGAGAAACAAAAAAATTCATGTGACTCACTTTATTGGGACATTTGCTTTATTGCAATGGTCTGGAACTGAACACACAATATCTGCAGTATGCCTGTAGCTTGTCAAAACTCATAAATGTACAACACCAACAGTGAACCTTAATGGAATTATGAACTTTGGGTGGTGATGATGTGTTGATGTGGGTTCATCTATTTTAACAAATGTACCACTCTGGTGTGAGAAGTTCTAGTAGGAGGGCTTTGGGGAGGAAGCAGGGTTTACATGGGACTTCTTTGTATTTTCTGCTCATTTTTTCTGTCAACCAAATAGCACTCTAAAAAATAAAGTCTACTTGGCTGGGCGCGGTGGCTCATGCCTGTAATCCCAGCACTTTCGGAGGCCGAGGCGGGCAGATCACGAGGTCAAGAGATAGAGACCATACTGGCTAACACAGTGAAACCCCGTCTCTACTAAAAATACAAAAAATTAGCCGAGCGTGGTGGCAGGCACCTGTAGTCCCAGCTATTTGGGAGGCTGAGGCAGGAGAATGGCATGAACCCAGGAGGCGGACGTTGCAGTGAGCCGAGATCATGCCACTGCACTCCAGCCTGGGCGACAGAGCGAGACTCTGTCTCAAAAAAAAAAAAAAAAATACATAGTCCAGGTGATGTTACTGATTAAAATGTGTGAGTTTCAGCCAATGGCAGCTACTATGTGAAACATACTTGACTGCCCAAAAGGTATTTGTTTTTATCTTTGGCTTAGCATTCAGGTATTTTCTATGACCTGGTTAAGTAAGGTTTCCAAATAGCTAAGTTCCAAATAAGTCAAGTTATATGTATGGCTACAGCAACTACTACTACAAGACACAAGTTAATCTTCTTACCTTCCTGAAATTATTTATTTATTTATTTATTTATTCATTCATTCATTCATTCATTCTAAGGTTCTCGCTCAGTCATCCAAGCTGGAGAGCAGTGGCAGGATGATAGCTCGTTCACTACAGCCTTGAACTCCTAGACTCAATTGATCCACTTGCCTCAGCCTCCCAAGTAGCTAGGACTAGAGACATGGATTACCACGCCCAGTTAGTTTTTGTTTTGTTTTGTCTTGTCTTGCTTTCGTAGAGGTAGTCTCAAGATGTTGTCCAGGCTGGTCTTGAACTCCTGGCCTCAAGCAATCCCAAAGGATTGCTATCAATCCTTTGGGAGTCTCCCAAAGTGTTGGAATTACAGGTAAGAGCTACCACGTCCAGCCTCTTCCTGAATTCAGATAGAAATATATTCTTTTCAGGGTTTGAGTTTGGAGTTTTTTTTTTCCGTATATAAAGTCCTCATATCTATAGTAAAAAGTTCAGTGAGTTCTCATGTATTTGTATTCACCACTTAATTCAGCTCACAGATTTTCAGGATCCCAGAAGGTTCCCTCATACTCTTTTTCAGTCTTTTGTTGCTCCTTCCCCCACTCCCCCAAGAACCTACAGGTAACTTATTTTCACTTCTGTCATACAGATTAGCTTTACTCTTTTTAAAAATTAATTCATATAAATAAAATTTATTATATATAAATAAAATTATACATTATGTACTCCTTTGCCTTGCTTCTTATGCTCATCATTGTCTCAGATTCATCCACATTGTTGTATATAACTTGATTATTTTGTTGCCATATATTTCATCGTATCATAATTTAACTGTTCCAATGTTGATGAACATTTGATCGTATCCAGTTTTTGTCTATGATAAAGCTGCCATTAATATTCCTGTACAGACTTTTGGTAGATGTCTACACTCTTTTCTCATAGTTATGTTCCTAGACATGGAGTTGCTGGTCGTAAGGTAGGCACATGTGTAATTTTAGTGAATATGGCTAGGTACAGTGGCTCATGCCTGTAATCCCTGAACTTTGGGAAGCCGAGGCAGGAGAATCGCGTGCACCCAGGAGTTTGAGATCAGCCTGGGCAACATAGTGAGACCTCGTTTCTATAGCAAACGAAAGAAAAAGAAATTGAACTGGGCACAGTAGAATGCACCTGTAGTCCCAGCTACTCCAGAGGCTGAGGTGGCAGTATTGCTTGAGCCAGGGAGATCAAGGTTGTGGTGAGCCGAGATCACACCACTGCACTCCAGCCTGGGCAACAGAGTGAGACCCTGTCTCTTAAAAAGAATAGTGAATATAACCAAACAGTTTTCCAAAGTGGTTGTACCTAGTTGTGAATACAATTAAACCATCTTGGAGAAAGACTGCTTTGTACTTTCAAAGGTCAGGAAAGTACACACAGCTTTTCTCAGAAAATCATTTCATTGTCCGGTGATTACGCCTAAATATAATTCTTTATTGATTGAATATAGTGGGCACCAATGAGACTCAAATACCTTCAATGTTATGATATTTAAAGAGTTAGATAGAAGTGGCCGGGCACGGCAGCTCATGGCTCATGCCTGTAATCCCAACACTTTGGGAGGCTGAGGCAGGTGGATCATGAGGTCAGGAGTTTGAGACCAGCCTGGCCAATACAGTGAGACCCCATCTCTACTAAAAATACAAAAATTAGTTGGGCGTGGTGGTGCATACCTGTAGTCCCACCTACTCGGGAGGCTGAGGCAGAAGAATGGCTTGAACCCAGGAGGCGGACGTTGCAGTGAGCCGAGATCATGCCACTGCACTCCAGCCTGAGCGACAGAGTGAGACTCCGTCTCAAAAAAACAGAAAAAAAAAGAGTTAGAAGTCTACATCATCTCACTTCCTTCGCGTTGTTTATTATACTCCCGCCTCTTACCAGTTCCTCCCTGTTAGCTGGCATGATCATTAAAAGATCACAAAGCTCACATATGAGGACCACAAAAACAACAATCTGAAAATGCTATTTTTATATTTGTTTCAGTTATTTATGCTTGTTGTAGTTCATTACATTTTGTGTTTGGGAATTCTTTGTAATTCATTCCTTAAATATATATGTTGAATGCATACTGCCTTGTAATGGAATGAACTAGCTGAAGTTTTTATTCTGCCGTTTTTTGGGCAAGTTTTACAATTTTTCAGGGTCACTTTCACTTTAGACATTCTTTCCCAAAGTGTAGACCATTTCTACATCTACCAGAATCCTAGAAGTATAGAAAAGAAGGGACCTCATAAACTATATACTATACCTCCTCATTTTATAGTGCATTTGAATATTAAGTGGGATAGAATAAAAAAATACTGCTCAAGCCGTAACATTCATTCAGGGACCTGAACTGACATTTTTTAAAGCATTTATTGTATTATCAAATTCATGCTAAGGACTGGGGATAAAAAACAATGCATTCTATATTCCCTCAATGGCCTCCATTTAGTTAGGGAAAACAGACATGGACACAAATAACTGTTACGATGGTTGGTTTGTGCAAAAATATAAAGTACATACAGAATTCAATGGGGACAAAATGGAAACCATAGTCTACCCTATGGGGAATGAGAGAAAGGGAGAGTAAATGAAGAAAGCACTATAGAAAAAAAAGTCAATTTTCCTAGGTTTTACAGGAGGAGGGTTTTTTTAGGTTAAGGGGATAGAGTTTGAGGGTATAAGAAAAGCATTACCAGCAAAGAGAACAGCATGGGCAAATATATGAAGACATAAAACAGCATGATCCATTTCAGGTACTGATAAAGAATCCAGAGTATGGGGCGAGAAGCAATGGGAGACAACACTGTAGAGGCAGATCAAGGGAGGAATAGTGAGTTTCTTCCTTATTAAAGAATCTGGACTTCATCTTATAAATAATGAGGAGCTACTGAAAAAGTTTAAATAAGCTAGTAATGTGATCATGTTTGTGCTTTTTTAAGAAAGCTCTTTCTGGCAATGAGCAGGAAATTAGATTGGAAAGGGATAAGGATCAAGGTAGGGAGGTGAGCTAGGATACAATCAGAAGTGAAATGATGAGAACCTGAACTAAGAGTGGAGTCAGAGCTGGCTCCAAGACCTATCAAAGACTTCACATATGAAACAACTAACCAGATGGTGAAGAAGTTCTTGGTTGAGTCAACAATCCGGAGAAGTGAGCATGGTATCAGGAGCAGTTCTTGCTTGGGGGCTTTTGTTACCTAGAAGAGGTCCTCAGAAACTGAGCTGTGTCTTTAATAGGCACATGGAGCTAAAGGGATAAAAGTCAGAGACCAGGCTTGACAGGGTTCAAACCCCAGGTGACCAATCCCTGTCCCTTTAGCCCATGTTAGACCGGGAGTCTAAAGAGCTACACCCTAGGACTACAGGTTAACCATAAGTAAATGAGATTTGTAAAGAGACTAGCTTCAAGTCTTCTAGGTAGTTCATCAAAAATCTCCAGTCCCAGTCCCAAAACTAAATTATGTTCTACAGTACTAGAGCCCTTGGTGTTTGGACAGAGCAAACAAAAATTTTATTAAGAGAAATGCATTATCCTAAGCCCAAAATGATTTCCATATATAAATTTTCAAATAGGTCCACAGATCTTTATCTAAACTTTCAGACCAAATGTCTTTCAGAATTCGGAAGACTTTAGATTTTAGAAAGGTAATATGGCACATGCACCATAATACTATGTTATATCACCAGTGGAATGTTTGGTGGCACCTGTTATCAGTCTGAAGCAAACTTTAACAACATTCCCACAAAGTAGGATAAGACTAAACAGCTCTGTGTCACTTCACAGCAGGTTTGGCCAACAAATGAGTCACAAAAAATCTTTTAAGTTATTTGAACTTTTTTGATTTCAAAATTGTAGACAAGGGACTATAATTTCGTATAATGTTCAACACACAATCAAAGATAAGGAAGTCCCCAAGGAAAAAAGAAATCATAAGCACTAACAAGAAAATCAACAGGCAACAAAAATATATTAACAGAAACATTAACAGAGATATGATGTGTTTGAATTACAAGGCCAGTTCAATATAATTATATGTTTACAATATATAAGACAATAAATCCAAGCTTGAAAGTTTGGCAGAAAACTAAAAATTATAAAGTGTCAAAGTAGATTAGAAAAAGAACTAAATACAAATCCTAGAACTATGAAAAACCATTAGATACTGCTAAAGAGAGAATAAGGTCAGAGGAAACTATCTAGAATGAAGCATGAAAAGACAAAAACATGAAAAATATAAAAATAGAAGAGTAAAGTGACCTAACAGTCACAGGGAGAAAATTTAACATGTTAAATTGAACTACCAAAAGAAAAGGAGAGAAAGAATGGAGAAGCGGTGTTATTTAAAAAGATAATGACTAATATTTTTCCACATTTGATAAAAGATATCAATCCATAGTTTCAAGAAGCCCAAAGAATTCAAATAGAAATAAATAAAAAGAAATCCAGGAAATGGAGATGAAGTAAGAAAGAGAAAGAAGGCCCCTAAAACAGGCAGAAATTAGAAAAGCAAAATATAATATACATACATAGTCTAGGAGGCTGATCTGTATATATTAATCAGATAATGATATCTGACTAATAAGAGTCCAAGAAAGAGAGAATGGAAAAATGGATGTTATCATATGAGAGAGAGAGAAAAAGAGAGAAAAGGAGATATAAACAGATGAATTATCCAGAAATGAAATACAAGTCTTTAGACTAAAAGCCCATGAATTAAAAAAGACCCAACCAGAGCACATCATCATGCTATTTCAAAACAATGGGAATAAAGACATGAGCTTAAAACTTCAAAAGAGAGGTGAATATAAAGGTCACCTATATAGGAATGGAAATAGATGAGAAAACGCTGACTACTTGGGAGTTACACTGAATGCCTCTAAAATACTGAAAGCCTGTTACACCAAAATGACAGGCAAGGATTCAGAAATATTGATCCCAATGCACTATTTCTTAGGAAGCTACTTGATAATATGCCTCAGCAAAATGAAAATTAATTCAAGAAAGAGAAAGAAATGATATCCAGGACAAAAGTATCCAATCCATAAAAGCAGTTATGGGAAGTCTCATGGCTAAGTCACATAGCAGGTCTAGAGAGCAACCAACGGAGACAAAAGATAATGGACACAAAGCTCCAGAATTATCTCCAAAAACAGCAAAATATGTGTGGGGTGGGATAATTTAATATAAAATTATATAAGAGCACTTGATATCATGGCATACTTGAAAAAATGAGAATATGAAAGACAATACAAAAAGACAATTAAAAATTTAAGGAAAAATTGAGTAAGCACCAGAAAAGAAATATAACCAAAGTACCATACGATCATTTAAAAAAAAAAATCTTTTTTCCCTGATTTTATCAGAGGAACCTGCCCCCAATATTTCAATGTAGGTTCTTTCTATTTTCCATAAGTGTTGGCCAGCTGAGAAATAAAGAGAAAGAGTACAAAGAGAGGAATTTTACAGCTGGGCTGCCAGGGGTGACATCACATATCGGTAGGACAGTGATGCCCACCTGAGCCTCAAACCAGCAAGTTTTTTATTAAGAGTTTCAAAAGGGAAGGGGGTGTAATAACAGAGAGTAGGTACAAAGATCACATACTTCAAAGCGCAAAAAGCAGAACAAAGATCACATGCTTCTGAGGGAACAGGACAAAAGGCAAAAGCAGAACTACTGATAAGGGTCCAACAAAGATCACAGGTCAAAGGGCAAAAGCAGAACTACTGATAAGGGTCTATGTTCAGCAGTGCGTGTATTCTATTGATAAACATCTTAAACAACAGAGAACACGGTTCGAGAGCAGAGAACACGGTTCGAGAGCAGAGAACTGGTCTGATCACAAATTTACTAGCGCGGAGTTTTTTTCCCACCCTAGTAAGCCTGAGGGTACTGCAGAAGACCAGGGCGTATCTCAGTCCTTATCTCAACTGCATAAGACAGACACTCCCAGAGCGGCTGTTTATAGACCGCCCCCAAGGAATGCATTCCTTTCCCAGGGTATTAATATTAATATTCCTTGCTAGCAAAAGAATTTAGCGATGTCTCTCCTACTCGCACATCCGTTTATAGGCTCTCTGCAAGAAGAAAAATATGGCTGTTTTTGCCCAACCCTGCAGACAGTCAGACCTTACGGTTGTCTTCCCTTGTTCCCTAAAAATCGCTGTTATTCTGTTCTTTCTCAAGGTGCACTGATTTCATATTGTTCAAACACACATTTTACAATCAATTTGTACAGTTAACACAATAATCACAGTGGTCCTGAGGTGACGTACATCCTCAGCTTATGAAGATAACAGGATTAAGAGATTAAAGTAAAGATAGGCATAAGAAATTATAAAAGTATTATTTGGGAACTGATAAATGTCCATGAAATCTTCACAATTCATGTTCCTCTGCTGCGGCTCCAGCCAGTCCGTTTGGGGTCCCTGACCTCCTGCAACATGATTTGACTAAAATGTGTGCTACAGCTATATGGGGGATGCTATAGTGGAACTGTGTGGTATAAGAGTTCTAATGTTTTTATCATGAGAGAAAATAAATAGATAATATCTAAAATGAATAAGTTAAAAAGTAGAGGATATTATCATGTTACTTATGTGTGTGGGGGGTGGGGAGAGGACTGTTTTTTATTATAAGCTGTATAAGTTATTAACCATATGCATTTTTCAGTCTGATAAAACTTGTTTTAATAATAAAAAGGAATCATCCAAAATCCCACCACTCAATACTTTACCCTATTTTTTTCTAGCATATTTGTCCCTCAGTATCCATGGGGAATCGGTTCCAGGATTCCCTTCAATACCAAAATATGAGGATGCTCAAGTCTTTTACATAAAATGTCGTAGTATTTGCACATAATCTATACCCAATTTTAAATTATCTCCAGATTACTTATAATATCTAACACAATATAAATGTTACATCAATAGTTCTTATACTGTATTTTGTATTTGTGTTATTTTTATTGTTATTATTACTTTTTCTAATATCTTCAATCCATGGTTGGTTGAATCTGCAGATGTGGGACCTGAGGATACAGAGGACAAACTGTATTTATTTTTTCCCATATGTGTGTGCATATTTCTTTGGATATAAGGTCAGAATGTTTTTCTTTTTACATAACATCAGTATTTCCAATCATCATTTAAATGCTTTAAAATCATTACTTTTTTTTTTTTTTTTGAGACAAGGTCTCACTCTGTCACCCACTGCAGCCTCAAACTCCTGAGCTAAAGCAATCCTCCTGCCTCAGCCTCCCGAGTAGCTTGGACTACAGGTTTGCAACACCATGCCCAGCTAATATACATATTTTTTATTTTTAGGAAAGACAAGGTCTTGCTATGTAGTCCAGGCTGGTCTCGAACTCCTAAGCTTAAGCAATCCCACTGCCTTGGCCTCCCAAAGTGCTAGGAGTACAGGAGTAAGCCACCTCGTCTGGCTGAGATCATTACTTTTAATGTCTGAATTACATTACATTGAGTGGAGTACCATAATTTATTCAGCCATTGCACTATTGATGAACTTTTTTTTAAAGGTTACTCCAAGTTTTTCATTTGTTTGCTTTGTTTTTACTGTTAGAAGTAACATTATAAAAAATGTTAATATAGATCTTTGTCAAATCTTTACTTTTCTCAGGTATATTGTTAAAATTACTGGTTCAAGGGACATAAAAATTTAAGGCTTTCACCAAAGAGTAGTGACTAGGATGGAAAAATTGATAAAGAAGACAGTGATGAACTGTAAAGAACAAGGACTTTGTAGCCAGGAAGCTTTCTATGGCCAGTATTAGTTCTATTCCTTATTAGCCATGCAACTATATTTTGGCTTGTCACTTAACCTTCTTCCTCAACTGGAAGATGAAAATACTTTTCTCATAGAGTTGTTATAAACATTGATTGAGATAACATAGCAAGTGTCAAGTGTCACACCTATTATCAATAATCCTTAGCTGACAGTTTTAACTAGTAGAAAGGGAAAGCTTGACTATACAAGACAGGATCAGTGTAGCAAGATCTGGTAGTGGATGGGAAGGTGAAGGAAATACTAGAAAGGAATATACTTTAGCCATTTGGTCTCTCAAATGGGATCTTTGTATAAGAACAAAACAGAATGCTACCCCTCTTTCCTGTCTCGCTTTCTTCACCTCTATCTTTCCTGAAACTTTCTTCTCAAGATGGCTTTTCTGGGTAGACAGGAGTTCAGAGAGGACAGAGTACACAGAGCAAGATAAATACACCAAAAAGAATTCTCTATTTAAGAGAAGGGCAAAGGACTTGAGCTAAGGAAGAAAGCTGAAGAACAGTCAGAGTGTCAGGATAACAATGTCAAGGAAACCAGAGGAAAAAAGAATTTCAAGGAGAGGATGGTCCGTAATGTCACACAGAAGTCAATAATGTTGTGGAGTTAAAAGTTGCCATTAGATTTATCAGCTAGGAAATTTGTAATTTCAATAAAATGGTAAGTATGGGTGGCAAGTTCCTATAGGCTAAGAAGTAAGTGGTTAGTGAGGACGTATACATCTAAAGTGATCTAATGTAAGGCAGCAGAGGTGTGAACATGAGTCTTTTTTTTTGTTAGACGGAGTCTCGCTCTGTCGCCCAGGCTGGAGTGCAGTGGCGCGATCTCAGCTCACTGCAAGCTCTGCTTCCTGGGTTCATGCCATTCTCCTGCCTCAGCCTCCCAAGTAGCTGGGACTATAGGCGCCCGCCACCACACCTGGCTAATTTTTTGTATTCTTTAGTAGAGACAGGGTTTCACCATGTTGGCCAGGATGGTCTCGATCTCCTGACGTCGTGATCAGCCCACCTCAGCCTCCCAAAGTGCTGGGATTACAGGTGTGATCCACTGCGCCCAGCCCATAAGAGTCTTTTTAAAAAATTATTGTTAACAAGGTTGGTGACCCATGACTCTGCTTTTGGCTTTTAATTAAAGCACTCAAGAAAAAGTCACTTTATAAAAATTTCTCTAAGATCTGGTATAGCCTGTTAATTCACACAAGCATGTATTTTTCTATAAACAATTTTCTGGGCTGGGCACAGTGCCTCACACCTGTAATCACAGCACTTTGGGAGGCCAAGGCAGGCAAATCACCTGAGGTCAGGAGCTCAGGACCAGCCTGGCCAACATGGTGAAACCCAGTCTCTACCAAAAATACAAAAATTAGCTGGGCATGGAAGCATACGCCTATAATCCCAGATACTCAGGAGGCTGAGGCACAAGAATTGCTTGAACCCAGGAGGTGGAGGTTGCACTGAGCCAAGATCATGCCACTGTACTCCAGCCTGGGCAACAGAGCAAGACTCTGTCTCACAGTTTATGAATGACAGCAAAGATACTTTGACACCAGATGATATTTTCAGCTAGTAATTCTAATAATTCTTTTCTCTTTTTTATGATGGATATATGGTAGATCCTAGTTATGGTCAAGGAATGAATTTGGAAGCCTTTACATTTTCCTCTGATTATGAAATACCATTGTATTTCATTTTCTGGAAGAAAGCACACGCTAAATCACAATTGAAATTAAGGGGCAAATGATGCACCTTTTAACTTTATAAGCATTTTGTACATAATTGAAAAAACCCGTGAAACAATTTCATACATTGCTTTGATTCTTTCTGTATAGAATATAGGATGGATTTACTCAAATCTTAAAGTCAAGGTGTTTCAGATTTCAATATTTTGCTTTTTAATTTATGCAAAATTTCAATATTTGGCTTACGAACCATCTTTCAGTTATTTAATTCCATCATCAACATCAGCAAGTAGTTTTATTTTGGGTATCACTTTTAAAATATAAAATACTCCAGTCTGTGTAGCTGCCTAAGAAGGGTATGGCATACTATGTATCCTTGAGGAACAGGGTCAAACTATCAAAGATACAGAGATGAATAGTGTTAGTATAAGGCTTCACTTAGTGCAGTGCCTGGCTTCCTCTCATGAACCTCCTGGTGTGTATTAACCATCAATATTAACTATCACAAGTCCACCCCTTGTCAACCTGAACCCATAAGCATCTCCTGAGATCATAATCTCCAAATATACACAATAAGGTCATAATTATGCCTAACATAATACAACTATCCTTCGTACAACCAGAGACGCACCAATCCCCAACCCAAATGTTATTACATAAAGTTAACAACACTTAAATGCCGATACAATGAAGATATTTTCTTAATACAAGTGTATAAATGTACAAATATGTTTTTAGCAAAAGGAGAAAATACTCATGACAATTATGGTCCTCATTTCTGCAACTGGCCACATGGTTGTAGCTGGTATTGATGACCTTCTTCTACTACTACCAATTCTGTATTCCCTTTGCCTTCAGCAAGCACCTCAGCAGGTCATGGTTTTTTTTCCTGGTGGAGTGACCCAAACCTTCATTCCTGAAGAGTCTGGGCCATTTGTAGTCTTGCCTGGATTGGGCTGTTGTAGTTTCCCATTGACCTTAATCACAGAGTATGGTAATACTAAGAGATGCTCCAAGGGATCTCCTGTATTCTACACATACTCTTCCTTACCTCCATTGTGGAGCAGTAGACTGATTTCATCTTGATAGTCCAGTCAATCACCCCAGCCAACACAGTAACTTCCTTCTTAGCCTGTTAACTTAAAGGTAGGAGGAGCCCAAAGTGTCCAGGTGGCAATATTAACTTCCAGTTTAATGGAATCACTGTTGTGCCTCCTGGTGGCAGTGTTCTTCCCTCTGGAACTAAGACCTCTAGGCCAGCAGAACACAATGTTGCAGGAATAGGAAGCAAAAATTGTGCTAGTGGATCACTAGGGGTGATACTGAATGGTGCCACTTCCATTTCCATCCCTTGATTCCTGGACCTGTGAATTCTGGCTATGCAAGAAACAGTACCCTGTATTAGATGCCGATTCAGAGCATGCACAGCCTTCTGGAGAACTCTGCCCCAGGCTTGCCAAGTATTCTCACCTAGATGGCATTGTAATTGTGACTTCAAAAGGCCATTCTACCGTTCTATCAATCCAGCTGCTTCAGGATGATGAGGAACATGGTAAGACCAGTGAATTCCATAAGCATGAGCCCACTGCCACACATCTTTAGCCATAAAGTGAGTGCCTTGGTCAGAGGCAATGCTGTGTGGAATACCATGACAGTGGATAAGGCATTCCTTGAGTCCACATATGGTAGTCTTGGCAGAAGCATTATGTGCAGGATAGGCAAGCCCCTATCCAGAGTAAGTGTCTATTCCAGTGAGGACAAACCTCTGCCCTTTCCATGATAGAAGAGGTCCAATATAATCGACCTGTCACCAACTAGCTGGCTGATCACCCAGAGGAATGGTGCCATTTTGAGGGCTCAGTTTTGGTCTCTGCTGCTGGCAAATTGGGCATTCAGCAGTGGCCATAGCCAAGTCAGCCTTGGTAAGTGGAAGTCCATGTTGCTGAGCCCATGCATAACCTCCACCCTTGCCACCATGACCACTTTGTTCATGGGCCCATTGGGCAATGACACAGGTGGCTGGGGAAACAGGCTGAGTGGTGCATACAGAACGAGTCATCCCATCCACTTGATTATTAAAATCCTCCTCTGCCAAGGTCACCCTTTGGTGAGCACTCACATGGGATACAAATACCTTCACAGTTTTTGACCACTCAGAGAGGCCCATGAGTGGGCCTCTTCCCCAGATTTCTTTGTCACCAGTTTTCCAATCATGCTTCTTCTGGGCCTCTTCCCCAGATTTCTTTGTCACCAGTTTTCCAATCATGCTTCTTCCAAGTCCCTGACCATCCGGCCAAACCATTGATTATAGCCCATGACTCAGTATGTAATAACACATCTGGCCACTTCTCCTTCCATGCAAAGTGCACACCCAGGTGCACTGCTTGAAGTTCTGCCCACTGGAAAGACTTTCCTTCACCGCTATCCTCCAGGGATGTCCTAGAAAGGGGCTGTAGTGCTGCAGCTGTCCACTTTCAGGTGGTGCCTGCATATTGTGCAGAACCATCTGTGAACCAGGCCTTAGTCTTCTCTTCCTCTGTCAGCTGATCATAGGGAACTCCCCATGAGGCCATCAGTGCAGGCTGGGGGAGAGAAGGCAGGGTGGCAGGAGTGAAAACCATGGGCGTTTGAGCCACTTCCTCATGTAACTTACTTGTGCCTTCAGGACCTGCTCGAGCCCGATCATGTATATACCACTTCCATTTGACGATGGATACTGTAAGTCAAACCTGAGCTAAAACTCCATTAATTACCTGACCTCCATAAGCCACTACTTTAACTGGAGGACCACAGTGATGTTTTGGGTCCCCTGGAATCAACGTCAGCTCAGAGCCAGTGTCCAATGGTCCCGGAAATGTCTGATCATTTCCCTTTCTCCAATGCACAGTTACTCTGGTAAAAGGCCAGAGGTCCCTTTGGGGAAGCAGGGAGAAAGATTTACACATAAATTGTAGGTAGAGGGATCCTTCTTCAAGGGGACCCGGCCTCCCCTTCATTCAAGGGGTTCTGGGTCTGTAAACTAGCTCAAGTCTGGAAATTGAGGAGCCATGATTCTGTTTTTATAATTCAAATTAGTTTTCTGTCCACTTGACCTGAACGTTTTCTGCTTATATAAATTAAGTAGGAATGCCATAGGCTTCTATCAGTTTCACTTCTAGAAACACCATGATTAATTAGCCAATGGCAGAGCTCTACACAAGTCAAACTATTCTGATTGCTGCTTTGCCTCTGCTATCCATTATGGTAGCTATGTTTACCTTGCTTTTGACAGTTGAGTGCCGCCACTTGGCCCCTGCCACACTGGAATCCAATTATTCCCACTGCATTTAAATTTTGTAGTTGAGCGACTGCAGTTCCCACAGTTAGATCTGGCATACAGAGAAAAGCAATCCCTATGGAGCTCTTCCAAGATGCAGATGCTGCCCTCACAAATCCATTTCGCTAAGGGTATAGCTTCTGGACTCTTCCAGCTGGGATGAGTAGGTCTAAAGTGACTAATCCACTCCAGTATCACAATCTCCCTAAGCCCTTGGATCCCTTCCTCTACATTAAACCAAGGGAGATTAGGCATTTCCAGCTTACTCACAGTGGGCCATCTTTTAATTCACATTTCACCTAACCAAGCAAATGAACTATTAGAACCTTTTTTTAACTCCCCAAGCTGCCACATAAATGCAGAATCCCTACTTAGGGGGCCCAAATTGATAAATTCAGCCTGATCCAACTCTACGTTCCATCCACCATCATCCCACACCCTTAATATCCATTCCCATGCCTGTTCTCCAGATTTCTGCTTATATAAATTACAGAACTCAGCAGTTTTTTTCGAGTGTAGCACACCTCCTTGTGGGTCACACTCTGAACCTCACCTCTAGGAGCCTGCCGGGACTTTAGTCTAATTATAGGTCTAGAAGCTCACAGGGTGTTGGGGGTGGGTCCTGGGTGTCTTGCCAGGCACCGGCCTCAGGGGACGCCATCACTGTTGCCTCAGGCAGCATATCTCCTCAAACAAAGGTGGAAAGGATGATGGCAGCATGGGTTGGGGAGGGGATGCTGCCACTACTGGGGATGAGGAAGCTGTTTCTTCTGGTAAAAAGGGTTCATCAGAGTTTACAAGCTCAGTGTCCCCAGCTTCGTCAGGGTCCTCTCACACGTCACCATTCCAAGTTGCAGGCTCCCATTCTTTTCCAGTAAATGCCCTCACTTTAATAGTAGAAACCTGACGAGACTGTCCATGCACCTTTTGTTGCAGGTCAGTCACTCACATAAGAGCTTCTGTCTGTTTTCCCACAATTTCAACTCTTTCTCTACAGGAGATAAGACTCTCAATCACGGCAATCTTAACAGATTTGAGGCTCAGTATCTGCTTCTGAAGCCAGCAGTTAGAAGCCCCGAGTTCATTATTTTCTTAAATCACTTGGTCCAGTCCAGTTAGAAGCAACTAACCAACTTCATTATGTTCTCTGGTTCTCCATATATGGTCAAAGGTATTATGTATAAAGTTGCTAAACTCTTTGCCTCTCAGGAGCAACGCATCAGGAATGTCAAATGCATTTATTTTGCATAACTCTCTAAACAGTTCACGCCAAGGACTATCACTGTTCTCCACATTATTAGAAGTAGCGTCCTTAGCATTTTTGGGTCTATTCATATTAAGCAGCCAACTCCAGAAACCCCAGAACCAACAAAAGAACTCCATCCTTAATATTCTGTTCCTCTAGAACCACTCTTGGTACCAAAATTTGTATTAGTCAGGGTTCTCTAGAGGGACAGAGCTAATAGGACAGATGTATATATAAAGGGGAGTATATTAAGGAGTATTAACTCACACGATCACGAGGTACCACAATAGGCCATCTGCAAGCTGAGGAGCAAGGAAGCTGGTCCGAGTCCCAAAGCTCAAGAACCTGGAGCCCGATGTTCAGGGCAGGAAGCATCCAGCATGGGAGAAAGATGTAGGCCGGGAGGCTAAGCCAGTCTAATCTCTCCACGATCTTCTGCCTGTTTTTTATTCTGGCCACGCTGGCAGCTGATTAGATGGTGCCCACCCAGATTGAGGGTTGGTCTGCCTCTCTCAGTCCACTGACTCAAAAGTTAATCTCCTTTGGCAACACCCTCACAGATAGACCTGGGAACAATACTTTGCATCCTTCAATCCAATTAAGTTGACACTATTAACCATCACATGGTGGTTGTGCCTAAAATTTTTGTCTCCAAAAAAAAACCACAGAAGATTGGTTGTCATGAAACATACATATTCACATGTGCACATATTCAATGTTGTATGTACCTGTAGTTCATTTTTACTACTGTAAAATATATTCCAATTAATGAATTTATCAGCATTTAACCAATCTACTGATAATGAACATTTGAGTTATCTCCAATTTTTTGGTATTATGAACAATGTTCCTGTGAACTTTTTTATATATGTCTCTTGGTCCACATATTTAAGAATTCCTCGGGGTGTCCGTTCCAAGATGGCCAAATAGGAACAGCTCTGGTCTGCAGCTCCTAGCATGATCAACGTAGAAGACAGGTGATTTCTGCATTTCCAACTGAGGTACCTGGTTCATCTCATTGGGACTGGTCAGAAAGTGGGTACAGCCCACGGAGGGCGAGCTGAAGGAGGGCGGGGCATCGCCTCACCCGGGAAGCGCAAGGTGTCAAGGGATTTCCCTTTCCTAGCCAAGGGAAGCCTTGACAGACTGTACTAGGAAAATCAGGACACTGCCACCTAAACACTGCACTTTTCCAATAGTCTTAGCAAATGGCACACCAGGAGATTATATCCCATGCCTGGCTGAGCGGGTCCCACGCCCATGAAGCCTTGTTCACTGCTAGTCCCAGATCGAACTGCAGGGCAGCCAGCCTGGCTGGAGGAGGTGTCCACCATTACTTGAGTAGGTAAACAAAGCGGCCAGGAACCTTGAACTGGGTGGAGCCCACCGCACCTCAATGAGGACCACTTGCCTCTGTAGACGCCACCTCTGGGGGCAGGGCACAGCTGAACAAAACACAACAAAAACTTCTGCAGACTTAAACGTTCCTGTCTGACAGCTCTGAAGAGAGCAGTGGTTCTCCCAGCACAGTGTTTGAGCTCTGGGAATGGACAGATTGCGCCCTCAAGCAGGTGCCTGACCCCCAGGTAGCCTAACTTGGAGACACCTCCCAGCAGGGGCCGACTGACACCTCATACAACCAGGTGCCCCTCTGAGACAAAGCTTCCAGAGAAAGGATCAGGCAGCAATATTTGCTGTTCTGCAATATTTGCTGTTCTGTAGCCTCCACTGGTGATACCCAGGCAAACACGGTCTGGAGTGGACCTCCAGCAAACTCCAACAGACCTGCAGCTGAGGGACCTGACTATTAGAAGGAAAACTAACAAACAGAAAGGAATAGCGTCAACATCAACAAAAAGGACATCCACACCAAAACCCCATCTGTAGGTCACCATCATCAAAGACCAAAGTTAGATAAAACCACAAAGATGGGGAGAAACCAGAGCAGAAAAGCTGAAAATTCTAAAAACCAGAGTGCCCCCTCCAGATGTTGGAGAGGATGTGGAGAAATAGGAATGCTTTTACACTTTTGGTGGGAGTGTAAACTAGTTCAACCATTGTGTAAGACAGTGTGGCAATTCCTCAAGGATCTAGAACTAGGAATACCGTTTGACCCAGAGATCCCATTACTGGGTATATATATACCCAAAGGATTATAAATCATGCTACTATAAAGACACATGCACATGTATGTTTATTGTGGCACTATTCACAAGAGCAAAGACTTGGAACCAACCCAAATGTCCATCAATGATAGACTGGATTAAGCAAATGTGGCACATATACACCATGGAATACTATGCAGCCACAAAAAAGGATGAGTTCATGTCCTTTGTAGCGACATGGATGAAGCTGGAAACCATCATTCTGAGCAAACTATTCCAAGGACAGAAAACCAAACACTGCATGTTCTCACTCATAGGTGGGAACTGAACAATGAGAATAGTTGGACACAGGGCGGGGAACATCACACACCGGGGCCTGTCGTTGGGTGGGGGAATGGGGGAAGGATAGCATTAGGAGAAATACCTAACGTAAATGATGAGTTAATGGGTGCAGCAAACCAAAATGGCACATGTATACACATGTAACAAACCTGCACATTGTGCACATGTACCCTAGAACTTAAAGTATAATAATTTTTTAAAAAGAAGAATTTCTCTAGAATAAATAGGCAGAAATAAAATTGTCGAGTCTTAAGCTACGAGCATCTTTAACTTTTTTTTTTTTTTTTTCCCCAGATGGAGTCTCGCTCTGTTGCCCAGGCTGGGGTACAGTGGCACAATCTTGGCTCACTGCAGCCTCCCTTTCCTGGGTTCAAGCAATTCTCCTGCCTCAGCCTCCCGAGTAGCTGGGGCTACAGGTGCGCACCACCATGCCTGGTTTTCTTTTTCGAGACAGAGTCTCGCTCTGTCGCTCATGCTGGAGTCCAATGGCACAATCTCGGCTCACTGCAACCTCCGCCTCCCAGGTTCAAGCAATTCTCCCGCCCGTCTCCTGAGTAGCTAGGATTACAGACGTGCGCCACCAAGCCCAGCTAATTTTTGTATTTTTAATAGAGACGAGGTTTCACCATGTTGGTCAGGCTGGTCTCAAACTCCTGACATCGTGATCTGCCTGCCTCGGCCTCCCAAAGTTTTGGGATTACAGGCGTGAGCCACCACGCCTGGCCACACCTGGCTAATTTTTGTATTTCAGTAGAGACAACGTTTCACGATGTTGGCCAGGCTGGTCTTGAACTCCTGAACTCAAGTGATCTGTCCACCTCGGCCTCCCAAAGTGCTGGGATTACAGGTGTCAGCCACTGTGCCTGGCTTAGCATGTTTAATAGGTAATGTCAAGGTATTTTTCAAAGGGCTTGTACCAATTTACAGTCCCATGAGATAAAAATGAATTCCTATTGCTCTACATGTCCTTCATCACTAATGTCAACATTTTTTAATGTTTAGTCATCAGATGGTATATAAGAGTATTTCTTTGTGGTTTAAAGTTGCATTTTCCTAATTACTAATAAAGTTGAACATCTTTTGTTGTAGTTACTAGTAAGCTGTGTTTCCTCTCTTACAAGGTCTCACTTGAAGTCTTTTACAGTCATCCCTTGGTATCTGTGGAGAACCGGTTTCAGGATCTGCACAACCACGTACCAGAATCCAAGGATGCTTAAGTCTCTTATATAAGATGGTGTAGTATTTGCATACAGCCCAGGCACATCCTCTTGTATACTTTAAATCATCTCTAGATTACTTATAGTACCTAATACAACGCTTTTATATCACTTCACTGGCATGGATTCAAAGTAGTACTCAGCATGCAGCAAATTCAAGTTTTGATTTCTAGAATTTTCTGGAATTTTTTCCCCTAATATTTTCAATCCATGGTTGGTTGATTCCAAGGATGAGGAACCCATGGATACAGAAGGCTGATTACATTTATTTTCCATTGATTGGTTTGCCTTTCTCTCTTAAAAGTTCTTTATTCTGAATTTTAATCTTTTGTTTTACATGTTGCAAATATCTTCTCACTTTGTACCTTGACTTTTCCCTTTCTTTATAGTATTAGTTGTTTTAAACATGTTTTTAATGAATATGAATGGCCCCCAAATTTGTAAGGCAATATATTTTTAGGTATATATAATACAATTAGCAACTATTTATTTCTTTTTTTAAATTAATGAGAAGAAGTACCCCAAGGAGAGGGTAGAACTTTTGAGAATTTAAGATCCTACCTTATTTCTTAAATATAATACCTATAACATTCTACATCTGTTCTTCTTTCATTTATATTTTCATTTGATAGGATTATATAATATCCTCAAATCTTTATGAGATATGGAATTTTTACATGTTTGGTCTTGGGATAGTAGATTTATATCTTTACTAGGATATAGAATCCAAAGATTTTCACAGGTCTCTAGAATAGTATGGGTAATATATATGAATAGTATGGCTAGAAGGATGACTGTCAATAACTCTTATCCTTTTATGATTATAATAACAGCCTTGAGACAGCAGATTCAGTGTCTTTAATTCAGAGCTCATCATAATTAGCTTATTTTTTTAAGTGTCATGCTTTCAATAGATCTATCTAGAAAATGTATAGTTTGATGAGTAATTTTGTTTAGTTCTGATGTCATAAAAAATGATTCATCTTCTATAGCAGTATTTTTGAGACGAAAAATATCAAGTGTGCTAAAGGAAAATAATATCTACCATTTATCAAATACTTACTATATAGTTACATCTTATATTTATTATTTTTAATTCTCACAGCACTCTACGAGGTAGGTTTTATAAATGAAGAAAGTGAAGCTTTTTCTTCACTTATATTCTTATATACTTCATTCTATTGTGTGGCTTTGGGAGCCACACAATAAGTGCCAGAGCAATAGTTATTAAGTGGTACAGCAATATTTAGCAACAGCAACAATTCAAACACAAGCCTAGTAACTTTTAACCTTACACTAATTCACATTGCAAATTATTGAAAAGATCACTAACAATTAGCTATTCAAATGCAGTTAATTAAATCAGAAATATTTAATAAACGCCTACTATGGAAAAAATACTATATTGACTGCTGGCAAATTAGAAGTAATCTAGATTGTATGCTAGAATATAACCTTTAAAATCAGGAAAATATTAAGTCTCACTGGTCCCAGCCACACCTGTCTAGTTGACTGCCTTTGAGCAAGTCATTTAATATCTCTTAGCCCCACTTTACTCAAATATAAATGAAACTACAGTGGAAATGCACTGTGTATGTTTATCTGTGCTGAGTGAAATAGAAGCAGGAATTGAATTTGGTTTTAAAGTAAATGAGGAAAGCAAAAATTAGATACATTCAAAATTACCCTTCAAAATTCTTAAATCACTCAAACTACAGTTTCAAGATAACATCTCTTACTGGATCCTATACAACTATTTTTATTTTTATTTTTCATCATTTGAACATGACAAGTTGAACAGTAAAAATGGTTGGGCATGTTATACCAAAACTATCTACATTTAAAATCATTCTTTGTGTCAGGTGCAGAGTGTTTGGTCATTCATCGGAGGAGCATCTTTTCTTTGCTTGGTGACTGCAGAGGCAGTGCAGCAGTTGGAGAAGTGGCCTAAGACTTTGGCGTTGGGTAAAAGATGGCCCAAACCAAATAGACTGCTAGTAAATCCACTGGTGAGGAAGCCTCCTGCAAACAGCTAGCCACTAAAGCTTCCAGGAAGAGCAGACCCCTCTAACGATGGTAAAAAAACAAAACAAAACAAAAAAACAAAAAGAAAACAACAACAACAACAAAAATCATAAAAATGCATCACTACAGGCCCAAGACCTTGGTGCTTAGAGAAATTCATCATTACCGGAAATTGACCAAGCTTCTCCTGTACTTCCAGAGGCAAGTGAGGCATAGTTGGTGGATGTGTTGGAAGACACTACTCTGTGTGCTATCCATGCTAAGAGATGCCCAAAGACATCCAGTTGGTTTGCTGGATATGGGGAGAGAGAGTTTAAGTGAAGGCAGTTTTTATGGAGTTTTGTAGTAAATGCTGTAAAATACTTTAATTCATGACATTTTTGTAAGAAATGACTTATAATAGCTGCATTTATACTTAAGTCATTCCATATTTCACTCAAATGTGAAAAGTGACTGTTCACAGGCCTCAGTAATGAGATGTTGCTCAGGAGTGATAAGTTGCTAATATACAGAAGGGATGGGTGATAGTTCTTGTTCTCATGATGTATGTTTCTATATGTTAATGAGCTGCTGGGTAGATTTTAAGGCACTAAAATTGACAAATAAATGTGTACAAGTCCTTTGGCAATAAACTTAGTTATGATTTGATCCAAGTGTTTAACGATTGGGCCTCAGTTTGACCATACATCACAGTGATAGAATGTGGGCTTTTTCAAGGGTGAAGATATGTCTTAACCACAGTGTAACTTAAAGATTCCTAAAACAAAAAAGTCTAGTTGGTATCTACAAAATACACCACGTGCATTTGTAATAGCTAGCTATTTCACACATTATAGTGTCAACATTTTAAAATTAAATGTTTTATATTCACCCAAAAAAAATTCTTTGTGTCAAGTACTCGTGGTAAATTATGTTTAAGTTTCATGTATTATGAGGCAATCTAAGGTACAAGGAAAAAAGGAATAACTCCGTTCCAAACAGGACATTTAAATCTAGGTAGGGAAATAATATATCAACTACCTGTGCTAGCTGCTAAGAAAGAACAGGGTGAAGGAAGGAAAGAAAGAAAAGGAAGGGAAAGAAAAGAAAAAACTTTTTTTTAAAGAAAGTTTAAAGAATTTCCAAATAGAATTAAGTTTTACAAAGCGTCATGTCATCAAATCATGTCCTCAGTTTTTCAAAAGTGCTGATTTAATTTTTATTATTTTCAATATAAAAATTCATTATATTATGAACAAAAGTAATTTATTTTACTGTTGCAAGGCTTTCCCAACAAATAATTTTCCAATCAGAAAAAGGAGGGTTGGGGCAGAAAAGACAGTTTGTTACTTATTGTGGTCTTTAACATTCAATAACCTGACTTGCGTTTATCCTATGAACCATATTTAAAGAGCATTATGCTGCTAGGAGATAGAGATAAAATACACCAGAAGATTATCAGTCAATGTTTGTGAAGGAAAATCAACAGATGTAATTGTCACATGAATCCACACTGATTTATTTGTCATGGCAGAAAAACCTGAAAATTTTGGGATGAGTTCCCTCAAACGTGATCTAGATTTAAATATATTTTTTTCGCTGCTTCCTGTTTCGCTATGTAAAAATTTGACCCTACTAAGAGCCTTTGTTTTTTTAAAAAAATAATTTCCCTGATTCTCTAATTGTGACTCAGTCTGGCTGTCTCTATCTGCCTTCTGTCAGGGATCGGCTTCTCTGTGGGAACTGGAAATGTGCACATACCCAAGAAGTAATGCAAGATCTCACTTTCCCCAGGGGCAGTGCCAACAACCTAGGACTTCAGACTTCTGTACTTCCTTCCCCTAAACCAGTGCCTTGGAGACAGAATGCAAAGGAAATAGCTGGCCAGACTCAGAGGAGGAAGTACTGAAAGAAATATATTCATTTGCCTACTTAGATACAGATCAAAAACTGAAGAAGACTGTAGGTTGCTAAATTCCTTACCATCTTCTTCCCTTTTAGACTCGTTTCTACCTTTAGAAGCTAAATGTGTCCATTTATTGAGAAGTTGATGAAGCTAGTTCAACATCACATGCGTGTGTGTGTATATACACACATACACTAATGGTTTTATTGTTTAAAGAAAATAAATCTACTTCACATTTATACAGATGTGTCATCTACAACAGCTGTCCTAAGCATATCCATAGACTGCCTCAGAAGAAACACAGATTTGAAAAGCATTCTGTATTTGAACACTTTTAATTTTAAAATAATTTATTCATATTTTTAAAAGTTCTTCTTCGTTCATGTGCTATTGCACTTCTACCTAATGCATTTTTTTGTCTTTTAGTTAATTTCATGCATTTCTCTTTGTACTCTCCAAGGTGCCTAACAGAGTAGATAATAGACTGTCATCAAATATTTACTGAAATAAAAGTAGTATAACAAGATACCAAATATTAACAGTTGGAGGGACAGGGAAAAGAAAAAAGATAGCACAGAGTACCACGAAACTCTGGGGGCATTAATTTTCAACTCCCTTTCCCATCCCCACCTCCCACCCCCTCACTGTTAAAAATTATTTAAATCAGCATTGCTAGCAAGTTCTCTTAAGGGGTCTTGAGTTTTTATTTAGGTCCATATGCTCCTTCACCTCCACAGTCTGTGTTATACAGTTATGAAATGTATGCATGTGTTCAGGTGTCTATCAAGGGTTATTTTTATAATAATTAGATTCACGTAAGTCTTTTGAGACTGAGAAACTGTCTTTTCTTTCTGCAAAATGAAGTTTTCCTTTATCCAGTGTGTGTTGTTATTAAAGCCTCAGGATTTTGCTACAATTCATTCGTTTTTTATTTCATTCATTAAATAAACATTTACTTATTGTCTGTGTGCCACAAACCTTTCTAGGTCTTAAGGACTATTTTTACATTTTCTTTAAATGAAATAAATGAATTGATATCACAGTTGCTATACTAGAGGCCCTTTGGGGATACAGCAAGAGTATAGGCTAGGAATTACCCAAGTCAGCTTGGGAAAGTCAAGGAAAGCTTTGAAGACAAGACAGCATTTGAAAGTAAGCAGAAATCTGTACTGAACAAAAGCTAACGTGTAAACGGCAGAGAAAGAAATTTTATTTCATATAATTTCTACTGAAATTCGTGCAACCCAAAGTTTGGTTCACAGGCTTCTGATGATCCACAAACTGTTACCAGGCTATGTCAAGATGGATATAATAATAGAGGATAAGTATTTAGAAACCTTCATTGCAATTTGACAGTAATATTATGTCTGTTGAATCTAAATTTTAAAATTATGGCTTGTTTTTGTATGTGTTTTTTTTTCATTTATCTATTCATTTATATTATATTTAACAAAATTATTGGCTCACAACATACTGAAATTTTTTAAAAGCACATACAGTTTGAGAAGTGCTATTGTTAACTGCGTCTAATTCTGCCTGTAACTCTAAAGTTGTTCCCACTTTTAAGCTCCTTTTGAGTTCTAGAGTGTATGCTAAGAGGTTTTTCCACTGACTTCAGGAAGAACCTTCTATCATTTGGATGATTTTAATTAAGGATCATGCTAACAATTCAGCTAGGCTGACCGAAAGCATCCTAAGTATCTCTCAGTGGAGTAAACAGTAGCTGTTTCACATTCTGTGGCACATATTATCAAAAGAAAAAGCAATTAGATGGTGATAGAATACTATTCTATTTAATTCTCCTAATACCTGAAGCCATTAATCCTTACTATTCTTTTGAGAGACAAGCCTTACATCTCTTTGGCATCATCTTTATTTAAAGAACTCAAGTGAATTGTTATAAAAATAAGAGTTTAATTCACATACAAATTCAACTAAGGACAGGTCTTCACCACCTAAAAACCTATGCTCTAAAATGGACAACTCACAGTGACTGTTTATTCCGGCTACATATAGGGGATTTTTTTTTTTAAACTATGAAATTACAACAAAGTTTAATATGCATAAGATCATGCATATGAGAAGCATACCAATTTGGAAATTAAACCCTCAAGTCAGAATCTTTCACAAAAATCATTAGATCATGGACTCCTTGTTCTTTACTTTGCACGTAGTTTATTCTAGCTAGATAGATTCCTTCCTGTCAATCTTATCAGTAGCAGCTTTCTTTTTAGATTTCAATGAATCAGTACACCAATGCAGTTCATAAAGCATCAAAAGATTTGATAGGAATTACAAAACAAAAATTAGAACTTAATGAACATATTCAGTTAATCTCAGAAGTGTAAAACCACAAACAAATATTTTAGATACCACTCTGTGTGTAAGGCCTTACACATTTTGTTACCTCTTTTCCTCTAACTGTTCAAAGTATTCTTTTGGTTTTATAAAATTAAGTACCTTCAGTTCTCTTGTATCTATTTTTGAGATATTGGAAAATATAGACATATATGTAAGAAAACCAAGTAGTCAGCCAACAGCGAGATGAAAAAGAAAATAAACAGGCTAGACTCACTTCTTTGCGATCCCTTCTTCAAGGAAAAAGAAATACACAGTATATACCTGTGTTTCTCAAACTCATTTTAGACCAGATAATTCTTTCTGTGGAAGGTGGGGTAGGGGGCTGAAGGAAAGCTGTCCTGTGAACTCAAGGATGTTTATTTAGCAGCATCCCTGGCATCTACCCACTAGATGTCAGTAGCACACCCTTGCCCCCTTGACATGACACTACTCAGCATGCCCCCAGTTGAGAACCACTGGTTCACAGCACAAAGCAGTAGTTTCAACTTTGTTTTCCCAACATGTACCATCAGTTTACAAAAACAATTGGACATGCATCTCTATCTAGGTGTATTTATAAATTACATTCGTGGACTGCTGTAAATATACATTGCAAAAGATAGAAACATAAATTTAAACACAATGAGATAAAAACATATAAATAGATGTGCTAATACTTTTATCCTGAACCCCAGAGGATTATCTTTGTACTCCCAGGGATGTATACACCATACTTTTGAGACAACTGGTATAGATTATTTTCAGATTTGATTATTTTATTGGCTCATTTACTGTTTTTTACAGTGAGACTTCGAGGTCATTGGGTTGTGTAGAACATATTCGTGCCATTTATAAACTAGATATAATCACTCCAATATACAATGTAACAGAAATGCTGTGGCCTTTACTGAAAAGTGAAATAACTCTAAAGCTTCCAGAAAAATGTATTCGTTAAATTTTTGGTTCTACAGAAAAGTATACTCGTAAGACCAATGACTCAGGATGAATTCTCTGGTTTACTTTGGTCTTTCTTTCTCCTGTATCTGGTACTTGTATTCAAGGATAGACAGATGTCAGCATTTCTACCACACAGTCCTACAACCCTATTTACAAATGGACCCCACTAATGTAGCAAGAATTGGTTATTATATCCTCACATGACAATCAATTTTTATTTAACAAAATTTGTGGAATACATACCAAGGAATATAAGAACTGTAATTATGCTATTGCTGAAGGTCTCTTATTTTATGCCATAATGATTAGCCATAAAATAGTAGTTTGGGAGAATATTATCAGTCATTCATGTACTAACTCATGGTTGATAATGATGCAGCTGGTATCAATGTCATCACTCCAGATTTACACAGGTAACATAAATCAACATTTGAAGCGAACCACAATAATTGCTATGGTTATTTGCCTTTATCTTCAATGCTTCTAAACTACCATATGGGTCTCAATTTTATAATTGGCACCAGTAAATATGGCTCTATATTAAGCGAACTCAGTGGTCCCATCAGAGAAACAGTATTCATAGCTTTTTAGAGGGTATAAAATTTAGAAATTAGGTACTTTTAGTGACTCCTGTGGTTCATCACCCTCAAGCAAAACAATTTAAGCTAGTATACAGATATCTGTAAATAATGAAGAGTATCATTTGCCTTCTAAATAGTAACACTCATTCAATAAATGTTGAATTAGGATCACAGAATGTAAGCTTAAGAATCATAGAATCCAAACGTAAGCTGAAGAATTTTACTACTTCTAAGTTTTATTTGAACATGCTTTTGAGAGGAAATACTTTAAATAATCTGCAAAGTAAAATTCCTTTAGTGGCAGACTTTTTGGTGATGTAATTAATATTGTACTAAAAATGAAACTGCCATCATCCATTTCCTATTATGACCAAGTGACCGATACTGAACTTGCCCTCCTATAAACACCTAGAAAACCAGACAAAATATATGAAACAACTTTTTTTCAGATGCTAGACAACAGAGCACAGGACTGTGATCCCTAAGAAAAGAAAAACCTATCAATAAATCCTATAATAATCCCAGATTTTAAGCAGGAGTCATGTTTTGAAAACTGGTACAAGGAGAGGGAACATAGGCAGAATACAATGGCCTCAATGAATTTGAGGAAACAGAAATGGGAGTTTAGGGAGACTGAGACTGGTAGAATTTTCAGGGTAGAATACCAAAGAAAAGGGAGTTACAAAGAGAAAATGATCCAGAAATGTACAGAAATCCTCTTGAGTTATTGGTTGAATATTAAAGTGTATGTAAGTAGGATTAAACTTCATGACTGAAGGCAAAGAAAACTGCTAGGGAGATATAAGCTGAAAAGTTCCATAATTTACTCAGGGCTGGAGGTCATTTGGGATCCTTCAAGTCAAAGAGGAAGAGACTTTGTTGAATACCCAGAGCATTGTATAGCTATCTTCCAAAGGGTTACACATTGGTATTAATAGTAAGAGTAAATTAGCCCTAGAAAAAAAAGCATACTTTGGGGCCAGGTGCTGTGGCTCACACCTGTAATTCTAGTGCTTTGAGAGGCCAAGATGGAAGAACTCCTTGAGGCCAGGAGTTCAAGGTTACAGTGAAGCTATGACTGTACTTCTGCAGAGTGAGACTCTGTCTCTTAGAAAAAGAAAAGTAAAAAGGGTACTTCAGATCCACCCTAATAAAGCTTTCAATCAAGCCTCAAAACTAGCAAGCTGATTCTCAAGAAGTTTAAACCCAGTCATAATTAAAGACAGACAACAAAAATCAAACCATCAAAAATGTAAAAATTGTTACCCAAGTAACAGTTTTTCTGGTTGTGGTTCACCTTTTGTGAACTTTTTTTCAGATACTAGACAACAGAGAGCACAGGACGGGTTCACCTTTTGTGAACTTCAACCAGAAAAAAGAAAATCAGTCAGTAGGTACAATACCTACTGAAATGACAGACATGATAGAATTAGGAAAGACTATAAAACAGCTATTATAAACATATTCAATGTGCTAACAAGGAGAGAAGTGAAAGATATTTTTTAAAGGACCAAATAGAAGTTCTAGAATTAAAAAATACAGTATCTAACATGAAAAATTTACTTGATGAATAGAACAGTAGATTAAATACCACAAAGAAAATATCAGTGAACAATAAGATATGGCAATCTAAAATACACCAATTGAAAAACAGAGTGGGGGAAAAAGGGCTGAAAACAGTGGCCAGTGGCCTATGGAGGTTATCAAGGAATCCCTGGTGAAAAAAATAGAAAGGGAGGAGAAACAAATATAGTTGAAGAAATAAGCCGGGTGCAGTGGATCACACCTATAATCCCAGCACTTTGGGAGGCCGAGGCAGGAGGATTGCTTTAGGCCAGGAGTTCGAGACCAACCTGGGCAACACAGAGACCCTTCTCTCCACAAAAAATAAAAATGAACAATTGGTAAGGCATGGTGGCACATGCTTGTAGTCCTAACTACTCAGAAAGTTGAGGCGGGAGGATCACTTGAGCCCAGGAGTTGGAGGCTGAAGTGAGCTATGATTGTACCACTGTCATCTAGCATGGGCAACACAGAGAGACCCTGCCTGCCCAACCCCCAAAAAAAAGAAAGAAAAAAGAAAAAGGAAGAAAGAAGGCTGAAATGTTTTTGAAATTTGAACTAAAAATCCATAAGATCAACAACAAATCCCATGCAGGATAAAACCAAGAAAACCACACCAAGACACATAATAATTAAATTACTGAAAACTGGTTATATAGAAACAAAATAATAGTAACAGCCAGAGGAGGGTAAGTATTACATGCAGGGGAACAAATAGGAGAATGACTGCTGACTACTACTCATCGGAAAGAATCAAGCCTCAAGATGATGGAACAAGACTTTAAATGTACAGAAAGAAAAGAAATGAAATTCTATAATTAGTAAAACATACCATACCCTTCAAAAATGAAGGCAAAATACTTTTTAAAAAAGCTGAGTGAATTCACTTCCAACAGACCTTATTTAAGCCTAATGTAAGCAGAAGTAAAAAAAATAACAGAGTAGAAATCAGTGGAAATGAAAACGGAGAATCAACAGAGAAAAACAAACAAAACCAGAAGCTGGTTCTTTGAATAGATCAACAAAATAGATAAATCTCTACCCAGTATAAGAAAATAAAAAGGAGAGAAGATAAATTGTCAGTATCAGAAAAAAAAAAAAAAGAGAAAAGTCATCACTACTGATCACATGGACGTTACGCGGACAATACCTGTTACAACAACACTTTGTCCATAAATATGATAACTTAAATGAAAAATTCCTTAAAAGATGTAATTTACCAAAATTCACACAAAAAGAAATAGATAACTTTAATAGCTCTATATTTATTAATGATATTGAATAAATAATAAACTTTCAAAAAACAAAGTACCAGGTCCAGATAGTTTCAATGGTAAATTCTACCGAACATTTAAGGAACAAGCAATAACAATTCTCCACAATCTCTTCCAGAAAACAGAAGTATATGGAACACTCCTAATTCAATCTATGAAGCCAGTATTATCCTAATACCAAAACCAGAGAGAGACATTACAAGAAAGGAAAACAATAGAACAATATCTCTCATAAACATGAATATAAAGACTCTCAACAAAATATTAGCAAATCATATCCAACATTTCATAGAAATAATTATATAACATAACCAAGTGAGATTCTAGGTGTGCAAGGCTGGTTCAACAGTTGAAATCAATAAATGTAATCCACCATATAAACAGGATAAAGAAGAAAAATCATATAATCATATCAACTGAAGACCAAAAAGGGAGCTGGGAAAAAAGTCCAACACCCATTCACGATTTAACCCCCTCACTCCCCATGACATGAGTTCATCTATGTTAACAAACCTTCTTATATACCCCCAAGCCAAAAAAAAATTTTTTTAAACCTTCTCAGCAAATTTCCTCAACTTTGTAAAAAACATCTACAAAAAACCTATAACTAACATACTTAATGATGAGAGACTGGCCACTTTCTCTCTAAGATGGATAACAAGACAAAGATGTTACCCCTCTGTCATCATTCCTCTTCAGCATCCTACCATATGTCCTAACTAGAGCAATAGTTAGGAAAAGAAGAAATAAACCTGTCTTTATTTGCAAATGACATGACTGTCTGTAGAAAAAAAAAATGTAAAGACTCTACTAAAAACCTCTCGGAACCAATAAGCAGTTATAGCAAGGTCACAGGATACAAGGTTAATAAGCAAAAGACTATTGATTTCCTTTATGCCAGCAACAAACAACTGCAATTTGAAAATTAAAAAGAAAACAAAAACTAAAACCATTTATGATGGCATCCCCACACATACAACAAAAAGAGAATAGAAAAGAAATACTTCAGTATAAACCTAACAAAATATGTACAGAACCTGCATGCAAAAGCTATGGAACATCGATGAAAGAAACCAAAGAAGATCTAAATAAGAGAAATTCTAAATTCATGGATTGGAAGACTCAATTTTGAAAAGATGTCAATTCTTCCCTATTTGTTCTATATATTCAACACAATCTCAATTATATTTCCAGCAAGTTGTTTTGTGGATAACAAATTATCCCTAAAGTTTATATAAAATAGGAAAAGACCTAGAATAACCAACACAATACTGAAAAAGAACAAAGTTGAAGGATCACACTGTAGTAGATCTTAAGACCTACTACAAAGCTACAGTAATCAAGAGAGCATAGTATCTACAAAGAACAGAAAAAGCAATGAAACAGAATAGAGAGACTGGAAAAAGACACACATTTATATAGTTAACTGGTTTTTGACAAAAGGAAACAAGTAATTCAATGGAGAAAGAATAGTATTTCAATAAATAATGCTGAAACATTGGATGCCTGTATGTAAAACTATGAACCTAAACACAAACCTAACATCTTTCACAAAATAAACTAAAAATGGAACACAGATCTAAATGTAAATAAACTAAAAATGGAACATAGATCTAAATGTAAAATGTAAAAGTATAAAACTTCTTTAAAAAAAAAAACAGGAAAAATTCTACGTGACCTGGATTTTGATGAGTTTTTGGATGTAACACCAAAAGCATACTCCATGAAAAAATTAATTTGCAGGATTTAATTAAAATTAAATTCTTTGCAAAACACACTGGTAAGAGAGTCAAAAGACAAGATATAAACTGGAAGAAAATATCTGCAAAACACATATCTGACAAAGGACTTGTATCCAAAATATACAAAGACTCTATAAAGTTCACCAATATAAAAACAGATAACTCAATTTTAAAAATGGGCATAAGGTCTGAATGGGCAGCTTACCAAAGAAAATACACAGATAGCAAATATGCATACAAAAAATGATCAACATCATCTTTCATTAGGGGAATGCAACAGTGAGATTTGTTGTTTTAACACTACATACCTATTAGAATGGCTAAAATCCAAAATACTAACTAACTGCTGGTGAGAATACAGAGCAACAGGAACTCTCATTCATTGCTGGTAAGAATGCAAAATGGTATATTTTGGAGTACAGTTTGGCAATTTCAGAAAAAGTTAAACACAGTCTTACTACATAATCCAGCAATCATGCTCCTAGGTATTTACACAACTGTCTGAAAACTTATGTCCACACAGAAACCCACACATGGATGTATTTTATACCAACTTTATTCATAATCACCAAAAACTAGAAGCAACAAAAATGTCCCTCAATAGGTACATAAATACTATTCAGTGATGCAAAGGAGTGAGATATTAAGCCACACAAAGACATGGATGAATCCTAAAGGCATATTACTACATGAAAGGAGTCAGTTTGAGAAGTCTACATACTCTATGATTTTAACAATATGATATTCCGGAAAAGGCAAAACTGGAGAGATGGTAAACATATAAGTTGGCTGCCAAAAGAAGGGAGTGGGTCGGGGGTACTGAACAGGTGAAGTACAGGATATTCTTCGGGATATTCTTGGCAGTGGAACTATTCGCTATGATACAGTAATGATGGATATATGACACTATATATTTGTTACAACCCATAGAACTTTGCAGCACAAAGTGTGAATCTTAAAGGATACAAATTTAAAATAAATTCTTTAGGAGGTCTGGGAATCCCAGGATTGAATGCAGAATGTGACAAAACAATCTATTTGTAATACACATGTGTGAAACAATCTTACTGAAGATGGTGGGTGGGAAAGGGTGCTGTCCTAAGTAACCCTGGAAACTAGTGAAGTCTGTAAAACTAAACGTGAAAGACATTATATGTAAGCACTATACTCTAGTTCAGGGGTCCCTAACTGGTACCAGTCCATGGCCTGTTAGGGCCTGTTAGCAAGTGGGCCACACAGCAGGAGGTGAGCGGTGGGTGAGTGAGCATTACTGCCTGAGCTGCACCTCCTGTCAGATCAGTGGTGGCATTCAATTCTCATGCAATTGCAAACCCCACTGTGAACTGCTCATGCGAAGGTTCTAGGCTGCACACTCCTTACAAGAATCTAACGCTTGACGATCTGAGGTGGAACAGTTTGATCCCGAAACCATCTCCCCCACCTACCCACCCCCACCCCAGTCCATGGAAAAATTGTCTTCCACAAAACAAAAAGGTTGGGGACTGCTGCTCTAGTTGATGAAGCTGTTTCCCAAAGGGATATGGATTAACAATTCTGAAAACCACTATACATGTATAGTGGAACTGTATACATGTATTGGAACTGAAAAAATAAGTAAATGAGTGGGAGTCCAAGTTTCGAATTGTTGGAGTGGGAGTTTCCAGATATGCCAAGGGAGAAGGGTAGAATGATCCAGATAGTAATGGATTAGAGTCAGAAACATTAATATGAACTTACATTTAGCTTATATAGATACAGGTGGTCACATACAGAAATGCTTATCAATATGTGTATATACACGAATCAGTATAAACACATTTAATTTCTTGCTCTGTCAGCAGAGAGGACCTAGAAGCAACGATGCCCCAGTATAAACAAACATACCTAGTGCCTAGATCATGACTTCTAATATTATTCTCCAATAAAAGGAACCAGGGCTCTTTGGAGAAATGGCTCATTACAGGACTGGAACACGAAATATGTAAGATGGGCCTGGAGCATCTTGTAGTGCCAAAAAGTAAGGATATATTCAAACAAAGGTACAATGATGGGGTCAAGGATCCAACTAAAAGAGTACCCAATGGCTAAAGCTAGAACAATTTGAGCAATAGAATATATAAAGAACTATTGGATAGTAATGCAAGGTATGAATAAATATCCATGAGTCTAGTGATATAAATAAATAAATAAATGGGGTAGGAGGGTGGACAAATCTGTGCAGAACAATTTCAAGTAATTTGTGTAGATACTCTACCCTCAAGGAGGTGGAATATAACACATCACTCCTTAAGTGTGCTGAGCACAGTGACTTCCAAAGAATACAGAATGGAAATAAGGGGGAAAAAAGTAACTTTACAGCAGAGAAACCTAGCAAACACTATCTTAACAAGGTGATCAACATTAACAATGTTAAGTCATGTTGATAGTGTGTACCCTTGACATGATGTAATGAAAATGGCACTTTACCTTTGTGTCTCCCTCTAAATAAAAACCTTAAACTGAGTCTAACTATGATTTAAAAAAAAAAAACTGCAAATCCCAGTTGAGGTACTTTTACAAAACCTTATCAATACTCCTCAAAACTGTCAAGGTCATAAAAAATAAAGAACGCCTGAGAGACTGTCACAGCCAAGATGCCAAGATGGATCGGATCTCAGAAGATATGACAACCAAAGTTAAATGTGGTATCCTAGATGGCATCCTGAAACAGAAAAAGAATGTTAGGTAAAAATAATCTAAATCAATGACGGTGAAACCCCATCTCTACTAAAAATACAAAAAATTAGCCGGGCACGGTGGCAGGTGCCTGTAGTCCCAGCTACTCGGCAGGCTGAGGCAGGAGAATGGTGTGAAGCTGGGAGGCAGAGCTTGCAGTGAGCTGAGATCGCGCCACTGCACTCCAGCCTGGGTGACAGAGTGAGACACTGCCTCAAAAAAAAAAAAAATTCTGAATCAAGTAGGAAATTTATTTAATAATTGTTAATATTGTTTCATTAAGTATGATGAATGTACCATATTAATAAGGCTGTTAATATAAGTAATAGAGAAATTGGGTGTGAAGCATATGGGAACTCTGTACTATCTTGGTGATTTTTCTATAAATCAAAAACTATTCTATCATTAATATTTATTTTTAAATATCATAAAAACGTTAGTAACACAAAAAGCTGGTTCTTTGAAAAGATTAATAAAACTGAAAAATCTTTAGCCAGATTAATCAAGGAAAAAAGAGACAAGCTACAAAGTTATCAATATCATAAATGAAATGGGGACATTACTACAGATTCCATAAACACTAAAAGGATAAGAAAATGTTATGAATAGCATTATGTCATTAGGTCGAACAACTTAGAAGAAATGTGTATCTGTTTCTTATGTGATATGAAACCTGAGAAGCAGAATTAAATTTCAGTGGTTTCTTCTCCCCAGCTTCAATTATGTCTTTGGCTATTTGTATACAGAATAAATTGTGGGTTTTTTTTTTTAAATAAAGTAACTTTTCAGGATTATTATAGTATTTTGTGCATAAAAATTCTAGATACTACTAGCTGAGAGGCTAATTAAAAATTGTGGTTAGAGTCGCAATAATGCCTTTTCTTCTTTCTCAGAATCGTGTGTGTGTGTCTGTGTCTGTGTGTCTGTGTGTGTGTGTGTGTGTGTGTGTGTGTGTGTGTGTGTGTGTGACAGAGTCTCGCTCCATCACCCAGGCTTGAATGCAGTGCTGTGATCACAGCTCACTGAAACCTCCACCTTCCAGGCTCAAGCGATTCTCTCATGTCAGCCTCCCGAGAAGCTGGTACTATAGGCATGCCATCATACTAGGCTACTTTTTGTGGGTTTTTGTTTTTTGTTTTTTTTTTTTGGTAGAGATGAGGTTTCACCATGTTGCCCAGGCTGGTTTTGAATTCCTGGACTCAAGCGATCCATCCACCTGCCTTGGCGTCTCGAAGTGCAGGTATAACAGGAATGAGCCACCATGCCCAGCCTCTTAGTATCATATTTTAGTACCAGATTAATTTTGCAAGAATGGTAAAGGGAAAGATTTCTAAAATTAATAATGCATTGTCTTCCCTGTGTGTCCTGCTACTTAGCTCAACTGTGACTATATGCCTTATGAAAGAAGCTAAGTATCATTAAGATAACTCAAAACATTTCAGTAAAATACACGACCTTTATGTGACTGGTTATAAACATATGGAAAGACTTTTTAATCTGAAACCTTATGTATCTCAAAGCTACATACAACGACAGGATTATACTGTAGATTAGAGAATCCAGATTAATAAGTATTTCATAATCAAACTCTAAAAAATTCCAGTGAATGATCTTTCATTCCAGATGTCCTCTGGAACTAGCTTCCTCTCCCCTTGTTATTTATAACAACAAGAAATTTTGTAAACGTTGAATGTACAATGGCATATTTGGCTTTTTTACCCTCAGAAAATTATGGTTATTTTCTATTTCGTACGAACAAGATTGTTATTTATTATCTAGATTAGCTACTTTGTTGAGCTGCTTTGTGTGTAGCAGTGTGGTCATTAGTTGAAGTTGTATGAATGACAGTGATAAGAATAGATCATCAGTTGCAGGAAGCTTGTCAAAACACAATTCCCCTTAAGATGTGGTAGCCATTATTATCATTTCTATATACTAGGTGTCCTCTTGAAAGTGACAAAAACACAGCCGACTGCTGCCATTTTGATAAAACTTGTGTTATCACTTTATAAGACTTGTTTTTCTTCTTCCACCTCCAAACGATCTACATCAGTTGCTCTCAATCTTCAATCTAAAAGCTCCTTTCTTCCTCCCTCAACTTTGCTCACTACCTGTCCTCTCTCCTTTCTCTTACCCTCTCTATCTCCTCTACCTCTTTCTTCCCTTCTCAAGTTGAAGAGGTGGACTCTTCGCTACTCTTTTATCCAGTAAAGAAAAGGAGTACTGCGGAAAAAGCACAGTCTTTAGAATTATTAGACTGATACAAGTGTGAATGTTGGCATTATCAAAGAAAAGTTACTTCATTTTTATGTGCCTCAGTCAGTGGTGTTTCAGAACCAGATCACACTGGCTGGAGAACCAATTGTGCTCATCTCTTCTTCCCAAATCCCCTTCACTGACTTCAGGCTGGTAGCTTGAAATCAGCCATAATAGGAATATTTACACCACAGAAATCAGCAAACACTACAAATCAGAACTTTTACCCCAAAGAACTAGTTTTTAAAACATTCACCAACACATCATCAGCTTCAGTTTCCACCTCTCTCAAACAGGACTAATAACACCAACCCTGCAAATATGTTGTAAGGACTTCAAATAATATCAGTAAAACACCTAGCAAAATTCTAGTCACATAAAAGGCACTTAGTATGTGGTATATAGCAAAAAGTTATGGTACTATAAATGAAATCTGGCTATATGAAAGTAGAGCATAAATAATAAGTAATGCAGTCATTCATGTATAAGTATAATAAAGCAGTTGAACTTTAGTAGAGGTGCCGGGTCCTTTAGGATTTTTAAATGGAAAGAATTAATACAGAATTCCATATACTTTTCCTCAATTAATGAGAACAATTTTTTTTTTGCATCTTCTCCTATTTTCCAGGTTTCTTTTTAATTATGATCTCTTGTGTTCAAGTTGTCAGCCACTACTACATATCCCATAAAAACAAACTGTTTGAGTACTAGTAGCTGGCACGAATTCAGAAAAGCACAAGCACTGGAAAAAGCACTGCGAAGGAGAAATCATACATATAGGTAACTTAGTATATAATTTAGTAATATATGTTTGAGGCTTTCACAATTCTTTAAGGTTTCAGAAATTTGAGCAAAATCCCTCAACTATAATTTATGTGTAATAAATTGACTTGCAATATCTGATATAAAAAAGATTACCTGGAGGCTTCCAAAGTATCTCAGAGGAAAAAAATAGTTACAAATCTGTCTAGAAATATATTATTTTTCCTCCCTTCACTAAGTAATGATTTGAATGATTTTTTTTTACCTTGGCCCCCATAAATGAATGTGAGGTCTTCATTTCAGATTATCATCATGTTGCTAACATCACATAAATGAAATAAATTATTTAAGTAATTTTTAAATTTTCAAGCTCTTTGTTTTAAGTTGGTACACACATTTCCCACTTAGGCCCTCATATCCTCTGATGCTGATTTATTATTCCTATTGAATTTTTTTATGGTGATCTTACGTCTAAATGTTTGGACTAGTGTTAAGAAGCACTCAAACTGCATTTTTATTAATGACACAAGTCTTATGATACCTGATGATTCTAAACTCAATTCAATAAGCAACACTCAATACGAAATTTGAAAACTATAATCACAAAAGAGAAATAACCCCTACAATATGGAGATTCAAGTTTCTCCACTGAATAGTTTGAAACTTTATCAAGAGGGGAAATGCTTTTCTAGTCTAAAACATAATTGTAATGTAGGGCATTATCCATTATTAATTACAAAAACTATTTACAGAACGTTTCAGAATTATCATGTTCTGTAGTCATTTAAGTTAGTTATTTATACTATAGTTGTAGGTCTACCCCTTGCCTGCCTCTCTGGAATCATCTTACACTGCCTAGGCTCCTTACTTTCCTGGCTCAGCATTATCCCCTTCCTTCAGTTTTTCTAATACACCATCCTTCTTCATTCCATGGGGACCTTCCCATGCTATTCCCTCAAAATGGAATGTTCTTCCAATGCTTTTTCCACTTTAATCCCAACTCAAAGATCAATTCCTCAGAGAAGTCTTCCTGTATTTCTCAGTGAAGGTACTGTTCCTTTTTAATATATTTTTTCTATTAGAAGCATGTTTCTTTCCTTTACAGTACTTACTAGTTTATATTTATGCATTTGTCTGTTTAACCTAAACTTCAGGCTCCTTGAGAGCAAGAACCTTGTCAATCCCTGCTTACCATTATTACATCAGCAAGTAGCATGGTCTCTGGCACATAGTAAGTGAATATTTAATGAATTATATACATAGATTACTACAAATTAAGCTGCAAGGTATATAAATCAACATCAGATGCAATTCAAGATCACAGCATAATTGCTGAATCCCAAGTAACACTGATCCAGATAACTTAAGATCATACTGAAACCTATAGCAACCATTCGAAAGTATTAAACTCCAAACATGTAATTCAGGCCTTATGTTTTTCCAAACAGCATGGAAATTTTAATTCTCAGGCAGTATCACACACTTAACTCATGGTACTGTTCTCACAACTATTCATGTTACCCACTGTTCCTTTAAACAACTAAAGAAAATATTCAGCTGAAGACTATTCTGGAACTAGCAAAATTTAGACTAATTTTCTGTATAAAGAATCCCTGAAATAGAATCCCTGAAGAATCCCTGAAATAGAATTTTGAAATTGCACCTGATAGCCAGGCATGGTGCTCACGCCTGTAATCCCAGCTCTTTGGGAGGCTGTGGTGGGAGGATAGTTTTAGGCCAACAGTTCAAGATCGGCCTAAGCAACATAGTGAAACCCTGTCTCTACAAAATGATAAAAAAAGAATTAGCCAGGCATGGTGGCACACGCCTGTAGTCTCAGCTACTCAGGAGGCTAAGCTGGGAGGATCACTTGAGCACGGGAGTCTGAGGCTACAGTGAGCTATGATCACGCCAATGCACTCCAGCCTGGAGGAATGAGGGAGGGAGTCTCTCTGTCTGTCTGTCTGTCTCTCTCTCTCTCTCCCCCTCTTTCTCAAAATAAAAATGCAACAAATATGGCTTAATATACAGTTACTAATTCTGATGAGTTGGTTATGTCTGTCTGAAGCAAGTATTAAGAAGATTCTGAGGCTGCGTCTAAGCTCGGTGAAAGAGAACTATGAGAATGGGAGAAAACACCTGCAAGCTATGCATCTGACAAACAACTAATATCCAGTATCTACAAACAACTCAAATCAGCAAGGAAAAAAAAAAAATCCCATCAAAAAGTGGGCAAATGACAGGAACAGACATTTCTCAAAAGAAGATATACAAATGGTCAAGAAACATGAAAAAATGCTCAACATCAGGGAAATGCAATTTAAAACCACAAGGAGATATCACCTTATTCCTGCAAGAATGGCCACGCAAGAATGGCCACAACTAAAGAGTCAAAAAACAACAGATGTTGGCATGGATGTGGTGACAGGGGAATGCTTATACACTGCTGGTTGCAATGTAAATTAGTAGTACAATCTCTATGGTAAACAGTATGGAGATTTCTTAAAGAACTAAAAGTAGATCTACCATTCCATCCAGCAATAGCATTAACTGGGTATCTACCCAAAGGAAAGGAAGTCATTACATCAAAAGACACCTGTATATGTATGTTTATTGTTGTATAATTCACAATTGCAAAGATATGGAACTAACCTAAGTGCCCATCAACCAATAAGTGAATAAAGAAAATGTGGTATACATACACCATGGAATACTACTCTGCCATTAAAACAACGACAACAACAAAATAATGTATTTTGCAACAACTTGGATGAAACTGGAGAACATTATTTTAAGTAAAGTTAACTCAGGGATGGAAAACCAAATACCATATGTTCTCTCTTATAACTGGGACCTAAACAATGGGTACACAAAGGCATTCACAGTGATATATAATGGACTTTGGAAACTCAGAAGGGGGAGGTTGGGAGTGGGGTGAGAGACAAAAAAAAAAAAACCTACATATAGGGTACAATGTACACCACTTGGGTGATGGGTACACTAAAATCTCAGACTTCACCACTATACAATTCATCTATATAACCAAAAACCACTTGTACACTAAAAGCTGTTGAAATTTTAAAAAGTTTAAAAGAAGTAAATTAAGTAAATAAGTACGTTTAATTGGTGAAAAAAGGGCATAGTTATCACACACACACACACACAAACACACACACAAACACACACACACACACACACACACACACGTAACCATGTATATACACAGAATATTTCTGGATGGATACAGTTCCAACAGTTGTTAGTTCTGGGAGAGTCCTGTGAAATTTGGAAGTCTAGGTTAGAAGATGTAGATCTCCCTTTCATCATAAACCCTTGCAGGTATCACAATGTTTTCTACTCTCACATACGACTTTTCCCCCCAAAAAAGTTAATAAAAATGTTCAAAGTTAAATTAACAGCATTAATCATTCCCATAACTTAACTATAAGGGAAAAAAACACATGTCAAAATCATGGCAATGAAAGGGACCTAAGATAATACTTCCCTATTTTATTAATGAGAAAACTAAAATAGTTAAGATAATTTTGTTAAGTAGTTAATTCCAAAGGCAATAGTCAATTCAGTGACATTAGCTCTAAAATCTAGGACCTCCTTATTCCCAGTAATCTGCCATGTACTATATGATTCTATCTCATCTTAGTACATTACAGTAAAACTTGTCTAAAAGCTTCTTGCAACCTAGGTAAGCAATACATAGCAATCACAATTTGACAATAATTTACACCAATTTGAAAACAGGTAGCTCACAAGCTGCAATCTGGCAAGGATGATTATTTTTTAAAGCAAGCTCAGGAAAGAGCTGAATTTAGCACATGAAGGAACCAGCTATTGCCTTCAATTGTCCTTGGAAAGTAAATGCCAAAGTCAAAGGGTTCGTGCATGAACACTCTACACTGTTTAAATCCAGAGGCAGAAGCAGGAAGCAGGAAATTAATTAGCCTCTCATTTGTTATCTGTGGCCTTCTTGACTGACCTAATAATAACTCATCTCCAACATTTAGAGAATTTGGTCTAGAAACAGTTTAAACTTCATCTAACCTATGCAACTCATTTTATCAGGTGCCAACCTGATAAGAAAAGTACCCATTAACTCTTCTTCTTCCACAGTATTCTTGCTTAGAAGTGTATATTAGGCCATCATTCGATTTCATGTGTTAGAAAAGTACAGCATTTGTTTCTGCAAAAGTTGATGAAAGCTTTTTAAATTTTCCAGCTTAACAGAGTGGAAACCGTATTACCATGCAAACTTTAATCTTGGACAGTAAATAAAAAATGACAAATATTGAAAGAAATCTGAACCCAACTCCCAAATAATTAGGATATAGAAAGACATAAGATGAGGGACACAGATATAGTATTCTAAAATGACTACTAGGAAAAGAGCTATAAGACCTAAATTAAGCATTTAGAGAAAGGTATAAGAATATTGCTGACATTTTCCAAGGACAGAAAAAAAATTATATGCGAATACGTTTTTCATATCATACTAAATCATTAGGGGACAAAGTTTCTTCTTGAAAACTTTTTAGAATAAGTAACAAGCAAAAGGAAGAGGCTGCATCAACTAAGTAAAATCTGTCCTAATGTCACTGCCTCACTTAAAAGTAATTTTCATAGAGTATGAATCATAGTCTTAAATATGGAAATAACTAATAGTGGGGAGGGGGAAATTAAGGAGAAAAGTCTTGATTACAATATGAACTTTTTTTAAAAAAACAAAAAAAGCTTGTTTTTCATAACTGATATCCTGGAAAGCTTTACCCAACCATTAAAATTCCTCTCTTGTCATGTGAAAGGATAAAGACCCAATGACAATATGTTAGCTTTCCTTCTGCACTTTAATGCCACAGTTTCAAAAAAATCTACATTTTTCAAAAATGGATTTCAGGATTTGAATCCTTACTTCTGGGAAAAAGGAAAGAAGTAGTGGTAAAGGTAAGGCTACTCTAATCTTAGTCAATCTCAGGGTGTGCCACTAAGGTTCACAGAAACAGAACAGGTTCCTTCCATACCTGTTAGACTCCATCATGACCTTAGGCACTTCTTTACAGATCTACTGAAAATCATCTCCCCAGAAAAATGTACCCAAGAACATACATACAAAATGTGTAATTTCAGGGAATACCCAAACACCAAATTAGGACCTTTGCCCTAAAAAGGAACAACAGGTATACACACTTTCCACCAAGGCAAATGCTATATTTAGATGTACATTACAATGTGATGGTGGCCTTTTATGTTTCATTTATTCTGTGCATTCTATGACAAAGGCCATTATCTCAGGAAACATGAATACCAAGAATAGACCACACTGCCTTACTGGAGACACACTGGACTGTTAAAACTATTTTCCCATTGATCATTCCTCCAGGGCAGTGGTTCAAAATAGGGGCTATGCACCCCCGTAGGTGGCACATTGGAATTTGTGTGTGTTTGGTTACTACAGTAACTAGAGGTTGCTATGGAAATGCAGAGTTCTCTCCTCCCCACAACACTGGGGAGGAAGGGATGGAGAAATGGACACGTATGTTAGAATGGAATGCATGGATATTCCCACAAAGTGAAAAACGTCCAACCACACATGCACATAGGTGAAAATCCATTTATAATTATCTAAGCCTGAAACTGAAATCTGTTTTACACATAAATATAAGATATTTTTACACAATTTTAAGACACACTGAATTTCTAGGAATGCAATTACCAGGTAAATAGATGAAGACTGTATTTTGTTTTGTTTGGAACTTTACCAAGGTTGTTGACTTTTTTGAAAAATCATGTCACCAATGACAACACTATTTGTGGTATTTGAGCTGCCAATGAAACATACCTTTATTAATCTGCATTTGGAAATACTGCAATTATGATGATTCTACACATAGGTGCAAGGACTTCACTATCTCATTATGTCTCCTAGTGTATATGCTTAAGTGTTTACATACTGAAATACAAATTATTTTATTCTAAATTATTTTCCTTATTATTTCTCATTTATATTACTTAGGTATTACTATATAATCACTTTTGACTTATGTTCAGGTGTCTTTCACTATATGTCAATTTTACTTCAGGATAGGCTAAAGAGAGCATCACAAAATATTTGCTACAACAAGCAGGCAATAGGTCTGATAGGATTGAGAACCACTGATCTAGGGATAACAATATTAGATTTAAATGAAAAACCTGTCAAACATCTTTACAAACAGAATATTCAATGGTAGCTTACAGGATTAATTTGTAGAATATTTTTATCTATCTCATTATGCTAGGGGCTGGGATTACAGCCAGCTTCTCTACTGAGACCACCACCATTTCTACACATTATTTAGGCCACAGTCAGAGGCAGCCATTCCCCTCACATTAACCTTTGACAAACTATTATCTGGGCCAATTTGTAGATATAATTGATTTTACAAAACAATGTGAAAAAGATGGCATGGTAAAATGGTATGAAGGACTTGCAAATTCATGAAATAGACATGTCTTTCATCTCCTATTAATTTTTCATGGACAACCTCTCCAAACAGGTAACAGTCAATAACAGTTTCAAACTTAGGCCTTGTCCTGGTCCAAGGTTTGAAAAGGACTATCAATGAATGAATGAATGGAAGGAAAGGAAGAACAGAGAGAGAAAAAAGGAAAGGGAAACGTTGGTAAGGCAACATATGAAATAGAGCATGAAAAAGCTCTCCAGGAACATATCAAGTTTATATACCCATAAACTTATTAATTCAAAACATATTAGCCATGATAAATCCTTTTGAAAATACTTGAATGACAGACCCAAGTAAGAAGGCAAATTTGTAGAGATGGTTACTCATGGTATATTCCCATAAGAGACTGCCAAACAGAAAGCAATGAAAATTTGGGAAGGTTACTACTCCTAACACTTTAGTCTTAAATCTCTCTCCTCCAACCTCATCCCTTAGGCCAAAGCTTCATAAAACATCTCCAAATAGGCCACCTCATTAAAATAGCTTATATTAAGCACTGGAGAAAGAACTTTGCCACAGAAACTATTTATAACCTATTCTCTATAGCAGGAATATAATCCACACCAACCTGTGCACCCCAACTATACAAGTAAAATATTGTCTGAATAGGCTCACTTTCAAAATGGTTAGTCCTTTTTTCCCTCAAAACTACTAACTACTAGGGCTTCAAAAATATGAATTTTCCAATATTTTAAACAGGCAACTCAAGTATCAATTACTTTTATTCTTTTGTGGGAAAAGCTACTCAGAATATATATGACAGTCTGCAGTTAGCCTTTACTCTGTTTACAGGAACCAGTTACTGGTTAAATTGCCTGAACTACTGGTGTCTCTTTCTGAAAACAAAACCAGTACCCTTGTGAAAATAAGAGTGAGCAGGTACAATGTGCTGAGAGATCACATTATTTAAAAGGCCTAATGTTTCATTCCTCTTCTTTTCAACTCATGTCTTAAGAAGTAGAAATTACTTTTGGATGGCACAGACATAATACGGATAAAAATACTCCATACATTCTGTGGAATTTTCCAAGGAAAACCCACGTGGAATGGTGTATAAGTTTACTGACTGCTGATTAACAATTATTAATTAACTTAAGGACATAAAGACAAGCAAACTTACACTGAATTAAGAGCATATGCCAAGAAATTTAAATGAAATGAATTCGGTGCCCCCATTCAAACCAGCTGAGACAAAGCTTCATAAAAAATAAGTGAGAAATGACAAAGGAAGAAATGAAATCATGAACAACTCAAATCAACAAAACTAAAAAACAAAAAGAACTGATAACTTTAAATAAAAGCACCTGGGCTGGTATGTATGTGCCTCATGTGTGTGACTACATGCATTTATGCTGAATTGCTGATGAATAAATATTTAATATTTAAAACCTAAAGAACTGAAAAAGAGTTATAGATAGATAAGAGCTCATGGATATATAATATATATAAAAAGACCATGAAATATGAATAAATAGAATGTTCTTCAGAGAAAAAGAGCAAATAAAACAACTTTAAGAAATGAACAAAGAACCACCTCCAAGTAAAAACCACCAAAGAATTCCTCTTGAAAAATATGCTATAAAAAGGAGAAAATATTTAAATAGTTATACATATGAATAAATATTAAAAATAGTTTAATCCCCCTAAAAATTATGTTTCCAATTACATATTCCCTTGTCTGATTACATATTTTACTACAATGAAAGAATAAACTATGACTTAGCTCTTCCCACATTAGCAGCATCCTCCATTATGCTACTACCAAAATATATATATATAATATATCTTTACATACTTCCTCCAGGAAAAGACCACAGAATTTCTCTATCTCAATTTAGCTAGTGCATGGGACAATTTGCTGTATCTTTATAAATATTAAAATAGGGAGAGGAAACTTTTTTGTCTACTTCACAAATATGTGGTTCTCCAGTCAACAACATATTTCCTATAAATGCAGGTCAAGAATCCACTTTCAAATGTCTTGAATCTTTTTTAGCAACCAAGTAACAGAGAGGATTGCCTATTTTCAATGTATCCTATTAAGAAATAAGGAGCAATTTAAATCAAACAAGAAAAGATAAATCTAAAATAAATGAGAATGGGGAGGATAGAGAAGGATACAATCATACACTGAAGAAATTAAGTGGAAATAAATGTATTCATAATCACTTAGCCAAACTGTTAATGTTTTAAACCTTCCCATTCTTCCATGATGTGTATTTCTTTAAAGTATAAAATGGAATGTTAAGACGGCAGCTCTCTGGCAAGTGTAAACATCCTAATAATTTTTACAAGCTGCTTTTTGGTAAGGCCCATACACCTAACTCCACCCTCATTTTAAAACTGTACTGTCACATAATTAAATACCACAGCCTTCATTTTAAAGGCTCTAAATAGAATTGCAACTGTGGTCTACATTCAGAACTCAGCATATGGGTTCTGAAGGATAATTTCAACAATAAATAGAACGGCTGGGAAAGGTACAAACTTGAAAACTGTGAAGAGTACTCTTCAATTAATAAACGTGACACAAGTAGGACCAATAAGACTTCCGCATATCTCTTGGCTTGTACCTCCTCAAAGGATAATGATCTCTTGGACCATTTAATAGTTAGCATCCTTATGATATACCCAAAGGTAAGCAATTAGTGTCAACTGTAATGATTAAAAAGAACATCTTTTAAAAATAAACTCATCTGAGTAAATGAAGCCAGTTGAAAAGTCAACCAGATGTATTTTATATATCTTATCTAAAAGAGATGTAAAAATAAATGAACACTTCCTTGAAATACAATCTTCTAATAAGAAGTGTCGCCAAAGATCCCCTGGGGTTTCTCTAAGTTATGTGAATACAACTTGTCAATCATAGAGGGAAGAAAGTAACCACCACAATTAAATAAGACTTGGAAATATTCAAATATAAAGACTATACATTAGGAGTATTTTTTCGTGTACTAGGTAAGTAGGTAGTCATAAAAATGTCAGAAAATTGACAAATGGTACATTTTTAAAGGAAAAGTAGGCAACTATGCATATTAATGTTAAAAAGTTTCATAATCAAAGATTATATCTTCTATTGCTCTCACACAATAAATACTGCCTCAATAAAAGATGAAAACTAAGGATAACTTCATTGATCTTTCTTCATTGTCCGGGACATCTTCAATGTTACATAAAAACAGTTTTGCAGTTAAAAGATGAATAAATCTATACAACTACAATGAACTGGAACATTATCAAATACGTTCAAAAACATATTAAAATTAGACTTTGGTGTATACATAGGAGCTGCAAAACACTCGGTGACAAACTCTAAAATTCCACACAGTAAAGAACAGGAATAAGAGTGGCTATAAAGAGTTCATTCTGTGTGACTCACAACCCACCTCTCATGTGATGGTGCAGACAGTCCCACTGACTGCTGTGAGATTGAACATAAGCCCGTAAGCAAAAGTCTCACAAACACACAGCCCAGTGTGCATTTCAACTAGCCTATAGAGCTAGCAGTGCTATTGTTGAGATTCTGCAGGCCACATAAAGATGGTACATACCACAATTCCAAATTTTAAAATCAGACTTTAGGTCTAGAGAATATCATACTCAAAACAGCAGTGCCCTCATAGATTACCAGTAAAAACTTCTGATTACAAACTTCAAACCTTCATGAAGTACTTTACAAAAAACAATCCTCTAGAAATTAAGCTAAAGGTATAAAACGGAAAAAAAAAAGATTTATAGTAGTAATATTTCTGATAAACTTTTCTTCTTGGGGATATGTATCTACATCTTCATATAATATATGTAGTATTTGTGCAGTCATAAAATACTATATTTTCTGGTCTACAGTTTTTTTTTTTTGGCTTCTCACAGGGTCTAAAATAAGACTAAATCTTAGTTATTTGTGTGTTATCTTCAATTTCAACTTCAATAAATGTTTGTTAAAACTGGGGAGAGTATTTAAGTTTAAAAGTGTACAGGATTTTATAAAGACTAGAACATATGCAGGTGGGTGCTAAAGGAATTTTCTGCCTGTTTTGCCAGAAGCAGGATGCCATCTGCTTGTGCCATGAATCAAGCTAACCCTCAGCAGTTTCCAAAGTTGAGAGGAAAATCTGGTTAGTTAATATTGAAAACACGCTCTAATCCAAGAAGAACTGTTATTTTTGTAAATGCTCTTAGATACAGTTAAAACCTTGCACTCCCCCTTAAAAGCAGTGATCTGTTTATCCTTTCCTCACACAACAACAGTCGATCCTTGAGCAACACAGGTTTTAATCACACGGGTCCACATACATGTGAATTTCTTTCAATAAATGTATTTGAAAATTTTTGGAGATTTGTGACAATTTGAAAAAACATGCAGGCAAACCATGTAGCGTAGAAATTTTTAAAAAAAGGAAGAAAGAAAAGAAAAAGTTGGGCATGTCATCAATGGATAAAATATATGTAAATACTAGTTTATTTGTATATTAATCAATCGTTTATGTTATCAGTAAGGCTTCGGGTCAACCATAGGCTATTAGTAGTTAAGTTTTGGAAGAGACAAAAGTTACATGCAAATTTTTGGCTGCAAGGCAGGAGTATTATAGACACCCCCACACCCATTTTGTCCAAAGATCAACTGTACTTTAAAAAGAAAATCAAATTAATGCCAATCTCTTATTTATAAATAGTATTCTCTATTAAGTAACTGAAATTTTATTATTTTGATTCATTATCTGAAAAGTAAGCACAGCTTTATATTTGAAACTATTTCTATCTTGTATACTACAGATATCAACAAATAAGACAAGTAAAATCACTTATATGAAGAAGTTTCACAGTAGCCAATTAGAAATCATAATTCCCTGATTCTGTTACTGCTTTAGCTGTCTGTCTCTCTAATTTAAACTTAAAGTCCACAGTCATTATGTGCTGTGTTTAAATAGCATAAGACACAAAACCTAGTGGTTTATGAACACTCTTACTGTACATATTATTAAAGCCTAAAGAAAACTCTGAAAATGGAAAACATCTTGCCAGATCTTGTTACAGGAGGAAAGTCTTATTGGATTTATCAGTTAGGAAATTTTTTGTTTGAACATTTTGAGTAATAACCTTCCTCAGAGTAGGGGCTAGAAAGAACTTTAATAAACTCTGTGAAAATCCATGTAAATGACTGAAAGTTAACTTAAAAATGACTCCTAATAATTGATTTTTAAAAATTTATTCAGCAGTTTTCCTTTTGAATAAGCATAACAACAGGGGACTTTTAAAACTATATAGAACTTTCAGCCACATCCTAATCACATTAGGCACCTACAACCTAACATAAATTAGGCACCATTTGTCAATTTTCTGACATTTTTATGACTACCTACTTACCTAGTGTAGGAAAAAATACTCCTAATGTATAGTCTTCATATTTGAATATTTCCAAGTCTTATTTAATTGTGGTGATTACTCTTTCTCCCCTCTATGATTGACAAGTTGTATTCACACAGCTTAGAAAAACCCCAAGGGATCTTTGGTGGCACTACTTATTAGAAGATTGTATTTTGAGGAAGTGTTCATTTATTTTTACATCTCTTTTAGATAAGATATACAAAATATATCTGGTTGACTTTTCAACTGGCTTCATTTACTCAGATAAGTTTATTTTTAAAAGATGTTCTTTTTAATCATTATAATTGACACTAATTGCTTACCTTTGGGTATATCATAAGGATGCTAACTATTAAATAGTCCAAGAGATCATTACCCTTTGAGGAGGTACAAGCCAAGAGATATTAGTTCCATGAGGATTTTAGTCCCATGAGGATATCTATCATTTCATAGAAAACTTTCACCTGAAAATTGTTGCCACTTGGATGGCATGCCTTGAATTTTAAGTTAAATGATCACATTAATATTGTGTTACACAGCTATTATTTTCACATTTTGCAACACTGAGACTGACCACAAACACACAATCCATTTAAAAAAATTCCTCTGACCTCCCTTATTTATAGCACAAGGGACAGGTCTCGTTTTACTTTCAGGAAGCCGGAAACAATCAATTTGGCTTTGGTGAGATGAGGGAACGCTTACGGGGAAACTGGGTTTGCTGATACCAGCAGTGAAGGTGGGTAAAGTGGGTTTGGTGAGTATGTATGTGCACATATGTACAAAGATGGGGGGGAAATGCAGCTTATAAATGTAATTCCCGCTATCTACTCATCTATGACTAAAGCCTTTAAAATACACCACCCACCAAGTATTAGGTTTATGTTGGTCATGGTTAAAAGACAGTGAGCAGGGCAACTCTGGACAAGAGACATTAACTTTCTCTGGACCTCAGCTTCTTTATCTGTAAAATTAGCAGTAAGGTCTACTTTAGCTTGTAAGGTTCCTTTCAGTTCTGAAACTCAAACGTTCATTGAATATCAATTTTTAGAACATAAAGATGAATAAAACACAGCTCTGGCTCTGAAAGTTGACTCAATAAAAAACTCAATCACCATGTCCACTGTTTCTAAATAAAACATACTGTGTTTGCATTTGTGTGTATATGTGTACATGTATGTGTACAGTCATCCCTTAGCATCCTTGGGGGATTAGTTCCAGGACTTCCCTTGGATACCCAAATCCACAAATGCTCAAGACTGACATAAAATGGCATAGAATTTGCTGTATAACCTATGCACATCCTCTTGTATACTTCAAATAATCTCTGGATTACTTATAATATCTAACACAATGTAAATGTTACACAATAGTTACATTGTTTAGGGAATAATGACAAGAAAAAAGTCTATACGTGATAAGTACAGATGCAACTTTTTTCCTGAATCCTTGCTCTTTGGTTGGTTGAATCCACAGATGCAGAGGGCTAACTGTACATACACATTCATATGTAACTATAGACATATATACACATATATGTGTAACTATAGATACACACACACATATATATGTATACACCTGCACGTACAGTTTTACTTTGATATCTGTGGGGGACTGGCTCCAGGATGTCTCTCAGATAATAAAATCCATGCGCTCAAGACTCTTATATAAAATGGTGAAGTATTAGCATATAGCCTACATCCTCCTGTATACTTTAAGTCATCTCTAGATTATTTATAATAACTAATATAATATAAATGCAATGTAAATAGTTGTATTTTTCTTTGGATTTTTTTTAGTGTTATAAAGTTTTCTTTTTATTGTTTTTTTCCAATACATACTTGGTTGAATCCAGACTCAGAATATGCAGCAGATACAGAGGGCCCACTGTACACACACACACACACACACACACAAACGTTTGATGAACAAAGCATATGTTCTAAAAAACTTAAAACTGTGGTCTCATGAAATGGAAAACAATCAGTGAAAACTGACAACATATCACTCCACCAAAATAGGTAATTTATCAACTATATCACCACCCAAGAAAGCTTTTAATGCCATGCTCAGTAACCCAGGAATATATATTTCTGCCTTCTTCAAAACAGAGAAAAAAATCCTGTATGCACAGAAGAAAATGACATCCACAAATTTACTGATAGTTTATTTTCAGGAAACCATTTAGAGCAAGGAAGGGGAAATACAGTTTAAAACACACACACACACACACACACACACACACACACACACACACACACGCTAATTATCATTGTAATTCTTGCTGAGATGCTTAAAAATTAAATACATTTCCCCTGAAGATTTTGGGCTTGTTCCATTTGGAATAACCAGCTTTTTCAATAATAGGAATTAGAAAAGACATTAATCTCTCTGATTGCTGGCATAGTGATGATTGCAAAAATGGAAATAACATGTTATAATTGGAGTCCTGAACTCAGAAAAGTACCGCATTTTTGACCAGCCCCTAGAAATAAAAATTGATGTCAATAATTAGTATTGGGAGTCTTAGAGCTAATTTCTATGTCCATCAGTTGCCCTACCTTCCTTTTATACAGTTTTTTAACTTTTTATTTTGAAACAGTTTCAGACACACAAAAAAGTTGAAAGAATTGTACAAATAATTCCTGTATACTCTTCATCCAGATTCCCCAAATGTTCACATTTTGCCATATATGCTTTATTATTTTCCCTTTTTTAAACAAAAACAGGAAAATGAATAAAATACTTAGGAATAAACAACATAAGTGAAAGACTTGTATCCTGAAGACTACTAAACAGTGTAAGAAAAACGTAAATAAATGAAAAGACAATCCCATTCATGGATTACTAGGTTTAATGTTGTTACAAAGGCAATATTCCCTAAATTGATCTACAAATTAAACAAAATCTCTATTAAAATCCCAAATGGTTTTATTATGCAGAAATTGATAAGCTCATATGGAATAACAAGGGCCTCCAAATAGCTAAAACAACCTAGAAAAAGAAAAACAAAGTTGGAGTACTCGCATTTTCCCAATCTCAAAACTTACTATAAAGTTACAATAATTAACATTATATGGTACAAACATAGGATAGACACATAGATCATAAAAATAAAAGTAAACTCATAAATTTGTGAGCAATCGATTTTGACACAGGGGCCAAGACAAATTTGGGAACAGTCTTTTCAACAAATGATGTTGGGTTAACAGGATATCCACATGCAGAAGTATAAAGTTAGACCCTAGTCACACCATATACAAAAACTGACTCATCACAGGATCAAAGACCTAAATATATATGCTAAAACTAGAAAACTCTTAGAAGAAAACATAAGCACAATTCTGTTTGACCTTGGAATAGGTAATGGCTTACTGGCTATGACACAAAAAAGCACAGGTAAGAAAAAAGAAAAACTGGACATCATAAAAATTTAAAATATATCCTTCAAAAACTATCATCAAGAAAGTGTAAAGAAAGACACAGTGGCTCACGCCTGTAATCCCAGCATTTTGGGAGGCTGAGGCAGGCAGATAATGAGGTCAGGAGTTCAAGACTAGCCTGGCCAACATGGTGAAACCCCATCTCTACTAAAAATATAAAAATTAGCCGGGCATGGTGTGCGCCTGTAATCCCAGCTACTTGGGAGGCTGAGGCAGGAGAATTGCTTGAAACCAGGAGGCAGAGGTTTCAGTGAGCCGAGATCACACCACCGCACTCCAGCCTGGGCAACAGAGCAAGACTCTTTCTTGGAAAATAAAAAACAAAGAAAGTGTAAAAATCTGCAAAAGGGAGGAAATGTTTTTCAAATCATGTATCTGATAAGGTCCTAGTATCAAGTATATATAAAGAAATCTCAGCTGGGCACAGTGGCTCACAATCCCAGCACTTTGGGAGGCTGAGGCAGGTGGATCACCTAAGGTCAGGAGTTCAAGACCTGACTGGCCAACATGGTAAAACACTGTCTCTACTAAAAATACAGAAATTAGACGAGCATGGTGGCTTATGCTTGTAATCCTAGCTACTTGAGAGGCTGAGGCAGGAGGATCACTTGAACCCAGGAGGCGGAGGTTGTGGTGAGCTGAGATCGTGCCACTGCACTCCAGCCTGAGTGACAGAGAGACTCAGTCTCAAAAATATGTATATATAAAATATATATAATATATATTTTTATATAAAATATATATTATATATTTTATATAAAGATATACTTTATATAAAATATATGTTATATACTTTATATAAAATATGTTATATATTTTATATAAAGAATACTTTATATAAAATATATGTTATATATTTTATGTAAAGATATACTTTACATAAAATATATATTAATATAAAAGATATATTATACTTTATATAAAATATATATAATATATTTATATATTATATATATAAATATATATTATGTGTATATTATATATAATATACACATAATATATATTATAAATATATATAATATATAAATATATTATATATAATACATTTTATATATATATATATATATATAAAGAAATCTTATAAATCAACAATTAGGCCAGGTGCGGTGGCTCACGCCTGTAATCCCAGCACTCTGGGAGGCCGACGCGGGCAGATCACGAGATCAGGAGATCAAGACCATCCTGGCTAACACGGTGAAACCCCGTCTCTACTAAAAAATACAAAAAATTAGCCAGGCGTGGTGGCAGGTGCCTGTAGTCCCAGCTACTCGGGAGACTGAGGCAGGAGAATGGCGTGAAGCTGAGAGGCGGAGCTTGCAGTGAGCAGAGATCACACCACTGCACTCCAGCCTGGCAGACAAAGACTCCGTCTCAAAATAAATAAATAAATAAATAAAAATAAATAAATCAACAATCAAAAGACAAATAACTCAATTTAAATATGGCAAAGAATTTGAATAGACATTTCTTCAAAGAAGACACACAGTGTCTCAAACACATGAGAAGATACTCAGCACTATTAGTCACCAAGGAAATACAAAATCAAAATCACAGAGATGCCACTTCACACCCACTAGGAAGGCTATAATAAAAAAAAAATGATAAGAAGTGTTGACAAGGATGTGGAAAACGTGGAATCCTTATTCATTGCTGGTGGGAATATAAAATGGTGGATTTGGCAGTTCATCAAAATGTTAAGCTCAGAGTTACCATGTGACCCAGACATTTCATTCCCAGGCATATACCCAAAAAACTAAAAATGTGTCAACAACAAACGTGTTCACAAATGTTCATATCAGTATTATTCATAATAGTCAAATGGTAGAAAAAACCCAAATGTCCATCAAATGATGAATGTGGTATATTATTATGGAATGATATTCAGCCATAAAATGAAATAATATAGTATTGACACATGCTATAATATGGATGAATCTTGAAAATATTATGCTAAGTGAAAGAAGCCAGTCACAAAGTCCATACTGTATATTCTATTTATGTGAAAAGTACAGAATAGGTAGGCAACTCCATAAAGACAGAAAGTAAATTAGTGGTTGCCAGGGCCTGAGGGAGGGGAAATGAACAATGATAATGCATAAGGGGTTTCCCTTCAGGGTGATCAAAGTTCTGGAACTAGACGGTAGTGATTGTTGCAAAAGATATTGTACAAAGTACTAAAAACTACTTAATTGTACGTTTTAAAAGAAAAAAAGTACTGTATTTAACTATATCCTTTTTTTTTTTTTAAGTATTTGAGGGAAAAAAATGTGTTAGAAAACTCTGTGAGTAAAAAGAGAAAGAAAACAGAAAATAGCCAGACAGACACTTGGGGGAAGTCTCACCTATGTGGAACAAAGAGGAAGAAGAGGCCAGAGAAGCAACCAGATGGAAAATGGAGTTTGTAAAATCAAATGGAACACTATTAGGGTCAGAAGTGTCAAATTCTTTCGGAAAATCATTCTGAGTGATGAGCATACTTAACACAAGTCCCACCCAGTTTAAATACACTCTCTTAAAAAGAAGCCTGCTTACTACTCCATCCCCCTTCTCTGGTTGGAGACCAATCCTGGACATTATTGAAAACAACTAAGCTACGTTTCTTTCACAGTGTTCCATAAGTCAGGCTTTCACTATCTGTCTGATCTTTTCTTCATTAGATAGGATTAATAAAGATTGACTCAATATATTTATTTGTTTTCATTATTATTATTTTTTTGAGACAGAGTTTCACCCTTGTAGTCCAGGCTGGAGTGCAGTGGTGCGATCTCGGCTCACTGCAACCTCCGCCTCCCAGGTTCAAGCGATTCTCCTGCCTCAGCCTCCCAAGTAGCTGGGATTACAGGCGCCTGCCACCACGTCCCGCTAATTTTTGTATTTTTAGTAGAGACCGGGTTTTGCCATGTTGGCCAGGCTGGTCTCAAACTCCTGACCTCAGGTGATCCACCCACCTCGGCCTCCCGAAGTTCTGGAATTACAGGCGAGAGCCACCGCGCCCAGCGACACAATAGGTTTAATACAAATACGACCCCCTTATTACCAACCTGATCTTAATCTCATTTCATGAGTTAAATTATGAAAAGAAAATCTACTCTCTTGATGATCATATAAAGTAATAATTTTATTACCTTATTGTTTTTATTAAGTAATGATGTTTCTTTTTTCTTTTGTACTAGTTCTATTGTAGTTTGTAAAACTACAGAATAGGGTGCAGCAAACCAACATGACACATGTATACATATGTAACAAACCTGCACGTTGTGCACATGTACCCTAGAACTTAAAAAAAAAAAGAAAGAAAGAAAATAGACCGGTTATTTCCTTAAAAAAAAAACTACAGAATAATTTTCCTAGAGGCTGACTGGAAATTTAAAAGTTCTGATCATTTTGATTTTTGCTTTGGACACACTTATCCACAGTTTTTTTTGTTTGTTTGTTTGTTTGTTTGTTTTAGACAGAGTCTCGCTCTGTCGCCCAGGCAGGAGTGCAGTGTCGCGATCTCGACTCACTGCAACCTCCGCCTCTGGATTCAAGCAATTCTCCTGCCTCAGCCTCCCGAGTAGCTGGGATAATCAACTTTTTTATTTTTAGTAGAAACAGAGTTTCACCATGCTGGCCAGGCTGGTCTCAAACTTCCAACCTCAGGTGATCCACCTACCTTGGCCTCCCGAAGTGCTGGGATTACAGGCATGAGTCACCGCACCCGGCCCACAGTAGCATTTTATGGAATATATGCAGAAAAGCAAAAACAAAAACAAGTTTCTTGTTTTTCAATAATAGTCTAATAAGCGAGAGCATTTTAGAAAAGAACAAGTGGATGTATAAATCAGTTTGTTTTCAAACACTTTCCCTGTATCATTTTGTTTTATGTTATTTTCTAGGGCATCAGAAACTGCTACGCTGTATGCAGACTGGCCAGCCAAGAGAAAGTCTTGGCACTACTCTGAAATAAGATATGTCAGGTCTACCCTTCCATATTGCGTGACTGGCCTAGTTAGAGTAAATATATACATGACAGTAAAGAGATACAGTATCAATATGGATGCTACGGTGTTATCACCTCATTCGCAATGTTTCTTGTGTCAATGACATGCATGCTAACTAAAAAAGACTAACATATGAAAAGATAAAGAATTCAAAAATAAAACCAAGCTAAGCAGTATGACACCAATTTGCACAATTAAGTTTGAAAGACCAAACAGTACAAGCTTACACATTCACTTTTAAGACTATTTTATTTTCGAAAAATAATTCCTAAAGTATTTGTTATTTATATTCTAAAATTCAAGTTATATTTTACTTTATTGGTTCCAAAGTGATCAAAACCTCTGTAAGACTGTATTTTGAGCTCACAGGGTAAATATTATCCAGTAATCTGGAGTTAAGCCTGAGCATCTAGAAGTCATCAAGAAACATTTCTATCACAATACTTTAATATTTGCATAAAGTATGTTTGTCTCATGCCCTTTAGCCTCAGAAATAGCAGAGTGATTGATACCTATTAAAAGAAAGTTACAAGGCACATATCTTTCTCCTAAGAAGAGTAAGCATCAAATAAATTTTAAGAGAGAAGTCCATTTACATATTTCAACAAAGAGCAACTTAGGGATTTGAATTATAAGGGAAGAAAACATGAGAGATCAAAATAATAAGTGCTTCTAATATTTTAAGAAAACTGCCATGATACTAACGATTCTTCTATTAGCTTTGTCTACAATAAGAATCACTACCATTTATGGAGTACTTGCTATGTGCTAGATGCTACATATAAATTAGCTCATTTAATCCTCAAAAATAATATTTTCCCTATTTTACAAATTAGGTAAATAAGACTTAGTCAACTACTTTGTTGAAGGACGCTCAAGGTATGAGGCAGAACAGGATTTTGAACCCAAGTTGGTCTAAGAATCACTACCATTCATGGAGTACTTGCTATGTGCTAGGTGCTTCATATAAATTGTCTCACTTAATCCTCAAAAATAATATTTTTCCTATTTTACAAATTAGGTAAATAAGACTTAGTCCACTACTTTGTTGAAGGACACACAAGGTATGAGGCAGAACGGGATTTTGAACCCAAGTTGATCTAATTCCAAAGCCTATTCCTTTGCTATACTATGATGCACATCCTCCGTTCTTTTAAAGCAAGGCTGCAAACTCAAAAATGTCAAATGGGGTCTCGCAATTAAAATAAAATACATGCTGTGAGTTAAATAGAGAATAAAGTGATTTTGCAATCAAGTATATACCTGCCTACCTAGCCTGGTCTCTTGATATATATTGTACAAACATAAAGCAGACAAAATATGTCCACTGGCCACTAATCTGCTGGACTCATTTTTTAAAATCACCAACTGATAATCAATAGAAGATGAAGAGCAATCCTAGCAAGGTGTTTTTTTTAAATGTCATTTTCACATGAGATGTGTAGGGTTGAAACCAGTTACCAATGAGCAAATGAATAAAATATTGATATTTTTATGGTAACTCCTTTACTTTTGCCCCTTATATACAAACCTTGTAGCAATAATAAACTCTGCAGAAAAGTATCATTTAATATTGACTGTTTTCTACTTTTATAGTTAGCATTTCCAAAGACGCACTTGAAGGGTGAATGTACGCAAGTCTAAAAACAGACTTCTTACCTAACAGATTTACATGCAATAGTGGTGGTTATGTACTCAGGGAGTTAAAGGATATAATCAAATCCCTAATTATTGCTCTGAGAGCACTATCAACTACCTGAACACCATCCCTACTCTAAACCAGCAAACCAGGGAGCAGCAGATAACCCTCATAGGCACCCCAACTCCCTGCAGCCTTGGGAATTAGAATTAGGTATTTCTCCTTCCTACAGCCTACAGTCCTTCCCCACTGACCAATTCCCCACTCCACACAAGGGCAAAAACTAGGTGGTAAAATGGCAGAGGTGTGACAGAAAAGGAAGGGCATGGGGAAAGTCTGAGTAGATGGACACCACTGTTAAACAAATTCCAAGCTCTGGCTGTGCAGTGGTCCACAGAAGCATTTGGCAATCTAGGATTCCTGGGAGGCTCCTCCACAAGGCAAAGCACAGTAAAAATACTTAGACCACTGCCAGATCAAGTGCCTACTCTAAAAAGCACTGTCAGTGGTCTAGGGCAGAAGTGCCAAAATGCAATAGATCAAAATTATCAAGACTCAGAAAACAGAACATGGAAAATTCAGTTCCATATGCAGAAGAGAGTTCAGGAAGTCAATATATAATGTTTTAAAATATTATTTTTATGACAGTCAAGGCCCACCAAATGAGTACTAACACTAGATATAAACAAAAGACGTTACCCATAATGTCAGGTATTATAAGCAGAAGTTATACACCTAAGTAGGTATTTAGGCTAAATAAAACTGCTGATTTATAGATTAAATAATACATTATTGATCTGGGCACTCACAAAATGACATTGCCAAACACTGATGAGGATTTTATGCATAACCACGTTTTCAACCTGTCCTAATATCATATTTGCTTCTATTTTAATGAGTATTATGTACCTAAGAATATCACTGTATCAGGCTTTTAACACTGACCTTAATCGTTGTGTTTTTTAAAAAAGAATATTTATTAGAAAGTGTAATAATATTTCATGTCTTTAGCTCATTTTCTCTGTTCTCTGTCTACTCAACAGGTCACGTTAAATGTCTGCCATCTAAAAATCCATCACTAGAATTATTGAGTGGTTCAAAAAGAAGTATACACTTTAGTTGAAGTTTGTGACTCATATGTACACTTTCATGTGTATTTCTTTCAAATAAAAAAATATGCATCTGAGCACAGCTGACATTCTGACACAGAAAATATACATCTTCCCTAATCTCACCCATAACTTACTATTATAACAACCAGTGTCATATTAAGACTCATATATTCAAAGTTTACTGTTTATAAGGAGTCCATTAAACCAACACATTACTCATATGTATTCTAAAACTACCTGATATAATGAGAAGGGGAAAAGGGTAGAAATCACACAATTAATCCTTACTTAGAGATAATTTTTATAACATATAAAGTTTAATAAATGAGAGAGAATTCTAAAAACAATAATTTAAATCACCATTGTTCCTAAATCAATAGCTTGATTTCTTTGCATTCAGGTATAAGCTTTCAGCAGCAAATACTGAGTAATACGGTAGCTCAATTCATCTTTAATCTGCTTCAAATTGAATCATTTTTAAACTTCCAGTTAGAAATTCTTGAGCTGTGAGTTTCTATTACTGCATAGCAATTACAAGCTCCCAGCTGTGCAGTAAATATTACCTGAACAGAACTTCTTAAAATACCCTTTACAATTAAATACCTAGTAATCATTAAACAAGGCAAGAAATACAAGGTTTGGGGTTGTCGGGGGAAGAGCAAGCAAACATTGTTTTACAACAGGTTTCTGGAAACTATCAACTCAAATAGCAGATTACTAATTATTGGGAAGGAGATGGGATCTTGGTTCTAAGAATCTCTGTAACAACTTGGATATAGATGTAATAGAGCCTAACTAAATTATTCTTTGCAAAGACAGAGGTGTAATATTCTCAACAAAGTCCTGTAGAGTACACCCAGTCAGCTGACAGTCATCTGTGGTAAAGTCATTCATGGGGGCTTTCAGCAGAACGGAGGGAGAAAGTCCAACATATTCAGCATACTCTCTAAAGAAAAAGGAAAAAAAAAAAAAAAAGACTGGCAAGACGACAGTGATCCAGCAAGATCTGTCTCCTACGTCACAAAAGATGTAGGAGGCTGCTTTAGAACTGACTAAAAAAGTTCCCTGGAAGACAGTAACAGATTTTTTTTTAAGGCAACGTAAATTATAACTATAGGATGTCAACATCGCACTTCTAAAATTTTTTTTTTTTTTTTTTTTTTTTTTTTTTTTTTTGCTGATTTATAATGTACTGAGTGAGCTATGTTCTTCAGGGGTAAAAAAAAAAAAAAACTTTCTAAAAATGCCTTAAATTTTTAAAATAAACAGCAAATTTATCAGGGGAAATGTACATAAATAATTTAAAAATTTTATTAGAAGACAAAGAGCATGAAACTTGATGATACTCAGAATTGAGTAGTCTAGATCAGAATGATATGTATGTCCAAGAATTTTAGAATATTACAGTATTTTCTAACAACCCCTGGGGCAATAGAAGAATACAGAATCAAAATCCTATTTCCTGCTACTATATCTAGATTATATACCCAAACTCTCCTTTAATTAATAATTATGAATCTGGCCAGGCGCGGTGGCTCACGCTTGTAATCCCAGCACTTTGGGAGGCCAAGGCAGGTGGATCGTCTGAGGTCAGGAGTTCAAGACCAGCCTGACCAACATGGAGAAACCCCGTCTCTACTAAAAATACAAAATTAGCTGGGCGTGGTGGCGCATAACTGTAATCTCAGGTACTCAGGAGGTTGAGGCAGGAGAATCGCCTGAACCCGGAAGGCAGAGGTTGCGGTGAGCTGAGATGGCACCTTTGCACTCCAGCCTGGGCAACAAGAGTGAAACTCTGTCTCAAAAAATAATTATTATTATTATTATGAATCTATTATACCAATGGTTGATATCCCAATAAAATGAGACAAGCATACACTATGTGCCCCCTGATAGAAGTACACAATAACTTAAGATGTGCTCTTGCAATGTTTATCCAAAGAAGATATATGAATGGCCAATATGCACATGCAAAGATGTTCAACTTAATTAGTCATCAGGGAAATGCAAATTAAAACAACAGATTTAATATCATTTTTCACCCAATAGAATGGTTATAATGAAAAAGTCCAACATTAACAAATGTTGTCAAGGACGTGGAGAAAGTAAAGCCCTCATACACTGCTAATAGGAGTGTAAAACAGTGTGACCACTTTGGAAAACAGTCTGGCAGATCCTTAAAAAATTAATCATAGGCTAGGCAGTGTGGCCCACTGCTGTAATCCCAGCACTTTGGGAAGCCAAGGCCGGAGGACTGCTTGAGCCCAGGAGTTCAACACCAGCCTGGGCAACACAGGGAGACCCACGTCTCCACAAAAAATTTTAAAAATTAGCTAAATGTGGTGATGCATGGTTATAGTCCCAGCTACTTAGAAGGCTGAGATGGGAGGATCGCTGGAGCCCAGGAGTTCAAGGCTGCAGTGAGCCATGATGGTGCCACTGTACTACAGCCTGGAGTATAGAGCAAGACCCCATCTCTTTAATAAAAAAAAATATATATATATATATCAATCAGGCCATGCACGATGGCTCACACCTGTAATCCCAGCACTCTGGGAGGCTGAGGCAGGTGGATCACCTGAGGTCAGGAGTTCAAGACCAGCCTGACCAACATGGTGAAACGCTGTCTCTAATAAAAGTACAAAAATTAGCCAGGCGTGGTGGCGGGCGCCCATAATCCCAGCTACTCAGGAGGCTGAGGCAGGAGACTCGCTTGCACCCAGGAGGTAGAGGTTGCAGTAAGCCAAGATCGCACCACTGCATTCCAGCCTGGGCAACAAGAACGAAACTGCATCTCAAAAAAAAAAAAAATGTTAATCATAGAATTACATTATCTAGCAATTCCATTCCTTGATGTCTATATACACAAGAAAAAAAAACTTGTGTCTGCACAAAAATTTGTACACCAAAGTTTACAGTAGCATTATTCTTAGCCAAAAACATATATTAACTGGTGAAAGGCCAAGCAAAATATGGTGTATTCATACAATGGAATACTATTCAGCATTAAGAAACAACCAGTCATTGCTACAACATGGATGAACCTCAAAAATATGCTCAGTGAAAGAAGCCAGATACAATAGAACACATATTGTATGATTCCGTTTATATTAAGCATCCCCAAAAAGCCAATTTATAAAGACAGAAGTAGATTAGTGGTTGTCTACGTCTGGGGGTGAAAATAAGGACTTACTATAAATAGGCACAAAGTTTATTTTTAGAGTAATCAAAATGTTCTGTTGAATTAGATTGCTGTAATAGTTGTAAAACTGTAACTATACCTAGTTCACTTAAAACCAGTGTATTTTATGTTAAATATTATGCACATTTCACCTCAATAAAGCTAATTTTTTTAAAGTCATCTTACCAAAAAATGTCTAAATCAGATTAAGCTTGTGGATCTAACTATAAACATAGAGAACATGCAGGGGAGCAAGAGGAACATATTAATGATACCACAAGGATAAAACCAGCAAAAGCTACACTATGGGAAACTATACAAGATAATCAACCCTGTTTCTTCGACAAAACATTGCAAAAAGGGGGTTGGGAGAGAGAAAGAATCTATAAATTAAGAGAGATCTAGAAATATAACAACTACCAAAATGTATGAAATTTATCTGGATCACATTCAAATACATTAAACTGTAAGACAATAGGGGAAATATATATCTATTGGATATTAGATTATTTTTAAGAAATGATTACTAATTTGGAGGGATATAATAATGATATATAGATTATCTTTTAGAGATATATACTGAATTATTTACTGAAATAATGTCTGAGATTTGCTTCAACATAATCTGAAAGGGTGTGACTGGAAAGTAAACAGGTTCAAACGAAACAAGACTGGCCATGAGTTGACCACTGTTGAAGCTGAGTAATGGTTACATGGGACTCATTAAATTATTTTCACCACTTTTGTGTATGTATAAAATTTTCTACCGAAAAAGGTGGCTTTTTTGTTTTGTTTTGTTTTGTTTTTTTGAGACAGAGTCTAGCTCTGTTGCCAGGCTAGAGTGCAGTGGCCCAATCTCGGCTCACTGCAACCTCTGCCTCCCAGGCTCAAGTGATTCTCCTGCCTCAGCCTCCCGAGTAGCTGGGACTACAGGTGCCCGCCACCACGCTTGGCTAATTCCAGGCACCAGTCTCAAGTCCTGGAGGGGCCACCCATACTTCTGACTGACCAGCTATAAATCAGGGGTCTCCACAACAACCTCTTCATATTCAATAATTTGCTAGAATGACTCACAAAACACTGTACTTATATTTACGATTTATTATAAGAGATACAACCCAAGAACAGTCAAATGAAAGAGATGCGTAGGGCAAGTTAAGATGGGGAAGAGGGACACATAGTTCCCATGCCCTCTCCATGTGAACCACCCTCCCAGTACCTCCAGGTGTTCAATCCAGAAGTTCACCAAACACCGCTGTTTTAAGGAAGAGCTCCTACAGGACTCAATCTCCAGCCTCTACTTCCCCCAGAGGTTGGTGAGTGAAACTGAAAATTTCCATCCTCTAATCACATGGTCTGTCTGGTGACCAGCCATATCCTGAGGCAATTCAGTGGCTCCACTCTAAGTCACCTCACCAGCATAAATTTAGGTGTAATCAAAAGGAACTTCTTACGACTAACGAAACACTCTCCTAACACTCAGGAAACTCCATGAGTCTGAGGAACTCTGTGCCAGGAACAGAGACAAAGACCAAACATAAAATTTACTACACCTCAGCCAGGATGTTAAGTTCCTCTCCAGGTGGGCCTTTCCACAGGACTATACAGACGTCCTCTGGGTACAGTGGAACAGCTGGCTTCCTCCAGAAAGAACAACACAAGTACCAAGGCAGAAGTTTGTAATTCTTCTCATGACCCAGCCTCAGAAAGCATAAATCATCACCATCCACTGTATTCTATTGCTGACACAGAGTCAACCAGCTATAATTCAATGTGGAAGGGGACTACACTAGCATGTAAACACCAGGAGCCTTGGATCATTGGAGGCCATTTTGGAGGTGAGCTACCACAATATACAATCAATTCTGGTTATTAGCAATAGTTATGTTCTACCATGTCACTGCAAACACCGAATTAGCCAACACTGAACCACTTAGCGAATATGAGAAATACAAGGTTAGGTTCCTGTAAGCCTCTGGTCACAACATTTTCATCAACTGATCAATACATAATCTTGTTTAATGTGTGTTTCTGTTTAAAGTACCTTATTTTATTTTATTTTATTTTTGAGACAGAGTCTCACTCTGTTGCGCAGGCTAGAGTGAAGTGGTGCGATCTCGGCTCACTGCAACCTCCGTTTACTGGGTTCAAGCAATTCTCCTGACTCAGTCTCTGAGTAGCTAGGACCACAGGCATGTGCCACCACATCTGGCTAATTTTTGTATTTTTAGTAGAGACAGGGTTTCACCATGTTGGGCAGGTTGTTCTCAAACTCCTGACCTCAAGTGATCCACCCGCCTCGGCCTCCCAAAGTGCTGGGATTACTTACAGACGTGAGCCACCATGCCCGGCTGCTAAAGCACCTTATTTTATATTGTTGATTCATTAACATTGAACTCATGGTCAACAGTCTAAATAAAGCTTATTCAACACTCATATTTTCTCCAGAAGGTAGAGCATAGCCTTCTTGCACTTACAAACACTAGATAACACTTCAGCACTTCATATGGCACCATTTAAACAGCCATATCACCAAGAAAAAGCACAAAAAAAGTGAAAAAAATCATGGCACTAAATAGCAAAAAGGATGCTTATTTACAGTATAACAGCTGAAATAATAAGGCAGAGTGTTGCTTTTTTCCCACCTCATCTGGGAAGATGAATGACTGGTGACTCAAATTTTTGCTGCTCTGCAAGTAGCCACAAAAACAACACAAGTATTGGTTTGGGGGTTAAAAATAAAATTTAACAAGCAGGTGAATTTGCAAACACAGAATCCATGAATAATGATGAATAATGAGGATCCAATGAATATACAAACAGATAATCCCACAGAAGCCACAGGTTTTAGAAGTGTTCAATATTTTTATATTGAAATACTTGAATTAAATTCCTAAAGTCCACATCAATGTAACAATAGATAACATTTTATCTTCTATGGAGAAAACCAGTAGATTCTTATTTTGGTTTAAAAAACACCTAACGGGCCAAGAGCGCAGTGGATCACGCCTGTAATACCAGCACTTTGGGAGGCCAAGGCGGGTGGATCACCTGAGGTCAGGAGTTTGAGACCAGCCTGCTCAACATGGCAAAACCCTGTCTCTACTAAAAATAAAAAAATTAGCCCGGCGTGAGGGCTAATCTCAGCTACTTGGGAGGCTAAGGTGGGAGAATCACTTGAACCCAGGAGGTGGAGGTTGCGGTGCACCGAGATCATGCTGCTGCACTCCAGCCTGGATGACAAAGTGAGACTCCGTCGCAAAAAAATAAATAACCTAACAGTTAAGCCCAATATACTGTAATTTCTTAATTTAATCAGTCAATAATACAAGGCTTTTAATTATTAAAAACATCACAGAAAATCTATTAAAAGATGAAAAGTTTCATAATCAAGCTTATCTAATGAATTGACAAGGAAGTAACTTACAATTCTAACTCTCCTAAAATAGGATGGTACCTTTAAAAGTGGAAAAAGTAGAAGTTGAACCATCTAAAGCAGAAACCAATACTAATAGAACTCACAAAATTTATATACTGGGGGTTGTGGCAGTTTCTAAATCTGGTCCAGTAACAATCATTCCTAGTCTAATTGTTTCCGTTAGTTAATGAAGGAGGATCAGTGGTCAAACAACAGATAATTAAGTATCAGAGTGATCCTATTTGCATGTTAAATGTAATTTATTTTTAAGTACAACAGAGAATCATTCAGACTGCATTATTTGATCAAATCTGCCTTCCATCTAGAAAGGCGGTAGAAGGAAAGATGATAGGAAACATATTTAAACAGAATACAGGACAGTTTTGATTTCATACAAAGAAGAAAGAATATTCTTGACTACTTTCTTCCAATTTGGCTCACAAAGAAGACGTGGACTCTGTGATACTCAAAGTTTGGCAAAAAGGTACATTAAAAATTAATGCACAATATGGAAAAAGACAAATACAGCAACTACTATGAGGCAAATAACAGAAAATTATGAGATGACAAGCAGAAAGAAAGAATACAATGATTAAAGAGGTACTGGCAAAAATTTTGAGGTTAAGAAAAAAATGAATTAAATCCACAACAATTTTAGAGTATTTTATACTGACAATTTGTACAACAGCCAGAAATAAAAAATAAATCTACCTTTGTTATGTTTTACTTAATCAGATTTTGGCATACTCCTTAAGATAACAGATTAAAATTCCTATAAATGCCTAGTACATTCCCTTTTATAGAGTAAACACACACAAAAATCTAAGAACATAAACTCTTCTTATATTATCTGTAAGTTTAGAATCTCTAAAAGGCTTAATTTTCATATCATTAATACCCAAATTAGTGAGTAATTTGGAGACAGTTTATGTCCTAGAATAATCTAACTCAACAAGGGTATTTTTACATGGGTTTAGATCATTCATATGGCACAATCCTCCTTAATAAAATACTTCTGTCATCTATACTTAGGAAAAAAGAAGGGAGGGAAGGGGAAAAGAGAGGAAGAAAGAGAGAGAATGAGAATAGGAATCCAGCTGTCATAGTCCTTTGTTTTCCAGATCGGAGAAAGAGAAGATGGATGGGAAATTAAAGTAAAACAAAACAGTTTACAAAATTACAAAGAGAATCTCCAAGATTATCTAAATAAACCCGCGTATTTACATATTGATATTCATATAAGTGTACAGTAACAACTTTGAGTAGCCATGGACAACTCTCCAAATTTCTAAATCTAATTCAGTTAATGGTAAAGGGGTTGGGTGAGGTGTCTCATGCCTGTAATCCTAACACTTTGGGAGGCTGAGGTAGTGTATTGCTTGAGCTTGGGAATTTGAGACTAGCCTGGGCAACATGGCAATCCTGTCTCTACAAAAAATACAAAGCAGCCAGGCATGCTGGTGCACACCTGTAGTCCCAGTTGCTTGAGGAGCTGAGGCAGGAGGATCACCTGAGCCCAGGAGGTTGAAGCTGCAGTGGGCCAAGATCACACCACTGCACTCTAGCCTGGCTGACAAAGTGAGACCCTATCTCAAAAAATAAATAAATAAATAAATAAATAAGAATGAAATAGATTAACCACATTAAGCCTATTGACTATGCGTTTAATAAAATTACTGTGCTTAAATTCACCATTTAAGAGATGCTAACTAAATGGCTTTCCTCCAGACAATTTATAGTGTATACATAAAACTTGCCCCACAGGGGTCAAAACTGAAAGTCAAAGCACTTTACCAAGCCTTACCCTTTTCTATCTCTTCTTTAATCCCTTACTCATGGTTAAGCCCCCTTTCAAAAAAAAAAAGTGAGCAAAGAAAATAAATGAACACTGGAGAAATGTCAGTTACTCCAGTGTAGATGCTTATAGTCACCTAAACAACTCAATCACTCAATCATTTTATTTTTTTAATTAATTTATTTGTTTTGAGACAGAGTCTCACTCTGCTGCCCAGGCTGGAGTGCAGTGGCATAATCTCGGCTCACTGCAACCTCCGCCTCCTGGGTTCAAGGGATTCTCCTGCCTCCGCCTTCCAAGTAGCTGGGATTACAGGCATGTACCACCATGCCTGGCTAATTTTTTGTATTTTTAGTGGAAGCAGGTTTTCACCATGTTGGCCAGCCTGGTCTCGAACCCCTGACCTCAGGTGATCCATCCACCTTGGCCTCCCAAAGTGCTGGGATTACAGGTGTGAGCCACCAAGCCCAGCCCAATCACTCATTTTATAGTAAAGCTGGAAATTGAAATCCACATAAATTTGGAAATAAGTTGCTCAGTAAGGTGAACTTTCTCCTGTTGCACATATGTATACAACCTAGTTATATTACTATCACTGCAGGCATCTGAGACAACCAAGGAAAGATCAGCTTGCCTCATATAATCCCATTTATTTGCCAAAGGGAGCCTGTGTGCTCATATATATTTTAATGGTTTGTTCATATTCACTTACCACTTTACTGCTTTACTGTTTATATAAACTAGCTTTCCTTTACTTTTCTTTTTTTTTGAGACGGAGTCTCACTCTGTAGCCCAAGCCAGAGTGCAGTGGTACGACTGCAACCTCCACCTCCGGGGCTCAAGCGATTCTCCTGCCTCAGCCTCCCAAGTAGCTGGGACTACAGGCACACACTATCACGCCCAGCTAATTTTTTGTATTTTTAGTAGAGGGAGGGTTCCGCCATGTTGCCCAGGGTGGTCTCTAACTCCTGAGCTCAGGCGATCCACCCACCTCGGCCTCCCTAAGTGCTGGGATGATAGGCATGAGCTACGGCGCCCAGCCATAAACTAGCTTTAAAAGGGCAGAATAGAAGATAGAGATGAAGACAATTAAAATATTCAATCCTCTGAATATAAAAGTTCAAAATAAAACGATTGAGTTATCTACCACAAGTATCTACATTGACAAAACCAATTTTAAGAAAGACCTAATTACAGTTAAAATCTGTAACCTCAGAAATTATTCAAGTTGTATGAAATAAATGAACCAATCTGAAGAGAGAAACAGCCAAAGGCTACTGCTAAAAGGAAACATTTTATGCTATTAAGTAATTTTGGCATTCACGCCAACCCTTTATATAGACATCTCCACCTGCAGGTTAGCCTGACATACACCTGCTGAGACCAAGTTGATGTGGAAAAGGTTGCTGCCATCCATCACAGTGAAAATTAATAGCTTTTAATAGTTGAAGAAATAATGGTATGGCACAGCAATCTTATAGCAAATATAATTTGCTACCAAAAAAAGCATAGGCAAAGTCCATTCATAACATTCCCTTCCCATGGCCACCTACATGTTAATTCATTATTCAAATGCCAAAGACAGCAGCAGGCACACATACTCAGCCAAGAAGTCACCATTATAAAAGCTGCATAAACATTTCCTGCTCAATCACCTAAGAATAATAGAATGAGACAAGAAGATGTTTTCCAAGTTATCTCAGTAATAAAACCTGTAACAGCTTTGAAAACAGCATGATTACACGCAAAAATGGCCGCAACCAGTATTTTTTGAGCATCTCATGGAATAATTTATATATTCCAAATTTTCTCTAATTATTTTTGAACATAAGAAAACAAAGAATGCAATCTGACTATAAGTGTTAAGCATTATACAGCTAAATAAAGCCTGCAAGGCTTCGCCTACGTCAGTTTGCAAAGGATAAACTCAAAATCCTCTTAGGACTACAGAGCTTGAATATAACAAGTAAATAAGGACAACCATTCCTCTCTGTTGTGAAAAATCAAAGTATAATCTGTATTATTTTCCAGAAGTACCTTTTTAAAGCCCTCTGAATACAAGTCCATGGCAACTGTGTTTTTTCCAATAGAAATTTATAAAAGACACCTTGCTAATGGAAAATATACTGAAAATTTGCAATAATCAATAAAATTTGCAGAATTACCTATCATATCTCAGTAGAAACAAAAACTATTACTTCTCTCACTATAGAAGAGAATGCTATTTTCCTATCCAATACACACTCTCTTCCTTCCTCAATAATGGATCCCCAATTTGATTTGGAGTAGCAATTCATCTAGGTTAGTTTTCCAGTTTCCCTTATAGCTAGGTATGACCATGTGTGTGAGTTTTGGCTAATGGGTGCAAATGTGTGGGACTTTCTGGGAAAGTCACTTATAGGTAGTTGGCTTAACTGAAGGGTGGAGTCATTGATCCACTTCCTCTTTGCTGCTACCTAAGGATACTGATGCAATGGCAGAAGGTCCCGTAGGCACAGTTGTCCATAAGGTCAACTGGCCATGCCAGATGATGATAGGAAAAAGAGGAAACTGGTCCTTAATGACTACCCATTCCTACCTGTCTCCAGTCTTCTTTCATAAACTTCTATTTTGTTTAAGCCACTTTTATTTTTGAGTTTTGTTTTATGCTGTCAAACTTAAAACTAATATACTCCCCCCCCCTTTTTTTTTTGTCAAAGTCACTATTTGGGCCCTAACATAATCCTGCTCAGAGCGAGGGAAAAAAGGCAAGCCTTTTCAAACATAACTCTCTCTACCAGCCAGCTATTATGGCAAGGGAAAAAAGAAAGCATCTAGATAAATATCTATCAAAATTAAGAGAAATACTCTCTTTCCTTAAAAGCCCTTATTTTTTAAGACACTAGAAAATAAGTTACTATAAAAAGTGGTGGTCTGGGGGCTAAAAACAAAACAAAAAAAATCCTCTTTTCTACATTTTTTAGTTTTCTGGCATATCTTTGAAGATTTTACAGTCCCAAATGAGTCAAATGCCTATTTGTTTTTTGAATAAACAATGGACTTGCCATGTGATATATGTTTCTAAACTTAAGTATTACAGAAAACATCACTATCCATTTGTAAAAAACTCATTCTGGAAAATACCTTTCCCTTGTGTTTGCCATAAAATAACTTTCCATAGAGCTTTTTGGTAATTTTGACATGAAAAAACAACAGCATTCATTTATTTCCCACTTCAAAATCAATGGCCCAGAACTTAAAACATATTTTTACAAAGATGTTAAACTTACTACATCAGGTAATAGCAAAAGGATACTAAATAATAACAGTTCTAACCTAACTCCTGTTGTATGAGTACGCAATTATTCCAGCTGACAGCTGTGAAGAAGCACTAAATTTTTCTGGTCATCTAAAATATATGTGTATAGTTGCTATGTATAAATCCATGGGCAAATCTCCTAGAATGATTTAGAAAAAGACTAAAGCACATTTCTTCTCAAAACTGAATAGTGATTATTTAAACTGATAACCATTAACTGCATTATTCCAAAGTCATATTACACAACCATTTACAAACAATGGTTTACACTGGTCATTTAATAGTTCCTCTACAATTCTTTTACCCCATTCCCAAAAAGGGATGTCAAAAATACTTAAATAACCTAAAAAAGTCAAAAAAGCAAATATTAATTAACTCACTGCTTCTCAAATACTTAGAGATTACCAACTACATGTCAAGCACAGTGATGATACACAGTATTAGGCAATAGACAGAAATTCTTCTTTCATAAAGCTTTCAAAGTGGAGGAAAGAGAAACAATTTTAAAATATTTTTAAAAATCAATACAGAATGTGAAGAGCTGTAAATGAAACAGAATAACATGATTTTTAAAAAGGGGAAATTGTAATATATGTTGAACTCATTCCACAGAATGTTTTGTTAGCCCACAAAGTGTCTTAAAAATCAAGATTAGCCAAAGGAGTAGAAGAAAAATACAGAATTGGTGTCAGAGAAGCTGAGAGGAGAGGAAGTGATCAACTTTCTCTCTGTACGGAATCTATCTGTGCAGAGAGGTCAAGTAGGAGGACAGAAAGTGTCCACTGGGCTCAGCAACATGGAGTTCATGGTAACTTCTCGAGAGCATATTAGAGCATTAGTCAGACTGGAGTCAGTAAATGAGACAGAGAGGGAAATAGAAACTGAATACACACACAACTCTTGAGACATTCAACAGTGACAAGAATAATGAGAGAGTGAAAAGAAATTATTCCTGATAGTAGGTAATAATGATACTATAACACCACTTATGATATAACACTTATGACATAACCACCTATATAGGAAACTTCATTTCTTTCATTCATCATAGGTTCAATGATAGGTGTTTTTGGTTTTGCTTTAGATACTTGACTGCCTCCATTTCAGGTTTCCCTTTCTCTTTTGAAAATTTATTTTTAATTGTATAAGTAATACATGAATGTATTCTACTTGTCAAAAAAAAAAACAAACAATAGAGATAAAGCAAAATTATCCTTTAACCACCCCCACTTCCCAATCCCAGTTGCATCAGAGGGCTTACACTTACCAGTCTCGTGTATATCTTTTTCTATACATTTGCATACACTGATGCATATGTAGAACCATATATTTGGTTCTTTAGGTATAATTCGTTTACATAAATGTTAACATATTCTATCAATTATTCTGCAATTTGCTTTAGTCCCCTAAAGTATCTTGGGAATCTTTCCATATAAATTCATATAGATCTACAATGGCAAGTTAATTTAATGATTTGGGGTTTTTTTTAAATCTGCTTCAAAAAACTGCAGCAAAGGCCTGAATAAAAAACACCCTTTTTAAAAATCTATGTTCCACGCATTCTCAATGAAGGTAGTATCACTCACAATAGGGCAAATATTGGTTCTTCAGGAATGTAAAAATCTTAGCCATGAAAATGGTTTATGGCCCTCCAAAGCCCATAAATATAAACACATTACATCTATGATATTATAGATAAATATATATTACATCTATGTTAAAATTATCAAAGATAATTAAATATACATTACATCTATATATAAATAATATACATTATAAATAAATATACATTACATCTATGATATTAAAATTTAATGGTGGGTGATATGGTTTGAATATGTGTTCCTTCCAAATCTCATGTTGAAATGCGGTCTCCAGTCAGGCCTTTTCAAAACTATCAAGCAGACAGTCAGGGCCTGTGAAGCGTGCCAAAGAAATAATCCCCTGCCTTATCACCAAGCTCCTTCAGGAGAACAAAGAACAGGCCATTACCCAGGAGAAGACTGGCACTAGATTTTACCCACATGCCCAAATCTCAGGGATTTCAGTATCTACTATTCTGGGTAGATACTTTCACTGGTTGGGCGGAGTCCTTCCCTTGCAGGACAGAAAAGGCCCAAGAGGTAATAAAGGCACTAATTCAAGAAATAATTCCCAGATTCGGACTTCCCTGAGGTTTACAGAGTGAACATGGCCCCGCTTTCAAGGCTGCAGTAACCCAGGGAGTATCCCAGGCATTAGGCATACAATATCACTTACACTGTGCCTAGAGGCCAAAATCCTCAGGAAAAGTCGAGAAAATGAACGAAACACTCAAACAACATCTAAAAAAGCTAACCCAAGAAATCCACCTTGCATGGCCTGCTCTGTTGCCTTTAGCCTTACTAAGAATCCGAAACTCTCCCCAAAGAGCAGGACTTAGCCCATACGAAATGCTGTATGGACAGCCCTTCCTAACCAATGACCTTGTGCTTGACCAAGAGACAGCCAACTTAGTTGCAGACATCACCTCCTTAGCCAAATATCAACAAGTTCTTAAAACATTACAGGGAACCTGTCCCCAAGAGGAGGGAAAGGAATTTTTCCACCCTAGTGACATGGTATTAGTCAAGTCCCTTCCCTCTAACTTCCCATCCCTAGACACATCCTGGGAAGGACCCTACCCAGTCATTTTATCTACCCCAACCGCAGTTAAAGTGGCTGGAGCGGAGTCTTGGATACATTGCACTCGAGTCAAACCCTGGATACTGCCAAAGGAACCCAAAAATCCAGGCGACGGTGCTAGCTATTCCTGTGAATCTCTAGAGGATCTGCGCCTGCTCTTCAAGCAACAACCCTGAGGAAAGTAACTAGAATCATAGATCCTCGTGGCCCTCCCTTGTCGTATTTTTCTTTTTACTGTTCTCTTACCCCCTTTCACTCTCACTGCACCTCCTCCATGCTGCTGTACTACCAGTAGCTCCCCTTACCAAGAGCTTCTATGGAGAATGCAGCTTCCCGGAAATATTGACGCCCCATCGTATAGGGGTTTTTCTAAAGGAAACCCCAGTTTCACCACCCACACCCATATGCCCCTGCACTTTAGGCCATACATTTCAATCCCTGTATCTTTAACCTCCTTGTTAAGTTTGTCTCTTCCAGAATCAAAGCTGTAAAACAACACATCGTTCTTCAAATGGAGCCCCAGATGCAGTCCATGACTAAGATCTACCGCAGACCCCTGGACCAGCCTGCTAGCCCATGCTCCGATGTTAATGACATCGAAGGCACTCCTCCCGAGGAAATCTCAAATGCACAACCCCTACTACGCCCCAATTCAGCAGGAAGCAGTTGGAGCAGTCGACGGCCAACCTCCCCAACAGCACTTGCGTTTTCCTGTTGAGAGGGGGTACTGAGAGACAGGACTAGCTGGATTTCCTAGGCCGACTAACAATTTCTAAGCTTAGGTGGGGAAGGTGACTGCACCTACCTTTAAACACAGGACTTTTGTAACTCAGCTCACATCTGGCCAATCAGGTAGTAAAGAGAGCTCATTAAAATACCAATTAGTCTAAAAACAGGAGGTAAAGAAATAATCAAATCATCTCTCGCCTGACAGCACAGGGGAAAGGGCAATGATTGGGATATAAACCCCAGGCATTCGAGCTGGGAGTGGGCAACCCCCTTTGGGTCCCCTCCCATTGTGTGGGAGCTCTGTTTTCACTCTATTCAATCTTGCAATTGCAAAAAAAAAAAGAAAAGAAAAGAAAAGTGGTCTCCAGTGTTGGAGATGGGGCCTGGTCAGAGGTGTTTGGATCACAGGGGTGGATCCTCATGAATGGCTTGGCACCATTCCCTTGGTGATAAGTGAGCTCTCGCTCTGAGTTCACATAAGACCTGGCTGTTTAAAAAGTATGTAGTGCCTCCCCCACTCTTTCTTGCTCCTACTCTGGCCATGTGATGTGCCTGCTGCCCTTTTGCCTTCCGCTTCCTGAGGCCCTCACCAGAATCTGATGCCAGTGCCATGCTTGCATAGCCTACAGAACCATGAGCCAATTAAACCTCTTTTCTTTATAAATTAACAGTCTCAGGTATTTCTTTATAGCAATGCAAAAATGACCGAATACACTGGGGGTCTAAAGGACTTCTTAGGATTTTGCTTTTCAAGTAAAACATGTGAGGAGTTCACAAATTTAAAATTATGAAAAACTGGAGGCAAACAAGATGTCCTTTAACAGCTAAATGTATAAACTGTGGTACATCCAATACAATGGAGATTCACTGATTGTTTTAAATGAGCTATCAAGCCACAAAAAGTCATGGAGGAAACTTTTAACTGCATATTGCTAAACGAAAAAGGCCAGGCTACATACTGTCTGACTCCAACCATGTGACATTCTAGAAAAGGTAAAACTATAGAGACAGTAAACATATCCGTGATTGACAGAGTTTCAGGGGGAGGAAAGAATGGATGAAGAGGAGAAACACAGGGTATTTTCAGGGCAGTAAGCTATCCTATATAATACTGTAATGGTAGAGATATGGCATTATGCATTTGTCAAAACCATAGAACTGTATAATACAAAGACAGAAACCTAATGTAAACTGATAACGCATCAATATTGGTTCATCAACTGTAACAAATGTACCAAACTAACATAGAAGAAATTATGTGTGGTTGGGGGAGAGTGGCACTTGGGAACTCTCTGTATTTTCTGCACAATTTTTCTGTAAACCTCAAACTGCTCTAAAAAATAAAGTGTATTTTAAAAAACAAAAACTGTCCTTGGAGGAGCAATAATGAAAAAAAGATTGAGAAACACTGCTCTAGTCTTAAAAGACAGTGATTCAAATTTTAAACTTCCAATCTGCTTTCATAGGTTTTAGAATAATATAGAACTGGGTTCAAAATTCTGACATTTACCAATAAGGTGACAAGTTCTTTCACCTCTTAGCATTAAAAAGTAGAGGAAAGAATAAGACAAACTTTTAAAAGGGTATTTATAAAAAGAAAAACATTATGTATAGCAAAGTAAATATAACTGCACATATAAAGTGCTCTGGTTTTCACAAAGAGGAGCTCATTAAAAGGTACCCTGACTTTTTATCATGAAATATCAAAATTTGTGTACATTTCATTCCCATAAAAGGTAATAGGGTGTTTAGATAATTTTATCACTAATTTACTACAAAGGAAATCACCCTAGAAAAATCCACGTTAAAAAAAAAACTTATGACAACTGACAATTTTATATGATAATTACAACATGGAGTTCATGTGGTATAGTACCAATAAATAAACAAACAAATAAATAAATAACTTCCCTGCAGTTTCTTCACCTATCATAGGTAACTTTCCGACTCTTGGTAAAAAATGGAAAATATTTTGTCAATAACTCTGTGCCATATTGGGAATTAAAGTTAAGAATATGAAGTAATAGTAAGGAGTAACTTTTAAAAACTCAAAAACACTGTTATCACTCTGATATTGTCTACTTTTAAGTCAGAAACAGTATATACATCAATAAAAGGGTAAGTAAAAAGTTTATAGCTGTAATCAGATAATGAATAATTATAACACTAATCTATTAGATTTAGTGTAGATCATCTGAAAATCACAATTAGAACAAAAACTGAAATGCTCCATTTTTCACAAATATGGTCCTCTCAGAAAAAAGTTCCCTTATTCCCATGAGAGAAAGAAACCTAAACAGAAAGTATATACCACTAGAGATTAACAATTCTTCCAAAAAGTTGAGATCCACTAGATATTTTTATTAAAATCCACTCCCTAACATTAATACCAGAAATACGTATAGCAGAAACTTACATCTTATATTAAATACAGAAGACATTCTACTTTTACCACCCTCAATTACCTCTTCTAACCAGTAATCTTCTCTACTTTATATTTATTATATATCTATAACAACAAGGAATTTACCTTTCTTTTTCAAAATGTCCAATAAAACATGCTTTGTGATCCACAGATAAAGGGTATTATATAATCTTAAAATTATAAATAAATCAGCCAATCACTGTTATATTTCTAATATTAAAAATAGCTAACACAAATAGCATTTACTAGATGGAAGGAACTGTTCTAACTACCTTATATATATAAATTGATTTGATCCTCACAAAAGTCCTTCGAGGTATGTACTATCGTCAACTCCATTCGGATGATCAGATGCAGTGACCATACCAAAAGGTATAAATTAAGAATTTTCATATAACTTCATGTCTACTGTCACATGACTGATAGTAAAATACAGCAATCACAAACATGTATCCTGATTTCAGAGCCCTTAGAATGTGAAAAAAATGTATGCAGCTCAGAATCAAATTAAATAGGGCATTTTCATACCATTTTAGAGATGAGAGAAATGAGAAAGAGGTTATACAGCTCGTTCAAGGTTATATGGCTTATACATATAATCTCTCTGTTATGAAGAGAGACCAACACAGTGCTGTCTATGAGGCCTTAGTGTGTATGATAAAATCAGTTCTAATTCATGAAACTATTCTGAAAAAGTATCTTATGTAAAACTTTTACATTTGAGATATATTAATATGTGGTATAAAAGAACCGCCATTATGATAACAATGTACAAAAGTATATGATATCATTCATATGACTATTTCAGGGAACTTCAGGAGAATCAGCTCATGACTTTAGCATGGTTATCAATTTTTATTCTTTTTTATAAAGGTAGCCAAAAGATCTTCAGACTCCAAACAATTCTCCCTGTGCAGTCAAATAAAGACATCCATCACCATTTTTCTATTCCCATAATAATCTGAATTCTTAACTCAAGTTTCCAAAAATATAATATTTTTCTTCCTCTTCCTTCTGCATAGCTAACAGAAGGTAGAAAATACACGTGGCACTTCTCCTGACAGCTTCTGGAAAGCACTGAGCAGGAAAGAAGTGAGAGCATCTCTGTTTCCACAATGCCTTTGGCAATCCAGAACACCTGCCCTTTAAATCACCCTCACTAGAGTAAGAACAATCTCTATAAAATATGACGCAGAAATGGCGACTAAAAACAGTACCAACATTAGATTCTTTATATATTCTTCCACAGTTTAAAAAAAGTTATTTGGTATACATTTAACTAAATCATCTGAGTCACAATCATGATTTCTTTGGCCACAAACAAATCATTTCACAAAATCTTTAACTCTACTTTTTGTTCACTATTTGAAAGCATCAGTAACCATCTGAGGCTTTCTTCCTAAAACCACTGACAAAATTTTTCATTCTGTGAAATGAAATTCCAAAACTTTTAAAAAGTCATTTAAAAGTTAACAGCAGCTAATAAATTAGTGCCCAATATTATGTCCTACTATATACCTCAGATGACAGAAGCATAGGCAATAGACTTCTCTTAGCACCAACAGAAAAAAAGCAGCTGGGACTGTATGTGCCTTAGAAATGTTCCAGAAAATCTGCTTCAGCACAGTAAAAACGGTGCCACACTCCACAGAAAAACAACAGAGGGAGACAGTAGAACTAACTTCAAATGCTCAATCCCCAACTTCCTTAAAAATGCAGTAATTGGGAGAAAGAGGACAGAGGAAAATATAACTTCAATTCTGCGAGCAGAAGCAAAACAGAGAAGGGAAAGTTCTGTCTCAGACCCTGCAGTTATTTTTAAATTTCTTACTGAGAAGGATCATAGATCTACATGGATCCCTTCTACCCAAGTTTATTCTCTGGCTTTTGAAAAAAGAATAAAATCCTGAAACTAAGTAATAAACATTAGATTCTAAGACTCTGAATAACAAGAGAAAAATAAATTCCTCCACGGAAGTTAACTGCAGCTTACTGTCTCAAAATTTTGGAAAGCAGAATTATAGCCCTTGTGGATTTAAACTCTCCAATGGTTTCAACTACATTAAAAATTAAATACAAATAAATGTCACAACCTCAGAGGCCCTTAAGATCTGGCTCCTACTTACCTTTCCAATCTTATCCCCACTACATCTAATTAAAGGATAAAAGCCTTCAATTAGTTCTCAAAATTGTCAAGCTTTTCTTCTTCTAAAGCTCTGAACATATTATTCTCACTGCAGGGACAGGACTAGACCTTTATGTTTCAGTTTAAATATATCTCATCAGGGACACCTTTTCTTTTCTGGTTGTCTTATCTTTTCATCTTTTTTTTTTTTTTTTTTTTTGAGACAGAGTCTCACTTTGTCACCTAGGCTGGAGTACAGTGGCGCAATCTTGGCTCACTGCAACCTCCCCACAACAGGTTCAAGGAATCATCCCGTCTCAGCCTCCTGAGTAGCTGAGATTACTGGCACCCGCCACCACGCCCCGGTAATTTTCGTATTTTTTGGTAGAGACAGGGTTTCACCATGTTGGCCAGGCTGGTCTCGAACTCCTGACCTCAAGTGATCCTCCTGCCTCAGCCTCCCAAAGTGCTGGGACTACAGGCATGAGCCACCACACCTGGCCAAGTCCTTTAAGGGAAAAAATAAGAGTATCTAAGAAACACTGGGAAACCCTTCACATAATTTCTTTTAATCTTCACAAGAAACCTTAGATGCTATTATTCTAGATGAGGAAATAGATTTGATATGAAGATTAAGCAGCTGGTTCACGGTCCCACAGGTAAAGCAAAGACTCAAGCCCAAATGGGTCTAATTCCAAGCCTACAATCTTTCTGCTACATTATATTGCCTCTCTGTTTGAAAGAAAACTATCTTACCAGAAGGAAATGCTTAATTAAATACAGAGCTACAAAAGGACAGTGGTTTACATAAAAATCTATAAACTGAAAATCTGGATAATTAATTTCATATTCACTATCTTTATTTCTTTTATATTAGCAATCCTAGCTAACTGGGATCATGCTAGATTTAAAAAATAGCTATTTATTCTACAGACCCAAAGAGTTCATATAGTTGATATGGTTTGTCTCTGTGTCCCCACCCAAATCTCATCTTGAATTGAACTCCCATAATTCCCATATGTTGTGGGAGGGACCTGGTGGGAGATAACTGAATCATGGGGGCAGTTTCCCCATACTGTTCTCGTGTTAGTGAATAAGTCTCATGAGACCTGATGGTTTTATCAGGGGTTTCCGCTTTTGCATCCTCCTCATTCTCTCTTTGCCTACTGCCATCCATGTAAGATGGGACTTGCTCCTCCTTGCCTTCCACCATTATTGTGAGGCTTCCCCAGCCACATGGAACTGTAAGTCCAATTAAACCTCTTTATTTTGTAAATTGCCCAGTCTCAGGTATGTCTTTATCAGCAGCATGAAAATGGACTAATACAATAGTATATGTAAAATGCTATTTCTTTTCTATACTTTATATAATTGCTATAATAGGTAAATCAAGTAGTTAAACTATAGAATTTCTCAGTTTAGCCTTAGGAATTCAGCTACTACGTATTCGGAAATGGCTTTTTTTTTTTTTTTTAATGAAGAGACAAGATTTTCAACATTCTCCAATTAAGGTTAATAAATTGGGATAATATTTAGGCCAAATTAATTTGAAAAAGCCATTCACAAGTATTCTGGAAATACAAGGGGACTCCAAAAAGTTTGTAGAAAAAATGGAATTAGATGAAAATAAAAAGTATAAACTTTATTTCTCAACATAAGCTCCATCAAGGTCAAGACACCTGTAGGCAATAATAACACATATTTAGTCCATCCTTAAAGAACTGAGGGTCCTGCATTAACCATGTCAATGCAGCCTTTTTTACATTTTTAACTGAAGAAAAATGGATACGCTTTATAGACGTTTTAAGATTAAGAAATAAAAAAGTCAGAAGGAGCCAAATCAGGACTGTAGGGTGGATGCCTAATAAATGTGCATCAAAACTATCCCAAAATTGACCTTGTTTGATGAGAAGAATGAGCAAGAGCACTATCATGGTGGAGAAGGACTCTCTGGTGAAGCTTTCCTAGGCATTTTTCTGCTCAAGCTTTAGCTAACTTTCTTAAAATACTCTTACAATAAGCAGATGTTGGCATTCATTGGCCCTCCCAAAAGTCAACAAGCAAAATGCCTTGCGTATCCCAAAAAAAGTGTTGCCATGACCTTTGTTCTTGATCAGTCTGCTTCTGCTCTCACTTCCACCTCTTGGTAGCCAGTGATTTGATTGCACTTTGTCTTCAGGATGTACTGGTAAAACCATGTTCATTTATTGTTAAAATTCTTCAAAGAAATCCTTCAGAATGTTGATCCCACCTGTTTGAAATTTCCAGTGAAAGCTCTGCTCTTGTCTGCAATTGATCTGGGAGCAACAGTTTTGGCACCCACTGAGCAGAGTCAGAATTGTGTAAAATGAACCAGCTGAAATGTCTATGGCGTTGGCTATTGTTTTTGCTGTTAATCATCGGTCTCCTGCAATTAGAATACGAAAAAGATTAACTGATGTCGATTGCCTGCCCCTATAGCAGGCTTCACCTTCAACATCATCTTATCCTTCTTTTTTTTTTTTTTTTTTTGAGATAGGGTCTCACTTTGCCACCTAGGCTGGGGTGCCATGCCACGATCACGGCTCACTACAGCCTCAACCTTCCAGGCTCAAGCAATCCTCCCACCTCAGCTTCCCAAGTAGCTGGGACTACTCACTCTAGGCCATGTCCTGAGATTACCCAAACAGCTCTACAGAGAGGTCCACATGATTAACAACTAAGGCTTCCTGCCAAAAGCCAGAGAGGAAGTAAAGTCTCCTGACAATAGCCATCCTCCCACCCCAAAGAGGCCTTCAGATGACTTCAGCCTTGCCAACATCTTGCCTACAATGTTATGAGAATCCCTGAGCCAGAACAACTCTGCTAACTGGCTCCTAAATTTCTGATGCACAAAACTATGTGAGATAATAGATAAATGTTCATTGTTTTAAGCTGCTAAGTTTAGGGGTAGTTTGTTATACAGCAATAGATAAAAAATTTAAGTATCTCTCAATTATTAAATTTCTCACATTGTTTGCACCTCAACTTTTTTCCTTTCCCAACATTCATCAGAATCTTGAGGAGCAAGGCAGCTATTAATTAGAAAAGGTATCTCCACATGATCGTCACACCCTTCCCTGATTTGACAGTCACTCATAAAGAACATAATTAGCTGAAAATAAATGAGGTGCCCTTTAGATGTTAAGTACAGTAAGAAAGAGAGGCACTGACAAACTTAGCACTCAGGCTCCACTATTACTTACTGGTTTGACTTATTTAAACCTCAGGGGGATTCCCTCTACTCTCTTTTATATTTGCCCTGTGGAAAGGCTTTCATTGGGAGCAGGGCAAGAGCCCTAACCAGAATTTTTATGAAAACCTAATAACCCTAAAGTACCTAATTACATATCAGACAAATTTTCAAAACTTTGTTAGACAGTGAGTTATAAAGCAACTTACATTACTTCCCTGCCACCACACATTCCCCAACTCCTTACCGCAAAACAAAGTAATTTAAAAAAAAAAAAAAAAAAAAGAAGTAACAGGGAGCAGAATGTTTTCTGGTGGCATTTAAGATTAAGAAAGTTAAATAACTTCCTTGCACACACACCACATTCAAGTCTGTCCTGCTATTCATAGAGTTGCTAGGTTTACTTGTGGCTGAAACAGTGTCACCAAAGTGATCATGGAAAGGCAGATAACAGGCTTTTTGTTTCATGCCATGATAATATTTATAACAAAAAGGCAGGGGAGCAAAATGCGTAAGAGTAAAGCTAATGCCTCAGACAAGTTTACTAAAAAGTTGAAGTGAGGAAAGGAAGAAAGAAGGATGACAGAGGACAAAGCATTGAGCTCTAAAACATACCAAACTGCACTCTTAATTAATGGATTTCACTTCCCTGCCTCAAACTCTTCTAAAAGTATCATTTAAATTTCTGAATTGTAGGCCGGGCACGGTGGCTCACGCCTGTAATCCCAGCACTTTGGGAGGCCGAGGCGGGTGGATCACCTGAGGTCAGAAGTTTGAGACCAGCCTGGCTGACATGGACTCTGTCTCTACTAAAAATACAAAAATTAGCTAGGTATGGTGGCACATACCTGCGGTCCCAGCTACTTGGGAGGTTGAGGCAGGAGAATCGCTTGAACCCGGGAGGCAGAGGTTGCAGTAAGCCAAGATTACGCCACTGCACTCCAACCTGGGTGACAGAGCAAGACTCCGTCTCAAAAAAAAAAAAAAAAAAAAAAAAAATTCTGAATTGTAAAAGGTGAATCAAAACAACAAAAATGACATACAAATCAGTTATGGTACACATCCTCCAAACCTTAGAAAAAATAAAATCCATCTTGCTATTCAAATTCTACCTCCAAGTTAAATACCCAAAGAGATTTCTCCTCAACTTTAAAAAGGTGTCATTCATAATTGCAAAACCACCATTACTTTTGCACCAACCTAATAACTACTTTGTATAACTACAGGTAAATTACTGGGTGATTTATGTTCTCCTCATATATGATCCTATTCACTTCTAGATTAGAAACTACAAACATACAAGCTTGCTTATATGATCTTCAAGCCCACAGAAGATCAGAAAGAAATAAGAAAACAGGTAACAGGTATGGTACACTGACAGTAGTAAATTATTTTTTTAAGGAAAAAGAGGCCAGTCACAGTGGCTCACACCTATAATCCCAGCACTTTGGGAGGCCAAGGCAGGAGGATCACTTGAGCCCAAGAGCTCGAGAACAGCCTTGGCAACATAGTGAGACTCTGTCTCTACAAAAAAAAAAAAAAAAATTTAAAAATTTTAAAATTAGCCAGGCATAGTGGTATACACTTGCAGTCCCAGCTACTCAGGAGGCTGAGGTAGGAGGATGGCTACAGCCCAGGAGTTTGAGGCTACACTCCAGTGTGGGTGGCAGAGCAAGACTCTAAGAGAAGGAAAAAGAGAAGGGGGAAGAGAGGGAAGAGAAAGAGGGAAGGGAAGAAGGAGGGGAAGGGAGGAAGAAAAGATGCCTGACGATGAGGAAGGAAACAAAAATTCTAAAACATGACTACAAAGACTCAAAACAGAATAGCCTAATTGGAATTTTAGTACAGGGATAAACAGTTGCACCATGTTCAAAACTACTGAGGGCATTCAGGTAGCATGTAATTGTTACTTTTATAAACATGTCAAGTTAATACAGTATAATATTTAAGAGTTCAGGCTCTGTGGTCAGGCTGCCCAGAATTCACAGTAGCATTCAGCTACTCACAATTCATGTGACCTCAAGAAAATTCACATCATTTTACTTCCTTGGGGATAACTCACCTACTCCTCAGTCTAACATTTAACTTGTGCATGATGAGGAAATAAGATAGTTGATAAAAGAATGTTCAGTTAAGTGTCAGGTTTTTGGAAAAACCACCACCACCTCGCAAGAGTTACTAAAAGAATGTTAAATTAGGTTTGGTGTATACTTTCCAAGAGGGAAGAGAATGAACTGAAATATATCCTAGCTGGGTGCAGTAGCTCACACCCGTAATCTCAGTATTTTGGGAGGCCAAGGCAGGAGGTCTGCTTGAGACCAGGAGTTTGAGACCAGCCTCGGCAACAAATACGTACCCTGTCTCCACAAAAAAAAAAAAAAAAAAAAAAGATTATCCAGGCGTGGTAGTGCACGACTACAGTGCCAGCTACTCAGGAGGCTGAGGCAGGAGGATCACTTGAGCCTGGGAGTTCAAGACTGCAGTGAGCTATGATTGTGCCACTGCAGTCCAGTCTGGGCCACAGAGTGAAACCCTGTCTATACCTAAATAAATAAATATTTCCATTTAAGAGGCTTGCCTTTAAAAGGGTCTTGGCACTTACTGGGTTTTACTCTAATTATCTGGAATTTTAAAACATGAATTAATCTTGTAACCTAACAATAACAAACGTTTTTTTTTTTGTTTTTTTGTTTTTTTTGTTTTTTTGTTTTTGAGACAGAGTCTCGCTCTTTCACCCAGGCTGGACTGCAGTGGTGCTATCTCGGCTCACTCCAAGCTCCGCCTCCTGGGTTCACGCCATTCTCCTGCCTCAGCCTCCCGAGTAGCTGGGACTACAGGCACCCACCACCGCGCCCGGCTAATTTTTTGTATTTTTAGTAGAGACGGGGTTTCACTGTGTTAGCCAGGATGGTCTCAATTTCCCGACCTCGTGATCCGCCCGCCTCGGCCTCCCAAAGTGCTGGGATTACAGGCGACAAATGTTATTTTTTAAGTGAAAGGAATATATGACAGGAAAAGCCAAGTCAGAAGACCAAGATTAATATTTGATTACATCTGCCAAACAAGGTGAAGAAAAAACAAATCTTTAGTCTAGAGGTTTGTTTATTCTGTTTCCCCCTAAAGTTAGCATCTAAAGACCAGGACTAAATCTAAGATACTAGACGTTACATATGGCTTCCTTACATTTCCTGTATGATAAACTATTCAATATATACTGTAGTCAAGATCGCATTCAAGAACTAACTTGTACACAATATATAATAAGTAAAAGAATAAATTCTCTCTCCCACACAGAGGTGATATAGTTGAGATTATGTAAGATTTTCTACGGGGGAAAAACATGCTCCTTCAAACATCAGATGTCAAAACAAATACAGTGGCCCAGGGGGATATTTCAGGGCAACTTAACATAAAACAGAAAAGAAACTTAATTAAACATTTTTCTTTTAACCTTCAACCTCCAAAGTCCAAAGTCATATGACCTGCCAATTGTCAATCACATATTACATCTCCTTGTGTTAAAATTTGGGTAGAAGTCAATGACCACAGGCCCAGAGTGACAATGAAATAGATACGGAAATTGGCTTTTAAAAAAATCAAGTTTAAGACATTATCTTAAATGCACTATATAGTAATTGTTTTATAAACTGCCCTGCTGAATTTGAATATACTACGGAAAAGACCTGTTCTATATTTGAAATGAAGCTTTTCCTTAATTATGCAAATGTCTGTGTATCATAAAAAGGGAAACTCTGTAATACTAACACTTATGTTAATTCTAAAATATAAATCTGGCCAATGAGTCCTGGTGTTTTAATTACTCTAATTTAATGTACTAGTGTCAAAAAGAAAAAAACATGTTTTCACGTGCATACATGTATCAAACATTCATTTTTCAACAAAGATGCCAAGACCACTCAATGAGGAAAGGAAAATCTTTCTAACAATGATGTCAGGATAATTGGATATCCACAGGCTAAAAAATAATCTTATGGGCTCTTACCTCATAATCATACACAAAAATTAACTTAAATGGATCACGGGTCTAAATTTTAAAACTAAACTATAAAATTTCTTCAAAAAAAAATGTTCATGACCTTCAATTAAGCTGAGTTCTTAGATATGATACTAAAACCATCAATTGTAAAAGAAAAACCTGACGAACTGAACTGCATCAAAATTTTAAATTTTTACACTCCAAAAGACATCAAGAAATAAACAGGCCACACACTAAAAGAAAACATATAAAAATCACCTATCTTTATAAAGATCTTTTATTCAGAATATATAAAGAATTCATACAACTCATTAAGCAGACAGACAGCCCAATTTTAAAATGGACAAAACATATGAAGTGACACTTCACTAAAGAAAATATACAAATATATAGTAAGCACATAACAAGGTGTTCAACATCATTAGTAATCACGAAAAATACAAGTTAAAACCACAATGAAATGCCACTTTACATACATTAGGATGGCTACTAGAAAATGAAAAAAGTAACAGAAAAATAAGTGTTGGGGAGGATATGGAGAAATCAGAGCCCTTATACAATACCAGTGGAAATGCAGAATGGTGCAGCTGCTATAGAAAACAATTTGGCATTTCCTCAAAAGGTTAAACATAGAGTGACTATATGACCCAGCCATTCCAGTCCTAGGTATATGCCAAAGAGAACTGAAAGCTATGTACCTTAACATATAAAACATACGTATGTTCATACTATATAAAACATATGTATGTTAACATAAAAACTTGTACATGAATGTTCATAGTAGCATTATTCATAATAGCTGAACAACCCAAATGTCCATCTACTAATGAATGAATGAATGAATGAATAAACAAAGTATGGTATATCTATACAATAGAATCTTATTCAGCCAAAAAAAAGAATGAAGTACTAATTCATGTTACAACATGGATGAACCCTGAAAACACCATGGTGAAAGAACCCAGTCACAAAGAGCCACAAATTTTATGATTCTATGTATTGAAATGTCCAGAAATGGCACATTTAGGGGAATCAGAAAGCAGATCAGTGGTTGCCTAGGGCTGGGAGTGGGAATTAACTGCAAACAGATACAAAGGAATTTGTGGGAATAATGGAAATGTTCTAAAACTGGATTGAAGTGATGGTTATACGACTTTATAAATTTACTAATAATCAGTGAATTGTACAATTACAATGAATGAATTTTATGTACATAAATTACACCTCAATAAAGTTACTTAACAAAAAAAGATGTACAGAGTATTATTGTTTCAAATAAAAACAACAAAATCATTTCCTTCTCTCTATTGTAACATCACCAATGTGAGATTCTGAGTAACTCATTTAATCCTCATAACAAACTAACAAGTAGAATTCTATTATTACCTTCATATCACAAACCAGGGAACTGAGACAGAGAGATTAAGTATTATGTTATTCAGTTAATAAATGGCATGACCAGAGTTAGAACTCCTATTTATCTGACTTCAAATAATAAAAATTGATAGGCACTTCATTTGTTCACAAAATGCATAAGCATTTTTTTCTATGAATCAATTTTTTTAATTCTGAGGTTTTAAAGGAAAGAAATTCTTTAGACACCAAAGAGATCATAAATACTTGGGTAGTGATGTAGAAAGAACACTTCATTAAAGTCAGAAGAACTGGGTTGATGAACCTTAGGTGAAAATGAAAGAATTGAACTACAGTATCTTTAAGGGCCCTTTCAAATTTTGTTCCACAAAATCAAATGTCTTCCACAGAAAATTGAGAAATTTTTCACCAATGGTTTTCCATAGCTTTAGTAACTTAGTTACTAGAGCAATCATTTCCTCTTCTTAATTTTTTATATTTAGAGGCAATGCTCTTTATCTGGCTCTGTCTTTTTCTACCAGTCATTTACAGTAAACTTCTATTCTTTAAAAAGAAATTAACACTGACAAAATTCAACTGAAATGATGTACAATTCTCCTGATCAGAGATTGAGGGGGAAATGTATAGGCTATGGGAGCACATGTATGAAAAGTCTAGATTCTAGAATAAGTATGGAGATACTAGATATTAAAGGTGATCTTTTAAAGATCACCACTAGAGGAATGTATCTCCAGCCTAAAAGTAACAAAGTTATAAAATGTAATGTTCACTCCATTTCCTCTGTAAGCCTTGAGTTTTGTTTCTATCAGGTAATTCTCTCAAATACAGGGTTTCAAAAAAGACAGGCTCTTTCCAGATAATTTATCCCTGAAATTTTAAAAATCAGAGAAAACACTATCAATGACAAAGGAATGATGTATTATGATTACTTACTATGAAAAATGGCAAAGAGTTACTGCTGTTCTTGTTATTTTCACAGGAAAAAAGAGGATTGCAATTACCATTTCCTTGTGCCTTTAAATGCTTCTATTTCAGAATAGAAAATATTTTTTTTCCTGCTGCCTAATTTTTAACAGGCTATGTTTTTCTCTAAAACTCAAGAATAATTCGAAGCCAAGAGAAAACACTGAACTTAATAAATATACTATCATTAAGTACTGGGTAATAACAAATATTAGAAGGAATGCTACTTAAAAACCAGGTATAACCTTTGATAAGTCTCTATCTTCAAGCCACTATACTGTGACACATTCCACACATTCTGGAAATATTAATCATTACAGGTTGAGTCAACTCAACCTACAGTTTGTGGGTCACAAGATGACTGAGGCAAAATAAGCTACAAAATGAAGGACAAAGAATTAGACAGCAATCCTACCTTAAGTATTTCAGAAAGAAAGACAGTATTAATCTAGCTGCTATAAGTGGGTGTTTGCTTCTCTTGTGCTGAAGTCCAAGCCTCAAACCACTGACTGAGTCAGTTTTACTCAGAGAAGTCATGAGGCAGCAGACTGGACATGACAGCATGCTATGTAATGAATGACACACCCTGTTTCTGAGCACAAACCTGAAGCATCAGAACAATGTTAATAAAAGTCATTTACAGGAATTGAATGAATGTCACTGCTCCCTTATCTTTCCACTCCCCATCATCTCCCATGGAATATGAAGAACAACTTCCAAACAATAATGCAAGTAGAAATCTGAAAAAGGCAGCTAGGTTGTAAAGTGTACTCACTCTTGAGCTTTCCCACATTTTTATTTAAATAGATTTCAGAAATAAGTGAGACAATTTTAATAAACTATTCAATGTAACTACCTGTACATGGTTAAAAGTGTTTTTTAAAAGGTAATGACTAAAAGAATGGTGTTTCTTTAAATCTTACTCATGGAGGGTGCAAATGCGCAGTGCACAGCCCATCCCAGCTGTTCAATATTACACAACAATATGGCCAGAGTCTAGAATCCTGATTATGCCAGTCAGGATTGCCTTGCTAGTCAACCTAGGCAAATAAATAGATGAATATTTCTACTTACAGCATTTATTTACTGTCTACAATCTTAAAAAATATACATTATATATCTTTACATGTGTTTGAGACTTGTCACTGCAACTAGACAACAGGCTATTTGAGGGCAGGAACCAGGTCTTCTGCTTCGTGCTACTGATTACAAGATAATAACATAGGCTCCACAGCCATATCACCAGGTTTCAAATCCAAACTCCACCACCAGCTTTGTGACCTTGTCCAAGATACTTATCTTCCCTATGTCTCAGTTTTCTTATTTGCAAGAGAGGTAAGAGCATATGACGGCTGTAAAATTTATACAAGTAGTAAGTTCTGAGTACCCAGAAAGTGTCTGGCACATAGTAAGCATTATAAAATATCAGTTATTATAACTATCTGTATCCCTACAATGCCTAGCACCAGCCCTTGCTCCTTAGGTAGGTGTCCAAGTATCTGCCAATTGGCCAAAAATATGTACTATATCAACAATACAATTTCTCTCACTGTCACCATCTAATTTATGAAAAATGAACTCTGTGCTATTCTAGAATATCTTCTTTAATTCTTCAAGATGTCTTACGCAATTAGTCTAAAATGTAGGATTATATATCCCTACTTTTCAATCTAGTTGAAAAGGAAATGAAAAATAACTAACTAAACAAATTATTCACCTGTTCGTTCTGCATCCGTTTGACAGTCCCAGCTACTAAGTGTGAGAAAGCAGAAGCCTTGTCAATGTAATTGTAAGCTACTTAAAATATCACATCGATTATCAGAATACAGGAAAGTATACTGTTATTCTTCTGAAAAATAATTAAGTTAATTTCAGTAGCAAAAAATAAAATACCATGATTTTAAGCTTTTTGAGGCCCTCACCAGAAGCAGATGCCGGCACCACATTTCCTGTACAGCCTGAAGAACTCTGAGACAATTAAACTTCTTCTCTTTATAAATTACCCAGCCTCATGGAATTCCTTCACAGCAACACAAAGAGGACTAATACAGTAAGCATATATTCTATGTTGCATATGAAGAGATGCCATTCCAAAGACCTAGGAAATAATTTAGTGAAAGAAACTTAAAATAAGGTAGTAAAATATATTCTCAGCAACTACCACCAGTCAGATAATTCAATTTCCCCTAAAATATAAAGCAAAAATGATCTGAAATGTAAAACATTTACTATACATATGCCACAGAAATTGGCCAAAATGCTGCATATTTGCTAGAGGAAATAAGATTAAAGGAAGCATTTCAAGTGACCATAACTTCCTTAACATACTTTTTCTAACTGATGTTTGGGCAATAATTCTCCCAGGATATTTCTGCCAATTTGTAAGAACCTAAAAAGGATAGGAGATAATTTCTCTAAGTATGAGATATAACATTTTCAAACTCAAGTTTTTTACCTCACTATAACACTTCTTTGATGCTGAATAAATAGAAAAAAAAGCTTATGGAGAAAGGAAATTCTACCACTGAAATATTGCGGCATTTTAAAAGTTAACCCATTTTAATAAAGCTGATAAAAAATGTGTTTTTTTAAAAAGCCAAATCAACTGATACAAGCTGGTAATAAAATTAGAGAGTCTCTCCCAAAGGAGGGCGGGGCAATTCTGAAAGAGAGGCTATTGTCTCATACCATATAGGTCTAATAGGTTATCATACATAAAATACGAATAACATTTTCTTATTAAAAATCTTACTAAAGCTGTTGAAAGAAAACTTAGGTTTAATCAAAATATCTTTGCAAAATAAACATCCTAATAAAAGAGTAAACTAACGGTAAAATAATCACAACTTACTAAGCTACTCATTTATAAAAATATTTGCCTCCCGTCCACTAAACTCTTATCTACAGAGAATATGGACTGCAAACTAAATTATATTTTAGAAAACATTTCTCTAAGGCAGAGTTTCTCAGCCTAGGTACTTACCCTTGATATTTGGGACAGGATAAGTCTTTGGTATGAGGGGCACCATGCACTGTAAAATGTTTAGCAGTACTCTGGGCTCTACCCACAAGATACCAGTGGCTCCCCACCTCCCTACTCCAGTTGTGACAACCAAAAATGTCTGCAGACTTTGTCAAATGTCCCCTGGAGGGCAAAATTCCCCTAGGCTGAGAACTACCACTCTAAGGATTGAACAGCTTTGACAGAACTTCAGACTCTCTCCTATCCTCTCTACATAAAATTTAATAAAAATTAGCTACCACTTCTTCCAGTGATTTTCAAATTTTATGCCCAAAGCCCTGAGTCCCTAGGAAATGTCTCAGGAACACCCATGGGGCATGTAACCAGAGCAGGTCTACTTTCATTTTCTGGGGTTCTGGATATTTCCTTTGGGTGGGAAAAAGTTTGGAAATCCTGTCATAGATAAGTATGTCACTAATAGTGCATTTTGGGCCAGGCAAGGTGGCTCATGCCTATAATCCCAGCACTTTGGAAGGCCAAGGCAGAAGGATCGCTTGAGCCCAGAAGTTCAAGACCAGCCTAGGCAACATGACAAAGCCCCATCTCTACAAAAAATACAAAAATCAGTGTGGCATCATGGCGTGCACCTGTAGTCCCAGCTACTCAGAAGGCTGAGGCAGGAGGATCAATTGAGCCCAGGAGGTTGAGGCTGCAATGAGCCATGACTGTACCACTGCATTCCGCCTGGGTGACAGAAAAAACAAAAATATTACCTTTTATACAACATTGAATTTAAAACCTCACATTTTTTTCTGTCACTTCTCTATTTTTAAATTCAGGATCAATTTCAGAAAACCTGACATCTGGAAGAGCTCTAGGAGAGAGGACAGTGAAGTGGGGACCACAAAGCAAGTTTGAACATGTAGCTTATCTATATCTACTTAGCGCAACAGGAACTGTAATTGTAGTTTTTAGAAGCATTACAGTACTTTCTACTTTGGTTAAACAAAAATTAGATGTTCAAAGCCCTGAATTATAAAATTCAAGGCCAAGTTTCGTCCTCAGGAAAAACTAATAAATGAAATGAATGCTGTAATTATGTGTTAGCTTTTAAAACTCCAAAAATTCTTTCAATTCATAAATTGAAAACAGATACCCTTGTTCTCTCTCGGCCTTCAAAGATCTCATAATTTAATCATCTTAAACAGGAGAGCAATACGTATAACATGTTGAATGTTCTATGTCAGGAGATCTCGACTTTTAATGTATATCCAAATTACCTGGGTGCCTGTTAAATGCAATTCCTAGGCAGCTCCCAGATATTCTGATTGGTGAGAGATGGGTGAAGGAAGGGTCCAAGGATCTGAATTTTTAACAAGCATTCCAGGTGATTTTTAGATAGATGATCTGAAAAACTCATTTTGTAAAACACTGGTCAATATGCTGAATTTGGCACACACATTATATAGTGTTATCATGAAATTCTATCCTTTTCTATCCCTAGACTATTCCATACTTGGTATTACCACTAGTCTCTGGTCAACTCATCTAAGATCTAAAAATTAATTTTAAATACTATACAATTAAAATCATCCAAAGTAGTGTGTGAGCAAAAAAAAAAAATGGAAAGTAAGTATTACAGATTCATTTTATGATGAATAGCTAGGCTATAAAATTTGACAAATCCAAACCATTAATCTTTCCCTTGTGAAAAAAACTACATTTATCCCAGCTATAATTTTATATATTACAAGACATTCCAAAAAAACAAAAACTTTACTGGTTATGAAAATCCTAGCTCCTTGACAAAGGTTTTCATGCACCACAAACATACTTGGCTCTAACAAATAGTACAGTCAGTTCATGAATCAGTCTTCATTTATTTTCTTCCTGGACACACATTAAGTTGATGTTCTAGGATGAAAATAGATAAATGACTTCTAGTGTCATTTCTGAAATCCAGTCATTATGACTGCATTCCTACTATAGTCTGAACACCTGAAAATATTTCAGCAAATGGCCATGTCAATTTCAACTTCTCCATTTCTGACCCAAACACAGTCAAAGCAGGCAGCATCAGTTTCTTTTTGACTTAATGTGTATCCCCAAACACTCAATTTTTTACACTCCAATGTTGGCTTTATAAGACATATAAACAATCCCATACTTGTCGTATTTTTTCTTACACCAGACAAAAACCAGATCGGTGATAAAGCACACTGATGTTTTTACATTTCACCTAACATACCAAACCGATTTTAATGCACATTTCATGAATCTCAGGCTGGTGGTACATTCAGTCACTATTTCAGCAGTAACAATGAGAGTCAGCTCCATGGATTCCACGCTCCTTTGAAAAGACTCAGCATGTCCTTTGTTTTCAAGATACAGAATACCATAAATAAAAACGAGGCAGTCTAACAATGACTTGGTCCTAGAGCCAGGCTGAGCTCTTAAAGAGCCTCCAAAAGCCTCCAGAAAAAAAACCAGAAAACAGTTATCAGGAAGACTAAAGCCAAAAATGAGGTGATGTCAGTGAAAAATGGCAAAGAAAAAAAAAGTGGGGTTAGGTTTTTTTCTATTTGCTATTGTTTTGTTTTAAGCTATACACAGAGTAACATGAAAGAAACTCAGAGAGGTTCAGGGTTGGGGGAAAAGAGTATAACAACAACAAATGGGCTGGGCATGGTGGCTCATGCCTGTAATCCCAGCACTTTGGGAGGCTGACTGGGCAGATCACCTGAGGTCAGGAAATTCAAGACCAGCCTGGCTAACACGGCAAAACCCCAGCTCTACTAAAAATATAAAACTTAGCCAGGCATGGTGGTGCGCACCTGTAATCCCAGCTACTCAGGAGGCTGAGGCAGGAGAATCACCTGAACCCGGGAGATGGAGGTTGCAGTGAGCCAAGATCGCGCCACTGCACTCCAGCCTGGGCAACAGAGTGAGACTCCATCCCAAAAAAAAAAAAGAAAACAACCAATGATGAAGAGAAAGCAGAAATACTTGATTTCTATTAGAAGAGAGGTTGAGAAATCAACCACTGGATTAGTCTCTAACTGAGCAAATCACAACCTATTTTAGCCTCAGTTTATTCATCTATAACCTTGTGTATTTCACAAAGTTGTTATGAGGAACACTGAGAAAAATGTATATCATGCACATCAAAGTAATACATAAATACGAGTTTCTAATACCCTAGTGAACAAAATATATTTTTAAAGGAAATATTAAGAGAAAACTGGAACAAGAGATAAGAAAGAATTTATTCACAAAACCTCTGAAAGTGATCTTGTAAAAGGAAAATGTTGTACTGATTTTCATAAAGTAGTTAGGGGTAGATTTCAGAAGCTAGAAACCAGTAAGTCTGACGATACTCACCTGGAAAAACTTGAAAATGTAGTATGAAAACTTGAGGAAAAGGAAATTACTGGGACCCTGAAACTGATTCTCTAAAACAGGGGTCCCCAAACCCTGGTTCCTGTTAGGAACTGGGCCACCACACAGGAGGAGATGAGCAGCAGGCAAGCAAGCGCAAGCGAAGCTTCATCTGTATTTACAGCTGTTCCCCATGGCTCACATTACTGCCTGAGCTCCACCTCCTGTCAGATCAGCAGTGGCATTAGATTCTCATGGGAGCACGAACTCTACTGTGAACTGAGCATGCAAGGGATCTAGGTTGTGTGCCTCTTATGAGAATCTAATGCCTGATGATCTGAGGTGGAGCTGAGGTGGTAATGCTAGCGCTGGTGAGTGGCTGCAAATAGAGATTAACATCAGCAGAGAGGTTTGACTGCACAGAGACCATAATAAATCAATTGCTTGCAGACTCATATCAAAACCCTATCAGTAAGTGGCAAGTGACAATTAAGCTACATTTGGTGGCAGGCTTTATAGTGACAGTGAGTTGATGTACATCAATGGTACAGCCACATCTGGTGGAAGGCTTTAAGTCAGAATCTGACACTGATTTTAGTCCATGTGTAGCCCATCATTATTTTATTTACCACTTCCATCTATGCCTCTTTCCTGTACTGTGCACTTGTCTCAGTCACAGTTTTGGTAAGCCCACAAGCTAACCCTAGCAAAAATGAGTAAAAAATAAACATTACTGGAGAGCTTCTTTGAAAACAGGAAAAGACCCAATGGTGAAACAGCAGGGGACTCTAAGACTGCCAACAAAAAGAAATCTACACTTAAAATACCAAGAGTCCTACTTAAATTATGAGTTCATTGCAACAGGTGATTCACATTCTCCAAGCCACTTTGTACAATATTTGATGACTAGCTATCAAACGAAGCCATCAAACCTTCAACACTGCTTCGCCACATGGAGACCAAGCGCCCTGCGTTAAAACACAAGCCTTTGGAGTTCTTTAAATGAAAAAAATGTGAATATCAAGTACAGAAGCAATTACTGAAGGCCACCACTTCATCAAATGTGTCTGCACTGAGAGCATCATTCTTAGTAGCTAATGGCATTGCTAAAGCTGAGAAACCCTTTAATACTGGTGAAGAGTGATCCTGTTTGCTGTTAAGGACAACTGTCATGAACTTTCAGGAGAGGCTGCAGTTCAAAGGGTGGCATGTGTTCCTCTTTTGGCTAGCACCATAACTAGATGAATTGAGGAAATAGCAGAGGATCCTGAGGCACAATCATTAGAGAGGATTAGTGAGTCACTGTGGTAGGCAATCCAGATTGACAAGTCTACCGATGTTGACAACAAGGCAACAGTGCTTGTTTTTGTGTGATATATTTTTCAGGAGGATATCCATGAAAATATGTTACATGTACTTCTGTTGCCAACCAACACCACAGTTGCAGAACTATTCACGTCTTTGAATGAATACATATCAGGAAAACTGAACTGATCATTTTGTGTTGGTATATGCAAGGATGGAGTGGCTGCCATGACTGGACAGCTTTCTGGTTTCACTACTTGGGTCAAAGAGGTCACTTTTGAATGTTGAGTCTATGCAGTGTATCATCCATAGAGAAATGCTGGCTAGCTGCAAAATGTCACCTGAACTTAACAACGTTTTGCAGGATGTGATTAAAATTATCAACCACGTTAAAGTACATGCCCTTAACTCACGCCTGTTCACGCAACTCTGGGAGGTGATGGATGCAGAACACACACATCTTCTCTTACACACAGAAGTGAGATGGCTTTCTAAAGGTAGATCCCTGGCCAGAGTTTTTGAGTTATAAGAGCCACTCCAGAGATTTCTCTTAGAAAGACAGTCACCAGTGGCAGCATATTTCAGTGACACACAATGGGTCACAAAACTTGCTCACTTGGCCAGGCATGGTGGCTCACGCCTGGAATCCCAGCACTTTGGGAGGCCAAGGTGGGTGGATCACCTGAGATCAGGAGTTCAAGACCAACCTGGCCAACATGGTGAAACCCTGTCTCTACTAAAAATACAAAAATTAGCTGGGTGTGGTGGTGGGTGCCTGTAATCCCAGCTACTTGGGAAGCTGAGACAGAAGAACCGCTTGAACCTGGGAGGCAGAGGTTGCAGTGAGCCAAGATCACACCACTGCACTGCAGCCTGGGCAACAAGAGCGAAACTCCATCTCAAAAAACAAACAAACAAACAAAAAAAACCTGCTCAATTGTGTGACATATTCAACCTGCTCAACAAACTCAATCTGTCATTTCGGGAGAGAATGACAACTGTGTTCAAGTCAGCAGATAAAGTGGCTGCATTCAAAGCCAAACTGGAACTATGAGGGCGATGAGTGAACATTGGGATTTCTGAAATGTTTCAAACATTAGCAGAGATTTTGAAAGAGACTAAGCCAGGGCCTTCCTTCTCGCAGCTGGTGCGTGATCACCTATCTCAGCTTTCAAAAGAGTTGAAGTATTACTTCCCAATCACAAAAGATCCCCAAACTGGAAAGGAATAGATCCACAACCCATTTGTGACTAAGCCAGGTGAACTGACTTTGTCCATGCTAGAATAGGATCAACTGCTTGAGACCGCAACACACTTTGTGTGTCACTGTCTCCCATCACCCCCAGATGAGACCATCTAGTTGCACGACAACGAGCTCAGGGCTTCCACTGATTCTACATTATGGTGAGTTGTATAATTATTTCATTATATATTACAATGTAATAATAATAGAAATAAAGTACACAATAAATGTAATGAGCTTGAATCGTCCCCACCCACCTCCTCCCCATCCGTGGAGGGGAGGTTTCTTCCATGAAACCAGTCCCTGGTGCCAAAAAGGTTGAGAACCACTGCTCTAAAACAAGTTAAAAGATATATATATATATATATATATATATATATATATATATATATATATACACACACACACACACACATACATATATATAGATATACACACACATACATATACATATATATATCTTTTTTTTTTTTTAAACAGAGTCTCGTTCTTACTGCTCAGGCTGGAGTGCAATGGTGCAATCTCAGCTACTGCAACCTCCACCTCCCGGGTTCAAGGGATTCTCCTGCCTCAACCTCCTAAGTAGCTGGGATTACAGAGGCCAGCCACCGTGCCCAGCTAATTTTTTGTATTTAGTCGAGACGGAGTTTCACCATGTTGGTCAGGCTGGTCTCGAACTCGTGACCTCAGGTGATCCACCCATCTTGACCTCCCAAAGTGCTGGGATTACAGGTATGAGTCACCACGCCTGGCCAAGAATATTATTATATTCTATCTTAGTCTACTTGGGCTGCTATAACAAAATATCTCAGACTGCATAATTTACAAATAATAGAAATTTATTTCTCACATTTCTGGAGGCCTGGAAGTCTAAGATCAAGGCCCCATTAGATTCAGTGTCTGGCGAAGGTTCACTTTCTGCTTCATGGACAGTGCCTCTTGCTGCATTCTCACATGGCAGAAAAGTCCAAACAGCTAGCTCCCTTGCACCCCTTTTATAAGGGCACTAATCCCATTCACAAGGATTAAGTCACCCTTGTGACTGAATCACCTCCTAAAGGCCCCACCTCTTAACACTATCACATTGGTGATTAACTTTCAACATATGAATTGGGGAGGACATCAGCATTCAGACCATAGCATATTCCACATCTTAATTGTGCTTTATTTATAAGATCACACTATTTCCTTCAAAGTACATTTTAAACATAAATAAATCTATTTCAAAATGCATCTTTACTAGTTACTTCAAAGACAAATTTAAAGTCTGTTTTAAACTAAAATATTAAAACATCATAAAATGCTTAAACAGAATGGTTAGAGTTGAGTTCATCTCAGAAACTGAACCTGATTGAGATGCTAGCCCCAAAAGCTACTCAGGTTAAATCATAAAAATAAATTACTATTTACAACAGTATCAATTACTTTATTACTCAAATGCTTCCAGTTAACTCTAGTAGAGAAAGTATAAGGGAATATTTTGATTTTTGTAAACACAAAATAGCCTCATTCCAATGTCTTAATAAGTGTTCTTCAATATATGGCATAAATCTGTAAATTAAGAACAATACCTTTCTTACCCATCTAACAGGTCTGTTATGAAAACAGAATGAGATATATTATGTATGAATGTTTTAAGTAGTTATTGAGCCCTATAAAAGTGTTAGGCATTATTTAAGTCTATGTTTGGCTCTTCACTTTCAGACTGATAAATCAAAAATTACAAAAATTAGCAATCTAGGCCAGGCGTGGTGGGTAATCCCAGCACTTTGGGAGGCGGAGGCAGGCGGATCACGAGGTCAGGAGATCAAGGTCATCCTGGCTAACATGGTGAAACCCCGTCTCAACTAAACATACAAAAAAATTAGCCAGGCGTGGTGGTGGGTGCCTGTAATCCCAGTTACTCAGGAGGCTGAGGCAGGAGAATGGCATGAACGCAGGAGGTGAAGATTGCAGTGAGCCGAGATCGTGCCACTGCACTCAAGCCTGGGCGACAGAGCAAGACTCCGTCTCAAAAAAAATAAAATAAAATAACAATCTATTAAGAAACTTTGAGCAAAGATTCATATTTAACTGAAGTAGTTCCTCCTTTAAAAAAAAAAGTAATGTTTAATAATGGTTAATAACCTAAATAATGGAATCATAAGAAATCTTCCTACTATTATACTACTCTAGTGATTCTTCTTGTTTGTAGATACCTCAATGTGCATAAGAGTTCTGATTTACTGAACTAGGTATACTCTTTCATAGACTACCCACTGCATAAGGCTATAGCATGTGTTCATTAAAGAAACCATTACTTTTAGTTGTGAACTATTAAAATGAGTAACGCTCCCTTTCAATGAGCAGTTTCTACTACAATAAAGAAAATAAAACATATATACCAATAAGAATACGACAAGTTAGATAATAAAAAAGCTCCACAAAAGAAATGTAAACAAAGTTTAATAGAAATTCAGAAAAGGGAAAGGTTATTTCTAGTCAGGAGGGAAAAGCAAGCAAAGAGATATCAAGAAAGACTCCAAGGAAGAAGTTCTATTTGTGCTGGGTACTAACGGATGAATAGGATTTTAAAACATCCCTAAATAAAATACATATTCCCCTGGAAGAAAAATGCTTCCAGTTTAGGGAAAAAATTCTCAGTAAATAGTACCAACATCCCTCTAGTTTTCATTCACCATTAAACCAAAATTTACCCTTCACACATCTCTCTCTCTCCCCCAATATCTGCCTGCCCCCATATCCATTCCTCACCAAGTCTTATTAATATTAACCTTCAAAATATTTTTCAAAATCTGTCCACTTCTCTTTTCTCTACCATCTCCCTAGCCCAAATTATCACCATGTTTTACCCAGTCTACAAAGCAGCCTTCTGGCTGATCTCTCTGCTCCACAGGAATCTATTTTCTACACCACAACCAGAGTGGTCTTTTTGAAAATAAAGACACCAGGCATCACCTTCCAGACTCAAATCTTTGGCATAGCTATTTCTCTAGCCTTATACTATACCATGTACCCTCTCACTATCTGTGCTCCAGCCTTTATTCAGAGTTCCTCAAAGCTGCCATGCTGGCTAACACCAGAACCTTTGCATGTGTTATCCCCTTCATCTGGAACACTCACCCACTACTAACTCCCACTACCTAGTTAACTCCTATTCACCCTTTTGGTCTTAGTACAAATGTCACTTCCTCAAGAAGGTCTTTCCTACTCTCCCACACTAAATTAGATCTCCCACACAAATAAATAAAATTGATGAACCAGACTGGGGACAAAACAGGGAAGACATAAACTAATATGAGGAATGAAAGAGGTAACATCATTAAGGATTCTAAGATAAGGAAATATTACGAACAATTTTATGTTAATACATTTGACAATTTAGACAAAATGGACATATTCCTTCAAAGACACAAACAATAAAAGCACACTCAAGAAGAAACAAATAATCTAAATAGCCCTATATCTATTAAGGAAATTGGATTTGAAGTGAATTACCCTCCAACAAAGAAAAGTCCGGGTGTAGATGGCTTCTCTGATAAACTGTACCAAATATATAAGGAAGAAATAGTACTAATTCTACACAAACTCTTCCAGAAAGTGGAAAAAAAAATGTATAATGTATACTATGAAGTCAGCATATTCTGAAACCAAAGACATAAGAAAACTAAAAACCAGTATTCCTCATGAATATAGGTACAAAAATCTTAACATAATTTTAGCAAATCAAATCAACACAGAAAAAGAATAATAATACCTCAAGACCAAATAAGGTTTATGCCAGGATTGTAAATTGGTTTAAAACTCAAAAATGGCTGGGCGCAGTGGCTCACGCCTGTAATCCCAGCCCTTTGGGAGGCCAAGGCGGGCGGATCACGAGGTCAGGAGATCGAGACCATCCTGGCTAACATGGTGAAACACCGTCTCTACTAAAAGATACAAAAAATTAGCCGGGCGTGGTGGTGGGCGCCTGTAGTCCCAGCTACTAGGGAGGCTGAGGCAGGAGAATGACATGAACCCAGGAGGAGAAGCTTGCAGTGAGCAGATATCCCGCCATTGCACTCCAGCCTGGGCAAAAGAGCGAGACTCCACCTCAAAGAAAAAAAAAAAAAAACCTCAAAAATCAAGGTTATTCACAATATTAATGAACAAACAAGAAAAACCATATGGTCTTCTCCATAGATACAGGAAATGCATTTGACAAAAATCCAACATCCACTTCTAATTTAAAATTTAAAAAAGCTCTCAGAAACTAAAAATAGGAGGGAACATCTTTAAACTAATAAAGGAGATCTGTATTTTTTAACAAACAACAAAAAAACCTAAGGCTAACATCATACTTAAATGGCAAAAGACTGACTGCTTTTTACCTACGATCAGGTTGATGGCAAGGATGTCTACTCTCACCACTTCCATTAAACATTATACTGGAAGTTCTAGCCAATGTAATCAAGCAAGAAATAAAAGGCATCCTGATTACAAAAAGAAGTAATCTATCTTTATTTGCAGACAATATGATCCTCCATTTAGAAAAGCCAATGGAATCCACAAAAAACAAAACAAAACCAAAAAAAACACTAGAAATAATAAATGAGTTTAGCAAGGTTGCAGGGTACAAGATAAAAAATGTAAAAAATTATTGTATGCCTATATACTAGCAACAAATAATTGGAAATTAAAAAATTTAAACCATACATTTATAATATTATCAAAAATTATGAAATACTTAAAGGTAAATCCAACAAAAGATGTATCAGATCTATATACTGAAATCTTTGTAGTAAAAAATCAAAGACAAACCACATGAAGAAATGTATTGTGCTCCCAGATTGAAAGACTTAATATTGTTAAGATAGTAACTCTCCCCAAAATTGATCTATAGATTTAACACAATCCCAATCAAAATCTTGCAGGCTTTTTTTCTGTAAAAGTGACAAAGTGATTCTAAAATTTCCGCCCAGGTGTGGTGGCTCACAGCTATAATCCCAGCACGTTTGGAGGCGAAGGTTGGGGGATCGCTTGAGGCCAGGAGTTTCAGACCAGCCTGGGCAATACAGCAAGACTCTGCCTCTACACACACACACACACACACACACACACACACACACACACACACACTCGCAGGCATGCACGCACACACACATACACATACACAAAATCAGCCTGGTATGGTGGTGCATGCCTGCAGTCCTAGCTACTAAGGAATCTGAGGTGGGAAGATTGCTTGAGCCCAGGAGTTCAAAGCTACAGTAATGATCACACAACTGAGCTCCAGCCTGGGTGACAGAACAAGACCTATGGGTATATATATATATATATACACACACATATGTATATATATATATATACACACACATATGTATATATATATATACACACACATATATATACACACATATGTATATATATATACACACATATATATATACACACTGTATATATAGTATATATATAGCATATATATACACTATATATGCTATATATATACTATATATACAGTGTGTATATATATAGTATAAAAACTATTCACATAGAATTTACATTGTATTAGCTATTTTATGTAATCTAGGAATGGTTTAAAGTATATGGAAGGATAAGCCTAAACTATATGCAAATAGAATGCCATTTTATATATGGAACTTCAGCATCTGAGGATTTTGGTATCTGTTGGGACCCTGGAACCAATCCCCTGGTAAATAATGAGGGATTAATGTCCATAAAATTCTTGAAAATCCAAACTAATCTATACAGATAGAAAGCAGATTAGTAGCGGTCTAGTGTTAGGCTGGGGAAAGGGGGGAATTACAAAGGGATGCAAAGAAACTTTTTAGACAAAGTAAGTGTTCATTTTCTTGCTTGTGGTAATGGTTTCAATGGTTACTTATTTCAAATACATCAAATTACACTTTAAAGATGTGTAGTTTGTTGTTGCAATTTTCTTATTGAATCCGGTTTTTCGTTTGTTTGCTTTAGAGATGGTGTCTCACTCTGTAGCTCAGGCTGAAGTGTAGTAGCAGGATCACAGTTCACTGTAGACTTGAACTCCTGAGTTTAAGCAATCCTCCTGCTTCAGCCTCCCAAGTAGCTAGGACTACAAGTGTGGGCCACAACACCTGGCTAATTTATTTTTTGTAGAGGCAGGTTTTCACTATGTTGCCCAGGCTGGTCTCCAACTCCTGGCCTCAAGAGATTCTCCCACCTTAGCCTCCCAAAACACCAGGATTATAGACGTCAGCCAACCATGCCTCGCCTAAATCTGGTTTCTAAAAAGATATATGAATTGGTCAGAATGAAATACTGTAATTCACTTCCCATTGCTAAATTGGCCAAAACAGAATCACAGATTTTTAAGAACTGCAACCTATTTGTAAGAAATGGAGTTAAATTTCAAAACTGATTCACAGTTTTGTGTGTATGAATCATACTTTAAGTTTCTGAGTCCTTGAAATACAAATCCTGGGATATAAATTATGAATTATAAAGCATATGTACCGTAAGTATAGTCAGGCTCAAGAGGAACTTAGAGAAAGAGAACTAGGCTCCCTAAGAGCCCACAGTGTTCCTGAGCTTTTAGAAAAGAACATGTGAAGGTGAGTAGAGAAGCATGCACCTATAATCCCAGCTCCCTGGGAGACTGAGGCAAGAGAATTCCTTGACTTCAGGAGTTTAAGACCAGCCTGGGCAAAACAGTAAGACCCTCATCTAGGAAAAACAAAAAAACAAAAAACTGTGAATTCTATCAATGTCCTAAAATATCTCCTGTAGGGCTAAGCTCTGAGCAATGTTTTAACTGACCTGCTTCTGTGAAAGTGAATTCTCTTTCCTAGAATTACTAATATTAAAGTAGAGAGTCACCTGAAAAAATCCTGGAGTAAATAAAGCTATGTCCCAGATGAATACAACTTGTGGTTCTTAAGATTGTGTGATTTCTTAACTATCAGTAGTCTCACTGGCTTGATCAAACATAAGTAATAGGCATAGAAAGACACGCTTTTATAGAAAAAAAGTTCATATTTTAAATTACTGCTAAAAATACATGAATTTTAGAGAGCTAACAGACTTTAACCTTTTTTAAATACAGAACTATTCAAATGGCTCACGCACATAGAGCTTCCTTATGTTATCTACGGTTAATAAAACTTATACAACTCGATGAAAATATTCTGTAAATTATGACATCCAAAGCGTATCAAGCATAACAATGTCATTATTTTATAGTCATGGTGCTAATATAAAACTCATAGGTAAACTACAGGATTGGGATACAAATTAACAAACATCATACTGAATACTTTTTATAATAACTATTTGCATTCTTTATTTGTGAGAAGTCAAATTATATAGTGATTAAGAGCACAGATTTGAGAGGAACTGTCTAGATTCAAATCCCGCATCAGCCACTTGCTTTCTGTATAATGTTGGACAAGTTCCTCTACATCTTTATGCCTCTAATTCCTCATCTATAAAATGAGAAAAACAATAGTATTTACCTGATAGTGTAGTTATAAAGATTAAATAAGTTAACAGGCATAAAGCACTTAGAACTGTGCCAGGTTCACAGCAAACACTCAACAAGTTTTCTCATTATCATCATTATCATCATGCTCATGACTGTCACAGTTACCAGAGTTAAGATTAATATGTAGAATAATTAACACCATCAGTGACAATCTAAAAAATACCAATACATCTACTGAGAATTCATGCAAAAAAGAGGACTTGAATAGACATGTCTCCAAAGAAGATATACAAATGGCCAATAAGCAATAAAAAGATGCTCAATATCATTAATCATTATGTAAATACAAATAAAAACCACAATGGGATATCACTTCACACCTACTAGGATGGTTAAACCAAAAATGAATAATAAATGTTGGCAAGGAAGTGGAGTAACTGGAACCCTTGTGCATTGCTGGTAAGGATGTAAAAGGGTACATACAGCTGCTGTACCAAAACAGTCTGGCAGTTTCTCAAAAGGCTAAACATAGAACAACCATACACCCAGCATTTCCACTCCTAGGTATATAAGAATGGAAAGCAGAGACTCAAACAGATATTTGTATACCAAAGCTCATAGCAGCATTATTCAAAACAGACAAAATGTGGAAACAACCCAAATGTCCATCAACAAATGAATGGATAAAAAATATAGTTTATGCATACAATGGAATATTTATTTAGCCATAAAAAATGAAATTTTTATACATGTTACAAGAATGGACCTTGAAGCCATTATGCTTAGTGAATAAGTCAGACACAGGAGGACAAATGTATGATTTCACCTATATGAGGTACCTAGAATAGGCAAATTCAGGGAGACAGAAAGAATAGAGGTTACCAACTGCTAAGAGGAGGGGAAAGGGAGAGTCATTATTTAATGGGAAGTTTGAAGATGATGAAAACATTTGGGGTATAGGTAGTTGTGATGGTTACACAACATTATGAATGTATTTAATATCATTAAATTGTATACTTATTAAATATAGCAAACTTAAAATGAAAGTTTGCTATATTTACCATAATAAAAAAAAACACAAAATAATTTATTGGTTACTCTATCTAGCATCCTCACTTTTATTCCTGCAGTTCACCAAAGAACTCAATATCTGTTACTATCCACACGGGTCTCAAAGAGGCAGAGAAGATAGGATAAGACATACTGTTAAATTCTAAGACAACTTAGAAAAGCACAAAAATGCTTGTAATACATTTTAACACAAATATGTTAAAACAGTAAATGTGAACTTCAATAATAGAGGGTAATATTTCAAAAGAAACTGCTGGATTGGGAGTCAAATAGTAATCATCTCACATCACCAAGAATCGTTAGGAGTCACTAACTTTTTCACAATTATTTCCCTGATAAAATGGAGAAATGACTTATCATGTTTAATAAGTTTGTTGACAGAAAAAAATGCAAGGTTTTTCAAGATTGTAGGGAAAAAGCAACTCTGTAAAAACATATAATTTCATACAATATGCTCACAGGTAAACAGAATAATATTACTGGATATATATGAGGAAATTTATTATGCTAGTTAAGCTACAGGAAAAGAAAGATGATCAGCTAATAGATATTACAAAGTCAAGCCTCTCTCAAGGTGACACTCTGGCATGACAATCTCAGTATAGACCAAAACTACAACCTAAAATGCAAATAACTGAAAATGTTCTCTTAAGCTTATTTTGGTTGAACTTGCAAAAGAATGACTGAAGACTTTCTGACCTGAACAAAACAGGAAGAAATCGACTGTATCTGGGGTATCTTTCTATTTCAATAGAAATCACCATATGATACCATTTTTTCTTAATCATGTTATCAAGCTAGATTCAAAAACAGGAATATAAATTTTATTTTCTATAAAAAGGAAAACTATGAAGTCTTTATAAAACTAGACAACATTAAAAGCAAAGTCATTGTTTTAGACATTACAACATATCTTTCGTTACTTGGTAGCTACTGTACTGACCATCTTATTCAAGGTCCATACATTGATACAGAGTAATCAGCAACCACTTGGACAAAAAGCAGCCATTTCAAAATAGGAACATGCAACAGAAAGGCCTTGGGTTTCCTCACTCAAGGGCAGTCTTGAAATTTACAAATACACATAAAGTTGTACACAGTCAAGCCTAAGGGAACCATGGAGGGAAATCTAGGAATTGTGGATATGCTATACTTCAGCACAAACTGGAACATGGAAATATAGATTATAGCCAGGCAAAGAGATTTTTTATGCTGTCAGTCACTACCCTGGAGATAGTGTACATGCTATCCTTTTTGGAAAATTATTACATAAAATATGACATTAAAAAATTTTCATTACAAGAACTGAAAAACAAAACAAGAATAATCTTCACCTTGTCAGTGTATCCCTCAGAGCAATAGAGTTATAGATTAACTCCTAACAATATTGTCATCTACAGCGATTTCATGTTTCCATGAACTAAATTAGTAAAATGCTTTAAAACTACAATTGATTTTTACTGAGTTCAAAAAGAAAACGTGGCCGGGTACAGCAGCTCATGCCTATAATCACAGCACTTTGGAAGGCTGGGGCAAGAGGATTGCTTGAGCTTAGGAGTTCAAAACCAGCCTGGGCAACACAGTGAGACCTCGTCTCTACAAAAAGTAAACAAAAAACTAGCTGGGTGCAGTGGTGCACACCTGAAGTAGCACCTACTTGGTGGGAGGATCCCTTGAGCCTGGGAGGTCCAGGCTACAGTGAGCCAAGATAGAGCCACAGCACTCCAGCCTGAGTGACAGAACAAGACTCCGTCTCAAAAAAAAAAAGAACCCCAAAAAACAAAAGAGAATGTGTCTAGTAATTTCATACACTTCAAAAACTGACAAAAATACTGCCATACTTTCCCACTGTATCATATCCTTCATATGTCTTCATTATTTAGTACTTATTTATGGAGCAAGATATTTGCATATTCTATCCTGCCCGAATTAAACAAATTTTCCTACAAACCTCCAGAGTATTAACTGGATAAGGGATTATTTTTTCATTTCACTTTCAAACTACTCTAAGTCATTGTTAAAAGTTAAAAACAGTTTGTTCTTTTTCTAAGTTTGCTCCTTTCTGGCCTAGCAAGACAAGCTTATGCTTATGTATTACATGCTAAACAGCTAAATGGTAAAAGAAAATTTGGTTAACTTTGTTAACGGTCTATATAAAATATGATTTTTTCCATAGTCTTATTCCTATTCCTGCCATTATTTTTTCTGAAGAAAAGATTTTAAATTACTTTAATCATTAATATTAGTTCTTGTTGCCATTACTTGGATTTGGCTTTGTTTAACATTATGAAAAACTTTCCTCAGAACATACCTAAATTAATCCCATGCTATAAAACTGGGTCATTAACACAGTATTATATAAGACATACAACTCAATCACTCATCCAGGTAAAACTAAATGAAACTATATTCAAATCATGTTCAAAATAACTTTCATGAATGTCAACTCCTTCTAGCTGAGATAAAAGTTACCAACTGTGTGCTTCTTGGAATACCTAAAACATATGTCTGCATCAAGTTATTTCAGTTGGAGGGTCTGACATAATACAAATAAGGCCATGGTCATGGATTTGACCTTTAGCAGACCAATTGCTTTGAGTCTATACTCCCGCCCTTCCCTCATTCACTTGGAAATATGCCATTAATCAAAAGGAGTACCATTTAAACAACAACTAAGTTTTTGAAGGACAGTCTTAAAGGCATAAGGACTCAAGGCATTTAATATGTGCTAAGTAACGTTTAAGGTATTATATAAAATTTATGTAAAAAGATTTTAATACATTGAAAGTAGCAACACAGCAGTAGAACTTAAAATTATGAGCCATATTTCACATACTAGAGGCAGGAATTACTTTCCAGGAAGGTTTCACCAATTTGGCACTAAATCTCAGGCCTTTAAAAACATTTCATACTCTTCTAGGAATTCAGCATAAGAAAACATTCAGAAGTTTGGATCAAAGATTTGTGCACAAAGACAAATCAGTAAAGTGTTAAACTTTTTGAAAAATGTTAACATCTAAAATAGAATAATGGTTAAATAATGTTAGTCATTAAAAATTGTATTTTCATATTATAAAGTCTCAACAATAAAGCTGTGTGATACTGGCACATGAATATAAACAGACCAATAGAACAGAATAGAAAATCTTGAAATAACCCAAAATATAAATGGCAATCTTGTATAGAATAAGGAAGTCTTCTTAAATCAGTGCGAAAAAGCTGGTTTCTTCAACAAATGATGGTAGGACAACTGGAAAGCCATCTTTCAAATAATGAAATTGGATCCATATCTCATATTTAATACCAGACTGGATCAAAGATTTGAATGTAAAAAATAAAACCAACGAAGTACTAGATAAACCAAGAGAGAATTATTTCATAACCTCGGAATAGGAAAGCCCATTCTTTTTTTTGTCCCCCAAGGGTATTTAGGTACTTAGTGTATGTAGAGGGGGAAAAAAAAAGAATGGGCTTTCCTATTCTGAGGTTACAAAATAAAGGTCCAGAGAACTCCCAGGAAAGCCCATTCTAACATAAAATACATTCTGACATAAAACCAAAAAGCCATAAAAGAAAAATCTGATACATTCAATTGTGTAAGAATCATTTCTTCATAAGGGTGGGGGGAATACCATAAGAAAAATGAAAATACTGGCAACTGTTGCAGATAAAGGGTTCTTTACTTAAATACTAAGAGTTCCTTAGTATGCTTTGCTTAATATACTAATAGTTCCTACAAATCACTAAGAAAAAGATCCAAGAACCCAATAAAAATGGGCAAAAGGTATGTACAGTTCACAGAAAAGGTTATATTTAAATGACTCCTAAAAATGAAAAGATGTTCAATCACACTTAATGTAAAAGATATTTAAAAAATTAAATTAAGACACCATTTTTACCTTTCAGATTGTCTGATTCAAAATTTCGTGATAATTCATTATGTGTGGGGAGACAGGCACTCTCATATATTGCGGGCAAAGTACAGACAGGTAGGGCAATTTGGCAATATCTTTCAAAATTACAAATACACGTACCTTTGACCTAGCAATTCTACGTATTTTTCTTACAGATATGCTCATACACAAGCAAAATGGCTTATACTCAAGATCATTCACTGCAAAATCACTTGAACTAGCAAAACTTGGGGAATAATTAAATGAGTTATGATTAATTCAGGCATTATGCAGCCATAAAAAGAATGAGGTACCTCTTTACAAAATGAAAGGAAAATATATCTGAGATACATTAATAAGTGAGGGGCAGGGGGGAAGAAAGAAGAAGCAATCTCAAAGTGCAGATAAAAATCAGTTCTAATGGGTTATCATACGTGTAAAAATAGAGAAAAATGCATATATACAGTAAAAACCTATGATATCATTTCAGATATAAAGCAATTTACCGGCTCCAGACCCCCAGAACTCATGGCCAACTTCATTTGCAGGTTTGTTCTGGTCATTTCACTAACCTCACAGAAATATAACCCTGAATTTTTTGTAAACTAGATTTCTTGGATCCCACTTATGGCAGGATTTTTACATATCTATCTATCTCTACATTTGCTTCTATGCACGTGGAATAGGTATGGAAAGATACATAACAATTTCAAGTATTTATTGATTGGGAAGAGGGACCATGCCTGCCAGATGGCAAGTTGTAGAGGCAGGGAGGAAGAGTAAGAGAGAGCTCATGGAATATCTTTTTATACTCTGAATTTTGGAACAAAGGAATATATTACCTATTTTTTAAAATAAATAACATATTTGAAAAAAATGTGTTAATGTTTTCAATAACATGAGAAAATACACTTAAGAGAAAAAAAGTAGAATGTAAAATATATGCAGTTTGATACCAAATATGTATTAATACAAAAAAATCTGTACACAAAAAAGACTGGAATAAAACACAATAAAATATTAAAAGAATAATTATCTCAGCCAGGTGTGGTAGCACACTCCTGTAGTCCCAGTTATTCGGGAGGCTGAGGTGGAAGGATCCGCTGAACCCAGGCAATGGATAATATGTAAGCTATGATTGCGCCACTGCACTCCAACCTGGGCATGAGCTATGATTGCGCCACTGCACTCCAACCTTGGCAACAGAATGAGACCCCGTCTCTAAAATATAATATTTTTTAAAAAATGATAGTTATCTCTAAGAGGTAGAATTACAAATGATTTTAATTTTGGCTTTTCCTAAAATTCTAATTCTTTATGTTAAGCACAAATTATATTCATAATCAGAAAAAGGGTATTAATTTTTAATGACAGGAATCAGAGGTTAGAAATTCAAGTGGAAGGTACAAAGTTATTAGGTATTATTCAGGGTTCTAAGCATCATATATGAAATTCAAATTTCCTTCAGACATCACTTCCAATCACAGCACCAAAAAAAGTATGCATAATAAGCTTAGGAAAAATATGAAAAAAAAATCTCATCTGTCCTCTGGTCTATCTCTCAAGGATTGTTATGAAATTATTTTCATCCTCCTACTTTATGGATGTTTTGTCCATTTTTGTTTTCTGTTACCTAGGTAATGGTATTTCCAGCAATTCCCTTAAAAGACTGTGAAACTAACAATCTGGTATTTCTCACTGTCGAGTTTTCCTGACCTTCAGCTTTGAGAGGCCATCTCCCTAAGGGAAGGCAGCAAGATCTAGAAGCTAAATCAGGAGGCTAAGGAATCTGAGGTTAAGAGTTCCAATCCTGACAAACTGTGGAGTCTGTCTCCAATTTTGGGAATAAGCTAAACTTCCTGAGCCAGTTTCTTCAATGAGAAAACCTAAAGGATTGCTTTGAAAAATATCAAAAACTATTGACCTTAAGGTTTCATTTTAACTTTTCAGACTATTCTTCTGAATTTTGTTATCTTATCTATGTTGAATGTTTTCCCCTCACTAAATTTTCACTCTCTCAATCAATATCTATAAGTATTACCAATCCCTTAGACTCAGGGATGGAGGTAAGGGGTACTTTTAGAAAGTCTGCTACAAGTGACACAATGTGAATGGAACTCGAGCAATGTTGAAGATAATTTATGGAGGGGTAAAAATACAATCAGGATCTAAATTGAAACCTTATGAGCAAAGCCAACAAAGACAATTAATTGATGTTACTAACACCTGGTAAGGGAAGGTAACATTCAGACAGCTCATATCTGAACCCAGCTGTAGAGATTAGGAAAGTGATAACTTCTGTATCATAGTCTAGCAAATGAAATGTTTTTATGCCTTTAAGGGTTCAATTTTTATTTCTTTTGTTTACTGTATACTCACTAACACCACTGCACTGGGCCTCAAGACTTCTCTTTTCCCTTCTACTTGTGAACCACATTACTTCTTGATGGGCTGCCCTCTCACTATAAAATAAACTACATGAAATTTGCAAAAGGGTTTTCTACATGCTAGCCTTAAGAAGTACTTGACAGCCTTTGGGAAGAAAGGTGTTTTTACAAACATCAGACAGCAATTATCCCTCTGCCAAGACAGGGTGAAGCAATTTTAGCAGTGCCCTTAGCACACTTCAAACTCCTCCTCCTGGTTAACAAGACCAAACAACTCTCTAGTTAGTTAAAAGTTTTTCCAATAGGGAGGGACAAGGGAGCAAACAGCTGAAGTTTTTCTGAATTAACTGTCATTAGTTGAATGCTTTTTTGTGGTTCACCTACTTAAAAGGTGATCAAATCACTTTGTGCTACTGAAGAAAGCAACTGCAAAGAACAATTACATAAACCCTCTATTTCAACTTACCTCATCCTTCCTTCTAATGAAACAAAGGATCCGAAACCACTACCTTGCCACCATTTCCTTAATAATCTTGGTAAAGCCTACTATGTCATGTGAATCTCTTTTCTTTTTCTTAGCAAACCACAGAAATTTCACTCACTATAGTAGGACACACAACTGTACAACTTTTTTTTATTTTTATTTTTTTGAGACTGAGTCTCGCTCTGTTGCCCAGGCTGGAGTGCAGTGGCACGATCTCAGCTAGCTGCAACCTCTGCCTCCTGGGCTCAAGCGATTCTCGTGCCTCAGCATCCCGAGTAGCTGGGATTACAGATGTGCCACCATGCCCTGCTAATTTTTTTTTTTTTTTTTTTTGTATTTATAGAGAGACAAGGTTTCACCATGTTGGCCAGGCTGGTCTCAAACTCCTTACCTCAGGTGATCCGCCCACCTTGGCCTCCTAAAGTGCTGGAATTATGGGCATAAGCCACCGCGCCCGGCCCATTTTTAAAAATGTGTTCAGTAAATGTTATTATCTGAAAAAGATAAAGGATATCCACACAAACTATTCTTAAAGAGGGGTGTTCTAGAACTTTGTATTATTTATGTCCGAAGATTTGTACAGATCCTCAATTCCATATCTGCAATTCCTAAATCAAAAAAGCTCTGAAAAGCAAAAGACTGTATGCAACTTTTCTGGCAGTAAAGTCTGACCTGCACTGACATAAGGCTATTTATAGTCTTTATACCACTTGGTATGATTTTGTTTTTTTTTGAGATAGTCTCACTCTGTTACCCAGGCTGCAGTGCAACGGTGGAATCACAGCTCACTGCAATCTCCCCCTCCCTGGTTCAAGCGATTCTCCTGCCTCAGCCTCCCAAGTAGCTGGGATTACAGGTGCATGCCACCACGCCCGGCTAATTTCTTTGTACTTTAGTAGAAACGGGGTTTCACCATGTTGGCCAGGCTGGTCTTGAACTCCTGACCTCAAGTGATCCACCTGCCTCGGCCTCCCAAAGTGCTGGGATTACAGGCGTGAGCCACCACGCCCGGCCTATTCATTTGTTTAACTGCAGAAATATTAACATAACTGTCTAGTCCAAATGGTTTTGGAAAAGAGATTGTGGATGTTTAATTCTATTCCTTAAAAATATTTTCACTGTTCGAAAATCAAATAGCAGTAAACCAACATGATAGAGGGTAGAACAATACTAAGATGTTATAAATGAAACTGTCTATCACCTACATTAATAGAGCACATAATTTAAATAAGACATACAAATTTTCTCTCAAAAGAAGAAAAAAGGGGGCTATTTAAAGTCACTTAAACAGTACATGCCTAGGCATTCTTAGAAGTTCTCTCTGATTTCAATGAAAAACTGTCTATTCTTAATGTGTTTTAATGTATTTGGAAATCATTGGAAACTAATACATCAACAAGCCTATGCCACATCCTAAGTATTGAACTCAAGCTTAAGATTCCAAAAATTTCTAAAATATGACTACTCAGGTGTAAAGATTCAATTAACAGTACCTGAGGAAATTAAGACATTTAAGGAACATGAACATGTTTGGGGATGTATTTTATACACACTCACTGATTTTCTTCTAGCCATACTAGTTGCAACATTTTAAATAAATTTAGAGACATAACCTCTAGAAACGTAACTTTTAAAAATCTCATCCTGTGTCTTAATTGGTGAGGCGTAAGCAGTATCATATAATACAACCAGATAAGACTTCTGTCTCATCAGTTCATATTCACTTCTTGAATATGAACTTTTATTAATTCTTACCGAATTCCCACTGCCACATTTCTGGAATTATAAGGTACTTAATGAAGTATGATTAATTCCCTTTTTCTTCTGTTTGCTTAAATAGTACTAGCCCTTTGAAATTTTCCAGCAGGTCCCTATGTTGTTATCAATAAACAATGAGCTGTATACAAGCTTAATGGTAATAATGTTGATGCTATTCATTCTCTTAACAGAATATTTTACCTAATTCCTTCTGATAATATTAAAATTTAAAAGTACAAGATTTCTTGTTGATCCCTTTCTTGTGCTGATTATATTTCCCTTCTAACTCTCCAAGAGCATATCTGAGCACATACTTGCAGACCTGTCATACTGATGAGTGCAGAGCTCCACCGCAGGCAGTCCTAGAGATTGGGATCTTAAACTTCTCCCAGAGTGTCCTACACTCCCCATCCATTCATGGTAAAGTATTTAATTTTAATGTTCTCATTGTTTACCAGAAAGCACAGACAGTGAGGCTGGCTTTGCCACTCCCGTTTCCTTTCGCTATGCTGCTGAGCTTTTTCAGCCAATTGACTTTGCTTTGAGGCTATAAATATCTGAAAAATGTTCTGCATTTGATGCTCTTGGATTCTGTATCCATATTTAGCTGTTTGTGGCATGCCTTTGTTTAAGCTACTCTACCACCCATACAGTCAGTCATGTTGAGATCTGGATGGTCAAAGGACAAACGGATCAACATACAACAGACACTGACTTACTATGAGCAAGGTACCAATCTGGCAGACAAGTTGACAATGAAGGGGGTGGCAAGATAAGAATACAAAGATAAACAAGGCTCCCTGATATCAAAAATTTTATAGTCTTGACAAGGCATGGGCACAACTTATAATACTGGAATAAAACAAATGAAACATTTTACAACTACAAGAAAATGAAGATTAGGACAGACAGCACAAATATTTTTCTCTCAGCCACATCTCAAAAATGTGCATTAGTTTGTGTTCTAAATATAGAGCCACCTATTATAAAGCTCTGAACATATTCCAGAAAAGTTTTCCAAATCATGGCAATACACAAAACCCTGAGTATACGTATTATGACAATATATACATATGTACACAATATATATGTATTATCAACCAAGGAGCCAAACCTGTCAACAACAAACTCAAAACAGTGCCTAGTCTTCAAATTTTGTGAGGCAAACTAATAAAATATTGTTTCTAGAAGTTCCTGTTAAGATATTCTTTGGGGGGTTACTTCTGTTGTTGTTTGTTCCCATCATGATTTCAAACAGAAGTATATTGCAGGAGATGCAAATTGCACTTAATAAAGCTCCTTATTATTATCCTACCTTTAGAACCCACATGGCTATGTAGGTTAGGTCTCAAAACTAGATGAACTAGACCTAAGCAACATCGCCATACTCACCTTCCTATCTTGTGAAAACATTCCAAATAAATAAACATCTGCCTTCAATATATCTTCTTTGAAAACTCAGTTCACTGACCTTTTGATAAAACTGCTCCCCAGAATTCCCTGACAATCATGATTTAAATGCATTAAGTTAAGGGCTTGGTTAATGCCTGGCCCCAAGAGCCAGGATAAAGATTATAGGCCAACCTGCAGGTAAAACAATGGGCCAAGCCACAGAATCAGACAACTTTAAAGCTAAAAGGGACCACAGATACCAATTACTCCAGATTCCACTTTTATGCTGAAACCTAGAGGCCATGAGTTAAAACTACTTGCCCAGAGTTAGACAACCAACTTGTGGCAAAGCCAGAATGAAACCAATACTCTAAGCTTCTAGTTGTATCCTCTAGACTAGGTTCCCAATTTGTAGATTTCCCTGAAACATGTTAGACTACACTCATCAAAGTCTCTTTAAATTGTGAGAAGAACCTAGGTGATCCAAGACAACGAAGGTTTTGAACACACAGACAAGAAACAAGAAAAACAAAAATTCTGTATTCTCCAAATTGTTTTTCTACATTCTATTACTTTTACTTCAAAGTTTTTACTTCAAACTTTTCAAACATACACCCTGTTCATACAATAGGCAACTTAAAACTAGCTAAGGACATAGCCAAGAGTCATTCCAATAGTTCTGAAATATTTACATAAACTAAAGACAACAAAATAGTATCCAGGATGAGCTGCCTCAGAGGAAGGAAAGTAGCAATACTAAACAATAAATAAAAACAACTTCTGGTTAATTGATAGAGAAAACAAAAAAAGTTACAATGCAGTGGTAAGTCTGCAACTGGTCACAAAAATGCAAGGCATGGTATGTATATGTGTGTGTCACACACATATACATACCATGAATTTCTGTGATGTCTGATATGAAGTCTTGACATTAATTGAACCACGCAGAAAGAAAACTTCTAAGTCGTGGTCACTCTTGAACAATAAACATATATCCTGTTCAGAAGGACGAAAGAAAAAAAATAATGTAAACTTGCTCTCACTCTCTCTCTCTCTCTCTCACACACACACACACACACACACAAAATATACAATATATATTTCACAAATCAACCCCTAGGAATGGACTACAAAACAACATACATTTGTAGACTTTTATGTCCTTACAAATGAAGAACGATAGTTAACACTAGGTCCAGAGAACCCAGATTGTTTTGGATACTGAAATACCAAATTATCATATACATGTATTCTTAGAATAGCATGGCCCTATTTCTAACATCACACAAATAAACAGTATGCCAAAGAAGTGTGTAAGGAGAGGAAGATGATAGAATGGGAAAACGTTGTAACTACAATATACTCTAATTCATATGCACTTTCAGATTCTCACCAACCTTTGTTCTAAATGACCAGCTAAGTGGGATTAGCAGGCAGACGGAAAATCAGGCACCAAAGTTTTTAATCTAATTTGCTGAGAACAACCTGGGTGACCTTGCATCGTCTCCCACTCCTTTGCTTTAAATCTTCCGGTACGTAGAGTAACATCAAGAAACAGCCAGCAAAATACAAAGTGGTACACAAATCCTTAAGAACTGGTTATAAGAAGAATTCCTGGATTTTTATGATTAAAAGGGTCACTAGTGATGATTTAATCCAATCCACTCACTTTACAGATGAGGAATCACAAGCCAAAAATGTGACTCGATCTGCCCCAAATCCCATAGCCATTTAGTGGTAGAACTGAGACAAGAACTGAGATCTCTGGACTCCTAGTTCTATGATCTTTGCGATGGACATGAAGTCTTCAAATCAACTGAACTATACAGAAAAAAACCTTCTAAATCTTGGTCACTCTTGAATAGTAAGCATATACCCTGTTCAGAAAGATGAAAGAAAAAAACATAAGGTACTTGATCACTACAGGCTTAGATGCACAAGACTGCAGGATAACATCTTAACATTGTGTTTGATCCCAGGTGCTTCAAATTTGCCATCTTATACTCAGCCACGTTACTAATGTCTTCTGTAGTCACGTGAGCTAGGCGATAAACATCTTGCCGTTTCAATATTTTGGAAAGCCACAGCTCAGTCCTGAATGCCAGGCTATAAATCCTTAAGCTATGAGTTTTCAAAACCAGCATGGTTTTAGTGCTGCCACAAGGCTCACCCTAATAGAATCTCATCATTCAGTTTTAATTAAAGAGGTGGTTACCAGGAATGCAGAAAGGGAAAGTTTTAGTGTGTTCATCACTTTTAACCTGCTGAGTGGCAACCCAGTCACTTTACAATGAGATTCAGAAACAATAGTGTAATCTGAAACAATCCACACCCGTTGGAATAAGTGGTTGCTTTTAGAGAGAGTGAGGTTCAGGCAGAGGTTATAGATTAGTCTTGCTCCCACCAAATACATAGTTTGTATTTGTTTCATTCATTAGCTTATCCTCTGCTTTTTCATAATATCTTGGTTTCCAGTCTTGCCTCATTCAACAATAAAAAGAGACGAAAATCCATTCACTTGGTTTCATGGAGTTTTCCATCATACCTTCTTGAAGACTGATTGCCTGGCTGTTCCCTTGAAGTAATCGCCTAAGAATTACGTCTTGGATAGCCCAACTCCCGCATTAAACTTACTGCAGGTGTCTGAAGAGGTCCAAAGACCATACTGAGTCACATCCCTGCCCAAGTGATAGTCTGAAGAAACTTGTCAGAAATGCACCCCCAGAACAAAAAGGGATGTGGGAAACTGACCTAGCACGGATGAGGACTGGGAATGAGCCTGTGACTTAGGGAATGAATTTCAGCCCAAGCAAAAATAGGAAACACCAGCCTCTAAGACGGCCTGTGGTCCTTACCGTACACCCGGACCCAGCTCTGTTGCTGGCACACGGACTCCAGAAGGATCCGATCCAACATGCCACCGGCCACGGCTCCACTGACTGGGACAACCGCGTCCAGGTCCTCCGGGGGCAGCGGCGAGTCGGACTCCAGCGCCGGGAACATCTCCGGCCAGGACAGCGCCTCTGCGGCTCCTCCGGACGACGGAGAGAGCTCCATGGTGCCCAGAGGCGGGAGGGGGACGAGGCGGCGGCTTCGGGGCGGGCTGGCGCGCGGCTCCGCGCCCTGCCTGCGGGAAGGGGAGGAGGAGAGCGCGCAGCGAGGGCAGGGACCCGAGCGGCAGCCGGCGCGGACACCTCTCACTTCCTTCCCCGTCGCCCACTGCCCGAGGCTCGGGCGATGCAGCCCACCTGCAGTCGGCGGGCGGGACCCAGGCCGGGAGGAGGATCCAGCGTGGCCCCGACCAAGGGTGGGTCCGGGCTCAGGTGTGTGTGGGTCCCTCCCGGGAGAGGACGCAGAAGAACCCGGGAGGGGAGGCTCGCCCTCCCACCTCCTCGGAGCCGCCTTCTTCAGCCCCGCCGGCGTCTCTCGCGGTCAGACCAGGCTCTGGCTGGGGATGGAGCGGGGCCGGGCAGGGCTGGGCTTGGGGGCGTCGCCGCCAGGGGCCGCCCCCTCTGACCGGCTCCCGCCGCCGCCGCCTCAGAAGCTCCGAGTGCCCGTTCCCTCAGCCTGAGGAGGGGTAGGGGGCGGTGGCGCCGGGTTCTAGCCCGCCTGTCCTCGGCCCCCACTTCTGGAATGAGCCTGCCCGCGCCCCTGACTCTCAGGCCACAGCTCCGGCCACAGCTCTGGCTCCTGTTCCGCAGCGGATCCCACAAGCCCGGCAGCCACGGCGGTGGCGGTGGCGGCGGTGGCGGCGGTGGCGGCGGCGGCGGCGGCAGGCGGCATCCCAGGGTGATAGGCTGAAGCAATCGAGGGCCGAGAGCCCGGCCGCGTGTGCACTCGAGTAACGAAGCGGGGGAGGGACTGCGCCGAAGGCAGGAAAAGTCGGACACCGAATTATTCATCCGGCCTGTCCCGCCTACTTTCCAAGTACCCTCCCCGGGATAGCCGGGTATTGAGCGGTCCGGGTGTCTGCTGCTCAAAGTAAAGACCGTTTGAGAAGGCGGGGAGGTAAAAGGGTGCGGGAAATTTAAACAGAAAAGAAAGGAGCTTCCCTTCCTTCTCACACCTTTCCTATTTATTTGTTTCTTTCTTTCTTTATGGGCCAACGTTTCTTTCTTATTGGACAAAGAGATCGAAGAAGCTGCTTTATCTTACAGTCACCCAAGGGGGAGCGCCTTCTTCCTTCCCAGAGTGGAGTGGCAGTGGGTCCGGGATTCTGGGATATGCACAGGGTCTGCGCCCTGCGCCCTGTCCGCGCTGAAACTGAACTTGTCATTGGTTTGCAACAGCATGGTGAAGAAGTGTGGTGTGGATGGATGGACGGGCCTCTCAGGCACATGAAATACTCAAAAGCCCAGTATTAACCAAACATGTTTCTCTGTTTTGTCTTTGATCTTTGTGCAGTGTGTTGGCTTTTTTCCTTTAATGATGTCACTTGTATTTTATTTTTGGTTTATTTGTAGACTGTCTCCCTCCTTGGCCATGGCTTTACTTTTATGTCCACCCAAGGAGAGTTTCACCAGTTTAGGTTTAAGAAATTACTGACAAGTTAACAATAATAATTTCAAAATTGAACAATAATAACTTAAACCGTGCCTTGGACATAGTAGATCTCCAACAGTGTTTCTTGAATGTGGCTACCTAATGTGGAACAAGATTTTTCATAATTACATGTTGCTATTTTTAATACCTTTTGGGAGGTTCTTTAGTCCCCCCCGCCCTTTCTCCCTACGTTGCACAAAGAGACTGGTCTACAAGGGGTCCTGTTAGTTTTCTGGTTTTGTGGGGTCCTGGAATATTGTTTGGGCTTATTGAGAGTTAACAAGGATGTATTTTGTGAGTTTCTCCAAAGTCTTATTTAGAGTAATAGTATTTCAAAGCAAGAAGTGTTTTAGAACATCATTCTGCCTCTTGTTTAACAGGTGAGGAAACTGAGGAAAAACCAGCTTACCTGGCTAATCAACCACAAGTACAGATAGTTCCACAATGACTCAATGGATATTACTTCAACTTTGTTCCCTCAAGAAACTTTTCTGATTAAGCTTGTTGATTTGTGGCTTGATGGTTTACAGGAATGGTCATTTTTAATATCTAGGACCCTGCTTGCTTGCTTGCTTGCTTACTAGACCGGCTGCATAGTCAGTCTTCCACGTGTAAACAATAGTGTGTGCTTTAGTGGATAAGAGATGTTGAGTGCTGAGATTTCAGGGCTCAGCACTGAGTAGACCTAGAGCATTTTTATTTATACTAAATTAATGCCATGGTAACATAAGTTAGACAGCAAGTGAATATGGCATCAAATGTACAAAGTTGAGTATCTCTTTACTAGTCAATGTATAAGGAATTTATTTACCCAAGCAATTATCTTAAAAACAGCATTACAAGTGGTATGCGAAACATTTCCAGAATTTATTTCCACATCTGCTCTTTCAGTGGCATCATCCATTCCTGAGCTCAAGAAAAGGCCTCTGCCAACCGCCAATAATCCTGCTTTTTTAGTAATCCTACTATTTTTTTTTTTAACTTTTAAGTTCTGGGATACATGTGCAGAACATGCAGGTTTGTTACATAGGTATACATGTGCCATGGTGGTTTACTGCACCTATCAACCCGTCATCTAGGTTTTAAGCCCTGCATTCATTAGATATTTGTCCTAATGCTCTCCCTCCCCTTTCCCCCACCCCCCGACAGGCCCCAGTATGTGATATTACCGTCCCTGTGTCCATGTGTTCTCATCGTTCAGCTCCCACTTATGAGTGAGAACATGCAGAGTTTGGTTTTCTGTTGTGTTACTTTGCTTAGAATGATGGCTTCCAGCTTCATCCATGTCCCTGCAAATGACATGAACTCATTCTTTTTTATGGCTGCATAGTATTCCATGGTGTATATGTGCCACATTGTCTTTATCCAGTCTATCATCGATGGCATTTGGGTTGGTTCCAAGTCTTTGCTATTGTAAATAGCACTGCAATAAACATACATGTGCATGTGTCTTTATAGTAGAATGATTTATAATCCTTTGGGTATATACCCAGTAATGGGATTGCTGGGTCAAATGGTATTTTGGTTCTAGATCCTTGAGGAATCGCCACAGTGTCTTCCACAATGGTTGAACTAATTTACACTCCCACCAACGGTGTAAAAGCATTCCTATTTCTCCATAGCCTTGGCAGAATCTGTTGTTTCCTGACTTTTTAATAATCACCATTCTCACTGGTGTGAGGTGGTATCTCACTGTGGTTTTGATTTGCATTTCTCTAATGACCAATGATGATGAACTTTTTTTCATATGTTTATTGGCTGCATAAATGTCTTCTTTTGAGAAGTGTCTGTTCATATCCTTTGCCCACTTTTTGATGGGATTGTTTGTTTTTTTCTTGTAAATTTGTCTAAGTTCCTTGTAGATTCTGGACATTAGACCTTTGTCGGATGGGTAGATTGCAAAACTTTCTCCCATTCTGTAGGTTGCCTGTTCACTCTGATGATAGTTTCTTTTGCTGTGCAGAAGCTCTTTAGTTGGATTAGATCCCATTTGTCAATTTTGGCTTTTGTTGCAATTGCTTTTGGTGTTTTAGTCATGAAGTCTTTGCCCATGCTTATGTCCTGAATGGTATTGCCTAGATTTTCTTCTAGGGTTTTTATGGTTTGGGGTTTTACATTTAAGTCTTTAATCCATTTTCAGTAATCCTACTTTTTAAATCCAAACATTCCAGATACTGGTCCCTGCTTCACCTCCCTATCCTGACCCCAGACTAGCAGCAGGTCATTATCTAATTGCCTAAGTAATAGTATGTCTGAAATTTATCTAGTGTTCATAACTTAAAAATAAAATACTTTCACAGGCCAGGCATGGTGGCTTACACCTATAATCACAGTGCTTTTAGAGGCTGAGGCAGGAGGACCACTTGAGCCCCAGGAGTTTGTGACCAGCCTGGACAACATAGTGAGACCCTCATCTCTACAAAAAAATAGAAAAAAATTAACTGGGCCTGGTTGCAAACACCTGTAGTCCCAGCTACTCAGGAGGCTGAGGCAGGAGAATCACTTGAGTCCAGGAGTTTGAGACTGCAGTGAACCATAATTGCACCACTACATTCCAGCCTGGGCAACAGCATGAGACCCTGTCTCAAAAAAAAAGAAAAGAAAGAAAGAAAATACTTTCACAACCTGAACAATAATTCTGTGAGATAAGTAGAACCAATATTTTAAAATCATCATTTAGAGAATTAAAAAAAAAATTAAGCATAGAATTGTATTAAGCAACCTATCTAAACATGGCTACTTAGGAGATTGAGATTAAAACTCAAGTCTCCTAATTTTTAATTTCATTAATAGATCTGGATTCCTGAAGAGTGTTTTTCTTTCGTGTTCTGACATTTGTAGAACCAAAAATAATATTTCATGGTTTTTGCAAATTATTATCATTTAAGAAAAATATCCCAAAAAATATTGAAGAAAAAACAAAACAAAAAAGTTGGAAACCAATTTGCATTGCTGGGAGGGAGTTAATCCTACTTGAACTTACACCAGTGGTATCTCCCCAGAGCCAACCCAGATTTTAATGTGAAGATAAATCCTTGGCTGATGAAGTCTTAGTTAACACTGTAGTTTGCAAACAGTCCTTTATGTGTGAACTACAAGAAAGCTCTCACACCCCTGCCTGCCTTCTCCCCTCCTGTTTCCTCCAGGTTTCAAGCTCCCAAAGGTGATCTACATATTTACTATCATGGGAATTCATAACATCAAGAATCAGACCCAAGTCCCCGGAGAAGTGGGAACTAAAAATTGGGTAACTATCGAGGAGAAGAAATAATAGTTTTCCTATGTCTAAAAACAAATGCTGGCACAAATCTGAGGTTTCTAAAAGACAGAAAGAGGCCTTTGGTTCTGAATACATATTGCCAGTAATAAAGAGAAGTATACATTACCAATAGTCAATAATAAGGGGAGATGAGGGTTTGGAATCTTGGCTGTCACAAAACTGAGGTCCGGGTATGGGTCCAGTTTTCTTCTTCATTCACTTGTTAGCACGTGCACACACACACACACACACACACACGAGGTTCCCTCTTCACAAATGCTGTTAACTATTTTCTTTCCTTTTAAGGCAGGGCCTTGCTCTGTCGCCCAGGCTGGAGTGCAGTGGCATGATCTTGGCTCACTGCAACCTCCACCTCCCAGGCTCAAGCAATTCTCCCACCTCAACCTCCCAAGTAGCTGGAACTACAGGTGTGCGCCACCATGCCTGGCTAATTTTGCATTTTTTGTAGAGACAGGGTTGCCCCATGTTGCCCAGGCTGGCCTCAAGCTCCTGGGCTCAAGTTATCCACCTGCGTCGACTTCCCAAAATGCTGGGATTACAGGAGTGAGCCACCGAGCCTGGCCAGCTATTTTCTTATAGCCAGTCCCTTCTAGACTATGTATGCCCCACCTCTAAGCAGCTAATCCCCAAAACAGTAATGCAATTTTTAAACTGGTTCGCCAGCTCCTCCCTTTCAATATCCTCTCTCCCTTTAGACACGTTTATGCAGCACTCTCCTGATTATACTCTATAACACTGACTATGCCCAGTCTATCATAAGGAAGAATTCAGACATTTCCCAAGATTGTGCCATCTGTCTTCCTCTCACCTCACTCCCTAAATCCCTGGTGATCTACCCACTTCTGTGATTTCAGCTGTCACTTGGATAATGTTGACTTTGAGAAACTCATCTCCAGCCTTATCCACAGTACTAGGGTCCTATCAGGAGTTTTTAAATGTTGAACACCTCCAACAAAATATGCTTCCTGGACTTCCAACTCAATGCATGGAAAGTGACATCTTCATGATCTCCTTACCCCTTGCCCAACCACCCTTGCCTTCTTGAATTGCCTTTTTATGTTAGTAAAACTAGTGGGTTCTGTCTCAAACTTGCTTATACATGGAGTTACTTTTGAGTCCTCTCCTCCATCCTAGCTTGCATAAATCCAACCCATGCTTTGCATTCGTATTGACACTGTCCTAGCTCAGACCTAGTTAGCTTTCACCAGGATTATTGCATTAGCTTGTTAGCCGTCCTCCTTCCCCTGCCACCTTTCCACCTCCAATACTTTCTACTTTCTGTTGTAGGTGAATTATTCTACAGCACGGTTCAGACCAAATCACATCCAAGCTCAAAAAAACAGCTCCTTGTTGCCTACTAAGTAAAATATAATCTTTACAGAGCTTAAAAGGGCCTTCCAAATGTAATCCCAAACCACTGTTGCTGCCTCGCTCATTGCATGTGCTCTGCCAACCCAATAGACTCTCTGTTCTACAAATACATCCAGCACTTTCCTTGCCCCTTCCCTCGGCTTAATTGTTTCTTCCACCTGGAATGGGACTTTTCAAGGGTCCCCATCAAATACCACTGTCCTCCATCAAGTCATTCCCTATTCTCCAAGCTGGCAATTAGCCTCCTCTGAGTTCCTATAGCATTTGTTTCTGTCTGTCTTCTGGAACCAATCAGTACATATTATGGAATTGTCCTTTGTATAACTCTTTTTTTTTTTTTTTTTTTGAGACGGAGTCTGGCTCTGTCGCCCAGGCTGGAGTGCAGTGGCATGATCTTGGCTCACTGGAAGCTCCGCCTCCCAGGTCCACGCCATTCTCCTGCCTTAGCCTCCCGAGTAGCTGGGACTACAGGTGCCCGCCGCCACACCCGGCTAATTTTTTTTTTTTTTTGTATTTTTAGTAGAGACGGGGTTTCATTGTGTTAGCCAGGATGGTCTCGATCTCCTGACCTCGTGATCCACCCTCCTTGGCCTCCCAAAGTGCTGGGATTACAGGCGTGAGCCACTGCGCCCAGCCTGTATAACTCTTACTATCTGCTATCAGGTTATAAGCACCTTGAGACAGAAACCTTGTTTCTCCCCGGCAATGTCTTTCATAAATTAACCCCTCAATGAAACCAGAAGCCAAGAAACAAGAAATTATACTAAGGGTTTCTTCATAGATGTTTGGGGCTGCAAAAGATACTAAAATATCCGTTTAATAAGTCCAATCATGCAACTCTCATTTTCTCTCCTGCCCCTGCCCATTTTAAAAATAAACATTCCTAGGCCCAGGAAAATGACATGACTGTGCTCACAAAACTAATGACAGAGGAAAGATTAGAATTCAGATCTCCTGAATCTCAATTCATTAGCCCTATCAAAAGATTCATTCCTTTCCATCCTTTTCTGTCCTTTAAATGGATATTTTTCTTGTTAATAAAGGTTTTCTCAGCAAAGTAATTTTATTCTTTTACATATTATTTAAGCTTAAAGCATTCGTGCCATATTCCTGGCCCCACATATAATTTTAGCAAAATTATACTTTTTTTTTTAACCAAAGGACCAAACAGAGACATCAGAGAAACATCTGGTCTGATTCATCAGGGTAGCAGCAACATTGCTATTTATACACGAGCACAGCCCTATCTTTGTAGCTCTCAGCTGTTCCTCATTGCTCAGTATGTTCCCCTTTTCAACCTTGTCTGTCCCTCATCATGATAGCATCCTGCATCCTGAGTCTTAAGCAGAATCTAATGCAATCATAGAAAATATATTTCCTACTCCCTAGAAGGGGGTCTGTCTTTAAAAGGAAATATTTCTCTACTCTCTCAATCTCTTCATTGAGGAGTATAGGACAGCAAGCCTCAAGTGGTTGGGTGGCTGCCATTCATTCCACAGCATTCTGGGTAGAAAGAAGTTGGATAGAAACCAAAGCTGTGGCATAAGTCAAGTTTGGAAGCAGGTCAGGTAGAAAGGAAGTGAGCATTCTAAATGGGGAAACTGAGGTTAATGAGGAGAATTTAAGGAGCACTGATTCTCCTCATAGCAGTTAGAAACTTCATGATCTTAGGGAGTCATCAGGACCAAAGAAAGGCTTAGGAATCTTCTTGGGTTTTGTGAGTACCCTTTTATATCTGGCCCGTGTCCTCTAAGAGAAGGCCACTGTTTGTACTAACCAATGACAATATTGTTTGGAAAAGCAGTGGAACAGCCCAGAGACAAACAGACGTCTACCAGTCACTTCTGGGAAAAACTCCTCCAAAATCATGACCTCACTTCAGCATTCAACTACAGGAATGCGAAAAAAGTAAAAATACTCAGATGTAATCACAATGGCCCCTGACATCAGGGCCTAATTAAAACCTTAGAGGTCCTAAGCACTGAAAATAATAAGGTGCCTCACCCCACCTAAAAATTATTTTTGCAAAGTGTTATGAAGACCAACAAAGTTCTGTTTTATTTTTTCAGTGATAACCACTACAGAATTTGTTTCAGAAATGGCAGATATCAAACTCTTAAAAGTTTTGTATGTGTCTTTGTGTATTCCTACTTTGCCAGTGCCCTAAACACCATATCTGTTGAGTAACCCAGCTCTTCTTGGAATATCCCGAGCCAACCATCTATTAACAGACACTATCTATGAAGAGAGTAATCTTTAGCAAATTAATTTCTGTGTTTTTCTATTAACTATAGAGACACCAAGTTAGGTAACCCTAGCCAAAGAAAATGATCACTTCCTTAGCTTTGTTGTTCTAATGAGTCGTCAAAAATGTGATTAAAAAATCAGAACCAAATGATTCTGAAGAAGAGATTTAAAAAAATTATTCCACTGTCCTCCTATTACTCTGAAAGAAATATTATCTTTTTTTTTTTTTTTTTTTTGAGACGGAGTCTTGCTCTGTCGCCCAGGCTGGAGTGCAGTGGCATGATCTCAGCTCACTAAAACCTCCACCTCCTGGGTTCACGCCATTCTCCAGCCTCAGCCTCCGGAGTAGCTGGGACTACAGTCACCCGCCACCACGCCTGACTAATTTTTTTTTTTTTTTTTGGTATTTTTAGTAGAGACGGGGTTTCACCGTGTTAGCCAGGATGGTCTCGATTTCCTGACCTCGTGATCCGCCCTCCTCGGCCTCCCAAAGTGCTGGGATTACAGGCGTGAGCCACCGTGCCTGGCCAAGAAATATTATCTTAATTGGTCAATATGTGGAGGCTACACAACCATTTTCATTTTTCTCTCATATCTTAAAGATGTCAAGACATTGGTTATAATAGCTAAAGCCTATTTAAGACTTGTGAATAAAGAAAAAAATATCCAAAATATATCTTTTGTAAGCTGTTATCTAAATATGGATGAAGAATCTCTTCCCAGTGTTGATCATGGTTAATCGTTACTATTGAGAAATAAGAAACCTGGAAGGGTTTTTTTTTTTTTTTTTTTGGTCATTTTTCCATTAGTTTATAACAGGAAATTATTACCAGGATAACCAGGGAGGAGCTGGAAGGTTAGAAGCAAGTAGTCAGAAAGTGGGATATCAGAATCTAAGATTGCTAAGGTGTAATGTCTGAGTGATGACAAGGTACAAAATGTGGTCCTAAGTGGTGGATGACTAAAGTAGATTGAAGGAGAAGGTCAGAAGGGTTAAGAAGGTACAAAAATTAAAAAGCTAAGTTAGTGGACCAGTTGTTAACACCAACTCCTAGGATGGTACTAGGAGGTAGGATAAAGATAAAAACTATTGGGGAGTTAAGTCCCCAAATTTTTGGAGAATGAAGGGAACCAAGTGGCAAAAAGGAAGAGAGGGTAGAGGGGACCCTTAAGAAAAGAGTGAGCATTTACATGAGAGTTAAAGAGTGGTGGTCTGGAAGTAGCAAAGGACAGTCAGCCAAATGCTAACCCCTGCATCCCAACTCCCTCTACAGCACAACAGAACAAAGTATGTGGGAGAATGAACAGCCTCAACTAGAGGATGTTGCAAGGCAAATCCTAGCCTTGAAGTGGGTCTCTCAATTCAAGACAAATGAAGAGTACACATCCAAGAAAAAATATAAAGAATGTAGAATGTCTTATTTATAATGGGATAATGGTTCCAGATGGCTCAGTGCAAAGGATGATTAAGGGGTTTGTAGTGATAGCCACAAGAGGTGAGAAAGAGGGGTTTCATAGTGATAGGCAGATGTGAGAAAGTACTGAACCATTCATTAAGGGGGTGAAGGCAATAGAGAGCACAGGTGACTAGAAATATTGCCCATTCAATCAATGACTGGGTATTAGAGGAATGAGGGAGAGATGGGCTTCAAATATTATACTTTGGCTCACTGTGAAGCCTGTCACAAAGTTTTTGGAAAGGCCACAAGGACCTTGTTCTAATCCAAGCTGTCTCCCTGTGTCTGGAGCTGAAGCAATGAGCCTAGTGAGGACAGAGCTCTCTCAAGGTTTGTGGCTCAATAGAGGGGTTGTTTTTCCATTTCATGAGAACTCTACTCTGTAGATACCTTCATTTTATTCCAGTTGATCAGCCTTTCCTAGACTCTGTTAGTTCCATGCTCTGCCTGGGACTAATGATTGATCATCTAAAATACACTACTCCTGGGCCAGGAGTGGTGGCTCATGCCTGTAATCCCAGTACTTTGGGAAACTGAGGCTGGTGGATCATTTGAGTTCAGGAGTTTGAGACCAGCCTGGCCAACATGGCGAAACCCCATCTCTACTAAAAATACAAAAATTAGCCAGGCGCGGTGGCATATGCCTGTAATCCCAGCTATTTGGGAGGCTGAGGCATGAGAATCGCTTGAGCCTGGGAGGTGGAGGTTGCAGTGAGCTAAGATTGTACCATTAATTCCAGCCTGGGTGACAGAGCAAGACCTTGTCTCAAAATAGAATAAAATTGAATTAAATTAAAAAAATAAAATACACTAGTCCCTTCTGTTCCCTTGCACCTTGCCCACTGCATCAACTCTGTATCAGTCTCACAGTCTATTTTTCCTTCTCCTCCTTTGTTTTAGTCTGTTCTCACACTGCTTTAAAGATACTACCTGAGACTGGGTAATTTATAAAGAAAAGAAGTTTAATTGACTTACAGTTCCACATAGCTAGGGAGGCCTCAGAAAATGTACAATCATGGCGAAAGGTGAAGAGGAAGCGAGGCACATCTTACATGATGGTAGAAGAAGGAGAGAGAGAGTGCAGAGGAAACTACCACTTTTAAACCATCAGATCCTGTGAGAACTCCCTCACTATCACAAGAACAGCATGGGGGAAACTGCCACAGTGATTCAGTCACCTCCTACTATGTCCCTCCCTCAACAAGTGGGGATTACAATTTGAGATGAGATTTGGGTGGGGACACAGAGCCAAACCATATCATCCTTCTCAAACAGTTGAGGCCTGGAAAAAATCCCATAACCTGGAGTCATCTGCTGCTACAGATTGAAGCTCAACTGGGCCCTCAAAGATTTCACCAACCCCTTAACTTGTCTTTGATCAATTCCCTCTCCCATTCTGCTCAGTGAATAGACCTAATTTTTGTCTTCCCTCCTCAAGACCTGGTCAACTCCCAACTCTCATTCTCAACAAATGTTTCCACCTCCTGTTTCAAAGAGAAAAATTGAGGCACTAAGTAAGATCTCCTTCAACATCCATATCCCTCCAGTCTTTTCTTTCAGGCTCAGGGGATGAGAGCTCCCTCCTCTTTTTCAAAGGTCAGATGCTCCCACCTCTTTTAGGGCTTAAGCAATTATTTTCTCTTTTTTCCTTCAACCACACCCTCAACACTGACTCCTTTCAATTCATATGTTCATCTCTCCCATCTAATCAAAAAGTTGGCCGGGCACGGTGGCTCATACCTGTAATCCCAGCATTTTGGGAGGCCGAAGTGAGTGGATCACTTGAGGTCAGGAGTTCGAGACCAGCCTGGCCAACATAGTGAAACCCTGTCTCTACCAAAAATACAAAAATGGCTGCGCATGATGATGGGCATGTGTAATGCCAGCTACTCAGGGAGGCTGAGGCAGGAGAATCGCTTGAACCTGGAAGGTAGTGGTTGCAGTAAGCCGAGATCATGCCACTGCATTCCAGTAACATGCCACTGCACTCTGGGTAACAGAGCAAGACTCTCAGAAAAAAACAAAAAACGCTACTGACTGACGAAGTGCACTGATGTCTACAACTTTCTTTGAAATGCATCTAAAAAAATAGGCTGGATTGATGGATGGATAGATGTAGAATAAACCAAATAAAGCAAAATGCTCTTTGTGGAATCTAGGTTGTGGGTAAATGAGTGTTCACTGTACAGTTCTTTCAACTTTTCTGTGTTTTTTAAAATTGTCATAGCTGGGCACGCTGCCTCACGCCTGTAATCCCAGCTACTTGGGAGGCTGAGGCAGTAGGATAGCTTAAGCCCAGGAGTTCGAGGCTGCAGTGAGCTATGACTGTGCCACTACACTCCAGTGTAGGCAATAGAGCAAAATCCTCTTTTAAAAATTATAATAAAAGTGTTGGGGTACACAACATTTTTATGGGGGTGTGGCTTCCAACCCAGCATCTTCCTCAAGCCACTATCCAATCTTTCTTCCTTTCTCTACCTGAACTTTTCTAAAGGGTAGATGATACTCACTATCTTCACTACTTCCTTACCTCCCAGCCACTGTTTTTCTTCAGATCTTTAAAAAAGATAAAATGGTTTTGTGTCTTTATAAAATGTATATATATATATATATATATCCTAGACTTTACCTTTTACATTCAGTATTGTTTCATGATTTATCTACGTTGATACTTGTGATTCTATTCCATTCATTTTAACTGCTGTATAGTTGCATATCATATAAATAGTCCATCCATTAGTTTACATATTCCACAGAAATGGTTGTTTCCACCTTTTTTATTGCAAACAATAAAGCAGTGATCATCCTTAAGGCACTTCTCCTTATGTATATATGCATTTCTCTAGATATATGTTCAGAAATTGAATTGCCATGTGTAGGGAATACACATATTCAACTCTACAAATAGTTGGAAAATTGCTTTTCATAGTGGTTGTACCAATTTACTTTCCCATCAGAAGATATAGAAATTCCTTTCTTCACGCTCTTGACAAGATTTAGCATTATCAGATTTTTAGATTTTGCTATTATCACATATATGAAAAGCAACCCAATGTTAATTCTGAATTTTCCTCTTTAGGAGAGAGGTTAAACATCTTTTGATATGCTGTTGACAATTTGGGTTTTACTTCTCTGAATTGCCTATTCACGTTCTTTTTATTTATTTTTAATTTTTTTTTTTTTTTTTTTTTTGAGACTGAGTCTTGCTCTGTTGCCTAGGCTGGAGTACAGTGGCTCAATCATGGCTCACTACAACCTTAAACTCCTGAGCTCAAGTGATCCTCCCACCTCAACCTCCCAAGTAACTGGGACTACAGGTGTGCACCACCACGCCTGGCTATTTTAAATTTTTTGTACAGATGGAGTCTTACTATGTTGACTTGGCTGGTCTCAGACTTCTGGCCTCAAGTAATCCTCCTGCCTTGGCCTCTCAAAGTGCTGGGATTACAGGCATGAGCCACTGTGCCTGGCCAATTCACATTCTTTGATAATTTTTTTTCCATTGCATTTTTGTCTTTTCCTTATTGGTTTATAAAAGTTTTCCCTGTATATATGCTGTACTCTAATCTTTTGTCAGTTTTTTAAATTGTAAACATTTTCTCCTGGTCTTTTAACATAGTTCATGGTATTTTTTCTCACATAGGAATTTATTTTAGGCTGGGTGCAGTGGTTCCTGCCTGTAATCCCAGCACTGTGGAAGGCCAGCGCAGGTGGGTGGATTGCTTGAGCCCAGGAGTTCAAGACCAGCCTGGGCAACATAGCAAAACCCTATTAAAAATACAAAAAAATTAGCCTGGTGTGGTGGCATGTGCCTGTAGTCCCAGCCACTAGGGAAGCTGAGGTGGGAGGATGGCTTCAGCCTGGGAAGTGAAGGTTATAGTGAGCTGAGATTGCACCACTGCACTCCAGCCTAGGCAACAGAGTGAAGAGTGAGACCCTGTCTCACAAGAAGGAAGGAAGGAAGGGAGGAAGGGAAGAAAGGAGGGAGGGAGGGAGGGAGAGAGGGAAGGAAATTTTAATTTATCATGTTTATGTTCATTTATGATGTAAGTTTTTCATGCCTTAAAATGGCCTTCCGTACTCCAAAGTTATAAATGTATTCTCCTCTACTATATTCCAAAAGCTTTATTATTCTGCCTTTCACATTGAAAAGTTTAATCCACCTGATATGTATTTATGTATATAGTGAGAAAGATCTAATTTTTCTCTATATGGATAACTAATTGACCTAGCACCACTTATTGAATAGTCCAGCTATTTCCTGCTGCTTTATATGTTCTATCACATACCAAGCTCTCCTATGTGTTGCTCTCTGTTCTGTTGAACTTTATATTTACTTATGCTCTACTACCATACCATCTTAATTCCTTTCCATTCTTATTTTCCTTTTTCAAATTTGTTTTGCTTGTTCTTGGCACTGAACTCTTCGATGGGCATTTTATAATCAAATGTCAAATTCCACAAAGCACTCATTGAGATTCTGATTGTAAAATGTTAAATGTATACATTAATTAGGGAGAATTGCCTGGTTATAATATTGAGTTTCCCTTCAAGAACATGATATATTTCTTCTATTTTGTATTCATTGATAAAGTCTCATTTTTTTTTCCATATAAGTCTTAGACATATTTTGTTAAATCTATTTCTGGGTACATTATGGCTTTTGTTGGGACTGCAATTTAGATATTCTTATTATATTTTCTAATTGGTTATTGCTGTCATAGAAAAACACTATTTTTGTTTTATTTTATTTTATTTTATTTTGAGACGGAGTCTTTCTGTGATGCCCAGGCTGGAGTGCAATGGCGTGATCTTGGCTCACTGCAGCCTCCGCCTCCTGGGTTCAAGTGATTCTCCTGCCCCAGCCTCCTGAGTAGCTGGGACTACATGTGTGCACCACCACGCCCAGCTGATTTTTGTATTTTTAGTAGAGATGGGTTTTCACCATATTGGCCGGACTGGTCTCAAACTCCTGACCTCAAGTGATCCGCCCACCTTGGCCTTCCAAAGTGCTGGGATTACAAGCGTGAGCCACTGTGCCAGGCTGAAAAACACTATTGATTCTTGAACATTGGTTTTGTGTCCATCAACCTTGAAGAACTCTCTTAGAAGTATTGATAGGCTGGGCACAGTGGCACACACCTGTAATCTTAGTATTTTGGGAGGCCGAGGTGGACGGATCACAAGGTCAAGAAATAGAGACCATCCTGGCCAACATGGTGAAATCCTGTCTCTACTAAAAATACAGAAATTAGCCAGGTGTGGTGGTATGTGCCTGTAATCCCAGCTACTCAGGAGGCTGAGGCAGGAGAATCGCTTGAACCTGGGAGGCGGAGGTTGCAGTGAGCCGAGATTGCACCACTGCACTCCAGCCTGGCATCAGAGCGAGACTCTTTCTCAAAAAAAAAAAAAAAAACCCAAAAGTATTGATAAAATGTCAAAAGATTGTCTTGAATATCCTCTGTAGACAATTATATTATTTTCATATAATTATTATTTCCTTTCTTTTCAATTCCTATGCTTTTATTTCTTATTGCATTGTTTAGGACCCCCAGAAACAATATGGAATGGATACAATACCATGTCTTGTTCTTGACTTTGAAGAAAATGTTTCCATTTTTTTCACCATTAAGTACAATATTTGCTGTAGGTTTTTGATATTTAGGATGATCTGATCTATTTCTGGTTTTCTAAGAAGAATATTTTAAAATAAATGAGGGCCTGGCATGGTGGCTCACACCTGTAATCCTAGCACTTTGGGAGGCCAAGGCGGGTGGATCATGAGGTCAGGGGATCAAGACCAGCCTGGCCAACATGGTGAAACCCCGTCTCTACTAAAAATACAAAAATTAGCTGGGCGTGGTGCTGCGTATCTGTAATCCCAGCTACTCAGGAGGCTGAGGCAGGAGAATCGCTTGAAGCCGGGAGGCAGAGGTTGAAGTGAGCCAAGATCATGCTACTGCACTCCAGTCTGGCAACAGAGTGAGACTCCATCTCAACAAAGAAAAAAAAAAGAATGTTTTCCTATAGTTATTGAGGTGATCATTTAAGTTCCTCCATTAATTGGATATGATAGTGAATTACACTAATAGATTTCAAAAAATAAAGTATCATTCACTTCTGAGATTAACCCCCCTTGATTATACTGCATTTTCAATGAATTGCAAATATTTTGTTTAGTTTTTGTATATCTATATTTATATGTGAGACAAGCTAGTAACTTTCTATTTTGGTCCTGCCCTTGTTTGGTTTGAATATCCTCTTTTGATATTCAAGGGAGTTGCCTCCCTACTCATTCTTCAGCTCCTTACAACTCTATGACAACAGCTCTTGAAATGGCATCTAAGTAAATAAATTGACATCTAAGTGAATAAATTTATTTTCCTCTAAGCCCTATATTACAACCCCTGTTATAATCATTTGACACAATGATCACTTCCTTCTGAAAATGCATTCTTTATTTTAATATACCACTCTCCTCCTTTTCTTATACATCTCTGATCATTCCTTCTCTACCTTCCTTGTGGGCTCATCTTCTCCCTGGACTCTCCCTTGTCTATCAGTCTACACATGTTCCTTAAGTGATCCGAGGCATCTTCAATGTTTCAACTACCACCTGTACAGAAATGAATTCCAGTGCTGTACTTTCAGACTTCTCCCCTCATTTCTAGCATTTTCTGGCTCATGCTGTCTGTCCCAAAGGCACCCAGAACTTCACGTTTAGAATGAAATTTATCATCTTCTCCATTAAAAAAGTTTTACCTCCTGTTGACACAATCTTAGCTCATGACCCCGTTATCCATACTTGTCATCTGAGAGAGTCCTTTGGTAGTGTCTCTCCTTCATCTCCAAAATCTAATCGGTTACCATGTCCTGAGGGTTTAACTTCCTAAACATTGCTTGACCTGTTCCCACTTCTCCATCTTCACCATCCACACCTCAGATAGGCCACTCTTCATCTTTCACCTGGTCTAGAACAACAATTTGCTAACAAATTTCCTTTGTTTTGTCTACCTTAAATACAGGTATAACCACAGGTACAACTACAACCCCTTTTTAACTGTTCTCTCTATAACACTGAAGTAATTTATTTAAAACTCTACTCTTGCCCTGCCACTTTTCTGCCTCAAAACCCATTAGACTTTCCACATCACAGACAAGATGGTCTACACTTTTTAGAGATAACACTCAGAGTCACCACCGTCTACCTTTTACCCTTTTCTCTAGTGCATTATAACTGTTTCCAGCAAATCAAAACTTGTAGTTTCCTATGTAGTCTTTGCACTTTTCCCCTTCTATGTCTTTGCCTGTGCTGTTCCTTCTGGAACCACATCTCTGTTTCTATTTCCCTCTCCTACACCTAACCCCAATCCAGTTTCCTTCCCATCAGGAATTTGTCTTGAGTAATTCTTCATATCCTTAAAAATCCAACTCAGCTGTCAACTTATTAAAAAGGCCACCCCTGGGTAGGCACAGTGGCTCACATCTGTAATCCCAGTGCTTTGGGAGGAATGAGGCAGGAGGATTGCTTGAGCCCAAGAGTTCAGGGTTACAGTGAGCTATGATTGCACCACTTTATTTCAGCCTGGACTTCAGCCTGGGCAACAGAGCGAGACCCTGTCTCAAGGAAAAAAAAAAAAGCCACTCCTAACTCTGATCTCTTCCAAAGGGTTCACTAAGTGCCTCTTTCTTCAGTGATCTCATAAAAGCCATGATTGTTTTTATATTTTGCACTTCCTACATTGTATCATAAGTATTTGCTTTTGTATCCCCACTGAACTGTGAACTCATGGAGAGGGACAACTGGGTTTTTTCATATTCAAAGTTCCAGAACCTAGCAGAGTATTTGGCACAGAGTATTTGTTGAATTCAATGAATAAGTGATTTAGCTGAATTGGATATGCTCTTTGCAGCTAACTTTAGGCTTTTCTATTATTATTTAAATTTTAGTTTTCACTAGCCTGCTCATACTACATAGATTTGATAAATTTAATTTTTATTGTTCTGGCTAACCAACTCTAAAAATAATAAAAAACAGTGATCTATCACTGTGGCCAACATGGTTTACATTGGAGTATGGAACCACAGGGGAAAACAGAAACAAATAAAGCAGGATGGAATGATCAAAGGAGAGGATCAAAATCGAAACACACACCACCTATTGTTTTAGTCATTTGGGGCTGGTATGACAAAGCACCACAGACTGGATGGCTTATATACAAATGAAATTTATTTCTCGCAGTTTGGAAGGCTAGAAATCCTAGATCAGCATGCTGGCAGGGTTGCATTCTGGTGAGGGTCCTCTTCTGGATTGCAGACTGCTGTCTTCTCATTGAATCCTCACATGACAGAAAGAGGGCAAGGGAGCTCTCTGGGGTTCTTTTTATAGGGGCGCTAATTCCACTCATTAGGGCACCACCCTCATGACCTAATTAGCTCCCAAAAACACTACCATCTAATACCATCACATTGGGGGATGACATACGAATTTGTCAGGGGGAGGACACAGACATTGTCTGTTGCACCTATCATCTCTAATGAGAGTTTTCACTAATACTATGGTGAGGGGTGATTAATATTTATCAGCAGAATCCTATTGTCAGTGGCTCTTAGATTATTTGTGAAGTCAAATACCACCTTGCAGTTTAATAAACTCACCTGGAAACCTCATCCCATGTGTTATGGGAAGTTGATGCTCTCCCAAACTCCCTGAGATACTTCTGGGCTTCCCATTCTCTTGGTACCTCTGGGTTTGATTTCTGGCTTCTGCTGAATTACCATTCTTCACTCTGCAGTATCTTGCAGCTGTTCCTTTATCTTCTTTTGGCACTGACCCAGAGATGTGTTACAGCTCCTCCTCTTTGATTTCCCATCCCAAATTCATGAGAGGCAGCTGTGTGTGGTAGCCTGCTCCTGGCAATTCAAAGATAATGTTTGCCATATAGGGAGGCTACATGGCAAATATGCAAAACTCTTTAGCAGCCAATTTAAAACTGAAAACTTGATTTCCTTGTTCTATTTCCACCAACCCAAATGTAAGCTTCCTGACATTTTGCTCAGCCTCCTCTCCCACTCTGCCTCCTCCCTTACCACTTCTCTCTTCTTCCCATACCTCCCAATAATTGCTTATGCAGAATGATTTTGTGATTTTTTTTCTACTCTTGGCTCTGCAGAATATGATTTTGTGATCTTTTGATTGTTTTTTTCCCCAACCCATACAGAGCCTCACCTACCACCCCTTAGGCATCTCTCAAGATATTATTATAAATAAAGACAATTACTTACCTAAAAAGAACTCATGTACCAGTTTGCAAAAGAATAATTTCTATTTTCAACTACATTTCTATTTAGAGTGTGTATATATTTATGCTTCAGCTAACTATGTAATAAATTCAACATTGATCATTTTAATCCATGTGATTATTTCTTCTCATCTAAATATTTTGTTTTGTCATAAGATCTTAACACTTTCAGTCCAGGCACAGTGGCATATACTTGTAATCTTAGCACTTTGGGAAGCCAAGGTGGGAGAATTGCTTAAACCCAAGAGTTTGAGACTAGCCTGTGCAACATATTGAGACTCCTGTCTCTACAAAAATAAAAATAAAAATCAGCTGGGCTTGGTGGCATATGCCTACAGTCCTAGCCACTTGGGAGGCTGAGGCAGGAGGATCACTTGAGCCCAGGAGGTTGAGGCTGCAGTGAGCTATGATGGCACTGCTGTACTCCAGCCTGGGTGACAGAGCAAGACTCCACCCCTAAACAAAATAAATCAAAACAAAACACTTTTAGTTATATCTAACAGTTGGTGCCTGAACCTGGTGATACTAAGCAACATGGATTGTCACCCCAGTGTTCAGGTTGGGGCAATCAAACAAAATAGTAGTTTTTAAGAATTACGTCTGAACTAGGCCTCAAAATATTCTCAACTCATTCCCTTTAAATAATACATGTATTTTATACATGTATATGTGGCCAATCTGAATGGAATACTTCTGAACAACAGCAAATATTGATGGTGCCTAAACTTTTAGAATCCCAGAAATATCCTCTTTTGCAAATACCTGAATTCATTCCTTCCGGCAAATATTTGTTAAGAGGCTACTGTGGGTCAGGCACTACAGTAAACCCTGAGGACTAATGGAGAAGAAAAGAGTTGAACTCTGCTTTTGTGGCGCTTATATTCTAGAGGGAAATATGGTCAATAGGAAGGAAATAGAAAGTTACATATAGTGGTAAGTTCTATGAAGAAAGTCAACATGGTGAGTTAATAAAGAACAGGTCGGGGGCGGTGGCTCACGCCTGTAATCCCAGCACTTTGGGAGGCTGAGGTGGGCCTCTACTAAAAATACAAAAAATAAAATTAGCCGCGCATAGTGGCACGCGCCTGTAGTCCCAGCTGCTCGGGAGGCCGAGGCAGAAGAATCACTTTAACCTGGGAGGCGGAGGTTGCAGTGAGCTGAGATCGCGCCACTGCACTCTAGCCTGGGTGACAGAGTGAGACTCTGTCTCAAAAACAAACAAACAACAACAACAACAAAAAACAAGTAGTGGGTGGAGGGGAGTACTCTTGATAGGGTAGTTTCATTTGTCCTTCTTGAGCTTTGCTTGATCTGCTGAGAACTAAAAAAAAAAAAGGAGGGGAAACCAGTTAAGATTGCATACGCATTCGTTGAATTGACTGAAAAAAGAAAAAGAGGCCATTGCAATAGTCGTGGGAAAAGATGATGGTGGCTTGGACTAGGGTTGTGGCATTTGAAGAGATATAGTCAAGATATATTTTGGAGGTAGACCCATAGTAATATTTGCTGGTGGATTATATATATGGGATGTGAAAAACAAAATCAGGGATAACTTCTATGTGTGTGGCTTGGGAGACTATATAGTTCATTTTCACACTAAGATGAAGAAGACTAGAGGAAGAACAGGTTTGAATCAGTGTTCCATTATGGACCTATAAGTTTGAAATATCTCTTGGACTTTCGAATAGAGATATTGGTTTTATGGTGAATGGTTAGGGCTGTGATATGGTTTGGTTCTGTGTCACCACCCAAATCTCATCTTGTAGCTCCCATAATTCTCACATGTTATGGGAGGGACCCTGTGGGAGATGATTGAATCATGGGGTTGGGTCTTTCCCTTGCTGTTCTTGTGGTAGTGAATGGATCTCAGGAAATCTGATGGTTTTAAAAATGGGAGTTTCTCTTCACAAGCTCTCTCGCTTTGCATGCTGCCATCCACGTAAGATGCAACTTGTTCCTCCTTGCGTTCTTCCATGATTGTGAGGCCTCCCCAGCTATGTGGAAATGTAAGTCCAATAAACCTCTTTCTTTTGTAAATTGCCCAGTCTCGGGTATGTCATTATCAGCAGTATGCAAATGGACTAATGCAGGCTGAAAAGACATATTTGGAGTAGTCAGCACACAGATGTTATTTAAAGTCTTAGAATTGAAGGTGCTCTCTTAAGGAGAGACTTATACTTAGAGAAGAAGGCCCAAGACTGAGCACAGAGGCACTCCAGCATATAGAGGTCAGGTAGAAAAATAGGAGACAGAAAAAGACTGAGGAGTAGACAGTGAGGCAGGATAAAGCCAAGAGAGTGTGGTGCCTTGAAAGTCAAGGAAGAGTTGGTCAGCAATTAAGTTAGGAACAGAGAGCAATTAAGTTAGAACACTATATATTGTATACCCAGAGCAAGAATCTCCCCAGTCTATAAGCTTTCTTAGCCTGAAAATACAGGTTAGAAAGGGTTTATCACATCAACATTTTCAGGAAAGATTTTGCATCCTAATTGGGTGCCTGAAGAGGCATCAGGTCAGGGCATGATCATGTGATATGGGTTTTTCCAGGCTTGTGATTGAACAGAACATGCAATGGTAGTCAGTGAACATGTGACTCTGAGCTGCCTCAATGCTGACATAAATGTGTTGGCTGATTGTTAGTAGATAATTCCAAAAGATCTCTGTAATGAGAACAAAGTGTAAAGACATGATTATAAAATTAGTATGGGAGTTTCACAATTTTCATGGTGAAAGCAGGATCATCTTTGTTAAATTGTACCCAATTCTTTTTTGCAGAAGACATTGATCATTAGGAGTAAGGAGTGGGTACCTCTTTATCATCCTTGTGGGGTCCCTGTGCGTAATTCTAGCTCCCAATTGAAAGTAGAAGCATTGGTGGTGGAAAGAAACACAACTTTTCATTTTTATGTTACTATAAACAGTAATGACATTCTAGAAACCATTCTTGTCATGGCAAGTCCTGTGCCAATGTAGGATACAGCCATTTTGATAAAGGCTGTTTTGTCATAGTCAAGTTTGCTGACACACAGCTTTGACTGTCATTTTGATGCCAAGAACATCTTGATGTGGCTGCCTTGATGTGGCTGTTTTGATATGGGAATATTTTGACTCTGCCTAAAAACAAACCAATAAACTTTTGCTTAAAAAAAGTATGTTTAAGTAATGCGCCTGAGAAATATCTTTATCCACTCCCTGAGCCCCTCTCATCCTTTAGCCCCCACCAATAGAAGCCAGACTGCAGAAGTAAACAGTGGGACCCTTGAAAGGAAAAAAAAAATCACTGTAGGGGAGGGAAGAGACTGGAACAGGGGACCTGACCCAGCAACACAACCTGAAGGGAAAGAAAGATGGTTCTAGTAAAGCCTAACTGTTTTCAAACCCATCCTGACGCAGCTCCTTGAAGAAGTCATCCAACACATTCATATGACACCGAAAGGGGATTAAGGGGCTCTGCTGTAAGACAAACCCCACTGCCACTCAAGAGCTCACAGGAGCCGTGCATGACCAGGCATTTCTCTGACAAGACATGTACCATTGAATGAAGAACAGCACCACTGAGCAGAAAGATTTAAAAAGCCACAGCACTGCACACCCAAACAGTAGGCAGTAATCGCAGGCTGCCAAGTGACAGAGTTGGGGGGACGCATGGAGAAATTAGATGATTGAGTTTGGGGTTGATCTAGAGTTGACATTTTGTCATTCAGGTGTAACTAGACACTAGGATGAGGAAAGTAAAATGCCTCAGGCCTGTTGTCCCACTCACACCATTAGGGATCGAAAGTGTCCTATCTTGTTGCCCCTAGTAGTTGAAAAGAGAATATAAATTGCCTTCCTCTAAATCCTTTTCCTCTCTAATAATTCTCTCTTTAAGCAACAATAGAACTGAAACATTTACTCTGGGAAGCCAATTAAATCATTAATATGATTAATGGTATAATTTCTCCAGTACCAGGTATTCATATCACTTAAGCTCATGAAATAAAATATTAAATATTTTCAAAAGATGAATCTGTCTATTTCTGTCATCATTATCTCTTTAAATATTTGAAATGTTATTTAATTGAATTTTAAAATGTTCGTAGAGAGTATTGAATGGTACATAATAGGAAAATCTATATGGTGCATGTGATTTGTTTCATGGGAATATTAATTTCTCTTATCTCCAAAGCCATTTACTTCATCTTCCACTGCAAGGATTTTCTGTTTTCTTTTCATTTCAGTCTGTTCTAAATACTCATTTTAATTTAGGTCAGCAAACACATATTAAATACTACTATGTACCAGTCACTTTGCTAGGTACTATAGAGAAAAAAATATAAATATGAATCAGAAATATTCCCTGCCTTCAGGAAATATATTGAGGGAGACAGGGTTGACTTTTTGCAAAATACAAAATAAATAGAGATATCATCGGGCACTTTTCTTATGCATTTAAATATCATCTGATACATTTCAGGTGTGGTAAGCTAGCAGAATCAAAATTATTTGGGACCACAATGACTGGAGCAATTAAACCCTATTTGAAGGAGGAAAAGGAAAATGACATTTAACTCTAGGAGCCTATTCTGTGATAAGCACTGTGCTAAATACTTTATGTAAATTATCTCATTTAGTCCTCCCAACAGCCCAGTTTTACAAAGGATGAAAGAATAGCTCAGTAACATTAGGTAGCTTTCCCAAGTCACACAGCTTGTTTGGTATGAAGACCAAATTCAAACCTAGCAGAAGCCATACTCTTTTCAGTCACCTCAAGGAAGGTAGTGGTATGGGTTACCGTTGAGTTAAGAGGACAATTGGCAGCTTCTGATTTAGACCGGACTGTAATGTCTGAAAGAAAGACTTTGGGTTATTAAAACTTTATGAAAAGGAGGAAAACAAATAGTAGTCATAATCAATCTAGATCCACCACTGAGCAATTGGTGGACACATGAGCACGGGGATCAAAATGGCAATTTGTACACATGAATAAAGTGTCCAAGTTGTTAATGAAAGTAACAAAAGAGAGTAATAAAAACATAATGTTTACCTTTCAAAATGACTGTACCCATCCTTTAGCTTCTTGAATCTATAATAGAAGGTTATCTTTTGTTCCAATGAGAAAAATTAATAATAATAATAACATCTATTGAACACTTACTAATGCTGGGCTTCATGCTAAATACATGTGCCATACATACATGTAGAATAGAGGTTGAGATTTACAACAAGGTTCAGCAGGTTCAAATCTTGTTTTCACCACATGTTAGTTATTACCCCCCTCCCAAGTTACTCAACCTCTCTGGACCTCAATTTCTTCATCTGAAAAGTGAGGATGTGATAAATAAACACCTGGTAAAAGTTAGCGATTACGCAGATGGAATATGTTTAACCACTGCCCCAGTTAGAAAGGGAGTTTTCTTAGTACACTGGCCCATCAATAAGTCCAGGCTTTCTTCTTTTGTGCTGTCTGCAAGTTAGGGGTCATGCACATAGGGTAAGCAGGCCCAAGCAAAGTCTCAGAGCATGGTGGCCATCACTCCTGCTGGAAGATCCTTGTGTGATGAGAGGATGTCTGTTGTAGAAGAGACACCCTCCACTAATGCCAAAGGCAAGTTGAGAGCCACAGGTGCCGAACAAAACTCAGGGAAGTCAGGCAGACTGCTCCCACTTGTGCCTGGCTGCTCCAACAATACCCATCATGGTATCTGTGACAGCCAGCCTCTGAAATAATTCCCAATGATCACCATCTCCTAGTATTCCCATTCTCATACAAACCCCTTCCATATTGTACCGGAGATGGTTATATAATAAGACAGAAGAATGTGGCAGAAATGATGGTATGACATCTAAGATTAAGTAATAAAAGATACTGTTGCTTCCATCTGGGTCTCTTTCTCTTTTCTCTCCTTGTCTTTCCTCTCCTCTTCTCTCTCTTAGATCACTGACTATAAGGAAAGTCAGATACTATGTCTTGAACATCCGTATGGAGAGGCCCATGCGGTGAGAAATAGAAGCCTCCTGCTAATAGCCATGTAAGTGAGCTTGAAGTAGGTCCTACAGTTCCAATCAAGCCTGTAGATGACTGCAACCCAGCTAGTGGCTTGACTGCAATCTCATGAGAGGCTCAGAGCCACAAATACTCAGTTAAGCCCCTTTTTGACTCCTGACCCCTGAAACTGTGATATAGTAAATGTTTGTTTTCTTTGACTACTAAGGTTTGGGGTAAATTGTTACAGAGCAATAGATAACTAATAGAATGTCCCCTTTGCTGAGCTGTCCCTCATTCTTACAGGCTTGGTTCTGATTAAGTCTGGACTTCTCTCCAGTGACTCAGACACACACACACGTACACACACACACACACACACACACACAATTCTCTCAGCTTCTTTCTTTTCTCTCCAGAAAGGAGGGAGTCTTTTCTACTCTTCAGGGACCATCAGTTGTCTCAGAGACAATTCCTCCCTTGCTAATGGCTTAAAGTATATCCCCTGATATCCTTTTCTTAATTGGTTTAGGGGTTCTCAAATTAGGAAGACTCCTTTTGCTTTTTTTTTTCTCTCACCAGTTTCACAACCTGCTCTGCCCCATTTTACTTCAAAGAATATACCACAAAGAACAGTTCCAGAAAGAGAATTAGTTAATAACTTAAAAGTTAATATATCAAAAAATATTATTACACCAAATATGTCATCTCCTTTAACAACCCTATGAGGTAAGTGTTCTTATCATGCCCATTTTACAGGTAAACAGTTACCTTGCTTTTGATCACATGGATGGTAGGTGGCCCAACCAGGATGACCACCCTCAGGGTAACCACCTCCAGAGTCTGTGCTTTTAACTATCAAGTAATTCTACCTCCGTATACTAGTTATACCGATGTAGTGACTATAGAATCTAAAGAAAAAATGATAGGCCAGGCGCGGTGACTCACGCCTGTAATTCCAGCACTTTGGGAGGCCGAGGCGAGCAGATCATGAGGTCAGGAGATCGAGACCATCCTGGCTAACACGGTGAAACCCCGTCTCTCTAAAAATACAAAAAATTAGCCAGGCATGGTGGCATGATCTGTAGTCCCAGTTACTCGGGAGACTGAGGCAGGAAAATCACTTGAACCTGGGAGGCGGAGAGTGCAGTGAGCTGAGATCACGCCACTGCACTCCAGCCTGAGTGACAGAACAAGACTCTGTCTCAAAAAAAAAAAAAAAGTAAAGAAAGAAACGATGATGTTTGTGGAGTCTGCATATTTACTGTAAATATATCACTTATAATGAATCATTAATTAATATTAATTTCAAGAAATGTTTTTTAGGCTATATCCCAACAAACAGCTGACATGTCTTCATATGTTTCAAACTTAGTTGTGGAGTAGGATAAAGTGCTTTCCCAGGCAAGATTCTGGGCCTCATACAGCGCAGGGAATTTGTCTGAAAGTCTATGTCACAGTGAAGGCAGTCCTCCTACTTTACTCCAGACCCAGCTGGGCCCCTTGTAACATGTTCCCTTTCTTTCTCCAAAGCAGCATTCTCCCGTCTTCTCTATTCTCCAGAAATCTTCAACCATCCCTCCCACCCACAAACATCAATCATGTCCCCATCACTCTAATGACTCAACACCCACTGAGAGGGGAAATACAAGCCAACCAACGATAACCACTTCAACTTCCCACCACATGCTAAAGCCTGGCCTCCCACCAGACTATGGAAGCATTCCTCTTTTCTGCAGCTAAGGCCCCTGCCTGTTCTTTGGATCTTAAACTCTTACTTTCTCAGGAATCTTGCCCTGTTGATTTCTCCCTCTCTCTTCCTTCTCCACCTTTCCCTCTCCTATGATATTATTTCAATATTTAAAATGCTCAAATCTTTGCTTAGTAAATGCAAGACAAACAAAAACTCTCCCATGGCCTCTGCTCTTTCTCTCTTCCCCTTTTCAGCCAGTTTTCAGAAACTGTCTACACTTGGCGTCACTACTTTCCTACTTCCCACTCACTCCTCACCCCCACCACATTTCAGCTTATGCCATCAACACTTCTCTCAATCTGCTATCACCAAGGGCACCGATAAACTCCCTTTGCAAAATCCCAGGGACACTGTTTACTCCATTTATTTCTTCACCTCTCAATGTTTGACACTACTGTTTACCATCTCTTGAGCTGCTCTCTTTGCTTGGCTGGATTTTCTTTCTACCTCTCTGGCTATGCTTTTTTTTGTGTGCTTCTCTTCCACTGGCCATCTTTTCCCCTTGGTGTTCTGTACTGGGGCATCTTCATTTCTCAATCTACACACTTTCCCTGAGTGGGATTATCTATTCCTTTGGCCTAAATTACCATCTATTTGCCTGTGACTCCCCTATTTATAATTCTGGCCTAGATCTCCCTTATGAGCTTACATACCTCAGATATGTACATACCTAAAATATGTACATATCGACCTACCTCCTGGACATTTCCACTTAGATATGGGGCCCCCAACCCCTGGGCCTTGGACTGGTACTGGTTTGTGGCCTGTTAGGAACTGGGGCGCACAGCAGGAGGTGAGCAGCACCATGAGCCCCTGTTACTGCCTGAGCTCCACCTTCTGTCAGATTAGTGAGGAAATTAGATTCTCATAGGAGCATCCACCCTATTGTGAACTGCACATGTGAAGGCTGCACACTCTTTATGAGAATCTAACTAATGTGTGATGATGTGAGGTGGAACAGTTTCATCTGGAAACCATCCCTCCACCCCACCAACGAAACTGGTCCCTGGTGCCAAAAAAGTTGGGGATGTCCTATAGGCGCTTCAAACTCACTTGCTCCAAATTCACCTGCTTTTGCCTCCTAACCTGCTCTTTCTCTTGGGTTTCCATACAACCAGTTGCCTACGTCTAAAATGTGGGTGTCCTTCCTAAATTATTCTCCCTCATATGTGCCCCATTCCTTTTGGGTTTTTTTTGAAATAGGGTCTCTCTGTCACTTAGGGTGGAGTGCAGTGGCATAATCATGGCTCACTGCAGTCTTGACTTCCTGGGCTCACATGATCCTCCCACCTCAGCCTCCAGAGTACCTGGGACTATGAGTGTATGCCACTACCCCCAACTAATTTTCAATTTTTTTTTTTTTTTAGGCGATGGGGTCTCTTGCTACGTTGCCCCAGCTGGTCTGAAACTCCTGGCCTCAGGTGATCCTTCCACCTCGGCCTCCCAAAGTGCTGGAATTACAGGTGTGAGCCACCACCCCATTTCTAATCAAGTTTGACAATAATATCTCTTAAATATACCTGGAATCCATCCACTATTTCCATGTTTACTACCACTGTCCAGACCAAGTCCCCATCTCCTCTAACCAGAATTACTACAGGCATCTCCCAACTGATCTTGCCTCCAGTCTTGTCCTTCCCGAATTCATTTTCCATCCTGCAGCCAGAGTGATCTTTTCTTGAGATAGGGTCTTGCTCTGTCATCCAGGCTGAATGCAGTGGTGTGATCATGGCTTACTGCATGCCATGATCCCAGAGTCAAACAATCCTCTCACCTCAGCTCCTGAGTAGCTGGAACTACAGGTGCACAACATCACACTTGGCTAATTTTTAACTTTTATTTTTTGCAGAGACAGGGTCTTGTTATGTTGCCCAGGCTGGTGTCGAACTCTTGGGCTCAAATGGTCCTCCTGCCTTGGCCTCCCGAAATGCTGGGATTACAAGCATGAGCCACTGCATCTGGCCCAGAATGATCTTTATAAAGTGAAAATCCTTCAGGATGGAGCTCTGATTTCCTGGTGTGGCATGTGTGGCCTCTCATGACCCAGCCATCTTTTAGCAGGCTCTCCTTTGTTCCCTTCCCACTCCAGCCTTCTATCCAGCCTTAATGAACTGATTCTGGATTTTCTGCTAGAAAGCTGTCCTTAGTCTCCATAAGATAAAGTCTTGCTAACTTTTCCTCTGGGGTACCTGCTCTTCTCTATCAATCTCTATATTGTCTATGTTTCTACCTACTGTGGATGAAGTTAAAGTACTTTCTCAGCCACGCTCTTGAGTCTCACACAAAACAGGCAATTTGTCTAAAAATGTACGTCTTGATGGTGGGTACCTTAGGTCAATATATCTCTTAAATGTTTCCTGCTTTTCTACCCCTCCTTCTATCATAGTTCATATTTTTCTTCTCTCTTTAAGCTACAAGGCATGTGAGGCCGTGGCAATCAAATATAGCAGGTCCTCAAATAACATTGTTTCATTCAACATCATTCATTATAATGTTGATGAGAAAAATAATTGATTCCCAGACAAGGTCACTGTCTGTGTGGAGTGTGCATGCTCTCCCATGTCTTCCTGAGTTTCTCCGGGTACTCCAGTTTCCTGCCACATCCCAAAAATGTGCATGCTAGGTGAACTGGCATGTCAAAATGGTCCTGGTGTGAGTGAGCACAGGTGTGGGTGTGAGAGCACCCTGACATGGAATGGAGTCCCGTCCAGGGTGGCTTTGACTTTGCCCCTGAGCTGCTGGAACAGGCCCTGACCATCCACCACCCTGAACTGGAATAAGCAGGTTGCAAAATGAATGAATACAAATTACTGCAAAAAAATAAATATTCAGTCAGGCGCAATCGCTCATGTCTGTAATCCCAGCACTTTGAGAAGCCAAGGCAGGAGGATTGCTTGAAGCCAGGAGTTAGAGAAATGCCTGGCCAACAAAGCAAGACCCCGTCTCTGTAAAAAACAAACAAACAAACAAGAAAACCTAGCGAGGTGCTGTGGCATGCACCTGTAGTCCCAGCTACCTGGGAGGGTGAAGCGGGAGGATCACTTGAGCTCAGGAGTTCAAGGTTGCAGTGAGCTATGATCACATCACTGCACTCTAGCCTGGGCAATAGAATGAGACCCAATAAATAAATAAATAATCTTAAGCTCAACAATAATCATACAAATGCATGATAATAAAGGAGGTGGTAGGAAAGTACTCAGTGAGCCCAATATATTCATTTTGGTTTGTGTTTGACCTTTGTGGTTGAGAGAGGTGCTCCTTCTAATTTTTGCTTTGAAAACATTTATTCCCTGATTTAACCCACCACCACAATGACTGCTGTCACTCACTGGCTCACCAAAAATTGAGTTAGTAAGTCACTTATTGTTTTTATTTCTCTTTCTTTAATGTACGTATAGTTCACATTTATTTCAATCTTTAATATTAGAAGTGTTTGGGGGTCCTTAGTTAGAAGTTTGGTGAGGTTTGTGACCAGAAATGTGCCTTAGGAGGTTAACTCTTGTTTGTATCAATTAGCCTACAGTAAAATTGGTTTTGTTATATATCATTTTGCTTAAAGTTGCAGTTTCCAAGAACCTGCCAATGATGGTATGTGAGGACTTACTGTACAATTGGTTAAGAATTCAGGCTCTAGAATAAGATTGCCTGGCTTCAAATCCAAGATCTACAACATCCTGTTACTGTGATCTTAGACAACTTGCAAATTTGAGCCTCAGTTTTCTCATCTGCAAAATGGAGATTATATTGGTGCCTATCTCATAGGCTTGTTGTGAGGATTCAATGAGAAAAGGTAAGTAAAGCATTTAGAATGGTGCCTTGAATGTAGCAAATATTCAATAAGTCTTGGCTGTTATTAATTTTTTTTTGTTGTTTGTTTGTTTTTTGAGGCAGGGTCTTGCTCTGTAGCCCAGGCTGGAATGCAGTGATGCAATCATGTCTCACTGCAGCCTTGACTTTCTGGGCTTAAATGATCCTCCTGCTTCAGTCTCCTGAGTAGCTGGGACTACAGGCATGCACCACCATGCCCTGCTAATTTTTTTTTAGTTTTTTGTAAAGACAGGGTCTCCCTATGTTGCCCAGGCTGGTCTCAAATTCCTGGGCTCAATCTGTCCTCCCACTCAGTCTCCCAAAGTGCTGAGATTACAGGCTTGAGCCACCATGCCCAGCATGCTGTTATTACTTCTAAAGTCAGATACTGTAGCATTTATCCCCATATGGTTATTTACTCATTATTTATAAAATCAATGTGTCTTAAACCAAAATTCTTAACATTAACCCAAAGGTGAATATTAAATCTATTACACTAAGCACCTTGCATAAAAATTACACCACCTTGGTTGCTGGTCACTTGGAGCTTTTGGAAAATGAGGTCATTCTATTTCTACCCAAGCACTCAGGGAATTATATTCCCTTGAGGAAGGAGGTCTGAATCAAACAGGACACCTCAAGGTTCCTGAAGCCGTCATGACTGAGGTAATGTCTTCTTTATATAAACTGGCAGGTTTATATATTTCTTTATATAAACATGACTGTTAAAAGCAAGTAAACATCAAGATAACTGTTTTAACTTGTTTTCCAGTAATTTAAGAGGACTGGGCCCTCGGTTCTTCCAGTGTCACAGACACCTGCAATCTCACACATCCTGCCCCAGGACAGGGATAAGTTCTGCAGGTGCTTTCCTTTTCCAGAGTTACAGAAACCAGGCCTTAGTTCAAGTTTCACAAGCTTGGGATTTAAAAGTCAAGTTTTAATAATAGAAGTAGTGCCTCTAGATGCTTAGTTTGTTTGGTCCGGGGAGAGAAAGAAACAGAATAGAATTGTATAACAGCGTTGGATTTGTTTCCAAGGACACAATGTAAGAGGGAACTGAGGTGACTTAAGAGAAGTTTCAGAGTAGGAGGAAAAGCTGGAACAGGCATATTTATAGCACCAACCTGCCATATATATATATATGTAAATAAATAAATGTGCATCCTACTCTTATTACTGCTTGTCTTCCTTATTGGCCTCCTTCCTCTTGTAGGTTTAGACAGACACCGACACAGTATTTCCGTCTTCACAAAGAAAGGCTGGCATCTAGGGAAATGACCTTGATAGACAACTATAAACACAATATTAATCAGAGCAATTTGCTCTTCATTGTGCCCCCTTCCCAATATCCCAAAGCAACCCCAGAAGAGAGGCCAAAAAAAAAAAAAAAAGAAAAAGAAAAAGCACAATCGCTGGCCATCTAATGAGTGTGCAAATAAAGGTAAAATATTCCAACATGGTCCGAAAATGACCCAAGTCCTGCCTCCAAAGAAAGAGATTTTTAAAGATCGGCTAAATCCTAACAGATTTTACGGCAGCACCTCTGTGCCAAATGGTTTCTGTCTTGGTATCATAGAACAAGGTGTTAAGGAAGATAAAGTCAGGGATTTAATCCACATATAACTAGACACCTTTACTCTTTGTAAATAGTGACACAACCTTTACTCCTAGGACAGCTGTCTTGCAAAGAGCTGTGCTCCAGAGAGTCTGGGGCAGAAAGGGAAAATGAAAAATGAGTACCAGCCTATTGTCAGTAATGGGAAAAGAAAGTACCAACTCACAATCACAGCCTATTGGCAATAAGAGTGGCACATTACATTACTTTGTCCTATACTCTCATTGGACCTGAGCATTATTTTTCAGGTCAACTGAATACTTGATTTCAAAAAGACCAGTATTCTAAATGTTGCCCAAATAAATGTCCTCAAATAGATGTTCCTGCCAGTGTAAAAAATATTTTCTGCTTGAAGGTTGAACACGGAAATGGGAGCCCCTTGTTGCTGCTTGCATAAGAGCCTCTGTGGACAATTTAGCTGCTGTTTTACAAGTCAAAGCTGGCCTTTCACAGGCAGCATTGGTGCCTCCATGTGAGACTGGAAAATTGAGCTGCTCTTTCTCTGCCTCTAGTGACCTGCTGAGTAATAAAGGTTTGTGGAGTTGCTTTGTTTCTTTCTCTTTTTTGTTGTTTTAAAATCAGAGCTAAGCTGACAGTCTTCATGAGGATGGTGGGGAGGGCAAGGGCAAGTTAAAATCCACCTCCAGCTCCCTGGGGAAGGAAGAAGCTGAGAGGCTCATTCCTGTCAGCAGGTGTGAGTCAGACACACAGGGAGCAGCAAAATTGAGTAAGAAGGTGCCATTTTGTCGTCAATGTTCCCACCACCACCGCACAGAAATAAATAGTTTGAGAAAATGATCCCGCATGAAAGAAAGATCTGGTTAGGAGTCAGACAGAATAGAAAGTCCCCATGGAATGCTGCTTCATTACACAATCCTTCCTTTCACTGAGGGATTCCAACTTTTGGTGGAACCAATTTGACAAGCAAGGGCTGACAGCCTGGGAACTAGAAAAGCTGGCCTCCAAAGTGATTAGTCACTTTGAAGCTCAGTCCTACCATTGTATTGTTAGTTGGTATAAGAAGAACTCGGTTAGCCTCAAGTCTCAGTTTTTAAATCTGGAAACTGGGATCAGTAATCTTCACCAACAGATGAATGTTTCTAAGTAATGCTTGGGTTGGAGACACCATCATTCCCCTTTTTAACTATTCCCCCAAATCTTCCTGGAGACACTGTTTTTCTCTTCCTGTGTATTTTACACTGAAGGTTTGCCTTTCCCACTCTGCTCACTGCTGGAGGGATGGTGAATGGCTTGATGTTTAGATAGCCCACACTAGGTTAGCTTCAAAGGAACCTAAATACACTCAGGACAGAATTGTCCCATAAATGGCTATGAATATTACCAATGTCATAATGGAAGAGACTGGAAATTAATCTGGCAGCTTTCTTCTATTATTCATCATTTTTGTATGCTTCAGCTTTAACTGTTTAGTAAGTTATGCATAGTTCATTTGGAAGATATTTTGAAAGGAGGACCTAAAGTATAGTTAATCCCAGAGAGTGGGAGGGTTATCTATAATTCCTTTCACTTGTTTCATTACAAAGTCCAGAATTTTAAACACAGAACTCCACCAACTATTATTTTACAATTTAGCAGCTCTCCATTGAATATATATTTTTGGACCCCTACTCCAGACTTACTAAAGAAGAATCTTTTGGGATCTTGGGCAAGTATAATTGTGAAAGCGTCCCACATGATTCTGATCAACACACTTGGATAAGAACCATAGATAAGTTACTTGGATCAAATGCACCCCAAGTGACCCTGGTGCACCCTTCCCTTTCTCCACTGATGCTTTTTCCTTCCTCTCGGTTGCTCAGGCCAAAAGCTTTGCAGTTGTCCTCGATTTAACTCTTATTCTCGCATTCCACATCTAATCTATCAGCAAATCTTGCTGGCTCTACTTTCAAAATATATCCTGAAAAAAATATATATGTTTATATACCTAGGATTAATCACTTTTGCTGATACACTATCCCAGTCTATTTTCTACAAGGCAGCCAGTATGGTTCTGTAAAAATTTAAATGAGATCCCTTCATTCCTTTGCTCAAAAAATCTCCCATGATTCCCTCTTTTGCTCAGAGTCAAAGGCAAAGTCCTTACCATGGCACACGGGGCTCTGCTGAGCTGGAGTCTGTCACCTCTCTCCACTCTCTTCCTATGCTCTCCTACTCCAACCATAGCAGCCTCCTTGTTGCTCTAAGCACATTTTCATCTCAAGTCCTCTGCATTGGCTCTTCTCTCGTTTGGAAAAGTTCTTCTCCACAGATGTCTACATGGCAAACTCCATCACTTCACTCATTCATTCGTTCATTCGTTTATTAGAAACAGGCTCTTGCTATGTTACCCAGACTGGTCTTGAACTCCCGGCCTCAAGTGATCCTCCCACTTCTGTCTCCTGAGTTGCTGCAATTACAGGTGCAAGCCACTGCACCCAGCTTTCCATCACTTCCATCAAGTCTTTTTCAACTGTCACCTCAATGACCACCTCATGGTTACCCTGACCACCCTAATTGAATTGCAACCTGCCTCCTTCACCACAACTCTCCCAATTGCCCTTATTTTGATCTATGTTTCCCCCGAAAGCACTTGTCAGCTTGTAATATATTATATAACCTACTTATTTTTCTTTATTTTATCTTCCTCAGCTAGACTGTAAGCCCCACAAGGGCAGGAATCTGTGTTTGTTTCATCCACGAATATATCTGAAGCACCCAGAACACTACCTAGCATGTGGTCAGTGCTCAATAAATATTTGTAGTATTTGATACATAAAGATTTTTAAATCCAGAGAGAGCAAACCAGGTAAGTGACACGCCTTACAGAATGCTGCCTCAACATGTTTGCTCCTAATTGGGTTTGCTACTATGGGGACAATCATAGCTTATATATTTTAAGACCTTTGTGGTGCTATATCTTACAAATGCCATAAAATATGCTACTCCTGTTTTGGAAGTCAAGAACTGAGAGTTGTTGAACTACTTCTACATGAACAGCCCACAGCCAAATCTATATAGTTGCTGGAAATTTCACTTTAGCAGCACACCTGCATGTTTGGGGTGAAATAGAATAAGGCATTAGTCCTGTGACCTCCAGTCTGTGCCAGGTCAGTGGGAGTTAAAAGCCAAATTGTTGGAGTGTCCTTTTCTGAAGTGAGTTAGTACCGGAAACTCAAATGCCAAAAAAGAGAGACAGAAAGAGAGAGGGAGGGAGGGAGAGATTATACTTCACATATCTATTTTTATGTTATTGGGCTTCATCACAATCTCCCCCTAAAACGGTTGACCCAGCAGGACAGAGAGATCTTAGCAGCCCTCACTTACCCCTGGTGAAAACCACGGTCTCGGAAAGCCCTCCGCCTTCCCCCCTCACAGGACAATGCTCTTAATTAGCTTCACCATATTTCCCAGAGAACAAAAGCTCCCCACCCCTTACAGGAAAAGCTTTTGCAGGAGATATCTCACTGGGGAAGCGCCAGGCGCACAACAGGGAGAGGAGAACATACAGGCTGTTCTGAGCTCTGCAAAGAGACACAAACTCTGGATTCTCTAGGGAGTCTCAGAGGTTAGCCCAGCACATTTTTTCTCCACGTGACAAGCACGTGCTTCATATACCCTGAGGTGGCCAACTTCAGAGGGCCCCTTTCCTCCTCTCTCTCCTTCAGTCACTAGCTGGGGGGCTGGGGTTAGAAACCTTGGGGGTGGCAAAATAAGCTGGAATAATCTTTAGAATTGAGTATCTGAGAAGCAGTAGGAGAGGAACAGGGAGTTTATTTCAGGTGACAGACACAGAGCAGGCCCCTATTTTTTTTCCCTGAGACTAATAATATTTCTGGAATGAGGATGCTTGAATCATATGTCGCTTCATACCACTGTGTGGGAAGTCTCAGTTATGAGCCCAACAATCAAAGACATGGTGGTGCTTTGAAGACTTGGTGGGGGGCCTTGCAAAGGCGTCTAGAAGCATGCTGGGGGGAGGCATGTGGGGGGGGGCAATGTGATTGCAAGCAAAAAGGGCAATTAAGGAAGAAAAAGACTGCCTCACCTTGGCCTGTTTGGGGCCAAAGAAGATGGGGCTGAAAAATCTTCTCTCAACAGTTTTGTTCCTCCCATTAAACGTGTTTTTTGAAAAACAGAGGGAAAAAAATCTTGCTTAAATGCCTCTTCCTGAGTAAGTTCACTGTCAGGAAAGGAAAATCCAAACGCTCGAATATTCTATTTTTGTGTCCAGAGGCTCCAGCCCCTGCACACAGACTCTTCCTCACTCTGAAGGAAAGGAAACTGGGCGGGAGACCTCCCTGTCACAGAGGCCGGAATTGAGGAACCTGTGTCCCTCCAAGGCCTGTTCTCCATACATTCGGCTTCCATTTTAGGAAATGAGGATATAGTGCAGGCTGCTTTGGGATTGGCCTGAGGGTGGAGTTAGTGGTTTTAAAAAAAAAGTGCTCCTTTGACTATTCTCCAGGCAAGCAGCAAGCGCGGAACTAGACTTTAATTAAATTGGGAGGTTTAAATGGCTGCATTAGTATTACACTTCCTCTGGTCATTAAAGTTTACTGCCATCACCTGCTTCTCAGCTAACATGTAGATAAGGACGAGAGGCCTGATTAAGAGTTTTACATTTTGATGTGTGAGCAAAGTGAAAGCTGTCAGTCAGTCATAGCAGTAATAAAACAGCAGTTACCTAGGAAGATAAAGCCCCTCTTCGTACGTTCCACATTAATTTTGTGCACTGATCCATACGTTTGTCTGTAGTTTCCCCCTCTGCATTGCCTTTATTTAATTAATTTTTAAAATGGACACATAATAATTGTGTATGTTTATAGGATACATAGGAATGCTGCAATACATATAATGTATAGTGATCAGATCAGGATAATTAGCATCTCCATCATCTCAAATATTTATCACTTCTTTGTGTTGGGAACATTCAATAGGCGCTGCCTTTAAATGATGGTAAGTGCTAAGGGTGTCCAACCTGGGAACTGGGGTTTGGACCACCACTCTTCCTCTCAATCCAGTGTGGCTCTTCCTCCTTCTGCACTTTACTAGAGATGGCCCTTTTCAAGGACTGTAAGGGACACAGAGAAGGGCAGTCCAGCTTGTGATAGTCACATTTTTAAGCTATTCCTGCTTCCTCTGCCATCCAGCATGGGAAGCAGACCTTAAAAACAGACCTCAGTTTGAAAAGATTTCAAGGGAAGCTGGTAAATGGGGATGGAGGAAGGAAACCGGAAAGGTCCAGTTAAAGAGAGACTGATTCCTATGGCTTTGCTTGTTTATTACTACTCCAAGGTAGCACTGACCCTGGCATAGACAGGTCCTCCTAAAATGCAGATCTCATTAGGGAACCACCATTCCCCTGCCCTTAACCCTTCAGTGGTTCCCCAGTGCCCGGAGGATGATGTCTAGGTAGCCCAGTTATGATTTACAAGACTCTTCATGAGCTGGCCCCAGTCTACCGTGAGCTCTCCATGCTGTTCAGCACACCCCCACTACCACGGGCCAGCCCTACTGCCTTTCTTTCAGTTCCTCAAATATACTGTTTCTTCTCTCCCCCAGCCTTCAAACATGCTCTTTCTCCCTCTGCTCCTAACTCATCCTTCCTTTCATTGGACATTTCTACCCCAGGGAAGCCTTCTGTTACCACCCTGGCTCTGGATTAGGCTTCTCTCCTGTGAACACCCACAAACCTCCTGCTTTACCTACCACGTAACACACTGCTCTGGAATCACTGTGCTTGCTGGCCTGTCTCTCCAGCTGAACTGTAAACACATGAGGGCAGCACTAAGCGTTTGCCTTGTCCAGTGTTGTACTCCCAGTGGCTGGCACACAGTAGTGCTCTGCAAGTATTTGTTGAATAAATGGCTACTGTGCAATATGACAATTGAAAGCCCAGTGGTACTTCCCAGATTTACATTCGACATGTTTATTTTAGTTAAGTCACTGCTAAGACACAGGAAGGGCCCTGAATTAGACATGTGTTGTAATTAGGCTGCCCTGACCTCCTCTTCTCCCTTTCACTTTATTCCAAGGCCCTCTCTCATCCCACCTTTTCCATGATGCCTTCTCAGAGATCCTGGTTTGCAGTCATCCGAGTCAGCTTAGGGGCCACTCCCTGTGTGTACATTTACTGGCAAACATCTGCGTCAGATTTTGTAATTAAAAAAAAATTTTTTTTACTGTTCATTTGAAAATTACTATTAATTATAATTGCTTTTAAATGATTTTACAATTTTGTCTTATCTTTCCCAGGTTTTTCTTGATAGTAGGAAGGATGTTTTCTTTTATTAATCCTGTTGATACCTAATGCTTTTGCAGTACACAATTTGTGTTTAATGAATACACACGAGATAACTTAAACCCTAATTTTTCTTTAGAAATTGAATTTATTATAGTGCCATTGTGGAAATGAATACTAGATCTGTTTGGTGATGTGGCAACTGCACTAAGTTTCTTAAAGGAAACTGTGGTTCCAGGATGGGCTTGGAAGCTGTAGCCCAGAACTATGTGGGCGCCGCATCCCTGGTGGGTTGGCAGGAACAGGAAGCCCACAGCCAGAAAAAACATTGTTCCATGGTGCCCTCTAGTGAGCCAAGGCACCACCAGGTCAGAAGTCAGGGCCAGAGGCCCTCGAACCTCGGCAGGAAGCAGGATCATCCGGGGAGCCTGACAAAACTGTAGATGTCAGTGCTCCTTCCCAGAATGCCAAGCCAGCAGGGAGATCAAGCCCTTCAATCAGCATCTTCAGGGATCTGATGCACACAGTCCTCAGATCACACTTTGTGAAGTACTGACTAGGTGATGCTCATCAGAAAAAAACTCTCCAGATACGTAATCTGAGAACACCCACGCCCATTCTTCTGCTCCTAGGGATGGATCACTGACTTCTTGCTTACTACTCAAGGATGGATTTGGATGAGAAAGACAGAGAGAGGAGAGAGAGAGAGAGGGAAGAAACAGTGTCTACATCTCTGGTATGAATCCAGTACACACAAGAATATTGAGCAGCAAAAAATGGATGGAAACACTGAGCGAATGTTTTAGGGAGGATTGTGTCACCCTCTTTTGATACCTATCTCCAATCCAATAAAGCACTAATGAAGAGCGCTACTTTCCTCATTTTGTACCCTTCCTGGCAACAAGGGTGGGGAGGTGCCTGGTTTTTATCAAGCAAACAATCCATGGCCACCACTATGTCAGACTTTTAAAGTATATCATCTCTAGAAGTCCCTGGAATCATAGAGAGTGAGGCATTCTTTGTACCATACAGAGGGAAGGATTGCTGGACAACTGGTTCAAGCATAGGCAACAGAGAGAATTCACTTTCATGTGTCTGTATTTATGTTCTGTTAACAAACTCACTGTAAAGATAAATACGGTAACAACTGCATCACTTTCTCATTCATAAAAAGGGCCAATTCACGACCAGAAACCCAATAGACAGTGTTCATCAATGACAAAAAAAAAAAAACCACTTCAAATCCCCACCAGTACTTTTCTTCCTTCCTCTTGAAAATTTTATTATTATTATTATTATTATTTATTTATTTTTGAGACAGAGTCTCGCTCTGTTGCCCAGGCTGGAGTGCAGTGGCACAATCTCAGCTCACTGAAGCCTCTACCTCCCGGATTTAAGCGATTCTTATGCCTCAGCCTCTTGAGTAGCTGGGATTACAGGCATGTACCATCACATCCACCTAATTTTTGTATTTTTAGTAGAGATGGGGTTTCACCATGTTGGTCAGGCTGCTCTCTAACTTCTGGCCTCAGGTGATCTGCCCGCCTCGGCCTCCCAAAGTACTGGGATTGCAGGGGTAAGCCATCACGCCCGGCCTCCCTCTTGATAATTTTAAATGAAGGCTGCCGCTTTACTAAGGGGCTGTTCATGAACTGTTTGTTGAACCTTGCGAGGTGATAAATTACTCTGATGTGAAGTCTACTACTCAAGTGTAAGTCTTTTATGTACTTGTTCGTGTGTTAATTTTACCTAATGAATTCATTTAAATGGCAAAACTACATTTATTGAGTGTCTACTATATGTCTGGACACTGTGTTGGGCTCAAGAAGTATAAAGGAGCACTGGGTAAGGCTGACTGCCTATATAGGGGTCAGCATCTAGAGGGGACATTATCTGATGCAATGTAATGGGTACTCTACCAGAAATATGAACCCAGGGCTAGGATAGCACAGGACAATTATTACCTCTCTCCATGGGAACCAGCTGAATAGAGAAATGCTATCACAGACACACTCTAATATTCTAATACTTGATGAACGTTGGAATTTTCATGGGGATTAGTTAAGACCACATCATTAATTTTCAAATGTTTTAAGACAAAAGAGTTATCAAATCTCTGTTCTCACAAATAATGTTTTTTTAAGCTCCTCCATTCCCCGTGACTGTAGCTTTGAAACAAACTATGAGGTGCTGGGCTGATGCCATCTGATTTCAGTCTTGCTTATTTGCTTGTCCGGAAAACTTTAAGCATAGACTCACAGAGCCCTTAATGAGAAAGCTCATTAAAAAGCCGTCTGAAATGGTGAAACAAATTACATGCACAACACAGCCCACTCTTTTCCTCTTCATTTCCTTCTTTCCCTCCCAGCCTGCAGCATTATAAAAGACAAGGTGAAGTGAATCATCAGGTCAAAAAAAGGCACTGCCGAATGGGTCTATCCGTACCTCGTCGCTTTGATGACATTTCTCTTGCTTCACTGCAGCACTAAAATGTTGCCCAAACAGCAGGAGGGCCCTGCACAAGTAATGATGGCCTTGGTTAAAGCCTTTGATTGTGTCTATTTGGGTGGAACTTTAACTTGTAATTGCCGAATGCACACACTGTCTGATTTCAGAGCCTCTCCCTGGAAGGCTTGTTTATTCCTGGTAAAGGCAAAATTTCCTTCTTTCCAGGTGTATCTTTGACCACTTTATGAAGGTTTCTTCAGGAGTATTACTTCAGAATGGTAGAGATCATATTCAGGGCAGGCCTGGCTACAAGGCATCTTATTAAAACACTCTCCACCCCTGGGGTGGAGAAACCTGAGGGAAATCGGGAGTTTCAGGAGCTAGGATATGTTTCCTGCCTCCTAGCTTAACAGGAAGTGATGGTGACGGTTGTCCACTGGGAGGAAGAGAGGGGAGGTGGGTGTTTTTTTTTTTCTTCTTCTTTTATCCTGGGGTATGCAAAAGGAAGGCTACAGATGCCAAACAATCCTTCCACACCTGGTAGCTGGGGCAATATTTGTGGGGAAAAGGAAATCCTTCCCTCCATCTTGCTCCTTAATTTATAGAATTCACTGGGGTTGAGGCACTTATAATTAAATACTTGCAACACTGCTTTTTTTCTCTGCTGAGGTAGAGAGACCACCACCTTTAAAGTCAGAAGACTGGGGTTTAGGCCCTGACTTTTTATTGATTGCTCTTGGTTTGACTCTTAAGAATTCACCAAACACTTGTAAATCTGTGTCTACCATATGCCAGGTACCTAGCCAGGCACTGAGAATACACAAATAGCGAAGTCACAGTCTTGACCCTGAAGTTTTTCATAATCTCCTGGGGAAGACATACACACAAACAGTCACAGCACAATGTGATGTGAGCTTTACTGAAGCTAGGAAAGAGCCACTGTGAAAGCAAGAGGAAGGGGAATGCACATGTTTTCAAGGTGGGGCAGCAGAGTGAGAAGGTGAGAGGTGGTCGGACTGCTGCTAGGGAGGGTTTCACAAATCGGAAGCCTGAGCAGGATTTTAAAGAAATCCTGTTCACTTGGAGAGATGGAGACACACACACACACACACACACACACACACACACACACACACAGAAGGGTGGTAGAAAGAGCCCCGATCGACAGCATCAAAGTGTGGCAGAGGAGAAGAAGCTGAGGACAAGACTGAGAAGGAGCAGGCTGGGAAGCAGGAGGAGAAAGAGCAGAAAATGGCTTTGAAAGCTAAAGAAGCCAACTATCATAGGGACCGACGAGCATCCCTTGGACTGAGCATATGGGAAGTCACAACAATTTCACTGGCCTTTGGGGGTTGATCACAATAGGATGAGTAAATGGAAGGAGACCAATGGAGCTAACAAGCATATTCTTAATGTTCGGTGGGCTTGGCTGTGAGGAGGAGATGATGGCTAGACAGAGATAAGGAATGAAGGAAGCCTTTCGTTGTTTTTGTTTATGACTGAAACGTGGGCATCATTATATGCCACAGTGGAGAGGGAGGAGTTAACCTACAGGACAGAGATGGGATTAAATGGGGTGAATGCCTACTTCACAGAGTCGTTCTGAGGATTAAATGAGATCCCCTTGGTGAACCCCTTGGTGAACCCTTTCTCTAAAGAGATACACACATGTGAAGTATGATTATCCTGCTGTTGAAATGAAACCATGCATCATCACAAGGCATTTGAGCTCACTTATCACTTGGCTGCTGAGATACGCAAATCTCCCTCTCCATAGCCTTTTTGTGTGCACTGCTTTCCTATTTCCTCTTGCCATGGCTTTAAACATTAGAGCCCAATAATTACTTGAGCTCTCCTTGACATTTCTTCCTGACAAACAACACAACTCACCAGTTCCCCCGGATCACAACAGGAAGCTGGGGGTTGATAAGTGAGAAGCGATTAAGGGAGAGGACGAGAGCCTCCTCATTGTTATTATGAAGTGGAATTAACATCCAGACCTCTTGGGAACTTTGCCTTGTCAGGTTATTAGCTTTTCTTCAGAGAACCATAAAGACACAGGGACCATGATGTACAATGTCCCCTCACGGACACCTGCGTCCCCTTTCCCATCTCAATTCACGAACTGTAAGTCCCACTGCGGCAGAGACTTTTGTCTGCTTTATTAGCTGCTGTGTCCCTAGTGCCTAGAACAGTGACTGGCATATGGAGAGTGTCTAAAAAATATGCAGTAAGTGAATGATTCACCCATTCCTCTTTCAACTGATTCAATAAAAATGAGTGTATACTATGGATCAACCACCAAACGTATCCTAGATAAACACAGTTAAAGAATACTTGTTATCATTTAAACAATGTATATTCTGTGCCAGGCACTTTACATACATTAGTTCATATCATCGCCATCATTTTACAAATGGGGAAACGGAGACTCAGAAAGAAGTCACTTGGTTGAGGATATGTGATTGGAGAGTGAAGAAGCTAGAATTCCTGACTGCTGGAATTCCAAAACCTATACTCTTTCTACACCAGCCTCATCCCTCATCATTCTCCAGCTCAAACCATAACTTCAATTGTAAATGACCACTTGCAATTCCTTGACCATGCCATGTTCTGTCGTGTGTACTCCTTTGCCTGGGACACATTTAGCTGTGCCCTCTGGCTGGGTAATTCTTCTTCATTCTTCTTCTTTGAGGCTTTCCTGAAATGATGTCCTCTGGCTGGGGTAGGCTGACCTTCCTCTCTGCTCCCATATCCCCTCTTGCAGCCCTTCATCACAGAACATATCACAGGCATTTGAGATGCCTCCTTATGCGAACTTCGCTCCACTAGACAGTGAGAGGCTCAAGGGCAGGGACAGTGTCTTCATAACAAAAGCTGCTATTGATTGAGTGCTGCCACAAACGTGCTTACTTTGTTTAATTTTCACGACCACTACCTGAGGTGGGAATTATTATGCTTCTTTTTTTTTTTTTGAAATGGAGTTTTGCTCTTGTTGTCCAGGCTGGAGTACAATGGCATGATCTCGGCTCACTGCAACTTCTGCCTCCTGGGTTCAAGTGATTCTCCTGCCTCAGCCTCCTGAGTAGCTGGGACTACAGGCATGCACTACCACACCCGGCTAATTTTGTATTTTTAGTAGAGACAGGTTTTCTCCATGTTGGTCAAGCTGGTCTCGAACTCCCGACCTCAGGTGATCCGCCTGCCTCGGCCTCCCAAAGTGCTGGGATTACAGGCGTGAGCCACTGCTCCCAGCCTATTATGCCTCTTTTTTTTTTTTTTTTTTTGTGAGATGGAGTCTCACTGTCACCCAGGCTGGAGTGCAGTGGCCTGTTATCAGCTCACTGCAACCTCTGCCTCCTGGGTTCAAGCAATTATCCTGCCTCAGCCTCCTAAGTAGTTGGGTTTACAGGCACGCACTACCACGCCCAGCTAATTTTTTATTTTTAGTAGAGATGGGGTTTTACCATGTTGGTCGGGCTGGTCTTGAACTCCTGACCACGTGATCCGCCTGCCTCGGCCTCCCAAAGTGCTGGGATTACAGGCATGAGCCACTGTGCCTGGCTTATTATGCCTCTTTTAAAGATGTGGAAATGGAGGCTCAGAGAAGTTTGATAACTTTAACAAGGTCACAGTGAGTAAGTAGCTAACCCAGGAATTAAACATAGGTACATCTTAATCCAAAGCCCAAATTCTTTTCACTTCGCTATGCTGTCGTTGGAATTATCTACAATGCTCACAGCTTAGCTGTGGGGGTAAATAGATAAATACCACCTGAACATTGAGATTAGCAAGCTACTACAGGTTGGTACAAAGTTCTTTGGAGTGACATATGGAAGGGAATAATTTGTTCCCTTTGGGGGAGGTGGGAGATGGAAGAGCTTCATAAGGTTGCCAGAATGCTTGGGAATTTGTCAACTGAATTAATAATGATGGTTCAAGGTGGAAGACAGTTCCCTGCATCTAATCCTGGTGGTTGGTTTTAAGGGCCACAACAGCCATTGCCCAGGTCACTACTGCTTCCAAGTTGGCCCATCTGGGTGCCAGGAATGCAGCCCAAATGCCTGCTGGTACCTGCTTAAGTGATGACTGGTAACCAGGCAACCCTGTCAGCACATTGTTTCATTGAAATCATATTTGTGAGTGTGTGAATATGAAAACAACTTTACATAATCACAGTTTTAATCTTGCACAATATACTTTACATTTAAATGAAATAAGTGTATTTTCAAGCTTATGGCTATATGGAATTGTGCAGCAACCCCTAATTACGTGTTAGCTTCTCTTCCTGCTCTTGTCCCTTAACTACAGGCATCCCTGGAGGCTGCTTTCTGTATTCTCTCCTCCAGGGAATTAATCTATTTTCTAGGCTTGAATGACTGTAAAATTCCTATAAAATGAGGCTTAAAACTGCAAGCAAAGCATTGCTTTAAAATATATTGTATAATACCTTCTTTGTCTGCTCTTGGGGGCACTTGTCAGGGAAAGCACAGTAGGCAGCCGGATACTGTTGTAGGGGCTCTGGTACCAGGCAATTAGGATGATTCTAAACTGCTCCATTTCCGAGCTATGTGGCCTTGGGCAAGTTACTTGACTTCCTTAAGCCTACATTCCTGATCTATGAAAGAGCAAAAAAAATAGTATCTTAGTCATAGAACTATTGGGTGGATTAATGAAATCATGCAAAAGCACTTAGTGACTGGTTTGTTAGAAATAACCAGTAAGTGCTACTGTTTATTTACATATTTACCTACTTGTTTATTTTTGTTAGAGACAGGGTCTCTCTCTGTTGCCCAGGCTGGAGTGCAGGGGCACAATCATGGCTCACTGCGACCTTGAACTCCTAGGCTCAAGCGATTCCCTCTCCTCAGCCTTTCTAGTAGCTGGGACTTCAGGCACATGTCACCATGTCTGGCACTAATTTTTCTATTTTTTTTTTTCATAGAGGTGGGGGGTCTCACTATGTTGCCCAGGCTGGTCTCAGACTCCTGGCCTCAAGTGATCCTCCTGCCATGGCCTCCCAAAGTGCTGGAATTATAGGTGTGAGTCACCATGCCCAGCCAGTGCTACTTGTGATGATTACTATTACTCTCATGGTTAGCAGGATGAACAAATTTGGGTCACAGTGATTTGAAACCTATGAAGCACTATAAAAATGTGAAATATTATCACTATTATGGATACTGCTGAGGAGTGAGATCTAAACAGCATGGTATTAAGAGCAGTGAACAGGAAGTCAGGAAAGCCAGATCCCAATGCTACTCCTGTCACTAATCAGCAGTGTGACCTTGGGCCAGTCTCTCCCCTAACCTCAGGTTTTTTAACTTGTAAATAAAGTGGTTTGATTAGATTATCTCGAAGACCCATTCCAGCTCCGAAATTCTATGATTCCATGACTTTTGGAGCAAATAACTTATGTAGAAATCTTATACATTTCCTGGAATAGAGTAGGTCAATATGCATTATATATTAATGGCCAAAGTACATTTCTGAAGTTGATAAAAGTTAACCCCGATTGCAACAATCAGAAAGAGCATTCCTAGGGGAATGCAGTGAAAAAGCAAACTATTCCTACCCACCTTAGGAATTTTGAAGGACATCATTGTGGCAGAGGAGAATTTATATCTAAAATGGCAATACTGAACTAGTCATAAAGAAGATGAGATTATGTTCAGCATTTGTATACTTAGCTAAAGAAGTGGGTGCAGTAACCCTTAAAATTGTCTGGATTTGGGCTTTGGATAGTTATGTTGTGGCTGGCAGCTCCTCACACCTTCCTACCATTTACTGAGTACCTGCCATGTTCCAGGAGTGGTGGTAGGCTCTGAGGCTACTGAGACAGTCTCTATTCTCAAGGGACTGACAATCTATCGGGTAAAGCATTTTAACTGTGGAGGATACTTTTGCATTTTCTGCATATTCCTGCATGATGCTTACATTGTTTATATATTGTTTGTCTATTATTCTGTGAAAACATAGCTGTTTGTGTATTCAGCTTTGGCTTGCTTCCCCACCCTCAGCCCTCCACCAGCTTCTGGATGTTAAATATTATCTCTTCATGTGAGCTGTACCAGAAGGAAGAGTCATCTGTTACTCTTTTACTTCCTTAATGAGCCCTCAAGCTGGTTTGCAGGGCAGCTATCTATACTTTCTTTCTTTTTTTTCCCAGAGGACAGATTGGTTCAGATATAGCTGCTTGGTCTTATTCTCTCCCAGGACTCAAATTTTATTCTTCTTGTCCCCTCTCCATCTTACCCTCAAATAAAATAAAATAATCAGAAACAATCACCAAAACTAGATAGTAGGGTGTGGTGGCAGCACTTTGATGGATAGACCAAATATTTCTTTTGCTACTATAGCAACTACTATTAAATGCCTTGTCACACATCTTTGATTCTCTTTGGAAATGTGAAGGTTATTTTGCATATGTGCTTAAAATCACCTCAATTACTGAAAATACTTTCATTTCCCTCCAAGATTCTTCTTAATGGGGCTTTTACTATTTTCTTTAGATATTGTTACAAATGCAGAATGCAGTCTTGACCGTTTTCTCCAAACTATTTGATTTCTCTAAATATTCTCATCCCAAATATTTTCATATTATCTGAGAATGACAAGGATATTATGAAAATCATAATTGAAAAATTTTCCATAAAACACTTAATTAAAAGTAAAAAGTTTGATTCTTAAAGATATTTTTTGTTATCTAGAAAATTGATAACCAATAACTCAATGTTTATTGAACAATTCATTAGATAAACCAGTATTAAATGGCTGTGTCAGGTATTGTGCAAAGTACTGCAAACATAAAGGAGATTAAGAAATGATTGCTACTTTCAAGGAGTTCAATTAAGAGCTGCTTGCTTTATACCTTGTATAAATAGTTAATATTTTACAAAACACTTTCCATATGTAATAACTCATTTCATCCTCAGAACAATAAATCCTGGTTTCATACTTAATAAACTTGCAGTTTCTTGTTGCTCACTGCTTTTTTTTGTTTTTTGTTTTTTTTTAGACCAGGTCTCACTCTGTTACCCAGGCTGGAGTGCAGTGGGGCAATTCCAGCTCACTGCAATCTCCACCTCCCGGGTTCAAGCCATTCTCATGCCTCAGCCTCCCAAGTAGTTGGGACTACAGGTGTATACTACCACGGTTGGCTAAGTTTTTGTATTTTTGGTAGAGATGGGGTCTCATTGTCATGCACGTCTGTGTGAAGAGACCACCAAACAGGCTTTGTGTGAGTAACAAGGCTGTTTATTTCACCCGGGTGCAGGTGGGCTGAGTCCGAAAAGAGAGTCAGCAAAGGGTGGTGGGATTATCATTAGTTCTTATAGGTTTTGGGGTAGGCGGTGGAGTTAGGAGCAATGTTTTGTGGGCAGGGAGTGGATCTCACAAAGTGCATTCTCGAGGGTGGGGAGAATTAAAAAGAACCTTCTTAAGATGTGGGGGACATTACAAAGAACCTTCTTAAGGGTTGGGGAGATTACAAAGTACATTGATCAGTTAGGGTGGGGCAGAAACAAATCACAATGGTGGAATGTCATCAGTTAAGGCTATTTTCATTTCTTTTGTGGATCTTCAGTTGCTTCAGGCCATCTGGATGTATACGTGCAGGTCACAGGGGATATGATGGCTTAGCTTGGGCTCAGAGGCCTGACATTCCTGTCTTCTTATGTTAATAAGAAAAGCAAAACAAAATAGTGGTTAAGTGTTGGAGAGGTGAAAAATTTTGGGGGTGGTATGGAGAGATAATGGGCGATGTTTCTCAGGGCTGCTTCGAGCGGGATTAGGGGTGGTGTGGGAACCTAGAGTGGGAGAGATTAAGTTGAAGGAAGATTTTGTGGTCAGGGATGATGTTGTGGGGTGATTAGAAGGAGCATTTGTCATATAGAATGATTGGCGATGGCCTGGATACAGTTTTGGATGAATTGAGAAATTAAACGGAAGATATAAGGTCTGAATAAAAGAAGGAGAAAAATAGGTATTAAAGGACTAAGAATTGGGAGGACCCAGGACATCCAATTAGAGAGTGCCCAAGGGGGTCCAGTGTAATTACTTGCTTGGTTGGTGAGTTTTTGGGAAAAGACCATTAGTCCGTTTTACCTTTCCTGAAGATTGAGGACGGTCAGGGGTATGAAGGTTCCACTGAATACCAAGAGCCTGAGAAATTGCTTGGGTATTTGACTAGTAAAGGCTGGTCTGTTATTGGACTGTATAGAGGTGAGAAAGCCAAACTGAGGAATTATGTCTGACAAAAGGGAAGAAATGACCATGGTGGCCTTCTCAGACCCAGTGGGAAAGGCCTCTACACATCCAGTGAAAGTGTCTACCCAGACCAAGAGGTATTTTAGTTTCCTGACTTGGGCATGTGAGTAAAGTCAATTTGCCAGTCCTGGGGGTGGCAAATCCCTGAGCTTGATGTGTAGGGAAGGGAGGGGGCCTGAACAATCCCTGAGGAGTAGTAGAATAGCAGATGGAACACTGAGAAGTGATTTCCTTAAGGATAGATTTCCACAATGGAAAGGAAATGAGAGGTTCTAAGAGGTGGGCTAGCGGCTTGTAACCTACATGGAAGAGGTTATGAAATGATGAAAGAATAGAATGGGCCTGTGAGGCAAGAAGGAGATATTTTCCTTGGTCCAAGAAGCATTTGCCTTGTGTGGGAAGAGATTGATAGGTGGAAGTTTCAGTGGGAGAGCAGGTGGGAGTGACCAGATGAGTAGGAGAAAAACTGCCGTGAGGGATAGAAGTTGGAAGGCTAACTGCTTCTTTAGCTACCTTATCAGCATAAGTGCTGCCCCTAGCAATGGGATCTGATGCCTTTTGGTGGCCCTTACAGTGTATGACTCCAGCTTTCTTTGGAAGTAAAGCAGCCTTGAGAAGAGTTTTCATTAAAGAGGCATTAATGATGGAGGACCCTTGCGTAGTAAGGAAACCTCTTTCAGCCCATATAACAGCATGGTGGTGCAGGATATGGAAGGCATATTTAGAGTCAGTATAAATATTGACAAGTAAATCCTTTGCAAGAGTGAGGGCTCAAATTAAGGCAATGAGTTTGGCTTGCTGAGAGGTAGTGGAGGGGGGCAGAGCAGTAGCCTCAATGATAGATGTGGAAGATACTATAGCATAGCCTGCCTTTGCTGGTGAGTGGCGATTAGGCCTGGTGGAACTGCCATCAATAAACCAGGTGTGATCAGGGTGAGGACCAGGAAAGAAGGAAATATGGGGAAGTGGAGTGAATGTCAGGTGGATTAGAGAGACACAGTTATGGGGGTCAGGTGTGGTATCAGGAATAATGTGGGGGCTAGCCTAAAATGGTAAGGTCAAGTTGTTTGGACGGAAAGGCTACAGGGTGCGGTCCCAGCTCTTGTGTAAGAATTTTGACTGCACAGCCCTGTAGTTTGGCTGTGTGTAATGAAAAGGGTTGGGATGAGTTAGGGAGAGCTAGTGTGGGAGCAGCTTCTAGGGCTGTTTTTAAGGAATGGAAAGAGGAGTGGGGAAAGGATTTAGGATCTATGGATTCAGCTAGGTTTGCTTTTGTGAGTTTATATAATGGTTTAGTCAGGATGGTAAAACTAGGTATCCAAAGGCGGAAGTACCTAACCATGCATAGGAAGGAAAGGAGTTGTTGTTTTGTGGAAGGGGTTGGGTTTGGGAGATTAGCTGGACACAATCAGCAAGGAGAGCACGTGTGTTTTCATGAAGAATTATGCCGAGATAGGTAACGGATGAGGAAGAAATTTCAGCTTGACTGAAGTAATGGGAGCTGTCCGTGAAGCCTTGTGGCAGTACAGCCCAGGTAATTTGCTTAGCCTAATGGGTGTCAGGGTCAGTTCAAGTAAAAGTGAAGAGAGGCTGGGATGAAGGGTGCAAAGGAATGGTAAAGACAGCATGTTTGAGATCCAGAACAGAATAATGGGTTGTGGAGGGAGGTATTGAGGATAGGAGAGTATATGGCTTTGACATCACAGGTTGGATAGGCAAGACAATTCGGTTGATAAGGCACAAATCCTGAACTAACCTGTAAGGCTTGTCTGGTTTTTGGACAAGTAAAATGGGGGAATTGTAAGGAGAGTTTATAGGCTTTAAAAGGCCATGCTGTAACAGGCGAGTGATAACAGGCTTTAATCCTTTTAAAGCATGCTGTGGGATGGGATATTGGCATTGAGTAGGGTAAGGGTGATTAGGTTTTAATGGGATGGTAAGAGGTGCATAATTGGATGCCAAGGAGGGAGTAGAGGTGTCCTATACTTGTGGATTAAGGTGGGGAGGTACAAGGGGAGGATGCGAAGGAGGTGTTGAACTGGGGAAAAGGGTGTAAATGAGGTGAGGCTATAGCCTAGGAATAGTCAGGGAAGCAGATAATTTAGTTAAAATATCTCAGCCTAATAAGGGAGCTGGGCAGGTGTGGATAACTAAAAAGGAGCGCATAAAAGAATGTTGTCCAAGTTGGCATCAGAGTTGGGGAGTTTTAAGGGGTCTAGAAGCCTGGCCATCAATACCCACAACAGTTATGGAGGCAAAGGAAATAGGCCCTTGAAAAGAAGGTAATGTGGAGTGAGTAGCCTCCATATTGACTAAGAAGGGGACGGACTTACCCTCCACTGTGAGAGTTCCCGAAGCTCGGCATCCGTGATGGTCTAGGGGGCTTCCAAGGCAATCGGGCAGCATCAGTCTTCAGCTGCTAAGTCAAGAAGATCTGGGAAGGAGTCAATCAGAGAGCCTTGGGCCAGAGTTCCAGGGGCTCTGGGAGTGGCTGCCGGGTAAGTTGGACAGTCCGATTTCCAGTGGGGTCCCGCACAGATGGGACATGGCATAGGAGGAATCCCAGGCTGCAGGCATTCCTTGGCCTGGTGGCCAGATTTCTGGCACTTGAAGCAAGATCCTGGGGCAGGCAGTCCTGGAGGAATGCCTGGCCGCCGCAGTTCAGGCATTTGGAGTTCTTGTGTGCTGGAGATGTGGCTGGGGTTTGTCTCACAGTGGAGGCAAAGAATTGCCACTCAGAAATACGTTGCTACTTGGCTGCCTCTACTCTATTATTGTACACCTTGAAGGTGAGGTTAATTAGGTCCCTTTGTGGGGTTTGAGGGCCAGAATCTAATTTTTGGAGCTTTTTCTAATGTCGGCAGCGGATTGGGTAATAAAATGCATATTGAGAATAAGACGGCCTTCTGGCCCTTCTGGGTCTAGGGCAGTAAGCCATCTAAGGGTTGTTGCCAAACAGGCCATGAACTGGGTTGAGTTTTTATATTTGATGAAAAAGAGTCTAAACCCTGATTTGGGAGAGGTCGGAAAAAGGAGCATTAACCTTGGCTATGCCTTCAGCTCCAGCCACCTCTTTAAGAGGAAATTGTTGGGCACGTTGGGGAGGGCTAGTCGAGGAATGTAACTGTAAGCTGGACTGGGTGTGAGGAGGGGAGGTGATAAAAGGATTATAGGATTGGGGAGCGGAGGCTGAGAAAGAATTGGGACCTGGCTCGGCCTGGTGAGGAGCAGCCTGGGGAGGAGGGGAGAGGTTAGATGGGTCTGTAGAAAAGGAGCATTCAAAGGACTCAGAGCTTGGGGTGGAGACTGAAGGAACAGACCTCAGAGAAAGACGAAAGATTTGGGACGAGTCGCATTGGGAGCAGAGACTAAGGAGGGACCAGTGTATAAAACAATGCCTGGATGTCAGGCACATCAGACCCATTTGCCCATTTTTCAACAAAAATCATCCAGGTCTTGTAAAATGGAGAAATCAAAAGTGTCATTTTCTAGCTATTTAGAACCATTATTGAGTTTGTATTGGGGCCAAGCGGTGTTGCAGAAGAAAATAAGACGCTTAGGTTTTAGGTCAGGCGAGAGTTGAAGAGGTTTTAAGTTTTGGAGAACACAGGCTAAGGGAGAAGATGGGGGAATGGAGGGTGGAAGGTTGCCCATAGTAATGGAGGTAAGTTTAAAGAGAAAGGTAGAGACATGGAGATGGGAGTAGGTGAGCAGCCAAAGCAGGTGTCCCCGCAATTGACTTGCCACCAAGGGAATGTGGGTGAATGACCAAGGCAGGCTTCCCCGCGGTGATCAGACACCAATGGAGTGTGAGTGAATAATCAGGCAGGTGTCCCCGCAGTGATTAAACACCAAGGGAAGACTGTCTTCCCAAGTCCGTGACTGGCGCTGGAGTCCACAGATAAAATGTGTTTCCTTTGTCTCTGCTAGAGAGGAAAAAGAACTGGAGTTGGAAGGACTGGGAGATTGAAGGGTAGCGAGAGAGGGAGATTGAAGGGTAGCAAGAGAGGCTGGAGAAGAGAGTGAAAAGACTGCTTACCCAATTTGAAATCCATGAGATGTTCCTTGGGCTGGTTGGTCTGAGGACCCGAGGTTGCAGGTGGATCTCCTCAAGGAGTGAGGGCAAGGACAGGGGACTGGTCTCCTGAAGGAGTCCTCCTGTCCCGGGTTTCAGCACCCAATGTCATGCACGTCCATGTGAGGAGACCACCAAACAGGCTTTGTGTGAGCAACGAGGCTGTTTATTTCACCCGGGTGCAGGCGGGCTAAGTCCGAAAAGAGAGTCAGCAAAGGGTGGTGGGATTATCATTAGTTCTTATAGGTTTTGGGATAGGCAGTGGAATTAGGAGCAATGTTTTGCGGGCAGGGGGTGGATCTCACAAAGTACATTCTCAAGGGTGGGGAGAATTACAAAGAACCTTCTTAAGGGTGGGGGAGATTACAAAGTACATTGATCAGTTAGGGTGGGGCAGAAACAAATCACAATGGTGGAATGTCATCAGTTAAGGCTATTTTCACTTCTTTTGTGAATCTTCAGTTGCTTCAGGCCATCTGGATGTATACGTGCAGGTCACAGGGGATATGATGGCTTAGCTTGGGCTCAGAGGCCTGACAATTATCTTGCCCAGGCTGTGAGCTCCTGGCCTCAAGCGATCCACCTCCCTCGGCCTCTCAAAGTGCTGAGATTACAGGTGTGAGCCACTGCACCCAGTTGCTCACTGTTATTTGGCAACCAGAATGTTCACTTTGATGATAACGTTAGTATTTCTCCATTATTCCTGGTTTGATTTTATATGTCTAATGATTAACAGTTCACAAAATGCTTTCTTGTCTCATTGGAAACACAAGTTTTTTCATCTTCTCAGCTTCTAGTCATTGTTCTAGTCTTCCTCTTGTGGGAAGGGGAAGAGGACTAAAATGACTTCTCAAATTCCTTGTGAGTGCTATTAAAATAACAGTAAGCTCTGTTGTATATCCAAGGTGAGGACCTTGCTCTTGGACTCCTTTTCCCCAGAGCCTTTAGGCTATAATCTCAGAAGTTCATTCCTACTTCAGTTTTGCTCTCCATTTTCCCTTTATTCCATTCCTGATCATGCCTTCCAGGTCATGCTCTATCTGGGAATTCTGTTTCTGTCAAAAAGTAGAAGGAATTTAGAACTTAGGGATTATTCTGCCCGATGTGTTCATTTTACAGAGGAGTTCACTGAGGCAGAGAGCCAACAAATGTCAATGTTAAACCCGCAAATAAGTGGGAGAGCTGGGCTTGAACCTGAGACTACTCTTCTGCCAGATGTCTTTTAAAGACATCAAGCTGTCTTTAAAAGTTACCTGTCAAACGAAATATTCTCTCCAACATAATGTGTGCTTCTCTTATATAGCTAGCCTATAAATATTTGGTTACTGTTGCAATAGAGATCTACCCAATTTTATAATATTTCACAGATTATATTGTATATTTTCAATTCTTCCAGAGGGTGCTTATTCACCTAGTGTGAATGGTCTGTGTTGGTCTTCGAATCAACAATCATTTATGGAGCATCTACTATGTGCCAAGCATAATACTGGCATTGGGGACATGAGAACCAATGCCCTTCCACTCTCCCCGTGGTGGGTTTTGGTCTGATTTTAACTGGAAGTATTATTTGGATTTGCGTAGGCTCATTCAACATTGGATCATTAGTAACTCTTTGGATTTAGTGTAAATGGTCCTGCAAATGTGAGAAAATTAGTAACAAGAATTGAACTCTAACAAGGTGTTCAAATGCTGACGTTAAAGCCTTTACCTAGGCAGGCGTGGTGGCTCACACTTGTAATCCTAGCACTTTGGAAGGCTGAGGCGGGCAGGGCGCTTGAGGCCAGGAGTTCGAGACCAGCCTGGGCAAAATGGTGAAACCCCGTCTTTAAAAAAATACAAAAAGTAGCCAGATATGGTGGCGCACAACTATAGTACCAGCTACATGGGAGGCTGAGGCGGGAGGATGGTTTGACCCTAAGTGGCGGAGGTTGCAGTGAGCCGAAATAGTGCCACTACACTCCAGCCTGGGTGACAGAGCAGGACACTGTCTCAAAAATAAATACATAAATAAAGCCTTTACCTGTGCATTTAGGATTTTTTGCACTGCAGAGGACCCAATAACCTTTATCTATGTATCATCTGTCTGTCTGTCTATCTATCTAATCTATAGAGAAGGTCTCACTCTGTCACTCAGGGTGGTGCGATCATAGTTCACCGCAGCCTCCAACTCCTGCGCTCAAGCGACCCTCCCGCCTCAGCCTCCTGAGTAGCTGAGACCACAGACACTGGCCACCATCCGCCTTGGCCTCCAAAAGTGCTGGGATTACAGGCGTGAACCACCCAGCCAAGAGCCACTATTTAAATGTCGCCAAGTGTGGTTTAAAAAGTTTCCCAATTTTGAGGGGGGCAAGGGTTGAAAAACTATTAGGTACTATGTTCAGCACCGAAGTGACGAGATGATTCGTACCCTGAACCTTAGCATCACACAATATACCCAGGTCACATCTGCACATGTAGCCCCTGAATCTAAATAAAAGTTGAAACTATAAAAAAAAAAAGTCTCCCAAATTTGTTACAAAAATGCCAAAGAAGGTTAATCTCGGGTAATCGAATTCCGTTTCCTGGTGTTTTCCTTTATTCTTTTTTTCTTCCAGCCGGCTCCACCTCCAGAGAGGCCCAACAGGGGGCTCGCGCGGTCGTTTGGGCTCGGCTGCCGTAGAAGCCGGGCGCACTGGGCCGGAGCTGCCCCGCCGGGGTTGGGTCGTGGCTGCCAGGGCGCGTCGCCAGGAGGCCTCGCGGGCCGCCCTTCCGCTCTCCCGGGGCTGGGCGGCGCTGTCCGGCTCTTCCTGCCGCGCTCTGGCCACTCCCCCTCGCCCCTCGCTCGGCTTGGCCTTGGCGGCCGTGCTCTGCAGGCAGTGCCTCCCTCGGGCGTGGGTCTGCAGGTGCAACCCCGACTCCTCCCTGAGCCCCGCAAGGCAGTCCCGGGGTGCTCCCGGCGGGGCTGCCCGACTGACCCTTCCCTTGTTCTGTGTTGCAGGAGAGCCGGACAGGGCAGCGGCCGGCACTACCGCGCCGCGATTTGCGCAGAGCTGAAGAAGCCCCTGACCATTGAAGAGGTGGCCCCCGCCCCGTCGGGCCTCACGAGGTAGGGGGCTGGCTTATCCCCTTCTACCCTCCCCTTCTCCCCGCCACCACACACTCCCCGCAGGCTTCCTTCTTGAATCAAGTTCCCAGTTCTGAAGCGAGGGGGCGACCGAGAGAGTGGAGGGCAACTTCGTCCTGGGATAGCTAGGGGGCTGAAGCCCTTTCTAAGGTCTAAAGTGCTAAAGGAAGATTGTTCTCCCAAAACACGCCTATAGGCCTCTTTCTCAATGCTAAGAGCTGTTGCCTTAGAAACAGAATTCTGATTTGCACACGACTTTGTACGTGCAAGTTATTGGTTTAACACAGGTACATGGACCTCATCCTTTGCTTCCTTCCACCTCAGTGCCGGAATCGAATTATTCGGCCTCTGCCTCCCAGAAACCAGCCCGGTAACCTCCGTGTTTCCATGTGAACATACGCTTCTGGTATATTGCAGAGATTTGGGATGGGGTTCGTTTAGGGATGTGGGCAGCTGGTCCACTGAAATGTGGACATCACTTTGGCCTTGCCTATTGACCACTCTAGTAACACAGTGTCATCTGGTGTGGAGATGAGAACCTCAGACAGCGTGAAGCAGGCAGTGGGCCTCAGTGTTGGAGACCGCCAGGGAGAGGGAGAAAGGCAGCCATAGCCCTGAAGTGTTACCAGCATGGAGCCTGTTAACTAACATGGCTAACACGGATTATTTGAATGAGCACATGATGGCAGCCAATCTACTTCCTGGGATTCACATGCTGAACGACATTCATCCTCAAATCATCCTTAAATCTAGGTGGAGTGGCTGGAGAACACATGTGTGCCCTGTGTATGCCTGTCAATAACTGATGTGTCCTGCATGGAATGTGTCCGGGCTGAGGGCTAGGCTCCTTTGTTCTGTTATTTGTCCTAGACATTGCATTGTAAGGAATTAGCCCATGAGAGCTGTGACTATGTTTGTTTTACTCACTACTAAATCCCTTAAGTCTAAAATGGTTCCTGGCATGTGGCAGAGGCTTAAAAAATTGTTGAATGAATGAATTTTGTAGATAAAAATGTCTTCTCACCAATATGGCCACCTCTGTACAAACAAATCAATATCATCCCTTTGGTGTCTCAGCTTTCATTTCTTCCAGTAATTCCAACCCCTGTTGGGATGTGTTGGTTTATGACAATGGTTGTCTAGCACAGCGGTCCACAACCTTTTTGGCACCAGGGACCAGTTCTGTGGAAGAGAGTTTTTTCATGGACTGATGGGGGTTGGAGGGGATGGTTTTGGAATGAAACTGTTCCACCTCAGATCCTCAGGCATTAGATTTTCATAAGGAGTGCGCAACCTGGATCCCTTGCCTGTGTAGTTCACAATAGGGTTCGCACTTCTATGAGAATCTGATGCCGCCACTGATCTGACGGGAGGCAGAGCTGGGCGGTATGCTTGCTTTGTCTGCTCACCTCTTGCTGTGCAGCTGGATTCCTGACAGCCTACCGGTCTGTGGCCCCGGGGATGGGAACCCCTGGTCTTGGGGCTTGTTAAAACAGAACGCTAGGCTTTGTCTTCAGAGTTTTCTGATTCAGTAGGTCTGGGATGGGGCTTGATAATTTGAATTTCTTTTTTTTTTTTTTTGAGATAGGGTCTCACTCTGTCACTCAGGCTGGAGTGCAGTGGCATGATCATGGCTCACTGCAACCTTGACCTCCCAGGCTCAAGCAGTTCTCCCACCCCAGTCTCCCAAGTAGCTGAGACCACAGGCACATGCCACCATTCCTGGCTAATTTTTTAATTTTTATTTTTGTAGAGATGGTTGCCCAGGCTAGTCTCGAACTCCTGGGCTCAAGTAATTCTCCTGCTTTGGCCTCCTGAAGTGCTGGGATTACAGGCATGAGCCATTGTGCCTGGCCTGTGCCAGGTGATACTGATGCTAGTGGTCTGGGGCCACATTTTGAGAACCGTGGGCTTACAAGGCCTAGAGAAACTACTGGCTACACTGCTGTAGGTCTGTCTCAGCTATGGCACTATCACAAAACATAGAGGCTGGGGATCTGGGACTAGGGTGAAGGATTCCAGATTCCCCAAACAGCTGATCATTTTACCCTTCTGTTTAAAACTCATTAATGACTTCCCATTGTTCCTAGTATGAAAATTAAGATCTTCAGTAAGGAGGCCGGATGCGGTGGCTCACGCCTGTAATCCCAGCACTTTGGGAGGCTGAGGCAGGCGGATCACGAGGTCAGGAGTTCGAGACCAGCCTGGCTAATATGGTGAAACCCTGTCTCTACTAAAAATACAAAAAAAGTTAGCTGGGTGTGGTGGTGCATGCCTGTAATCCCAGCTATTTGGGAGGCTGAGGCAGGAGAATTGCTTGAACCGGGGAGGCAGAGGTTGCAGTGAGCTGAGATCATGCCACTGCACTCCACCCTGGGCAACAGTGTGAGAGTCCGTCTCATAAAAAAAAAAAAAATCCTCAGTAAGCCTTCAAAGTCTCTTGTGTCCCCACTGTAGTGTCTTTGTACATGCCATTGCTTTTGTCTGTGCCAAGGCTTTTACCTCCTATTTTGAATAGTTAACTCTCAGTTGTTAGTTCAAAGTGTTGCTTACTTAGGAATGCTTTTCCAGACTTCCCTAAGTGGTCAAATCCTTCCATTATGTGCTTTCATAGCACCATATATTTTTTATCATTAATGCTTGGTACTGGAGTTATAACTTAATATATGTATCTTCATTATTATCTGGTTAATATCTGTTTTCCTTCCTATACTTTAGCTTCATGAAGGCAGAGGCCTTGCCCATGAGTGTGTGCCGGCTCTTACTTTAGTACCTGGCATGTCGTTGTCATTCAGTAACTATTTTGGTATGATTGAATGAACATTGTCTCTGTGGATGTGTACTATTCTGCTTTGCTGCTCTATTTCTTTTGTAGGTCAGAGTTGATGTCCATTTCTGTGGAGTTAACTTTGGTGATATTTTGATCTGCCATGATCAATATCAGGAAAGGCCCCATCTTCCCTTCATACCTGGTGAGTATGGGGAGACCAAGTGACTGCTTCAGGAAAAAAAGATACAGGGAGTTTTCAGAATCATGCCCTTGGGCTCAGGCAGTGCTCTGTTGGTGTCTGCCTGCCATCGGTGATGTTTCAGTTATATGTGTCCATCTCACTGTGTATTGGGATCACTGGATTGTGAGCCCCATGAGGGCAAAGTCTATGCCTGTCTTGATCAACATTATATCCCCCAGCTTAGCATTGTACATGGCTCTTAGTAGGTGCTCAATAAATACTCTAAAAATGAAGAAATGAACAAATGAATTTTCACCAGAATTATCATTGGTCCTAGCCATTCATTCCCTTTCCTTGCTGGGTATTGCCCCAATTTTGTTTCTTCACTGAAGGATCACAGACATCTGTTTGCAGCTAAAACTTTCAGCCTCACAGACACATTCCCAATAAAACCTAATGCCAGGCCGGGCATGGTGGCTCACGCCTGTAATCCTAGCACTTTGTGAGGCTGAGGCGGGCGGATTGCCTGAGCCCAGGAGTTCAAGACCAGCCTGGGCAACAATGGTGAAACCCTGTCTCTACCAAAATACAAAAATTAGCCGGGCGTGGCGGCGTGCGCCTGTAGTCCCAGCTACTCGGGAGGCTGAGGCAGGAAAATTGCTTGAACCTAGAAGGCGGAGGTTGCAGTGAGCCAAGATCATGCCACTGCACTCCAGCCTGGGCAACAGAGTGAGACTCCATCTCAAAAACAAAACAAACAAACAAACAAAACCTATTGCCAAAGGATCAGAGAGAAGAAGAGTGGATTTCTTAGCAGCCCTCTGCCTGATTTTTGTTCCCAATCTACTTCTAGATCCTGAACATGTGGACAAGTGACTGATTTTTGTTGTTGAAATTTATTTAAAGGGATGTAAGTATAGCTTAGCATGTATATAGTACATGTACATTTTATACAGATATATATCATGAAAGATAGAGTGATTGCAAATAGTTACCATGTTTTGTTTTCAGGGTGTTTGATTGTATCTCGACAGTTAGAACCATTTCCTTCTGTTTATATTTGCTGAAATACTGGTTGGGGGGAAGATGTCATACACAATTGAGTTATTCCCCTGGCAGCTCAAGTAGGAAACATGATCATTAATTCAGAAATTTCAAAGGTGAAAGAGGAAAGGGCAGACAGCACCAGTTCATCCAGTTGAGCCAAGTACTGTCTGAATAAACACAGTTCATGTCCTTGAGGGCCCTACAGGCCAGCAGAAGAGACTTGAAAACAGATAAATAAATAGGATGAACATTGTCACTGGGGTGCTATAGGAGGTCCCAGTGATTAGGGTCAAAAGTACCTGTGTACCTGTGATTCTCTGTGCTTTTGCACATTCTTGAAATTTTCATTTGTGTCATGGTAAGATTGAGACTGCTATAGCTTCCCAGGTTGTGATGGTGAAATCTTATATTTACTTTCCTGTGCTTTGAGTATAACACCTTACCTCTCTACCTGCATATGGAGAGGAGGAGGGGCACCTAAATCCTCAGCTCCGAAAGCTGTTGGAATAGCCTGTCGATCAGTGTTTTCTCATCTCCATGGTGTTGTGTTTTACAGATAACCTAATCTTTAAACAATGTGTTTTTAGGAATGGAGTTTTCTGGGACAGTATTGGAGACAGGCACAGATGTCAGGACAGTTAAAGAGGTAAATTAATTGAAGTCTAGGGAATCAATGTATATGTAGCTATGAAAAATATGCTAACTTCATTTGTAGCCAAAGGGTCTTGCTTCTACTGGCTTTTGCCTGCAGACACCAAAGGGAAACCTAACTAGAAAGGTAAGAAACAAAATTCTTTCTGGGGAAAGGAAGTAATTGGAAGTTCCTGGCTGCATTAAACTTTTCATTATGAATAAAAGGCGGCACCTCAGTCTTTAACCAAGAGGACAGAGAATTTGATTCTCTTGTGAAATTAAGACTGGGCTTCTAATTCAAATCAACCTTTCCCTTACTCTCTCTCTTCGTCTCAAATGTGCTCACTCAAATTGGCTTCACAGCCTGGTGGTGGTATTGAGAGAGTTATTATTTTATTTACTAAACAGTAACTCTGAATAATTAAGACCAACCTGTGTCTTATGGAGTCAGAGATGTGCATTTTTTTTTCTTTTTTGATTAACTCAGGAAAAGGAATGCAAGGTCATACATTTGCACATATCCTTAATGGTATGTTTCCTTTAGGGAGATAGAGTTATTGGCACAAGAAACTTTAATTGTATGGCTGAAGAATGCATCACTGACCAGAAGGTATCTGTACCACTCAAGATTAATGGTTGAAGATGTTTTTTCTCCTTTGTTTTTCTTTAATTTCCACCTATCCCTCATTCCTGTCTTCCCCTCTCCCTCTTTTTCTTTGTATTTATTTGGTCATGTCTTGTTTCTCAGCTAAGCACTTCATTTTTTCAAATGTTAAACTCCTTCTCTTCATTAATGTGACAATACTTTGCACAGAGCTTTGTTTGCATTGAGGGTTTTAATGAAGAACAACATTTGTTTTCTGAGTCCTTGAGCTGGCTGTTCATTTGGACTAGGTAGTTTTAGTAGAAAAGCTGGTTTTGGGCATTGAGCTGGATGTAATGGGCTTCTCCCGGACACAAAGCTTATGAAAGAGATAGCCCTGGGAATGGAGCCAGCCAGGGTAGTCAAGCATGGTTGTGCAGGGTGTGAATGGTGCCCCCTGGTGGTGGACAGTACACAATTGTCCCCACCAGCTTTACTGAGGTAAAACTGACATACCAGACCATTCACCCATCACAGTACAGTGATCTGTGTTCCATTCTCTACCTGTTGGCTCCTTTCTGAGCCAGATGCTAGCCTTGGGGTTTTGAAGTCTGATGCATTCAAGTTCTGAAATCTGCTACAGCTTGCTTAGTTTTGACTTCCACTGGGCTTGGTTATGGGCAAGTGTTTCCCTTTACAAATCAGTCACTGAATCAAATCCTAATATTTACTGAGCAGCCTTTATGACTTAGGTACATACACTCAATCTGTAAGTCACTGTTATCTCTTTTTTAGGACCTGTGGCAGATTCCAGAAACGGTCTCCCTATAAGAAGCTGCTGTCCTCCCTATAACTTATGGCACTGCGATTTTTGCTCTTGAGCACTGGGCCCGTACCCAGCCTGGGTAAGGACTGTGTAGATGACAGAAGGCTAGAAAGTACCCTTCTCTTGATATCAGAAGTGTCCGACAAGGCCATGCCCCACCTCTTCCCTTCCCTTCCCTTCCTTTTGGCTGAGGAAAGGCCAAAGGGAGGTAGCCACTTGAGACTGGGGTTTTTTGACTGTGAGGACATCCTTCTGTCTGAGAGGAGATGATAGGCTGTGAACTTGGCCATTGTGAATTGGAGAAATACCTCTCTGAAATGTGACCGCCCTGGAGATCTCATAAAAGATATTAAAGTGTAGATAGTTGGTTTATTTAAACCCATTTCACTCTGAGTTTATTAGAGGCCTATGGTATTTGTTTCTGTGAGGCCTTGTTGAGTGTGTCAGATGGGACATTTCAGAAGAAAAGGTGCTGAAGTTTGACTCTTTACCTGGAGCATACGTACTACTTCTTGATCTTTTCAGAGAGCTGAGACTCAGAATTGCTTCAGAGAGGTGGGTTTAGTTGAGCAGTGGCCATTACATGCTCATCACCTTGTAACATTGGGCAGTATCTAATATGAGAAGGATTTTAAGATAGAATTTCTGAAGAATAAATTGGAGTGGTAGCTCAAAGGAAGGGTTGCCACTGATATGAGGGAGAGGCTACCTAGAGAGATTCAGGAATATTTTTCCTGGGAGGTCTTCAAAACTGAACCCAATTAGCACTAATCTAGAAGTCACATCCATAAGCTTACAGGGTGGAGAACAGATGTATATGAAGGTTTGAATGAAACGACCTCTAACATTCTTGCTTTAAAATGTTCTGTTTCTAAAATATTTGTGAAATCATATTACTGGTTGACTTTTGAAGGTTTCTGAAGTAGTATTCATCTTTCTTTGGCACAGAGTTGTTTTAGTGACGGCAGCAGCTGGAGCCACAGGCCTTGCAGTGATGTGGCAACAAATGTTCTTCAGGCCAAGGTTATTTGTATGTTAGAGTCACCACTTAAAAAAATCATAACTCCAGTTTTCAAACATATATTTATTCAAACAATATATTCATTCATTGATTAAAAATCATGTGCAAGGCACTGGGGATATAAAGTAACCCAGAGCAGGGTCTTGCCATCTATTCGCTTACAGACTAGGGAGGGGGCCTAGAAGCAAATCACTCATCCTTCCAGCTACTAGACCCTGGCAAGGTCTGACCCACTTCATGCCTTCTGCACATGCTATTTTCTCTACCTGTAATTCTCAGAGCTGTCGTTCAGATTTAAACTCAAATGTCACTTTTTCAGAGAAGTATTCTCTGTCCCTCAGTCTAGGTGAGGCCCCTCTCCCTCCTCTGTATATATGATTTCATAGCGCCTTCTACTTCTCTTTCATAATACATAGCTCAGAGTGTGGTTACTTGTGTCATTATCGGGTTATTGTCTCCCTCTTACCGGATTGTAATCCCCATAAAGGCAGTGACAGTGTCTCTTTGGTTCATCTCTGTAGTCCTGCACCTAGCATGGTACCTAGAACATAGTAGGCCCTCAAGAACTATTTCTTAAATTAATGAATGAATAAAATAATGAAAAAAGACTTAGGTCTCTTCAGAAGTATCTTTCTGAGGCTGTGAGTGTTGGAAAAGGGGGATTTCTTGGAGAAGATGGACATTTAAACTGACTTTTAAAGAATTGGTGGCAGTTGAATAGAGGAAGAAGGGAAGTGAAGGCCATTTCAGTGGTGGGAGGACTTATTAGAAGATAGAGAACTAGGAACTAGCATGATGCATTCAGAGAATTGCAAATAGTATCTCTGGAGCCAGGGACCTGGGGGGAAATGGTGGAAGGTGGCTCTAGAGAGGAGGGCAGAGATAAGATCACGAGGCCCTTGTGTGGGGCTGAAGAATTTGAACATTTATTGGAAGCTATTGAGAGGAGTTGAGGATTTAAAGTAGGGAAGTGACATGATATTTTTGCATTTGGAAAAGTTCACTCTGGTAGCCGTGGGGATGAGGGATAGGGGAAAGGTCAAGGGTAGTCTGGAAGCAATAGGACAGGCTCTTGGAGCAATCTGAGCCAGGATTAGGATAGGCTACCTGAACCAAGGTAGTGGAAACAATGCATTGAGAGATACTGAAGTGGAAAAAAAATAGATAATTTGGTACCTGGAGAGCATCCTGCTCTAGTCGAAAGAACAAGGACTTTAAAGTTAGCCTGACGTAGGTTCAAATTCCAGCTCTGCCTCCAGCTTAATATCGTCAGTTTTCTCACTTGTAAAAGAATGCTCTCTCCATGGAGTTGTTGTGGGAATACTGGGATTACACGTGCAGTGCCTATTAGAGGGCGGGGCATGTCAGTAAGAATCTCTTTAAAAAGAATCCTGTTATTATTAGACATTGAGTGGGAAGGAGCAAACTAAGTTAACTCGTGGAGTTGCCATCTAATTGAGATTGAGAACACAGGCAGGAATAGTGAGGTGGGTTTTGGCTGTGTTGAATGTGAGATTCCTGTGGAGCATGCAATTGGATAGCCAGAGGGCAGCTGGGTATATAGGTTTGGAAATAATTGGATTGGTCTGGAATTCCTTTAGGGGATATCTCTCCTTTCTCCTATTAAGTTCCATTTGGGAAGGACATGTGAGTTCTGAAAGTGATCATAGATACCAGGAGGCTCCTCAAGTGATATGAACACATTTCATGTTAACAGGATGGGCTTTTAGCTCCTGTCTGGGGGAGAGACTATAATTGGTTTTATTGTCTAGAATTATTGGTTATTTAACATTTCGAGGAAGATAAAATTGTACAAATTGTCTTAAATAGTTATAAATTGTTATAAATAGTAGATAGAAAAGCTCACTTTAATTAATATATTAAAATTAACCTAAGCTGTATTTTCTTGAACCTCAATAATGGTTTTAAACAAAAGCAAACAAAAATATAAATGTTACCATGCCACCTATGTGGAACAGGTCATTTTGATTACACCTCGAATCCACAGCATTTCATATTGCTTCCAAAGTGTCTCCGCGGCAATTATCTTACCCTTGATCCTCACAAAGCCCCTGGGATGTGGGCAGTGTAAGTGTTTATTATCCCTATTTCACAGATCAAGAAAGCGAGGCACCAAGAGAGAAAATGGTTCACTGCAGGTCCCATGGAGACCTAGTGAGAATCTCGGGATTCAATTCAGGTGCCTGACCCTAGAGCAGTGTCTGCCCACTGTGGCACTGTTTGCTAATAGCCCTCAGTGAACTGCAACTATTTCAGGGTTCCACCAGGGAATATTTGAGGGAAGCCTTTAGTTTCAAATAGTTATGAGTAAGTTTGGAATCTTTTAAGGGCACCAGTGTTCTTGGAGTATTTCATTGCAAATTCACTTTGAGACTAAAGTGCTTGGGCTGGTGGATGCTGCCCCATGGTGAGGCACGTCTAGGCAATGCTTGAGTGTTTGCAGCTTTTCTGGAGACTTCCAAACCCCAGAATTCCCCACAGTATGGCTCACCACCATCTATGCCATCTGTGTCGGGCCTTAGGTATGGCTTTCTCCTAGGGTGATGGAGTGGAAAAGCATGGGCTTTGGAGTAACGCAGCAGTGGACTTGAGTAATTGTTCTAACACCTGCAACCTGGATGACCCTGGTTGATTGCTTTACCTCTCTGAGTCTATGTCTCTGTCTGGAAACTGGAAGTAATTATATCTCCTCAATAATGTTCTTATGAGGTTCAAATAGAAAAAATGATTGCATGGTGTAACAATGGCTTCAGTTTATCTAACACTTTGTTTTCCAAGTGCTTTGTATACAGTGTCCCATTTAATTCTTTTTCCTTTATTTCTCTTGAGCTTGTGCCTGGAGATAATTTTTTTTTTTTTTTTAAACGGAGTCTTGCTCTGTCGCCCAGGCTGGAGTGCAGTGGTAAGATCTCGGCTCGCTGCAACCTCTGACTCCCAAGTTCAAGCAATTATTCTGCCTCAGCCTTCTGAGTAGCTGGGACTACAGACACACGCCACCATGCCCAGCTAATTTTTGTATTTTTAGTAGAGATGGGGTTTCCCGATATTGGCCAGGCTGGTCTTGAACTCCTGACCCTCTGATCCGCCCACCTTGGCCTCCCAAAGTGCTGGGATTACAGGTGTGAGCCACCGCGCCCAGCCCGTGAATTTTTTTTTTTTTTTTTGAGATGAAGTCTCGCTCTGTTGCCCAGGCTGGAGTGCAGTGGCACATCTTGGCTCACTTCAGCCTCCACTTCCCAGGTTCAAGCGATTCTCCTGCTTCAGCCTCCCAAATAGCTGGGACTACAGGTGTGTGCCACCATGCCCAGCTAATTTTTGTATTTTTAGTAGAGATGGGGGATTCACCATATTGGCCAGGCTGGTCTTGAACTCCCGACCTTGTGATCTGCCCACCTGGGCCTCCCAAAGTGCTGGGATTACAGGCGTGAGCCACCGTGCCTGGCCTCCGATAATTTTTTAAATGTCTTACTTTACTGATGAGGTAACTGAAACCTTGAGAAGCTGGCAGGCAGTATGGAGGTTAAATGCATGGACTCTGGAGATGAATTACCTGGGTTTGGACCCCAGTGCTGTCTCCCATTTGCTGTGCGACCTTCCTTGGGCAACAAGTTACTTAACTTCTTTTGCCTCAGTTTCTTCATCTATAAAACAAGGATAATAATACTGTATATTTCATTGGGCTATTACAATTAAATGAGTTATTCATATACGTAAAATGTTTAGAATGTTAACTGGCAAATAGTAACAAAATGTTGTTTTGTTACTAAGTATTTTGCCTAGGTCAACACAGCTAGTGAGTGGCAAAGCCAGAAGTTGGACTAAGGTCTCTCTAACCTCAAGATCTTTCTATTGAATCATGTTTTACCCTCTAGGAAGTCTTTCCTGATCCTCTAGATTTAGACTGGGTACCTCTTGTTTACATTTCTGGACCCCTGTTTATTTCCCCCATCACTCTGCTGTATCTTGCTTTCTTGGCTCTAAAGGATCCATCTTGTATCCTTACTGCTTGATTCATAGTAGATGCTCAATAAATGGTGGTTTTCATTTGAATTTGAGAAGACTTTCTGAATGTCTCTTGAACCACCTTCTAGCTATCCTTGTTAGGGTTCCAGGATTCCTAGAAATGTGGACCTCATGGCTAGTAGGGCATGGAGGGGCCAGTGGGATGGTCTGTGTGTTGGGCCTGATGTGTGGGCTCAAGGCCAGTGCCAGGGCAGCAAGGTCACAATGATTTCCTTGAGTAGCACCCTTTGGCTGGAGATGGGGTAGGTGGGGTGCCCCTTTCTTGGGACATGTTCTGGATAATCAGATATCTTGTGTTCTTGATGCAGGTAATATAGCTGCTGCTGGAAGTGACGAGAAGTGCAAGCTGGCGATGCAGAGGGGTGCGCAGTCCAGCGTGAACTACAGTCAGGGCAGCCTGAAGGATGCAGTGAGGAAGCTGGTGGGCGAGGGCGGGGTGAATGTGGCCATCGACATGGTGGGAGGAGACATCTGCCTGGAGGCTCTCCGCAGGTGCATGGGGTGGTCTGTCTAGAGTGGGCTGGAGCTGAAACCTTTCCTGATCTCTGCCTTCCTTCTGGCCTTGCTTCTCTCTCATCTTTGCTGTTCACTTCTTCTGTAGGCATCAGCATCAACGAGAACAGCAAGTGGGTGGGTGAAAAGGAATAGAAGCAGAGAAAATCAGGAAATGCTTATATATAGCAAAAACAAAATACCCATCTGGAAAATATCCAAAAAATGACTGCAGACTCTCTTAGTTGGCAATGCCAAATGCTTTAGAAATTATTCATGTGTTAAATTCAGCTATGCCAGTTCTCACTAACTACTTTATATCCATGTCTGTGGGGAATTCTTGCAGAGGGCATTGTTCAGCTATTAGAATTACTGGGGTGGCAGTTCCCCTTTTCCCAGTTCATTGTGGACCAAACTACAGGCTCTTCTGATCTTACTGCTTTCTGAAGCAGCCAGCAGCGTAGATAATTCCTTGACTTGTTTTATTTAAAAAATATCACTGGAGATTTAGTAGGAGTGTTGTATCACACCAATTCTCATTCTGTTTTCAACCAAGGATTCTGGAGTACTCTGATAGCATTGGTTTCATTTCTCATGTCGTCCTGGCAAGCATAATTTTGTAGTTTATCTCAGTTTCAGGTAGAAGCCGCAGAAGCAGAGAGCAGCCTACCCACAAAAGGGGTCCAGTTGGTTCTCTAGCCCCTGAGCTGAGTGGCAGGCAGTCTATATGTTTGCTCATCTCTGCACTGTGCCTGGTGCTGTGCTTAGAGGAGAAGCAAAGGAAGGAGTGTGTAGTCCAAGTGGAAAGCCAGGATAGACAGCTGGTAAAACTCGCCCATCTCTTGCCTTCCTTCTTGCCTTCTGGATAATTGTGTTTTTGCAATAGCTTCTCATTTCCCTTCTAAAGAAGAAAAGCAAAAAGCAAAAGCCAAACAAATATACACATATTTTATATCAAAGATGTTTGCAAAAGTTGTTTCTGTAACTCATTGCTTAGCAATGGTACCGTAGGGGAATTTTCATACTGGGCTACAGAACACTTCCACATTTTTGTAGTTTATTTAAAATTCTCTAAAGAGGCACATGTGTTAAAGGAATCCTAAAGTAAGTCTTTGTATAAAGCAAATGGTCCTTCCCTCATTAAAGTGTATGTCTTCTTATTCCTGCTTCCTAAGTTCATAATCTTCAAACTGAGTTGTTTCAGTACAACCTATGGAATGACATTGCCCAATTTTCTTCCACAAATTGGTTGAGGTAGTTAAATAGATAGTCTTGATTCTCCATTTTTTTCTGAGATAGGGTCTCACTCTGTCACACAGGCTGGAGCACAGTGGTGCAATCATGGCTCCATGGCTCACTACGGCCTTGACCTCCTGGGCTCAAGCAGTCCTCCTCCCTCAGCCTCCTGAGTAGCTGGGTGTATTAGTCTGTTCTTACACTGCTAATAAAGACATACCTGAGAATGGGTAATTTATAAAGGAAAAAGGTTTAATTGACTCACTGTTCAGCATGGCTGGGGAGACCTCAGGAAACTCACAATCATGGTGGAAAGGGAAGCAAACACGTCCTTCTTCACATGGCAGCAGCCAAGGAGAAGTGCTGGAGAAAGCCCCTTATAAAACCATCAGATCTTTTGAGAACCTACTCACTATCACGAGAACAGCATGAAGGTAACTGCCCCCTTGATTAAATTACCTCCCACTGGGTCCCTCCCACGACATGTGAGGATTAGGGGAACTACAATTCAATGTGAGATTTGGATGGCGACACAGCAAAACCATATCACTGGGACTACAGGCATGTGCCACAATGCCTGGCTAATTTTTTTTTTTTTTTTTTGAGATGGAGTCTCTCTCTGCCACCCAGGCTTAAGTGCAGTGGCACTATCTCTGCTCACTGCAAGCTCCGCCTCCCGAGTTCACGCCATTCTCCTGCCTCAGCCTCCCGAGTAGCTGGGACTATAGGCGCCCACCACCACGCCCGACTAATTTTTTTGTAATTTTAGTAGAGATGGGGTTTCATCGTGTTCTGGCTAATTTTATTTTTTGTAGAGACAAGGTCTCACTATGTTGCCCAGGCTGGTCTTGGCCTCCTGGGCTCACGTGATCCTCTTGCCTTGGCCTCCAAAGGTGCTTGGATTATAGGTTTAAGCCACTGCACCTGGCTCAACAGCCTGGATTTTAAGTGGGCCCCCTTATAAAATTGTCTAGTTCCTTTGGTTCCCTAATACTTTGCTTATGGTATATATATATATGTGTGTGTATATATATATGTGTGTGTGTATATATATATGTGTGTGTGTATATATATATATATATATATATATTTTTTTTTTTTTTTTTTACTGAAAAGCCCAAAGTAATAAATGATGGTTCACTCCCGCCAGTCTGCAAGGTCAAGAGGACTGCCCAGCTGTGGATTTAATACATGTTGGTTTTTTTAATGTTGGTAAAATATACTATAACCTAATATTTATCATTTTAATGATTTGTAAGTGTGCAATTCACTGGCATTAAATACAGTCATAATGTTGCATAATCATCCCCAACAAAAACTCTGTACTTGTTAAATATTAACTGCCTCTTTCCCCTTCCCCAACCCCTGGTAACCTCTGTCCTACTTTCTCTCTCTGTGAATGAATGTACATTGCTCTTTTTTTCATTTTACTTTTTTTATTGTGGTAAAAAACAGATAACATAAAGTTTACCATCTTAACCATTTTCAAGTGTACAGTTCAGTAGTGTTAATTATATTCACATTGTTATGTGACAGATCTCAAGAACTTTTTCATCTTGTAAACCTGAAACTCTGTAGCCATTAAACAGCGACTCTCCTTTCCTCCCTTTCCCTAGCCCTTGGTAACCACCATTCACTTTCTGTTTCTACGAATTTGACTACTTTAGATATCTCATATAAGTGGAATCATACAGTATTTGTCTTTTTGTGTTTGGCTTATTTCACTTAGCATAATGTTCTCAAGGATCATCCATGTTATTGCATGTGACAGGATTTCCTTCCTTTTTAAGGCAGAATAGTATTTCATTATATGTATATATCACATTTTGTTTATCATTTGTCTGTTGATGGACACTTGGGCTGCTTCTACCTCTTGGCTATTGTGAATAGTGCTGCTGTGAATATGGCTGTGCAAATATCTCTTTGAGACCTTGATTTCAATTCTTTTAGATATATATCAGAAGTGGAATTGCTGAACCTATTTTTAATTTTTTGAGGAACCTTCATACTGTTTTCTATAGTAGTTGCACTGTTTTATAATCCCACCAACAGTGCACAGGTGCTTAAACTTCTTCACATCCTCGCCATTTGTCACTTGTTATTTTACGAGACTAGCCTTCCTAATGGGTGTGAATGTATGTTGCTTTTTTATAATTTCTTTTTCTTCTTCTCTTTCTCCTCAGCCTGGCATGGGAGGGCAGGATTGTGGTGGTGGGATTTGCTGGAGGAAACATTGCTTCTGAACCAGCCAACCTTCTGCTCCTGAAGAATATCTCTGCTATGGGCCTGTACTGTGGTCAATACAAAGATATGAACTTTCCCATCTTCTCCAAGAGCCTATCTTCAGTGCTTCAGTACTGCCAGCAAGGGTGCATCCAGCTATATGTCGGAATGGTTTTCAAGCTGGACGAGGTGAGACGCACTTAAGGGATGTGATGCAGATGAGGCCAGGAAATAATTTGTGCAAGCTACTGGGCAGTTTATCTCTGGATGCTATCAGTCCTCTTTTTATAAAAGGAAAAGATGAAAATGCAACACAGAATAGTGGGATTGCACAGGTGTCAGGGTCACAGGATTTTTCCCAGCCTTCTGGGTTGTATGGCTGTAAACTCAGGCCTAATGTGAATCTGAATCCATGAAGGCCATGTGAAGCCGAAATTTGAGGGCTCTGTGTGCATCGCTGCTCCCTCAAATAGAGGAAAGTTATGGTTCTTTAGAAAATGATTTACACGTGTTGATATGAACTTTGAACTCTACAACATACAAGCCTAAGAAGAAAGTGCTTGGCGTGACCTTTGGTTTTAAAATATAGATGCTTTAAAGCACAACCAGATGATCTAAGTTGGGGTTCTGTGAGGAGAACACTAAATAATGCCTGGCATCATAAGACTGTAATTCATCCATTAGTCACTGTAGTTAATTTTGTTGGCTATTCACTACCTTTTTTCATTCCCCCCAGTCTCATTAATGTGGCTTAAACTTCCTCTGAAGTGTAATTGTGAGCATGCATATGCAATATAGTTGTAAATGTGAATCTGTTAGGCATTCACTGTGAAATCTTTATTATTTTTTTGACTTAATTTATTTTAATGTTCAAAAAACTGTCTTGGTAACTCTTGTCAGCCATAGATGGAGGTGATATTTTGTTCAAATGCAGATTAGTGGAGCCCAAGCTGTCGATGCCAGACTTCATTGCTAACCAGCCTTCCATGGTTGTTTCTTTCTGTGAGGAGACCCGTTCTTTTCAAACATGGCTTATTTTCTTTATCTTTTTAATATGTAAGTCAGGAAGATGGTGTTCAATGGTGAAGAGAACCTGACTGGCCAGTAGAAAACTGGTTGGATGCCAGTCACGGCTCATCCCTCCAGCCATGCTATTTTGTGGAAATCCCCTTGCTTTTCTGACTTCAGTTTCTGCCTCTCTAAATAAGCAGGAGGATGTGATGAGTGGTTTTTAGACGGTGCTGCAGGAGCCACAGCAGGGATGTGGGGCTAGGGCAGCAGCCATAGATGTGAGCTGCCTGGGCTGTGGGACCCCATCGCTGCTAGGGTTTGAGTAGCTGCACATTTTAACTACTTTTTCAGACTTTTAAGCAGAGGTCTTGTGGCTTTAAAACGTGAAAACCCCAAGTTCTGGGTCCCCTTCCAGCCTGTGGCGTTTATCACGTGACTTCTAACCTGAGGCTATACCTGTTGATAAGGGATAAGGACAAGTAGGCATACAGAAGTGGAAACAAGTGTCTGTTTGAACTGTCTCTTCTCTCTCAAGGTCTTTTAGGTGCCGTTTAGGCAGGAACGAAAGCCAGAGGTGGATTATTGTTTTAATTATCCCCGTTGAAGTTCTCTCTCCTCTGTAAACATGAATTGACTATGTAATTACTAACCACCTGTCAGCTTCCATTTGCCCTTCTCCTTTCCAGTGAGGTCTCTGCATGTGGGATGTATAGAGTTGTTCTCACTCTGCTGCCCTTGGTGTAATCGGGTGGCTCTTTAGGCCATGCTCCCTCACACATTTCAAGCATCTCATTCATATACCATCCATTTACCATGTCTTCTTTTTCTGTTTCTTTCAATATGCAAACCATTTAGAGGATTCATAATAGGAATGACAGCTCATATACATTAGGTGCTTACTGTGGGTCAAGAACTATGCTAAACACTTTACATGCATTATCTCCTTTAACCTTCACAACAACCCTTTGAGGTATGCCAACTTTATTATATTTTACGGATGAAAGAATCAGGACTTATAGAGGCTAGGAGCCTTGTCCAGTTATAGGTAGGAAGTAAATCTAGTCTTGCTCCATCTGATGCCAGAATCTGGGCTTCTTATGACTGTCAAACTCTCTCCTCAAACAAGCCAAGAAGTCACTTCTGAGAAGCCTTATTCTATAGGATGCAGTTTATCTATTTATCATAGAATTATCTGTGTGAAAGAGATTATTTTAACTATGTTATAGTTATACTCTTATATTTTCCTAAACAGTACCAGAATTTATATATTTTGTTCTTTTGTTCTTTGTTCTTTTGAAAATGAAGATGGTTAAATGAATATATAATTAATTTCACTGAACTTTAAAGCCTGGGTAAGAAAAATATTAAATGAGTAAATCAGTAAACGTGTAAATTAGTTAACTGGAAAAAGTTATTTATCAGGACCTGTTTGGGTTTGGAAAATGACCACTGTACTGTATATAGAGAAAATACAAACTAAAATGCACTAGTATTTCTGACTGGCTTGTATTTTCTCCTGAATATGTGTACTTGCAGATTTAACCTTGATAGTTGATACTAATATGACCACAAACTTTGCACCATAGATTTTTGAGTAGGCACAGGGTGTGAACTTCCATAGGACTCTGCTTGTCCTTTATTTACTTGTGATTACTTCTTTAATGCCTGTCTTTCCCATAGAGCATAAACTCTGTGCAAGCAGGGCCATGTGCTGTCTGCACCTCTATATCTCCAGCTACTGGCAGGTGCTCACATACCTGTTGAATGACTGTGTGTGTGTGGGGCTCTGGGCTCAGACCAACAGCGCTCAGACGCTGGCTGTGGGCAAATTACACATATTTGTGCCTTAGTTTTCTCATCTGTAGCAGGGGCAGTAATATACCCTGCATCCTAGGGTGATTATGAGGATTAAATAACATGATACATGTAAAAGCACATAATGAATATAGTAACCTTTTAAAAGCATAATATATTTCCATGATAAAATATGGAGTTGAGCTTTTTCAGTTCCCCTCAACTGTAACATTTTTGCTTTGATGTCTCAGAGGGAAGGATTATAAGACAGTCTTTAGATTTTGAATTCTACCTAGAATTTATTATTTTCTGAAGGATTATATCTATGCTGTGGTGGGTGGATCATGAATTGGTCCTGTAATCTGTCCAGAGGAGGGTATTATTTTGATGTGCAGTGTCTGTTTTCTGTAGGGAGCTGTCTCTGAATGTGTCAGCTTGACACGGTATTTAACCTCACAGATCTGAACTTATTTATTATTTAAAGGTCAAGTGAGATCATCATATGAACAGATGGATAGAAATTGTTAATGGATAGAAATTGCTTGAAATTTTCTTAGTGTATCTGTGGCATATTCTTAAAAATGAAACTACTCTTTTAGTTTAGAAGGTCTATTAATTATAGCCCATTGTTCTAGATCCAGTTTGTGGAATTCCTCATATCTACTGGCCCCACCTGCCCCAGGCCTTGGCCACTTGTCATGCTTTTCCAGTGATGCCTCCTATAGCTGATCCTACAATGCATACAGCCCAGACCACTATCTCTAGGATGCATCTCCTAACATCATTGATTGCCTTGTGCTTTCCTGGGTTGGGAGCTGATCCTAGAGGCAAGGCCACCATTGTGTTCATCATACAGGAGCTTCTGCAGCGCTGGTACAGAGGTTTGATCCAAATGGACCTGTTGAAGCTTCTGGCTTCCCCAGAAACTGTATGCAGGGTCTGGGCAATGCAGTTCAGAAGTATGGATATTTTACTCCATTGGGCAAGCTTTTCATTGGGAGGAATGAAAGGAGATAAATTGTTTGCCTTTTCTCCTCCCTGTTGACTGTTTCATATGGCTGCTGCTTTATTTATTTATTTATTTAAGATGGAGTTTCATTCTTGTTGCTCAGGCTGGAGTGCAGTGGCATGTTCTCGGTCACTGCAACCTCTGCCTCCCAGGTTCAAGTGATTCTCCTGCCTCAGCCTCCCGAGTAGCTGGGAGTATAGGCGCCTGCCACCACTCATTTCTAATTTTGTATTTTTAGTAGAGATGGGGTTTCACTATGTTGGTCAGGCTGGTCTCAAACTCCTGACCTCAGGTGATCCACCCGCCTCAGCCTCCCAAAGTGCTGGGACTATAGGTGTGAGCCACTCTGCCCAGCCTTTTTTATTTATTTATTTATTTTTTTGCAACCATTGCCTCTATCCAATGGCTTCTCTATAGAGGTCCCGTGTGAACAACAGCCAACTACATGTCCCCCTGAAACTACAACCAATTCAAAATCAGTAACACAGTGCCCTGTAGTTTCTCTCCTTCTCTCCTTGGTTTGTTTTACTTTTTCTGTTACCCTTGCCTCCCTGGGATTGCAACCCTCTGATGCGTTAGGGCATAACTTTTGATTAGGTTCTATTTTCTAAGGGCTTATGCTGATGCTCAACTTCAAAAATTTATTTATTTTTATGTTCAGTACCACATTGTCTGACTTTTTTTAAAAAAGTTAAGTTTGTTGAGATATAATTTATGTATAATAAAATTCACCCTTTTTAGATGTACAGTTCTCTGAGTTTTGACAAACCTATACAGCACGTAGCTACCCCACCAAGATATAAGAACATTTCCGTCACCCCCAAAAGTTCCCTTTTGTGCCTTGTAATCAGTCTCCTTTTCCTGCTCCACAGCTACTGGTAGTCACTGACCTGTTTTCTTCCCATTTAATTTTTCCTTTTCCAGAGTGTCATGTAAATGAAATCATTCAGTATGTAGCCTTTTGGGTCTGATTTCTTTCTCTTTGCATAATGCTTCTGAGGTGCACCATGTTGCTACATGTGTCGGTAGTCCATTCCTTTTTATTGCTGAGTAGTATTTCATTGTATGGATGTACCACAGTTTTTTTCATTCACCGGTATGCAGACATTTGATTATTTTCAGTTTTTTGGTGATTGTGAATGTATCTTCTATAAACATTCATGACAGGTATAGACATATGGTTTTATATATTTTAGGACTGAGATTTCTGGGTTATATGCTAGATGTATGTTTAACTTAAGACAATTTACACAGATGTGTGATTGGTTTTACTTTTCTCCTAATTCTCCATTTTTGCCTAGATAACATCATGAAGCAAGAATGATATAAGGCAAGGATTGAATTGTAGCTGCTACCGAATGATAACTTTAAAATAAATCCGTGCAGAATTCTAAAAAGAACAGATGTTGATGCCCCTTCAAAAAGAGGCAACTTCAATTATATCAGCAGCTGTTTCTCTATGCCTCAGTTATTCAGAAACAATTCTGTTTCAGTTTCTATGTCCTATGGTTTTGAAGAGAAGGCTGTTGTTACTACATTCCTATCAAAGCCCGTATCACACAGGTTTTCCATTTCTTTGGCTGTATTCTGGATTAGAAACTGGTGCTCTGGCATACAAATGTGCCCAAAGTTGAGCTCTCTGTTTCAACACTTTGGGAGTTTGCTTGCACTGGTTTGCTACTACATGTTTAGCTTTTAATAAATTGGCAAACTGTTTTCCAAAGTGCTTGTGCCATTTTGCATTCCCTGTGTGTGAGAGTTCCAGGTGCTCTGCATCTGCCAAAACTTAGTCTTGTCAGTTGTTTCCTTGAATGTTAGCCATTTCATTAGGTTTGTAGTGGTATCTAAGATTTAGATAAACTTAGATCAATGATGTGATGAATATAATTCACCTATGACAACATCCTGCTAACCAAAAGTTTTTACCTTTTAGAAACTATCCCAATTCTGTAGGCCAGGGTTGAACCTCCTTAAAGCGTAAGTCTTACAGGGCCTGTAAAACAATAGCACAATGAAAAAAACAGTATCTAGGTAACAACTGATACGATGAATAGAACAGTACCTCACATCTCAATATTAACATTGAATGTAAATGGCCTAAATGCTCTACTTAAAAGATACAGAATGGCAGAATGAATAAAGAACCACCAACCAAATATTTGCTATCTTCAAGAGACTCACCTAACACAAAAGGATTCGTGTAAATTCAAGGTAAAGGGGTGGAAAAAGATGTTCCACACAAATAGAAACCAAAAGAGAGCAGGAGTAGCTGTTCTTACAGGCAAAACAGACTTTAAAGCAGCAACAGTTAAAAAAAAAAATACAAAGAAGGACATTATGTAATGATAAAAGGATCAGTCCAACAATAAGATATTATAATCCTACATTTATATGAATCTAACACTGGAGCTTCCAGAGTTATAAAGCAATTACTACTAGACCTAAGAAATGAGATAGTGACACAATAATAATGGGGGACTTCAATACTTCACTGACAGCACTAGACAGATCATCAAGACAGAAAGTCAATGAAGAAACAATGGACTTAAATTATACCCTAGAACAATTGGGCTTAACAGATACTTACAGAAATTCTTCCCAGCACCTGTAGTATTCTATATTCTTCTCATCAGCACATGGAACATTCTCCAAGATAGACCATATGAAGACCACAAAACAAGTCTCAATAAATTTAAGAAAATCAAAATTATATCAAGTATCTTCTTAGACCACAGTGGAATAAAACTGGAAATCAACTCCAGAAAGTACCCTCAAAACTATACAAATACGTGGAAATTAAATAATCTGCTCTTGAATGATTTTTGGGTTAACAATGAAATCAAGATGGAAGTTAAAAAATTCTTTGAAATGAATGATAATAGTGACACAACTTATTAAAACCTCTGGGATTCAGCAAAAGTAGTGCTATGAGGAAAGTTCATAGCATTAAATGCTTACATCAAAAAGCATGAAAGAGCACAAATTGACAACCTAATGTCACACCTCAAGGAACTAGAGAAACAAGAACAAACTAAACCAAAACCCAGAAGAAGAAAAGAAATAACAAAGATTAGAGCAGAGCCAAATGAAATTGAAACAACAACAACAACAAAATACAAAAGACAAATGAAATAAAAGCTGGTTCTTTGAAAAGATAAACAAAGTTGGTAGACCATTAGTGAGATTAACCAAGGAAAGAAGAGAGAAAATCCAAATAAGCTCAATTAGAAATGAAACTGGAGATATTACAAATGATACCACATAAATACAAAAGATCATGCAAGGCTACTACCAACACCTTTACGAGTACAAACTAGAAAATCTAGAGGAAATAGATAAATTCCTAGAAACATACAACCCTCCTAGATTAAATCAGGAAGAAATAGAAACCATGAACAGACCAATAACAAGCAGAGAGATTGAATCAGTAATAAAAAAATTACCAACAACAAAAAAAGGTCCAGGACCAGATAGATTCACAGCTGAATTCTACCAGACATTCAAAGAAGGATTGGTACCAATCCCACTGAAACCATTCCAAAAGATAGAGAAAGAGGTAATGCTCCCTAAGTCATTCTGTGAAGCCAGTATTGCCCTAATTCGCAAACCAGGAAAGGACATAAGAAAAAAGAAAACTACAGACCAATTTCCCTGATGAATATAGATGCAAAAATCCTTAACAAAATACTAGATAACCAAATCCAACAGCCCATCAGAAAGATTATGCATCATGAACAAGTGGGTTTCATCCCAGGGATGCAGGGATGGTTTAACATATGCAAGTCAATAAATATGGTACATCACATAAAAAAATTAAAAACAAAAACTATATGATCATTTCAATAGGTACAGAGAAAGCATTTGATAAAATCCAGCATCCTTGCATGATAAAAACCCTCAATAAAATAGGCATAGAAGGGACTTACCTCAAAGTAATAAAAGCCGTATATGACAAACCCACTGCCAACATCATAATGAATGGGGAAAAGTTGAAAGTATTCCCCTTGAGAACTGGGACAAGACAAGGATGCTCACTTTCACCACTTCTATTTAACGTAGTACTGGAAGTCCTAGCCAGAGCAATCAGGCAAAAGAAAGAAATAAAGGGTATCCAAATTGGAAAAGAGGAAGTCAAACTGTCACCATTTGCTGATGATATGATTGTATACCTAGAAGACCCTAAGACTCATCCAAAAAGCTCCCAGATCTGAGAAATGAATTCAGTAAAGTCTCCGGATACAAAATCATTATACACAAATCAGTAGCACTACTGTACACCAAAGTGACTAAGCTGAGAATCAAATCAAGAACTCAATCCTTTTTATAACAACTGCAAAAAACAAACAGAAAAACCCTCCCAAAAACCTAGGAATATACTTAACCAAGGAGGTGAAAGATCTCTACAAGGAAAACTGCAAAACACTGCTGAAAGAAATCATAGATAACACAACCAAATGGAAACATATCCCATGCTCATGGATGGGAACAATCAATATTGTGAAAATGACCATGCTGCCCAAAGCAATCTACAGATTCAATGCAATTGCTATCAGAATACCAGCATCATTCTTCACATAACTGGAAAAAACAATCCTAAAATTCATATGGAACCAAAAAAGAGCCCACATAGCCAGAGCAATACTAAGCAAAAAGAACAAATCTAGAAACATCACATTACCCAACTTCAAATTATAGTACAAGGCCATAGTTACCAAAACAGCATGCTACTGGTTTAAAAATAGGCACATAGACCAATGGAACAGAATAGAGAGCCCAGAAATAAAGCCCAATTCTTACAGCCAACTGACTTTCAACAAATCACACAAAAACATAAATTGGGGAAAGGACACCCCATTCAATAAATGGTGCTAGGAAAACTGGCAGGCACATCTAGAAGAAACAAACTGGATCCCTATCGCTCACCTTATACAAAAATCAACTCAAGAACTCAAGATGGATCAAAGACTTAAATATAAGACCTGAAACCATAAAAAATTCTAGAAGATAACATCAGAAAAACTCTTCTAGACATTGGCTTAGGCAAAGAATTCATGACTAAGACCCCAAAAGCAAATGCAACAAAAACAAAAAATAAATAGATGGGACCTAATTAAACTAGAAAGCTTCTGCACAGCAAAAGAAATAATTAGCAGAGTAAACAGACAACCCACGGAGAGGGAGAAAATATTTGCAACCTATGCATCTGACAAAGGACTAGTATCCAGAATCTACAAGGAACTCAAATCAGCAAGAAAAAAACAAATAGTTCCATCAAAAGTGGGGGAAGGACATGAATAGACATTTCTCAAAAAGAGATATACAGACAGCCAACAAACGTATGAAAAAAATGCTGAGCATCACTAATAATTGGGGAAATGCAAATTAAAATCACAGTGAGATACGATGTTACTCCTGCAAGAATGGCCATAATTAAAAAGTTTAAAAACAATAGATGTTGGTGTGGATGTGGTGAAAAGGGAACGCTTTTACACTGCTGGTGGGAATGTAAATTAGCATAACCATTATGGAAAACAGTATGGAGATTCCTTAAAGAACTAAAAGTAGAACTATCATTCAATCCAGCAATCCCAGTATTGGGTATCTACCCAAAGGAAAAGAAGTCATTATATGAAAAAGACATGTACACACATGTTTATAGTGGCACAATTTGCAATTGCAAAGATATGGAACCCGCCTAAGTGCCCAATGACCAATGAGTGGATAAAGAAAATGTGGTATATGTACACCATGGAATTCTACTCAGCCATAAAAAGAGACCAAAAAAAAAATGCCTTTTGCAGCATCTTGGATGAAGCTGGAGGTCATTATTCTAAGTGAAGTAACTCAGGAATGGAAAATCAAACACCGTATGTTCTCACTTATAAGTGGGATCTAAGCTATGAAGACTCAAAGGCATAAGAGTGATATTAATGAATTTTGGGGTCTCGGTTTGGGGGAAGATTTGGGGGATGGATAAAAGGCTACATATTCGGTACCATGTATACTGCTGGGTAATGGGTACACTAAAATCTCAGAAATCACAACTAAGTAACTTATCCATGTAACCAAAAGCCACGTGTACTCCAAAAACGATTAGAAAAAAAACCCAGTCCCACTCATCTCACATATACTCATTCATTCATGATTTATTTTATTCATCAAACATTCACTTTATGTCAGTCAATAAAAAGTAAGATTTAGTCTTGCCCATGAGGAGTTTACGTTTTAGTTGGGAAGATCTCAGGACAGTACTATGATGGGGGAGAGCCAGTTTCTAATGAATGCACACATCAATATAATATATTTAGAAAACTCTCGGTTACTTTGATTATTCCTGATTGATGAACTAGTTAAAAATTCCAACAGCAGAACCTTCATATCCTAAAACAAAAGCAGTGTTTTCATCTTGCTGCAAATTCCAGTTTGCATATCTCCAGAGACAAATTTAATTATGGCTTCATCCACCTGAAAGCAGAAAACCAGAGTGCTGGGAACAGCCTGTGTATCTATTATACCTAGGCATCAGTATTGTACAGTCTTCCTCTCTGTAACACAGCCTGTAGAATCCAGGAGGAAAGCGTCCCTAGTCTATCTCAAGTAGCTATCAAAAGACTCTGGTCTAAAGCCATGAATTTTACTTTTTAGTTTCTCACTCAGAGCCTTACCACTTTTATTAAACTTCCAGTCCTTAACACCACTGAGAGTCTGTTTTCCCAGCCCGGACAGAGACCACCAGGTAGAAAGGGACAGGGTTGGGTTATTTTTAGAAGCAGCTACAGTTACAACAGAAGTGGCAACTGGACATGGAGAGGTGACAGAATATCGGAAAAATAGAAGGTAAAATAATGGATGTTCAAAATTTTGAAATGCTGAAGTCATGGAACAAGATTATGCTTTCCCCCAGTATTCTCTGTAATAGAAGTCACAGAAATATGTGATACATTTTAATAAAGATTTTTATGCAAAATGATTAAAATTAGCTTGAGCATTTGAAGGGACAGCTTTCTTTTTATGTTAACATTTATTTGCAGAAGACCTTGACTCTCTTAGGATGCCAGGTGAAAAAGTATCACTAGCTTTAATAACATTTATTTTCTCAAGTATTTTCTATTGTCGGGCTATGACACATCTCTGGGAACAAGTTACTTCTAACTGACAGGGAGAATGATGCAGCTGTGAGTCACCTGGAAATGACTGACAGGGGGGATGAGTGTTTCAAACATCTGTCTCAGACCTCTTCCACCTCCTCGTCAAGAGTCTAAACTTGCTTAGATGGGAAAGGTCTCTGTAAGGCACAGAGCTCTGAAAGACAGATGTTTTTGAAACCAGGGATTTCATGCAGCAGAGAGATTGCCATGATTGATTTGTTCCTGTACTTATTTTACTTTATTTTTTGTATTTTTTTTTTTGAGAATCTCAAACGGAAAGGGTAGATTAATCATAATCTTCATTTCAAAGTACATTTTCATTGTTGGGCCATGGACAGCTGATCTTTTGTTTTTATGTCTGTATATTTATGAATGTCTGTATTGACTTATTCCCTTTCCCCTCATTTCCCACTGCCTCTCCCCACCTTTTCCTTCCTTCTGAGCCAGTCTGTGATGAGTTTGATATGCATCTTTGGATTTGCATTTCCTTGTAAAACAAATAGAGTTAATTTGTGTGTTAATTTCCTTTTAAGTTACATAAATGGTGTTATGCACTAGACCTTGTTCTGTTTCATATAACTCAGTCGGTGCTTTTTAAGATCCATCTGTGTTGCTGTTCCTGTATCCAGTTCATTGCTTCCCACTGTTACATCGTGGTGCATCGTATGCATCCACCACAGTTTACAGATTCATTTTCTACTGATAAACTTTGCAGTTGACTTGATGCCCTAATAAAATCATAATAATCAGTATGGCAGTAAACAGCCTTATTGCACAACCTTAGGGACTTGTGCAAAGGTCACGTTGGGGTTATTTTCCCAGGTGTAGATTGTTGGGTCATAGGATGTATGCATACTTAATTTGACTGCCAGTTACTCTCCGGAATGACTTGACCAGTTTATGCCTCTATCGTCAATCAGTACGTGAGAATTCTTGTTTATTTGTCACCCTGTTGATATGTCCAACATTCAGAATTTTGCCAAACTGATAAGGCGTAAAGTGGCATCTTACTATTTTACTTTGAATTTTCCTGATTTCTAATACATTTAAGTATCTCTTTATATATTTGGTATCCATTCAGGTTTCCAGTGCTTTGAATTGCAGTTTAAACTCTTTGTGTAGTTTTCTATTGGGCTTCCTGTCTTTGGGTTTTGTTCTTGTTTTTTTGAGATGAGGTCTTGCTCTGTCACCTAGGCTGAAGTGCAGTGGCACAATCATGGTTCACTGAAGGCTACCTCTGGGCCTCAAGCAATCCTCCCAAATTCAAGTGAGTTCCCACCTCAGCCTCCTGAGCAGCTGGGACTACAGGCATGTGCCACCATGCCTGGCTAATTAAAAAAACCTTTTTAATAGAGATGGGGTCTCCCTGTGTTGCCCAGGCTGGTCTCCATTTCCTGGGCTCAAGCGATCCTCCCAACATGGCCTCCTGAAATGCCGGGATTACAGGTATGAATCACCACGCCTGGCCTTCCTGTCTTTTTCTAAGTTGCAAACGTTCCTTGTGTAATCTGTGGCTCTCAAACTTTGATGTGCATATAAATCACCTGGGAATCTTTTTAAGATTCAGATTATGATTCAATAAAGACAGGATGGGGCTCAAGCCTGTGTATTTCTTATAAGCTCCCAGATGATGCGGAAGCCTGGGGTTCTTGTACCACCCTTTGAGTAGCAAAGTTCTAGATGTTAGTTTGAGACTTTGCAAAAGTCTCCTTCCACATTTGTCATGCTACTATCACTTTTGTCTAGATTTAATTGCTTTTTGTCTAGATTTAATTGCTTCACAGCTCTAAAAAAATCCTCTGAGCTCCACATAGTCATCTTTACCCCCAGCCCCTGAATCCCTGGCAGGCACTGATCTTTTTACTGTCTCTACAGTTTTGCTTTTTCCCGAATGTCATATGGTTGGATTTAGACTGCATGTAGCCTTTTCACACTGGCTTCTTTCACTTAGAAACATGCACTTAAGGTTCCTCCATGTCTTTTCTTGGCTTGATGGATCATTTCTTCTTATCACAGAATGATATTTCATTGTATAGATGTACCACTGGTTGTTTTTCCATTTACCTATTGAAGGACATTTTGGTTGCTTCCAAGTTTTGGCAATTGTGAATAAAGGTGCTATAAACATTTATGTGCAGGTTTTTATATGGACATACATTTTCGGATCATTTGGGTAAATACCTAGGAGTGAAATTGCTGGATTGTATGGTAAGGATATGTTTAGTTGTGTAAGAAACTGCCAAACTGTCTTCCAAAGTGGCTGTACCATTTTGTATTCCCTCTAGCAGCAAATGGGAGTTTCTATTGCTCTATATCCTCATCAGCATTTACTGTTAGTGTTTTGGATTTTAGCCATTCTGGTTGGTGTGTAGTGGTATCTCATTGTTGTTTTAATTTGCAATTCCCTAGTGACATATGATGTTGGGCATCTTTTTATATACTGATTTGCCATCTGTATATCTTCTTTGGTGAAGTGTCCGTTCAGATCTTTTGCCTGCTTTTTATTGTTAAGTTTTAAGAATTCTGTGTATATTTTAGATACACATCCTTTATCAGATATATGTTTTGCAGAGATTTTTCTCCCAGACTGTGGCTTGTCTTTTTATTCTTTTAACAGTGTCTTCTGCAGAGCATAAGTTTTTAACTTTAATGAAGACTACTTACCCATTTTTTTTTCATGGATTGTGCTTTTTTGGTGCTGCATCTAAAAACTCATTGCTAAACCAAGGTGACCTAGATTTTTTGCTATATTTTCTTCTGGAAGTTTTATAGTTTTGCATTTTACATTTAAGGTCTATGATCCATTTTAAGGTGTTTTTTGTGAAGAGTATAAGGTCTGTATCTAGATTCATATTTTTGCATGTGGCTATGCAGTTTTTCCAGCACCATTTGTTGAAAGACTATTCTGTCTCCATTGAATTGCTTTGTTCTTTGGTCAAAGATCAGTTAACTATATTTGTATGGGTCTATTTTTGGGCTCTCTATTCTATTCCATTGATCTGTTTGTCTATTCTTTCACCAATATCACACTGCCTTGATTACTGTAGCTGCTTTTAAATATATGTTTTATAACCTTGTACTTCCTAAAAAATGATTCAAGATAGATTACAATTTCAGTTACATAGGAAGTAGGACAATTTTAATAAAAAGACAAAAATTATTAAACATAAAAATACTGATTCTTCTGCCAGTGGCTCCATTCTTTCAAAAGCTGGAAAACAAAGCACTATTACAGTGGTGTATGAACAGGCCTAGGGCTTTTTACCGTCTGGCATTTATCTGACAACACTGAGAATTATACATTTAGAGAAATACTGAGGCTGAGTTATTCTTGAATGTTATTGTTTTCCTTTGCATTTGTGATAACTAGTTAGTGTTGCATAGTTAGTTATAGTTCATTGGAGATAAATCTTAATACTTTAGTTATTTTATTACTTGATCCTGCATCAAATGTTTGTTGAAATATCCATATATGCAAATCTGACCACATTCTTTTGCATTTTGTTTTAGGTCAATGATGCCTTCCTTCATGTGATACAGGGGAAATCCATGGGCAAGGTGCTTCTCGCTCTTAAATAAATCCTTGCCTGAGCAGCAAAGTTAACATGTCCAGGTCAAAACTCCACATCTTTCCCCAAAACCTGATTTCCCTTCTGTGTTTCCAAAGGTGTTACCACTTTCCTTACTAATCCAGGTTTAAAATCTTGGAGTCATCTTTGATTCTGTTTACTAATTGCTCCTAATTAATATGATTATATAGTTTATTGTCCAAACCTTTTCGAGAGTAAAAGGGTGCCATTAGTAATTACATCAGGAAAACATATCCCAGGCAAACCAGGATATATGGTCAGCCTACTTGATGCATTATGAAATGCAGTGATTGCCGAGTTCTGTCATTCTCACCTCTAAGATATCTCTCATGTCCATATCCTCTTTTCCATTCTGACTAATTAAGCCTCAACTGCTATTACCAGTGACCTTCTAACTGCTTTTCCTACCTTTAAGCTATTCTCACCCCCTCCATCCTTGTGATGCATTATTGCCATGGTGATCTTCCCGAAGCATAGCTCTGACTATGGCCCATCTCAGAAAACCTACAGTGGCTCACCATTGCCTGATGGTGGAGTTCAGAGCCCTTGAGCTAGCATTTCATTATGACCGTGATTTTTCCCCGCACCACTTTCCAGCCTTGTGGTCCACAATTCCACTGGGCCTTAAGTATGTACTGAACTTTCCTGCCTCCCTCATTTTGCTCTGCTTGTGCAATTTTTTCCACCCTCCATCTCTGTCAAACGTAAGCCTTCCTGACCTCTAAGACCTACCTTTGTCATGTACCTTTACCCTCAGGCAAGGAGCAATCTCTTCTCTTCCTCTTCTCCCTTGCTGTAGCTTCTCCCCAAGGATTTATCACATTCTGCCTTGAATCATAGGGAACAGCATGTGTAGTGGAATGAACACAGGCCTCTGAATCCAAGATATGAGTTTAAATCCCAGCTTTGGAGGTGGTTACTTAAGGTCTCAGTGCCTTCATTCTTCTTCCTATATAAAGTAGATATTACAATATCTAACTTACAGAGTCATTGGGAGCTATACATGCAGCGATTGGGTAAAGCACCTGGCACATGGCAAGCGATTAGCAAATGCTGGTTACTTCTACTTCTTTCTCTTCCCTTTTCCCAGTCTATCATAATTTCCTTAAAAGCAGGCACCATGTCTTATTTACCCTTGTATTTCCCACAGTACTTCCCATAGTGAGTTACCCTTAGTAAATACTCAGTAAGTTGAATTGAATTTAAATTACCTGTAAGTCTTAAAATGTGGGATTAAATTAAGAATATATTGTCCTGGAAATACCCAAATATCTATCGATGGATGAATGGATAAACAAAATGTGGTATACACATAATGGAATATTATTCAGCCTTAAAAAGGAATGAAATTCTGACATGTGCTACAATATGATGAACGTGGAAGACATTATATGTGAAATAAGCCAGACAGAAAAGGACAAATACTATATGATTCCACTTATATGAAGTACCTAGAGTAGTGAAATTCATAGAAACAGAAAGTACAGGTTGACATCCAAAATCTGAAATGAGAAATGCTCCAAAAACTGAAACTTTTTCAATGCCGACACGATGCTCAAAGAAAATGCTAATTGGAGCATTTCAGATTTTGGATTTTTGGATTTGGGATGCTCAACTGGCATAATGTGAATATTCCAAACTCTGAAAAAATCTGAAGTCTAAAACACTTCTGGTCTCAAGGATTTTGGATAAAGGATACTCAATGTGCAACATGTAGAATGGTGGTTGCAAGGTGGGAGGAGAGAATGGAGAGTTACTGTTTAATGGTACAATGTTTCCGTTTGGGAAGATGGAAAGTTTTGGAGATGTGTGATGGTTATGGTTGCGCAACAATGGGAAGGTACTTAGTACTGCTTAACTGTGCACACTTAAAAATGGTAAAAATGATAAATTTTGTGTATGTCTTAAAACAATAAAAGAAGTTTTTAAAAAAAATCATGTTATCCTCCTAAGTGAATCCATTCAGGGAGGAGAACAGGGAGTGTGTGTAGCGTGCCTACCTTAGGTTGAACTCAGCTCCAGTCTCTGCCGGCATCCTGGTTTGTTGGGAGAGGTCCTGTACTTTTGCTGGGTGCTAAACATTGTGCTCTATTCCTCCTACTGCATGAGTGATAATTCTCAGAAAGGAGGAAGTGGCATGGGGATAAAAACAGGCACCTGACACAACAGGGAGATGTGGGTACTTCCACTTATTCTTGATGAAGTCCACTTCCAATAAATGTGGTAAGAGGCTTTGTTTAGAAAAAATATATATTTTTTTGAAGAATAGAATGGTAAAATAGGGATTAACATTTGAGGAAAGAATTTAAAATGGAGAAATTAGCAGAAGGAAGAGGGAGGAGAAAGATGTCAGGGAAATCACCCACGTGTGTGTTGTGGGCCACGTGGTGCCTCCACAACGGCCAGCGCACATGCTGCTGCCTCTTCCATATCTCAGGGGGTGTGTTTCAGCCTTCTGGGAGCTTCATGCCCTGTGATAACATTTCATAATAGGCTTCTTCTCACTTCCCTTCCCCCAACCCCATTTCATCTTAATATTAACTACTTTTATATTTAAGTGAAAGTTGGTTTTCAAAAATATTAAGAAAGTAAACTTTGAGCCTTATTTTAGAGTTTTCTAACACCCTTTGGCATAACTGAAGACATGCTGGATAGATCGTGGGAGAGAAGACAAATCAGGATTGGGAAAAGTGTGTGAGCCCAGCCAGGAGCTGCCTTTTCTGCTGCTGAGAGCTGATCAGTACGTGTCACAAGTAATAAAGATCTATTGTCCCTGGTTCACTAACATCAAAATGACTTAAATAGAAAGAGACAGTCATTTAGGAGAATGAGTTTTTTCGGATTTAACACGTTTTGGTTAGAACCCTTAATGACCTGTTCTCTGCTTGCCTCTGTTCCTGTTTCATTGGAATGATTTGATTTGAAAGCATTTGACTCATATTTTAGTCATCGTTTGGTTGTTCTACCATCTGAGCCATTAGTTAGTCTGAAAAAAGAATCAATGCAGCTCCAAGTGACAGTATTTATTCTATATTCACAGACTTTTCCCAGCGCTTCCTCGTAGGCTGCTGCTGGAGGAATCATGCCCACACGCCCACCTCCCCTTTTTCAGTAACTGTGGGTCTCTCCACCTGCACATACTTCTCTCCAAACCAAAGTGAGGTTTTCTGCCATTAGCCGTGGAATGATCCTATCTATGCACCACCAGTATATTTGTCCCTGCTCCTTCCTCTGTAAACTGTGTGAATTTAGAAAATGACCTTTTCTATTTGAGTTATGGTAAAGATAATAAGGGCTGCTATTTGAGAAGTAAAGGATGGTGAGGTGCCTTCATGTACTCAATTGTATTTAATTTAAAGCAATTGGAGTAAACTAAGAAAAATTCATTTTATTATTTCTTTTTCTTATTTTCCTACCAAGTTTATATAAAGGAATCAATGAGCAATGACTTTTTTTTTTCTTTTTTTGAGATGCAGTCTCACTCTGTCATCTAGGCTGGAGTGCAGTGGCACGATGGAGTCACTGCAAGCTCTGCCTTCCGGGTTACGCCATTCTCCTGCCTCAGCCTACCGAGTAGCTGGGACTACAGGCACCTGCCACCACACCCAGCTAATTTTTGTATTTTTACTAGAGATGGGGTTGCACCATATTGGCCAGGCTGGCCTTGGACTCCTGACCTCAAGTGATCCACCCATCTTGGCCTCCCAAAGTGCTGGGATTGCAGGTGTGAGCCACCGTGCCAGGCCAGCAGTGACTTTTTGAAATCTCTTTTGTTTATAAAAGTGATGTGAGGGGAAGACCGAATTAAACAAACAAATTCTGGCATTTCCATTTGTTCTCTTCCATTTCACGTCTTCATCAGAGCTTATTGCTAGATTGAAGGTCTGACTTGGAAATTAGCTTGTTTCTAGAACTGTATCCTTGTTGAGGAATCATATACAAAGTGGCTTTTTTCCCTTTTTTGCACTGTATTTAGAAATGATCATTTTCTTGAACTTTGGTGAACTACATCATTATTTTAGAAATGGCATTTTAAAAATAATTACAACAATACCATATAGTCACTGGAAAAAGTCAAACCACCCAGAAATTTATAAGTAGAAATTGTTATCCTATTTTTCCTCTTTCTTGTCTCATTTCCATTCTCCCGGGAAAGCACTGCAAGCAATTTGTTGTTAGTCTTGACTCTTGCAAACCTTTTTAAATACAGGCCCCCTCCACACTCCCTCCACAAACACAGAGGTTTTTTTTTTTTAAATAAAGATATATAAGTTTTAAAAATAGTATGCATACTGTTCTGTAATGTGCTGTTTTAAATTGAAAATATAGACATTCATATTAGTATATAGAGTTATCTCTTTTTAACAGCTGCTTAGTATTCCATAGTGAGGAGGTATATAATATATAATCATTTCCTTATTAGTGAGCTTATTCACATAAATGTTTATCAATGTGCCTCTATGTGAGCAAAAGTTTACAAATCTAGTGGGGGAGACAAACATTAATCAAATATATAAAATCATGCTAAACTGGTGCCATCTGAGGTCTAATGGAGGAATTCAACTCAGGAAGGTCAAGAAACGTTCCCTGAGGAAAGACCTTTGAGCCTCTATCTGAAGATGGAAGCTTCTAGGAATTTAATCCTAGAGATTTAGATATGGAAGAAAGGGAAGAATATTCCCGGACCCTGTGGGTGGTGAAAGCACAGTGAATAAAGGGAGCTGAAAGAAGGCTGGTGGGGCTGAAGCTTGAGGAATGAAAGTAACTGTTGTGAGATGAGGCTGGCAGTGGGGACCAGGTTAGGCAGGGATGTGCAAACAAGTTATGGGAGTTTTGACTTTACCCTAAAAGCAAGGGGTGCCATTGCAGTGTTGTAAGCAGAGGTGAAACAGGGGCAGCATGACCAGAATGGCCTTTTGGAATCCCTTCAACTGTAGTGGGGAGAAGGGATTAGAGAGGAATGGACAGCTAGGAGTTCATTAAAGTCCAAATGAAAGATGGTTGTATCTTGGACTAAGGTGGTGGTGATGGGGAAGGAGAGAAATGGACAGAAGGCAGAGCTATGCAGGAGATGAAAGTGAAACGACTTGATGTTAAATTGGGTATAGGGGTAAGGAGGAGGAAAGGAGAGGGAAATGTCAAGATGACTCCTAGCTCCTAGATGTTTGAGAAGAGGGACATCAAAATTGGGTTTTGGCAGTGGAGATGGGCTATGATGGGGCAAAAGGTTAAGTTTTGTAAATATTGAGATTTACAGGACATGTTAAATACCTGTCTGGGACTCAGAAGAGAGATGTGGCCTGGAGATACAACTTTGGGAATCATTTGCATGAAGGTGATATCGATGCCTGTGGTGTGGCTGAGATTATCCACGGAGAGTGTGTAGGGTGAGAAAAGAATAGGGTATAGGCTAGTCTTGAACATGTTTCATTTCAATAGAACCATGTAATATTTCATAACTGTGCTGTTTACCACTAAAAGTCTTAGAAGGGGTAGTTTGGTGATTTAAAATAAGTGCCAAGTGAATATAAGGAAGGATGCACTGCACAGTTGCAAAAGCACCGTCCTCTTAATGAAGGGCCAGGGACTGGGACTCTAATTCCAGCTCTTTGATCTTAGTCTAGTTACCTTTTTACTGTTTTCATGTGAAAAATAAGGATCACATGTTTTCTCTACCTTGCATGGTTCATGTGAGGGTCAAATGAGATAATGTATGTAAAAGTGCTTTGCAAGTTATTTTCATAATAGATTACAAGGTTGACTTTTACCAGTGTATTTAAATTCATTGCAGAGTTCAATTCATTTCATTTTATTGGAGCAAAAAAATGTATATTTTTTTCAGCATATGCTGGGCTGACATGGAGCAAAAGAATTGTTTGATTTTTAAAATGATCCCTCAAATATTTTTACATTTTAACTAAAGCCATTGTGCTCTTTTATACAGAAGAATAGACAGAGTGATGGGAGCCCAATGATCTGATGTACTTCAAAGAATTACAGAGCCAGACAAGGTCTAGAGAGGACATGTAAGTTGATCAAGAGGGTAGAGAGCATTCTTTGTGAGCGATGATAAAAGAATTAGAACTCTTCATTCTGGAAAGAAAGACATGGGCTGAGGGGGGAATATGATTGAGATTTACAAGATAACGAAAACCTAGGATAAAAATATGAACTTATTAAATCCCAGAGCATAGGAACTACGGACGACTTTAACATTTTAAATAAATAGTTTTAGGGCAAAGTAAAAATAGCACTTTTTAACAGAAGAAGAGTAAGCATATAGAACTTACTACTCTTAAAGTTTGCTAAGACCAAAAGTAAATATTGTAAGAGATTTATATTGTTGGAGGATAGATTCATAGGAGATTATAAAATGAAACCAAAACTATTTGGTTAAATCTCCCTAATCTGTTAGGATGAGGATAGGGAATGACTATTAAACTTTCCTGTCTCTATCTGGCATCCTTATCTAAATCAAGATTCCTGAGTGTACATGCTGGAGAGCAGAGAGCATAGAATTTGGGCTCAGGGGCCTGGCTGGCTGCAACTATTACCTCTGTAACTTTAGAGAATCATTTCTCTTCTGTGTACCTCAGTTTACTCATCTGTTAAAGAAAGGAAGAGGGAAGGTAGTATAAACTATTATGAGAGATTCAAATGAAGTGGTGTTTCTGAAAGTGTTTTGTCATTGATAAATAGGTTTATCCTTCAAATGTAATAATTTCCTCTTTTATTGCAGCATTTCCAGTTCTATGCCCTTCAGGTGGGATGAGCTTTACCGTGCCCGTCCTGACCCTAGCCTAGTTAGGGAGCAGTACTTGCAACTCAGAAATAGAGAGGATGGAGGGCAGGGAAGAATCCCTGGTCCTCTAAGGAGGTGGAGAGAGTGCAGACACCCCTTTTCTGATACCCCTTTCCCTCTCTGGGAAGATCTGGTGGGTAAACTAAAGAACTAAAAGTAGGGAGAACTTTCCAAACATCTTTCTTCTCCTTTAGATGTTTTGGGTGATAAGATGCCACTTAAAAGATGGGGGTGTTTGATCTCGGGTAACTTCCAGGGTTCTTGTGGATCTTAGGAACCCTGAAAAAAGCCAGTACAGGGGCTGGATGAGAAAAACCGTGGGGACTGGTTTCTTATGGCTATCATTGGTTTAGGATTTAAGGGAGAGAGAAAAATATTGCAGTTCTCTAAGGCGGGAAAGCTGATGGAGATCTGGGAGCAGGGGAAGTATGTCTTACCAGCAGGATCCTTTAAGCTCCATGTGTATCTCTTGGGAATATGACTTTGACAGAGGGGGTACACAGCAGCAGGAAGAGAGAACTGATAACAGATAACTTCCTATCTCTTCCATAGCAGATATGAATTACTTCACCTGGCTTTCAAGCACTACATCATACAATCTCATCTGATCTTACTTCCCATGTGGTATGGTGGAGAAAGAATGGCCCATAAGCCAGGAAACCTTGGATTTGAATTTTTGCTTCACCACTAATTAGGTCTGTGAGCTCAGTTTCCCATGCATAAAATGATGATAATAGTAATGGCCTTATCATTGAGTTGCTATGGGGATCAAATAAGATTATATTTGCGAAGCGCTTAGCATAGTGCCTGGCACATCATAGACCCTACATAAGTGCCAGCTTTTGTCATGACCCACCAGTACCCTCTTCTGTAAGTAGACTGATTGCTAGACTATGAGCTCTATGAAAGTGGGGATCGGGATGCATCTTGTCCACCATGGTGTTTGGTGCATGCCAGAGCCTGGAGGAACAAGTCTCCCTGTACCAAGATTCTGCCATTCCCTTTCTATGCAAGTTGTATCCATTCAGGGCCCAGTTGAAGGCTCATTTCCTCAGTGAAGCCAGCTTATATTGATCTTTCTCTCTCAGAACTCCCTTAGCAATTCAGTCCTCAGATAGCCATAGATTCGCATATTTGACTTGCTGCATTGTATATGTTAGTCCTGTCCTTCAATGATGTTCAGCTAATGGTGAAACTTGCTATGATCCAGGTCTTGGATTAGAGATGCGACCAAGGAGTCAATTCCTTAGATGCGGGACTTCTATTATATCTGATACTTTTTCCCCTGCATGGGATTCAGTGCAGGAAAGTGCCTGTCTTGCCTCAGACCTGAGGGAAACCTACTGTTTTCATGTGCTGCGTTGACATGTGACACAGTGGGGTGCTTTGCGGGAACCTCTCCCTTTGAGGGGGACATATTTTCTGGCACTTACAACTAGAATTCCTTCCTCATTCCTAGTACCTTTGACTTGATGGAAAAGCTGTGCAGGGCGTTAGTGTTATTGCTAATTTGTCACAATGAACATAAAGCAGTGCTCAGAATATCTTTCTCAATATTAAAACAGCATTTACATGTCAATTGGTGCCACTTTCACGTAACATACCACGCTTGCTTAAAAGATTCCCCTTCCTTTCCTTTTGTTCTGAAAATTGCGAGAGCCAGTGGTAGAAGCTGGGACAGGTTTGCTGAATTTCTTCCTCCCTTTCTTCTCTCAAGAAAGGGTGAAGGGCAATGCCTTTCTGGAGGCAGTGTGAGGGAGTGGCACTAGCCCTTGCACGTCTCCTGCTTTGCATTTCTGCTCATGTCTTAGGTCCATTTTCTGATTCCAGGCCACCCTTTACAGATATGATGGAGCTAGGAACCACTGTGATCCACCAAGGATACCTCCCTACAGCTTCCAAATCAGGGTCAATAACCTGCTCTTCCTATAGAACAGCTCTCTTTTGACTTCAGCTTGTAAAAATTCTGATTTATTTATTAATTTCATTTTTATCCTCTCTTTTGCTTTAAAGGTTATCTTTTTTAAGTTAAAAATAACCACAAGGAGACCTTGTGATCCTCTTCTCACTGACCCAGATATTTTAAGAGCAGATATTTTAAGAGACTGACAGCCGCTTCTCATCTGGGGATTCAGGCCAGCTCTCAGGAGCTGATGAGCTAAATGTAATAATAAAATATTAATCCTATTTCCCATACATGAACCACTCTTCTTGTTTTCCCTTACCTATCCAGACCCTACTCATCCTTCAGTGCATTGTAGAAAAGCCTTGGAATTGGGGATAAAGACTTGTGCTCAATTCTCGACTTGGAAATTTTTGCTATCTGACCTTGGGCAAGCCACTTCATGTCTGTGAATCTTGGTTTCTTCACCTGTAAAACAGGAATGCTGAGACTCTCTCAGGGTGAATGTAGAGGGTTTAGGAATGGAAATACCAAACTCCAGAAAGCCCAATTTGAGTAGTCATCAGTCTTTGATCTCTCCTATTTTTGTATTTCTGTGTTATTGAGTAATCCTCAATCTTTGATCTCTCCTATTTTTGTATTTCTGTGTTATTGAGTCTATCTACATCATACAATTTAACAATTAACTATACCCTGTCTTTAATATGTGGCTCTAGTTTTCTTCACATCCCCAACTAGTGGGTAAGCACAGGAGGGCGCTGGGCATTTTATTTTTCCTGTGTTAACATTGCAATATTAGGCACTTAATTCTTGATAATTGATAGATGGAGTACTTTACCCATTTAACAAAATTAGGCTTCTGCCACATAACACAGGTTATTTTTGTTGTCTTGATTGGTCCAGTTTCACTGCTTGTTGCCAATGATGAGCTAGCAGGACATTTTTTAGGCTTTCATTCTCTTGTCAGATTGTGGCTTCTCATCAAATATATGCAATATGTGTATTCAAAGACACTGCTGACCTGCTATGAACAGAGAGTTTACTTGTTTATCCACTGTGACGATGCATTTTCCTGGTGGAGCTTTGTTTTCTCTCTCAAGTGGGTTTGAGGAGGCCCGTGGAGCTGTGTTTATGCCTGCTGAGACTGTCTTTCCCCTGCCCTGACACAGAGGGCCAGAAAGGAGGCCTATGGCTGACCCTCTTCTGGCTGTGACACCCTCTCAGTGGAATTCATAGTGGCCCAAAGAGCTGGTGTTATTTAGGTGGGAACCCCATTCCCAGATGTCACATCGCTTTCACCAACTGCCTGCTGTGAGTTGAATTGTGTCCCCCAAAAGATATGTTGAAGTTCTAGCCTGTGGTATATGTGAATGTGACCTTATTTGGAAATAGGGTATTTGCAAATGTAATCAAGTTAAGATTAGGCCATACTGGATTGGCTCAAGGCGTAAATCCAGTGTCTGCCATCTTTGTAAGGAGAGAGAGGGATTTGGCCACACACAGAAGGAAGATGGCCGTGTGAAGATGGAGGCAGAAATTGGGCTGATGCAGCTACAAGCCAGAGAATGTCAAGGCTGGCTGGGAGCCACCCGAAGCCAGAAGAGGCAGGAAAGGGTTCTCCTCTAGAGGCTGCAGAGGGAGCGTGACCCTGCCCACACCTCGATTCCAGACTTCTAGGCTTCAGAATCATTGGAGAATACATTTCTGTTGTTTTAGGCTACAAAGTTTGTGGTAATTTGTTATGGCAGCCACAGGAAACTAATATGCTGCCCAAGAGTCTAAATAAAATACAAAACAGAAGCTCTAATTAGAATAGATTACCCACCTTCACCTGAAAGGCCTTGATCCTAATCCCGCTGTGCCCTACCTGGTGATTACCTGAGTACAAGGCTCCCAGGCCCTTCCCCTACACAGCTCTGTATGGTTCCTTATTTGACTTCATCTCCCAGGCGCCTGACCCCTAGCCCCTTCCTCTATATCCTCAACCTCACTGTTGTGCTCTAAATGATGCCCGACTAGCTCCTGGGGACAGGGGGACACCCCTCAAATGTACCAGGGCCTGATGGTGGGGTAGGTATCTGCATTGTTCCTCATGGCCACTCCCAGGCTATGCTTCTCCCTAACCCTCCCCCGAGCTTGGAAGCACAGGCCGTGGGAATCTGTGTAAGCCTCTTGTGCCGTGGCCTCTTACCAGCCTGCTGTCACTCTTCCCACTGAGTGAAGCTTTGAGCCCCTGCCGGCTCTCCTTTGCTCTTCTCTTGGTGATTGCATTGTCCATGTAAGTCAGTCAGTCCCACCCCTGGCTGTGCTTTACAATTGTCTGGGAAGATTTTAAAAATGCCCACCATTAAGCTTCTCTCCTCTTTCCCTGTTTCTTCCCAATTAAGCCTGAATCTTTGGGGAGTTGGAGGCATGTGTATTTTTATTTTATTTTATTTTTTGAGACAGGGTCTCAGTCTGTCACCCAGGCTGGAGTGCAGTGGCGCCATCTTGGCTTACTGCAACCTCTCCCTCCTGGGTTCAAGCAATTCACCACCTCAGCCTCCCGAGTAGCTGGGACTATAGGCACACACCACCATGCCCGGCTAATTTTTGTACTTTTTGGTAGAAACAGGGTTTCACCATTGGCGAGGCTGGTCTCAAACTCCTGACCTCAAGTGATCCACCTGCCTCGGTCACCCAAAGTGCTGGGATTACAGGTGTGAGTCCCCACACCCAGATGGCATGTGCGTTTTTTAAGAGCTCCCAGGTCATTCTAGAATGTGGCCAGGTTGGAGAAGCTGGTGATGCAGGTAGTATTCTGGCCTCTTGATTTCTTACCTTCCTTAGTGCCAGCAGCCCTTCCTCCCCCCTCAGCCACCCACTCTCAGTCATGCTGTGGTGATTGGCTTTCCTAGTATTTGTTCCAACCTCAAAAATGTGGATTTCTGGCATCCTACTCTGACCACCACCTCCTCACTTCCAGTTCCTCCCTCTAGAACCCCAACTCTGACCATCATCTGGCCTCACCAGGTTCCCTAATCCATATACTTTTTCGTTGTCCATCATGACCCTCAGGTTCCCCTTTTATCCTTCCTTTCCCAGCCTGAGTCCATGGTCCCTGTTCAACTCCCTGGCTCTCGTGTTTCTCCGATGCTTTCCCCTGGCAAACCCCAGACCTGATAAAAATCTACTCACCAATTCAGGTCTGCATCCAGGCACCAAATCTCAGAGTGTGGCTGGATAAAAATACATAGCTGGCTTACTGGTCTTAATTTTATGCACAGAGTGCAAGTGGATTCTCAGTGGTGCCTGGCAGTGCTGCCTCATTTCCCTAGTTAATTCACTTTCCTATTCTTTGAGAGGCTATTTTACACCTTCTCTCTCCAAACCAACTCCCTCTAGTATCTCTGCCTCCTCACTCTTCCAATAGGCACAGCTCATTTCTGCCTCCAGACGTTTGCACTTACAGTCACTCTGTCTTCTACATTTCCCCCTGCCATTCTTGCCACGAAAAACCCCTCACCGGATTCATTTCCACTTCTCAAAGAAGTATTCCCTGACTTCTCTGCCTAAAATAGCCTCCCATCCGGGCCCTGATGCTCTCTATCCTCTGACCCTTCCTTATGCACTTACCCCTGCTGGCATTACATGATGGGTTTATTTTTGTTCGCTTGTCTCCCTCCCTCCCTCCCTGGTGCCTAGGCTCCATGCAGGCAGCGCCCTTCTGGTCTATCTGTTTCACCTCTACACCCACTACACCAGGGACAGTGCCTGGCACACAGCCAGCTCTCAGCAAATGAACCAGTGAATGGATGAGCAGAGGAATGGGTCTATGTTGTATATTTTTGAACTGCTGACTTGGGAGGAAGTATAAACAGGGATTAAAAGTTCAAGCTCTTGATCCATACTAGACCTAGACTCAAAGTCTGGTTCTTGAGACGGAGTCTTGCTCTGTCGCCCAGGCTGGAGTGCAGTGGCGCGATCTCAGCTCACTGCAAGCGCCACCTTCCGGGTTACGCCATTCTCCTGCCTCAGCCTCCCGAGTAGCTGGGACTACAGGCACCCGCCACCTCGCCTGGCTAATTTTTTGTATTTTTAGTAGAGATGGCATTTCACCATGTTAGCCAGGATGGTCTTGATCTCCTGACCTCGTGATCCATCTGCCTCGGCCTCCCAAAGTGCTGGGATTACAGGCGTGAGCCACCGCACCCAGCCGACTCAAAGTCTGGTTCTGTCCTTGCTAGCTGTGGGCCATTGAGCAAATTACCCACCTTCTCTGAGCTTCAGTTTTCTCACCTATAATAGAAGGGGATGGATGACAGTAGCTACATCAAAGGGCTGCTGTGTGGATTGCATAAAGTTATATACATATAAAAAACAGCACAAAGCTGACAAACTGTAAGCACTCAACAATTGTTAAATAATAGCATAACAATTTACTAATTACTATTAAGTTAGAGGTATAGACCATAGGCTGCAGCAATTGTCTAAATGCTTTACTGGTAATGATTCAATCACTCTTCACAACAACCTTTGAGGTAGTTACTACTAACCCCATTTCACAGATAAGGAAGCTGAGGCCCAGAGATATTCAATGATTTACCTGATATCGTGGAACTAGAGAGTGGCAGAACCAGGACCCAGCCTGGCAGTATGGCTTCAGAGCCCACACACATAACCATTGTGATATACTGCCTTTGCTCTAAAAAGGGGCTTTTCACATTTTACATAGTCACTCCTGAGGAGTTCAAGATGTTTTCCCAATACTTGACTTAGACTCGTGGTGGATAAATGTGAGATTTCTCATCTATTGTAAATAAGTAATTTAGCTTAAGTAGTGGAGATTAAAATTCTTTTGAGAAGAAACATTTATACTTATTATTTTCTGCCATGGGTTTTGGTTTAGTGAAGTCTGAGCTAATACTTCCAATCTGCTGGTGATGTTGGAAAGGATGTGCCTATGACACCCAAAAGTATGTATTTAGAAGCACATCAGTTATTGCATTTTGTTTGTTTGTTTGTTTTTGAGACGGAGTCATGCTCTGTCGCCAGGCTTGAGTGCAGTGGTGTGATCTTGGCTTACTGCAACCTCCGCCTTTTGGGTTTGAGCAATTATCCTGCCTCAGCCTCCCAAGTAGCTGGGACTACAGGTGTGTGCCACCACACCCAGCTAATTTTTGTATTTTTAGTACAGACAGGGTTTCACCATGTTGGCCCGAATGGTCTCGATCTCTTGACCGCCTGCCTCTGCCTCCCAAAGTGCTGGGATTACAGGTGTGAGCCACCACGACTGGCCCAGTTATTGCATTTTTCACTTTTTTTTTGGTTTGTTTTTGTTTTAGAAATGGGGGTCTTGTTATGTCCCTCAGGCTGGTCTCGAACTTCTGGACTCAAGCAATCCTCTTGCCTTGGCCTCCCAAAGTGTTGGGGTTACAGGTGTGAGCCACCGTGCCCAGCCTTTCTTTTTCTTTTCTTTTTTTGAGATAAAGTCTTGCTCTGTCGCCCAGGCTGTAGTGCAATGGCACGATCATGGCTCACTGCAACCTCTGCCTCCCAGGTTCAAGTGATTCTCCTGCTTCAGCCTCCTGCTTTCATTTTTATTCTATTGTTTAGTTACATGCAGACAAGTCTAGTAACTTCCCTAATTTATCCAAGCTGTCTGAACAAAAGAAAATGCAGGTCTATGAGTATGTGGATGTACGCTTTTTGCACATATTCCAAATGTATCTCTTTTTAAATAGGGGACATGTGTGGGAAATGAGGTTGCAATATTGTCTTAGGATTGGGGGTCACAAGTTCCATGTAAACTAAAGCTCAATATTATCAAATAGGAGCCTGTGTAATACAAATGTTCTTAAATATGTGCAACATTCGCAGATAAGAAATCTTTTAATATTCCTTCTTATTTCTTTTTTCACGAATCTTTTTTTCTCCACCACCCCAAGTTAATTTGAATTCATCTCCCACTGCTGACCTCTCACAGCACTTAATGTTGATATCACACACTTGGCATTTGTTCACATTCTGCTCTTTATGGATATCTACTTGTATCCTTAATTTCGTCTAGTTGAGTAATTATTAACAACCTAAAGGAGAATAAACTAATTGCGAGACAAGATGGCAAATGCAGGCCATATTTAATTATTCTTTGCATAAATCTCAGGAAGTGCTCTTTGCACACAAAGCAAGAATATGGTAATTATGAGTGTCTTTTCTAATTATGACAAGCCACTTTCCACAAGAACTGCTTTTAATATTTGCAGCACGATGTTTTGGGATCTTTGAGAGCCAAAAGCCCTGAGTTCTACTGTGCGACCTTGGCAAGTTATTTAACCTTTCTGAATCTCTAATTTATTTTATTTTTTTTGAGACAGGGTTTCATTTTGCTGTCCAGGCTGGAATGCGCTGGTGTGATAACAGCTCACTGTGGCCTCAACCTCTTGGGTTCAAGTGATCCTCCCACCTCAGCCTCCCAAGTAGCTGGGACAATAGGCACACCACTATGCCTGGCTAATTTTTGTATTTTTTGTAGAGAGAGGGATTCGCCATGTTGCCCAGGCTAGTCTTGAACTCCTGAGCTCAAGTGATTTGCCTGCCTCAGCCTCCCAAAGTGCTGGGATTACAGGTAAAAGCTGCTGTGCCTGGCCTGAATCTCTGATTATTTCTGTCTAAAATTATGGGTTGAATTAGAGATAAGTGCTATGGTTTGATTGTTTGTTTTCCCCCACAATTAATATGTTGAAATCCTAACTCCCAAGGTAATGGTATCAGGAGGTGGGGACTTTGGGAGGTGATTAGGTCATGAGGGTGGAACCATTATTAATGGGATTAATGCCCTTACAAAAGAGGCCTGAGGGATCTCAGTCATCCTTTCCACCATGCGAGGTCACAGTGAGATGTCTGAATATGAGGAATGGGTCTTCACGAAACACTCAATCTGCCATCCTCTCGAGCTTGGACTTTTGAGATGCCAGAACTGTGAGGACTAAACAGCTGTTTATAAGCCACACAACCTATGATATTTTGTTACAGCAGCCCATACAAACTGAGACAAGATACTTTAGGATTACAAAAAATGTTTAGGACTCTACTTTGAATTATTTTTGTAGTGGAAGTAAAAGAACATTTCTTTTTAAAAAGTTATTTCTTTTTCTTTTTTTTGTTATTATACTTTAAGTTCTAGCATACATGTGCACAACGTGCAGTTTTGATACATAGGTAGACATATGTCATGTTGGTTTGCTGCACCCATCAACTCGTCATTTACATTAGGTATTTCTCCTAATGCTATCCCTCCCCCAGCCCCCCAACCCCCAACAGGCCCCAGTATGTGATGTTTCCCACCCTGTGTCCATGTGTTCTCATTGTTCAGTTCCCACCTATGAGTGAGAACATGTGGTGTTTGGTTTTCTGTCTTTGTGATAGTTTGCTGAGAATGATGGTTTCTAGCTTTATCTATGTCCCTACAAAGGACATAAACTCATCTTTTTTATGGCTGCATAGTATTCCATGGTGTATATGTGCCACATTTTCTTAATCTAGTCTATCATTGTTGGGCATTTGGGTTGGTTCCAAGTCTTTGCTATTGTGAATAATGCCGCAGTAAACATATGTGTGCATGTGTCTTTATAGTAGCATGATTTATAATCCTTTGGGTATATACCCAGAAATGCAATTGCTGGGTCAAATGGTATTTCTAGTTCTAGATCCTTGAGGAAATGCCACACTGTCTTCCACAATGGTCGAACTAGTTTACACTCCCACAAACAGTGTAAAAGCATTCCTATTTCTCCACATCCTCTCCAGCATCTGTTGTTTCCTGGCTTTTTAATGATTGCCATTCTAACTGGAGTGAGATGGTATCTCATTGTGGTTTTGATTTGCATTTCCCTGATGACCAGTGATGATGAGCATTTTTTCATGTGTCTGTTGGCTGCATAAAAGTCTTCTTTTGAGAAGTGTCTGTTCATATTATTTACCCACTTTTTGATGAGGTTGTTTGTTTTTTTCTTGTAAATTTGTTTGAGTTCTTTGTAGATTCTGGATATTAGACCTTTGTCAGTTGGATAGATTGCAAAAATTTTCTCCCATTCTGTAGGTTGCCTGTTCACTCTGATGGTAGTTTCTTTTGCCATGCAGAAGCTCTTTAGTTTAATTAGATCCCATTTGTCTATTTTGGCTTTTGTTGCCGTTGCTTTTGGTGTTTTAGACGTGAAGTCCTTGCCCATGCCTATGTCCTGAATCGTATTGCCTAAGTTTTCTTTTAGGGTTTTTATGGTTTTAGGTCTAACATTTAAATCTTTAATCCATCTTGAATGAATTTTTGTATAAGGTGTAAGGAAGGGATCCAGTTTCAGCTTTCTACACATGGCTAGCCAGTTTTCCCAGCACCATTTATTAAATAGGGAATCCCTTCCCCATTGCTTGTTTTTGTCAGGTTTGTCAAAGATCAGATGGTTGTAGATGTGTGGTGTTATTTCTGAGGCCTCTGTTCTGTTCCATTGGTCTATGTATCTGTTTTGGTACCAGTACCAGGCTGTTTTGGTTACTGTAGCCTTGTAGTATAGTTTGAAGTCAGGTTGAGTGATGCCTCTAGCTTTGTTCTTTTTGCTTAGGATTGTCTTGGCAATGTGGGCTCTTTTTTGGTTCCATATGAACTTTAAATAAGTTTTTTCCAATTCTGTGTAGAAAGTCATTGGTAGCTTGATGGGGATGGCATTGAATCTACAAATTACCTTGGGCAGTATGGCCATTTTCACAATATTGATTCTTCCTATCCATGAGCATGGACTGTTCTTCCATTTGTTTGTGTCCTCTTTTATTTCGTTGAGCAGTGGTTTGTAGTTCTCCTTAAAGAGATCCTTCACATCCCTTGTAAGTTGGATTCCCAGGTATTTTATTCTCTTTGAAGCAATTGTGAATGGGAGTTCACTCATGATTTGGCTCTCTGTTTGTCTGTTATTGGTGTGTAGGAATGCTTGTGATTTTTGCACATTGCTTTTGTATCCTGAGACTTTGCTGAAGTTGCTTATCAGCTTAAGGAGATTTTGGGCTGAGACAATGGGGTTTTCTAAATATTCAATCATGTCATCTGCAAACAGGGACAATTTGACTTCCTCTTTTCCTAATTGAATACCGTTTGTTTCTTTCTCTTGCCTGATTGCCCTGGCCAGAACTTCCAACACTACGTTGAACAGGAGTGGTGAGAGAGGGCTTCCTTGTCTTGTGCCAGTTTTGAAAGGGAATGCTTCCAGTTTTTGCCCATTCAGTATGATATTGGCTGTGGGTTTGTCATAAACAGCTCTTATTATTTTGCGATATGTTCCATCAATACCTAGTTTATTGAGAGTTTTTAGCACAAAGTGCTGTTGAATTTTGTCGAAGTCTTTTTCTGCATCTATTGAGATAATCATGTGGTTTTTGTTGTTTCTGTTTATGTGATGGATTACGTTTATTGATTTGCATATGTCGAACCAGCCTTGCATTCCAGGGATGAAGCCAACTTGATCGTGGTGGATAAGCTTTTTGATGTGCTGCTGGATTTGCTTTGCCAGTATTTTATTGAGGATTTTCGCATCAATGTTCATCAGGGATATTGGTCTACAATTCTGTTTTTTTGTTGTGTCTCTGCCAGGCTTTGCTATTAGGATGATGTTGGACTCATAAGATGAGTTAGGGAGGATTCCCTCTTTTTCTATTGATTGGAATAGTTTCAGAAGGAATGGTACCAGCTCCTCTTTGTACCTCTGGTCGAATTCAGCTGTGAGTCTGTCTGGTCCTGGACTTTTTTTGGTTGGTAGGCTATTAATTATTGCCTCAATTTCAGAGCCTGTTATTGTTCTATTCAGAGATTCAACTTCTTCCTGGTTTAGTCTTGGAAGGTTGTGTGTGTCCAGGAATGTATCCGTTTCTTCTAGATTTTCCAGTTTATTTGCATAGAGGTGTTTATAGTATTCTCTGATGGTAGTTTGTATTGCTGTGGGATTGGTGGTGATATCCCCTTTATAATTTTTTATTGCATCTATTTGATTCTTCTCTCTTTTCTTCTTTATTAGTCTTGCTAGCAGTCTATCAATTTTGTTGATCTTTTCAAAAAATCAGTTCCTGGAATCATTGATTTTCTGAAGGTTTTTTTGTGTCTCTTATCTCTTTCAGTTCTGCTCTGATCTTAGTTATTTCTTGCCTTCTGCTAGCTTTTGAATGTGTTTGCTCTTGCTTCTCTAGTTCTTTTAATTGCGATGTTAGGGTGTCAGTTTTAGATCTTTCCTGCTTTCTCTTGTGGGCATTTAGTGCTATAAATTTCCCTCTACATGCTGCTTTAAATGTGTCCCAGAGATTCTGGTATGTTGTGTCTTTGTTCTCATTGGTTTCAAAGAACATCTTTATTTCTGCCTTCATTTCATTATGTACCCAGTAGTCATTCAGGAGCAGGTTGTTCAGTTTCCATGTAGTTGTGTGGTTTTGAGTGAGTTTCTTAATCCTGAGTTCTAATTTGATTGCACTGTGGTCTGAGAGACAGTTGGTTGTAATTTCTATTCTTTTATATTTGCTGAGGAGTGCTTTACTTCCAACTATGTGGTCAATTTTGGAATAAGTGCAACGTGGTGCTGAGAAGAATGTATATTCTGTTGACTTGGGGTGGAGAGTTCTGTAGATGTCTATTAGGTCTGCTTGGTGCAGAGCTGAGTTCAAGTCCTGGATATCCTTGTTAACCTTCTGTCTCGTTAATCTGTCTAATATTGACACTGGGGTGTTAAAGTCTTCCATTATTATTGGGTGGGAGTCTAAGTCTCTTTGTAGGTCTCTCAGGACTTGCTCTATGAATCTGGGTGCTCACATATTGGGTGCATATATATTTAGGATTGTTAGCTCTTCTTGTTGAATTGATCCCTTTACCATTATGTAATGGCCTTCTTTGTCTCTTTTGATCTTTGTTGGTTTAAAGTCTGTTTTATCAGAGAGTTGGATTGCAACCCCTGCTTTTTTTTGCTTTCCATTTGCTTGGTAGATCTTCCTCCATCCCTTTATTTTGAGCCTGTGTGCATCTCTGCACCTGAGATGTGTCTCCTGAATACAGCACACTGATGGGTCTTGACTGTTTATCCAATTTGCCAGTCTGTGTCTTTTAAATGGGGCATTTAGCCCATTTACATTTAAGGTTAATATTGTTATGTGTGAATTTGATCCTGTCATTATGATGTTACCTGGTTATTTTGCCCGTTAATTGATGCAGTTTTTTCCTAGCATCGATGGTCTTTACATTTTGGTTTGTTTTTGCAGTGGCTGGTACTGGTTGCTCCTTTCCATGTTTAGTGCTTCCTTCAGGAGCTCTTTTAAGGCAGGCCTGGTGGTGACAAAATCTCTCAGCATTTGCTTGTCTGTAAAGGATTTTATTTCTCCTTCACTTATGAAGCTTAGTTTGGCTAGATATGAAATTCTGGGTTGAAAATTCCTTTCTTTAAGAATGTTGAATATTGGCCCTGACTCTCTTCTGGCTTGTAGGGTTTTTGCCAAGAGATCCACTGTTAGTCTGCTGGGCTTCCCTTTGTGGGTAACCCGACCTTTCTCTCTGGCTGCCCTTAACATTTTTTCCTTTACTTCAACTTTGGTGAATCTGACAATTATGTGTCTTGGAGTTGCTCTTATCGAGGAGTATCTTTGTGGCGTTCTCTGTATTTCCTGAATTTGAATGTTGGCCTGCCTTGCTAGATTGGGGAATTTCTCCTGGATAATGTCCTGAAGAGTGTTTTCCAACTTGGTTCCATTCTCCTCATCACTTTCAGGTACACCAATCAAATGTAGATTTGGTCTTTTCACATAGTCTTATATTTCCTGGAGGCTTTGTTCATTTCTTTTTACCCTTTTGTCTCTAACCTTGTCTTTTCATTTCATTTCATTAATTTGATCTTCAATCACTGATACCCTTTCTTCCACTTGATCGAATTGGCTATTGAAGCTTGTGCATGCGTCATGAAGTTCTTGTGCCATGGTTTTCAGCTCCATCAGGTCATTTAAGGTTTTCTCTACACTGTTTATTCTAGTTGGCCATTCGTCTAACCTTTTTTCAAGGTTTTTAGCTTCCTCGCGATGGGTTTGAACATGCTCCTTTAGCTCGGAGAAGTTTGTTATTACCGACTTCCTGAAGTCTACTTCTGTCAACTCATCAAAGTCATTCTCTATCCAGCTTTGTTCCTTTGCTGGCAAAGAGCTGCGATCCTTTGGAAGAGAAGAGGTGCTCTGGTTTTTAGATTTTTCTGCTTTTCTGTTCTGGTTTCTCCCCATCTTTGTGTTTTTATCTACCTTTGGTCTTTGATGTTGGTGACCTACAGATGGGATTTTGGTGTAGATGTCCTTTTTGGTGATATTGGTTCTATTCCTTTCTGTTTGTTAGTTTTCCTTTTAACAGTCAGGTCCCTCAGCTGTAGGTCTGTTGGAGTTTGCTGGAGGTCCACTCCAGACCCTGTGTACCTGGGTGTCACCAGTGGAGGCTCCAGAACAGCAAATATTGCAGAACGGCAAATATTGCTGCCTGGTCTTTCGTCTGGAAGCTTTGTCCCAGAGGGGCACCCGCCTATATGAGGTGTCTCTTGGCCCCTACTGGGAGGCGTCTTATCTCCCAGTTAGGCTATACAGGGATCAGGGACCCACTTGAGGAGGCAGTCTGTCCGTTCTCAGAGCTCTAACAGCATGCTGGGAGAATCACTGCTCTCTTCAGAGCTGTCAGACAGGGACATTTATGTCTGCAGAAGCTGTCTGCTGCCTTTTGTTCAGCTATGCCCTGCCCATAGAGGTGGAATCTATAGAGACAGAGGCCTTGCTAAGTTGCAGTGGGCTCCACCCAGTTCGAGCTTCCTGGCTGCTTTGTTTACCTACTCAAGCCTCAGCAATGGCAGACTCTCCTCCCCCAGCCAGGCTGCCACCTCACAGATTGATCTCAGACTGCTGTGCTAGCAGTGAGCAAGGCTCCGTAGGTGTGGGATCCACTGAGCCAGGCACAGGAGAGAATCTCCTTGTCTGCTGGTTGCTAAGACCTTGGGAAAAGTGCAATATTTGGGCGGCAGTGTCCCGTTTTTCTAGGTACAGTCTGTTACGGCTTCCTTTGGTTAGGAAAGGGAAATCCCCCGACCCCTTGTGCTTCCTGGGTGAGGCGATGCCCCGCCCTGCTTTGGCTTGCCCTCTGTGGACTGCATCCACTGTCCAACCAGTCCCAGTGAGATGAACCAGGTACCTCAGTTGGAAATGCAGAAATCACCTGTCTTCTGCATCAATCACGCTGGGAGCTGCAGACTGGAGCTGTTCCTATTTGGCCACCTTGGAACAGCTCCTAAAAAGTTATTTTGGAAACAGTTGTACAATTCAGAAATTTTACCCAAATCAGGACTCTTCCCTATTTAACATTGAGAACTTCCTCCATTCCGAGGTAATAAATACCCAATACATATGTGCCTTCTGCTTCACACTTGTATGTACTTCATACACAGCCATTAAGGTGAGTGAAAACTTGAATTTTCTATAATTTTCCCCATTAAAAAAAAACTGTTGTCTATATAATTAAGATAATTTAACATCCAAGTACATTCATATGCCTCACATAATTTTTTTTTTTTGAGACAAGGTCTTACTCTGTCACCCAGGCTGGAGTGAAGTGGTGTGATCTTGACTCACTGAATTCTTGACCTCATGCCTCTCAACCTCAGCCCCCCAGGTAGCTGGGAGTACAGGTGCACGCCATCGCACAGGGCTAATTTTTATAATTTTAGTAGAGATGGGGTTTCACCATGTTGCCCAGGCTGATCTCAAACTCCTGGGCTCAAGAGATCTGCCTGGCTCAGCCTCCCAAAATGCTGGGATTACAGGCATGAACCACCTTGCCCAGCTCACTTCATTTTAATTCAAAAAAGTGGCTGAGAAATACATAGTGACCTCTCTTATGTTCTAATTATGTAAGATGCATTGGTTATTTGGTCATTGATCAGTAAGTGCTTATTTCCCAGTTTTTGGCTGGTGCTAAAATGCAGGGATTGGTTGATCAATTCTAAGTCTCCTCTTTTCTGCAATCGGTAGTTTTTAAAATAATTTCTGAATCACCCCTGGAGGCACTATCTGAGACAGTATGGATTGAACAGCACTGTCAACAACATGTTCTGGGGTGCCTGCCTCTGTAGAAAGGATGTGAAGAGTTGACCTGCCTCTGAGAACAATCTCAAAAGAGGGAAGGGCTGTGTGAGGTCTGGGCTGGAAGAGGATTTTACATTGTCTCTTTTGCGTGGCTTGTCTTTTCCAGATAAGCAGAAGACATCTTTAGGATTCTTTTGTGTGTTTGGAACAGAGAGAGGAAAAACCCAGATCCATTTAAGATTCAGCAGAGGGCTTGGAAGCCTAAGAGTTCAGGCAAGTTACCACTTGTCAGTGATTCTTACCTAATAAAGACAGCTTTATTATTTCTTCTGATTATATAAATAGTCTTCTTTGATACCTACATACTCATAAATAAACTGAAATAATTCTGTATATGCATATATAATGGCATGTGGGATAATATACCTTTTCACTCAATAATATGTCATAGAAACCCTTCCAAGTCAACTGGCATAGCTTTATTATTTGTTATTAGGTATCCTAATGCTTCACAACATAAATATCTCATTATTTATCCAACTATTTCTTTATTCATGAGCATTCACATCTTCACTTTTTTGCTACTCCAAACTAACAATTTTATAATGAACTAACATCTGTTATGCTGAGTTCCTAATTTTCACTTTTTCAATGTCTAATCCCGATGGAATTTTTTCCCAATTATTAACTTGCTGCCCTGATTGTTTAGGAATTCAATGTAATAGTTAGGTTCTCTTTGGAACTCTCATTTAGAAATACAAAGGGGAGTGTGTGGTTTCTTTCTGTAATGTCAGAGAGTGGCCTCTTTTTTCAGACCTTCTCAATATGGTGGTCAGATCATGTTTCCAGCCTCAGGAGCTGCATATTAAGCCATTCCGATGGGAAACTGCTGCTGAAGCAGAAAGGTTCTGGGCAGCTGACGTGGCAACACAGTTTACAGTATCTGCCAGCTGTGAGTAACAGCAGGCTGTCCTGATGGGATATAGCAGAAGCAGCAGCAGCAACTCCTGATTTAGGGGCAATCGATGTAAGTACTTATTTTCACCATTAACCAATTAACCCAAACCAAATGCAAATTGAAGAATGCTAAGAGGGAATACAGTTCTCACTAAAGACCCTTCTAGCAGACTCATTTGAGAAGCATTTGGTCTCAACCAGAATAAAAAGGCATTAAGCCAGCACGTGGTTTTCAGCAAAATGAAGAACTTCACAGGGTTTTGCTTGAAAAAACTAACTTCAGCTGTGGCTAATGCCAATTTCCAACCCTAACTCCTTGGAGTTCCTTCATACTCTGGCAAAGGCTGTTCCCTGGGGGATGGAATGGATTGTTAATGTGCAAAAGAACACGTGATTTCAACTTACTAAAAAACTTTAGGCAGGTTTGATTATGGAAAGATGAAAGGAAGCTTAGCAGTTACAGTGTTTGGGAAAAGGAGAGAGGCTGTTAAATATTTTGAGGAGGATTCAAGTTGGTTAAAACTGACTTAGAGGCAGTGTGGAAACTTTTGTTCTCAAGCTATATAGATGGCTAGGGGTGTGGTGCCTGCCAACCCCATGACAATAAAACTCCGGCTTGGATCTCTTTACAAGAGGAGGCTCTGTGGCTGCTGTTCCCAAGGCTTCCACCCTGGAAGTCGTGTTTAGAGTTTCTAGTATTTTCAGAGATCATAAACCATGTATTTATGGGTTGGTGATTTTTTTTTTTTCTGTTGAGTCCTTTTACTCTGATGTTCAGCTCTGCATAAAACCTAAGTGACCAACAGCAGCTTAACCTGAGTATGGTTAACTTATTGACGAACAGATATTTTTGATTGTCACCTCTCTATGTGGGGGGATACCTAAGTGAACAAGATGGAAGAGGTGGGTCACTGCCCCTGAGGAGTCTGCTGCCCAGCAGGAGTAACAGATGTTATAAGAGGAGAAATGAACACTGGGCTGGGAGTCAGGGGACCTGGATTCGGATCCTGGCATTGATCCCAGTGAACCATATGGCACTCTGGGCTTCAGTTTATGTGCTATAAAATGAAGGCATTGGGATGGATAACCTCTTCAGTAATTGATTGCTCACCTAGTGTGAATTTTCCCCTTGCTGAACAGCTTCTCACACAGCATTACCTTAGCTCCACATCCAATTCGGGGACAGGTGCTTTATTTCTGAAATGGATCTCACATGTCACCAGCCAGGCCTCATCAGATTGAGATATTCTATAATAGAAACTTGAAGGATTCTCCTAAATGGGCCCATTTACAGTGTAATGTTGATAGGTGGAAAGGTTGCTTTTGAGAAAGATGTCTTAAAAGGAGCAATTCCACACAGACTCATCTTAAATATCTATTTCTGTTTTCAAATGGTTATTGATTGGAACAAGTACCTTTTCAACTGCTGCTGACTTTTGAGAGGCAAAGACACAACAGCCTGACTCTTAAGAAAATGAAATTGCTTGAAATAAGTGTGACCCATAGGCTTAAGGTTTGAAATAAATTTAACTGAGTCAAAAACTAAAATAAAATAAAAATCAGCCAGGCTATGGTTTCAAGTAGAACAGAAAATACCCACAATTGGCGGCCATGCAGTGCAGCCTCAGCTTCCTAGAACTCCTCACCATCAGTTCAGTCCTTTTTGACTTTGGAAGTTGTGGGAGATTCATAACACGTTAGTAGAATGATGGATCAAATCCATTTTTAAAAAGCACAATTTTTATGTAGACTTATTGTCCATCAGCCCTGCTAGCCTAGCTCACAAAATTATCTGCATGGGCATTCATACCCTTGCTGCCTGCCTCCCTTCCCCAAGAGAGAGGTGTACTTCCTGACCCAGGACAAATCCCTTCTCTTGGATTACTTATCCCCATAAGCCTCCTCTGGAACTACCACACTCATCACTCAGTTCCTTTATTCTGCCTGTGTCTTCAGTCTTTCCACTGGCTTTCCACCGCAAGTAAAAACATCTTTAAGTCTCTTGCATTTTATAATACACCAACCGACTACCCACCAAACCAGCCAATGAGCAAACACAATCCCTCCTTACTGTTTTCTCCCTTTTCTGACCCTTTCACCAACCCTATGGACTCCAGTGGGCACTTTTGAGTTCTTATGTAATTTGATGTCTTACTGTGTTTGTTGTCTTTATGCCTTTCTTGACAGCCTCTCCTCCCTTGGTTGCCTTTGATGCTGTTCTGACTTTGCCTTCTTAGTCTTCATTACTTCTCTTCCTCTGCTTTTTACCTTAAACTATTATTTTCTTATTTTGAAGTCTGTGCTCTTCTTTGACAATCTGATTCATATCTGAGATTTTAATTATGACTTGTATGCTGATAATGCCTAAATCAAAGCACATACAAATCTTCAGGAAAGAAGCAAAGTATAAACAAATGAATACCACCCACCACAGATGTGTGTCTCTGCAGACTTCTCTTGGGAGCTCTTGACTCATATTTACTGCCTAAGACACCTCCAGTACATTGTCCTGCAGGCACCTCAACTCACCATGGCCCATCCTGAACATAGCTTTCTCTTAGTTGGCTGCCTTTCCCTCTGCATATAATAATGTATGTAACTTCTACCCTAACACTTACCACATTTTATTAAAGTGATTAGTTTATTTTATTTGTCTCTCCAGTTAATGGTGAAAACCTGAGAAATAGAATTATGTCTTTATTTTTGTATTCCTAATGCCTACAACATGAGGCACATAATAGTTATTCAGTCATTAATTATTGAATGAATAAATGGTGGACAGATGGCTGCTTGCTGCTGTAGGTTGACATTCTGTTATGTCAGTCAACCCAGTGAGAAACATCCTTCTTTCACAGTAGTTCAAGCATAAGTTCTGGGTGCCTGCTTTTTGGAATGTCTCTGGAAATGTGCTGACTGCTGAGTTAATCACCATGGCCAGGGAGATGCAAGACTCTTACTGTCCAGGTCTAAATTTTGTGCTCATTCATAGAGCAAGAGATGGGGTCAGTCTCACACATGGCAAATAAACTGAGAGGGGGCAGGGAAGTTCATAAAAGTAAAACTGATAATTTATTACTAGAAGCCAGAGTGTAGGATGCTGGCAGAAATGGCAGGTATTCATCATAACTGTGTGCAAACCCCCTGGCTTTTATCATATAACTGCTATGATAAAAGCTAAACATCGGGGGTTTGCACATACTTATGCTGAGTACCTGCCATTTCTACACTCCACTCTTCTTGTCTGGGTGCCAAGCAGGGACAGTCTTCAGTATCAGCTCTCAACTTTTCTTTGCATTCTAAGCTCAAACCACATTGAGCATAAAACCCATTATGATGCTGCAAATGTACCAGGTCTTCCTTTGCCTCTTAGCCCTCATCGTGTCTGTTCTGCCCAGAACACATTCTCTCTTGCTCTCCTTTCTCTCTTTCCAGGATAATGCACTCTTATCCTTCAGGTCTCAGTTGAGGCAGATTTTTTTTTCTTTCTTTTCTTTTTTTTTTTTTTTTTTGCAGAGAAACCTTCTCTGGTGAGGGTTGATACCTTTTCTTTGCATTACATCTGCTTCTGATTGTCATCCTCTCCCAGCACTTATTATTGGAATTGCCTGTCACCTAGGCTGTGTCCCCATTAGGCAGTAAACTCCAAGAAGAGAAGGAACAAGTTCACCTTGCCCACTTAGTGTGGCCTGAATTTAACACCTAAAATGATTATTGCCACATAGTAGATATTCAAGAAATACACAATAATAAAGTACTCCTGAGTTCCCACCTGTTTCTTGGTTATTAAATAGGAGCACAAACTGTTTTGGGTTCCTTCCATATAGTTTCAGGGCTAGCAGCTTTCTTAGAGGAGCTATGGGGAAAAGGCTTTTCTCCCATAGGAACTGAATAAATGAAAGTCTTCGTTTATTATTTCATAAATAAATGAATTAATATTGTCTAAAATATTATTTGGTGAATGAAGGAGATAATTAAAAAAAATTCTCCCAGGGGCGAAATTATACCACAGTTGGATTTGTTTAGTGACATAATTTATTTAATGAATGACATCTAGATCAGCACTAGGACATGGTGTCACAGTGTCATAATGTTACGAGGCATACAGAATATTGCATCCTAAGTGTAAAAGGGAATACGTCTAGCAAGCTCGTACAGAAACTATATCACAGAAGCAGTGTTGCATGCAGAGAATCTACAAAATTCAGTTATGGGATGCTCCCAGAAAATAGTGAACTTTAGCCATCTCCCTTGTAATGACAGCAGACACATATGCTTAGTGATATGCTTTGGCTGTGTCCCCACCCAAATCTCATCTTGAATTCCCACATGTTGTGGGAGGGACCCGGTGGAAGGTAATTGAATCATGGGGGCAGGTCTTTCCCATGCTCTTCTCGTGATAGTGAGTAAGTTTCACGAGATCTGATGGTTCTATAAGGAGGTGTTTCCCTACACAAGCTCTCTCTTTGCCTGCTGCCATCCACATAAGATGTGACTTGCTCCTCCTTGCCTTCTGCCCTGATTGTGAGGCCTCCTCAGCTATGTGGGACTGTAAGTCCATTAAACCTCTTTCTTTTGTAAATTGCCCAGGCTTGGGTATGTCTTTATCAGCAGCATGAAAATGGACTAATACACTTAGAAAATCATCTTCTTGTGCCCTTCAATGTCCTCCAGAACCTGAAATTTGAATTTGGTTTTTTGGCATCATAAGTGGCTTCTATGGAAATTGTCCTGCTATGCTAAATTTAGCATTAGAACAGCACTGCTGGGGAGCTTTGCTATATTTGCAGTCACTCATTCCAGACTGATAGAGCAAGGAATGTGAGTGCCATTTAAACACATGTATGCATCCACACTGTGCACACACATGGGCCATTTCTGTACATGGAACAGTGGGCAGAACAGTAGAACCTGCAAAATGGTATGAACCTTTATACAAGGAGAACTTGTCCCATTTGTCAGAAATTAATCTTTGAATTCTTATTTTTATGATTTAATATCTATCTATCATCAGGTTGAATGAACCTATTTACACTGACTGATAACTTTGAAGGTTATAGTTATTGTATTCACATGAAATAGATTTTAAATAATTGCATTTTTGTGTTAAATATATTACTATATTACATGGCTATTACTAAGCCATATGCTCTTCCGAGCAAAAGCATTCCAATAGAAGACCTGCGGTTGATTTTCCTCTACTTGATGACTGGTACTGACACACTCTGTGAATTTGGTAAAAGTATCACTTTTATTGCCTCTAAAATGGACATTCTACTGATGCCACTGGGTAATGAAAATAATGAGCTAAGGATAGGCATCTCTGGGAAAGATAAGCTATGACTGCAATGGATTATTATGATGAGCGACAGAGCAGAATAAAAATTAAAAACAATAACCTCAGATTAGATTATGTCAATAATGAAGAATAGCTAAGATAAAAGTTAAATATGAACTGCTATGATAAAAGCTAAATAAGAACATATACTCTGAACAGCCTAGAAATGAACTTTTCTGCTATGCTATGCTATTTATTTATTTATTTATCTATTTGAGACAGGGTCTTACTTTGTCACCCAGGCTGGAGTGCAGTATGATCATAGTTCACTGCAACTTTGAACTCCTGGGTTCAAGTGATCCTTCCACCAAAGCTTCCCAATTAGGTAAGACTACAGCTGTGAGCCACCATGCCCAACTAATTTTTTCTTTTTTGTAGAGACAGGGTCTTACTATGTTGACCGGGTTTCTTGAGCTTCTGGCCTCAGCAATCCTCCTGCCTCAGCCTCCCAAATTCCTGGGATTACAGGCATGAGCCATCATGCCCAGCTAGAAATAGTGCTATGCTCTTTTAAACAACGTTGTCACCAACCATTTGTTGGACACTTACCAAGGTGCAGGGAGTGTGCTGAGTGCTTTTCCTAGATCATGCATTAATTTATTTATCAAATACTTATTGTGCACCTCCTACAGGCCATGCACAGTACATTATCTCATTTATTCTACAACAATCTCATGAAGATATTCATTATTATACACTCATTTAGCAAATGGGGACACTTAGCCTGAGAGGTTAAATAACTTTGCCTGAAGGCTCACAGCTAATCAGCAGAGGCATTGGAACCCAAATCCAATTCTGACTGCAAAGCCTGAGCTCTCAATTCCCATAGTGTACCAAAGTCATGAGCTTTGTATATAGTTTAGCTTTTCACACCTTTAACAGAATATAAGGAAACTGAAAGAGAGAAGAGCAAAGATTTATTGAAAACCCACTCCTGTAATTAATAGGCACTTTCTATGGTGTTTTTCCATGTATCATTTCATCCACATCACAGTCCTTTTAAATGAGATTTCATTTTTAAAATCTCATTTAAAAATTTCATTTAAAAGATGGGCTCATAGAGATTAGGCGATTTTTCCAAAGGCACATGGCTAGCAAATGGTGTAGTTAAAACCAAATCCAGGTTTCATTTTCTATTTTCTTTCCTTTGGGCCTTTGCTACTTCCCAAAATGATGAAGGAAAGGACAGTTTTTAAGGAGATATAAACAAGATCACAGCTCTGTACCCAGAGAGGAGCAGATTGCTGAGTGGTATGGGGGCTGTCTACCCTATTCAGACAGCTGCAATGAGAGTCCGAGTCACGTATGTGACTGTGTGTGTCATGCATCAGGAAGTAACGTCTGGACTCTAAAATACTGGGGTGTGTTTCTATATGGAGCTGGAAGACCTACTTTCCTTGAAGGACAAATACTACCCATCTCAGGTAAACTGAGAGTGTCACTAGCCCCCTAGGTACCTTCTAGTGTCTTATATAATATGATATTTTTTATCCAGCAATAGAGAGTAGTTGAAGTTCTATGACTGTAAATGACAGAGCCGTGTGTGCATGAGGGCCTTGGCTTGAGTCTGTCTGGCTTAGACACTGCTTCACCTGCAGGGATGGAGACTTTCCACAGATCCTTTCCAGCTCATTGGTTTTGTGTATCTGAATGTCTGCTTCTGTTTAGAGTGCATCTCTCAAAATTTTCCAACAAATGGCAGGGAGTGACTTCTGGGGGTACAGAGTATGTGTGTGTGAATGTGTGTGTATGTGTATCTGTCCCATTGCACATGTAAAGTTTCTTTGAAGTATCATGCTTCATCTTAAAAATTAAGGCAAATTTGAATTTCATTCCAAAACATTTGTATTTGTTTTAAATTAAGATACTATTAAAATTGTTTAGAAAAGAAAATTGATGAGTATCCGTGGCATCCTGCATTGTTCCTGAAACAACAAGTACTCCAGTGTGAGAAGCACTGGGCTGCATTTTCTTAAAGTTTCTAATTTTGTTGTTTTCACCTTAGCCCATTATTTTTTCCTGTGTTGTTGTATGACACATTTTCTCTATTTCTTCTTGATCTCATGGCTCAATGGGGGCATTGGATTAAGTGTCAAGGAGAAATTGTAGATTTCACAGCAGTGATGAGTAATCAGTTAATCCCTTACTGATGACTTGTGCAGAATACTTCTTAGGCAATTTATGGTATTTCCAGGGAAATAATAACTGTTAACATTTATCATGCATTTTGTGATTTGCCAAACACTTTGTAGGGTTTTAATCTAATTTTACCCTTATAATAACTCTGTGAGGTAGGAGGTTCTATTATTATCCCTATTTTACAGATGAAGAAAAGGAGATGCAGAGTAATTTGCCCAAGTTCACACAACCAGCATAGTAGGGCTGGGATTCACACCTGGACAACTTTATTCCAGGACCACCAAGTTGTCTTGCTCCTTTGGGGAATTTACATCCTATCGACCTGCAGCTGAGAGAACATTCCAAGAATATTCCAGTCCTACTTCACTTAGTGGGTTTATGAGTCACCTCTGCCTGCTGGAGCTTGACATGGGGTCAGAAGTCACAGCAGCATCCATCTGCCACCCACTGTTCTTGATTCAGGGGGCATCAATCAAACAGGAGGGGTGAAGAGAGGAGGAGGTTGGGCCACCTCTGCCAGCCTAGGGCTAATAAGGAAGCATAGAGTCATTCTTCTTGAATGATAGACTGCCTCTCCAGCTCTTGGCAGCAGAGGTTGATGCAGAGCAGGCAGGTTTGCAGGCAGCTACGTAGGTGGCATTTGAAGGAGTCCTTTGTGGGTGCAACCACAGGGTGCCTTGGTCCTGTAGGAAGCCTGCATTGTGCCTAAACCTTCACTCCTAAGGTTGTGGTAAGAGTAACAATCCCAGGACTGGCACTGGTAGCTTATGGCACCTGTGCCAGGCTAATTGTCTCTGGCACAGGCACCATCTTTTCTTGGCACACTCCCTCCTAATAACTAGAACAGCTGAGCAGCACAGGATGCTCTGCATCTTGTCTGCCACCCAGCTCACCTGAAGCAAGGGGCTGGAGTCTTGGTGGCCAACACTGGCTGAGGCCATGAGAGTTCCATATCCCAAGACTGTTTCCAGGGGGTAGCTTAGTTGGAGTCAAGAGACTGCTGTGCACTAAACCGTCACTCCCTGATTCATTCTTGGAGTCAGAAATATGAGATGCTTGCTGACTAAAAAGAGCCACAATGCATCAGATGTTGCTGGAAATACATGTGTGGCCATTATCTCATCATTCCCACTTTGATTAAGAATTTTTTAAAAATTATTGTAATGTAATGTTTTTCTTTCACTGTCTTGTTGGAGTGGGTCTCTTAAGATTAGCTAGGGACTTCATTTTAATAAAGTATGCAGATAATTTGTGTCTGTTTGTGTCTCATTTATATCCCACACAGCAGCCCTTTATCCACACTTAGGTCAGCCCCCTAAACTCACTGCCTCAGCCTTCTCTTTTACTTTCTCTGGAAACTCTCTTTCAATATTTAATTCTATACTCAGGCTATGAAAACTATTGGGTACAGTCATACAGTATAAGCTGTTGCTGGTATACATTTAAGGTGTCCATTCATTTATAAATAAAATTTTATCGAGCTCTTGTCATATGCCAGGCACTGTGCAAGGCACTGCGAATATTGCATGGAACAAAGCACAGAAGGCTGACATCCCCGTGGAGCTTGAAGTCAGCCTAGGTGTTCAATAACAGCTGCATTTCCAGCCCACTTGTTACTCTGAGCACACGTTCTTAGTTAAAGCCCACTCCTATATTCCACACTGGCCATTCCAAACCGTCATAATGTTTCTCAAGTCTCTTACCAAATTCTCACCCTAGAGGTGGCCAGTAGAACTTGGCATTCTACTCCACAGGGAATTCTTGGTTTCTGTCCCCTTATGTTCAAACTTATCTCCACCTATGCCCATCTTCACCTCTTTTTCCCTGATTTAGAGGAACAGGTGCCCTTCCTCGGCTAGGTTTAACTTTTGTTCCTGTGCTCTGGATCCCATGTGATGCATTTTCTCTGAGATTTGTTTCTTCAGTAATTGTGTATTTCCAGTCTCTTCATATGAATCAGCAGAAACCCTCTCTTGTCTAGTCCACCCTAAACCAATTCTTCAAATCCGAGTGCCTCATGGTAGCCCCAACCCTTTTCTTCACATCTAGGGTTCTGGAAAGAGTAATTTTACTTGCTGCCTCCTCTTCCTTAATTTCCATGTGCTGTAGAAGTGATTTCTATGTCTAATCCCTCACTCCCTTGACCATGGCCCTACTGAAATTGTTCCTGTTAAGATCATCAAACCTCTTAATTGTCAAATCCAGTGATCCAGAGAACACATTTTTACTTGTTGTCTTTCTCAATATTCCTCCTAGGTTTGGCATTGTTGACCACTGTCCTGCTTTTGAAGCCATCACCTCTGGCTTCTGGGACACCATCCTCTTCTGGTTATCTGCCCATCTTTCTGGCACCTCCATGTTGTCTTTCATAGGCTCCTCTTTCTGTGTTCAGTTCTTCTATGTCCACCTCAGAGCTCCTTCCTCAGACTTGTCTTCTAAGCATTTCTTCAGTGATCCTATCTGTATCTGTGGCTTCAACCACCACATCTCTCCTCCGTCCTTTCTCTTGAGCTCATTACAGTGAACTACTTATTGACCATACTCACCTCTGTGTCCCACAGGCCCCTCACATTCAGCATGTGCAAAACTGAACACATCATCTTCCCCACCAAACTTGCTCCTCTTCTAAGATTATTAGCCAAAATAAAAAAAAAGGTAGCGTGATCTCATCTCCACAGCCTGAAAACTTGGATCATCCTTGACTTCTCCTTCTCCCTCATCTTCTACAGTCAACAGACCATCAATGCATGTTGATTATATTTTATAAACATATATATATATATATGTATTCTATATGTCCCTTCTCCTCCAGTGTCTCCACAGCTGCTCTCGTTCAGGCATTCATCTGTCCTGCTTGATTTATGGAATAGCCTTGAACAGCACACCTACCATTTCCAGTCTCCTGCTTTCCGCTATGCTTCTTCCATTAGAAAAATCAGTGATATATCCATTAGAATGATGGTTACATTGTATTACTATTGCATTGTACTGTGACTCATTGTATTATGATACAATGTCTACTGCTCTACTGAATTGAGAGCTTCTTTGGGGCAGGTATTGCATGTTATTTATCTTTGTATCCCCAGTGCATGTGATAATGATGGGCATATAGTAGGTGTTCAATAAACACTTGTTCAGTGTACAAACGACTCAACCTCTATCAAGAAAAGCAGACTGAGCACAGTTAATCAATCTTGGAAGTTTTGAGCACTGTCCCATTTTAGCAGCTTGAATGCCTAATTAGTAACTGATGTGACAATAACACATTTGATGGTTGAACTAACACTATTGATTAAAAATAATGTCAGTTAATTTTGCCTTTTAAAATAATATACATTTATTGTAGAAAAGTTAGAAAATATGGATAAGCAAGAGGAAGAAAATAAAATCATCCACCATTCCATTACCTGGTGGATAACTACTGATAACACGTTGATGTAGATCTTCTCAACTTGTTTTCTAAATTTTTACTTTCAGTAAAGGATTAGGATGAAGCCTGAGGGATGTCTTAAATGCTGAGCTGCCCTTTGCAAGAGTAACCAGTCATTAAATCACAGTGCTCAAGGATTCCTGGCAAACCTGACCTAGATCTAGGTGGGTGTTCACATCCATCAGCACTAATCCGGTGGCTAAACATTAGCAGCATCATTAACAGTGATAATACTTTTGCTAGACAGGTGTCAAACTAGGGTAGTGTCTTAGTCAGTTTGGGCTACTGTAACAGAAAACCATAGACTAGGGCTTAAACAACAGAAATTTATTTCTCACCCTTCTGGAGGCTGGGAAGTCCAAGATCAAGATTCCAGCAGATCTGGTGTCTGGTGAGGGCCACTTCCTGGTTTGCAGATGGCCATCTTTTGGTTGTATTCTTACACACCAGAGAGCAGAGAGAGAGAGAGGAGAAGCAAACCCTCTTGTGTCTTTTTATAAGGGAACTAATTCCATTGACAAGGCTCCACTCTCATGCCCTAATTACTTCTTGGAGGCCTACCTCCTAATACCATCACATTGGGAGTTAGGTTTTCAACATATTAATTTTGGGAGGAAACAGACATTCAGTTCACAGTAGGCAGTTACTCTTGTTTGAAGCTAGACCCTAGACAGTGCTGTCCGGCATTTGGAAAGGAGGGTGGAGACTGGGAAAGGAAATTCACATAAATTAGTAAACTTCTAGGACTCCAATCCTGGTGCATAGTTGGGATGCAGAGCAGGAATCAAGTATGAGGACAGAGCACTTGGGGCAGGATGATGTGAAGACTGTAGCCATTTGGGCATGAGGGAGCCTACTGGATTATCCAAGAACACTGCAGCCAGGACTTGGGGTGGCAAGACTCATTCTGGTCCACCTCCTGGTGGGGATTGAGCGCCTAATGTATTGTCAAGCTGGGTCAATTTGGTTTAGAAATCAGGAAGAATTGAGCTGCCAGCTTGAAAGACTTAGTAATTGTAGTTATGTGGGGCTGGGAAGGTAGGAAATGATAAATCCTAAACCCTTTGGAGTGGTGAGATCCCACCACAATCTATTTAATTTTGTGACCCATATAACTGTTGTATGCCATATGTCTATATAGAATAATTAAAGCTAATTAGAATTAATTTTGGTTGGTGAGTGTTTGAAGAGTTTCATAATAACTCTAGAGATAATTAGAGATACTTTGAGATGTCACAAAATAAGCATTTAGAATAATTTGACTAGACGTTTAAGCCAGGGTTGTGCAATGAAGGCTAGTAACAGAATGACAATTCTATAATTGCAAGAACGCTGAATCAGGAAGTAAGAGTTTGGGGTTAAAATCAGTATGCTGCTAAACAGGTTCTCTGAAATAAACCAACAACCCACCAACAACCTTGCTTTGTAGCATTTGCCAATTTCTGTGGTGTAAATACTCCCACCATGGTGGATTTCAAGTTTTCCATGGTTTAACAACTGGCTCACACAATTCCTGAATATTTAATAATCAGCTCTTACTAACCTTGCACTGGTGTGCAAGGCAGCTAGAGCACACCAGTGTAATTTTCACTGAACTTCTAGGTAACTTTGTGATCTTGGGTAAATCATTTCACTTGTTTGGATCTTGGTTTTATCATCAAAAAAGCATAGTTGCTAAAATAACCTCTAAGGTCCTTTTCAAAGTTAACATTCCCATAATGCAGCTGGTGTTACAGGGCAAGACTAATGTCACATTATATGCCAAAAGAGTGACATCAAGAACTTTTATGAATGTTGTTGTGATATATCAGAACATATAATTTGATATCACGTCAGTGTAATCATCACCCACATTCTGATTCCTGCTGTTAATGCGCATGTCCTTCTCTAGTTCCTCTTCCCAGAAGGATTAAAAACAACAGTGCAGCCATTAGAGAGCCAAACTTCACAGCCCAAGAGTGAGGTAAGAAACCATTAGTGGCTAGGCATGGTGGCTTACGCCTGTAATCCCAGCACTTTGGGAGGCTCAGGCAGGTGGATCACAAGGTCAGGAGTTTGAGACCAGCCTGGCCAACATGATGAAACCGCTTCTTTACTAAAAATACAAAAATTAGCCAGGGGTGGTGGCACGCACCTGTAATCCCAGCTACTCGGGAGGCTGAGGCAGGAGAATTGCTTGAACCTGGGAGGTAGAGGTTGCAGTGAGCTGAGATTGTACCATTAAACTCCATCTCTGGGCGACAGAGAAAGACTCTGTCTTGGAAAAAAAAAAAAAAAAGAAACCATTAGCTACAGTCAGAGAATTCTAGGCTCAGTTGCTGGGTTCTAGAGTCAGCTGAGGGGCTGAGAGAAAATCTTGTAGCTTAGGTACATGACCCTATATGACCATGAGACCCAAGAGGGGTGGTTTTCCCTGGACTAGTAAGGACAGACATGAGAGAGTAATTTATGTCATTTATATTTATGTGTGTCAAATCCTGGCCCTTAATAGGAACACAGTAAGCATTTGTTGAGAGAAAGAATAAACCATTTGGGATTTTTTAAAAGAGCAAATTCAGAATTTTAAAACATTAATTCAGAAGTAGTCATGTGCTTTTCTGCGTTTACCTTAATAATGCAGAAAAAATGTATATTTCAAGTGCGAGAAACTACTTTCTTGTTATAATGGAAAACTTTTTAGTGCCTTCAGTTCAATACTGGGGATATAAATCTGCCTTCCAGCTAGATGACAGAATTTATTACATAACCAGAACCCAGTGGTGAGAAATATACATAAGAAAAACCCACACTGGGCAAACCAGGTGTTTACTCCCACCAGTGAGCGTGTCCCCTTCCCCATGTGCCTCAACCAGTGGAATTAACTTGTCTCTTTAGAAAGGAAAAGATAATATTGATCTGCAGGGCATACTTACGTATATATCATGTGCTGCTTTACCAACATTTCAGCCTCGTAATGACCCTCATAAGCTAAGCATTGCCATTCCCATTTTAAAGAAAAAGAAACTGAAACTCAGAGAGGTTAAGTAACAGAACCAGCTAGTGGTAGAGCCCCGAGTTAACACCCCAAAGGTGGTGCTTTTCTCGCCAGACCAGGCTGCCTTGGGGCTTCTGGACTTCCTCTTCCTGATGTCTCTCTTCCGTGATTGCTATGGGAATTTGGATGATTTCTCATGTGAGTGAACCTGGCTCAGCCCATGCTCAGGCAAACAGAAGCGCCAGTCTCTGACAGGGTTCTGAGCAAATTCGTCAAGTCAGGCGGGTCCTGGGCTGCGGTATCTGGGCTGTACTTTGCCCTAATGAATCAGCTCCATGGAGGTTGGGCAGTTGCAAAGGTAACTGACATGATGTAGATCTGAGGGCCTGGGGAGTCTTGGTAGATGTGGCACCTGGACTTTGACAGTCTCCAAGAGGAGAGGAGGCACTCTTGGGCCAGGTCCCTGGAGCAGCGCTGAAGGAAGGTGGGAAGCCATCAGAGCAGGTGTGTGGGAACACTCGCTCCCTTCTTTCCCCTCTTTGAGCTGGACGTGCTGTGCCGTCAGATTAGGAAAGGCAAGATTGCCTTTACTGGGGCTAGGAAAGGTCATCTACATGAATGTGTGAGTCTGATTTGTCATCATAGATGTAATTCCTTCATTTTGAGAATCGAAGGTGTTATTTATTTGGTGTCCTTAATCTGAGGACTGATTTGCTGGAGTTGATGTCTCTTGGCAGCAAAATGATGTGATTTCAGTGGAAAGAGTGGGTGTTGCACCTTTGCAGTTGGGAAAGGGCTGCCTAATGAGACTATCTGGGGACAAGGAGAAAGCAGGTTTCTTCTCATTCTGCTTACTTGGTCCAAATGGTTTTGAGTTCCACCAGCCTTCAGAAAAGGCTCATGTGCCCTTCCCTGTGTTTGGGACATTTGGCCTTTCCTGGGATTTGCTGGCAAAGGCTGTCATTGCACCTGGCTTTTTCAAGGGAGTGAGATGATATGGGAAGGAAGCCAGAGGTTCCCCTGAGTTGTGAGTGACCTTGAGGTGGGAGGCCCCCTTCGCACCTTGTTCTTCTTGTGTGTTCTGCTGTCTCATAGCTCTTGGCTCATAGCTGTCGACCTCGGCTCCCTGGTGTTTGAGCAGAGTGACGTCTCAATTTCAACACCCACCCTTTTGACCTTTTGTTCTGATATGAATTTTTATATGAGGCTGGGACCTTCAGTAGTGGAAACAAGTTAACTGATTTGATCAGAATCTTGCAACCTAAAACAGTTCCTAAGGAAGAAAAAAATCGAGGCTGACCTAGCCTGTGGTTGCTCCTGACACAAGGAATCCCTGAGCAAGAGTAAGATCTGAGGCGTGCTTTCCTTTTGTGGGTGCAACCCCTGTCCCCCGCTACCCCATGCAATGGGCAGAGGAACCTGGAAGGTAATCAGTCCTTGGAGCAATTTCCCTTTTTCAGGATTACGTGGGGGAAAATTAGTTTGATGCTAGGGAGACTTTCAGCATTCAAAATCTCCAGCCAGGAAGAATCCTGAGATATGGCCTTCTATTTTCTTATGAAAACAATCCCAAATTTGCCTCTTGTTGGCTCCTCTGGAGGAGGAGCAGGTATGACCATATTATATAGATTCTAGTTCTTTGAGGGGGTTAATGTAAGGATTCAGAAAAGGTGCTTCTTGAAAAGGTCAGTCTAAATTTCTTTTTGTTTAATAAACATCTTCAGCCACTCATACTACCCTAATCTTTATCCTAACACTGCTATTTATTGAGCATTTTAACATGTTAGGTAACATGTTACACACTTCACATAGGTTATCTTTAACTCTGTCAATAACCTTGCAAGGTAGTCATTACAGTCTCCATTTCATGGGTAAGGAAATTGAGGCTTGAAAAAATGAACTAGCTAGTTAAGTGGCAGAGTTAGGATTTGAACTCTGATCTAGCTCTCTACAAGACCCGCTCTGTTTATGATACCACAGGGCCTCCGCTGTAAGTGTTAAATAAACACTTGCTGGGGGAATATGTGAAGAAACATCAACTGGGATTCCTTGATAGCATTTTTAGCTGTACCTATTACTGTTATCTGTCTCCCTTGCCTCCCCCATCTGTCATTGTTCCACATGTACTTTTTAATTTTTTAAGCAATATTAATATAATTGTCTAGTCTGTTATTTGCTTCATGTATCTGAGATTGTTTCTCAGATTTCTCTGTATCCGTGACCATATGGTTTGTTTTAGATATATTTCGAGGACCATAGCTGCTCTTTTCACAAAACCTAATCAACCACTATGTTTGGATATAGGCTTCAAGTGATGATTTTTTCCTTTTTCTTTTGTCTGCAGGAAGATAAAATAACTGCACAACTTACTCAAAACCCAGGACAAATTCAGAGAGTCAAGGATGGAACTTTGGGCTCCCCAGAGGCTGCCCCAGACACGAGGGAAGGCCACAGCACCCTCAAAGGATCCAGACCGAGGGTTTCGGAGAGATGGACATCATTGGCCTGTCCCTCACTCTTGGCACAATGGAGAGAGGTTTCACCAATGGCAAGACAACCGTGGGAGCCCCCAGCCACAACAGGAGCCCAGGGCAGACCATCAGCAGCCCCATTATGCATCCAGGCCAGGGGACTGGCATCAGCCTGTGTCCGGAGTTGACTATTACGAAGGTGGTTATCCCAATCAGTTGTATTCAAGGTATGGCTTTAGGGCTTGGAATGAATGCAACTCTCCTAAATGCATATGAATAGGTTGTTCTTTTCCTTCTTCCTTTTCCTTTTATTTTTCTCCCTCTTTTTTCTTTTTCCTTCTCTACCTTACTACGTGGCTTTAGCTAAATCCTGTCCTCTCCCAAATTTGTTTTTGATGACTGAAGATAGTATTTCTCTCCTGTTTTTCCCCTAGTGGAGCTTCTTAAAGAAGCCATCACAAATGCCACTGGGTATGGGGGCTTGGGGAGGCAGTGTCAAGGGTAGAAAAAGTGGTGAAATTCAAGACAGCAGATGGAACCCTCTTGCTCTGGGATTGCAAAAGGTCATTTATGTAGACTATGGAAAAGCTTTTCTTGGAGATCCCTATAAGGAGTTCCTCATTGTCATTGGACCACTCTACCTTGGGATTAGCATGACACTACCAGCACCAAGAAGAGTCCTAGTGCCTACGACAGTACCCGGAATGGAACAGGCATACCAATAATCTGTATTGAATGAATGGGAACTTAAAAAAAATTGACCTCAGGGAAAGCAGATAGAAACCTGCAGGCTCCAAGTTCAGAAGGAAGAGGTTGCAGTGAGGTCATTCTATCCAGGTTGGAGAATCTGGAATTCCTGCTTCCCTGGTCTGTAAGCACTGGACTTAATATTTCATGGAATATTGGAAGCCATCTATGTTCTACTTCAGCTTTTCCAGTTGGGGTGATATTTACCTGCTTACAGATTCAGGGTTGAAATTATGACAATTATTATAAAGAAATTTATGCCTAAGAAATACTAAAGAATTGCTAATTGGGCCAGGCTCCTGGATCACGCCTGTAATCCCAGCACTTTGGGAGGCCAAGGCAGGCAGATCATCTGAGGTTGGGAGTTCGAGACCAGCCTGGTCAACATGGTGTAACCCTGCCTCTACTAAAAATACAAAACAAAACAAAAAAATTAGCTGGGCGTGGTGGTGCACGCCTGTAATCCCAGCTACCTGGGTAGAGACGGGAGAATCACTTGAACCCGGGAGATGGAGGTTGCAGTGAGCCAAGATCACGCCACTGCACTCCAGCCTGGGTGACAGAGTGAGGCTCTGTCTCAAAAAAAATTATTAATTGATAAAAACATTAATATTATGATGTTCCTCTCCCCAGTCTTTTTGGATTTTTGAATTCTCAAAGAGAGGCATGTTCAGGACAGAGGCAATAAAAGTAATCAGACTTAAGATAGTCCAGTTTGACTTTTAAGTCTCAACTCCATCTGGGATAAGCATGGAAATGACAGTGGTGTATTGGAGACTTAACACAGTCATCTCAGGAAGTGGTTTTCTCAGATAATATCAGGATGGAGTTTTCTAAGATAATATGTATGTATTTGGGGAGTGAGAGTTTTACTACAAAATAAAAGAGTTTTAAATAAAAAAGAGGTTTTTAGAAAAAGAGTTTTAAGTAAAAAAAATTGTACTATAAAAATTCTACTCTTGTGGTGCAACAAAGGCCTGACTCCTGCTTTGCTTCTGTTTACAGGATCTAGAATTAACCGTGGCTTTCAAGCAGATTCTAGGCTGGGGTCACAACTCTGTCCTCTGAACCTGTTTAGTTTGTCAAGTTCTCCATTGGTTTCTGTCTTTACTACCCTTGTCCTCAACTGACCAGTCTTCTTTGTGATATTTTAGGCCAGGTTATGAGAATTCATATCAGAGCTATCAGTCTCCCACAATGAGGGAAGAATATGCTTATGGAAGTTATTACTATCATGGACACCCACAGTGGCTGCAGGAAGAAAGAGGTATGGAAAAGTCTCCAAGAAGCCTCTGGGATTTGGGGATGGGGCAGCTGGTCTGAGAGGCAGGGGAGAGACCAAAGGAGCCATGTTCAGACCCTCACCTTGGGCATCCTTTCTTGGCCAGACAAGACCATAGCAGAAACACTCCTCCTAGATGTCCTGAGAAGAGATATAAAGGGGTTGTTTTCCTTTGTATGCATAGATGATGGTACTGTTACTAGCACTATGGGTAGTTTGTACTTCATCCATGTTTTTTCTCCTACTTTGCCTTACAGCCAAGATTATATAGTCTTTGACTAAGTAACAGTGAAGTCAGTTCTTAAGGACATCTGCTGGGCTATAGTAAGAGTGTATCACTTCACCCTGAGGACAGCAGATATGCACCCAAATGAGTGTTCTACCGTATGCTAATAGGTATAGGGTGTGTCTTAATGGCAGCGTCTGAACTGCTAGGAAAGATAAATCTGTTTCAGCATTGAACACACACACACACACACACAAACACACACCAATCCCCATCGTTGTGCGGTTGTATAGATCCATGCTAATTAGTTCAGAGGGGACTGAGAGGCGTCCTGTGGACTTTCTTTATTAGCTCTCACCTATCTATTTTTTCAATTTGGAAAATATGTTTTTAGATCTACTGTGCTCCAGGAGCTCCTCACAGCTCACTAATATCTTTCTAAGAACTTTCAGAAACAGGAAGTGACCTGTCTTGATTTTGTTTTCTCTGAGGGTGCAGTGCCAAGGCAACAGAGTCCTTATATCTGGCATGAAGATTACCGAGAGCAAAAGTACCTTGATGAACATCATTATGAAAACCAGCACAGTCCATTTGGAACAAATAGTGAGACCTACTTCCAGTAAGTGTGAAAGGAGAGGCCAGTTTGACATGATGTTGTCAAACTCGGACTATGTCGGGCAAATCTTCTGGCGTCTGATGCTGCCGTCTCACCTCCAGAAGCCCATGTACCTTTGTTGTAGCCACAGGGATATGGGAGTATCCCAGGATGGGCCTGGCCAGCTGTTAATATGGACCCTGGGAAGGGAGGTTCTTATCACTGACAGTCTGTTCCCAAAGCTGGGCGAGTCTGAGTCCTGTGAGGTTCCTTGAGGTCTGTCCTAAAAGAGGACTTTAATTCTGTGTTGGCCTTAGAACAGATATGGCCTAGCAAAAGTTCTCATGATTAGGTCATGAAAACTTACCTGGCGCTGGGGTGCTTTTCCTCAGCCTATGCCTGAGCCCTGAGAATGGGCCATCTCCCTGTGGTAAGACAAGACAGGGAAGAGAGTTTTGCTCAAGCATCTGTCCTGGTGCTTGCTGCTGTGGAATTCACCAACCTAAACACTCTGATGTAAGTCATTCCAGAATGTCAGGCTGTAGAGACCAACCCTTCTCATCAGGGCCTGAGGCCACTTCCAGCCACTGAGCTGTGGAACTCAAGCACTCCTGTTTTTCTGGGATTAGTAGATTGAGGTGGTGAGTGGGAGGAAAATGCTTTCTCCTATGGCACCCAGGCTGACATGGCACCTGCCCACGCTTTGGAGCAGGTCAGCTTCCGGCGGAGAGTGCCTCAGCCTTGCTGGCTTGCCCAGGACCCCGCTCACTGCTCCTGTCATTTTGCTGCAGATCTAACAGTAGGAACCCTTGTAAAGACAGCCCTGCTTCCAACTCTGGACAGGAGTGGCCGGGGGAGCTGTTTCCAGGGAGCCTGCTTGCTGAGGCCCAGAAAAATAAGGTAACCTAAAGTGATGTGGGGGCTGGAGACTGTGGCCCTGTGTCGCAGCTGACACTGTCAGCAGTGGCAGAACAGGGCCCTTGGGGATGGATGTCCAGTGGCCAGCTGTCTGGAGGACCCATTCCTCCCCTTTTGGCAGAACCTCCGCCCATGGCTTCCTTTTTTCCCTCCTTACTGCCTCAGTCTTAGGCATCCGAGGCCCTGAACTGAACTCCTTTGCATTTTTATCAAATTGACAGGATCAAGAAATGTCACCTAGCTCACTCCAACATACTGGGAAAGAGAGGACGCTGTCATCAGGTGTTAGGTGTTAGGGACCCCAGGGGACTAGCAATTTGGTTTAATCCAGGAAGTGGGAAATTGCTAGAATCTTTGAATTCAGGTTTGAGAAGCAGGGCTTGAAACCTTTTCTAACTCTTCATTCATCCCTTTCCTCTAAAAATCTTATTGTATGCACCAGCTGGGCCACAAAATGGAGATCTTTTTTAAAATAAACTTTTTATTTTAGGATAATTTTAGATTTGTGGAAAATTTGCAAATATACTACAGAGATGGGTTCTTTTCTTTTGAGACAGAGTCTCACTCTGTTGCCCAGGCTGAAGTGCAGTGGTGCAATCTCGGCTTACTGCCACCTTCACCTCCCGGGTTCAAGCAAATCTCCTGCCTCAGCCTCCCGAGTAGCTGGGATTACAGGTGCATGCCACCATGCCCAGCTAATTTTTGTATTTTTAGTAGAGATGGGGTTTCACCATGTTGGCCAGGCTGGTTTTGAACTCCTGACCTTGTGATCCACCCACCTCGGCCTCCCAAAGTGCTGGGATTACAGGCCTGAGCCACCACGCTCGGCCAGAGATGGGGTCGTAATTTTGAAAGTCTTGTATTAATCTTGTCTCCCTTATTAGGTTTGTATGAGGTCAATTTCTTTTGTATACTTAGTGCTTAATAGAGTAGGGCACATATTATTATGACTAATAGTAACAATACAATGACAGCAGCCATTGTACTGTTGTACAACAATATGTATGTACAACAATACATATGTACAGCACCTTACACTGTACAAAGAGTTTTACTTTTTATTTTATTTAATTTTTTTGAGACAGAGTCGCACTGTGTTGCCCAGGCTGGAGTGCTGTGGCACAATCTCGGCTCACTGCAACCTCCGCCTCCCTGGTTCAAGTGATCCTCCTGCCTCAGCCTTCCTAGTAGCTGGGACTACAGGTGTGCGCCACCACGCCCAGCTAATTTTTGTATTTTTTAGTAGAGACAGGGTTTCACCATGTTGGCCAGGCTGGTCTGGAAATCCTGACCTCAGGTGATCCTCCCGCGTCGGCCTCCCAAAGTGCTGGGATTACAGGTGTGAGCCACTGCGCTTGGCCCAAAGAGCTTTTGAATCCATTATTTTACTTGTATGCACACAAGATGTAAATTCAATGAATTTCTTTCTTTATTTATTTAGAGACAGAGTGTTGCTCTGTCATCCAGGCTGGAGTGTAACAGCATGATCATAGCTCACTGCAGCCTTGAACTCCTGGGCTCAAGTGATCCTTCCACCTCAGCCTCCCAAGTAGCTGGGGCTATAGTTGTGCACCACCATGCCCAGCTAAATTTTTTTATGTTTTGTTTTTTTGTAGAGATGGGGTCTTGCTATGTTGCAATTTGGGGTCTCAAATTCCTGGGCTCAAGTGATCCTCCTGCTCTGGTCTCCCAAAGTGCTGGGATTATAGGTGAGAGCCATCATACCTGGCCCCATGAATTTCTTTACACCTGCATCCAAGGGGAAAGCACAGTACCTGGAGCATAATAGGTGCTCATTAAACAGTTAATGAATGAGGGCCAGGCATGGTGGCTCACGCCTGTAATCCCAGCACTTTGGGAGGCTGAGGTGGGCAGATCATAATGTCAAGAGATCGAGACCATCCTGGCCAACATGGTGAAACCCCATGTCTACTAAAAATACAAAAATCAGCTGGGCGTGGTGGCGTGCCTGTAGTCCCAGCTACTTGGGAGGCTGAGGCAGAAGAATTGCTTGAACCCAGGAGGCAGAGGTTGCAGTGAGCCGAGATCATGCTACTGCACTCCAGCCTGGTGACAGAGTGAGACTCTGTCTCAAAAAAAAAATTGTTTATGAATGAATACATGAATTGCTTGAAGTATATAGGGCAGATATGATTATATCACAGATGAAAGCACTGAGCTCAGAGAGCCTAAGTCACGTGTCCGGGGGCACAGCAGCTGAGTATAAGGCAAAGCTGCGATTTCAATTCAAGGGCCCCTGACCCCAAGGCCTGCACCCTTTCCATTGGGTCATAATATATCCTTTGGCAAATGCCTATCAACTTGATTATCTCTTTTTATCCTTTCAACACATCCACTTTCACCGTATGTATTTTGTTTCTTTGAAGGAACACTTGAGAAGACCAGCTCTCTGAAACTTCTTCCTATGTGTTTTTGTTTTTAACTTTCAGCCATCATTGGCTAGTGAGTTCAACCTTCTCCAGCAGCGTGAGTCTGGTCTCAGCTCCAGCAGCTATGAGCTCAGTCAATACATCAGAGATGCCCCGGAGCGGGATGATCCCCCAGCTTCAGCAGCTTGGAGTCCAGTTCAGGCTGGTGGGTTCTAAAATGATCAGAAGAGTTGATTGAATCTGATGTGGAAGGGCTGGGTGGCAAGTCTCTGGGAAAGTCAGCCTTACGATGGATCATTGTCCACCTCATTTGCTTATGTAGGTCGCCTGGGCAGAGAGGTCAACTTTGGTTCCATTTTCTCTCTTTTTGCTTATAATAGTAATTGCATCATAGCTGATTCCTGGAAGGGAACACTGCCCCTATCCATTATCAGGTTGGGAAAGGAGGCACTCAGTGGTGCTTTTAAGAAAGGGAAGACCAGAGAGAATTAGGAAAAGCAAAAGCAAGATGCAAAGCTTCTTTGCTTTGTCTGGATGTAGGAACTTTGTCATGAGTATAGAGGCCATGAAAGCCAGAGACTCCTTGGCCTCTCAGCATCACTGAGAGTCTGGGCTGAGTGCATTATCATTTGGACTGAATCATCAAGCCCATGCATTGTATTCTGACACCTTCTCAGAGGCTTAAATCTGACTGGAGCAGGGAACATGGGCTTCTTCTAATTACACAACCCACCCAGAATTTTATTTTGGTTCAGGCAGAATCTGGGCAGAAATACATCTGTGGCATATTCCTAAACTAAAGAAAAGCAATGGAAGTAACGCTAACAATGTCCATCTGTGTCTGTTGGTCAGAGGATGTCTCCTCAGCTGGTCCCAAAGCACCCATGAAGTTCTACATCCCTCATGTTCCTGTGAGTTTCGGGCCAGGAGGTCAGCTGGTGCGTGTAGGTCCCAGCTCTCCCACTGACGGGCAAGCAGCCCTTGTTGAACTGCACAGCATGGAGGTAAAGAAGACCCAGTGTCCCTGGAATGCTAGCACACTGCTTACCCAACTACTCCTAACATGCTTACCTTGCTTTCCTGTGCCTGAGCCGGGGCATCTCCAGGAATGGGATGCTCTTGTGGGAAACTGGGCCATGTACCCCCTGGATCAGGAGGGTGCAGGAATGGGTGGGGCTCTTCTCTGAAAGAATTGATGCTACAGTTGTGTTTTTCCTGAGATGTCAATGTCTCATCTTTAGCAACAAAATTCACTTTTTTCTTTCTGCTTTCTCCACAAGGCCTTGAGGCATATCCTAGCCCCACGGCCTTGGGGTCTGATACTAGACTTGACTGAAAGGGGCCTAGGGTGGACACAGTCTTAAACACAAAATCTGATTGTTTTATTCCAGGTTATTCTTAATGATTCCGAAGAGCAAGAGGAGATGAGAAGTTTCTCAGGACCCTTGATTAGGTATAGTGCTGTAAGAGCTGCTGAGTAAGGGCTTTTGAAACCTAGAAAATCTGCCTGCCCAGATCAGCATTTTGGAGATTTGTTCTTGGTTTCCTTGGAAAAAAATATCTGTCCTTGTTGGGGTGGAATTCTCTGTGCTGCAAGATAGAACCAGATGTGGCCTGAGTCATTTTGACAAGCCATTCAATAGTTGAAGGACAGAAAGAAAAATTAGCATGACAGTTTAGAAATCTAAAACCAGTTCCATTATGCGGAGGCTGCATGGTAGGAAGTTTTAGCATTCCGTGTGCTTGATAGATGTTAGTAGAAAAGTGGAGCATCGCCTGGGAAGTCGCTGACAAGTGGATCATAGCAGAAACAATTCTTGTAACAGTGGCTTTTTCCTGGAGAGGTAAATAAGATCGGCAGTGTTCAAGTTACAGAACAGTGTGCAAGTGAGCCCTCTGCAGTACTGAACTAGGACTGCTTTTAAATGTCTAGTTATATTTCTGATAAATGTAACTCAGGGCATCTTTGTTGAGGAGAGAGTCCTTGCTGGATGACAGCCCACGTGGGTCTCAGGCTCAGGCGTCTTACTGACTAGGAATACCATGGTGGACAGGTCAGTTAGCCCTCTCTGAACCTTAGTTTTCCCCTTGACAAATGGTATAACACCTGCTCTCCCTACCCGAGGCTTGTCTATGAGTCTCAAGTCAGATTATGCACATGGAAAGTATCATCACTACTATATAAATGTATTCCTCAAATGGCATTTGACGGTTCCCTCAAGTAAAAATGAGAGTTATCTCTTTCTTACACACAGGTATACAGATATGGGGCAAAAAAGCGAGTTGGGTATTCAAACACTGGGGTACTAAGCCTAACTTGGCTTTGATGTTATTGGATAATCTTGAGCAAATCATAATGCCAATCATATTGATCACTTAATATATGCCACACAATTTTCTAATTCTTTTTTGTATGGAGGTAGGTCCTTTTACTGTCCCTATTTTAGGGGACAAAGCTGAGGCTCAGAGGAGGTAAGAAACTTGTCTAAACAGAGAAGTGGCAGAGCCAGATTTAGATCCAGGGTTGTCTGACTCCAAAGTCTGCTTTTACTTGCTTTCCTGTGCAGTGACTTCAGGTCTCTGAGCCTCTGTTTCTTCATCTATAAAGGGGGTGCATGAGAGAATCTCTGAAATTTCTTCTTGTTCTATAAGAAAATAACTATCCTATAGCTATAGACTCATTACCTTAGCCCTGGCTTGTCAGATTTCTATCTCAACCACAGCCCAGCCAGCACTTGCACACTTAGGAGGAGTCTGGGGTCCGAAACAGGGAAGTGTCTGCCTGCTCACTCTTTGCTCCCTAAATTTTTTCCATGTAGGGAAGATGTACATAAGGTGGATATTATGACGTTTTGCCAGCAGAAAGCAGCTCAGAGCTGCAAATCTGAGACACTGGGGAGCAGAGACTCAGCTCTACTGTGGCAGCTCTTGGTTCTCCTTTGTCGCCAGAATGGGGTAAGTTCTGTTCTGGTGGGAGAGCAGGTGCAGGCTGAAATTTAAGTCTTCATGGGATAGATAAGATTATGTTTATGACATGATTATGAAAAGCAATATTAAAGAAGCCACAAATTGCCCCAAGGGAAAAAATTGCTCAAATGTCAATGCCAGTTTGCTAACGCAGATCTTCCCTGATGATCTTCTTCCTTGGTCTGGGAAAATTGTACAGTTTCTGGGTTATTGCACCAGCCAGATAATATACCTGTGAAATTGTGAATGTTTCTGGTAAGCTTCATGGCTCCTGACAGGCAGAAAATAACCATGATAGTGATGCTGAAGTCTGAAATATAGCAATCTAACAAAGGACTGCCTTATGTTTGCATAATTGGCTTCCCTGTGAAGAAGGCAGGCTCCCTGGTGCCTTCCTTCTCCAGCTGGGGCTGCCAGCCTGAGGACTCATAGGATTCTCCCCAGATGATCCTCTTTGCCTTACAGTCCATGGTGGGGTCTGACATCGCTGAGCTGCTAATGCAAGACTGCAAGAAGCTGGAGAAGTACAAGCGGCAGCCCCCTGTGGCCAACCTCATCAGCCTGACCGATGAGGACTGGCCAGTGCTGAGCTCTGGGACCCCGAACCTGCTCACGGGAGAGATCCCCCCCAGTGTGGAGACACCTGCGCAGATCGTGGAGAAATTCACTAGGCTGCTCTACTATGGAAGGAAGAAGGCAAGTATGCCCTTCCCCCATACTTATTTTGAAAAAGCAATCACCATCCCTCTCCACCACTCACCGCTGCTCAAATTATGTGAATAGTATATACTCATTTCAGGGAGGATGCAAGAAGTTCGGAAAGACAGAACAAAGAAAATGAAAACACCCATAATTCTACCACTAAAAGACAATGAACTATTAAATGAAATAAGCCAGGTACAGAAAGACAAACATCACATGTTCTTACTTATTTGTGGGATCTAAAAATCAAAACAATTGAACTCATGGAGATAGAGAGTAGAAGGATGGTTATCAGAGGCTGGGAAGGGCAGTAGGGGAGGGTGGGAGGGAGGGTGGGAGGGTTAATGGGTGCAAAAAAAAGTTAGAATGAATAAGACTTAGTATTTGATAGCACAAAAGGGGAACTATAGTGCATAATAAATTAATTGTACATTTAAAGATAACTAAAAGAGTATAATTGGGTTGTTTGTAACAAAAAGGATAAAGGCTTGAGGGGATGGATGCCCCATTTATCAGGATATGATTATTATACACTGCATGCCTGTACCAAAATATCTCATATTTTTTACTCCATAAATATATATACCTACTATGTACTCATACAAATTAAAAATAAAAAAGATAATACCTGTTAACATTTTGATACATTTACTTCCAGCATTTTCCCATGCATATATATTAAAAAGAAAATAAAATTGCATATACAGTTGTTTATTTCTCTTTTTAAACTTAAGATGATATGGTAAAATACCCTCATGGCATTATATATACCCCAATAGCACCGTTTAAAAAATAGTTATACAATATTCCATCATATTAATGTATCATATTTTATTTAACTATTCTACTATTATTGAATATTTAGACTATTTATAATTTTGTCAACCACTATAAATTATACCATTTACACGTCTTGTTACATAAGTCTTTGCCTGATCTTTTAAATTTTTTAGGGCAGATTCCTAGAAGTGGAATTATTGGGTATATAAAGGGCATGCACTTTTAAAAGGTTCTTTATATATACACCAAATTAATTTCCAGGAAGTTTGTTTACAAATACTCCTGCTGCTATATCTAAGGCTTCCTATCAATATTGAATATAGATGCTCCATTACTTACAATGTTTACATCCCAATAAACCCATAATTAAATAGAAAATATCGTAAGTTAAAAATGCATTTGATACACCTAACCCGACATCATAACTTAGCCTAGCCTACCTCAAATGTGCTCAGAATGTTTACCATAACCCACAAAATCAGCTAAGCCAGAGTCTGTTTTATAATAAGGTGCTAAATATCTCATATAATTTATTGAATATGCTACTGAAAGTGAAAAACAGAATGGTTGTATGGGCACTTGAAGTACAGTTTCTACCGAATGTGTATTGATTTCACAGCATTGTAAAGTCAAAAACTCATAAAGCAGGGACTGTCTGTACTTTAAACAGATGAAGATTGATTTCTAGCTTAATTTTGAAGTTGAGATTATGCTTTAAAAAATTCATAAAAATTTAAGTATTTGGATAGATAATTAAAATCAATTTGAATCAATTTAATTCAAAAATTAAAATATAAAAAAGATATACTTGGGAAATGATGCTCCCACCCCCTAGTCACCCAGTTTTCCTCTCTGAAATATCCAGAGAAATTTTATGCATATATTGTTATTTTCTCTTTTCTAAAAAATAGCATGCTGTATACCATTTCTGTACCTTCCCTTTTTCATTTTACAAAATACCTCAGAAAACACTCTATATTAGAGTTGCCAAACTTTTTCTATAATTGGACAGATGTAAGAAATGTAAAATGTAAACATTTTACATTTTGCAGGCCATGGGGTCTCTATTACAACTACTCAGCTCTGCCCTTATAGTGTGAAAGCAGCCACAGAAAATATGTAAATGAATGGAGGTGGCCGTGTTTCAGTAAACTTCATTTATGGATATAGAAATTTGAGTTACCATATAATTATTATGCATAATGAAATTAAAAAAAATTTTTTTCCAATCACTTAAAAAGGTAATAACTATTCTGAGGCTATGGCCAGTACCAAAATAGGCAGTGTGCTGGATTTGGCCTTTAGGCCATATTTTGCTGACCTCTGCTCTATAGCCTATATAAATACCTTTCTCATTATTTCTTATGTTGGCATAGTTTTCTACTGATAAATTATAATGCATTTAACTAAACCCCCTATAGCTTGACATTAAGAGTACTTCCAATCTTTTGCAATTACAATGTCGCAATGAATAATCACTGTCATTTTGCCCAGTGTGAGAGAATATATGTAAGATAAATTTCTAGAGGCAGAAGTGTTGGGTCAAAGGATATGGTTTATAATTTTGATAGATATTGACAAATGGCCTTTTAGAGGTTGTGCCAATTCACTCTACCAGCAATGCAAAAGAGTGCCTGTTTTCATACATTCTCACCCCAGTGTGTTTCAAACTCTTTGATAGGTGCCAATCTGAGAAGTGAAAAAATGCTGGGCGTGGTGGCTCACGCCTGTAATCCCAGCACTTTGGGAGGTGGGCGGATCACTTGAGGCCAGGAGTTTGAGACCAGCCTGGGTGACATGGAGAAACCCCGTCTCTACAAAAAATACAAAAATTAGCCAGGCATGATGGCATGGCCTGTAGTCCCAGCTACTTGGGAGGCTGAGGCATGAGAATCACTTAAACCTGGGAAGTGGAGGTTGCAGTGAGCCGAGATCATGCCACTGCACTCCAACCTGGGCAACAGAGAGACACTGTCTCAAAAGAAAAAATTATCAGCTAATTTAAATTTTTTTTGTAGATATGGGGTCTTGCTATGATGCCAGGGCTGGTCTCAAACTCCTGGGCTCAAGTGATCTTCTCCCTCCACCTCCCAAAATGTAGGGATTACAGGTGTGAGCCACCGCACCGGGCCTGCATTTCTCTTATTGAAATGAATACATTCAATTCAATTCAATTCAAAATGCATTCAATGAAGTTGAATATTTTTTAATCTGTGAATTTTTTTGTCATTGATTTTCTGCATTTTTCTATTGAGTCTTTGATCCTCACTTATTGATTTGTTGGAGCTCTTTTTGTTTTTAGGGCTTTCTGTGCAAAATTGTAAGTTTCTGGGGGTCATATTTAGAAAGGCTTTTTCTACTTCAAAATTAATTTATAAAAATGAAGTTGAAGTACTTTTGTGATTCATTTTTACATTTAAATATTTAATTTCTTGTTTTTGTATATGATGCTTTTATTTTTTTAATTGACAAAAATTGTATATATTTGTGGTATACGACATGATATATATGTATATATACACACACACACTGTGGAATGGCTAAATGGAGCTAGTTAACATATGCGTTACCTCACATATTTATCATGTTTTTTCTAATGAGAACACTTAAAATCTCCTCTCTTAGTGATTTTCAAGTGTACTATACATTGGTATTTACTGTAGTCATGATGTTCAAGTGCTATGAAACTTTTGCTAAAGAGATGAGGCTAACTGGCAACCATGTCTGATGGGAAGATGATGGAATAGCACAGTGGATTTTGATAAAGTGAAGGCTGGTGAAGGTGACATCCTAGAGAAAAATACTGTGCTAGCTACAGTCTGCTTCCTGGCTGTTCACATTCTTATATGAGGCTCTAAGAGTTTTCTGGAAGCCTAGCCTCTGCTGCTCAGGATGCAGCAGCGCCTAAGCACAGGAACTTGTGAGTGGAAGGTGGGAAAGGCACTCTTGAATGTGATGTTTTGGTTTTCAGGAAGCCTTGGAGTGGGCCATGAAGAACCACTTGTGGGGTCATGCTTTGTTCCTGTCCAGCAAGATGGACCCATGGACCTACAGCTGGGTCATGAGTGGGTGAGTCAGGACTTAACAAAAGAGGCCAGTGGGGCAGAGAGGCCTCCTCACCAAAGGTGGAGGATGAGGGTATGGAGAAATGTCAGACGCGCTAAGGAGACTCACACTCCAGGGATCTTTCCGTGTTCTCTTTTCTGAGCTGGACATAGCATTTCTCTGTTTTAGACACAGATACATTCTTTCTACCTGCTAAATTGGATAAAAAATTTTAGTACAATTGCCCAGAGTGAGACTTTCCAAAAATTAAGTAGGTTTTTACATTGCAGTAGCCTTCTCTCTTTGGGAGGGGCTGTTCCAGCTAGTTCTGGTAAGGAGGGGTAGTGATCACTTCCTTAGAGCCTTGGGACTGTGGGTCTTTGACGTAAGCAGTTGTCTACTGCTTATTCTTGTGATGAGGTTCTGGATACTGAGAGTAGGGTGGGGGTGTGGGGTAGCAGGGTCGTGAGCTGTGGTAGGAAAAGGAGTTTTAGCACTGGCAGTGAGATCCAGAAGTCTGCATTGGCGGCAGTGGGAGGTGTTGAGACTGAAGGGATATGCTTAGTCAGAAATGACGCCAGCACACTGTGATCTGGGTGCCAGCGTGGACCAGGAAAAATGCCCAAACCAGGATGAGCTAGGGATGGAAGCAAGGATCCATAGCCAGGAGTTTGGAATAAGGAGATGAAACAGAGTGAAAGAGAGCCAGGATCAAATGGAGGTGGCGGGTATAGGGGTGCTGGATGGAGAAGGGTTTCTGAATAAGTCCTTCAGGCTCCACCTAGCATCCACAGGTTGGCAGGGACAAATGTGGTGGGGGTGGTGAGGGACCCTCCTTTAAGGGGCAGACTTGGGTCAGACAGCAAGAAAGATGCTACCTCGAAGTGTTTAGCTTCTAGTGCTGGTTAAAGCTGTGAAGCTATCCTCTCAGCTGAACTTATATTTGAATTGGCCATTAATCCTGTTGAGTAGAGGTTGAATTAGAAGATGACACTTCCACTGGGTGTGGTGGCTCATGCCTGTAATGCCAGCATTTTGGGTGGCTGAGGTGGGTGGATCACCTGAGGTTAAGAGTCCAAGACCAGCTTGGCCAACATGGTGAAACCCCGTCTCTACTAAAAATACAAATATTAGCCAGGCGTGGTGGCTGGCACCTGTAATCCCAGCTACTCTGGAAGCTGAGGCAGGAGAATCGCTTGAACCTGGGAGGTGGAGGTTGCAGTGAGCAGAGATCACATTGTTGCACTCCAGCCTGGGTGACAAGAGCAAAACTCGGTCTCAAAAAAAAAAAAAAAAAAATGACACTTCCATGTTAAGTTCAGTCCGGGGGCCTAATGGCTGCACCACTGGTGGGCCCATTCTGGATGATGGCCTAGTTGAGTCTCATGACGACTCCACCCCCTCAGTCTTCCTGGAGACTGGTGACACCACGGTGCACTTTATTATCCTCTGAGACTGGAATGGTGAGGAACACAGAAATTGTATTGTGATACGTGCTCGGAGCTCCTGTGGCAAGGGTGCTGTTAAATAAAGGACGGTGTTCTGAGGATGATTTTCCTTTGGGCTTTGAAAATGAACATCCCACAGCCCCACATTGTAGCATACATCTCTGCTACGGATTTTTGCCTTGGGCCATTGATTTTTGATGGAGCCCAGTGAATTGTGAAAAATACCTCTCACTGAGTAAGCTTAAATCTCAAATCAGCTGTAGAGCTTATTATATCCTTGTTAAGCTTATCCCATGGTTTGTCATCAGCAGGATCATTTCTGGCCCCTGTTCCACGCCTCTTTGGTTACTGAAAATGGCTATTTAGCGCTTGTGAGCAAAAGCACTACAGACCCAGGCTCTTGATGAGCCAGAAAAACGGCACTGAGTGCTGTGGGCTTGGCGTGGGGGAGGGCTGCAGGGAGTGGGAGATCGGGATGGCTGAGAAGGGGGGTGCCCATGGAGAAGAGCTTCCAGATAAACTGCTGTGGCTCTCCAGGGGACCTTTGAGATGTCAGTGGGTCATCTCAGTGATGGAAGAAGGCCCACAGAAATGGTTATTCCAGAGTTAGGCCATCAAGACCAAGGTGCAGAAAATACCCCCAACAATGAGATCTAGCTGGGGTGTGCGGTAGAATGAGGATCCTGCCATCTCTCCCCAGAGGAGGCTGTGACAGAGGCACAGCAGAAAGCAAAGCGATGCTCATGTTCCTAAGGAAGCTGCCAAAATCTAAGAGAATTATGCAAGGCCCTGAGCCTTGTGGGCAATGGGTAAAGAGGTTCCCTGGGCGTGGTCCTCGCTGACTATCCTTCTCTCCGCAGCTTCACCAGCACGCTGGCGCTCAATGACCCACTGCAGACCCTCTTCCAGCTCATGTCGGGGAGGATTCCACAGGCAGCCACGGTACCCCTGTGACAGGATTCCTTTATCACCCAGGCATCCCAAGGGCTTGAGGGGGCGGGGACTGCTCAGGAGTGCACTGATGGCTTTCAGGAGCAAAAGTGATGATAACATTAATGGTTTGTTAATCACCATGTGCCGGGCCCTGTGCTAAGTGCTTTGATGCATATTATTTGGTTTAATGCATAGAGGTAGGAAACATTCTTTCTGCTTTGCAGATGTGGAAACCGAGCTCCAAAGGTGTAAGATGACCCAAGATCAGAGATAGTGAGTAGTGGGGTCAGGATCTGTCCGGGTCTGTCTGACTCTGAAGACCTTGGCCTTCCCAAAATGTCAAAGCTGCCTGCTCTGCTGTGAATGGCAAGAGGACCTGCGCCTGTTCTGCAGGCTTCCCCTGGCGGGGCTGCCCTTCTTTTCTCTGGAGGAATGTTTCCCACCACTGCACACTGGCCCTTCAAAGCTGGACATACTCGATTTCAATCTTCTAGAGTTGATGTGGCTGAGAGTCTGAGGCTAGCTTGGTAGTTTTCCCATTATAGGAGACTTGATCTTTTGGCCCCAAAGTATTCCTTCCTTACCTTTGACGTCCAGTCAGTTTACTAGATTATGCTCTGGTGTTGACTGTCTGGATCGATTTTTTTCCTTGGGGTATATATAGCATGCCCTTTTAATATGTACATTCATATGTTAGAGTTCAGGGATATTTTCTTGGATTATATCCTTCAATATTTGTTTTGTTCCCATTATTTTGGTTTCCTTTTCAGGAATTCCATGTACACATATTTCATATATATACACGTATGAATTATACCTATAATTTTCTCTTTAATAATTTTTTATTCTTTTTCCTCTCTTGCCCTCCTTTCCTTCCTTCCTTCCTCCCTCCCTCCCTCCTTTACATCCTCCCTCCCTCTCCTCCCTCCCCTCCCCTCCCTCCCTCCCTTCCTTCCTTCTTTCCTTCCTTCCTCCTTCCTTCCTTCCCTCCTTTCTTTTTTCCTTCCTCTGTCCTTTACTGTGTTTTCACTGGTGTCTCTTGCTTTTGTGCTCTTTTGTTTCTGTCTTTATTTCTTCAATTTCCCCCTACTTTTTTCCTGAGCTCTGCACATTACATTCATCTCCTGTTATCCACCATCTATTTCCTGAGCTCTAGTAACTCAGATTATGCTCTTGCTTCATAGATGCAATTGCTTCATTATTTTACTTAAATTCGTGACAAAATGTTTGGTGACAATTTTTCATTTGTTTTGTGGTAACATTTTTGTAGTGAATGTTCTCTCTCCCCTCTATTTTTCATGTTACCTTCCTCTTTCTGTCTTAGGGTGTATTTGTATACATTCTGTGCTTGTTTTCTCATATTACATAACTTTAAAGGAGTTGACTCTTTCCTGGATTTTTATTTCCAGTTATTTATATTAGGTTTGTGCAGAGGATGGGCCAGGCCATATTCCAGGCCGTCCAACATTTTCTGCAGGACCCAGTTTTCCATGTGAGCCTGAGTTGCCTTTGCTGCTCTCCAGCCAGTGGGGAGAGCTGTGGGGTCCTCTCCCTCATGTCCTCTTGGCTTCCCGGGACATGGAGGCACCTCTGTCCAATCTCCATTACTTTTGGTAATGGAGCCTTTTCTCGTATCTTGAGGCTTGGGTCTTTGGTGAATGCTAGTTTAAATAAAAATCGACCTCACACTTTTCATTTTTTTTTAATCCTTCTTATGGCTTGTGGCTAATTCCAAGAAAAGAGAAATGATTTTCATGCCCCATCATCAAATCAACCGGCTATTTTGTAGCACAGAGTGTGCCTCACAATTCAGTGGAATGGCCTGTGCTCCACAACGGAATTGCATTATGTCACAAAGTACTAAATGCAGGAAATGATACAATTAGCTATGGTTCTTTTTTTTTTTTTTGTAATAGTAGAGTTAGCTTAATTTCCCCTATTTTTAGATGAGAAAACGGAGGAGCCAGAGGTGATGTGCCAATGCAGTAGTTGATTTTAGGGAGTTTCCCGGCACTTTAGCATCTACTAAAAGGCTGGACTTCAGTTCCATGTGATGAATGGGGTGGTGGAAAAGCATGGCAACAGGACAACACAGACGTGGGTTTCACACAAGTTTAACCTAGACTCTATGTACATCTTTCTGCCAGGGGAACTTGGCTTTGTGTCTTAATCTCACAGAGCCTCAGTTTTTAATCTTTATGGGGATTTTGGTGCCTAACCAGTAGAGTTATTGTGAAAATTAAGGGAGAGAGAACATCTGAACATATCAACCATCATGCTTGGCCCATTTTCGTTAATTAATAAATGTTGGTGCTTTCTCTCTCTCTCTCTCTCTACTGTGTCCCCTCCGCCTCTCCATTGATCTGATTTATAGTGATCTTTTCAAATCACCAGCGAGGAGACAGAATAATGACCTCTAAGTTTTTCTTTGTGTGTGTGTGTGTGTGTGTGTGTGTGTGTGTGTTTAGCAAGGGATTTCCTTCTCTTTTGCTGGTTTCTGTAGATCCAGCAAGAAGCAGTTTGGCTTACATGTTAAAATGCAGGTCATAATAGGACTTAGCACATGTGATTATTGGTAGGAGAAATGCTTAGCACAGGATATAGTTCATGGTTCGATGTGACACATGAGAACTGCTATTATTATGATTCATCATCACCATTATTGTTATCATCCTCTTCTCACTGCATTGACCAGATCAACAAGGACTGGGTATAAAATGGAGTTGAATAAAGCATCTTTTATTCCCTGGGATAATTACAAAGACCAAGTAATTATGAATGGTTTTAACCTCCAAATCTTAGTTATTATTGGCAATCTCCTGCCCTACCTATCTATATAACAAATTGGAAGGTAGGCGGCTATGCAAATCACCTCTTTCCTCTGCTGAGCTTCCAACTGTGTGTGTGTGTGTGTGTGTGTGTGTGTATTTATACCTACATGTAATTGATTAAGTGCAAACCAAATGTGAAGCACCATGCGATGTGCTTTACACAACTATCTTATTTTATTATCAACAATAACCTGTTAGGTAGAAATTACGATCTCCATTTTAGGGATGAGAAAACAAAGGTTCAGAGACATTAAGAAACTTGCTCAAGGTAGGTAAGCTAGTAAGATGCAGGACTCGAGTTGGGGCCTGTGTTGTTTCCATGACATTATATTGTTTCTTTATTGATATTTTCTGCCTTGAAATTCTCCTTTATTTAGTAGGACAGCCTTAGGGAGAGATTGTAGGGAAAACACCATTGATGCGGGGCTTTGTACATTTCCACCACGCTGCTTACTCTCTTTTGCCCCCTGGTGGAATTCTGCTGCCTCTGCATCGTCCTAGCTGGGCCACTTGGCTTGATTTTCTTATTCTTAAAGTGGCAGTAGGAACTAGACTTCATAGGGTTCCTGTGAAGATTAAATAAGAGGATGTGTGTGAATGGGCTTTGTAGAGCCAGAAAACATAGGCATTTGGTAAGACATTAAGCAGGCCCGTGTTCCCCCGACTTCTGTGACAGGCTGTGGCCTCTTCTACTCATAAGCCAAGGATGTTTGATCTTCCTTCTCCCACTGAAGCCTCAGGGTTTTTCTGAGTTTTGTCTGTAGCTATTTGGGGGTCAGGCACTGGGGAGAAATGTGAAAAATAGTAAGTGAGCAATGTCATTTTATTTATCCATTTTCCAATATCCCTGTGAATGTATGTATGTATGTATGCATGTACACGTATCTGTCTATCTGTGTCCTTCTGACAGTTTTACTTTTTTAAAGATGAGAGCTCTAAATCAATGAATGGCAGCATTGCAGGTGGTAGAGTGGGCATTCTCTGACCACTTCTGAACCAGGAAATAGACAACAGCCTTCTTTATGTACATCTGGCCATTCTTAAATGATTGTACATTTATTTTTTCTGGTGCTTTTCAGTGTTGTGGAGAAAAGCAGTGGGGAGACTGGAGGCCTCACCTGGCTGTGATTCTGTCGAATCAGGCTGGGGACCCAGAGCTGTATCAGCGTGCGATTGTTGCCATTGGGGACACCCTGGGTAAGCGACACCAGCATTTCCCCTCCGCTCCCCTCCCTGTCCCTCCCCTCCCCTCCCCTCCCTGTCCCTTTCCTCACCTCCCCTCCCTGTCCCTTTCCTCACCTCCCCTCCCCGTCCCTCCCCTCACCTCCCCTCCCTGTCCCTCTCCTCACCTCCCCTCCCCGTCCCTCTCCTCACCTCCCCTCCCCGTCCAGGTCAGCTTTAAACATCCTGCCCTTAGATTCTCAGGTTCTAGGTAGGGCCAGAGTCTATGCCCTAGGCTTTTCCTGGACCCAGGAGCCTCCACGTTTTGGGGAAAGAAACTCCAGGGAAACACGTGTCCTTCTTGCCTCTCTGTTTCACAGAATTTCTGCTGTGAGTGAATGCAGGCCAGGCCCCTGAGACTTGGTGTTCTGCTGCTGTAGGAGTCTCCTCTCAGCAGCTGATTTTCTAGCCCTGGGTCAGATTCCCCTGTGGATGGAGTTAACGCATAGGACACCTTGCCTCCTGTTGCTGTAAATTTCTCAGTGACCCAGTTCAATCAGATAGGAAATTCTGTTTTTGCCTGAACCACTCTGGGTTAACCCTGTAGTCTTTCTTGCTATCATCTCTCTGTGAATGTGGCCTTATAAACACTTAGGGGCTATTGAGTGTTCCAGATCAGTGGTTCTCAAATTTAGCCAAGAAGCAGAGCATCCAGAAATCATGGTGCTCCCATGGGGCTTTTTAAAATATTGCTCTGTTAAACTTTAATAGCTATGGGTTAGGTTGTGCCAACTCAGATGGAGGCCATGCAGCACCCTGAGTGGAAGGGAACTAATGTTTGTTGAGCCCTCCTTGGGGGCCAGGCACTGTGCTAGGTATTGTATCTAGCTGAATTAACTCAATTTTGAGGCAGTGGAAAATGTATGGGAGAACATTTCAAAACATGTTGGTAATTAATGTGATTTTTATGTTTGACTTCAGCAGGGAAAGCAATGGTGCCTCAGGAAGCCTAGTTTAAGAACGGCCACTCCCAGTAGTCTCCTTCTTTGCTCAGGTGCAGGCATTTCAAACTAATTTTTCACCCTGAGGAAAGACTAAAATGTTTAGGGAATTCCTCGTAAAAAATCCTTTAGGGAGAAGGTGAAATTGTGCCTTATTCTGGCTGAAGAGAAATGTAACGTCTGAGGCCAAATGGGCTGGTGGGAGGAGGAGTGGGGTTTAGGGGTCTGTGACTCACGCTATGAAAGGCTCATTCATTTAGTCCCGTGTGGCTTCTCCGCTCTGACCCCCGAGGCCACTCTTCCATCTGTCTCCCATCCCACCCAGATGATGGCTCCCCACACGGGTGTGCTCCGTGATTGGGTCTTGTTCTCTTCCTCCCGCAGCTGGGAAGGGGCTTGTGGAGGCAGCTCACTTCTGCTACCTCGTGGCTCACGTGCCCTTTGGCCACTACACCGTGAAGACAGACCATCTGGTCTTGCTGGGCAGCAGCCACAGGTATGCGACCTGGGAGAAAGGAAACAGGACATTTTCCAAGGGACTGTTTTAGCCCTTGTTGGGTTTTATGGATCCATTTTTCATTTTCTCATGTGAATTTCAGCTACCGCCGGCTCCCTTATCTGGGATTGTTATCTGTGCAGGTCTGTGCAAGGAGATGCCCGTGGGCCCCACATTACAGCATTGGTGGGGGCCTCAGGCCCCAGGTGGTCCTCTGCAAAGAGGTGGGCTGATGCCTTTGTGTGGTATTGTGCCCTTTGGCCACTGGGTGGCACCCTGGCTCCACAAGCTAACTTTGTTCCTTTAAAAAAACAACATTTTACATGTGGAGGCTTGTGGGTCCATGTTAGGCAGCCCTGGGCCTGTTCTGAGAGCCCACCCAGGAAAAACTGGAAAATGGAGGAAGTTTATGTTTAGTCCCTCTTTGGGGCCCTAGCATCCCTACAATGACTTGGTGCACAAGCTACTTAGAGTCCCACTGGTGACATTCTCTGTTGGCCATAGCATTAGGCTTTTCCTGCAGGAGGCCCTCAATCAGCTCTCAGTGAATGAATGCATGGACAGAACGATTTGCTCCCTAGAGGCCCTCCCTGTTCTGTATCTCTCTATCCCCCTCCCCATATGTGTTAAGAGTCACTAAGCTCTTACGTTGTGCCAGGCATTTTCTTTGCACTATTTCCTTTAATTATTACACATTTACCCTATGAAGAAGTGAAGTGAAGCAAAGATTTTAATCGTCACTTATGGAGGAGGGAAACCGAGGCACAGGGAGATGAAATAACTTGTCTCAGATGGTACAGAGAGGGTGTGGGTGAGTTGGACTCGGAATCCAGGCAGTCAGCCTGCAAAGCCCTTTTAACTATTGCACCACACTGCCTACCACTGAGGCAGTGTACCCAGCTCATTGCCTGTTCCTTCCAGGTTCCTGGTCTCTGATAGCACATGGCTAGCTTGTCAAAGAATCCCTTCTGTGCCAAATGTACAATAAGTGTGTATGGGCTAATATGTCTCCCCTCCTATGTTTACGTTGGTTTATGTTGAATGAGGAAATTCTTGGAAATAAAGTCCTACCCCCAGGAATAACCTGGTGATTGTGGTTTTTAAACACCATAGCAAGTTGTTGATGGGAGAAATTTTGGGCCACATGAGACTCTTGTGCCCACCACCTGCCCCAACCAGATCACATTCACTCAGTCCCCATCCTCACTCGTGGAATGAACATCCAATGTATGGACCCGTGTTTGATTTCTGGCTCAGCAGTCCTCGCCTGCTCTGCCATGCCTTTTGGTCTCAGTGCTCCCGGAGTGTTACATGGCTCCCCTCTTTTGTGCGAGTTTGCTCAAACTAGGGGTGCCCTTCACAGGTACACGACAGGCTTTATGGGCATGGGGGTCAGCTCTCTGTGTGTCTAAGAGTAGGGCCCAGTGTCCTTCGAGGTAGCCTGCCTTGAGTTACCCTTCAGCAAGAAGGCAGGTGACCCCCCTTTTCTGCAGCCTCCGCCTCCCAGTGCCTCTGGTGCAGAGTTCTGTTTTGTTCCTTCCTCAGCCTCAAGGAGGGAGAGGGAGAGGAGGTGAAACACTCACTCTGGGAGCCCAGAGTCTCGTTCTTCTTTTGAAGCTGCTGCAGGCATCAGCCCAGGATGGAAACTCCCCCATGAAAGGCTGCAGCTGGTGTTTGGAGAGCCACTAGGATTTAACTCCTGCGTCCCCCACACCTCAATCTCTTTTATTGTTATTCCCTGGTTTTAGTCAAGAGTTTTTGAAATTTGCAACAACTGAGGCAATCCAGAGGACGGAAATCTTCGAGTACTGTCAGATGCTGGGCCGCCCCAAATCCTTCATCCCTTCTTTCCAGGTAACTGAGCCCAGATGAGGCCACCACCGTCACTGTCAGGCAGCTGCAGGCAGCTGTATTTGCAGCTTTGCTTTTTGGCACTTAGTACCTGGGGCTAAGTTATCTACTGAACTTTTCCTCATTAGCTTAAGCGTGGGAGGGTGTAGGATTTCTTTTTATGTCCCCTAAAGGTCTGTGTTTTATAACATGAAGGCAAAACCTTGCAGAGGCCTCTCTGCTGGAGGCTCCTGCCTGACTGCTGATGTTTGAACGTCCTGCCTGCCGCCCCGGCCTGTGCCTAACTCCTGCTGTCAGCTCCTTCTCCCCATCTCTCCAGACAGCTCTCCCTTTCTTCTGAGCCTCCGCAGCTGTCCTGTGGGAGGGAGTGGGAGCGCAGGCCCAGCCCAGTGTCTGCTCACCCTCCCTCTGCTCCGCACTCCTTCTCGGGCCTCTTTTGAAATCCTCTGTCCTCTACCTCCGCCCTCACCCTTCTTCGTCCCACTCAGAGCATCAGCTGTGTGGGTGGTGTCCATACTGTGGTTTCCGCCCTCTTCTCAACGTTTCTACATGATGCTGTTGTCACCTTACATTCGTAAAGACCAGTGCTGACATCGTGTCCTCCTCCGTCTAAATCCTCTGTGAGCTCTGACGTCCAGCACCATCCCTTCCTCCATGCAGGCTACCTGGGCCACACCTACGAGTATGACTGAGATGGCAGCCTTCAGTGGTCTCAGCTGTAAAATGGGATGAGAGTGGTGCCTTGTAATGGAGCTGGCATGAAATCGAGTTAGTTTCCTTAATGCTCGAGAACAGCGCCTGGCACACAGCAACTGCTTTCGGCGTTGACGTCATGGCAGGCACAGTGTGGCTCCCACAGCCGAATCCAGGGCCCCCCACTGACACTGAGCTCACGCTGCCTTGTGTTTTCTTGCCTTTCATGCACAGGTATCTTATCTTCCTACCTTAGTTATCTTCTTTAGGTGGAGACATTTTCCAGCGATTCCTTGTTTCTCCTTCAGTGCTTGGTGTCGAGGATACACACAGCAGCAGCAACAACAACAATTACAACAACATGCACACACAACACAAAGCCTTGAAAGTGAAATCCTGTGTCATAGAGAAATGGCCCAATTAGCATCTTCTCTTTTTCTTTAAGTTCTGGGATGCATGTGCAGAATGTGCAGGTTTGTTACATAGGTATACATATGCCATGGTGGTTTGCTGCACCTGTCAACCTGTCATCTAGGTTTTAAGCCCTGCATGCATTAGGCATTTGTCCTATAGCATCTTCTCTTTTTTAAGGGCTTTGCCAAAGACTCACCTTTTCCAGCAAAACCTTGCCCCGTGAGCTCCTCTTTGCAGTTCCTCGACCGGCTCTTTGGTCTCTTTTTCTTTCCTTTCTTTATTCATCCCACCTGTCAGTGATTTTGGTGCTGCTTGGGGCTGATAGTAATGAGATTAGCTTCTGCGTGCCCGGCATTGTGGCATTACTCTTCTTGTGTATTGTTTCGAATCCTGTGAGGTAGGCATGATTAACTCCCTTTTACGAAAGAGAAAACGGAGGCCCGGAAGGGTAACATGCTATCGGCCCACATCTCTTGCATGCGGTTTGTTCTCAGTACTTTACCTGAATTATCTCATTTAATCTCCATAACAACCGAGGGAGTAGGTAGTAGTAGTATTCCCATGTTGTAGAGAGGAAACCGAGGCACAGAGAGATGAGGTAACTAGCCCAATGTTTCACACCTCGCATGGAGCTTTTATTTGAACTTGGGTCTGTCTGACACCAAAGCCCTCACACTTGATCCTGCCCTGCCACTCATGCTGTCACGAGCGCTTACTTGTTTTTCTCAGTACTCTCCATTAGCTTGACACCCTTTGCACTAGGGTCTAATTTTGCTTCTTTTTTTTTTTTTTTTTTTGAGACAGAGTCTCACTCTGTCGCCCAGGCTAGAGGGCAGTGGCATGATCTCGGCTCACTGGAACCTCCACCTCCTGGGTTCAAGCAATTCTCCTGTCTCAGCCTTCCAAGTAGCTGGGACTACAGGTGCATGCCACCATGCCCAGCTAATTTTTGTATTTTTAGTAGAGACGGAGTTTTGTCATGTTGGCCAGGCTGGTCTCAAACTCCTGACCTCAAGTGATCCACCTGCGTCGGCCTCCCAAGGCATGAGCCAGCACACCTGGGCTATTTTTGCTTCTTTTAATGTCTGTCTTGTGCCTGGTCCTATGCCTCTACATCAGATTCTCTGGATATGTGGGGCTACCCAATAAATAAGGACTCCAGTGCACTTTGCATGGTGACCAGGACCTAGGAAGTTTGAGCGGATGGGACTCCTGTTCTTTTCTCTGTAATGCAGGAACTGCAGGCTGGATTTGGAGTTGTGCCCGTGCATAGATAAAATGCTCCAAATGGCACAAGCCTCTTGGTATTTGGATGCCAGAGTTAGCAGAAACTGACAGCTGACTTCCAAGAAGTCTTATCTACGTTTCCTTCTCTTTCTCTCCCTGCCTGGATGGACTAGTCACTGACTCTTTTCTCTTCACAGGTGTATAAGCTCCTTTATGCTTCCCGTCTGGCAGATTATGGCCTCGTGTCTCAGGCTTTGCATTACTGCGAAGCCATTGGTGCAGCTGTCTTGAGCCAGGGAGAGAGCAGTCACCCTGTGCTATTAGTGGAACTCATCAAGGTGAGCCTCTCAAAGGGTTCTGTGCAGTTGTTTTATCTTCACTATTCAGAGAAAGCCATCGTAGAGCAGCTTAGACTCTACATTTCATCTTCTTTGAACATGCCATAAAATTGGAGCCCACGGCCATCTTTGACCATGTATGCATGCCCAGATGCGATAAGCAGAGGCCCAACACTACACAAAGAAGGATCTTCTCTGGGCGGGTGGTGGTGGGATTGGAGACTGGAAACCATGTGTGTGTTACTCAAGAAATTCATTCTTGCATCTGCTTTTCTGGTACAGTAAAACTACATGCTACGGTGAACCATTCTAATTATAAAAGCTGGGCTTAGAAAATATATTTTAGTGATTAAAAGAGTAAATGATCCTTATTAAAATGCTTTTAAATGCATGGAATATTTTATCACATGTGAGGTACATTTAAAATAGAAAACAAAAACATATCAACCTTTAGTTCCTAGGAAAGAAAACAACAATCAAGCAAATAGTTGTTTCAATTAATTGAAGAAAAATCCATTAGCTAGAGAGTAAAAAAGCAGCCTACCCTTAAATTTTTGCTTTGCCTTAGATGAGGCCCAAGTGCTGGCTTCTTTAACGTATAAAATCTGTGGTGGTGAGCCTCCCCATACCCTGAAGTTTCTGCCAACAGGTTGATGGTTGCAAGGAGCTCAGGGATCCAGAATGAATTATTAGAAAAGTTTCAGTAACTAAAACTTGTTTATGGAATAAATCCTTGAAATACAAAGTAACATTAGCATCACCTGGGAGCTGGTTAAAAGCGCAGACTCTTAGGCCCTGCCCAGACGTATGGAATCAGAATTAGCATTTTAACAAGTTTACAATTAGAATTTTAACAAAATTCCTATGTATACCCTAAGTTTGAGAAACACTGTTACAGAGCAGACAGCTTTGCAGAGAAATGAAGCTGAGTAACTGTTTCTCCTCATATTTTATTTAGAATCTAGCACCCAAGACGGGTTGTTTATTTATGTTGCAATTTTGGGAGGATATCTGCTGAATTTGCTGTTTTTCGATTATTTTTTATAATGTAATTTACAAGTGAGTTAAGGCTCTCTTTCTCCTTTTTCCTTGTTTTCTCTTCCCCGTTGTCTTTCCATTTCTCTTCCCTCTCTCTCCTCTCCTCTCTCTTACTTTCTGCCCCTAACCCATCTGGAAACCTGGCACAGCTAGCAGAGAAACTGAAGCTGTCAGATCCTCTGGTTTTAGAAAGACGCAGTGGAGACAGGGACCTGGAGCCAGATTGGCTAGTGCAACTTCGGAGGCAGCTGGAGGTGAGTGGGATTGGAGCCAGGGCATTGGGGGGACTGGCCTTTGTTTCCCTCTTCCCACCCCTAGACATGGAACAGGTAGGCACTGACATTAGCAAGTCCCTGGTCCCCATGCCTCACCCTGGTCTCTCCCATCACCCATGAGGCACAGTTGGTGTCTGTGCAAGGGGTGGGACTCAGCTTCCCTGCCACTGCTTGTCCCCTGTGTGGAAGCGTTTTCCTATGTTCGCATGTGACACGGTGGGGTGCTCTTCCCAGTCACTCTTGCCATCCTTCCCTGAGGCCCCAGAGAATATGTTTCATGACCATCAAAGCTTCCCCATCTCCGCTAGGAACAATGGATCACAGTGGACCAGTGTCACTTTCATGTAATGTGGGGCAATTGCTTAAAAGACTTCCGGGCCTTTTCCTTTTTGTTCTGACAATTGCAAAAGCTGCTGGTTGTAATTGGAACAGTAATTGGAACACGGCCTCCTCCATTTTCTTTTTCCCATTCTGCTCTGAAGAAAAGACAGGGTGGATTTTTTAAAGCACACACAGCCTCTACCCCTTCTATCTGCTGCACGTGCTGAGGCCTACAGTTTAGTTCTTTCCATGCGCTCCTTCCTTCAGGGGAGGGTGGATGACTCTGGTCTCCAGCCATCTCTGCCTGCTCTGGGCAGAGCTGGGAGCCCTGTCCACGTGACCCCCCAGGCCCCTAAGCATACAAGCATTTCCCTTACCTTGTCTTTCCCACTGGAAGTTTCTTTTTGGCTTAAGTTTTGAATCACTTTGTTTCTCTGTTCTTGTTTTTCCTTTGTGCTGCTTAAAAGGAATTTTACTTTATTTTAAATAGCAAAAGGTAGCAGGAGACATTGGGGATCCTCATCCTACTCGCTCAGATATTTCGGGAGCCAGAGGAACAACAACAGGTACCCAAAATGATGAACTGAGCATATACATAGCTGACGCTCAGGATCTGATTCAACGAGACAAAGTAATTTATGAAAGCACTCGCCCTTTGCTTCCCAGGGTGCCTGCCTTGCCTGTGTAAGTCTGCCCTGTTGTCCAGGCGCCTTCTCCACCCAGCTCCTGCCAGCCTCACACATCCCTAACACTTCTAAGTTCCCTCAGTCTGAGAGCTTCTGCTTCACGATTCAGGTTTTTAAATATCTGAGTGTTTTTTGTGTTGCACTGTATTGTTAGCCAATTCTTTCTCCTATGTTAATAACTTCTCTCCAGCTGGATACATTTCTTGAGTCCAGAGATTGTGGTTCATCTGTATCTTATGTGAGTGCTGGGGGTGTCAGAAGTCCTTAAGAGTTTTGAGCTAGCGATTGCCAGATGATTGTGGAATAAGTATGTTTCAATGTTTTCATGGCATCTCTACTCTTCCCTTGGGATGATTCCCAGTGGTGTGTTGGCAGGCACCATATCCCTGGTTAACTCCGTACCCTTTCCCCAAGTTCCCCCTGCAGTAGGGCCGGGAAAGGGCCCCCGTCTCTTCCCAGCCCTGTGTCCTTCCTCAGGCGTGAGCAAAGGGAAGGGTGGGCAGGGCAGGCCTTGGCTTCTGTTTCTCACTGTGTAGCAGGATCTGTAAAGGTGGGGGGTGGAGGAGAGCCAGGCTGGGTGCCTGTGGATGGTGCTTCCCCACAGCCCTGCCTCCTGATGCCTTGGTGCCCAGTGGAGCAGGCGGGTTGGCCACCCATGCCAGTCCTGTGACCAATCTTGTTATAGGTCCACACCTTAGTTTATGTTACCAGTCAGGTCTTTTCCAGGGCAAATGTACTCTGATTCTTTAAGAACAGAGCCATGATTTCTGTGGTCTGATTTGGATTTTTAGCTGGAAGCTTTCTAAGTTTTAAATACCCATGTCCATCAGGAAGTCCTTAAAGAAGAAATAATTTATCAAAAAATAAAAAGGTGTGGAGTTAGATAGGATGGTAATTTCAGCCCTCCCAACCCACTGGCTAGAGGCTCAGAGATCATACAAGGCAGTGTTAACTTAAAAAAAAAGTCATACAATGTGTACATTTGGAAAGGAGACTTTATTTCTTACAAAGGGTTCCATCCTGCAAGGTGGCCATCCCGCAGGCTGGGAAGTATAGCCAGGCACTTTGAGGGAAGGAGTGGTAAGACAAGAATTTAAGTTGAATGGGTTGATCAAACATACATATTTAACAGGTTATAGGAGGAGCTGTGACTATTCACAAAGGAGGTCCTCACACATGGATAATGAACTAATGTGCGTGTAACACACGACCCATGTTCACCTTGGGGTGGAGACTTATCCTTTAAGTGTATTACAGTTAGGCCCTATGCGTCAAAAGATCCTTTCGGGACACAGAAGCACTGAAGTGGGGAGCCTCTGTAAACTGGCCAGACCCAGTTCATGGTTGGTGGTCTTCTTATCTGGAGAAAGTTACTGATATCAGTCTTGTCCAATCAAAGCTGTGGTTATGGCTGATGGAACGGAGGCTCATTTAGTCAGCATTTGTGAATGGAATGAGTTGTAATTGTTCTAACATTGCTCATCTTGGGGCCAGTGCTTGTTGAGATGCCAGAGAAAAAAAACCTTGTGGCCGTGAGAACGCAGTTTTTTCTTAAGGTGTAGGGGTGCGGGACTTAACCATTGCCTGGCAGGGCTTTAGGTTCTGTGTATAATTTGGTATCTTATGGCCACCAAGAGTCTTTTCTGTTAGTCTTAAGATCTCTGTTTTAACATTAATGCTGGTCAGTTGTGTCTAAACTGCAAAAGAGAGGGGGTATAATGAGGGGTGTCTCACCTCCCATCCTGTCATGGCTGGGAACTCAGTTTTTAAGGTTTTTCTGGGGTCCCCTTGGCCAAAAGGGAGTCTGTTAAGTCAATGGAGGAGCTTAGGATTTTATTTTTAGGGTACACTAGTGAAGAAAAAAACAAACAAACAAAATTCTGTAAACAGCAATGAGGATGTTACAATCACTCTGTGTTTTACTTGTCATCATGTTACTGGAAGCCACATTAGACAGCTCGTCCTTGTGACTGCTTTCCAAAGAAGACATGAGCAGGAATGTTTCTGGTGTGATCAGTATGCAAATGCCGCATTTCAGGTCTGACTTCTTTACCTTTGTTCCATGTCCTTAGAAAACACTTTCTACCAGGACTTTTCTGGATGTCAAGGCTACTCTGAAGCCCCTGGGTACCGCTCAGCTCTGTGGCTGACACCTGAGCAGACCTGCCTGCTCCAGCCCAGCCCACAGCAGCCCTTTCCCCTCCAGCCGGGCTCCTACCCAGCAGGAGGGGGTGCAGGGCAGACAGGGACACCGAGGCCTTTTTACTCAGTTCCTGAGACCCATCTACCAGGGACTGGCAGCAGCGTGGCAGTGACAGAGGCCACTGGAGGAACAGTCTGGGAGGAAACGCTGCAGACACACCTGGGCCCTGGTAAGACCTGGCAGCTAGGGTGGCCACATTGAATGTAGGGTCTGGGTGGGGAGGAAGCAGGAAAGGGAGGTGGTGGGACCAGTCAGAGGAGGTAGGGTTGGAGCTGGGAAAGACACAGATGCGTGGATGTGTGCCCGTTACGGAGGGCCTGCTAGTTTTCAGCCACTGTATTGGTGCTTTGCATACATCTGAAGGAGATTGCTATCTTCCAGCCCAGTCCATCTCTCCACTGGGTACAGCAGGGCAAATGGAGCCACTCCTGCCATCCAAATGATTACATAGTTTCTAGGAGAGAGATTACAGGGTGGAAAAATATAGGCCAAGTTCTCTTTCTCCAATCATCCTGCACTCAAGAGCTTACTATCAGGCTCTCCAGCAGAAACCCATGTTTCTGTCTTGGTCCCGAGTTTCTTCAGGCCCATCAGACCTTCGACAACAAGGGCTGAGTATGGGTGAGCAATGCTGAGTGATGCCAGGGAGATGCTGGAAGCCATCTAGAATGATTAGCTCTTAGACCTTCCAGGATTAGGTCCTGTCCAAGGTGGAGGCTCAGATGGAGAGGAGTGGTGGAGGATCCCTGTGACCTAGCTTGATGTTGCTCTGATTTCCAAGATTCCTGAAGAGTGGCTTTGGAAGTAGAGGATGAGTTGAACAGCATGTCCTGGGGTGGCTGGGATTGAGATGAGCTACGTGAGCATTCTTTGTATTTGCTGTGATTGGCTTGGGCTTATGGGCTCCGAGCTTCTGCTGCAGTTAAGAAAGCTGATTGTGTCCCAGTTACCCTTCTTCAGGATAGATGGGAAAAGCACAACTTCCAATTGCTATTTCCATTTCTGTTTGTGACGCAGGAGAGAACACAGTGTCTCAAGAAACTTCCCAGCCTCCTGATGGCCAAGAGGTCATTTCCAAACCACAGGTAAGAGCGCACAGCATAAAAGATGCCACTGCCCACTCAAATGCTTCTGGTTTTTACCAGTTGCCTTGGTTTCCCGGCCACATGCAAGCTCCTCCTCAGTGTTGCAGCAGCTTTCTCTTCCACATCTCACCTTGCCTTTTCCTATTCCAACTCCTGGGAGCTGGGCGGGAGGCTGTGTTCTTGTTTACACTCAGCCCCACAAACCTGTGTCCATGGGGAGAGAGGGAGCAACTGAGCTGATTCGTTTTGGCCTCTCAGATCTCTGTTACCTCTGACATCTTCTCAGTGCTGCACAAAACGCTTGCCCTACCCTGTCCTGCCATGGAAGACTGTTGATATTTCCTTGTTTTAATTTTTACCTGGCTTTATTTCAAAGAAAGATCTGTGGTAGCTGTGACAGTGCCTGCCTGTCTTTTCTCCTCAGTTAGGCTGTAAGGTCCTCATGTCTGGTGAATCATTCTATCTAGCTCTGATTGGACACACCCCTGCCCTCAGCAATGGGCAGTGTTGGTCCCAAACCTGAGGCATTCTTCAGCTTCTCCTGGTTGGAGGGTTACATCCTATAACTTTTTAAAGTAGAAAAACAGGGGTACAGGTCTTAACAAACTTTAATGTTTTTCCAGTTTTTTTTTCCTGACTGAAGTGGTACATTATTGTTATAGAAAAATCTAATAGTGAAGTATCATATAAAGAATCAAATATCACTCAATCCAACAGTCAGAATATTTTTCTTTTCTTATACTATTTTTCTATATATGCACACATATACTCACATATATGTATATCTGTATATACATTATACACATATACATGTTTTTAAATGGCTAAGAACATATGTATGCAAAGCTTTATTTCCTATCTGTTACTTAACACTCTATGAGATTTTTCTATGTCATTCATAAATATGATTTTTAATATTGGCATGACGAAATTGATTTTATGAAAGTAGCGCTATTCATTCATTTATTCGAAATATTCACTGAGTTCCTACAATGTGCCAGGCCCTGTCACAGGGGCTGGGGAGGCATCAGCACATCAGACCAAGCCTAACCTCAGGCGCTCAAGTCTAGCGGAAGTGACTAAAAATAGACAACTATACGCGCCAGGCATCTCACTTCAGAGGGGTGGCCAAGGAAGGTGTCTCTGAGGAGGCCTTCAAGTGGAGATCAGGGTGGAGCATGGAAATGAGCCAGGTGAATATCTGGGGGAAAGGTGTTTGAGGCAGAGAAACAGCAGGACTGGAGGCCCTGCAGTGGCTCCCTTGGTGTAGTTAAGGGAGCGCAAGGGAGCCACTGTGCCCTGAGAGTGGGGAGCAGTAGGGAGGAGGGCTGAGAAACAAGGCTGGAGGGCAGCAGAGGTAAGCTTACGGGGCCTCCACGACCATGGTAAGGAGCTCGCATTCTGGTTGATCATTCCCATGTTGTCGTTAATCATTGTGAGTGTTGCCTCCTTTCCCCTCCCTCCCTCCATTCCTCCTTCCTTTTCTCACTCATATATAACACACAGTGCTGGGCATCCTAGTATATAAGCCCTTGTCTATGTCTTGAATCATTCACTTAGGAGAAATTCCTAGAAGGAAAGCCAGGCAGCCTACTTTTAACCTTTGCTGTGCCATTTATGAGCTGTGTGACTCGACACAGGTTGCTTAACCTTTCTGTGCCTTAGTTTTCTTATATATAAAATGAGATAATAATAGCACCTAGCTCACAGGACTATTGTAAGGATTAAATGAATCACTACATATAAAGCCCTTAGAACAGTGCCCGGCACAAAGTCAACACTATGTTCATTTGAATAAAAAATAAAGTTTTTTTCTTTATTTTCCCAAAGTATTTCCAAAGGTTTGTATCAATTGTGCTTTATTGAGAGTAAAAAATGTAAATATTACAGAAGAGGGCAATATGTCGTATGACTCCACCTATGTGAGATACATAGAATAGGCAAATTCAGAGACATAAAGTGGAATGGCAGTGACCAGGGCCTGGGGGAAGGGGAGATGGGGAGTTAGGTAATGGGGATGATGAAAAAGTTCTGGAGACGGCTAGTGGTGATGGTTGTACGACACTGTGTGTATACTTACTGCCACTGAATTGTACATTTAAAAATAGTTAAAATGGCAAGCTTTATCCTGTATCTATCTTACCACAAAAAAAAAAAAGTTTATGTAAAGGGATGTGGGTGTATTTTACCCCCCTCTGGTGCATATGTTCACAGTTGAGCTTGAGCAAGTCTGTTAGGAAATGAGCTCTAAGATGAGTTATGTTTGGTGGTTGCTACATTCTCTGTTTTTTTTTGGGGGGGGCTTGTGGGTCTCTGTGGGGTGTTTTCTGGCCCTCTTCATCTCCAGCAGTAGCAGTCCATACCCCCTACTCCAGGCCTTGGCATAGTTCTGAAAACTGTGTGTTTCTGGAGAGGTGGCACACCAGACAAAGGTCTGTAGAATTAGGGATAACATGGGCTTGGGCTCTGACCTTATCCTGTGACCTTCAGTGAGTCATTTTTCATGGCTGAGCCTTCCTTCCTCCTCAGTACAATATGATCCTGAGACACAGTCCCACTGCCTTCTGAGCAGGTCAGGTGAGGGAGTATGTGCAAATGTGTTTGGTAACCTGTCAAGTGCCATGCAAATGTGAGTTCTTTCTTTAATTCCAGACACGATTGGCTGCTAGAGCACGAAGTATTTCTGAGAGTTCCACCAATTCAGCCAAGGAGGATGAGAAGGAGTCCTCTGATGAGGCTGATAAAAACTCTCCCCGAAATACTGCCCAGAGAGGCAAGCTCGGAGATGGGAAGGAGCATACAAAGGTGGAGGGACTTGTTCTTCTCTCCCCTGCCTTCCTTCCCCTGCCATTCCCTTCCTCGAGGGTGGTGCAGACTTGGAAGTCTGGGCTCTGATGGTTACATGGGGGCGGGTTAACCTCATAGTTGGGGAAGAAGCCAACCTGCAGGTCATAAAATGTCCTCTTCCCCTTCCAGAGCTCAGGGTTTGGCTGGTTCAGCTGGTTTCGATCGAAGCCCACCAAGAACGCATCCCCCTCTGGAGACGAGGACTCCTCAGACAGCCCTGACTCTGAGGTAGGCTCTGTGGGAGGGGGAGGATGCCCCTCTCTGTGGGTCTTTCAGAGGGAGCTGCCTCAGCACCTAGGAGCTCTCAGAGCTGGCACCTGAGTCTACCCCAGGCCACATGAGACAGAGGTTTTGTGATGGGAGATGGTGGGAAATGAATGGGTCCTGTGAGGGCAAAGGCAGATTAAAAAAGCTTTAAAAAGTTTGGATGAAGAAATGTAACTTTAGAGGGTCAGCAGTAGGGAGCTAGTGTGGATTGTTGAGCAGAAGAGTGGGATGAGGAGGGGGGTTTTGGGGAGTGCCCAGCAGCAGTTTGCGGCAAGGCCGCCATCGTGAGTGTGGGAACACAAATTGGCGGGCATCAATTTGTTAACTGCCAATGTCGCCAATGCTGCCTTTCTTTCTCCACAAAGCAGGAGACCCCCAGAGCATCTTCTCCCCACCAGGCTGGCCTGGGCCTCTCACTGACACCTTCCCCTGAGTCCCCACCTCTGCCGGATGTTAGTGCCTTCTCCAGGGGCACAGGTACCGTCACCTCACGTCCTCTGGGCCATGGGTGGTCCCCTCAGCACTCCCAAGGGTTGGGGTGCCTTCTGGGAGTGGGGACCCCCAGTCCTGAGCAGAGGAAACAGCTCTGACTCATTGCTTTCCAGGTGGGGGTGAAGGCCGAGGATCCGCATCCAGCGGGGGAGCAGCTGCGGGCGCTGGAGTTGGAGGCTTGTCTGGACCGGAGGTAAGCGGCGCCCTTGGGCTGGAGCCTCGGACCCCAGCAGATGCCTGTGTGTGAGGACTGAACCTTCAGTGTGGGCAGTGCTGATTCCTGGCGAACCCGAAGAATGCTTCTCTGCTGTGTTAGTTTGCTCAGGCTGTCATAACAAAGTACCACAGAACAGAGGCTCAGACCACAGAAACCGAATTTCTCACAGTTCTCCAGGCTGAAAGCTGAGGTCCAGGTTTCAGCAGGGTTGTGTCTTTTGAGACCTCTTTCCTTGGCTTGTGCCCGGCCATCTTCTTTCCACGTCTTCACATGGCCTTTCCTCTGAGCGTGTCTGTGTTCAGATTTCTTCCTCTTATAGGGACATCAGTCATACTGGAATGGGCTACCAATATGACCTCCATTTATGTTAATTGCCTCTTTAAAGACCCCATCTCCAAATGTTGTATTTTTATGTTTCTCCAAACATATGTTTTCTGAGGTACTGGGGGTTAGGGCTTCAACACGTGATTTTTTTTTTTTTCTGGGAACACAGTTCAACCTATAACAGCTTCCTCGGGGGAAGCCTGGGGACTTGCCTTTTTCCCTGTCCCAGGAGGAGGTGGAGTTCACTGGAGACCTTGGCCAGGGCTGTGACAAATTCTTGATGAGTTGTCCACATCAGTATGGATTTCATATCTATTGCTAGGAAAACATTTTTATTTCTTTAAGTCTGGTTAGATAACTCTTGTAGAATTTTAGGCCTTTTGAAGGCTATATTACTTTTATGATGGTATCAATATAATTTATTGAGGCTTTTTCTTCTTGTCAGTATTGCCACTCCAGACCCAGGGGTTGGTTGTGTCCACTTGAACCATGTTTGCTTGCTTGAGATTCCCTGAGTTCTATTAAGAAACCCTTCTGATATGGTTCTCTTTGAAAACATTTCAGTAGCTTTTGGGGCACAAGTGGTTTTTGGTTAATAGATGAATTATATAGTGGTGAATTCTGACATTTTAGTGCACCCACCAGCCAAGTAGTGTTGGCATGGATGTGGGTTGTACCTAATATGTAGTTTTTTTTATCCCTGACCCTCCTCCCACCCTTCCTCTTCTGAATCTCTAAAGTCCATTATGTCACTCTGTGTGTCTTCACATACTCATAGCTCCCCACTTATAAGTGAGAACATATGGTTTTCGGTTTTCCACTCCTGTGTACTTCACTTAGAATAATGGCCTCTGGCTCCATCCAAGTTGCTGCAAAAGACATTATTTTGTTCATTTTGATGGCTGAGTGTATTCCATCGTATATGTATACCGCATTTTCTTTATGTACTCATTAGTCGATGGGCACTTAGGTTGGTTCCACATTTTGCAATTGTGAATTGTGCTGCTATAAACATACTTGTGCAAGTGTATTTTTCAAGTAATGACTTCTTTCCTTTTGGGCCGATACCCAGTAGTGGGATTGCTGGATCAAATGGTAGTTCTACTTTTAGCTCTTTAAGGAATCTTCGTACTGTTTTTCATAGAGGTTGTACTAATTTACATTCCCACCAGCAGTGTATAAGTGTCCCCTTTTGCCAACATCTATTATTTTTTGACATTTTAGTTATGGTCATTTTTGCAGGAGTAAGATGGTATCTCATTGTGGCTTTAATTTGCATTTCCCTGATGATTATTGATGTTGAACATTTTTTTCATTTGTTTATTGGCCATTTCTTCTTTTGAGAAATGCCTATTCATGTCCTTTGGAGAGTCGATAAGGAACTTAAAGAAATCACCGAGAAAAAAACAAATAATCCTGATATGCTTCTTGAAGGCCTCGACATTCTGGAATCTGGGAGGCAGGCACTGATGGGATTTTCCATGCTTTTCCATCACAGAGTGTTTCCTTTGAGCTCTGCTCCAACCCTGGTGTTCTTCTTCCTCCACCTGCCTTAAAAGGGGCTGTTCCTCTTTACAACCCATCTCAGGTGCCTCAGGTAAGGAAGCCCTCAGGGGGAGGGGCTGGCCAGGAGCACAGGTTTTGGATTAAGGAGACCTAGGTTTATCATCCCAGTTTACCATGTATGATATGTGAGTTCTTGAGCAATTATTTAACCTCTCCAAGTCTCAGTTTCTGCATCTGTAAAGTGGGGTTAGTAGTAGCTAGCTCAGACATATGTATATGAAGGGCCTTGAACCCAGAAAATGGTCAATAAATGTAGTTACTATTAATATCATGTTTAAATTTTAATAGCTCTTGAGATGTGGGAGACACAGTTGGTGTTGGTATCAGTAGTGTGGGTGCAGTGTCACTCTGTCCTGGGGATGAAGGGATCATTGGAAACTTTGAGAAAAGCTAAGTTCCCTGTTCCTCAGCAACCTGGGTAGACTTAGCTCTGCTAATGTCTCATTTGGCCTCCTCTCTTTATAAAAATCAAATTTCTTTTACCACAGTTAGGTGAAGGGTTGGGTGGAGGTACGCAATTAGAACACAACCTTGGGAAATGTTCTACACAGAGGCTCAGGGTGCCCTAGCTCCATCTGTCCAATCAACCCCGGGCAGAGTCATGTTTGGGGCTGTACTCAGTGTAATATTTGTTCTTCTTTTCCAGCTGCCCACGGCCACTAGCCTGAATCGGCCAAATCGCCTAGCTCAGCGTCGCTATCCCACCCAGCCATGCTGAGAATAAACACACGTCCCAGGCTCATCTCCCAGGACTGAAACTTTTCTTGCTCTCTTTTTCTCAATCTCCCAGCCCCTCTCTACCATATTGGGACCCTCAAGAGGTTTGTGCTAGCCCGATGCCTCCACCGGGCACTTAGAAGGCAAGAGGACAGGATCTCTCAAGACACAGCACAATTCAGTCTCTTAAGATTAGCTTCACAATGATGGAAATTATTTCATCAGGTGGAAAGTCTGGGTCTAATAGCAGACTGCACATGAGCAGAGTGACATGGTGGTGGCACTTATGGTGGTGGCTTGAGACCTTGGGGAAATTAGGGCCCTAACAGCTAGAATCAAAGATGATACCGCAGGGCCCTGTAGCAAGAAATGGGAAGCAGGGGGAGGGGCAGGGGCTCAGAACAATATTCTAGACCAACTTTGACTACTTCCTGTCTTAGTAATAGACCAATACATGGCTCTATTTAGCAAAGTTTTTATACTGAAACTTGATTATTGCTGCCCTTTATAATTTCCTCTTCAATGATATTTCAGCAGTTTCCCTCTTGGTCCTAGTTTTGTGCACATTTTTTTGAATGTGGTTCAGATTAATTATATTTCTCTCACTTTCTTAGCTGGTCCTATTTTTTCACATTCTGGCATGTGGCTATCAAGTTAGATTGCTGTAGGCATCATATTGTCATGGTAACTACTGAACCTAATGATGCAGATGGATGGCACATCAGTATAATAAATGATGGAAAACGGTTCCTAAAAATTCATCCCTTTCATAAGAGGGGAAGAATGAGTGCCTGATATTGTTAATACCTCCCTTTCTACCTCAGGCCTTTGCAAATTGATGTTCAGAGGGTCACTGGAGTGAGAGGGAGGAGGGGGGCGTCTTGGAAATTTCCATTTCTCTTTTCAAACCCAAAATAGGAATGACTCTTGCTGTTTGTCAGATTTGCTGAAAATTGCTCCTCACAAAGAACATTTTTTTTGTACATGTAATTGTAAATACAGGTTTAGTACATTAATGTTCTATAGTTCTGATGTTGATAATAATTAAACCCAGATAATTTTATAGCAAATGCTTGTCTCTGGCTGATTTTTACAGAGGAAGAAAGTACATTGGTGGTCTCTTCCCTGAAGTCTTTCTAATAATGGTTTTATTGTGTGATCAAGTGTGAATAGCAGGAAAGAGCCCTTTGTTAATGAGGAATCTAGGGACAGATCCTCTTAACTTCTAAGTCTACTCTAATTTTATTATTTTTCCAATTTAAAAAATATGAACAAAAAGCTCCTCTGATGCAAGTCAGTCACTTTACTAACTGAACTAAGTGTTGTATATTTTGTTCCATAAAAAGTTGTTTTTAACCTCTTAGATTAAATTAGAAAATGTATGCATACATGTTTTGCACCTGGAAAGCCCTCAGTAAATGCTGTTCCACTTTTTTCCTTAAAAGGCTGCTGCTCCTTCAATTTGGTGTGCTGACATCCAGTAGTGGTGCTGTGGCATTAGTGTGTGAGTTTCACAGGAGCCACACTGCTTAGTCTTGCATCCTGGCTCATCTGTAGCTCACCCTGTAACTTTGGGCAAGGTTACCTCACTGTCTTGTATTTCAGTTTTCTCATCTATAAAATTAAGATGATAATAATCATAGTGCCTGCCTTACAGGGACATTGCAAAAATTAAATGAGTTAGGCCCTTAGAAATGGGCCTGGTATATGCTAGGTACAGTTGGCCCTTGAACAAAATGAGTTTGAACTGTGTGGGTCCACTTATACTTGGATTTTATTCTGCCTCTGCCTGTCCAAGACAGTAAGAGCAACCCCTCTTCTTCCTCCTCCGCAGCCTACTGAATGTGAAGACTATGAAGATGAAGACCTTTATGATGATCCACTTTCACTTAATGAAGAGTCAACATATTTTCTCTTTCTTATGATTTTCTTAATCATGTTTTTTCTCTAGCTTACTTTAAGAATACAGTGTATAATACATATAACATATACAATATGTGTTAATTGACTGTTTATATTATCAATAAGGCTTCCAGTCAACAGTGGGCTATCAGCAGCTGAATTTTTGGGGAGTCAAAAATCATATGTGGATTTTTGACTTTGCAGGGCTCAGTGCCCATCATGTCCACATTGTTCAAAGCTCAACTGTACTTTATTACAGTGTCTTTTATTGTTAATTTGCAATCTAATAAGATCTTGACTGTTTTTTTTGGGCCTACCAGATCTGACTATAGATTTTTTGTTCTTGATACCTGTATAGGACAGGAATGATGATTAAAACATACTTCTCAATATGTGTCATTGCCAAGTCAGTTTCTCTTCCTGCATCCCTTCTAACACCAACATTAGGCCATGAGGCTTTGTGCCCATGGGAACAATGGCGTAGGGGAGGTCCTGTCCAAGAAATAAAGCACTTTAGGGGAGGAGAGTGCAGACCAAAGAGGAAGGCACAGATGTCGGATGCCTGTGTCCTCATGTCCTCCTCCTGTTAAGAGAATTCATGGAATACCAGTGGCTACTGTCATGCTCAACAAAGCAAGCACTGAGTTTAGTTACCTCCCAGGCCAAAGGAATACAGAGCAATGAATATACTTTCTGAAGAGGAAGAGTCAGGGGTTTCTGTGCACTAGGAAGGGAGGAGGTTCTTGGTGTTTATGGTGATTCATAATTGAAAGATTTTACTCTGGCAAAGTCCGAATGTGTCGTTAATCTGTGTATGCTTGGTTAAAACAAGCCCAGTTGCTCATTGGTTAGGAATGTTAGGTCCAGTAAGGGTCTGAGGAACTGGGGTCACTCCCAGTTCTTAGTTGCCCATCTGTGTTCTTTGGGTAGTGGTGGTGGTATTGCTAAAGGTCATGGTTATTTTACAACTTCAACTGGTTAAAATCTGTTGTAGTGAAACAAAGCAAGTGCAGCTGTCAGAAGAAAACATTGTTTTCTCCTTTGATAAGGTGGAGGCTTGGGAAGGAGGCTTGGGAAATAGAGCAGGTTGTGACAGATATACACTGCTATGAAAGGGAGCACACTGGGCTAGTGGCCCTTTCCTCTAGCTCCCCTGGTAATCTTGGGAAGGGAGGCTGCAAGACTTGAGGAGAAGCTGGCTTTGGCTTGGCAGTGTGTCCAAAGTGTCTGGGGAGCCATAGCAGCTTGGCTTTGGGGATCTGAGGCAGAGCTCCGAGCTCCCTGAAGCCTGCTGTAGTGTAGACTCTAGCAGAGAATAATTGCATAATGACCCCAAAGGCCAGATGGGACAAGTAGTATCCCAAAAGGCAAAAGGTCAGGAGTGGGCCAGACCAGCCACCAGCAATGAATAGGCCACACTGTGAAGGTCATAGCCCTCTTTTCCATCACCATGAGCTGTTTGGGGAGAGAGAATGAACAGAATTCTCTTTCTCTCTCAAAAAATGAAAGATCAAAAGACATGGTATGAAAGGGAAGAGCCTGAGATAATATTAATTGGCAAGTTTGTTTTTTCACCTGCTTCTCAACAGGATCCAAGCTTGGAGGAAAAATAGATCAGTCATAGGAAATGAGCCACACTTTCCTTGAAAAGCTGAGTAGTAGTGTGCAAATTTATGATTCTGCTATATACATATAATTCAATATTTATATGAAAACATTTAAACTTAATGTTCTATATAAGTGAACAAACCACTAAATTCCATTTCAGGGTCTTTATCACATGTTACCATTCCAGCCCTCTGTCTAATCGCCTCATGTGGCTATAGAGCTGTAAATGAGCCGTGAGTCCTCAGTGACCTGTGTGTCCTCTCTGTTCAGCCCTCTCGCAGGCTTCAGGTTGCTCAGGATCAAAGCCTCTGCTAGCTTTGTTTTCCCCTAGAAAGTCTCTTTCTTTTTGGTCTCTTCCTCTGAGTAACCAAGAAGAGGAGCAAGAGACTGCATCTACTTCTTCACTAAAATCAGAAGATTTTCTACCCAAGAGGGAATGTGCAAAACCCTCTTTCTTCTTGAAAAGAATAATAGGTGTGTAATTTGGGTCTCTCCAATCACATGAGTTTCTCTCTCACTTTTTCCCCCAAAGAGTGGAATGGAAGTGACTTTTTCCCTCTTCTGTTTGCTGTCTTAAGCTGGAAATTGCATGAAGCATGATCTGCAAGCAACAGAATGTTAGGTACTTAACTGAGGTTGTCCCTAAATGTGGCCTCAACAACGGCCTGTTTTCATTTCGTTAATTGGCCATACTTATACCAGGCATCATTCATTCGGGTCCTTTAGAAATGGTTTCTTAATGAGATTTAAAGTTATTCTGAACAAGGATTAACAGCATATGAAAATGTTTTCTTTACAATCGCACTAGGTAGAGGAATCTTGTTCCCATACTTTCTTCCTTTTTGTATATTCCTGTTTCCAGATAATCAGGGTCAACAGCAGTTTAACTCAAACTCAACTGACCTTTGCAAACTGCTTGTTATTTTACTGTGAGATGTTTTCCTGGCCCTTACCTACCTTAGAGAGAGCCAGTTAACCTACCCAATTTTTAAAGAATTCTCAATAGAGCAGGATTCCATGGCTTCCTTTGAGGTTTCAGCCTGTGGTTCCTCAAACATTAGGAAGCTATTTCTAATACTTTATACTCCAATCACTCATGTGGCTCTTTAAGACTCTTAGCTGGTCCTCAGCAGAGATGGAAAACAGCTGCTCTCCACCACCTGTGCCTGGGAACTCGTTCACATTTTGGAAGGCCATTGAATCATGCCTCAGCTTATGAAATGAAGTCTTACAAAATGGGGTTTTAGGAGATTAAACCAGATAAATGCTTGGAGTCTTTTGGTAGCTACAGTGGTCAGACATCCTGAATTTCAATAATAATAGTGTAACATTTATTATTTTGTGTCAGACACATGCATTCTATGTATGTATACTTTCTATGCAGTATATGGTATTGTGATTTCAACATATATTAGGAATAAAAAACTGAATAGAGAGGTGAGGTAACTTGTCCAAACATACACAGCTAGTAAGGATGGAGCTGGAATTAGAATCCAGGTAGTCTGATCTCAGAATCTGGGCCCTTAGCCACATTATCCCTGGGCATGTGTACATTTGTTCACTGATTTATCAAATATTAATTGAATGGCATGTCAGGCATTGCTGTTTTCCCAACAAAAATGGTTCCGACACTTAAAATACTTACAGTCTAGTGGGAGAGACAGATATGTAAACATAGAAATTTCTGCATAATGTGAGAACTGTTCTAAATATATGTACAAATAACTTTGTAGCTTCAATCCCTTAATAATATAGGAATTTCACATATTTAATTTTGAGGGAAGTATATAATATGTTCAAATTATATCATCCCTATAGGCTAAGATGAAAGTGAAGTTCACTGCTAGCTGTGTAGAGTAGCATACCTGTTGGCCAAGTTTAAAGTGGCCTTAAGATGTGGTGGATGCAGACAAAGTCTGGATGAACAAGGGTAATAGTGTACTGTGATCACAAATACCACCATGATCTATGAAAGGACGATGATCTGATTTAGACTTGTCAAATTGCCGTTGCAGAAATTCTTCCTGCTTCTCCATGCTCTTGATTTGGAGGCAGGAAAGGACTGTGAATGTTGCAGTGGAATGCGTTTGAAGGCAAGGGCCCCAGGTGAGGAGTGTATATGGTTTTGTGTGTTGCACATACGTGGGTGCCATCCCATGAGGCTCATTTTGGAATGTCTCTTTTCCCCAGTCTCCACTCCTAGCCTCTTTCACTTCCCCTTCCTCGCAATTACTCTTTATTGCCAAGAGAGGATTACGCAGAAGACAGCCTCTCCATGAAGCATCTTCCAAGTGGCTGATACTACGAAGACTCCATAAAGTCCCACTTACCAGCACAGGATGGAACAGATCCTATGTCAATACATCCAGACTTTTGGCTAGAAAATTTTAGCTAATTTTTGTGTTTCCCCAAACTGGTTCTTAGAAATCCAAGGCCTTGACTTTTAAAACTTGTCTCTGAGTTTTAAGGGCTCATTTTGGAATGTAAAAGATAATCATTGTTTTTCATTGTTTTAGTGTTCTACAATCATGATTTGGGGTCATGAGAAAACCTCATTGTCCTGGAGTGAAAATAATTTGAGTTTTGTGCTTCAAGATTTCATTCCACTTCTTTGAGTATTTGGATAAATGCCCATGAATTAAGTAAGAACCAATGAGAGCCTTAGAGTCATGATTTCTTTATTTAATTTTTCAGCTGCTTCTCTTTGCAAACAACAACAAACCAACCCCAAGCCCACAGATGGCGTTAGTCATCCTAATAATACACATCAATTAAAACTGTGAGTCGGGATCCAGCCTCATTTGCTTTGAGCAACAGGTATATTACTGACGAGTTGCAGATACATTGACGTTTTCTAAATCAAATTAACTTTTAAATGCACTGGAGTAGCTTGCAATTTAAAGGTAATTGATGTTAACCCCCTGAAATAAAGAGTTATTTGTAAAGAAAACAATCGTTCCCAATTTCTCACTTTGTAGATGCTGACTTTGTAGTCTTGGGGGAAGATACTGTAGTAAGAATGAGAAGACTTTCAGTTCCAGGCTCACATTTTCTGCTAGCTAGATGGTTGACTTTAAGTATGTCAGTTGAATCTCTCAGTGCCCCCAAACATCTCAGCTAAAATCTTGGGACTTGCTCAATCAACAAACATTTATTTAGGACCTTCTATGGGATACAGAGGTGAGATCAAAGTCCTAGCCCTCAAAGCACTCACAGATGAATTAGGAAAGTAGTAAGTGACCCAGGGCAACCCAGGATAGTCATTTCTCCAGGTGCTCTTGGTGTGTCATTGTGGCCCCCGACTTTGCCTACCAGGGAAGGAGGTTGTCAGGAAGGCTCCGAAGGAGGGGGCTCTATCAGTGAAAAAACCATGGTCCAGAGAGGTTAATCAATTTTCCTAAATCCTCTTCAAGTTCAGATTTCCAGGCTGATGGTCTTTTTCTTCAAATAGGAGAACACAGTTTAAAATGTAAAGCTTTTTAATTATTACATTGAGGGTATATTTGTGGTTAATAAAAATGTCAATATAATAACTGATATTTTGTGCCAGGCATTTTATATAAGAGGTTACGTGTGTTTATTCATTAAATTCTCTTAATGGCCCTAGGAAGTAGATATTTGGAAGATGCTAAGGCACAGTGTTCAAATAACTCATCCAACGTTACACAGCTAATGATGGAACTGGGAGAGCATCGAGGCAGGTGCTTTATATATGTTGTCTTTAATCCTTAAAACAACTTGGAGAGGGGGTTTGATTAGCTCACTTTATAGATCAGGAAATGGAGGCACAGAAAATACAAGTAACTACCCCAGAACCACACATAGAAAGTGGAGGACCTGGCATTTGAACTTATGCAGTCTTGCCTGTACCCTTATCTCTTGTTCACTTAATTTAAAGTGGGTGAACCTGTACTGCAATACCAAGCAGGACCACTGAACTTTATTTCGAGTCTTGTGCTGTCTCAGCTAGGTGATTCTGTGTGCCTCTCTTTCCGAAGTACGACCAAGGGATATTACTTGTTGTCTCAAGTGTTTATGTGTATGCCTATTTTTTCCCACTAGACTTATGACTTTCAGGGACTGGGATGATATTATAACTTACTTATTTTTGTATTTCTGGCACCTTGCACAGTACCCATGCCTAATAAGGGCTCAATATTCAAAACAGAACTGAGTGAATAATTTCCCATCGTGAGAACTTCAGGAGAACTTGCAAAAAATGTCCACAAATTATATTTGGTCTAGAGATTATCATGTGAGCTCATTCTCTTGTTAGTTTGATCCTTTTCTGCATCTTTAGAAGCTGATACAGGTCTCGGCGTATGGTAAGTGCTCAAACAAAATCTGTGAAGGGATGAGTGGCTTAGTAGGGCGGGTAAAATGAAAGGATCATCACAGCTTCTGAGAAACTGTCCATGAAAGAGATAATGGAGGTCTGGGGAAGAGGGAATCTAGTGCTTCGTCCCCAGGCCAGCGACATTTGTGGCAGCTGAGAGAAGGGAAGCGCCCTACTTGAGGTCAAGGCAAGTGATGTCCTGCATTTACAATTCCTCATTTGACCCTCAGGGGCGCTTATTTCTGGCAAAAGCATTTTTGGTTTTAAAAGGTACTTCACCCCTTTACAACCTGTGTAATTGCTATTGGAATGCTTTGCCCCGCTAGTGTCTTAATTAGGTCAAATTTTATACCAAAGGCTTTAAGTTAATGCTGTATTTGCAATTCTAAGGCCCCCTTCTCTCAGCACTGCCAGGAAGCACTCACATTTTTTTAGAGATGGAGACACCCTGAGAAGCCAGTTTGGGCACTCTTCTAAGGGAGTAGGATGGAAATGGGGGTCCAGGGGAACTAGGCCAAAGGAGATGTGTGTGCCAGGAGAGTCATCTAAATGCTTCTAGAAAGAAAATCCAGTCTCTAAGTTACCCTGTTCCAAGCATTGCTTGGATAATTGCAGGATCCAAGGCTCTTTGCATTTGGTTAAATTATATAGTTCTGCTGTCTCTGTGTTAAAAAAAACCCCACCTTTTTATTATCTGCCTTTTATCAAGCAGACCATAACCCTAGAGTTACACCCTTCCTCTCTCCAGCATGCCACCCCAATAATGAGATAACCATCTGCCAAGAAAATAAACATAATATAAAAATTATACAAATACATAATCCCCGACCCAGAAGGAAGGGAGCAGCTGCCACCTGGTACCAAACAGCAAACAGCATATTTATCCAGAGCAGAGGGTTCCCCCAACAGGCTGTAATTCCTCTATTGGGTAGGGCAGGGGGTGAGGGGTCAAGGGGAGGTCAGTGATGAAAATCACCTCCATAGGCCTGGTCTAAATAGGTAGCAGGTGGAAATCAATTCGGTGAGCTCAATGTTTCTGTTCCCTGTCTCAGGACACACTCAGGAGGCACCTGAGGAGCTCATCAATCTGTCACTGGAAAGGGGAGAGGTGATGGGAGAAAGGAGGTAATTGGATTGTGCTTCAGTGGGACTTTTTCTCTAGCTGGAAGCGTAGCTGGAGAAATACGAAGCAGAGCCATCCCTGAGGTCAGGTAAATTGGGACTTTGGCTCCTGCAGCTGGAAAGTAGTGCCCTTGAGGTTTGAAAATCTGCTCTGGCTGTAACATTTTGGGTAAGCCTCTTTTCTAACCTTTGGGCTGGTCTTGGATTAGGATAAAATTTTACTCCCCTTGCCTAAGAACTGCACTTTCCATGGCCTCAGTGAACTCAGGGCTTGCACTGATTCATATATAATTAGTATTTAATTTCTTTATCAAATGCTCTCTGAGCAAGTAGAAATTCAGTTGTTAGAAACTGTGCAATGCATGGAAGCTAGTCAATCTTCTGTTTTATTGATAAATTGGAATGTTAAAGCAATGTTGCTAGTCAACATGACAGTTCTTCCTAAGAAAGAGGCAGTTTACAGAGCTGTGTAAAACAGAAGTGTCCTTAAACTGTGGTTGGGGAGACATGATATGGCAAAATGTCTACCAATAAAGTGGAGCATTATAGCAAATTACCCAGTTTATACATGCAGGCAAAGCTTCATTTCTTACGCCATGTTGGAGAGCCAATAAAGCTTGCAAATGTGATGGGAGCCACTATTTCTGCCTCTGTGCAGCTGTTTATCAGCAGCTTTTTAACACATTTTCACATATTAATGAGGTGGCATAGCAGTTCCAGAATTAGAACAGTGGGATGTATCATTGTCTGCTTATCTGAAGATATGCCTGCTGTCAGCTCAGCATCATTACCGGGGTATGTATAATGAAAGATGTACTTTTTGGTGGCGGGTGGCATGTACATGCTATCCCACCCTCCCTATGCCCCAAACCCCCTCACCTTCTGATCATCATAGCTGGATGGGCTCCGGCACCGCTTTTGTAGGTTTTCCTGCAACTTTGTCTCCTTGTTTCATGATTTGTGTGTCAGTAGGGCTTGGAAATTCCTTTTTGCGTCTCCATTTCCCAATATAGTCCTTGATAGTCAGTAGGTACTTATTAAATGATGAATGAATGAATGAATGAGTAGATAGGTGAATGTATAAAAGTGTTCCCTCAGGAACTGTCCTCTGCAGGCACAGTCTGTCACCGTGGCTTGAAGGAACAAGATAGATATGTGGCATGGCTTTCCTTGAATTTGTATGAAAAGGTAAAATGGCAAATGGGATCTTATAAAATAAGGGCTGTAAGAGACCTCAGGAAGCATTCACCCTGGTGGTTTCCAAATGCAGGTATGCAGTTGGTGCCAGAACACTGCAAAATTTTCACCCATCTGCAATGAGATGAAAAAAATAATAGAGTGAGCTTTTCATTAAGCCAAATGTATTATCTGTTAGAATTCTGAGATTAGGTCCTTTTACTCTATTTGGTGTTAAAGTTTCTTCTTTAAAAATAAAATGAGGTAATAGTAGATAATAGCTGCTGCTTTTTTTCTCTCTCAAGTCCCTTTATTTGGTAAAATAACAAATTCCTAATTTTTTTTGCAGGTTCCTGAATCACCCACATTTTTTTGAGAGGGAGAGGAGAGGATGTTTCTTGGGTCTATAAAATCCCAAAGTCTGGAACCACTGACTTAATTCATCTCTGTCTTATCTGAAAAAAATTCACTGACATCCCCTGTTGGCCTTAAGTGAGACACTGGGCTCCTTAAAAGAAGTAGCACATTTCAGTAAATGATAAGATGCTTCAAGTCATACAAGTTCCTTTCTGTGTTGTCTCTTCAGAGCAGGGATCCAGGCTGGGTCACAGGCTTGTAGCAATGCCATAACTAAGACATAGGAGATTTCTTAAATCCAGGTCAGTCAATAACAGGGGCACAGAGGCCCGATTTACCAGTGTCTAATGTGCTCTCTTTTGCCGTGGATGTAGTCGCTGTTTTGTCTTTAGGTAGAACGTATACATGTTCTGTGTAATACAGAGCACCTCTCTGAGAATGACAGTTCTAGTTGATATAAACCATGGGAAAAAGAGAACTCCACGGGGACACACCTCCTCAATCACCTCTCCTTTCTCTGAATTGCTGCAGCTCTATTGTCTGTGCCATACAACGTAGCTGTTGGATTTTACATTGTTTTCTGTTTTCTGTTTATTAGTCACAAATCTTATCTCTCCTAAAGAATGGGAACAATCCACTTAAATCCTGTTATTAATTGATAAGCTTTTTCTTTTTTAACTCAATCTTCTCTGGAGGCCGTTGGCCCTTACTGGTCCTATGTATGTTGGAAAGATCTGAGGTTCTGCCGACCTGGTTTCCAGCCCTGACTCTGTGACTGATGGATGACAAATTGGTGAGCGAGGGCTGAATCTCATGGCACCTGGATGGCTGTTGCTCAGAGAGAAGAACGGTACTGACCTGCCTCACCAAGAGAAGTGGCAGATGCATTAACTGCCTAATGATGCTGATGTTCTTTGAGAATATAAATGTGAAACATGATCATTATGGTTTATAGTAGTCTTTGGATTAAATTTTTTTTTCCTCAAAGAGGAGAGGAAGAAAGATTATTTAAGGAAATAGTGAATAGAGGGCCCCAGTTTGTTCTTAATTCATGATTGACTTTGATCAGAATGGCATAAGCAGTGGGAATGCAGTCTTAAAATCCGGAAGGTAATTATCTCTACTTCAGGGCATGAAGTCTTCTCTTTCTCCTCCTCCCACTGGGGAAAAAATAAAACAAGAAAAAGCTAGGGAAGCAAATGCTCTTAAAAAATAAGATGATTTCTCTATGTCAGGTCTGAAATAGTATTTCCTAAAGCTACTGCTATGTAAGAGGCCAAGCAAAGTGGAAGAGAACTGGCCCAGGGCTAGCCTCAGCCTCCAACATCTTGCTATGGAAGAAGCCAGAAGCAGGCGGGGCTGTGATGAATTTTTTTTTTTTTTAATTTTATTATTATTATACTTTAATTTTTAGGGTACATGTGCACAATGTGCAGGTTAGTTACATATGTACACATGTGCCATGCTGGTGTGCTGCACCCATTAACTCGTCATTTAGCATTAGGTATATCTCCTAATGCTATCCCTCCCCCCTCCCCCCACCCCACAACAGTCCCCAGAGTGTGACGTTCCCCTTCCTGTGTCCATGTGTTCTCATTGTTCAATTCCCACCTATGAGTGAGAACATGCGGTGTTTGGTTTTTTGTCCTTGTGATAGTTTACTGAGAATGATGATTTCCAATTTCATTCATGTCCCTACAAAGGACATGAATTCATCATTTTTTATGGCTGCATAGTATGCTGTGATGAATTTTTATTAAAGCCCCTGTTTATTAAAAGTTGAGTGAAAGTCTTCCTAATATCTAATAGGCCTTTTCCAATGCTTTTCTACTTGTGATGGACATCATTGGTTCCCCAGCTGTATCAGTTTCCTATGGCTGCTGTAACAAATTGCCACACTTAGTGATTTCATGCAACATGCCTTTATCACCTTACAGTTCTGGAGGCCAGAAGTCTGAAATGAGGCCTGCAGGGGTAAGATCCAGGTGTCTGCAGTGCTGGTTCCTACTGGAGGCTCCAGGGGAGAAACTGTTCCCTGCTTCCTCCACCTTCTGGTGGCTCGTGGCCGCACCACTCCAATCACCACTTCCTTCATCACATGGCCTTCTTCTCTTCTCTTTCAAATTTCCCTCTGTTTCCCTCTTTTAAGAAGGCTTTTGATTACACTGACTGTGCCTGGATAATCCAGGTTTATCTCCCCATCTCAAGATCCTTGATTCAATCACATCTGTAAAGTCCTTTTGCCACATAAGGCAACATTTGTAGGCCCCAGGGAGGAGGAACTGGATGTTTCCCAGGCTGTTATTCATTCTGTCACAAACAGACAATAGCTCTTCTTCCCCTCTTCCTTCCTAACAGAACCCTAATTTGGCTCAGGCATCCTAAGACACTGGTTTCAGGGGACAGTGGTCCTTCCCAGCCCTTGTATAAATCTTGATTAAGCCAAGGTTGTCACAACTCTCCCATTCCCTTGCCAGGCACTGGTTAGGAATGGGCATGGGATTAAACTCTGCCAATGGTACGGAAGGAGAAGTCTGCTCTGTGATTTCTGGAGAGCTCACCTCACTCTTAAAGTGGTGCTGGGAAAGGAATGCTCTCTCTTAAATAGTCTCTGGATGATGGGGATTGCTAGTTGAGGATGTAATGCTTGAAGCCACCATAGCTGCCTTGTGACCATAAGGGGACAGGTCTGAGGACAAAACAAAAAATGCTGAGAATGTCGGAACAGAAAGATGGAAAAAACTGGGTCCACAATGTTATCAGTGAGCTGCTAAATTAGCCGTCTCTGGAACCTTTCTCTCTATGCTTATTGGTGGACACAAAGAACCGCGTTAATGTTCTAGTCCCTTTGAGTCGGGTTTGCTGTGACTTGAAGCTACTAGACATGACCTGAGACCCACTATTTATTTATGCTTCCAATAACGTGTGTATATAAACATATGCAAGCCCCGGATCTGCCCTAGCTCTGGACCTCATCCATGACTGTCTTGAATCATTATAAGAACCTGTTTGGTGGTCTTTGATGGTGTCTCTGACTCTAGACATGCACCTTCTTGATCTAGACATTACAAAATAGCACTGTGTATAATTCTGTGCTTATTCACCATACATATTTATTGAGCACTTACTATGTGCCAGCCACCATGCTAGTCACAGAGATACATCTGTGAATACAACAGTCTTTGCTGTCATAGAGCTTACATTCTAGTGGAAGGAGATATATGAAAAACAAAGTATAATACATCAGGTGGCAATAAATGTTACAAAGAAAAATAAAGCAAGGTAAGGGGAAGAGAGTGATTGCTGTAGGAATTTGTTTTTCACATGTGAAGGTCAGGGAATGGTCTCTTTGACAAGGAGGTGATTGAGTAGAGCCCTGGCTGGAGTGACAGAGTGAGGTGTGCAGGTACCTGAGAGCGACGAGCCAGGCCAAGGGAGCAGCACATATAAAGGCCCTGAGGCAGAGCATGCTTGGTGAATGAATAAGAGCAAGGAGGCCAGCATGTGGGGGTGAGGCAGGAGGAGGGAGTGGTAGGAGAAGAGCTCAGAGAGGATGGTAGGGACAGGTCTTGTTGGACACAGAGGCCAAGGTAAGGACTTTGGCCATTACTCTGAGTTAGGGGAAGCCACTGAAGGGTTTTGAGCAGAGAAGTGAGTGTGACATGATTTAACTTACATTTTTCAAGGATCACTCTGGCTTCTGAGTAGAGGTTAGACTCTGGGTGGCAGACAGGAAGCTCTTGTAATAACGCAGGCTGGGCAGGGTAACTCACACCTGTAATCCCAGCACTTTGGGAGGCCGAGGCGGGTGAATCACGAGGTCAGGAGTTCAAGACCAGCCTGGCCAACATGGTGAAATCCCATCTCTACTAAAAATACAAAAAATTAGCTGGGTGTGATTGTGGCCACCTGTAATACCAGCTACTCAGGAGGCTGCGGCAGGAGAATTGCTTGAACTCAGGAGGCGGAGGCTGCAGTGAGCCAAGATCGCACCACTGCACTTCAGCCTGGGTGAAAGAGCAAGACTCCATCTGAAAAACAAACAAACAAACAAACAAACATCAGGCAATAGATAATAGTGATTGGATCAAGGTGGTAACCATGGGGATGGTGGTAGAAAGTGGTTGGATTCAGCATATATTTTCAGGGTAAAGCTATTAGAATTTGCAGATGAATTGGCTATGGAGTGTGACAGAAAGAAAGGACTATAACCTGACTCCTAGGTTTCTGGCTCAAGCAGCAGAAAGGTGGGGAAGACTTCAAGAAGAGTAGATTTGGAGAGACAAGGAAGAGTTTGGTTTGGACACATTAAGTTTGAGATATGTGTGACCACAACAAGTACAGGCATGCCAAGCCCGTGAGCTGGATTTGCTAGTCCAGAGTTCAAGGGAGAGGTAGGGAAGTTTTCAGAAAATAAATACTCCAAACCTATAGTATCTGCTTACTTGTTGAAGGACAAAAGCCGAGTCATGTAACATGGAGCCTTTCCTACACCCAGTGTGTCAACCATTGATATCCGTCCGAGTCAAAACTGCACACCCTTTCATGCTTCATAGTCTCTACTCACGTGTTCCCTTGACCTGGACTGCGCTTCCCTTCCTTGCCATCAGAATCCGATTCATCCTTCAAGGCCTGTAAAACCTCTTCTAATGTTTTCATTGACATCCATCATGACCTCTTTTGTGTTCCCAGGGCACAGACTACCTTTTTTCTGACTACTTATCAGAAATCTATGTCTCCACTAGATTGTATGCTCCTCGAAGGAAGGGAAGGACCATGGGTCATTGATCTTTGTATCTTTAACATGGAGATGGACATGGGTGAGATCCTGAAAACCAGACTCCTCACTCAGTCCCAGTTCACCACTACTGGTTTTGAGGTGAAAATGCATGAAGACAAGGTCAGACAATTGCATGCTATTTATTACTACAGAGTATTGGCTAAAAGCTCCACATAGAACTCATAGCCTGGATGAGCTGGCTTCACCATGTGTGTGTCACAGCATCCTCTTTGCATCCTGAGGAGTTCAAGAACTGGACTAAAATCTGGCTTCCTTTGTCTTTTTGTCTGAGGCCCATCCTCAGGTTTTGATCACTCAGGTGGTAGGAAGGATGAGGACAGCTGAATCTAATGGGGAGATGGTCCAGGGAAGTATAGACTAGAGCACAGCTGGCCTAAATTGTAACCCTGAGGCATTGGGATGTGGGGGTTGGTAGGGAGCTGAAGGCTTAATTTACCACACTAACCAAATATGAGGACATGATCTGGAAAGGAAGGCAGTGACTAAACAAGGCAGGCAGAGAGCAGATCAAGGATGCAAGAAGATTTAACTTCTTGCTCATTGCACAGAACATCCCACCCAGCATTATGGCCAGTGGGTCCCCAAGCACCTTCTCCTTGGGGGTGAGCTGCAATGAGGAGAGCCCTGACTCCTGCCACCAGATGGAGCTGGCCCTGCATCTAGTCCTGATTTTCACCTAGCACGTCCTGAATAAGGCTTCATTTAACTTACTGAATTGGATAAATACTCAGGAACATGCATATATCCCAGTGGAGAGATTGAGGGGTTACTCTGTGTCAGTGAGAGCATGTGAGATACAAACTACGAGGATTTCCCTGGGATCTTAACACAAGACATGGTATAGTATATGCTTAAGAGTGAGAGTTCCGGAGTTGTGTGATCTTGGATAAGTTCTAGCTATTTTATGATTTAGGATAGCTATAGAGGGGCAAAGAGAAGCTGTGTCAGTGGTCATGTCTAGGTCTTTGTGTCCAAGAAGGTTTGAAATTCCCCGGAAAGAAATACATAGACTATCACATTCTCTGCTTCTTTTACCTGAATATTTCTTCCTGTCTCACGGCGCATATACTGGCTGCACCAGTGACCCTTCTTATCCAGAGGGGAAATCTTAGTGGAGCTGGTTATGGTCCTGTTATTCAGGCAGCTGCTTTTTGGCGTGATCCCAAGTGAAACGTTTGAGCTGGCTGTTCCCTCAGGCTTGGAAGTCACCTGGCTAGTGTAAACTTTGATGGTCCTGGGATGCTCAGCTGGAATTTCTGGCTTGTGTTGTACCAGGCCGGTGGTTTGGGACCAAAGGGCACAGCCGTTGGCAACAATGGTTGTTGGAAGGTTACCAAGGCCTGGGAACATTCTCAGTTATGTGCATAAGCGTGAGTGTGTGTGTGTGTGTGTGGTCTCTCCAGATGGGTAAAAAGGTCTTACTAGGAATCTTTGAAGTAGCATTTTCTTCCAAACCTGCCTGGTGTTCATTGTTCAGGATTTCAGATTTCTGTTGGCAGTTTGAGGGTCTTTTGCAGTGCAGCCTTCTGCTCTATTCACAATCCTATTTTGCCTGGCCAATTAGAACTCTGACTTGGGAGTTCTGTGTGCCTTTTGATGGTGTTCTTTTAATTCTTTTATTTTTATTTACCTTTTCAACTGAATTTCACCCCCATTTCTATGGGGATCATCCCTGAAAAGTGAAATCTCTTCCTCCTAAAAAGCATCTGGCAGAGGCCAAGGGACTCTTGGGAAAATAAAGATTTTTGTTTTGATCCCTGATTAATGTAACTCCCTCTTCCCCCATATTCCTGTGTCAACAACTCTTGTCACTTTCTGAATTCCAAGAGGAGGATTTGCTTTTGGAATTAGGAAAAAAAACCAATGCTTTAAGGCTTCTCTTCTTTGAATTCTATTTTGTTGAATCATTTGTAATCTTTTATTGCCCCTGATAGATTTTACATAAGAGTATTCAGTCAACAAATACTTACTAAGTATATGTTGGGGGCAAAGACCAGTTCTAGACGTTGAAAGGGAATGTAAAATATATACATCTCTAGATCTATATCTTTTTGTTTGTTTCTCCTCCTCCTCGTCCTCCTCCTCCTCCTCCTCCTCCTTCTTCTTCTTCTACTTCTTTTTTTTTTTTTGAGATGGAGTCTTGCTCTGTTGCCCAGGCTGCAGTGCAGTGGTACAATCTCGGCTCACTGCACCCTCCGCCTCCCAGGTTCAAGTGATTCTTGTGCCTCAGTCACCCGAGTAGCTGGGATTACAGGTACCTGCCACCATGCTGGGCTACTTTTTGTGTTTTTAGTAAAGATGGGGTTTTGCCATGTTAGCCAGGCTGGTCTCGAACTCCTGACCTCAAATAATCCACCACCTTGGCCTCACTAAGTGTTGGGATTACAGACATGAGGCACTGTGCCCAGCCTCTAGCTCTATATCTACATCTAAAATATAGATTATAATCTAGAAGGGGAGACACACCATAAGCAAAAGTGAATGCAATAGTGATTATGATACAAGGCAGTATAGTGCCACAAAAATGATACAACTTGAGTGTTTTGAGAGGTGGGAGGGTTTACTTCTGATTGAATGGAGGGAAGAGTTGGTGAGAGCTTCCTGGAAGAGGTGGTATTACAGTTGTGGCTTGAAGGATAAGTCTTCTTGTAGCTTATCTGGTTCTAAGAATGCAAACGAGCTGCTTCAGACATCAATGTTTCCCAAATAACGCCTCCGACTACTGTGGGTGCTTCTTCTTGCTGTTTTGTGAGCAACACCAGTGCAAGCTTCCTGAATGGAGTCAAGTATATTGGTGTTGATTTGCAAGGTTGTCTCTCTGCCTCACTTTTCCTGGGCCCAGGCATCTCAGGCACTACTGCTGAAAGCCATTTGTTATTGCCACATGTGTGGTTGGGAAAACTTCTTCATGTTTCTAACCTGCTGTGGAGCCTGTTTTGAGCAGGGCACTGGGCTGGATCTTGATCAGCATCTTTTGCTGAGATAAGCCAGGGCTAAATTTGACCGAACACCCTTGAAAGGGTATCAGGACCTGCCTTCTTGTCCATTTGCCATTAACAAGGCCACTCTGATGTTGGCTGAGTCACTTCCCTCTGTACTCCACTTTCCTCTTTGTAAAATAGGAAGGTTAGTTAGGGAGAATTGAGGATCCTCCCTGTCCTAATTCCCTGGGTTTTTTGACGTGAGTGTGGCCATGCCTCAGCATGCTCTTGCAGGGGCATGCAAGGCCTACCTTCCTGGGAGTCCTGTACCTTAGGGTAGGGGCATTATGGACACTAATGTGGAGGTGGGGTCCTGCCAGACTTGAATGGGTTGAGCCAGCTTCAGCTGGAGTCCCATCCTGCAGACCCTCTGCCACAAATAAGGCTACTTTTACTCTACCTCACTCCTAGCTTCCTGTGTTTCTTGACTTCAATTGAGCTTCCCCTTCTCTTTGATGAGACAATTTAGAGTAAGTCCCACCACTTTTCAGGAGGGAAAATGACTGTGAGGTGCTCTGGTCTGAAGCCCACAGCAAATTCTGTGGAATGAATGAAAGAACCGCTGACCCTGACTTGCTGTAGGACGTGCGTTTTCAGTGGGACCCAAGTTCATGCTTTCTGGGGTGTAGGGAGGGAAGGGCCGCAAAAAATCTTATTCTTTTTATGTATAAAGCACAGATATATCCATATATATCCATATATATAATATACAGTATATATGTGGTATTAAAATTTCATGATTAGGAAAATAGTATCTAAAAAGGCTGCTTTAGGGGGACCATAGTGAAGAAAAAGTTGAGAAACTGCTCTAGGACTACATGACTTTCACTCAATTTGCTATAAAGAAAGGCCTTGTTCCTCTTTCCACAGTAAAGAACATTTTGATGCCATTGAGATGTGTAAAGATTCCTTCCTCCCTCTCGGTGTACTCATTCCAAGGGCATAGCCCACAGTTAAGCTTTTCCCAGGGCACTGTTGCTCATTGCCCATGGAGCCTTTTGGCATGGACTCTGTGGCCACCAGCAGGGTCCCGTGCCATCTTCTGAGAAGAGGCAGCTTAGTATGAGGCAGACTCAGTGTATTAGTCTGTTTTCACACTGTTGATAAAGACATACCCAAGACTGGGAAGAAGAAGAGGTTTAATGGATTTACACAGTTCCATGTGGCTGGGGAAGCCTCACAATCATGGTAGAAGGCAAGGCAGAGCAAGTCAAATCTTACATGGATGGTGGCAGGCAAAGAGAGAGAGAACTTGTGCAGGGAAACTCCTTTTTTTAAAACCATCAGATCTTGTGAGACTTATTCACTATCACGCGAACAGCACAGGAAAGACCAGCCCCCATGATTCAATTACCTCCCACCAGGTTTCTCCCACAATATGTGGGAATTGTGGGAGTTACAATTCAACAGGAGATTTGGGTGGGGACACAGCCAAACTATATCACCCAGGTTCCAATTTCAGCTCCTCTGCTTGCTGCTTGTGTTTTGGTAGTCACTTAACTTCTTTGAACAGTGATTTCATCATCTGAAAAACAGATAGTGTAGCACCTACTTCATGATGTATAAATTAAAATGAAATCATATGTTACCATGTACCCTACATGGTACATAGAATACCATGGATCATATGTACCATATATGGCACACAGAAGATGGGCAGTCAGTGAAAATTCTCTTTGTTCTTATACCAAAATTTACTTTTTCTTTCCCTCTTCTGTCTTCCCCCTCCCCTCCCCTCTCCTCCCCTCCCCTCGCCTCTCCTCCCCTCCCCTCCCCTCCCCTCTCCTCCCCTCCCCTCCCCTCCCCTTCTTTTCCCTTCCCTCCCTCTTGCAGTGATGGTGAATGCCTGAATTGTTTCCATTAGTCGTTTTGGGGTCCAGGCACAACTGAGATTAATATCAGTCAGAACTTGAGCATCGTTGCCAAATCCTCAACTCCTTATGCTGACACATGGACCACATGAAGGGACTTGTCTCAGTGCTAGGTGATGCTAATTACCATCTGATCTGAAGCCAGAGTTGCTTTCCTTTGTTTAATCATTTATATCTTCTCTGAGAACACTGAGCTAAAGTTTAATATTACAGAAAGGGATGATTGATCTAAATGCCAACAAAGCTAAGCTGCAGGAAAATCACCCAAAGCCCCTTTGTGGGCTGCCACTCACAGGCAACCTAAAGCACCAGGTGGCATTTGAGGGAGTGTGCTCAAGAAACAGTAGGAGAGTTCAGCTCCTGAGATGTGAGGTCTGGGTCAAGCCTCTCTCCCTGGGTGTCACCAGCTCCTGCTGGCTGAGAGGCATGGCAGGGCTCCTGGAAGCGAGCACAATACAGCATCATGCTCCAGTGTATGGTACTCTACTTTATTTTTCATTTATTCCTTCATCAACCATTTACTGAATATCTACAATGTGCCAAGTGCTCTGCTGGGCAGTGTGCATAGTCACAGAGTTGGAGATTGTGACTCTCAAGCTGCTCACAGTCTGGTGCAGAACATACACATTAACAGCCAGTTGTCTCTTTCCTCCCCATCTCCACCCATGCTCCCCAAATAGTGACAGCATAAAAGCCCCTCCAGTATTTTTCCTCCTCTGTAGCATTTTGGAAGGGTGGGGTTTGGGGAAAGTGAAGGGGGAAGACAGAAATCACAGTAATACCCATTAAAAACCGTTATGATGTGCCAGGTGATAGGCTAGGCATTTTCCAGATATCTCATTTAATTGATATGCCCACAGAAAAAAGAGGTTTGTGATACATAGACAGAAACAGATCTGGAATTTTCATAAGTGTTCTTCCTTATCAGGCTGAGAAACCCGGTTTCATCCTATAGACACAGCTTAGTTAATGAAGGGCTGGTGCTCTTTGACTGCTTTGATTCTGTGGAAGAATGCACCCTCAAGTGACTTCTACCACCCAGGTGCTGAAGGAAACGCTCTCCATTTTAGTATGGCTGTGACAGATGCCCCCGAGGTGCTGTAGTGAAAGCAACCTGAATCTGGCACTTTCTCGTTTTTCTAACTGGAAGGCTCTTCTCCCTACAGCCACGTGGCTGGCTCTGTCACTTCTTTGGGCTTCCTGGAAATATCACCTTTTTAGGCAGGTTGTCCCTCTCCACTCTATTTATAACTGAGCCTCCCCTGCTCCTTGAGCACTCAAAACAGTACCTTGCCCAGAGCAGGTGATCAAAAAATATTTGTCAAAGGAATTAATGACTTGATGCTGTTAGGAAGAAATGACTCCGTGTAGCCTGAGGATGGTAGGAGTAGAGAATGTATACTTATTCATCGAGTTATTGATTTATTAGGTATTTATTATGCAGCCAAATTGTGTCTGGCACGGTGCTGGGCTTTGAGGTACCAAATATAATAAGACACAGTTCCTGCTTCTAGAGAACTCAGTCTATGGAGGAAAATAGACACATGTAATACTCATAGTAGTTGTAAAGATAGCTCACATTTAATGGGGGGTACTGCATGCCAGGTGCTGTTCTAAGCATGTTTATGTATATTAACTCTTTCACAACAAAATGAGATGTTACTCTTATGCCCATTTTGAGGATGAGGAAACACGCACACAGGCAGGAAGGCTACACACCTAGACGCAATACAGTGCGATCAGTGTTGGGGTGTATGAAAGCAGCTTCTGTTTTGGCTGGGCACTTTATTCCTTAGAGCAGGGAGGGGAAATGGCAGCTTCAATAGGCCTGTTTGAAATCATTGCTGTCCTGCCCACACCCCATTGACTGGCTCTTTTAGCTGCTGTACATGTTTACCCTCCCTCCCTCCAATCCTTTGCTGCTCTGGATCTGGTCTCCCCTAAGCTCAAAGTGGCAGTGGGTGAGCTCTTGGTCTGGCCCACATGACTACTTGACATTTTGGTCCTGGGTCTGCAGGTCCCTCCAGTGTTCTATGGCAGGCAAGATGGCTCAACTCAGGCATCCAAATTCCCCACTCCCCTCTCTCAAACCTGTGGTCTCAGACATCCCATTTTGAGTCCTGCTGTCCTCAGTGAGAGGGGAGAGACAGTGAACAGCTCCCAGGCTCCACAACTGCTCACTTTGTAGGGGTTGAAAGGATCTTTTGCGAGCCTCCACAAGGAGAAAATATGACACCTTCAACCCTCTCACCTTGTCTACTCTTCCCTCAGTCCCTTTTGGGTCTTGGGTGACCACACTTTGTGCTTCAAAACTCTAGGAGGTCACTTGTCTTCCTCACCTAATGATGTGTTACAGAAAACAAGCTTCCATTACTTGCAAACGTGTGATGGGAACATGAATATTAATAACTCCCATGGGTTCCCTGCAAACATCCATCACCATAGCTTAGAAGTCTTGTTCTGACTTGCCTGGCATGGGGGTAACTGTTCAGCAGAACAATAATAAAGCATTCATGAACCCAGCTTAGGCGGAGCTCTTCCCCGGGCTTTGAACTCCCGTGCTCCTGCAGGGCTGAGATGGGAATGTGCTCTCCTCCACCTGGGTTCTCACAGGAAGATGTATGACTTTGGTCAGGGACAGGACCTGGCAGATGTGCCAGGATCCAGTGGAACTGGAGTAGGGACATCTCTTTATCAAAAAGAAAGTGATCCTGGGTGACAGCATCTTGGTGATCAGCATTAGATCTAGGCTAAGCATGTTGGAGAGATGCTGGAACCTATACCTGGAGAGCTGGTCCAGCACAGAATCATACAACCTCAGGGCTCAGAGATCAGCATTTTGGGTAAACTGAGTCCATAAAAGGAAGAAAAGTAGTAGCAAATCAGCAGCAGGGCCAGGAGTAGAGAATCTGGAAATGATTGTTTATCTTGGAAAGCCCTAGGGCAAGAACATCAGGATAATGTTGCCCTTGTCCTTTATTCAGGATTTCCATTGAAATCTGCTGACATATTCGTCTCATTGAAAATTGTTTTCTTCTGAAAATCTCCTGTTATATGACATCCTCTGTCTCCTGGGCCCCAGAATCTCACAGGGTGGACCCAGGCTGGGATAGAGGTTGGAAGGCTCATAGAATTTCCATCTTAGGCAGTACTGCTCTAGTAAAAGGTGCTCCCAGGATCTGAAGGGCATTCCTGGCAGGCCTGCAGAATGGATAGAATACAAGGGGATTGGAGCCTCTGAGGTTGAGAAATGTGTCGGCCCTGTCTCTTGGGTTCTGTTGTTCCAGGATTCCCAGGTGATCTTTGAGGGTTGAGTTCCTGGTTTGATGGCTCTTTAAGAACACAATAGCCTGGGTCCTCTGGCTGAAAGGTCATTGTTGACATTTATTTTAATGTGTAATGTACCTGCTTTTTCCACTTTTCTCTTTTTTTTTTTCCTATTTAGAATTTTAAAAACACCCGTATCTCTAGCTCACAAAAGTAGAATTAAAAATCTTTTGGATTTTCTAGAGAAAAACATCTTGGGTAATTTCAATGTGATCAAGGTAGCATCTCTTTTGCTCAACTTTAGTTAATTCATTAAAGCTATAGTGGGGAATAAAAATGCTTTTTTATTTTCTTGGGCAGCAGCATGCAAAATCCCTCTCTTGTACAATTAACAGTGGTGGGGAAATCTGTGCCATTTGTTCTAGCTGTCAGATTTTCTTGTAGTTGGAATTCCAATGTCTTGCATTAGAGAAGGCCATGCAGATGAAAGTCATTGAAACATTTGTAGCTTTCTCCATATAAGACTTTTTTGCAGGAGGTCACCCCCCACAGAGCTCTGTTGGAGGATGTTCCAGAAGATCTGCAGCTGGAAGACCTGTGAAGTGAATCCTGGCCTTGAGCTGTGTGATTCTGCCCTTTCTGAGCTTCAGTGTTCCCACCACTAAAATGAAAATAAAAATAATAACTATTCTTTCTACTGTACAGAATTGTCCTGAGGATAACATAAAACCCGTTATGGGAAATAATTTTAAAGACTGTGTGTGCGTTGCTGAAGAGTTGTTGTTTTTGTTGGATGTTGTATAGAAATAGTAACTATTTCTAAGCATATCAAAAATGTTCTTTGAAAATATCCTTGCCAGTTATTGGTTACTGAATATGTTCAAAAAAGCTTGTAATACCAGAAGTCTGTGTCTTAAAAAAGGGAAAAATTACATGGTGATTCTAACAGATAATGTTGGCTATCTATTCAACACCTATTTTTCCATCACTCCTTTCTCCTTCATAAAAGAACCCCCGTGTTGTTCATCCACCCTCCTTTATCATGACCACATGTTTCAAGGGAGGCAGGCTTTCACCCAGAAGCAGGTCTTGATTGGTTTAACCCAGTGGTTCCCCAACTTTAATGTGCCTTGGAATCAATCACCTTGGAATCAACCAACAATTACTGGGACCCGCCAGTAATGTCTGAGTTAGTAGATCGAGATGGAGTCAGAGAATTTGCATTTCTAACTTCCTAGGTGATGCTGATACTGCCGGTCTGAGGACCATGTTTTGAGCATCACTGGCTTAAGCTAATTATAGTGGTCCCATTTGTATTGCCAGTTATTGTTTAGATATAGATACATGATGCAGTTCTGGCCCATGAGATGTGATCAATATGCTGAGGGCTTATGAGAAATGTTGTCCCACTCTTCCACAGAGACCCAGGGAGAAGAGAGTTCCCTTTCTGCTTCTTGACATTATCTCTGAATGGGCCCCCTGGAACTGCTGCAGATATTTTGGGACTATGAAGGGAAAAATCCTAAGGGCAAAGTGGATGCATTAAGAATGATCAGACAAAAGATAAAAAGCATTTAGGTCCTTGGTTATTTCACTGAGTTGCCAAGTTAACCGTGGTGCTGGCCACCTCTTATTTATAGGCCATTTGGAGTTGGAGCTCTCTGTTACTTTCAGTCAAAGGGAACCTAATAGATAAAATGACATGGCAAAAATTCTTTTTCCTTCATGGGGACATGGAGGTAGGGTATGTGACAGGAGCCCTGAGCCTTATAGAGGAAATGAGAGATACCTGGTCCTAGAGACTGTCCTTAGTCGTAAACTATGCACCTAAGTTAAGGTCTATCAGGAGAAGAACCAGGAAGGGACCAATTTTAGAAAGAGCTGGAGGTGGAGGGTTGGGGTATGAGTAAAGAGTTCATGACCTGGGAGACGTGACCACAGTGGAAAAGGTTGGAAGCACCTGGGTGAATGGAAAGGTATGTTGGGTGATTTAAGAATAGCAAAAAAGGAAAGAACAGACTGAAAAGTAGAAAAAGTAGTGGCAAAGGGACCTGGGGACCTGTGTGCTGATGGAGATGTGATGCCCTCAAATGATACATTAAAGAAAAAACTGGTTTTGACTCCAGTAAAGCTTTTCTCAGTTAAAAGACAACATGGGGTCCTGAAATGGTCTCTATCCAGTGGTATATATGCTATTAGGGACATCCTGTGATTTCATAACAATTATTAGAATTTACTTTTACTCAAACTCTGTGACTTGTTGTAAGTGTGTTCATCTATCACCTGTGGGCCTGATCTGTGACTTTCTAGTGTTTGTCCTATGTTCCTATGCTCCTGAGTATCTTCAATGGGCCAGTGCCTAGCAGCCCCACTTGTAAGCATTACTCACTGACTCTGTCCCCAGTACAAGGTCTCCAGGAGCTCTGTTCTCAATGTTGGTGATGCAGCAATGAAAAGGCATGAACCTCGATCCCAAGATGCTCACAGGTTAGGGTAGCACTGTCCGATAGAAGTACAATACAAGCCACAAAGGCAAGCCACATGTGTAAGTTTAGGTTCTTCAGTAACTACCTTAAAAAAGTAAAATGAACTCCATCTCAAAAAAAAAAAAAAGTAAAATGAAATAGTAATGTTAATTTTAATAGTATATATTTTTGTCCTGGTGGTTCTCAACCAGGGGAGATATTGCTCCCCAGGAGTCATTTGCTGATATCTAAAAATGTCACTTGGCAATGTCACTGGGCAATTTCTGATTGTCACAACTAGGAGGGCATTAGTGGCATTTGGTGGATGGGATGCTGGTCAACATCCTACAATGCACTGGGAGACAGCCTCCCACAACAAAGTAATATCTGGCCTAGATGTCAATTAACAGTGCTAAGGTTGAGAAACTCTGATTTAACCCAATACGTCCAAAATATCATTTCAATATGTAATCAAATAGAAAAAAATTGAAAATCTGTTTTTTTACATTTAAAAATTTAAGGTCTGGTTGTTATTTTACACTTATAGTGTATCTTCATTCACGCTAGCCATATTTCCACTGTTCAATTGCCACATGTAGCTAGCAGCTACTGCATTAGACACTACAGGAGTATGGAGTGTATAGTTAATGTCCAGAAAGCTCTCTGTGCCCCTCATATTTCCTGAGCACAGCAAACATGGTGGGATACAAAGTCTTTACCTTTGAGAGACCCACATGATAAGGAATCGGGATAAAAGGATTGCATGGGGACTCTCTGATTATTAAACTGGATAAGAATACAGATACATTTAAGACAATATCTATTTAACCTTTGCATTATTTCCCCGCAAAATGCCACCAAGAGGATCTATGTAGTTTCTTATTCTCTTGAGGCAAAGGTCAAATACCCCATTGGGAAGATTACTGAGAGGGAGTTGGCTTCAGTGCAGCACTGAAGATTTAGATATTGATCACTAAAGCTTTCATGTAGTTAAACAACCGAGCAGCACCCTTTGCCTCCTCCAAAGAGCTCTAAAATTTTTTGCTATTGAAAAATGAAAATTAAAGGGTTTCAGGTTAAAAAGAAGGTGATCATGTAGTAATCAGAGCTTTAGAACAATTCAGACCGACCTTGGTACAACATGCTGCAGTTTGTAATCCCCAATTTGAAGGCTTTGCAGCATCTCATTAGTCTGGAGTCTTGGTACAGATAATTCTGTATTGAGTGAGTAATTAAATGTGACATAGAAGCAGGCGGATGGATTAGTGACACACCCAGGGGTCCCTCTAAGGGGGCCTTTCCTCTCTCTGCCCATGAGGGAAGGTGGCGAGAGGCTTAGCAGAGATCCTGCAAGGCAAAACGCCATGCAAAGGCAAGACAAGATTTTGTACATTATCTGTGGGCCAGGGCAATGCGCCAGTAAGTGTGGGGACAAGGACCTTATGGAAGGACCTTGATGGAAGCCCAGCTCTGTGCAGGAAGTAATAGGGTCGCCTCTGTGGTGCAGCTGATCCTTTCTGTGCTGATGCTGGCAATCTGTCCTCAGCTTTCCGGAGTAAGCTGCTCATTCTGTCCTCTGTGGGATGAGAGCCTGTCTGTATTTACTTTAAGTCAGAGTGGAGAAGGCTGCCTATTATGCCAGAGCCCTCTGCAACCGGAGCATATGTGACAAAGCCAGGCTTTGTCTAAAATGAAGGAAGCCGAAAAGAGGTTTTCTCATTTTTACAGTGTCAGTAAGGCACTTGTTTTCATACAGTCAAAGGCTTGGACAGGGACTCACGCGATTTACCTTTTTGTTTCCAGAAAGGTTCTTACTCTGCTTTCCACACACTTGGAAATCTACCCTATATTTCAAAGTCCACCAGGGAAGGAGCTTATACAATCTTTTTGGAAACAAATTCAATTTCTTGTCAGCCCTCAATTGACATAGATTGAGCACTGGCTCTGCACAAGGAATTAGGAGCTAAGAGAATAAAGAAAAGGAGCTGCAGTTTCTGTTTTCAAGGAGCTCATGAGGGACATGAAAAGACCGGGTGTGACAAGGGCTAACTGAAAAGCATACACATTAAGGCCTGTAGGAGTCGAGAAGAGGAAGTTTGGGGCTGCATTGGAGAGGAAAGATGTCCTTCAGTAGGTGAAATTTATCTGGTCTTCTGGGGTTGGGTAGTGGGGAGGGCCTGGTGTTGGGAAATCCCGCCTCATGCTCTCCCTTCCTCTGCACCCCATCTTTGAGTTCACTGACTACAGCGTTTCAGCACAATCAAGGCACCACAGTTACAAAGATGAATCAGGCTTGGTCCCAGCCTCTAGGAATTCACAAGGGACTTATATCAATTGCCAGAAAGTTGTTCTTCCATGGAGATACGCCTTGTAACTCACTCACTCATTCAACAAGGACCTGTTGAACATCTGTTCTGTGCCTAGTCCTGCTCTTGATGCTAAGAATACAATGGGCCACAAGGCAGATATAGCCCTGCCTTTATAAAGGTCATGGTCTAGAGGGGCAGGAGACAATAAACACATAATTAAAAGTGGATAAGAGTTATGAAAAAGGAACAACAGTGTGCTAAGGGGCAGATAACAAGGCATTCAACCTGGTCTGGGAGAGAGAGGCTTCTTTTCAGACGTGATGCTTAAGCCGACACTGAAATGCTGAATGGAGTTATCCAGGTGAAGGGGGAGAGGGGAGTGAGGGGAGAAGAATATGCCCATGAGAAGGAAGACACAGTGCAAAAGTCCAAAGTGGAGAGAATATGGCACCTTTGAGGAGCTAAAACATGTCTAAGAGGGCTGCAGCAGGAATGGGGCTGAAGTCCAAGAGCTAGGGCTGGCCCTTCTGGGCTGGAAAGTGACCACTTTCCACATAAAGTGGAAAAGTAATTGTCTGCTGGGCTCAATGGTCAAAACAAATCGAAGCTAAAGCAAATATTCTCTCTTCTCTCCCATTTTGTGCAGGAAAGCAGGCTCCCTTCTTGCACAGTTGCAGAGGGATAGTGTAGACCATGTGCATCCTCACTAAGAGGGTGCCTGCCCTGATCCTTGTACCCGTCATCTCACCTCTACTCAATCAGCCTTCAGTGCAGGACCCATGGACACCCTCCATCTACAAGCTCTGTCCCACCAGTCCCTGCTAGTCCTCGAGGACAGGAGTCTGCCTTCTTTGTCTCTGTTTCTGCAGCATCAACACAGTGCCTGGCACCCAGGGTGCTCAATGAGTGCACAACTCCGCTGTGCCAGGGGAAGTCTTATGATGGGCTGAGTCCTGAATACCTGAGGAAGCTCCAAGAGGTAGTCTTCTGTGTTTTTGTTTTGTTTTGTTTTGAGACGGAGTCTCACTCTGTCGCCCAGGCTTGAATGCAGTGACACGATCTCGGCTCCCAGCAAGCTCCACCTCCCAGGTTCACACCATTCTCCTGCCTCAGCCTCCCAAGTAGCTGGGACTACAGGCACCTGCCACCACACCCGGCTAATTTTTTGTATTTTTAGTAGAGATGGGGTTTCACCGTGTTAGCCAGGATGGTCTCGATCTCCTGACCTCGTGATCCGCCCACCTCAGCCTCCCAAAGTGCTAGGATTACAGCCACTGGGTTGGTTCACAATTGGGCTTCTGCCTTGGTTTCTCTGCTTAATATTCCAGTGACCTGATGAGGCTGGAGTTGTGCCTGGAAACTCTAGCCACTGATGTTTATGGAGTACCTTCTGAGTGTAGAGACAGTGTCAGATGCTGTTGAGGATGGTATATAACAGCATTTGTTATTAAAAAATACACTAGAAGACATGACCCCTGATCGCATGCATCTAAGCATTTGCAATAATTAAGTGTGCTGGGTTTTCATTAGTACTTTGAAAATGTGAAAATCATCTTGTTTCATTACTTCAAAGAATAAGGTGATTCTGACTGTAAATATGACACTTAAGTAATCTCATGTTTAAAAAAAATTGGTCTTTGTAGCTTTATAGGTGCCAACACTTACTTCCTCCTTTTTCCAGTTGACAGCTGTTTTACATTCATTACATCTTTGTGTTATGAAATCTACATGAGGTAAAAAGTAGCACTGATTTCAGAGATGGAATAGAGTTCAAAGTTCTTTGACATTCAAAGCCTTTCACCATCTTACCCCAACCTCCTTCCACTGTTCCTTTTCATATTCTCTTTCATGAAGACGTCTTTTTTTCCATTTGTGCTTGCTTTCCCTCTTCCTCCTCCATCTCTGACTTCTTCCTCTATTCCTGGTTCCTCATTTTCCATGTTCTTTCTCGTCTTTCACCTGGTGCCCTGATCAGACCCATATTCTCATACATCAGCTGTGTATAGCTAAGAATTTTTGATGGCTAACTTAGAAAGCTAACCAAAAATGTCCTCCTGATTGTACAATTAAAACAATTCATTTTCAAATTTGGGAAATATGGAAAGTATAAAGGACAGAAGGGTCACTGCTGACTGTGGAGGAGTGGTCAAGAGCACAGGCTTCGAGCCTCAGCTTTGGTGCCTTGTAACCTTGGGCAAGTTACCCTCTCTGAGCCTCAGTATTCTCATCTGTGAAATGGAAAAGACAAACCCCATCTCATGGGCTTACCATAAATATCATGAAAATTACCTATAAAATGCCTAGTACTGTTTCTGGCAAGTAATAAGCACTCGATACTATTAATACTTAATACTATTGTTATTATAATAACCATTAAACATTTTCGGACTACTATTTATAATTTCTATTAAAAATACTTTGCGAATGCCAACCAACAATCTTACAAGCAAAATTTGGACCCATTCTGTTATCAAGCTGTGGACTGCTTCTCCTTCCCAGAGTGGAAGAGTGATTTGCCTTACATTACAGAAGAGTTCACAGGTGCCACCAGGAAATGGAACAAGCATACTTGACTCCCTTATCTGTGCCATAAGACTGTGTCATGCAGGTAAACACAGTCATGTTGGTGTGAAACCAGCAGAAGGCAGGTGTTGGAGGCTGAGTCATCACTATGTGCTGAGAGTGCATGCTATGTTTTTTGTTGTTGTTGTTAGACGGAGTCTCGCTCTGTCACCAGGCTGGAGTGCAGTGGTGCGATCTCGGCTCACTGCAAGCTCCGCCTCCCAGGTTCACGCTATTCTCCTGCCTCAGCCTCCCAAGTAGCTGGGACTACAGGTGCCCGCCACCACGCCCGGCTAATTTTTTGTATTTTTAGTAGAGATGAGGTTTCACTGTGTTAGCCAGGATGGTCTCGATCTCCCGACCTCATGATCTGCCCACCTTGGCCTCCCAAAGTGCTGGGATTACAGGCATGAGCCACCGTGCCTGGCCAAGTGCATGCCATGTTATGTCCCAATGGTAGACATGGCCTTTGATTCAGACAATGCAGTAGAACACCCTGGATTGGGCATGGGCTCCTTCTTATCCTGCCCAACCTGCCTCCCAGTGCCACTAAGCCTGTCAAGATAACTGGCTCACATCCCATTAGGAAGAATTACCATGATCACTAATGGGTAGTTAGGGACAGCGTTCCAGTTTAAAGGCTTTCATGGGCCGTGAAAGCTGGTGAGTAAATAACCGTTTATCAACCAGTCACTTAAAGGACACCACACAGAACGATGTTCTAGGACTTCCAAACATATAGAAGCCGCATATCATAATGGAGCATAAAAGTTATGTGTGAATAGGCTGTAAAACCGAACAACTGTTTACCTTTGTGAAGGTTTTATTTACATGCCCTGCAATAGATACTTAGATGTGCTTCATACGAAGGCTGCCGATCCCAGCTGCAAGCAGAGCTCAACTAGATGGCGATGCATCAGTTAGATGCCAACTGCAGCGTGCTTTCAGGGGCCCAGGGAAAGCTTCTCTCACTCCTTGCAAAACTTAGTTTGCCTGCCTGATGCTTCAAGTTTCTGGAATGAGAAACTAAAGCTTTATTTCTATGATTCCAGAAAATTCAATTTAACAATTTCAACATTGGATTCAACATGGAATAGTGCTTAATGCACAAATGGCCAACATTTATAAGGCTACATTCTTTACAGAGCACTTCTGTATGTGTGCTCTTCTTTATCCTCAAATGCTCCAATAAATTTAACCATTGCTCCCAATTATGAGGAGGGATCTGTGACTTGAAGGAGTTAAATGCCTTGCCTGAGGGCGCATTCTGGGCATGGCAGGGCTGGGACTGGAGTCTGGTGCTTCTGATGAGGCCGCCTTGTCAGTGATCTTTCCACGAGGGTGGGGGCTTGCATTAACTGCCATACAGGAGCCAGTTTTGAAAGGCAGTAGATGCGAACTGGAGAGGGGTGCCAGCACTCCCCAGTTGGGGCAAGTCCGGAGGGCCCCTTCTCTGCAGTGCTCCCTGCTCACTCCTGGTTGATCCTGCCCAGGGCCATGGTGTTCTGATGAGCCTGCACGTGTTTCCTCTAAGCTTGCTGAGTTGACCCCATTCGACACTTGCATTCCCTGTTGGGATTGAAACCCCATTCCGATCCCCAGCCTCCTTGGCTTAAGTCCTGGAAACCTGCTACTTCCTTGCCAGCCCTGTCCTCCAGGAAGCTGAGCTCTGTTCCCCATGATCCCTTCCCCAGCTGGGGTTTTGTTCCTGTGGACAGACCTGCCAGAACTGAATGCTGATTGCTGTTCTTTTCCCTTGGTCTCCTGCTATTTCAGGGAACTGCCATTTGTTCATTTTTATTTCTATCATTATATGCATTTTTATTGAGCATCTACTATATATAAGACACAATCCAGGATTGACCCCCTTAGGCTCTCAAGGTCACCCTAATGGAACTAGTTTGCCACACACCTATAGAAGTTCTACTTTGTGTTACTGTGGTCTATCTCACAGGAGGCCTTAAAGTTGGGCTTTGGTTCTCTACGCGTCCCCCAGCTGGTCAACACACAGTAAGTGGTAGCTTAGGGGAGACACCAGAGGTAAGGGTGGGTCACAGTTGGGAACAGAACATGGGAAATGGGTTTTAGGAGACTTTTAAGACAACGTAGGGATTCCTGAATATTACCAAGGCCTGACTGGCCCTGGCTCCAGGTGAGTCAGTGAGCGAGTGACTCTGCTGAGTGACAGTCAATGAGCCAAAGAAGAGGTGGGATCATTTATAGAAAAGGGTAACAAGGAATGACCTTCAGTGTCATTGTTTAATGACATTACCTTCCCAAGCTGCAATCCTTTAGTTTCACAGGTATCAGTGGCAATATTTGAATGAATTTGATCTGAATTTCTACTCTATTTATTTCCCCACCAGCTTCATTTCGAAAATCACCTTTTCTGAATGACAACTCAATCAATTCAATAACATGCAATTTTACACAGTAGGAACCTATTCCCGTATCTCACTTCATACTTGTAACTGTTGGCTGCTTTTCTGAATAGCAGGCATATGTTTCAAAGCCACGTTATTTTCATCTCCACACTCCGAGGAGATGGACACAATTCTGATTTGAGGCTGAAGACTCTCCTCTTCCTCCTCTGTTTTCTCATGCCTCTCTTTTTTGTCACAGCCAGAGCTGCCAGCCTGCATTCAGTGTCCCATCAGTTCAGTTGTGTGAAGAAATCACTGGCTTGATCAGCTTCATTTTAGAAGCTTTCTGATATGCTGGGATTTTTTTTTTTTATGTTGTTTCCTGAGCTTTTGGAATCTTGACAAGGTAAATGAAGGTGAAATGAACATGTATATTTTGGCTTTGTTTTCCAGGGCTAGGTAAAATGATGGACAGGATTGTATTACTCGAGGAATTAGGAGGAGATGGGCTGCACACATTGGTTGATCCACAGAGTCTGTGGGTAATGAGCTGGAAAAAAGAAAACTAAAAACTGCTGATTGAAAATTAGAATCATTAAAAGCTTTGAAATCAACATCTTCTTTTAGAATTTCAATCTTCTATGATTTGCTTAGAGTCAGTGGTCTGAGCCATAGGCCAAATTGTCAATCAAAATGAGTGGGGTTTGCTCATAGCCTCTGTTATTTCAGAGATTATATTAAACACTTTAAAAAGCTGCAGTAACTCTTCCAGGGCAGCGGAGTGGTCATCAGGGTACAGTACTCCCTGGACTTTCATCGATTTAGAATTTGCATTTCTCATTATTTGCAAATGACCCTCCATGTTTAAAATATATTATAATTTGTATTTTTGCTGAAGCATGAATTAGAATTTCACTTGCCGGCTGGGATGCTGGAGTGTAGTGGTGGGTTGCACAGCTAGTAAATGAGTCAGGCATCTTGCCCCCAGGCACCCAAAGAAAAAATGTTGTTTTCACTCATTGTATATGCATATTATGGGGGAAATTATGTGCCACAGTGGTAATTTGTGAATTGGAGGGATTCATAAAGGTCTTGGAAAGAATTACTCTTGAGTGTCAGGCTGTACTGTAGGTATATCTTATTATAATGAAACTCAGTACAGCATTGCTTTGCTTGTGTGAACATGACTTACTGGCCATTAAGAGATGACTTATTTTGTAATCAGTATGTAAAGAAAAAGGGCTGCTGAGCAGACAATATAGATGTTCCACATTTATCCACACGAAAATTCATGCTCTTAACTCAAAGGTGATCTTCTCAGACCTTCATGCAGAGCCACTCTCTCCCTTTTTTCTTTAGTGTGGATCTCAGGTGCAAATTGAAGTCATCATCCTAAGGAGCTCATGGCATCTACCTGCTCATGGTCTTGCCTATGTGTTAGTTCATTTTCATATTTTCCCCTTTCATGCCTCAATCCCAATGCCTATTCTCTCCCTTGATATATTATAAACATGCATACTAATGTGTTGAGAATATGCCATTAAAATGTATGACATTTAAGTTTACATAAATGGTATTTCAGTAAATATATAAACATATATATATATATATTTGCTTTTTACTGTTTCCATTTGGCATAATTTTCCAGGATTTATCCATTTGGCGAATGTGCATCTGGGTAATTCTTCTGTTGTATTGTGTCCAGAGTGTATCCACCATGTGATTCTTACAACCCCAGTTACAGGCACCATTTTTGGCTCAAGGCTTTGCTGCTACAATCAACACTGTGATGACCATTCTTTTCCATGCCCCTATACCATCATGGTGAGTGTTTCTGGGGTGTTAGCTCTAGAGTAGGCTTACAGGTTGGTGGGTGGTCCCATGCTTAATGGGTAGTACTGCCAAGGTACTCTCCAGAGTGCCTGTTCCACTTTCCTCTCCTATCAGGAGTGAACTAGGTTTTCTATTTCATCATAACTTTTTTTCCTCAAACTGAGTCATGGAAATATACTTCTTGATTTTATTTAGCACATTTCTTGTTATTTGTGAGGTAGAACATCTCTTCATATATTTATTAGTCTTTTGGATTTCTCTTCCTGGGAATTGTCTATTCACTGCCTTGTCCATTTTACAGTTGGTTTTCTTGTCTTTCTCATTAATTTATTGGAATTCCATGTATATTTCAGACATTTATTTTTGTCAACTTTAGTTGGTGCAAGTTTCTTCTTGTATCTTTTTGTTGAAGAGAAATTCTTTTATATATAGCAAATGTTTTATTTTGGAATAATTTTAGATTTACAGAAAAGTTATAAAGATACTACAGAGAGTTTTCTCTTCACCAAGGTTCCCTTAATGTTAATGTCTTACCTAACTTGGCACATTTTTAAAAACTTACAAATTAACATTGGTATAATACTATTAACTAAACCACAGATTATTCAGATTTTACCAGTTTTCGCATTGATATCCGTTTACTCTTCCAAGATCCAATCCAGGATGCTACATTGCATTTGGTTGCTGTATCTCTTTAGTCTTTTGATCTGTGAAAGTTACTCTCTTTTTCCTTAGTTTTTATGATGGTCTCAGTTTGAGGAGTACTGGTCAAGCATTTTGTAGACTGTCCCTCAATTTGGGTTTGTCTGATATTTTCTTTTTTTAAAAAAAGATTTTAATTTTTATTTTAGATTCCAGGTGCACATGTGTAGGTTTGTTAAATGGGTGTATTGTGTGATGCTGAGGTTTGGGATATGACTGATTCTACCACCCACATAGTGAGCATAGTGCCCAATAGGTAGTTTTTTAACCCTTGTCCCTTCCCTCCCTCCCCCTTCAAGTAGTCCCCAATGTCTATTGTTGCCTTCTTTATGTCCATGAGTACCCAATGTTTAGCTCCCACTTATAAGTGAAAATGTGGTATTTGTTTTTCTGTTTTTGCATTAATTTCCTTAGGATAATGGCCTCCAGCTCCAGCCATGTTGCTGCAAATGATGTGATTTTATTCTTTTTTATGGCTTTGTAGTATTCCATGGTGCATATGTACCACATTTTCTTTATCCAATCCATAACTGATGGGCACCTACGTTGATTCCATGTCTTTGCTATAGTGAGTAGTGCCATGATGAACATATGAGTACAAGTGTCTTTTGGGTAGAGCTATTTATTTTCTTTTAAATATATAACTAGCAATGGGATTGCTGGGTCAAATGGTAGTTCCATTTTAAGTTATTTGAGAAATCTCCAAACTGCTTTCCACAGTGGCTGAACTAATTTACATTCCCAACAGTGTATAAGCATTCCCTTTTCTCCACAGCCTTGCCAGCATCTGTTTTTTGACTTTTTGGTAACAGCCATTCTAATTGGTGTGAGATGTTGTCTCATTGTGGTCTTGATTTGCATTTCTCTGATGATTAGTGATGTTGAGCATTTTTAAATGTTTGCTGGCTACTTGTATGTCTTCTTTTGAGAAGTGTCTGTTCATGTCTTTTGCCCACTTATTTTTTTGAGCGAGTCTCACTCTGTTGCCCAGGCTGGAGTGCAGTGGTGTGACATCAGCTCATTGCAACCTCCACCTCCTAGATTCCAGCAATTCTCCTGCCTCAGCCTCCCAAGTAGCTGGGATTACAGGGTCACCATGCCTGGCTAATTTTTGTATTTTTAATAGAGATGGGGTTTCACCATGTTGGCCAGGTCGGTCATGAATTTGCTCACTTTTTAATGGGTTTATTTTGTTTTTGCTTGTTGAATTGTTTAAATTCCTTATAGATTCTGGATATTAGACCCTTGTCTGCTGCATAGTTTGTGAATGTTTTCTTTCATCTTGTAGGTTGCCTGTTCTCTCTGTTGATGTTTTCTTTTGCTGTGCAGAAGCTGTTTAGTTTAATTAGGTCCCACTTACAATTTTTGTTTTTGTTGCCATTGCTTTTGAGGACTTAATCATAAATTCTTTCCCAAGGTTGATGTCCAGAATGGTATTTCCTAGGTTTTCTTCTAAGATTCTTATGGTTTGAGGTCTTATATTTAAATCTTTAATCCATCATCAGTGAATTTTTGTATATGGTGAAAGGTTGGGGTCCAGTTTCATTCTTTGGCATATGGCTAGCCAGCTATCCCAGCACCATTTATTGACTAAGGAGTCTTTCCCCATTGCTTATTTTTGTTGACTTTAAATTAGATGGCTGTGAGTATACAGCTTTATTCCTGGGTTCTCTATTCTGTTCTGTTAGTGTATGTATCTGTTTCTGTACCAGAACCATGCTGTTTAGGTTACTGTAGCCTTGTAGTATAGTTTGCAGTTGGGTAATGTACTGCCTCTGGCTTTTTTCTTTTTGCTTAGGATTGCTTTGGCTATTCAGGCTCTGTATTGAAACAACTCATATTGGTTCAATATGCATTTTAGAATAGTTTTTTTCTAATTCTTTGAAAAATGACAGTAGTTTATGACATTAGTAGGAGTAGCATTGAATCTTTAGGTGCACAATTTCTAAACTCCTGTTGCAGAAGAGTGGGTGCTTCAGATATCAGAAGATCTCCCTGGGCATAAGCAGAGAAGGCCCTGGTGAAACACAATCTCTGCACAGGAAGAGGGGTGTGGTTCAGGCTGCCAATCTATGTGAGCAGGTGCTTTACATGCCTGGAGATCTGCCTGGGCATGGAGCAGAGAGGGCCCCACTGAACCACAATCTATGCCCAGGAAGGGTGGGGTGGCTCAGGCTGCTGAATCAGGTGAGCCAGTGCTCCAAGTTCCAGGAGATCTGCCTGGGCATGAAGTGGAAAGGGCTCCCCTGCAACAAGATCTCTGCACAGGAAGAGTGGGGCAGCTCAGGCTGCTCATCCAGGTGAGGGAGTGCTCTGGATGCCTGGAGATCTGCCTGGTGTGGAATGGAGAGGGCCCTACTGCACCATGATCTATGCTCAGGGAGGTCTAGGTGGCTCAGGCTGCTGGTCTATGCAAGCATGTACTCTGAATTCCTGGAGTTCTGCCTGGGGGTGGAGTGGAGAGGGCTCTGCTTCACTGTGATCTCAGGGGAGCAGGCTGGGGTACCCAGCAATGACACATGCAAAGTGATTCCAGGTTGCCAAGCTGGCTGTGGGCTGCAAGTCTCATTGTTCAGGAGAAACTGCAGCTGTAGCAGCTCTCCTGCTGCTCCAGGCCTGTGATGGGGAAAAGCACAGTTCCAGCACCTACTAGTGAGGTGCTGTCCATAGTTCTGGCTGTGGAGGCCCCTACCCTGCTCCAGAGCAAGTGCTCCAATATCTGGCCTGAGATTAAAATACCTGCATGGTCACTCTGCTAGGCTGCCAAAGAATGACTGACTTTGTTTGTAGCTGGATTAAAAATGGAATCCTGCTCTCAATACCAGTCTGGGAAAATGCCTGCAGCTTCTCCCAGTATCTTTCTTTCTTGGTGCCTCCAACCCTTTCCCCAAGTTAGCTCTAGAGGTTGGGAGAAACACAATGCTCTCCCCCGTCCTGGGTTGCTAGGTGAGTTACAAGGAAGGCTGCTTTCCCCTCTCACGTACTGGGGCTTCACTCACTTTTATCAGCCGGTCACCTTCACAGGAGCTGTTTGCCTGTGTTCTCCTCCTCAGGATCTGGGGTGTCCTTCATGATTATAGTGGGTTCTCATTTTCCTTCTTGAATTAAAGCTCACAGAGTCGATCTATTTTTCTTTTTCTTTCTGTCTCTTTTTTTTTTTTTTGAGACAGGGTCTCACTCTGTCACCCAGGCTGGAGTGCAGTGGCATGATCTTGGCTCACTGAGGTTTCAGCATATTGGCTAGGCTGGTCTCTCTAACTCCTGACCTCAAGTGGTCCACCAGCCTCAGCCTCCCGAAGTGTTAGGATTACAGGCATGAGCCATCGTACCCAGCCACAGAGTTGATCTTTATGCACTAGGTTGCTATTTCCAAGTGGCCAAGGAATGTTAAAAGCCTTTAATCCACCATCTTGGGAAAAAAAATAAGTGTGTGATGTTTTCTTATGATTAAACTGGGCTTATGCATTTTTTGGAAGAAGATCACAGAAGTAAAGTGCTCTTTTTATCACACCACATCAAAGGGTACATAATATTAACATAACTTATCTCTGGTGATACTAACTTTGAACACTTGGTTAAGGTGGTGTCTGCTGTTTCTCCACTGAAAAGCTATATTTTTTTCTTTTTCATATTCTGTTCTTTGGATATGGCTCACTAGGTTCAGCCCACAGTCAAAGGGAGGGGAATTAAGCTTCACCTTTTTGACGGAGGAGTATTAACATGTATTATTTGGAATTTCCTTAGGAAGAATAAATCCTTAATTTTGATGTAATTGAAGTTGCTAATTTTTCATCTTATTTTAAATTTTGATCCAGGGTCAGTTGGACATCAGGGATCATATTTTGCATTTGGTTGTCTTCAACTTGTTTTTTATGAGTTCAGTCCAATTGTCCTAATATTTTGCAATATGGATTTTTCAGATTTTTTTAATTAGAGTCAAAGTTATGTTGTTCCCATTGTATTACATGAGGAGGCACATAATGTCAGCTTGTTCCATTATTGGTAACTTGGTTTAGGTGGTGTGTATTAGATCTCTTTGTTGTAAATGTATATTTTTTTCCACTGTGGAATCAATAAGTAGTCCGTGGGATGATATGTTAAGATTGTGTAAATATTGTGTTTTCAATAATCTTTTGCCCAATGGCTTTATCATATATTAATGATCCTCGTCTGAATCAAGAATTACATTGTTAGTTACAGATGGTGATTTTCTCCTGCTACTGCGTCCTCCACATTTATTAGTTGTTCTGTAAATGAGCACTCTTTCCCTCTTTTTTGGATATGACTGTAGATTCAAGGATTTCTTTCATGCGTGCTTGATTTAATAGATTTTGGAAGATGCATCTAAAAATTTTAACTATAGTTATTGTTTTTTTCTCCCCTTATTTTTGTTAGTTATTGCCTTGTATTTCAGAACTTTATTGTTGACGCATTTGTATTTTTGGTTATTACTTATATTTGGGCCTCAGTTGCCTCATGTGTAAGATGTAGATAACAATGTAACTTATGTCATGGGCTTATTGTGAAGATTAAATGAGCTAGTACCTGAAAAGATCTTAGATTAGGATTCAGAATGGTGCTTAGTCCTCAATAAATGTTAATACTACTTTTTAAAATAATATATATTTTGGATCCATTACTGCTTTTATCAATATATAATGTCTCTGTTCCTTGTTGTTTCTTGCACTTTGATTTCCAATTTGTCTGAAATGTAGATTGCTACTCCAGTTCTCTTTGGTTTATAATTGCCTAGCGTAAATATGTTTTTTACATCCTTTCTACTTTCAGAAAACTTGTGTTTAAAATGTGGTTCTCAGAAGTATCTTATTTCATGGTGATTATGTTCTCATCCAGTCTGAGAGTCTCTTCCTTTAATCAGTGAATTCAATTCATTTACATTTTAAAATTACTGATACATTAGGAATTATTTTTACCAACTTAATTTATGTTTTCCATGTATCATATTTTTGTCCCCCCTGCACTTTCTACTTTTCGCTGGATATTTATTAAGACTTTTAATCACTTTTTACATATTTCATGGTATCCATGTAGACTAATTTCTTTTCTTTGGGAGTTAGGGAATGTTTTTAATAGCACAGGAAGCGTTCTGAAGCCTTATACAAGCAAGAGTATTTTTATTTTATTTTCTAATTTAAATAACAGTTTAGTTAGCTATGAAAATCCAGGTTTGAATTATTTTTTCTACAACACTTAAAAATAGTTATCTATTGAATTCTTGTCTCCAGTATTGCTGTTCGGAAGTTAGATGCCAATTTTGTCTTTGTTTCTTTGTAGGTGTTTTCCTTTTGTTTCTCTCTGAAAGCCTTTGAAATTTTCTTTTTGACTTTATGAATCATAATTTACTATAATAGGTTTAGATTTTAAAAATCTAATTTATTAATATATAAAGCCTTTAATTTCATGGCTTATGTCTTTAATTTTTGGAAAATTGCAGTCATTATTTTGCTAAATACATTCACCTCTCTGCATATATTTTCTCTCCATTGGAGAGTCCAGTAATATAAATTCCAGTGATATGAATGTCTATGCCTAGCCTCCATATCTTTTAAATAAATATAGACTCTATAGAGAGACACATACACATATGCTCTATAATTGTAACTGTATATAGTTGTATCTCTATAGTGTTTTTATATACATATGTCTACAGATGCTTCTTGACTTACAGTGGGGTTATATCCTGATAATCTCTGCATAAACTGAAAATATCATAAGTTGAAAATGCATTTAATACCCCTAGCTTACTGAACATCATAACTTAGCTTAACGTACTTTAAATGTGCTCAGAACACTCACTTAACTTAGCCCACAGTTGGGCAAATCATCTAACACAAAGTCTATTTTATAACAAAGTGTTGAACTTATTAATGTAATTTATTAAATATTGAACTAAAAGTGAAAAACAGAATTGTTATATGGGTGCTTGCCATTAGTGTACACAGCTGAATGCACACTGGGCCTGAATAATGTTTGAAGCATTGAACTACAATTAATTACTGGGTGATGGTGATGCTATAATGACAGGATCAACAATTCTTCTTAGCCCAGGAAAATATCAAAATTCAAAATTCAAAGTACAGACTAAATGCATATCATTTTCACACCTTCATAAAGTTGAAAAATCAAGTCGGGACATCATTAAGTTGAGGACTGTCTATATTTAGATGACCCATTAATCCCATATTATATCTCGTAGGTTGATCAGTTCATTGTATTTCTTTAATAGTTGTTCACTTTTCTGATATCTTGTTAATTTTACCTAAAACTTATATTCTCCCGGGGTGATTATTCATCTCAGGTGATAGTGTGTCTCTGAAAAGAGGAAATAAATCTGTATTCCCTCTTTGTGTATGTGTTGCCTCAGGGTAGAATGTTTCTGGTGATACAGTCACTCAGAATTTCTTTAATTTGGGGAACTTTAAAAAAATTACCAATATGGTTGTATGGTTATATGGCTTGATGGTCCACAGTCAATTGGAAGAAACAAATTAAAATAGAGGTAGCTGTTAGGGATAAGCACATACTATGGTAGCAAGAAATGATAGATGACATCTTAAAGTGTGGCGAATCCCAAAAATGTGTGCATCCACAGATAGGAGTACAACAAGCAAAATGATCTGGGACCATCCAATGTAAATTGTCCAGTAGTTTTTGGTACTCCCTCAGGTCATTACTATGTAGTACTTTAGGATAGCATTTTTATTAATAATGCCATCAAGGGAAAGTTAAATACAGAATTCAAATATTATGTTGATGCTGATGAATGAATAAAGGAAATATATATATACACAACGTCATACTATTCAGCCATAAAGTAGAATGAAATTCTGTCATTTGAAGCAACAGGGGATGGAAATGGAGGACATTATGTTAACTGAAATAAGTCAGGTATAGAAAGATAAATACCACATGTTCTCCCTTATATATGGGAGATTTAAAAAGCTGAGCCCCTAGAAGCAGAGTGTAGAATTTGGTTCTTATAGAACAGGAAGGGCAGTGGGGAGGGGAGGACATGGAGTTGGTTAATGAATAGACTGTTATAGCTAGATAGGTGGAATAAGTTCTACTGTTTTACAGCACTGCAAGATGAATGTTGTTAACATAATTTACTGTATATTTTTAAAAAGCTAGAAGAAAGGATTTTAAATGTTTTCAACAGAAAGAAATGACAAATGTTTGAGGTGAAGGTGAATGCTTGAATGCTAATTACCTTGATTTGATCATTACACATTATACATGAATAAAAACATCATGCTGTATCCCATAAGTATGTGCAATTATTGCATGTCAATGAAAAATAAAAGGAAAAAACCCCAATTTTATGTTGATGTTACAGCATAGATGTATGTATAATAGAGTTTAGAACGATTACCATAAAAATGATTATATTAAATAAAAGGTTTTATGTGTAAAGAGGTAAGCATCAATTATCTGAAAAATGAGTGATATATTTTAGCTTATTCTTTGATGATTCTGGATAAATGAATAAAAAAGAGGACAGATTTCTTGACAATTTCTAAAGAGTTTAAATTAAGGTAGTTTTCCATTAAATGTGACTGTGATTAAAAAGACCTCTTTAAAGATATTTAGCACTTAAATAATGCAGTGTAGCGAACCATCCCAAAACTTAGTGCCTTAAAACAATACTCATGAGTCTGTAGGCAGCTGGGTGGCTCTGCTGTTCTGGGGCAAACTTGGATGATCTTGGCTGGGCCTGCTTGTGCAGGTCCACGAGGGATTTCCTGGTCTAGTATGTCTGATTCCCATATCTGGCAGTTAATTGCTGTTGGCCGAGATGTTAGGGAGGATTAGGCCATGGGAAGTTCATCATCCAGCTGGCTAATGGGCTTGTTTTACCCTTTCTTTGCTGGGCAAGTTTCATGAGAATAAGTAACAACATCCAGCTTCCCTTGAGGCCTGTCCTTGGAGAAGGCACATGGTCACATCTGATATATTCTACTGACCAAAGTAACTCACAGTACTAGATTCAAGGGGATGGGAAAATAGACTCCATATCTTGATTGGGAGAAGAATCAAAGTTACACTGCAAAGGTCAGGGTCATAGACAGGAGTGAAGAATTATGACAATTATTGCAGTCAATGTACCACATTCCCACTGTGTAAGTAATCAGCTCTATTTAACATAGTAAATTTCTGGATGGAAGAGAGATGAAGGGAGTGGCAGGTGTGAAGTTAGGGACTCCTTTGTCATGAAAGAAATATCCATGGCTTGGACATGGGCATTGGTGGAAGGAAGCTAATTGCAGCAGGAGCATCATAGAGGCTGAATACTGCAAAGTACAGTAATGTTTTATGAAGATTAAAAAAATAGTAAACCACTGGGTGGAGACTACAATTTCCAACAAGTACAACTTTGTATACCGTGGAACTAACTACCAACTTGTTCACCAATTCATGAGTAAATATTTATTAAGTAATTACCGCAGGCCAAGCACTGTCCTTGTGCTTGGAGGAATACAAAGAATAAGATAGTTTGCTTCAAGATACTTTCTATCTGTTAGAAAGATATGATATTCCCCTAAAGAAGGCCATTGATACAAGTAATAAAATATAACAGACACCAAAATGCAGCCCATAGAGATGGCAATAAAACATTCAGTTCTTTTAAAAGATTTTTGAAAATATGAATATATATATATCTTCAATAATATAATGAAAACCAGGGGAGAAGGAGATTCTCTTTTCATAATTAGGCCACCAAAGTATTTAAATTCCAAAAGTAAGCAATGTTTATATTGAAATTCAGTCACAAATAGTGCCCTACTAAGTGAATTTTCTAGAGATTTGAAAGAATTATTGTGACTTTGAAAATAGCTTCCCAAAGTGTGACTCCATGAATTAAATGTAAGAGACATGACCTAGTTGCCAAATCTTTCGTACTTGAGTCTCTTCACTTGCAAACCACTAACAACAAAACTCAATTCATGTGTTGACATGAGAACTAGTTAATAGAAACCATTGCAAATCACTATGGAAATCTTAGGTGCTATGGAACTAGGTCAATAATGAATGCTGGCTTTCTTCCAGTTGCTTCTGAAAGGGAGAAGGAGTTTGATGACAGTTGAATGACCATTTAACCTGCTAATCAGGTGGCTGGAGGGATGCCTGGTGATAAACAGAAGAAGAAAATTTACAGAAGACAGAGATGGGGCAGCAAAAGGGATCAGATGCCATGTTTCCTAACAGGGGCACTGCTGGCATTTTGGGCAGGATGAGCCTTTGTTGTACAGGACTGCCCAGTGTGTTGAGACTATTTGGCATCACTGGCCCCTGTGAGACTAAATGCCAGTACCCCCTCTTCCCTAACTTGTGAAAACAGCAAGAACCCCAATAAGAAATGCGAATTCATTTCCAAACCCTGTGCCTCCTCTGGTTGAAAATCACTGAGACAGAAAGCTAGAAGCCTTTAGCAAACAATTTGCCAGGGGTTTAGAGTGAGTGAGTATGATGATGCAACAATAGGGGAAAGTGGAAGGTCTAATTAGAATGACTGCAATACTTTAGTATTGAGTAGATTTTAGCCAAGTTGATTCATTTTCCACAAGGTTGTTAGATTCTTCTTGAACATTTGTTTTAATCTCATATGGCTCTACTCAAAAGTCTTCAATGACTCCCTGTTGCTTGCAAATGTAGACTACATTCCTAGGCCTAACATTTATCTTCCCACCAAAACTCATTTCCCACCCCCCATCTTCCATTTTCTTCTATAGACTTCTGGTTCCAGGTAGTGATGACTAACAAAAGAACCTTTAATGATCTAGAATGACAAACACTGGAAATGAAGTAATGTTGAATTATTTATAATTGAAGATTGTAAAGAAGAGTTTCAAATGAGGTCAATTCCAAGGCATAGTCTTTGTTGTTCTGATGGCGGAACTTGGGGGTACTCCTACAGCAGTAGCCCCCCCAAGTTGCAGCAGTCCACCTTCCCTTTGCAGTTGTCTAACTTAAAATCACCTCGGTAATGTTTTTCTGATCATAGTCCTCCTATCTGGACCACGTACATTTGTTCTGTACCTAAAAGTCTTTGTTTCTGTCTGTTTCTCCATTCCTTCCACCTAGTCTTCTCTGCATGAGCTGTCAATGCAAGGAGACTGAATGCAGTAGTAGATTCTTAATTGAATTCAAGATCTGTTGCTGCTTAAAAAATTTGTCCATCAGAGGTTTCAGGGTCTTTCTTTGTTATCCAGTTGGTATGATTAAAATTCTAGTTAGCATTGTCTTAAAATGAAAAATACCTAAAATATTACACAGAAAATGTACAAATCTAAATACTCTTAGGATTTCTAAGTCATAAATTGAAGCTTGACTTTCTATTCATGGTGGAAATCTGGGACTTATCCATCTGTCTCCTTTCCCTAACTAGTTTCCACATCCTGATTATCTAACCTCGTAAATAGTTCTGAAATGTCTTCATTTCTTTTAATCCTACTTAGTTTAGGTTCTTAGTTAAATCTTAGTTTAGGTTCTTACCATCTCTCACTTGGATTGTTACAAATCCAGGTTTATCACCAAATGATCTCTGCTTCTGGACCCTCCTCCCCTCCACCAGAAAACCCTCTTCTACCCAAATGCAAGATTTACCATGTTACTTCCTTGCTTAGAACACTTTGTTGTTTCTCCTTTCATCCCACGGTAAGCTATAAAAGACTTGACGAAGCATGAAGTCCTTTCAAGGTCTGGTACCTGCTTATTTTTCCATTCTCATTCCCATCCCTCCCCGTTACTCTGTTCCCTCTAGTGCTGCCAGAAGACCATCGTTCCAAAATCACATTATATTTTTTCATGCCTGTATGCTTTTCAATGCTATTCCTTTGTGAATGACTACCCATCCTTTAAGACCTATCTCTGAGGTCACCTCTTCCTGGCAGCCTTTCCTGATCTACCCATCTGGGTTGGATGCCCCTTCTCTATTCTCTATAAGCTCCCTGTGCATTTCTGACTTAGCATCATCACACTGCATTGAAGTGATGTGTCCAGCTGCCTGTTTATCCCTCTTGACTGTGACCTGGAAGCCAAAGACTGTCTCTGATTCATCCTTACATCTGCAGCCCCCAGAACAGTACCTGACATAAAATTGATGCTCAATAAATGTTTCCCGAAAGGTTATATTAAAACTTATAAACTTTATGAATGAGAGAGGCCATAAGGTTGAGAAATATCTCGTGCTTTGTGTTAACATGGACGTTTCAGACATTTTAGACCAAAAGACACATTTTTAATGGTCTCTCTACAGAGGAGTAGACCAAAAGATTCCACGGGCCCTCTGATCTCCCCCCTGCTCAGTAGAGAGAATTGAAGGCAATTCCCTGAGGAAAGCATGTCTAGGATACTGCTGAGGACTTTGCTTCATTAAGAGGTGGTGAGCATTGGTGTTGTTGAAGCCTCCTGGAAATGATTCTTCTCTAGACGTGAGGTACTGCTGAGGGGTGTGTGTGTGTGTGTGTGTGTGTGTACATGTGCACACAGTGGTGGTGACAACAAGCAGGGTGTTGAAACAGTCCCTGGGCAAACAGAGAGCTGTCTCAATCAATCACTCTGATTGTAATGTGCCTGGGACCTAAATAATTGAGGACTTGATTCATTAATTATGACAGCAAACACTTATTGAGAAGCTACTATGTGCCAAGCAGTATTCTAAGTGCTTTGTGTGCATTAACTCATTTGATTTTCACAAAAACCCCATGAGGCAGGTCCTATTATTGTCTTCATATTATAGACGAGGAAACCAAGGCACAGAGAAGGTAAGCAGTGTGCACAAGATCACCCAGCTAAGAAATGGCAGAGGGAGGAACAATTCCAGGCAGTCTGACTCAAGAGCCCAGGTTAAGGTTAACCTGCCATAACCATCATTCTTTCCTGCCTCTTATGTACTGTCATGGTCCTGAGTCAGTGCTGCTCACTCTCTGGGACCTTAAGACTGCACCTGGTCACTAGGAATGGTAAGGAGGTGTAACTCTTTGAGGAGAAGTGAAGCCCCACACCTGGAGGTCTCTGAGTACTGGGGCAGCCATGGGGAACACCTGCAGACCTGTAATCCTTGGAGGAAGAGCTGTAATCACTGTAATCATTGGCCAGACAGCAGGCTCCCATTGCACTCTCTAGCCCAGGTTAGAAGTCGGAACAGTACTGCAGAAGGCTGGTAGAGTAACCCTGCTAGTCAACAGAGAGTGGACCAACCCTGTGAGAACCCTTGGAGTGGAATGGAACCTACTGGGGCTGGAGGTGGTAGTGGAGTAATACAGCGAGACCGAGAGGCTAAGTGCCAGGGTCTGTGCTGGAACTCTACATATATTGACTATAATTCTTAGATCAACCCTGCAAGTTGGATATTTGCCCTATTTTACTGAGAAGAAAGCAGTATCAGAAAGGCTAAGTAGCATGCCCAAGTTACAGCATTAGTAAGTCTCTGGAATCCAGTCTACTTACTCCAAAGCCTATCTTTTTAACCTATACCCTTTGCCCCTCCTATATAATGTTTTTTGCTTTTCTGTTTTATTTTATTGAATAGGAATTCCTTCTGAGTTTCTCAGGGAAAGCTGGGGCCTGACTTGTGGATTACACAGTGGGCATACTTTTCCAGGATCTGAAGAGGGTGTGAGAATCAGATGCATTGTGACATTCCCCATAAAAAAGCAGTGTAGAATGAACTTTTAACCCCTTGGTGTCTGCACTAAGAATTCATCTCAGATTCTTTCTTCCTTTTTCAACTTCTTCACATGCTTAGGAAGTCATTGTGAGCAAAAACAGAGTCCAAGGCCCAGAGTGCCTCCTGCAGGGCCAGAGGGAGGATTCAGGACAGCGGCAGGATGCACAGTCAGCTGTGGGGCTGTGAGGCGGGGCCCTGGAGACCTTCCCATCAGTGAGGGTTTACAGGCTAATCCTGTAGGCAAAGGGCACTCATGGAGCATTGTTGAGGAGGGATGTGATGAAATCAAGATGGTTTAGGTGGATTATTCTGCAGGCATGTGCATGGTGGGTGGGGTGGGGGAGAGACTGAAGGATAGGAGGTATTGCAGGAATAGAGACAATGTGATATGGGGCTGAAATTAGACAATAGAGTGAGAATGGAAGCCAGGGACAGATGGGAAAGGCATTAAGATGCTACAAAGGGAGTAACGAGACTTACTTGATTGTGAAGAATGACAAAAAGTGCCATAAGAGGAGGAAAATAAAGCATCCTAGCAGAACTAGGGGAATCAGAAATGAGAACTTATTTGGGGAGAAAAAGGGTTTACTTTTTTAAACAGTTTAGCATCTTGGATTTTGGGGGCATATTTTGAAAAGGACTAAATAGGAATTGTTTTTGCTGCAGAGACCATCCCATCCCTTGCCTTTCAGAGACACCATCATGTAGGAAATGTGAATCTTTTACCCATCTCTTCAGGACTCCCGAAGACAGAGATGAGCCTTCTGTTCCCAGTGATCACAGGGCCCCAGGATGAAGCTAGCCTCAAGATAATAAATCAGGTAATTATTTCCATCCTTCCTATGACAATAATGGTGTCGAGGCAGGCAAAAATTCATCAGAGGAAGCTTTGCAAGTCCCCAGGGAGACTCACGATAAAGAGGTTGATTGTCAGAATCTGCCTCTGCAGCATCACACCAGGGCTCTGTAATGACGGCCGAGGGCCACATTGTGCCTCCAGAGTAAAGAATCATGAAGATGAAAAAGAGAAAGACACCTACATCCTAGCCCAGTGCCCCCCTGAGTCTGTGTGGATGGTCTGGATCAGTAATTAGAAACACAGCACAATAAATATTGAAAGAAGCTCTGTAAACATTCTAGAGGACAATGAAATTAGAAATAATAAGCAGATGGGCTTTTATTCAAAGCAAATCATGCCAGATGGACTCAGTACCTCTTTCTTTTTTGCAGTAAAAGTACAAAGTTGGTAGATAAAGGAAAATGGTATGCTTGATGTCATATGTTTGAAGATTGTTAAAACATTTGAGTCTTCCAAGAAGTTTGATTTGCAGAATTGGCTCAGAATGCCTAGAATAGAAGCACATACCTGATTAAAAAAAAAGCTGGATAAATGCTGCTAATTGGGCAATAGAAAGTACTGGAACAATGGGCTGTTGGGACAGCCTCAGGAGGGGTCTTCTAAGAGACTGCAGAGATCATCAGTTCCAACCCTCTCAGTTAAGAGTAAAGAAGCTCAATCAAAAGGAGACAATGACTTCACAAAAGCAAGGCTAGAAAAAAGGTAACTTGACAATTAGTTGTGCAGTGTGAGTGCGTGGTCTCCTCTTTACCTGGTGTCTCTATTATCTACGAAAGGAAATAGATATGGTCAAGTCTAGTTTTGAAAGGATCCTAAATACGGAGATACAATAATCGGACCCTGGCCACCAAACCCCATATCAATCATGTCTTCTAAAGAGGGTGGGGCTTCAGACAAAGTGGAGATGGGAGTTAAGAAACAATTGGGAAGTTTTGCCACAGGCTGAGCTCCTGAGGTCCCTGTGAACTTTTCCAGCCACTTTCAAGGGTATTAATTCATTCTTGCTGTGAAGCACATGTTGCCCATTTTGCAGTGAGAAAATGGCAAAACTCAGGGAGATTTGGAGACTACTCCAATGAAGCCTAAAGCCAGCAAGTACCAGAGTTGGGATTAAAGCACAGGTCCTCTGATTCCAGTTACTTCTATCTCACTCAAATAACACTTTGGTAAAATTCTGTTTTAGGCCCAGACGTCCTTCCTGCCCCTCTATCTCCCCAGAAGTCTCTCCTCTCTCTTGGCTGGGCCCTTATACAGTTTCCAAACGCCTGGCATTTCTAACTGTAAGGCCTTGCCCTCTCAGGAATACTCCACGACCTTCTCCCATTCCCTCCCCATTCTTCCTCAAAACAAATTGATTTCTTTTCCTGTTTCTGCTCAGCTCTTATATATAAACTTTGTCACCCTAAAAAGCATAAACTTCTTATAAACAAATTTCCACTATTGCCTCTACGGATGATCGTTTCACCTTCAGGAAATCATTTCACTTCCCAAGGCTGCTTCTTCATTTAAAAAACAAAAACCAGCCATGATGTCTAGTTTGTGACTTACATTGAAGGAACATATGTAAATCCCATCTAGTCAATGCCTAACATGGAGTGGATGCTCAATATGTATTTATTAAGAGAAATTTAGGCTGAGATCTTTTCTTAAGGCACCTCTCCATAGTTTTTCCTTTCTTATGCAGAGCAATGTATTGCCCCCAAACCCATATCTAAACACCCCACTTTACCCATTAAACAGGGGACCCTCCGGTTGTCAGGATCTAGTCTTTTGAGTGGCTGGCAGTTTGAAGTTGGAGGTTGATTGTTAATAAATGATTTTGTTCCTTTCACACATAATTTTTTTTTCACTGTCAGAGAGTAAAAGAACTTTGCAACAGGCAGCTCTGGAAAGGGGAGTCATTGAAGCATAGGAAAAAAATGGAAGCCCACCTTCATTTCTTTTTCCTGCTAAAAAATATCTCGTTGGTCTTCATTGGTCCAAGTTTTCTGCTCTGGGTGACTTCTGGGACAACACTGTTAAATAAAACTCTTGAACTTACTATTGTCTCTTTTTTTCTTTTTGTAATAACCCTAGATGCAGTCTTAGTAGGAAATACCTTGTTTACCATCTGATGACTGTATTATTATTATTATTTTAGTTTATTTATTTTCTACAGAAGGAGCATAGCAGCTAAAGAAATACCTATTTTGGCTGGACGTGGTGGCTCACGCCTGTAATCCCAGCACTTTGGGAGGCTGAGGTGGGAGGAACACTTGAGGTCAGGAGTTCAAGACCAGCCTGGCCAACATGGCGAAACCCCGTCTCTACTAAAAATACAAAAATTAGCCAGGCATGGTGGTGTGCACCTGTAATCCCAGCTACCCGGGAGGCTGAGGCAGGAGAATTGCTTGAAGCCGGGAGGCAGAGTTTGCGTTGAGCCGTGATAGTGCCACTGCACTCCAGCCTGGGCAACAGGGAAAGACTCCGTCTCAAGAGAAAAAAAAAAAAAAAAGCTTATTTTTCCCCTCTCCTCACAACAGGAATAAATTTAGTAAATATTTGAGAATCATAACTCTAAATGTTGCTGAAACACATTGTCGCGCAGACATCTATCACTAAGAAATATCATTGCACAGAGTGCAAAAATATATGACTTACATTGCTATCTAATCACATAAGAACTCTGAAAATGGCAGCTATTATTATCACTATTTTGCAGATAAGAAAACTGAGGTGCAGAAGAGATTAAGTGACTGACCTCTTGCCTAGTTGGTAGCAAAGTCAGGATTTGAACTCAGGTCTGTCTGCTTCTGTTTTTCTGTTAATCTGTATTCAGGATCTATGCTTCTCATGTAATACTTTATCATTATATAAGGCTTTTGACTTTTAAAATATAGCAGAGAAAAGACTTCTTTGCTCCAAGATAGAGTAAGAAGAAGTCACAGATTCTGAAAAGAAAGTGCCAATGGTCATTGATTGGTGAGGGGTAAAATGTTGTCCTTGAGATGTTTTTCTCCAGGACTGTCCTTCTAGGCCCCCTTCCTCCCCCAGTACTTGACCTGGTTTACCTTGACTGGTGTGCTATTTCAGGGTTTATGCTCCTGGTTTCAGATGCTCCATTTTTTCCCCTATCCAGCCAGAGACTTAAACCAAGTCAGCACAGTTACTGGGTTCCCACATTGTGCTGGTGCTGAGGATATCCTGTGAACAGGAAAATCCTTTCCCTTTCCTTCTAGGAACTTATGGTCTAGCAGCAGAGATGAAGGAGTAAACAGACAATTTCCATTAAGTGGTGATCACGGGGAGCAGCACAAGCACATAGGTCACATAACACAGCCTTGGGAGCTGGGGAACACAGGCTAAGGAAGTGGCCTGTGCAGAGGCTAAAGGAGGAGTAGGCTAGCCTGGAGAAAGCCAGGGTAGGGCAGAGGCTACAAAGCCTCCGAGGCTGTAGAAAGCATTTTAGATGTAGAGAATGACTTTAGTGTTTTTTCTTCTGATTTAGAGCTGGAATATTCCAGAAAAAAATTCATCCCTCCCCATACCTTGGTGTATTGGTCCGTTTTCACGCTGCTGATAAAGACATACCCGATACTGGGCAATTTACAAAAGAAAGAGGTTTAACGGATTCACAGTTCCACGTGGCTGGGGAGGCCTCACAATTGTGGCAAGAGGCAAAAGGCACATCTCACATGGCGGCAGACAAGAGAAGAGAATCAGAGCCAAGCAAAAGGGGTTTCCCCTTATAAAACCATCAGCTCTCATGAGCCTTATTCACTACTACCACGAGAACAGTATGGGGGAACTGCTCCCATGATCCAATTATCTCCCACTGGGTCTCTCCCACAACATGAGGGAATTATGGGAGCTATAATTCAAGATGAGATTTGGGTGGGGACACAGCCAGACCATATCACTGCACATAGGCCACTGCACATATTCTCTGGTTCTAAGATTAGATAGATCTCCTCTCCTGCCCCTGCTGGTAGTGTTTGCTGGGGTCCAGCCTCCTCCCCACTGCCGAGGTGCTGATTCCTACAATGAGGCCATTTTAGTACTTTAGTAACTGAAGAGCTCTGTGCCACATTTGCTTCATCTAGAATTCAGCTCAAAACAAGTACTATTACATCTGGGAACTGCCAGTGTCTTTATCTGGCATATATCTTTACTCAGTGATGAGGAGATACTTAGACAATGGGGTAGGCTGTGAGTCTCAGTTTATATGACTTTTTTTAAATAAAGAACATCCAAAGTGGCTTTTAGTCACTTAATTATCATGTTTTTTCTTAAGTTTCCCATGGCTAATAGTAAGCAAATTCTGTGTATATTTTTTTTCTCTGTAATCTTTCACTGCAATCCCAAGTTGAAAGTTTTTCCTCCCCTTTTTTTTGTGCTTCTTGGATAGATTGCATTAATTCTTTAGAAAAGGAAAAGATTAGGTTTTTGTATCCCATAATTAGCATTACGCAGAGGGAGGCAGAAGCTGGAGCTTATGGAAGAAGGCCTGGGACAATGGCTTCATGCTCATGTGTGACCTGCACACCCACTCTGAGCCAAGGCGGTGGGGCAGCCTTGCTTGGCTTGAATCTTCAAGTCTGTCATATTAGTATCTTTGCACTAAAGATAGAAATTTTTATATTTTCCCATATGCTAGGACAGGTCTCTCCAAGTGTCCTACCTATTGTCCCTAAAGCAAAAATATTCTTTACAATATGAAATATGGCATGCACAACTTTTTCTGGTTCTCTTTGTCTCCCCCCACCCCCCCAAGATTTAACAAAGTAACTCTGAAATCAACTTTTGCAGTGAAATGAATCTGCCCAAGGAATATTTTTTACCCTGAAGAATAATAACTCCCCTAAGAATGGAACACTTTCCATTTGCAGAGCTTTATTATTGTTATTCGGGACTGATGGACTGTCAGCGGTTTCTGCCAGAAACAGAAATGCTAATCAGGGCCTTCAGCAGGGTGGCACTGGGGGTTCACACTTCTACACTTTGTTTAGGCTCATGGGGATGATGGTTTTGCTGACTCTTGTTTTTGCAAGCCCTTCTGGAGACGTGGCCTGTAAGAAACTCTGGCAATCGAGAGAATGGAGTTCTGATAGATGTAGTGCATTTTCTACCAAATTACATTAGCATATGAAACTTGGATTATTGATTCTTTCTTTACTTGTTGTGATTGCTGGGCAAAAGTCCAGTTTATAGAAGGAAAGAGAATATACACACACTTGAGAGTAGTTTATTTTTTCTTGATTTTAGAGACTGGTGCCATGACTCAGAAAGGTAGTGTGATTTTGCACTGTGATGCACTCTAACATCTGCATTAGGCTGTGCTCAAGCCTTCCGTGGTACCGTCCTTTCATTTCGAATCCAAACTGGACAGGAAGGAAAGGGCAGCACATCATCTGCCAGGGGCAACAGAGTACCTACTACTTGTTTAAGCACCTGCTGGTGTCAGGCAGTTGATGGCACTGTACTGAAAGTATCTCCTTTGGTACATAATATCCTCATTTTGCAGATGAGGAAACTGAGGCTCAGTGAGGTTAAGTGACTTTTGTTTCAGGTCACCTAGAAGAAAGTGCAAGATTAGTAGCTATTAGCTTTGGAAAATAATTTGAAAACGCCTCAAAAGGTGAAACATAGAGTTACAGGATGACTTCACAATTCTACTCCCATATATATATACATACCTAAGATAATTAAAAACATAGGTCCACACAAAGATTTGTACACAGATGTTCATAGCAGCATTATTTATTTTAAGACAAGGTCTCGCTCTGTTGCCCAGGCTGGAGTGCAGTGATGCAATCATAGCTCACTGTAGCCTCAAACTCTTGGGCTCACAGGATCCTCCCACCTCAGCCTCATGAGTAGCTAGGACTACAGACATCTGCCACCATGCTCAGCTGATTTTTGTATTTTTTTGTGGAGATGGGGTGTTGCTATGTTGCCCAGGCTGGTCTCTAACTCTTGGCCTCATGTGATCCTCCTGCCTTGGCCTCCCAAGGCACTGGGATTATACGCATGCAGAATTATTAATAATAGCCAAAAAGGAGAAACAACTCAAATATCCACCAACTAATAAAAGGCCAAATAAAATAAGGCTATCCGTACCATGGAATATTATTCAGCAATAACGAGAAATGAAGTATTGGCACATGCTAAGCTTGGATGAACTTTGAAACCATCATGCTAAGTAAAACAAGTCACTCACAAAGACCACATATCGTATGGTTCCACTTATATGAAATGTTCAGGACACACAGAAAATAGATTAGTGATTGCCAGGGGCATGGATGGGAGGAGAGCTTGGGGCAAATGGGGAGTAATGGCTATGGGGTTTCTTTTTTGGGTGATAAAAACATCTCCCAAAATTGATTCTAAGTTTGGTTCTAAACTGGTTTCTAAATACTAAATTGGTTCTAAAATTGATTGTACAGCTCTGAATATACTAAAAAACATTCGTTGTACATTTGTAATGGGTGAATGCTATGATATGTGAATTATGTCTAAATAAAATTATAAAAAAATTTAATGGCTGCTACCCACTGCTTTTATACAGGGAGGCAGTGGCCACTTAGATTGGGGAGTAACTTGAGATGCTCCTAATGTACCCATGTACCAAATAGCAGCAGCAGCAGCAGCATCTAACTTTTGTAAAGCATTTAATAAACGCCCGGCACTGTGCCATGCGCTTTACAGACATCATCTAATGTCATCATCATTGTTCTTACCCTTATTTTCTAGAAGAGTTTTAGATCTAGAAGAGGTTTAGAGCAGTTTAACAGTTTTTTTTAAGGTCACATAGCTAGTAAGTGCTAAGCTGTCTTCTACGGAATAAAAACCTTGGAGACAGGTGTGTTTATTTGTCTAAGTCTCAGCATCATATAGTAGCAGCTAAGAGAATAGGATCTATGGCTAGATGGCCTGGCTTTGAATCAGGATTCTGCTTCAGCAGCCTTGTGTAAATGTGAGCAAGTTGCTTAAACTCTGTACTCCAGTTTTGTCATCTGTATAATGGGATAATAAAGGCATTAAACTCACAGAGTTGAGTGAAATTCAGAGATAACATGTGGAAAGCATCTAGAACAGTGCCTGGCATATACAGTAAGTGCTCAACAGCTGTGAACTGTTATATACCATCTCTGTTGGAGGATGGGAGTACAGGAATGAATGAGTCACAGACTGTAATCAGCTGCAGACAAGGAGGAAGACAGATGGAGACATCATTGAAATAGGGAGCCACGGGGAAGGCAGGCGGGAGGCAGAGTAGCACACAGGCGGGGTGACTAATGATGAATTAGGGCCACTCCTGTGGTCCCAGATCTTTGGTCTTTCAGGCTCTCGTTTGCCGTGGCAGGATTTTCTTCCCTTTCCCTCAAGGGTTCAGGCATACACAAGAGTTATGAAATCTGGTTGTGGAGTTTCAGGATTGTGTTTTTCCTGACAGTTGGGTCAGGAAATTAAACACTTGAAAGCACAGAGCAGAGAGAGTAGAAAAAGTCTTTTATTTGGGTTTCTTGAATATTTAACGGTAGTTAAGTCCCAAGGCAAATATAATAGAAACTTGATTAGGAGATAAAAATCATGAAAGAAGAGAGCATGAGGTGTGTTCATACCCAGGATGAGTGCTTTCTCATATTCTAATTACACTGAGCCTTAGGAATGTGTAGGAGATTAGCTACTGCTGCACAAGATCTGTAAGATTTATAAGTATATGTATTTGGGTACATGCATCATATCTAAAAGTTGAGATGGAGCAGAGAGAGGGAAAAAAAGAGGGAGAGAGAGAGATTGAATTTGAAACAGGAAACCAAGTTTCCAAATCTGAAGGGGCAGAAGGGAGCACAAAATACGTGGAGGAAATGTTTGATGTACATGCTCATGTCTTAGTTCCCAGCACAGCGTCTGGTCCATAATAGGCATTCAGCAAATATTTGCTCAATCTGAATAAATAGACGGTGTTTATTCTAGTTGGTACATTGAGGATAACCTCAATGACCTTCAGATTCTGAACTTAGGTATCCCCTCTGAGAATTTATCAGAAAAACAAGCAATAAGTGAGACCGACGTTGTGAGGTATTAACTCGGAGCCGTCATCTATCCTTGTGGAGAAAAACCCGGAGGACATGGATTAGGACCCAATAGTCTACCTTGGCGGCAGGTGAGAATCACCTGGGGAGCTTTTGAAACATGAGGCTGCCAGGCTGGACCTCACTCCAGACCAATTGAACCAGAATCTCTGAGGCGGGGCCTGGGTGTTGGTAATTTTCCTTTGAAACACTCCCCAGGTGATTCTAATGGAATCTAGGAGTGAGAATCACTGGGGGAAGGCATTTGTAGATGGGAAGGCTGGTGGCATCTGCTAGAAGACTTGATGTGTACTTGGCCAGAGATAAACCACAGGTCTGGCCTGAATGGGTGTGGAAATGTGTCAGTCATGTTTTCAGATTTCCAAGGTCATTTTCCAAGAGACCTCTGTGAGCTTGGACTGGATAGTGCAGCACAGGGCCAGCGATGGCAGCTGGAAGGGTGGCTGCCTAGGAAGGAGGTAAGCTTTAATAACTGAAATAGATGCTGCACTTTCATCTACTTAATTGCTATGATTTGAAGTCTCCCATAGCCTGAAACGAGGTACCCAGGGGAGGGTGTGAGAGAAGGGGAGGGTACTGAGGGATCCTGGGGCCCCTAGACCTTATCTCATGGAAGGTGCTGGGCTGGGTCAGCAGGACTCAATTGCCTGCTGCAAAGGCCTCAGTGCTCCCCAGAGATCCGGCTCCCCACAGAGGCACTGACTGCACCACACCCTGAGATCTCACTGCCGGTCTACAGCAGGACCATTAAGATAATCAAAGAGTCTCTGGGGAGTTTGTGGAGTGTGACTGTGACCACGGGAGCATATTTTATTTTGCCTTGAACCAAACTGCTAAGGAAGAATTCTCTTACATTTTCAACATAAAGAGGGTATCAGTCAGCCAAATAGCTCTGAGCACACTTCTAGTTAGCTAACAGCATCCCAGAAAAATAGACCTGAAGTTTCTATAAGCAGCCTGTCTCCTTCGAGACCAAAGCTTTCTCTCAGTGAGGGATGTTGTTGGGCCCCATAGTAAATTTGGGGAGACCAGGGAAAATCCAGGCTCAGGAGAGGTAAATTTTCACTGTGCTTGAATCAGGAGAATCTGATTATCAACATCAACCCTTCTCTAAAATGAATTTAAACCAACATTTAAACATGCTTCCTGCCACCTGCCCCCACTCTATAGAATTTTTCCTCGACTCTCCCCACCCCCCTACTCTCTTTCCTTCCAACAACTCCATTTCAACCACATGCACTTGATAGAATCTCACACACAGGCACATTTATTATTGACCAGCTTCTTTATCTCGGATAGTATGTCATGAGTAGTCAAGACTATAGCTCTTGAAGGTAGTTTCATAGATTTAAGATGAAGAAACAGTATCCATATAGTTCCAGAGTCAAGGTAGTCTAATAGCCAGTGAAAAAATACAAGATTGTTGGAGAGTGGAAGTTTACTCATGGGAGCTGGCTTGGACTTTAGATATGAAACATTTGATTTATAGTTTCTATTTCTCTCTGATAGAAAACTCTGCTAACCCTTATTGGAAGGTCGAATGTGTTGGGTTCTTTAGCTGAGGTAGCTGTTAAAATTTATTTCACATTCAAGGAAAGGGGCTCTTGTTATTAACCATGTTCCCATTTTAATTATGATTTTCCTGGCATCATTTTTAACAAGAATAACCTAAGGCCTGCAAGGAGTGATTTCCCCTAATCATTTCTTAAACCCTCCCTCCCCACCCCCAACTAACTGCTATAGCTACAGCTACACAGATGAAATGAAACGGAGACTTGAGCAATTACCTGGTGGATCTGAACAGTGTGGAGTCAGCAGTCAATTAGAATAGTTCAATTACAAAAATCCTTTCTTCTCCCTTCTCCTTTTCTGCTATAGAATTATCACCTTAACTCTTCCTCCTCCACCCACCCTGTGTTGAGGCCTCCTTTCTCATCCTTCTGCTTCCGTTGGCCCCAGACCCCTCTCTACTGGATGGCCCTGGCTCCTCTGCCAGCCTAGCCCTCATATCTATTCCTTTTTGGGGAGAGGCCTCGAATTCCTCCTCTCCCAATTGGATGGGCTTAAGATGGGGAACCTTGTGTTACGCTGACCCCTGAACCCTCACATCATTTCCCAGGTGTCAGTGTACCTTCAGAAAGCCTGTGCCTGAGGTCCGGAGCCACATCCCCTTGGCCTTCCATGTTGCTATTCTGAGATTCTCTTTGGACACCCCGTTGGCTACCCAGATCCATTCACCTATGGGGACACTACTTATTCTTGCCAGCTTCCTTCACCAGGGAGTGAGCCTGACCCTAGTCCAGTATGATAAGAGTGCCTGCCCCCAGACATAGAAGTCACAGATAGGTGCCAGTAGGCCTTCTGAGTATGGCTGTACCTCCTGCCAACTGGGGCTCCAAGGACTTCCTCTTCACCACAGTGGCAAACACTTGCCTGGATGTTGATTACAGATAGATAGCCAGTCCCATCTTTGGATGATTCTCACTGTCAGCCATGTCTTTCTCCTTAGCAGAGGTCTCAAGCACCTCTCCTCTGGCATGTCTTGCTGGGAATATGATCCACCATACCAGATATGTATTCATCTATTCAGCCACTTAACACGTGTTTATTAAGCACTTACTATGTACGAAGCTTTCTGCTAGATGCTGGGGAAAACAACTTACAAACCCTTATTTACTCTTACATACGTATTCATATGTACCTTTAAGGAATGAGTATTAATTTGCCAGCAATGCCCTAACAAAATACCACAAAGCATGTTTAAACTTGGCTTAAACAACAAAAAATTTATTTCGTCACAGTTCTGAAGGTTAGAAGTCCAAAATCAAGGTATTCGCAGGGTTGCTTCCTTCTGAGGTCTGTGAGGAAGAATCTGTTTCAGACTGGAACACTACCTTTCACCATTAAACAAAAATTCACTCAAGATGGATTAAAGATTTAAATGTAAGACCTCAAACTATAAAAATCCTAGGAAAAACCTAGGAAATACTATTCTGGACATTAGTCTTAGGAAAGAATTTGTGACTAAGTCTTCAACAGTGATTGCAACAAAAACAAAAATTGACAAATGCAGACCTAATTAAAGAGCTGCATAGCAAAATAAATTATTAACAGAGTAAACAGACAACCTATAGAATGGGAGAAAATACTTGCAAACTATGCATCTGACAAAGGTCTAATATCCAGAATCTATAAGGAACTTAATGCAACAAGCAAAAAACAACCCCATTAAAAAGTGGGCAAAAGACATGAACAGACGCTTCTCAAAAGAAGACATACAAGCAGCCAGCAAACATAAAAAAATGCTCAGCATCACTAATCATCAGAGAAAATGCAAATCAAAACCACAATGAGATACCATCTCATACCAGTCAAATGGCTAGTATTAAAAAGTAAAAACAAAACAAAACAAACAGATGCTGACAAGGCTCTGGAGAAAAGGGAATGCTTATACACTGTTAGTGGGAATATAAATTAGATTTCCACCGTGGAAATCAGTTTGGAGATTACTCAAAGCACTTAGAACAGAACTACTATTCAACCCAGAAATCTCATTCCTGGGTATATATATCCTAAAGAAAATAAATTATTCTACCAAAAAGACACATGCACATATGATATAGAACATATGATGCACCTATGTTCTACCAAAAACAACATATGTTCATCACAGCACTATTCATAAAGCAAAGACACGGAATCAACCTAGGTGCCTATCAGTGGGGGATTGGATAAAGAAAATGTGGTACATATACCCCATAGAATACTATGCAGCCATAAAAAAGTGAAATCCTGTCCTTTGCAGCAACATGGATTCAGCTGGAGGCCATTATCCTAAGCAAATTAATGCAGGAACAGAAAACCAAGTACGGCATGCTCTCATTTGTAAGTGGGAGCTAAACATTGGGTGCATATGGACATAAATATGGCAACAACAGACACTGGGGACTACTAGAGGGAGGAGGGAGGAGCGGGACAAGGACAAGGGTTGAAAAACTACCTATTGGGTACCCACAGTGTCACACAATATATGCATGTAACAAACCTGTACATGTACTCCCTGAATCTAAAAAGTTGAAATTATATATATAAAATGAAAGTATAGAATAAATTAATAATATAATCCACTGTATAAAAAAAAAGAAAAAAATCTGTTTCAGGTTCCTCTCCTAGGATTGCTGATGACCATCTTCTCCCTGTGTCTCTTCACATCATCTCCCCTCTATGCATTTCTTTGTCTGTGTCCAAATTCCCACTTTTTTATAAGGACACCAGTCATACTGGATTAGGAGCCCACCCTACTTATGACCTTAACTTAGTGAATTACATCTGTACTGATCTTATTTCCAGATGAGGCCACATTCTGAGGTACTGGGGGTTATATCATTTTTGGGGGCACACATTGTTCAACCCATAACAGTATGCATCATTTTATGGGGCAGTAATGATAGAGATGTATATGTACAGTGCAGATCTAGTAAAGGGAGTAGACACTTTTTTTTCAGGGCAGACACATCCTCAAGAAAGCTAATATGAAGCCATAACTATGTTTCAGGAACTATTTTTGTTTATTGATCACTTATTATGTGCTAAACACCATTTAGTAATTTACATGTGTCAACACAATCCTATGAAGAAGCTGAGCCACAGAGAGGTTAAGTAAACAGTCCCAATGCACATAGGAAGGGGCAGAGGGGAAGATCAGGTGTATTTTGTAGGAACTGAATTACTTATACTGTCTTCCCCTACCTCCCTGAAACACCAGGCTCTGCCCATTGAGGATCTGTCCATAGTTTAAGACCCTGGCCCTGACAGGGACCAGCTTACATGGATGATTAGGCGTGAAAGCTGTCTGAGTCAGGCAAAGCAGAAGCCTCATTGTGCCAAACTTCCTAATCCCCTTGGTCAGAACCTCTGTCCCCATGCACCCTTAAAATAGGCACTTTCCAGTCTATTTCAGGTGCTGTTTATTGTCTTCTTGGTATCTTTCAAATACGATTATCATATTCATTTGGTTATCTCTAGAGTGTAAGCCCCATGAAGGCAGGGACTTGTGTTGTCTTCTTTAGTGCTGCATTGCCAGTGCCTAGCAATGGCCCAGAGAGGCATTCCAGAAAGACTTCTGGTAAATGGATTGTGCTATATATCAGATTTCTTTGGGGTCTTCTCAGAAATTAGATTTCATTAAAAAAATAAGCCCTAGGTGAAAAATGCCTCTACGAACTTGCACATTAAATAACTGAGTAAAAATGAGGCACTTAAAACATCACAGCTGGTCTCTAGCACAGGCATGGAGGCCACTGAAGATGTGGCTGTCTGCATCAAAGTCATATTACTGAATTCATTGATAATTATCCTAAGTGGAGCAAATAGCCCTCATACAGCTCTTGAGCATAGCTATAAGTTTTATTTTCACTTAAAGTATTGACTTCCCATCCAGGGATCCATCATCCTTTTTTTTTTTTTTTTTTTTTTTTTGTAACAGTGGCCCACTCCCATTGCTTTGTGGAAACAGGCCACACGTTCAAGGCAAACTTGACTGTACAGAGCTCACAGTGGGGTGGGTACTTCATGGACACTCTCTGAACTGGTAAGGTGGTAGAGCAAAGCAGGTGGAGTTGGGAGTTGGAAGGCCTGTGTGCTCACCCTGGCCCACAGGCAGCTCATAATTTATGTTGAGATTGGGTATCCCACTTGTAAGAAGGAGTAAATAATTTCTGCCCTGTTTGCCTCACATACTATTGCAGCGTTCAATTAAGTTAATGCACAGAAAAGCACTTCGGACTCAGAATTTCCATATGTAAAGAATAATTACCTGGGAGCAACGTGGCAAGAACAGGAGTGGTGGCATCTGATAGACCTGGGCTTAAATCCCAGTTCTACTCACCCTGCTGTGACTTTAGTTATCTATAAATCTCTTTGATTTTTTGTCATTTGTTTTATCATCTGTAAAATGGGGAGAACAATACCAGCCTTGCATGATTATGAGAGTCAAAGGGAATAATATTTGGAAAGTTCTTGGCACATAGTAGGTGCAGTGGTAACTTTTTTGCTGCTCATTTTAGTTTGTCACTTAATCAGAGAGTGTCATTGTATTAGTTTTCTGTTATTGCCATAAACTATCACACACTTAGCCACTTAAAACAATATAAATTTATCATCATGTATTTATAGGTCAGAAGTCCAGTGGGCTTGGCTGGTTTCTCTGACCAGGTCTCACAAAGTTGAAATCAAGGTGTTGGCAGGCCCAGGGGATTATCTACTTTCAGACTTATTCAAGGCGTTGGTAGAGTTGAGTTCCATGTGATTGCAGAATTGAGGTCTCCCAGCTGGTGGCTGGGGATTGTTTTCTGTTTATAGAGACCACCCACACTACTTGGCTTGTGGTCTCTTCCCCCTTCTTAAAAGCCAGCAATGGTGGGATTTGTCCTTCTCATTCTTTGAATGTCTCCTCTGTTTCCCTCTTCTGCTGCAGCTGACTCTTCTGTCTCCTCTACCCCTTTAAGGGCCCCATGATTACGTTGTGTGTAATTTCATCTGCAAAGCCACGTAAGCATATTGTGCCAAGGTAACACATTCACAAATTCCAGGGGATAAGAACATGAACATCTTTTGCTGGGGGTGGGGTGGAGCGGGATTATTTTTTCTACCACAACCATACGTTGATATCCGATGTTCTCATATTATTAACAATGTCTCCTCAACAAGATCTAATGTTCAAAGTACTTAGCTCAATGCCTGGCGTAGAGTAAGCGCTTGACCAATATTAGTTTCTATTTTTGTTGTTGGTAAGCAGATGACAATAAGTATCTTGTTTTTTCTACAGGTTCTAGCAAATCCACCTGGCTAAGGGATGCATCTTCCTTTACTACTCATTGTCAATTCTCTCCAGAAAGTCTTTCTGACCCCAGTCCTTGCCCACCAGGCTGGATTCAGTGCCAGTCCTCTGTGTTACAGCATCATAGAACTTCCCTTGTTCAGCTGTCCATTACCCTATAACTCTGTCACCAGATTGTGCTTTTTGAGTACAGAAACTGACATTTCTGTATCATTTAGTAGAGTGTCTGGTACATAGTACATGCTCAAGAAATGCTTATTGAATAAATGAATGATGGGAAAATTTATTATATACTTAAAAATTTTTGATCAAATAATTACTGGTTGGAAAGTATCCCTTAAACAACACAAATATTGAAATATTCAGTGAGAGGAAAATCTATGCATATCAATACTGTGCTTCCTGAGAATTATCTTTACACAGAAGACTTCTTGAAAAATAAATAAACATTGTGTTTGTGAATTGTCCAGGCCTGGATCTTGAGGAGGAAGTCACTTCTGAAATAGCTGCAACTCCCGGTAAGTATTGTACTTGGAATTCACTGAATGATTGTGACACTTTTTTTTTCTGAATGCATTAGGGAACAAACAAAGAGAGTATTGAAATAAAGCCACATCATCTTGGCTTCTCATTTTCTTCCTTACTGGGACTTATTATATCTAACAGCAAAACTGAACCCTAGTGTTATTTCTCTTGGAAATTCACAAGGAGCTCTTCCTTCTGTTTTTTTTTTTCTCACACATTGAATGCTCATTTTCTGTCCATTTTGTGAAGTGTCTTAACAATACTGCAAGTAGTTAGTGACCAATAATAATCAAATAAGAGCAATTTTCACAGGGCCATTAATATTGCCATGTGTGTTTTCCATATTTTAGAAGTTTCTCAATTTTGGTTTGTCAGCCTGCCCATGTGATTCCAGATCAGCCAAGGAGGCCAGGCTCCTCTTGCTTGGGCCAGGATCCCTTAACAGCTGTTTTGAGCTTGGCTGGTCTTTTTGCAATAATTGCTCCCACTAAGGGACTTTGATCTTTTGATATTTATTTTTAGATACAATATAGTCACCATTATTTTAAAGGAACAGTTTTATTATCTGAAACAAACAACCACAAATGAAAAATTGGAGCCAAATCACAGGCCTCAGGACCCAGATGAGGAATAAAGAAAAATTGTTTATAGCCATAAATGCTTTCTTTGCAGTTTTCCTTCTGTCTATTGGGCTGGGTCACATTTTCTACCATCACAGAATGGTGATTAGACATCAGATTATATCTTGATATTACAATGGTACTGCCCTCTATTGGAAGTCTGGGAATCCTAATTTCCTTAGGATTCAGTGCTCCATTTTGAAATCACAGTCCAGCTCAGGTAGCAGGCTCACATATAACATCAAAGGGTTGCAATGTAGTAATTTCTCAATGGCTCCTCTGGTTGAACATTCTTGCACAATTATTTTAAACTCAGCAAACATTTGTTGAACACCTATGATGTGCCAGACATTGTGCAAGGAACTCAATAGATGCAGAGATGTCTAAAACACGGTTCGTGATTTCAAGAATCTTATGACCTGGTACAGGAGACAGACTTTTATATAAATAAATAGAAAGGAATCTGACTTCATGGAGTTCTGCAATTCCAAGGAATTTTAAGTGGTATGTGGGCAGATGCATGGCCAAGGAGAATTAGGACTTACTACTGGACCAGTCATTGGCTCAGTGCCTGGCGTATGGTAGATACTTCATATGTGGGGTATGCATGATTTGGAGAAGGTGATATAATTAGAGCGGAGGGGTCTGGAAGGGCTGTACAGGAAGGGATGCAGCCAGAGCCTCACTGACATCTTCCTCTCCCGCTCATGCTCTGAACAATCCTAGAACCATGGTGGGTGACTTTAGCCGCAGCACAGTACGAGAGCAGAGGGATCAGGAGTGATGCACTGACAGAGCATCCAGCAAGGCCTCTTTTGTTAATAAACTATTAATAAACACAACAGACTGATGTGCCACACATAGCAGTACTATTTGAGCCTGAATATGCCTATAGGGCAGCCCACCTTGAGTGGACAGTGGGTGCTAAAGAGCCATTTATACAAGTAATGTCACTCTCTTGCCTGTCCTAGAGTTCTTGCTCCATTGTAACCTCTCTTGAGGAATTCACTCCTCCACTGAGTCTCTGAAAAAAGAAAAGCTTTATCTATCAATGAGCAAGCTCTATAGCAGGGTTTATAGGCCTTCCTTGACCTGGGCCCTGACTACCATTTCTATCTCCTCTCCCAGAACTCTCCCACCTTCCTCCAACCGATCCAAGCTGTTATTAGTTTCTTCTCACGCTTTCATGCCTTTGCACTGCCTTTCCCTCTAACTGGAATAGTCTAGTTTTTAATCTAAAGTTTCTACTTATTCTTTAAGACTTAGCTCAAAGGCCACTTTTTTTTGGAAAGCATTTCTTTGCTTTTTTAGACTACAAAAACATCTTCTGAATCTCCATAACACTAGGTCATGTGTCTGTCCTACTGCTTACTGCAATTCTCCAACTATTTGGTTATATGTCTGTTTCCCTAGAGGTCAAATACGGTGTCCTATTAGTCATTTTAGCCCCGGGGGTTAATATATTATCTGGAACATAGCTAACATTTTGTGAATACTTTTCTAATAAACGAAGTGGATTTGGCGAAAAACTCTGTGTTGAGAAAGGTCTAGTGAAATATTTTTCATCTTTCATTTATAAGTATCTATAAGGTAAGATAGGCCCATCGTCCACAATCTGCATTAATAGATCTCAATAAAGAATGCTCCCCAGAGACCAGGAGAGAGAAAAGGCCAAGTGGGCAAAGCCAGGGCCCTCTTTAACAGACAGGGAGGACAGAAAGGGTGGGAACCCTTGTTCATAACTGTTCCTGTGAAATATCCCACAAAAAGGAATCTGTGCTAGAATTATTTTGGGAAATGCTATTTACTCTTTTCTATTTCATTATTTACTCATCCTATTATTTAACAAGTATATTTTAAATGTCTACTATTTGCCATACATTGTTCTCAGCACTGGAAAGATGGCAGTGAACAGCATAGGTCATGGTTCCTGCCCTCCTGGAGCTTACATTCTAGTGTGAGACACAAGCCATAAACAAAGTAAGAACTTGAACTGGGCAGTGTTTTACAGAGGGGTATTAAGTGCTATGGAGAAAAGAAGTGGGAAAGCTTTTATTGGAAGTGCTGGGGAATGGAGTATGGGAATTTTGAATAAGAGATCAAGGAAGTTCTCACCAAAAGGTTGCATTTGAGTAAAGACCTGAAAGAAGTGAAGGAGTGAGGTAGGTGGATGTCTGGCTAAAGAGCAATCAGGAAAGAAGGAGCTGTGAATGTTCCACGTTTAGAGAAACAGCACAGGGCCCAGTGTATTTTCAGCCCAGGAAGGGAGGGAGGTGAAGATGGGAGATGTAGGTGGAGAAGTCATAGAAGAGCAATCATTTGGGGTTGTAGGTAAGAACTCGGATTTCATCTGAGTAAAAGGGGAAAGCCATTGCAAGGTTTTGAAGAAAGAGGTGATATTGCCTGTTGTGGTAAGTGAGGCAGTCAACCTAGGTGTTGGGCTGAGAGTAGACTATCGGGGAAGGGCAGAGGCAGGGACACCATTTGGAAGGCTTCTTAAATGGTCCAGGTGAGGGAAGATGGTGGCTTGGGCCAGGGTAGTGGAGTAAAGTGGTCAAATTCTGGATATATTTTGCATGTAGAATGGATAGGATTTGCTGATGGATGAAATAGGAGGCGAAGAAGAAATAGAGGAACCAAGAAAGGCATTAAGATTTTTGGCCTGAGTAACTTGAAGAATGAAGTTGACATGAACTCGTGGTGGTGGTGGGAGAAGACTGAGTGAGGAGGAGTTGAGGGGATATCAAGTTAAGTTTCAGACGTTTATTAGACATCTCGTGGAAGACCATGAATAGGCAGTCAAGCAATCAGAGGACACGTATGGGCAGGAGATGTAAATTGAGTAGTCCTTATCATGAAGACAGTATTTAAAGCCAGGAGACTAGGAGAGGTCACCCAGAGTATGAAAGTAGGCCAGGAAGAGAAGAGAAGAGAACCAAGAACTGAACTCTGAGATGGATTTAGAGTCCTAGCTCTTGAATTCTCATCTCTGACAGTCCTTGAAGAAAAGAAAGAAGTTTAACTTGGCTTTTCCCAATGTATCGAATGATGGAACACACTTTTTCCTATAGAACTGTGGAATTTATGTTCCACTGAACACTTTTTGGAGAAGGCCACTCTAGGCTTGGAAGTTATCCTAGGGCCATAAGGGAAAGCCTTTTTTATCCTCTACTAAGAAGTTTGGACTTTGTCTCCCAGGTGTTGGGAGGTCACCAATGAATTTTTTTTTCTTCAACACAAGAATAGTGGTGTTCTTTATTTACCTTTGCATATTTTTTTTCTTCTCTGAATTTTTTTATTATACTTTAAGTTCTGGGGTACATGTGCAGAATGTGCAGTTTTGTTACATAGGTATACATGTGCCATAGTGGTTTGCTGCACCCATCAACCCATCATCTACATTAGGTATTTCTCCTAATGCTGTCCCTCCCCTAGCCCCCCACCCCCCAACAGGCCCCAGTGTGTGATGTTCCCCTCCCTGTGTCCATATGTTCTCATTTTTCAACTCCCACTTATGAGTGAGAGCATGCGATGTTTGGTTTTCTGTTCATGGATGGATTTTAAGAGAAGTAACAGGATTTACATATTTTGGTGGCAGTATGGAAAGTGGCTTGTAGAGGGGAGTCTGATGGAATAAGACAAGAGAATAGCTGACTGCAATAGCCTTGGTGACAGATGATGAAGCCCTGAACATAGCGACTAGGAATGGATGGAAGAATCAGATTAAATGGGTATTTAGGATGTTTAGAATCATTAACATTTGATGACCAACTAGATATAGTGGATGATGAAAAATATTCAATGATAATCCTGAGAGTTCTGTCTTGGGTCAGATTGTCTATAATTACCTGTATCCCTTAGAGAGATCTATCAATGCAAGGTACAAAGCAACATTCCATGTAATTAGCTTTTATTTTTAACTCTGTTCAAGTTATATTTTAACAGAGGAAATTGTGAATTGATTTAATGCCCAATGTTGCCTTCTATTTTTGTCATTCATAAAGCCATGTTAGTTTTTTTATTAATACAAAAATACTTTAAAATAGTATTTACTTGAGTAAGCATGATGAATCGTTTGAATGTGCAGAGGATTACGATGTTATTTTTTAAATACTAATAGTCATATTTTGGGATTGGTGTGTTCTAATCTTTTACATGCAGAGTACAGACTTAAAAAGAAAACAGATTATACTGACTAGAAAAGTGTTCCTAGAAGGTGGTTTAAGGACCCTGTATAGATTGGGCCTTGTTCTCCAACACTGGGAAAAGGTGGGAGAAATTTCCAACATTGCTTCATTGCTTATCTGGATTTTTGTATGTTTAGAATGGGACTAAGAAATGCTGGAATTTCTCTGAATACTCCAAGGACTCTGAAAAGAAAGTATATTTCTTTAATGTGGCTGTGGTATGTGCACACCTTTTGCCTTTTAAAATAGCCTTTTGCCGGCATTAATGGCATCCCCTGAATATCTTGGGTTTGAAACTGTGAATTGAGAAGCAGAATCAAATTGTTTAGGGTCATGTGAATATCACATCTTTACTACTAATAAAGCACAGAGGAAAGACCTTCAGTTGGACATTTAAATAATTCCTAAGACAAAATCAATGCTTTTTTGGTAGTAAGTATTGGTTCTATTCACAATTTTTTTCTTGTTTCTTTCTTCTAGGCACATTGTAGGGTTGAACTTCCCTGTTTGCATTACATAAGACTGGTCATCTGACTGGCTGTGGCCAGTGAAAATGTAGATGAAAATAGCCTGTATCACCTCTGGACAAGTCATTAGGAGTCAGTGTATGATTTGATACATTTCCTTCTCTCTGCCATGGTGATTGGTGATGGAGGCTCTATTAGTTTTTGTTCCTGAGTAAAGTGATGTGGGTATGAGTCCCTAGCTGACTTCCAATATGAGTGAGAAATAAACCTTAATTGTTTTAAGCCTCCAAGCTTTGGAGTTTGTTATACAGCCCACCATGACAAATATACTTTTAGTCCTTTATTTACATGCTTTAAAATACTGCTTGCATTTTCTGATTACCATATGCTCATTGTGGAGAATTTCAAAAAATATAAAAAAAATCCTTTGAAATCACTTACATAGAAATAGTCTCTGTTAATATTTTGATGTATTGTCTTCCTCTCCCAATTTAAAAAATCAGGATCCTCATATATACGATATTGATTTTTTCACTTCATATATACTCTTAAAATACATGAATTTGCTGCATATTATTAATTGATGAGGAAGTGTTATAATCTATTTTTATATTTGTGTTTTATATTTATACTATACAATTTATAAGAGTCACATTTTATTTTTGTACTTTTTCTTGTTGTAAATAACATTCCAATGAAACTTTTGTGATTAAGTCTTTGCTCAAATTGCTGCTGCTGTCCTTGGAGTAGATCCCTAGAAGGGGAACGACTAGGTCAAGGAGTATGCATACTTTTAAGATTTTTGCTACCTATTGCCAGGAGAAAGGTTATACCAATTAACACGTCAGCTGTGTGAGATGGGCCATCTCACCAGTCTGTTGAGTATTAGAATTCCTTTTAATCTTTGTTAATTTGATAGGTGAAAACGCTATCTTGTTGTTTTATATTTGCATTTCTTTGATTACAAGTGTTGTTGAACATTTATGTCGTATGTTTATGAGTCATTTGCGCTTTTTTCTTGTGGGAATTATCTAAATGGATTCTCACACCCCCCAAACACCAAGCTAATAAACGGAAAGCCACACAGGAAGCCGGCAGTACCGTTGCCACGGAGCCTCTGCACGAGCTTTTGAAGTGTCAGCGTTGAACAGGTTCCTCTAACTCCCTCTCATCTGCCTTGTTTTGATTATTTTCTCTCCAGCTGTATCCCTCCACAATCCATGTCTCCCTCAAGCCTTGGACTCCCTCCAAGCATTTTATTGCACTAGACTGTAGTCATGGCTCAACCTAAAATTTAGAGAGAAAAGGACAAACGTGACTGAAGTCAGTTTGGAGTGAACAGCATTATTGTGGAAAAATCCATTAAGTGTCTCCCTTATGAAGACCCTCCCTACCAACTGATGGGTCCCTGTGGCAAAGAGGCAGTGGGTGTATCCCCTGCTTGAGGTCAGGAGTGGGAGCGCAGCCTGCTCCTCTGGCTTTAGGCCTGACTCTATGGTCTCTGGTGATGAAGCTTCAATTACTCTTCCCGGAAGCATTCTTATTTATTTCATAGACCTTGCATTACCTCTGACTGTCTGTTTGGTGCTTTTAAGAGAGAAGAAAGAATCTAAATTTCCCCAAAGTAAGTGTTACTTTTTAGCTAGTGTGAGATAAAAGACAGATTGAAATGGAGCCAGAGGGACCTGCCCTTCACCCTCCATCTTCCTCGGAGTTGGAAGCTCACATTGGTATGTCAGGCAGCAGCTGGCAGGCTCTTTTATCATCATTAATTGTCCGCTGAGTTGTCACAAGGAGAGACTAGAATTCAGGTTTAATTACATCTGTATCATCTCGGTAAAGTTCAGGGGATTCTGGTGGTGCGAAGCAGGAGTGGGCCAGTGATGTGCCAGGGATACTCTGTGAAGTGGAAACCATGTGCATCCTTGAGGGGAAAAGGTGAATTAACCGAATTCCAAGGGAAGTAAGCCTTATCCAGGCTGGGCAACTCTCATGAGACATGGTGATGGAGAAGGGAGGCTGCTCCATGCATTAGAGCTGCTTAAGGGTAATTTAGTTTAAATGAGGCAGGTGTCATGGCTCTTCACAGCAAACAAGTCAAGATTTGTTCCAGAAAGCTTGCTTGTTTTTATGGACAACAATCTACTACCAGACTGGGAGCAAAGAAATACATTTGGTCTTAGATAAAACAATGGCACTCCCCCTGCCTCCCATTTCCTTTATGGAATGAATCTTTTTGAATGGTCTCTGATTTAGTTCTGGAAATACTGGAGCAGAGTGAGGATTAAGTGACAAGCTAGCTTTGACTAAAAACGAGAGCTAAGTACAGCTTAATGGAAACGGCAGGTGGCAGATGGCAGGTGGCATGGGAGCTAGGTGCATCAGCAGCTCATTTTTTCATGAAAATAAGTCAGTGAGTGCTAAGAGTCTTCACCACACTTACGACAATGACCCTTCTGCCAAACTTAGTCACACAAGGTGTCATTCTGATCTTTTATCAATCCTTGGGGACCACCCTATCTGCTCTGATCCTTTCGTTATTGACCAACACCTGGACTCTGCACTTCAGAATAAAGCTTTGGCCACATGGTCGGTTCTTGTCATCAGGGAATGGATCTTGTTCTGACCACCAGACTTTATAACTCTCGCTTCCTGAGAGAAAATCTGAAGCCATTTCATGAGCTATCTCTTGTGCAATTAAGTGTTTTCAAAGAATCGGCCTTCTGCTTTTCAGAAGAATAATTTCTATGCTACTCCTATATCTCAGGAAGAGCAATTTATTTTAGTCCATAGGCCCTCTTTCAGCATTAAAAAAAACAAATTAAAAAAAAAACTAGATCAGGTGAATGAAATCTAAAAAATCTAAAAAATAATAAGTATGTGTGTGTATGTGTCTCTGTGTGTTGTATGCACAATAAAAGGGTTTTGCACACACTCTAATTTTCCAGTAAGAGAAAATTCTTCCCAATCTAAAGGTCAGGATCTTTAGTTTTGAGCCTCTCATTCAATCTACAAAACTAATTTTTGCTTTGATTTTTATCACCAGAAGCACAACTTACAGGCATAAGTTTGGAAAAACAAGTAAATCAAATTCAGAGCTCTCAGAATTTAAAAGCTAGGTTGACTCAGAATAGATACGTAACAATATTAAAACAGAATGCAGGAAGATTGGTATACAAAAACTTACCTGTGATCACAAATTTCCTGAAGCCAGAGGTTCTATATCTATTTTATTTTATTTTATTAATTAATTAATTTTTTTTAGATGGAGTTTCACTCTTGCTGCCCAGGCTGGAGTGCAGTGGTGCGATCTCTGCTCACTGCAACCTCTGCCTCCTGGGTTTAAATGATTCTCCTGCCTCAGCCTCCTGAATAGCTGGGATTACAGGTGCCCACCACCAGGCCAGGCTAATTGTTGTATTTTTAGTAGGGACAGGGTTTCACCATGTTGGCAGGCTGGTCTCGGACTCCTGACCTCAGGTGATCTCCTCGCCTCGACCTGGGAAAGTGCTGAGATTACAGGCATGAGCCGCCATGCCCGGCCTCAGAGGCTCTATAGCTATACTTCTACCCAACAATATTAGGCACAGGGTAGATGCTTAATAAAGCGCTGGGATTACAGGCATGAGCCACTGTGCCCAGCCTCAGAGGCTCTATATACTTCTACCCAACAATATTAGGCACAGGGTAGATGCTCAATAAATAGATACTTAATGTGGAAAGTATTTATGGATTGTGTTAAACAGCTTTCATAGTTACCATATGCTCTGGTGGGCTAGTCATGTTAACTAAGATGTGACTAGAGGTAGAAAGAGGTGCTGTGTGCCAAAATATTGAGCTCATCCCAGTTTATGGGCCCATCAGAACTGCTCCTACGAACAACTGAGGCCCTTGCCCCAGGCCCAGGGCTGGTCCTCCATGCTGCAGACACTGGTAGCTGGTTGTAACTTAAGCAGGCCTCCGATCAAGAAGAAGGATGTCTATTCATATATAACCATGGAGTGGAGTCAGATAATAGCTGTATTTTGTCTCCCACTACCTTTCTATCTCTGTGGGACTAATTTTTCCTCTTTCCCCAAATGAAACACAGACATGCCCTATGACTTTTCTGTCCACGCCAGTGTAGCACAAACATCAGTCATTTCAAGCCACACAGAATAGTCTCCCATCATGTGAAGTCACACAACACAGTCTTAGGATGGTAATTAGTAGGCCTGGTTCCATGTTATAGTTAAAACTCTAAAGTAATAAATTCTTTCTTTCTCCCAGTTCAGGCTTATTCCAAGTAGGAGGCCACAGTCCAGAAAAGAGAGTACAGTCAGCCTCTCCTCTCTCCTCACCCAGCACTTTTTTTGTTTTTTTAATTATCCTTTAAGTTCTAGGGTACATGTGCACAACGTGTAGGTTTGTTACATATGCATACATGTGCTGTGTTGGTTTGCTGCACCCATTAACTCTTCATTTACATTAGGTATTTCTCCTAATGCTATCCCTCCCCCATCCCCCCACCTCACTCACTCAGCACTTCTAAACCTACTTCCACATCCCACCAACTCCATGCTCCACAGTCCACTAACTTCTGCATCCCACTAAGTCTTGGGTTCTGACTGGTTAACTGGTTAGCTCAGGGTAGTCTCAGTTGCTTTTGCCTGGGCCTAGTTATTAATAGCTCCCCTTTGGCTCAGTCAGGATTCTCCTTTACTTAAAGTCAACTGATTGTAAGTGTTAATCACATGAACAAAATGCCTTCACAGTAACACCTAGTGTTGGACACACAGCTGGGCACCAGAACCTGGCCAAGTTGACACATGAAAAGAACCATCACACCATTTCCCTTTCAGAAGCCTTTCTGTATGTAAATTATGTGCCACCCTAATTAGTTCTGATCCCTCCCAAGTGGGTGCAGGGAGGGAGAGAAGATGAGGAGAGCAGGAAATGTCTCCCTTAAAGGATACCTCAAGATACACAGAATTGGCACTGTTGGGGCTTGGCAGATGCTTAAACCCGAGTCTTGCTCTGAAGGGCATTTTTTGGGGGGTCCTCTGGAGATTTTACCCCTCCTTCTCCGACACTGGTGATCTCTGTTTTTGGCTCTTGACAGGGCAAAAACATCTTTATTCTGGTAGCCCAGAGACTCGCCCTCAGTGTCACGAATTCTCTTTCACTCTGCCATGAAACCGGCCAGTAAGCCCATGTCTTGCTGATATGGTTTGGTTCTGTGTCCCCACCCAAATCTCAGCTTGAATCGTAATAATCCCCACATGTCAAGGGTGGGGCCAGGTGGAGATAATTGAATCATGGGGGCAGTTTCCCCCGCTACTGTTCTCATGGCAGTGAATAAGTCTCATGAAAGCTGATGGTTTTATAAAGGGGAGTTTCCTGCCCAAGCTGCCTTGCCTGCTGCCATGTAAGATGTGCCTTTGCTTCTCCTTTGCCTTATGCCATGATTATGAGGCCTCCCCAGTCATGCTGAACTGTGAGTCCATTAAACATCTTTCCTTTATAAATTACCCAGTCTTGGTTATGTCTTTATTAGCAGCATGGGAACAGACTAATACACTTGTCTTTCAGATTTTGCAGGCAGGAGTCAGGTGTGTGCACAAGAACCACACATTAGGCCTTAGGCTCTCTGAGAGTTCTTTTGACATCTTTTCCTTTAGACATGACTTGGTGGGAGGAAACTCAGAATATAAACTCTCACCACAGGCCCTTTCCATAATCAAACAATCTCTACCACCCCCTCACCCAAAACAACAACAACAAAAAACCCAACTAGAAATCTCTTAGTTATCTCTTAATCTCTAAACCTTATACCCTGGATGTGAGTGAGAGGATTAAGAATTGAACCTCCTTTGAAATTGTGCCACCATGGCCAAATGATATCTATACTTCAGGACTTTAGCCTAAAGTCCATTTTAGCATTCTGTACACACACACACACACACACACACATATAAACATAAGAGTTTGCATTCATCTACAAATCTCATCAGTCCCTGGAACTCCCAGTAACAAGGAGAAAGTGAGTTGGGGGATTGTGCCTCACATTTCCCTCTGTATCTTCTTTTTCTCTTAATTCTCTTCTGGATGTTTATTATGACCTCATCTTACCAGCAGGAGTGTGTGTGTGTGTGTGTGTGTGTGTGTGTGTGTGTGTGTGTGTGTGTGCATGTGCTCCGAGGTGGTGTGGAGATGGGGCAGAGTATGATTCTCCCAGAGGGTGGTTTAGTCTGAGCCCTAACAGTCCTCTGGGTTCAGCGCTGGGTCTCACATCCGATGGGCTGTCCGGATGCTCTTTAAGCGGAGCAGTAGGAAGGATGAAGGCTACTGCTGGAATCACTCTTTGCTACAATGGCATTTAAAAGAAGGCCTGAGGCAATTTGGACATCAAATAATCCTATTGCTCTTATAATACCTAAATATTGAATATTTAAAAGTAAGCAGGCTTGAAATTTGAAATGGAAAGAAAATGTCCCTTTAAGTCGTTAAGAAGCATTAGGTGCCATAAGCCTCTGAAAAAAAGTTAGAAGTTCGAAGAATTCATAAGTCAGAGAACTTGGGTTACATTTATAAATATGTAGAGCTTACAGTAATAAAGTCAGAGCCAATTCAGAGGTCCACTTAGGAAGGTGACCAGAGAATAAGTCAAGTAACTGCACTCATAGCCAATTTGGAATTCTGTCTCTAGGAAAATGGTTACTATGAGATATTCACAGATAAGTCAGAGAAGGAAAGAAGTCACCAAAGAGACGTGAGGTGGTTAAGAAAGCAGATTTTAGAATGACAGTGAATAAGTGAATTCTGGCTAAATAATTTATGACCTGGGTGGCCTTAGGATGCATGTAGAAGATTTTTGGCCTCAATTTTCTCACCTGTAAATTGGTACCTATCTCACAAGGTGGTCATGAGAATGCTAGCAGTGTTGTTGGTACATAGTAAGTGCTCAATAAATATTAGCTATTATTAAATCTAGATTTTCCCCTAGAAACACCATGTATCTGATATAAAGATGAACCTTTCAAATAGAGGTTGTAAGACAAAACAGTGAATTCAAGTGATTAACAGTAAGAAAGTAGTTTAGATTTTATACTGATACTAATTTGATTAAATAATCACAAAGATAAATAGTTAACTCTGTTTTAGTTATAAAAGAGAAAAAGTGCACCAAAAAAGTTTAATTTGACAGTTATTTTGCTGTGTGTGTGTGTGTGTGTGTGTGTGTGTGTTTAATTTACTTCCAGACGAGAGAAAAACAATTCCATAAAGGTTATTTCACCATCTGATCATGTTCTTTCATATTGGTTTATAGGTACACCTATTATAGACTGATTCTTTAGTTATGGAGATGTGATCCTTATTATTTAGAACAGACCACATGCAGGAACCAACAAACCCTAAGGGCCACTGGTTTCTATTAACAGAGATTTACTTCTCACCCATGCCACAGCTTTCTGGAGAGCAGGCAGCTCCTCTGAAGGGCTCTCCTCCAGTGTTGATATGGAGACGTAGACCCATTTTATACTGTGGCTCTCCTGTTTCCTAGAGCCTCTTTGGTGTTCTTCCCTGAACCTTTAGCTTTCTCCAGCTGATGAGTAAAAGTATAGAATGAAAATGATTGTGTGGGATGTTTTATATGCAGCTTGGAGGTGGTAGTCATCATTCCTTCCCATATTTCTTTGGCCAGAACCTGATCACATGGCCCTCAAAAAACTGCAAGGGAAGATAAGAAATGTAGGTTTTCTGCATCCCCATGATGGGAAACAGAGGCTGGAGAGCATCTAGTTAGTCTGCCCCTTGACTGTTGCTGATGTTGAATTAAAGAAGAGTTTTTGTATTGAGTAAGGCTTTACAGAATGGTTGCAACAGGGTATGTTGGGAGACCTTGGCTCTTAGATTAAGGCAAAAGCTTTAAACTTCAAAATGTGAATCTGTGCATTAATCTGCAAAGTAGGGAGAACCTATTTGAGTAGAATGGCACCTGATCTACTGGGGAGGTAGAACACATTTTTGTTTCCTTAGGTCAAGATGCTGAGGAAATGGCAGTAATGTTATGCTTACTTGATATCCCCATAACATCAGAGCTCTTCCTGATAGATCCCAGAGAATACTGAAGCCCCTTTCACTCGCTGTTCTAATTTAACTTGATGTAATCCTGATATAATTTCCCTTAACATGTTTCCATTTTCCCATCTAAGTCTGGAAAATCAAAATGGCCCTTGCCCTACCATTATGCATGGATTCAGACATTAGTTATTGAAGCTCTCTTATGACACTACAATAAGAATAATTTTGGCTATATTGACAGATAGTAAGGTGGCTTTACAAAAAGGTAGAAACTTTCAGCTCATGAAAAATTTATTCAATAAGAGCAATTTGTAGAAGCACAACACAATGTTCTCAAGTAAATGTTATCCTACATGCCTGCCAGCTCCTCATTTGAGTAATCAGCCCCATGAGAGAATGGGCAAATATGGTAGAGCATGCATCAACTTTGAGAGGAAGAACACAAGTCTGCCCTCACAAAGTTTTTGAATGCCAAATGGGCTGTGTGGTGTATGGCTTGGTACTATTTTGGTCAAGGCTGGATTGTCTGTGACCCTTAACATCTCTGTTCCTTTATCTCCCAATCTCTGGCAGTGATAAGCTGGACAAGATGATCACTCTTGTTCATTTCAGCTTTTAGAGTCTGTCCTTTGCTCTTTCTGCCGCCCAGAGCACCTAAGGAATGTCTCTGCCTATTTCTCCTTCTTCCCCACCCCTTTCTCTGGTGTGGGCCCAAGAAAAGGGAAAAGCAATTTAATTTTAATATTGTCTGAAGTCAGACATAATTCGAAAGACAAATCTGCTGGAAAAAAAAATGTGCATTCCTAAGCTAAGTACTATAGTGTTGGCAGTCAGATCGAGCACCAACCTAGCACATTAACTGTGCTCCATGAGGCTTTCACTGAAGGTAATACTATGTTTCAAGAGGGCATGATGGTACTCATGGTATTTCCAAATTCTTAAGAGTAACAAACCATGAAAAAACAGGATTTATGTGTATACATGAGTTTTATAAGTACCTTTTGATTTTGCAAGGTAGAGTATCAGACTGGGGAAATGTTATCAAAGGACCATGTAGGATGTTGTTAAAAATGCAGATTTCTGGGTGTTATCCAGAAATCAATCAATCTGACTTTGATTGGTTAATTTCTACGGTCAAATTTCCAGGATAGAATTAAATACTCTGTATATCGGACAAACTACCCAGTTTGAGAGCTCACTAAAAGTGTGGCAACCATTAAAGAAGTTGGACAAATCACAGAATTTTCCCCACCTGTACAAGGAGACTATCAACCTTTACTCTGTTTGCCACACAGAGCTGTTGCACAGGTTAAAAGTAAAGCATGTGCTGTAAAGCCCTTTGCCGGATGAAAATTCCTCTGCCAACATCAGCTTATGTCATTATTGTCAGGGGCAATTAAAACATAGACTGACAACCATCTTTTGCCTTTGCATGTTCTTGAAAATGTCTCAGGTCTCTTTCCTCTTGGGAGCTTAGGCATGGAGTATCAGAATATGATGTATTTATTCTGCACCCCCTACTTTAATGGAGCTTATGTCAACTGCAGCAGCTCCAAAGTGCTTGTGGAGTTAACCATAAGCAAGGCTTCATTTGTGCACTTACAGATTTTAAAGGGGACAAGCCCAGTGTTCTCTTCTGTTCTTCAGGGACACAAACAAAGCTATTAGCTCTAGGTCCAGGGAAAGGGGAAAAAAATCACTTTTCATATTGTGCAACCAACCCTAAATCAGGTCAATCTCTCCTTTATTGCTGGCTAATATCCAAGTCACAGTGAAAAGCTGATGTTTTTGTTTAGAATGGATTTTTGCAGCGTTTATAAACCAAGTCTCCTTGAAATTTTCATTAGGAGGATCACACTGTTCACCTCTTGTCCTGCCCTTTATCCTTTCTGCTGGAATAGTTGAGTGATTTTGAAAATTCTCACTAGTTTAATTGATTAGTAAGGAGAGTTATTTTTGAAAGTCACTTTCTGCAAAGCAGAACTGAGACTGACATCCAGTCAAGATTCTGTGACCTTGGTTTATGTAGCACAGAGAATGATGAGAACATGACCTTCATTACAGCTTTGAATGTGTGAGGAAGGGGAGGGAAGGATCATTTCTCAACTCAGTGCCAACACTTTACTAGGCACCAAAGGCCCGTTATGTCATTGAATCCTAATAATTTATAATCCTGTGACATGGGTATTATGATCACTATATTTATAGGCAAGGAAACTGAAGCTCAAGTGATTACTTCATTAATGGGTGGTGGAGCCAGGTTACTCCCAAATTTAACCACTTAAGACAATAACCATCTATTATTGCTCACAGTCTGCAGCCAGCATCAGTTGACAGGTTGGCTGGGATGTTCTATTGATCTGGGTGAGGCTTGGCTAATTTTGGTTGGGCTTGCTCATGCATTTGCAGCCCGTTGGCTGGTTGGCTGGTGTGTGTGTGTGTGTGTATGTGTGACTTGGTCAGGATGGCTTTACTCATGTGTTTGGCAGCTGGCTGCCTGTTGGCTAGAGTGATGGGAGTATGAAAGATGGCCACTACAATATATATCTCTTTTTACAATGTGGCTCTGAGAGTTTCTTTGTCTCTATGGTCCTCTCCCTTGAATCTGGGCAGAACTTTGTGACTGCCTTGACCAACAGAATGTGGTGGGTTTAACGGCAGGCCAACTTCCAGGCTTAGAACTTGAGAAACTGGCAGCTTCCACTTCCTTCCTTTTGCAATGTTGCTCTTGGAACTCTCCTACAATGCTGTGTGGCAGTGGAGCAGCCACATGAAGAGGTCAGGTATGGCTGTCTCACCACCAGTCCTGCTGAGGTCCTGGTGGGCAGCAGCATCAACCACCAGACATGTAAGTGAGTGAGTGAGTGAGTGAGCCTGCAGTTGACTCCAGCTCCAAGAGACTGAGTGACTCCCAGATACTGAGTCACCCTCAGCCTTTAAGGTTTCCCAGTGGATGCCACATGGAGCAGAGGTGAGCTGTCCCTGCCAGGCCCTGCCCAAATTGCTGATTTGTAGGCTGAATAAACGATAATTGTTGTCTTAAGTCGCTGTGTTTGAGGCGGGTGGTTATGCAACAATAGAGAACTGAAATAGAGGGTAGTTGGTCCGTGTGTCTCATATCATTCAGCAGGCTAGACTGAGTTTGTTTGCATGGTAGCTAGCAGGTTCTGAGAGGGAGAGGGAGAGAGGGAGATGGGGCAGGAGGGAGGGAGGGAAAAAGAGAGAGAAATAGAGAGAGCTAAAACGCAAAAGGTCTAGGCTCAAAACTAGCACACTGTTACTTCTACTGCATTCTGTTGTGCAAAGCAAATAACACGGCCAGATTCAAGAGGAGCAGAGTAGACTCTGCCTTTTGATGGGAGCAGTTGAAAGTCACATTGAAAAGTGCTCAGATAAAGCCAGGAATGAAGCCTTGTGGTCATTTTTGCAACTTACTACATTATGCCACCTCCTAAGGCTTATGGCTAATTCAGGTAAGAAAAGAGAAGCGACACTTTTAAAACCCAAAAAACCTTAGTGATTGTGCTTCGTTTAACAACGTATGGTCTAACTTCTGACAAGTTTGACCATATATAGAATGCTAGTTGCATGAAAAGGTTTTTGAATCCAAGCAAATAACTATCACAAAGCCCACATACTTTAGTCATAGCAGAGGCATGCTTGTTCCCCACAGGCCCCAGTCAGGTGGTGAGGAATAGAGCTTGGAAGGATATGAGCAACATTGTTCTTCACGCTGCAGAACACACAGGGCCCGTGTCAAAGCTTGACTCACATTAATTCATTAATTAACTTGAGAAATCTGTATTCAGTGTGCCTGGCGAGAGGTGGAAGTGATGATCTAAGGATGATTGTCAAGGCCCCTTGCTGGGTCTAAGCTCGTGAACATCCACCTCTGAAGATGGGTTATGCTGGGTAGCAGAGGAAGCCAGCTTCACTATGGGGCAAACAACAGATTTGGGTCAGCTTTGGAGTGAGTTTGGTGACTCCTGGCAGTAGCCTGACTTTTGGGAAAGTTGCTGTCAGTTACCAACTTGCTGGGCTGGGGAACACAAGGAGTGTCCACTGGGATGGAGTGCATTGAATACTAAACATCGCTGAATTTCTTCAGACAAACTCACCAAACTGACTGAGCCAGGTTCCCTTTAGTTAGGCATCACTCAAATCAACAAATAGTGATTGAGTAACTCCTAGGCTCCTGTCACTGTTGTGAGTGCTGGACACACGAAGCTAAAATAAAGGTTGGCCTTTCTTCAGAGTTATTACGGTCTTGAAATAAGTCAATAGATCAATTCTTGCCATTCAGTGGGCTAAATACTATAATCATATGAAGGAAGATGTGCTCAGGAAGCACTGAAGAGGGACACTAAATGTGGCCTTTGGGGTTGGAGAAATCTGGAAATCTTCAGGATGAGAAAGAATTACCTAGGAGAAGCAGGGAAAGGCATTACATGAAGAGGGAACAGCATTTGCAAAGGCCTGGAAGTATTTGGACAGTTAGAGTAAAGGGCCAGATTGTGTGACAGAAAGGCAAGAAATGAGCTTGCAGAGGAAGAAAGGGGCTGAGGGAAGTGGCTTAGAAATCAGTAGTATGGAGAATGAATTCAAGGGGGAAGACAGGCAGGGGGACTATAGGAGATGATTGCAGTAATCAGGCCAGGAGTGATGAGGGCCTCGACCCCAATAGTAGTCATAGGACTGGAAAGAGGACTTTTTAAGAATGTTGTGTCTACTGGACTTGAATGAACTGGGTGGAGTGGTGGGGGAGTCCAGGGTGATGCCAAGATTTTAAGCAGCGTGTGGCTGGTGGAGCCATTGTCTGATAGAAGGAACATATGAGGATGAGCCGGTCGGGGTGGGGACAATGGTGAGTTTGGCTCAGGACATGCTGTGTTGGAAGGATCCATGAGACATCTAGCCTAACAGAGTGCACCTTGAAGATAAGAGTGTGTCCTGGTTGTTCCTATTTTTATTTTTTCCCTCTTTGCCTGCTTCCATCCCTGCCTCCCCTGTCTCCTATAAAATCCAAACTGAAATAGTCAAAACCACATCTGCAACACTCTATGTCCATATGGAGCATTGACATGTTCCCACCATCTCCTAGGTCATGCTCTGTCCTCCCTTCAAAGATCTGCATGTGTCCAGTGCAGTACCTTACACAATCCATACAAATGTCATCAGACATTACGGTGAGCCCACTACGAGCCCACTGTAACTTACATCCTGGAGAGCAGAGAAATGTATTGGTCTGTGCCTATGTAAACTGTCCTGTATCTGCCCTCAAACCTAAAAGCTATTATATTGTTCTCCAGTTGCAATGAAGGAAAGTTACTTCCTATGGGTTTACAAAGTTTTGCAATTTGCAAATTATAATTCTAATGTGAATCTCACACAATCCTCTCAGGCCTGTGGGAAAGATATTATGGATTCCATTTTATTGATAAATAAATTAATGCTTGGAGAGCTTGTGGCTTGTCCACTGTGGTAGATCTGGAACATGAAACCCAGGTCTCCTTCTCTAAGTCCAATGTTCTCTCTGTTCCAGCACCTTTTCCCTCCTTGGGCAAGAACAACCAAGGAATGGGTAAGCTCTACAGGGTCTGGGAATTAAATCCTCTAGGCAAGCCTGATCTTCTCTGGTTCAGGTGACATCAGCTCTCTTTCAGAAGTGAGCCTTCTCCATTTGCATCCTGGTTGTTTCGCTGGTCAGAGGCTCCAAGTGGCTATTGCATTTGTCTGCTGTGCCTTTTACTGAGGTTTTCTGGTTAGGGTGAAATTGCTACTGTTCTTTCAAGAGCACTATTTTTTTTGTATATATGCTAGCTTTATGCTTTTATGCATAGGTATTTTTCCTTGTCACATCATATTTCTTTCCAGCTCAGTAGCTAGTGAAACTCAAGTGCCACCACTAATCTGTAGGCTGAATTTCAGGTCTGAAATTGACAAAGTAGGTGTGCACTTTGGCAGCCCTTCACTTACAGCGCAGGTCAACAGGGCCAGGGATTGGCAGAAGGAAGGACAGAATCACTTTCTCGTTTACTTACTTGGTGGGCCTTGGTAGGTCGACTACCTGGCAGGTAGTGGGCACTCACACCAACCTTGTTTTGGAGAGTATGTGTCTTAAAAGGATATGTTATAAACATTTGCAGACAACCTCAATGTCCTCAACATCATGGGAATGGTATTACCCAATAACCAGTTTATTTTATTTATTTGTTTATTTTTTATTATACTTTAAGTTTTAGGGTACATGTGCACAATGTGCGGGTTTGTTACATATGTATTCATGTGCCATGTTGGTGTGCTGCACCCATTAACTCATCATTTAACATTAGATATATCTCCTAATGCTATCCCTCCCCCCTCCTCTCACCCCACAACAGGCCCTGGTGTGTGATGTTCCCCTTCCTGTGTCCATGTGTTCTCACTGTTCAATTCCCACCTATGAGTGAGAACATGCGGTGTTTGGTTTTTTGTCCTTGCGATAGTTTGCTGAGAATGATGGTTTCCAGCTTCATCCATGTCCCTACAAAGGACATGAACTCATCCTTTTTTATGGCTGCATAGTATTCCATGGTGTATATATGCCACATTTTCTTAATCCAGTCTATCATTGTTGGACATTTGGGTTGGTTCCAAGTCTTTGCTATTGTGAATAGTGCCCCAATAAACATAAATGTGCATGTGTCTTTATAGCAGCATGATTTATAATCCCTTGGGTATATACCCAGTAATGGGATTGCTGGGTCAAATGGTATTTCTAGTTTTAGATCCCTGAGGAATCGCCACACTGACTTCCACAATGGTTGAACTAGTTTACAGTCCCACCAACAGTGTAAAAGTGTTCCTATTTCTCCACATCCTCTCCAGCACCTGTTGTTTCCTGACTTTTTAATGATTGCCATTCTAACTGGTGTGAGATGGTATCTCATTGTGGTTTTGATTTACATTTCTCTGATGGCCAGTGATGATGAGCATTTTTTCATGTGTCTGTTGGCTGCATAAATGTCTTCTTTTGAGAAGTGTCTGTTCATATCCTTTGCCCACTTTTTGATGGGGTTGTTTGTTTTTTTCTTGTAAGTTTGTTTGAGTTCTTTGTAGATTCTGGATATTAGCCCTTTGTCAGATGAGTAGATTGCAAAAATTTTCTCCCATTCTGTAGGTTGCCTGTTCACTCTGATGGTAGTTTCTTTTGCTGTGCAGAAGCTCTTTAGTTTAATGAGATCCCATTTGTCAATTTTGTCTTTTGTTGCCATTGCTTTTGGTGTTTTAGACATGAAGTCCTTGCCCATGCCTATGTCCTGAATGGTATTGCCTAGGTTTTCTTCTAGGGTTTTTATGGTTTTAGGTCCAACATTTAAGTCTTTAATCCATCTTGAATTAATTTTTGTATAAGGTGTAAGGAAGGGGTCCAGTTTCAGCTTTCTACATATGGCTAGTCAGTTTTCCCAGCACCATTTATTAAATAGGGAATCCTTTCCCCATTTCTTGTTTTTATCAGGTTTGTCAAAGATCAGATAGTTGTAGATATGCGGCATTATTTCTGAGGGCTCTGTTCTGTTCCATTGGTCTATATCTCTGTTTTGGTACCAGTACCATGCTGTTTTGGTTACTGTAGCGTTGTAGTATAGTTTGAAGTCAGGTAGCGTGATGCCTCCAGCTTTGTTCTTTTGGCTTGGTATTGTCTTGGCGATGCAGGCTCTTTTTTGGTTCCATATGAACTTTAAAGTAGTTTTTTCCAATTCTGTGAAGAAAGTCATTGGTAGCTTGATGGGGATGGCATTGAATCTATAAATTACCTTGGGCAATATGGCCATTTTCACGATATTGATTCTTCCTACCCATGAGCATAGAATGTTCTTCCATTTGTTTGTATCCTCTTTTATTTCATTGAGCAGTAGTTTGTAGTTCTCCTTGAAGAGGTCCTTCACGTCCCTTGTAAGTTGGATTCCTAGGTATTTTATTCTCTTTGAAGCAATTGTGAATGGGAGTTCACTCATGATTTGGCTCTCTGTTTGTCTGTTATTGGCGTATAAGAATGCTTGTGATTTTTGCACATTGATTTTGTATCCTGAGACTTTGCTGAAGTTGCCTATCAGTTTAAGGAGATTTTGGGCTGAGACGATGGGGTTTTCTAGATACGCAATCATGTCATCTGCAAACAGGGACAATTTGACTTCCTCTTTTCCTAATTGAGTGACCTTTATTTCCTTCTCCTGCCTGATTGCCCTGACCAGAACTTTCAACACTATGTTGAATTGGAGTGGTGAGAGAGGGCATCCCTGTCTTGTGCCCGTTTTCAAAGGGAATGCTTCCAGTTTTTGCCCATTCAGTATGCTATTGGCTGTGGGTTTGTCATAGATAGCTGTTATTATTTTGAGATATGTCTCATCAATATCTAATTTATTTAGTGTTTTTAGCATGAAGCATTGTTGAATTTTGTCAGAGGCCTTTTCTGCATCTATTGAGATAATCATTTGGTTTTTGTCATTGGTTCTGTTTATATGCTGGATTACATTTATTGACTTCCGTATGCCAATAACCAGTTTCTTATGGAAGCAAGATTACACTGTTTCCTCCCTTTACTAGCTCCCTTGGAGCTAATGAAAAAAATAATTTTAAAGGACTTTAGTAAGTGTAAAATAAAGGATGCACAATATAAAAAAAGAAAAAAATATATATATATTGGTAAGGGGTCTAGAAAAATGGTTCCCAAAAGGTATTCTTTGAATAATTGATGGGTCATATTAAAGTCATTTGAAAGATCTAGCATCAAGTTCCAGCATGACTGAATTGGCATATTCTCATGAGAATAAGTGGCATTCTTTATATTCATTCTGGGGAGAGATCCTTTACTTTTTAGGAAATTGCCAGATGATAGACTTCTTGGGTGATGTTTCCCTGCTCAGTGGCTCAATGCCCTGCTCAATGCCCTAGATGTTGAGTACCACCGGGCAGCTAGTGGGTGCGTATGAGGGGCAGGCTGCTGAGCCAGGAACCAGAGAATCAAGATCTCATCTCAGTCTTCCTTCAGCTATGGGCTTGCTTTGTGATCTCATCCAATTTCTCATCAGTTCACTCTTCTGAGCAGAGATGTCATCAGGATACCTGAGAACAGTCCAGAGAAGAAAGGCCCTCTTGAACACCTGCAGGAAGGACATGTATGAGAGCTATGGCCTTGGCAGCTGCTGTCCATGAAGAGCCCCAGGGATGGAGGCACCTAGAACAAGCCTTTTGGGTTCCTGGTTGCCTCTTCCTGAAGCCCTTTTGGGTTGATGTGGAGCTAGGAAGCAGCAGAAGATGGGCCGGTGGTACCTCACAGCCCATAATCCTCAGGTACCCCTGCTCTGGCCCTTTGAAATTCCAAGCCATATAATTTCCAAGAGAGTGGTTGGTATTTCTACATTGCATGCTACATTTTAGCTTGGTCTAAGTCTGTTGGGAAAACTTCTGTTTGTTGGGAAGCAGTGTGGCTTTATGAAAAGAGCCCAAACTCTGGCAGGAGAAGTCCCTAGATTCAGACCCCATTGCTGGCTGAATAACACTGAACAAGCCAGTTTTGCTTTCCAGATGTAGTTTCTACATCTGTAAGACAGGAGTTAAATGGTTATATACGTAAAATTCCTCTCAATGTTTGGCTGCAATCAGAACTCAAAAATAGTCATTATTATATTTATTGACATTGTTGCCCAGGCAATGGGGTTGGACTAAGGTGAGACTGAGGCAAAGCACCTGCTTGACTGCCCCCAGGTTCTATAATGGAACTTGCTGTCTGACTTTCCCTAATGCTCTCCCCTGCCCACAGCCCCATCCCCACTGCGTACTCTCACTGCTGAACTCCACTTGACAGTTCCTTGAGGGTGCTGCCTATTCTTGTCACCTTGATAAATACAGTCACCCAGCTCTCTGAATGCAATACAACATGCTCTGCTAGCCTGTCTGAGACACTCCCAAATGGAGTCGTGGCCACTCATCCCATCCATCTCCCTCCCCAGGCTCCATATAAAAGCAATAAAGAGAGTGGGATGGTTGGTGCCCAGACAAAAGCCTTTTTTTTTTGCCAGGCAGCAGATGGTTTTAATAATAATCATGGTAAAAAACTTGGTGGTGAAAACCCATGAGAATATCTGCTATCTGTTTAGGTGCTCTCTCATATCATTTTATTTAATCCTGATTGTATTACTTTCAACTCCAAGACCTTGCTTATTCACAAAACCTTGACCAAACACAGGGACCTGATCATCTTGCCTTTCTTCATTCACCATGCATTCTGAAGGAGTCCCGAGGCCTGATGTTTCAGTCATTTATTCATTTGGAGCTAGCCAAGGAGCCACAAAAAAAAAAAAACCAGTCTCATTACCTAATAATCACAGCTAGTTACCTTTTTACATCAATCAACACCCCCACAGCCTATTGGACTCTCTATGATCATTCCATAAATAACAAAATGTATTGTCTTATGAGGGAGCCCTCAAAAGCTTCCCAGTTATTCTCAGGCCCCTGAGTTTCTCTATGACCTTCAGCAGCATAGTCAGGCTTAGCAGCAGGGGCCTGCAGACAGGATCTCCTAAGAGAAAGAGGTTCCCTTGGGCAAAAATCTCAAAACTTTCCTGGGCCTGGTCTTCCAGAGGTTGGCCTCCTTCCTTAAAGCGCAAGCAGGAAGAGAGCTTCTGACTCAGTTATGCTCATATTGTAGTACTCATGAGAGTGGTTAAAAGACTAATGTATGTTTATGTGGGTGTGGGTTGGGGAAGGGGAATGGCAAATTGTGTTGCAGGTAGATGACCCATCATTCAAGTTGACCAGTCCTAAGCAAACCAGGGTGGCTGGTCACTTTAGCTTTAGAAAGGGCATCACACTTATTCAGTTATTATTCTGGGAAGCAATGCACTGTTGTGTTTAATAATTTAGGAGTTGCGGTCAGACTGCCTAGGTTCTCACATACTGTGAGACTCTGGGCATGATAGACCCTGTGCCTCAGTTTCATCATCTGTAGGTGGGGATACTAATTGTATCTACTTCGTAGGGTTGTTGTACAGATTAAATGACGTATCACAGTAAAGCCCCTGACATGTAGAGGGGTTTCAATAACTGGCAGCCATTATGTGATTACCTGGGAGCACAGCCCACCTACATGGGCACTGTGTCTTGAGTCTAGTCTATTCAAGACCCCCTAGTGTTGTAACTGCCCAGTGGGTTCATTTTGCCTGCTGCTCAGATATAGCCCACTTATCAAGACAGTGGAATCACAATAAAGAAAGGGTTTAGTTTACACAGAGCTGGCTGAATGGAAGACTAGAGATTTATTATTACTCAAGTCAGTCTCCCTGAATCGAAGACTACAGTTTTTCAAGATAGTTTGTTGGTTAGGTGGCCAGGGAATGGGGAGTGCTGATTGGTTGGGTCAGAGATGAAATCCTAGGGAGTAGGAGCTGCCCTCTTCTGTTGAGTTGACTTCTGGGTGGAGGGCCACAGGACTGGTTGGTGAGTCTGGTTGGGACCATCAGCTTGTCAGAAATGCAAAAACCTGAAAAGACATCTCAAAAGACCAATCTTAGGATCTACAATAGTGATGTTATCTGCAGGAGTAATTGAGGAAGTTGCAAATCTTGTGATCTCTGGAATAATGGCTGGTAATTATTTAACCATGCCTGCATCTCAGTAGATTCAGGCCCCTCTCATCCTTCCAACTTGGTGGACTTTCATTAGGTTTATAGGAACAGTTTAGTTTTTGGGAAGGGCTATTATCATTTAAACTATAAACTAAAATTCTCCCAAAGTTAGCTTGGTCCGCAACCAGGAATGAGTGAAGACAGCCAGCCTGTGAGGATAGAAGCACAATGGAGTCAGCCGTGTCAGGTTCCTTTCACTGTCATGAGTTTGCAAAGGTGGTTTCATTGTCAGTGTTTGGTTCACGGTGACATATGCATGGACATTTGCAGCTTCCTGAGGGGTGTTTGTTAACTCGTTGGAGGGCTTGTGTGAGACTGAGCGCTACGGGAGCGGGGGTGGGCCAGGCTGCTCCAGGGTTAGCATCTTTCCCAAAGATGGAGTCTGTGTTCTGAGCACCAGCTATGATAAACATCATGGCCTGAGGATTGGAGCCTGAGGTGTCAGCAGGCCTAGGACCCATGTCTCCATGAGTTCCTCTCCTTGAAGAAGGTGTCGGGGTGGAGAGGAGAAGGTGGGAAGGGGGAGCACAAATATGGTGGCTCCCAAATGTGGGGTCAGTTCTACAAAGGCACAGCAGGCCATTTTTGTTATCTGCTAGTCACACTGCTTATGTATTTTTATACACACACACACACACACATACACACACATCACTTTCTGCTGTTTCCACCATCCTCCAGAAGGCAAGGTGCAGGGCCTGCTTTTCCGAATTGCCGGACCTCTCTTCTTCCCATCTCCATCAGCTGGTACAAACTTCCTCCTCCAGATTTTTCCTACTGCCTATTTCTGTCCCGGTCCTGTTCCATGCTGACTTTTCTTCCCTTTGCTTTGAGGAGTGGGGACCCTGCTTTGTAGGATAACAAATAGAACTGTCAAACCCATCAGTGCTGCCGCCTGCAAAGATAAATGGGGCGACATGTGGAGCAACCTCTGTGGATCCCAGGGCCCCAGCAGGAACTGACATTGTGACAGATGGGGGGACAAGTGAGGCTGACACAATCGGGTCACATGAATGTCGAGGGGGTGAGGCTGGTGGCTGCTCCCCTGTTGACTCCCCCTCCCTCTCCACCACGGACATACTGTGTTACTGGGGATCATAGAGATAGGAGGCAGGTTTGTGCTCCTCCCCAGGCCTTGTGAATCTTCCCCGCCAGTGGCACAGGGCAAGAAAGCAGGCTGTCTGCAGAGCATCCTGCTATCTCAAGGGTGACAGCTGAGTTACCTTGCAAAGAAAGCCTGTCCTAGGCAAAGAACCAGGGCAAAGTTTGTCTTTAACCTTCAACCTCATCTTTCTCCAGGCTTCCCTGCTGATTCACACTTTCTCATCAGTCCTGCCTAACACCGAGGGAGCTCACCTGATCTCTGGGCTTTCACCCAGAACCTCCTCCCAGGCCTTGTTGATCAGCCTGTACAATGGCTGTATTTCTTTTTATATGAAAATGCACCCCATGTCTCATTTCATCAAGAATTGGTAGGGTATCTTACTGATGACTCCCAAACTTCCCTCCTTGAGGAGGAGTGCATACATCAGCATACTCCCTAGGAAGGACTGGACAGGGCATTCCGAAGCCCCTGAGGATGGCCCACAGTGTTAGAAACTCCACTCCAAAAAGATCCAAATGCTTGATAGCATTTGGAGACATGAATTCTGGGTGGTAATTGCTCACTTGCAATTTCCTTTTTCATTCTACCTCAAGTAAAATTTTCATTTGAATAGTCATCCTTTATTCTGAGTTGGGGGCTTCTCTGGGTTCCTGCCTTCAATAGCCACTGCAGATCTGCTGCCGCAACAGTCAATTCGATTCATTAAACACACAGTGATGATTTACTTCTTGTAAAGCCATGTGTTGACTACTGTGAATTGAGGCAGGCAGAAGAGTGGCTTCAGAGATAAATAAGATGTGACCTGTTGCATCTGGGGAATAACAACTTAGCTGAGAAGAGAGACTTTAATACAAAGCCAGCCACGAAAAAGAGTTAAAGGGACAGAGTAAGAGCAGGAGGAGAAAGATCAGCCTTGACTTGAGAGGAACAAGTACTTCCTTGAGAAAGAGCAGGCCTTGAAGGATGAGTAGCCTTTGGAGAGGTCGAAATCATGGGGAAAAGGCTATGTAGGCTAGGAAGAGTATGAATTCTGACAGATGGGAGATGTAGACGGTACTGGAGTCTGGACTTGGTCAGATGTAACTGGGGCACATGAGGAGTGTGTGCATGTGTGAGAGAGAGACAGAGGGAGGGAAAGAGAGAGAACATTTGGTTGGGAGAAAAGACTGGGCACAGGCACAGTTTAGATTTCATTCTGTATTCATCTATGAGTGAGGGGACAGAATGGTTCTTCACCTTCCATTTCACCTCTTGTCACAGAATTCTTAATGGAATTGGATGCTGTCCTTGGTGTTGAGGAAGGAAATACATAATGAATTACACAGTTCTCTTTGATGCCACAAAAAACTGGGGGTGATGGGCCTTAGGGGAAGAAAGGACAGTGGGGAGGAGCCATTACAGAACGCCTTTGAATAGAATGAATGCGCTGTCTTAAATAGGGATAACATATGATTCCTGACCTAAAATGGGGATACTACTACTTTCCTCATAGGGCTGTTGTGAGGTTCATGAGTGAAAATATATGTAAAGTGTTTACACAGGGCATCTGAATACCTGCTGGCTATTATTATGACTGTGCCCCTAACTCCTAATCCATTTTCCCAGGCAAGCACTCTCAGACACTGTTGTGGGCAGCTGTGTGAAAGGAACATGTGGTCTGTTTGTAGGAATGAGGCTGCTGAGGGATGCTCAAAGTCTAGATGATGAGGAGACTTAACAAGATCAATACCACTTTTGGAAAAGATTATATGCTATAGTAGGCAGCAAATAGACCATTGAAGCTGGATTTGAAAAGCATTTATGGAGTCATTAGAGATGGTTAAACATACCATTACAGAGAAAAATACACAGTGGATTATACATATGCAGCCTACTAGGGCTCTTTTTCTTGGTGTTGCTCTCTCTCTTCCTCCCTCTTTCCCCATCTTCGGGGTTAGGTAGGTAGGACCCATCAAATAACTCCTCTGAGAAAAGATGGAGAAGGCTCTACATGGTATTATGGCTGTGCAGATCTAGCCTATTTATACTGTGTGAAATTTCAGGAGCTCAATAGGAAGAGATGGATTCTCCCTGATTAACAAACTGATGGGCTTTCCATGAATAGCTTAAACCTTTTGGTTAGCTGTTTAAGGTTGCTAGCAAGCAATTTAGTGCATTGGAGCTGTAATTCTGTGATCCCTAGTGGCTTGAAATAATTAGATTATTTTTTGTAATGAATAAATGAGAAGTTAACTCACTGGCATGGATCAGTGTGGTAACATGATTTATTTCTTGCAAAGGTGAATGCTCTAGAGGCTAGACCCTACAAATAATTGTTTTGACTCCCTCTCCTTTCTCATTTATAACATGTTTTGGGTCATCTTGTGAGAGAGGCTGCCCAGTGGGATGGGAAGAGTGTACGGGCTTTAGGATCAGCCAAATCTTGATTTAATTTTTACTAGATGTGTGACCTTGGGCAAATCACTTAACATGCCAGATCCTGCTTCCACATTAGTAAACAGTGGTGATAATACTTACTTTTTATGAAAGGCATATGAATTAAATCAGTTACGGAAAGGAGAGGACCTAACACAGCTCCTAGCCCGCATTGAAAACCCAAGTAAACATTAGATTCCTTTCTGTCTCCCTCCCCACTCTATTATTTTTAAATGATTAATGTTTAGAACAAGGATAAACAGCTAGGACATTCATTAATTATGGTTTTACTCATTTGTTCAGTTAGAAAGAATTTGTTAGGTTAAAAAGAAAGCCTTGATAAAGTACTTTAATGAAAATGCTTACTGAGCCTCCAGTTTTGGGTGGCATAAAAGGAGCTCGAAACCTAAATATTCTTGTGGAAATCTATATTAGCATTTTACTTTATGGCCACTAATGACTTAATTCAAGGAAAAACCTCTATTTTCAAATCAACCAATGATTACCTTAATATATAAAGTTTAAACAGAATCTTGAGAATTGGCTTTCTATTCTCTTCTGTGATGACATTATGTACAGTGGGCATTCTACAGCCCTTAGATAAAGTAGAGAAAAAAAATCAATAGCCAAACAGCATTTGGAGATTGGAGGGCCAGTATATTCTGGTGAATTGATGATAGAAGCAGATCTTGGTTTTTGCAGACTAACCAGCCACAATGGGTCCAAATTAATTCGGCAGGGCGGATGGGGATATGTGCTCTCGGTTCTTGCTAGAACATTACAGCATTGAAATTCTTGTTTCGATTTGTTCCAAGCCTCAAATCTGTATATCACTTATCCACTGAATTGAGCAAATTGAAAGTGATCACATTTAGGAGCTGTTGGTAGGAGGCTGGTGCTTCCTTCTCTTTAATAACATCTTGAGAGCTAACGGGGTTCTCTGATGTTCATTGAATTCATCCTACCTCCCTCTGCACAAATGAACTCAGCTGGAGGTCAGGTTTATTGATATTTAAATGAGTATATTTCGCTCATTCTAGCATCTATCTAAATGAACACTGATTTGGTGCACTGAAATTTAACGATTTATTCTGCATCCAGGTGAGAGAGGGGCATGTTATGGCATTCAGGCTGGGATGAAAACATACGGAACACGTGTCTTCCAGCCAAAAATTGTGCAAATTAAATTAATTTCTGTGATATATCATAGAAAGTTATTTTGATGTTTGGATGGGGGGGAGCTTTAAGAATGTGCTACTGAGGCTAGAAAAGTAAAATAATAGCTACAGAGGGGAAAAATCAGGAGGAATGTCCAGGTGAGATTACTAGCACTTGCCCTGTCATTGTTTTCCTACAATTTCATGGTCCCTCTTAGGGGACAAAAGAAATAATCCATTTTGGCTTTGGTGACTGAGCTTAGAAATTTGCAAGATAAAATCATGGAACCTCAAGTTTACTCCTTATAAATACCAGTAATCCATCATGACAGAACTCCTTCCCTGACCCCATGTGCTGCCTACAAACATTCTTTTCACATCTTCACTTCCTGATCTCTCTTCAACCTATTCACATCAAGTCTTTGACCCTGCCAACTGATTGAACTCGATTTTGCCAAGATTTCCAATGATCTCCAAGTTACCAAATCCAATGGTTGATTCTCTCCTCTCATCTTGTTTGAACTCTCAACAGCTTGGGGGCAATGTTGATGATTTCCTTCTCTTTGAAACACTCTTTGTTCTTATCTTCCATAACAATATTTTTTTCCTGGTTCTTTGACTTCATTGATCATACCCCCTGGTCTCCTTGGCTGATTCTTTCTTCTCCACCCAACCTCTAATTCATTAGAGCTTGTTCTTAGTTCTTCAATCTTTTTTTCTCCAGATTCTCCTCCTAGATGATCTACTCAAGTTCCATGTATTTAAATACAGCTTTTACATTGATGTCTCCAATATTTATATTTTCAATCTAGGCCTCTCCTCTGAGTTCTAGATTTATAAATCCAATTGTCTGCTTGGTATCACCAAGGTACCAAGAGTACCAACATGGTATCTATTTCCCAACTCCTCTCCCAACCCCTCAACATCATATTCATTAACAGAGCCTATCCATTCAAATTCTGCAATAGACCTTGCTATGTCCATTGCTATCCTTAATCTTGGCTTATTTGATTTTCTACCTGGGATAGTACAACCACTTCCTAATTGATCTTTTTTTTTTTTCCTTTTGGTCTTACTCTATGCTACAGTCTGTTGTACATACAGCAGCAACTGTCTTGCATCCAACCTTCCAAATTTTCACATTGCCCCTAGAATAAACCCAAACTCCTTGTCATGCTCACAAAGCTTTGCCTGCTGGGGCCCTTATTACCTTTCCAGTAATTTCTTACCACCCTTTCCTCTTCATTCACCATGCTCCAGTCATGCCGATCTTCTTTCATCCCTTGGACATACCATACTTCCTTACATATCAAGGTTTTGCACACGCTGTCTTTTTTGGCTGGAATAGTAATTTTGTAATTACTATTAACTTAATGGCACTTATTACGGGCCAGGTGAATTTCAAGTGCTTTCTCTGGATTAACAGATTAAATTTTCATATCACCCACCCAAGGTAGGAACTGTTATTCTTCCATGTAATAGATGAGGAAATTCACTCACAATGTACTCATCTGAATGCTCTTTCTCCCTTCCATGTGAAAACTCCCTCAGTTTTTTGGATCTTTGCGTAGACATCACTCTTCAAAGATGATGATTACCTCCCACGGAATTTAGTCAATGACCTCGGGCGAGGGAAGGGAAGGGATGGGAGGGTATCTTTTTGGAGACACTAAATAAATCATAGATGTGGTGCCCATGTCCACATGATTTGTTCTATTCCATTCTACTCCTCCAGAAACAACAACAATAAAACAAAGTAAACAAAAAAGAGTGGAAATGAGCTTAAGGAGAAGGTTGGTTACTTATAAATATTTCTCTGATCATAGCCTACGCCCTAAAGTAACAAATATCTATTGGGCACGTACTCAGTGGGAGAAACGGCATAGATGAAAGGGTGAAGGCAGGAATCGCGGTTTGATGTGACTATACCAGCCTGTCTGGGGTAGGGGGTTTGGATGTGAGTGCAGTGAAAAATAGCTTCAAAAAACCGGATTAGGGCACTGATACAGCTTGGCTCCGTGTCCCCACCCAAATCTCATCTGGAATTGTAATCTCCACATGTTGAGGGAGGGACCTGGCGGGAGGTGACTGGATCATGGGGGTGGTTTTTCTCATGCTGTTCTTGTGATAGTGAGAGAGTTCTCACAAGATCTGATGGTTTTAAAAGTGGCAGTTTCCCCTGCACTCTCTCTCTCTCTCTCTCTCGCTGCCATGTAAGATGTGCCTTGCTTCCCCTTTGCCTTCTGCCATGATTGCAAGATTCCTGAGGCCTCCTAACCATGTGGAACTGTGAGTCAATTAAACTTCCCTTCTTTATAAATTACCTAGTCTCAGGTAGTATCTTTATAGTGGTGCGAGAACAGACTAATACAGGCCCTGAATGCCAAACTGGGGAGTGTGGATGGGAATCATTGAAGGTGAAAAGCCACTAAAAATCTTTGCAAAAGGTAGTTTGGGGATTACCAAGAATCATAAAACCCTTAATATATTACAGATATTAGATATATGATCAAATGGCCTTACTGTTATGCCCTCAGCTTGCATTGAGGGAAGTTGTAAGAAACATTTTTTTTCTCTATGCCACTTACTGTGCCCTCTATGAGGACTCATAGTGTCCATGCTAGCAGAGCGATGTTAGATAAAGTTAGCATGTAATTATCTTGTAGCTAATTGTGTTTCTGCCTATGCTAGGGCCTAAAAAGGATCTGGACATCAAATTGTTCAGCTCTCTTCATCTTGCATTTCTCTCTGTTATCACTCCCTGGCTTCATATTACTATTAGATGTTGATTTTTTTCTTTATTTTAATGTTGTTATTCTTGTTTTTATTATTCTGTACTTTATTTATTTTTTTAATCTCTCACAAATCCTTTTTGTTACAAGGGGGTACCCTTTGATTAACATATACACAAGAGAAAGGTTCCATAGGCTTAGAAATATCTTTGGGGTGTATTATTCTTGTTTTCATTACTGCAAAGGTGACAGTGTTTATCTGACATGAAATTGGTATATGGTTAATTGTACCTTTTTCTTTAAACCAATTTCCTTTATTCTTATGAGTCTTTTGGTCCTCAAGAGGACCATACTGGACTAATGGGGCAGGAAATACTGGGGTAGCAATGATTCTTCCTCAACTCTCACAAGGCCTGATGTAGAGTATTAAAAATTTCCGGACAGTTGCTGTCCAACCTTAAAAAGTGGTTATAGAGGGAGGTTTTGTCTCAGTTTGACTCTTTACATGCTGAATGGGCAGCTGTTCAGAGGTTTGACATACCTAGGTGTTAGCCTTTTCCTTTCTCTTATCACTTTCCAATCTCCCTCTCCCACCTTTTTTTACATTTCAAGAAAAGATAAATAGTATTCACTGGTTCTCTAAGTGTGGGCCAGGGATCTTTGGGAGTCCTTAAGACCTCCCAGGGGTCCGTGAGTCAAAACTATTTTCAAAATAACATTAAAATAGTATTTTTTTCATTTCCATAGTCCCATGGTGACCAAAAGAAGTTCTCCAGAGGCTACCTCACCTATAATATCTCAAAAGACTGAATACAGAAGCAGATATTAAAAAATGTAAAAACAATGCCAGCTTTTTCCTAAAATTATTTGTATTTTGAAAAATATACTTAAAAAATCAAACTGTTAACGTGTAGTGGGTTTATTATAGTTATTTAAATGAATGAATACATAAATATTTTAAATATTTCTCATTTTAAATTTTGATTATGGTAAATATTGTTAGTGTTAACAGTTTTTATAAAAATGAAAAAGAGACTGCATTAAACAAAAGTCCTTTGGGGTCCTCACTAAGTTCTTTAAGAATATGAAGAGGTACTGAAACCAAACAGTTTGGCAATCATTGCTTCAAAACTTCTAGCATATCAGTAGTAACCTTTTACTTGTGAAGGGAAGAGTAACTGAAGAATTGAAGGAATAGAATCCAAAGATAGCATTGGTGGAGGAAGGTAGAGTGGTGAGGGGCTCCCATTGGACAGAAGGCTCTTGGAGGGCAGAGGCTGAGACCTGCCCAAGCTATCTTTGTCTCTCCAGCGTCCAGCATTATATCTAGCACATAGGAGCAGCTCAATGAAATTTGAGTATTGAATAAACTGATGAGTGAATGGTAAAATACAATTCACCAGAGTGAAATGTACATTTGATACGATATACAAGGTCTAATTAGGGCTAGTCCTGCTATCAGCAATTTGGATGAGCTTTTATTCATTCAATTTTCAATTCATTCATTTGTTCAACAATTATTTATTGAGTGCCTATTATGCATCAGGCCTGACTTTGTATAAGTCAAATTCTGTCTGCGATTTTTTCATCTCTAAAAAGGAAGCTCGGACAAACTGTGAAACCCCTTGTAGCAATGTCTTCCTCAGGATAATACAAAAACTCTTCTCTTTGTCTCTCTTAGATAAGCTAACACATGAAAGAAGATAATTCTCCTCAGGCAAAAATCACTGTCCGCTTTAAGAGCAACTCTTGCAGAAACTTAAGTGGCAGATGGTCTACTGCGTTGGTGTGTTTCACAGTTAGAAATGGTCAAGTTTGTGAATGAAAAAAATGTAAAGTATGAAGTCAACTCAATTTATTTTTCCTAGATTTATTTAGTATCAGGCTTCAACTGAATAATTTTAATTTAGGGAACTTGGAAACCCTACCAGTTTCTCTCCCCCAACAGAAAGATGATCATCAAAGGTCTTTTGTGAGAAATCTGAGGGACTTTGTGCAGTGCATGCAAGCTTGGAAACTCGTTTCATTGCTCTAAATGGGCCATGACTTTGGAAAAAATGAGTGCCCCTTTTCTTTTAGTCATTTGTCCACAGCTTCTGTTCTGGTTGGCAAAGTCTTAAGCATTCAAACCCCATATGCCTGTTTCTTGGGGCCTTGTATGGATAGCTTCCCACATGTATTAATTTTCTGCAGGTTATGTTACAGTACCAAGCAACCCCCAAATCTTAGTGGCTTACAACAAAAGTTTATTTCATGGTCACATTTCAGATTGACTGTGGGTTGAAATGGCACTGCTACTGCTCCAACTATCTTCTTCCTTTAAGAATCAAGGTTGAAAGCCGGGCATGGTGGCTCACCCCTGTAATCCCAGCACTTTGGGAGGCCGAGACAGGAGGATCACCTGAGGTCAAGAGTTTGAGACCAGCCTGACTAATGTGGAGAAACCCTGTCTCTACTAAAAAATACAAAATTAGCCAGGCGTGGTGGTGCATGCCTGTAATGCCAGCTACTTGGGAGGCTGAGGCAGGATAGTTGCTTGAACCTGGGAGGTGGAGGTTGCAGTGAGCCAAGATCGCACCATTGCCTGGGAAACAAGAGTGAAACTCTGTCTCAAAAAAAAAAAAAAAAAATCAAGGTTGAAGAAGCAGCCATCATCTGGGATAACCTTTCTTAAGGAAAATGAAACAGACACATGGTTGAATCATACAATGGCTCTTATGTAGAATGTGGCATATATCACTTTGGTTCCCACTCAGTTGGCCAAAGCACGTCACATGCAGCTTGAGGTCAGTGGGGCAGGGAATAGCTCCTTCTCACAAGGAGTTTCTGTATAACATTTGGCAACAGGCAGGGATGCGTATTTCTCAGAAAGGAAGAGTGAACAATTCAGAACGATAATACAATCTAGCTCACTATTCTTTCTTTGCAGGATATTGTATACATGAATTGTTCTCTCTACCCAGTTTATTTTACTTTGTAACATCTAAAGTGGAAAGGGGATCACAAAATTAAAAGCTATGGTTACGGGCCTGCTAGAGCACAGTTCTAGATCATTTTTCATCATCAAAGATGGGTCTTGGTGTTTCTGCCATGGAATTAGGAAAACACAAGAAAATGAAAGAACACCACCCTTCACCAAACAGAAACAAAATAAACACACAGTCACTACTCACACTTCCTTGTTGTCCTTGGTGTCCCACAAAGGAAAGAAACAGTGATTGAGAGGTCTGGCTAACATGCATTTTCTCCTTCACCTCTGGTGCCTGTGTTGTGAAATCTCCACCTGTTGTGTCTCTGAGCTTAGATGCAAGCGTAGACAATGCCCTGTCATTGAACTGTAGAAATGGAGATTCAAGGAAATGGCCCAAAAATACAAAATGTACTCATTATCGCCTTTCCCCAAAAACTCTCCATTCCCTCTGCTTCTGCTTTAATTTAGGCCATTAACATTTTGCACCTGGACTATTACAATAGTCTTCTAATTGGTTTCTCTGCCTTCATATTTATACCCTGATAATCTATCTTTTCTCCACTCCAGTGACTTTTCTAAAGTATAAACTAAATTATGTTACCACTCTGTAAAAATTATTCCCTAGTTTCTACCTGTTTGAGCCACAATTCAATTGCAGGAAAAATGGGATAATATCTGCTTTGTAGGGATGGGTATGAGGATAAAAAGAACTATATGTAAAGCACCTAACACAGTATCTCAATAAATGGCAGCTAATGATTATTACCACGATAAAATCCAGAGTCCTTTATCAACACCTACTAGGCCTTCCAGGTCTGGTTGTCAACAACTTCATTAGCTATACTTGACTGCCCATCCCCACCCTACTATCTCTACCTGCACCCTATGCGATAGCTTTGCCAAACTACCCTCAGTTCCCTAATCAGACATCCTGTTCTTCAGTCCACAGCACTGCCTACATGCTGATCTCTGGAATTTATTCCTCACTGAGTCCACCTGGGCCCCCCTCGTTAGAATGAAGATGTGTTTCACAGTCTCCCACAGTCTGATGTTGCTCCCGACCCCTCTAGGAGAACTAACTGCTTCCTCCGTTGACATCCCCTGAATCATGCCACTTCTAGTGCTGGATTGCCTTCTCTCTTTTTGTACTTTTCTTTCCTGCTACTATGAGCTGTATGAGGGCAAAGACTCCATCTTAATTATCTCTCTATATGGACCACGGTGCCTAGTAGGTAGTAGGTGGTCAACAAATGCTTTTTAAATGAATGGATATGATAAATAGAAAAAAAGAGAGTAGGAAGAGGGTGAATAAAAGATAGATTATGATTAAGCAAAGGCTACATTAAGATTTGAAGATTCGAGGTTTAGAGTGAGAAAACAGAGTAGAAATTGCTACACTAAGATTTGAAGATTCGAGGTGTAGAGTGAGAAAACAGAGTAGAAGACAGAGTACAAAACAGAAGCACAAAAAAGAGAAGGCAATCCAGCATTAGAAGTGGCATGATTCAGGGGGCATCAATGGAGGAAGAAGTTAGTTCTCCTAGAGGGGTCAGGCTTAGAGTGAGAAACCAGAGTAGGTCTCTATCTTGTATGGTAAGTGGGTCAACGCAGCCTTGGGTAAAACTGGCTTTAGTACCTTAGTCCTTAGGAAGACAAATTCATCATGAAAAAAATCCTGAGTTAAAAGAACGTACAGGTGGGCATTTTCTTAATATAATAAGTAGGTTTTTTTTTTTAATAGATGTGCTCCTTAGTATACTAAATCTTGACATGTCGTGCTGCTCCTGGGATTAACCAGCCATGTGAAGCTGAGTAGGAGTGCAAGAGTAAGATTAAACAAGTAATTCTATTTGTCTGCTGCACATGCCATTGTTTAGCTAGAAAAATTAAATTCCTATTTAAGCCTTTCAGCATGTTTAATAAATGTTTCAGGTGGAAAGAACCATGTTTGAGGCAGGGAGGAGCAAGGGCATTCCCTGGGAATGACATCTTTATTAACCTCACAGAGTAATGCAAGCACCTGGGATGCCAGTGGGGAAACGGGAGCAGCAGCAAGAGAACCTGGCAGAGAAGGACATGTCCATGAAGCACCCCTCTTCTTTCTCTGTGATACAGTGCAGTTTGCAGGACAATGGTCTGGTTTCAGCATCAGGCAGATGTGTGTTCAAATGCTGGTTCTGCCACTTTGAAGCTGTCATCTTGGACTTGTTTCGGGTTGCTGAAGCTCTGCATTCCAGTTTTCTCAGCAGCTGCCATTTATGGAGAACTTTCTTTGCACTATATGATGTAGTTTATCTGCTTTTACCTTTTTTTGTTATTTTTTTATTGTGGTAAGTTATACACACCATAAAATTTACAATTTTAATCACTCTCAGTGGCATTAACTACAGTCACCATGTGTCTGCCTTATTCTTACATCAATCCTATGAGGAAGGTGTTATTATTATCTTTCTTTCACAGATAGGGAAGCTGATGCTCTGAGAAGTTAGGTAATGATGACTCTTTTAAGACGCTTGGCACATTTCAAGTGCTTAATATAAGAAAGCTATTATTATTATTTTATTTCCAGGCCACAGGCCAGACATCTTATTTAGACTGTTAGAGAGGGAAAGAAGACAATGGAAGTTTTAGATTTCCAGATGCACTAGCAGAGATACCTGCATCAGCAGAGGAGGCAGTGAAAATAGGCAGCACTGCACAGCTCTGCCTCCCAGTGACAGGCAGGTGGGCGTGAAGGTCCTGGCCTCAGTGTGGATCTCTCAGGGCTGTCCCACTCCAACCAGAGCCCCAAGGGGAAGGAAATGAGTTAAGCCTGTCTTCAGACACGTTTGTATTGATTCTGTCAGTTTCTGGCTGCTTGCTGACAGGAGATAGATGGCTCATAACATAGATAGGCACAGCACATTACGTCTCCATCTTGGGGCTCCTAAATCATTTTGAAATTTTAAATTCCCTAATCAATATTTTATCCCCAGCACAAGGCAGTGATCAGGACTTCTTCTCACAGGGGCATGTGCTCACACACTGGGACCCAGTGGACGTGAGTGGCCGGAGGGCCATCCGGATTCTGGGGAGGACTGTAGGCAGTGTTCTTCTTGAAAGCAGTCATTTATTGCTTGCCAGGACCAGAATGGTCCTCAGAGATCACGTGGTTCAGTGCACTCCTATAAAGGAGAAGAAACCTGAAGATGGAGAGATGATGTGTTTCGACCTTGGTTGCCTAGCTTGCAGCAAAACTGAGACCAGAATGTGGGCTTCTGATTCTAGTCCAAAGCCCTTTCCACGAAACCATAACCAGCAGGGAGCCTGGTGCATACTAGATGCTTAGCAGATATTTGTCTGGTGTTGAATGAATGCTGAAACTTGGGAAAAGCCAAAGTCTGGGCTGAATAAGCCTTCATGTGTATCAAGCACATACTAAGTGCCAGCCATTGTTGTAAGTTCGTTATGTGAAAAATATCGGTCTCCCATGAAAATCTCCCATGAAAAATATCAGCTCCCATGAAGCAGGAGCTATCGTTATTCTTATTTTATATATAGCAAAACTGAGGCACCAAGGGCATGAGTGAATTGGTCAAGGCCACTCAGCTGGTAAGTGAGAAGTGCCTGCACTGGAACACAGGCAATGAGGCCCCAGACCTAGGCTCATCACTGCTGTGTGATGTTGCCTCCCACACAGATGGGCCTTCCTTTTCCCCAGCTACCTTTGGACCCATGTCCAATATGCCCATGTTTCATCACAGGGAAAGGACTGAGAAAAGAAAAAGAGACCAATTCTGTGACCAGCCAGTAGATCTGAAGGAAAGCAATCTGCTGTCAAACCTGAGGTTTTCAATGGTGCTGGATGAAGAAAGATTCTGAAAGCACAGGGCAGACTTGAAGGCGTTCAGAGGAAGCAGCAGCTGGTTGGGAGGACAGGGCCCTGGTTTCCGAGGCTTGCGCCGGAAGTAGGTGCTCCACAAAGAAACCTTGATGATACTGGCAATTGGCAGGCCTGCTGAAGTGCTGCAGTGGAAACTCCGAGAGAGAACAAATCCTAGACCTTTCCACTGGCTCACAAAGACTTCCCTATGGGACTTGCTCCCTCCCTGCATTTTTCTCCTTCCTTCCTTCCCTCTTGCCCCTTGTCTCCTCTCACTGAGCTCCTGGGTTCCCACCTCAGTCACTGCCTCATCACTGCTGTCCCCTTGGCCCGAAATACTCATCCACATGTTGTCCCATGGCTGGATCCTTCTCGTGATTCAGATCTCAGCTGTCAGCACAAAGCCCTTCATCCTGAGCAGCTAGGACAGTGCCTCCACATGGCAAGTGATGAACAAATACTGCCTGAATTAAAGAAGGGAATTAGAGGTATTTTGAAGAAGACCCCTCAGGTGTCAGGCAGAGCACACTGCAACTAAGAACGATGAGTGAAAGGGAATGATAAAGCAGCCCTAAGGGAGGGCCAGGGCCTATGAGCAACCATCCCCTGGGCCAGGGATCCTACTCCCTGCCTGCAAGGGAAGTTCATGCCATGTTTGGGCAGCTCTGACAGCTGCAAAGTGCTTTGTTTTTTGGGTATGAAACTCAACTCCTCGTGGCTTCTACCCATTGGTCTTTATTCCAATCCTAGGCCCCCTGAAAGTGATGCTGCATCAGCAGAAAGCACCTGAGGCACAGGGAGCCCTGCCCTTCTGGGCTGACAGTGCACAGTGGAGGACAGAGGGTGTAGCTGTCGGGCCTGAGCTGCGGCGATCTTATGATACGCTGTGTAGTGATTTTAGCTGTCAGAGTTAGCTTGCTTTTCCAAGGAAATGTGCAGGGAATTCTGGGTCAATGTTCTTACAATCTTCCTAAAGTAGAAGGAGGTTTTGCCAAGCAGGGGAAGAAATGCCAAAGAGTCGGCTATTTTCCCTTTAAAGAGCCCTGTTACAAATGCAGGGGTAATAATAATGCACTGTTACACTTCCACGTTTTTTATAAATTGTAAAGGCCTTTTAGGCATATTATTGGGTGCTCTCATCAATCTTATTAGATACCTGAGACAGGTATCACTGCCTTCAGGGAATAAAGGGCTTGTCTAAGACTACTCTGCTAGTAAGAACTCAACACCCTGTCCCTTCTCAAATGCTTTACTCACACACTGTGAATGACTTCAAGCTTATCTGTGATTACAGAGAGCTGTGCTCCTCAAACCTGAGTGTGCATAAAAATCACCAGGAAGCTTGTTAAGCCTGTAAAACACAGATTCTCAGAGATTCTTATTCCACAGGTCTGGGGTGGGGCCAGAAACTTTGCAGTTCTAACAAGCTCCCAGGTGACACTGATCCTGTGTGGCACTGGCATGGACAACCCCAGCCCTGTCCGGGTAGCCGAGGCTGGCCGCCATATCACTGCCTCTCTGAAGTCTGGTAAGCAGCAGGTAAAGCTTGTTGTAAGCTGTTGCAGAGAGTGATTCATTTCATCCCACAACGACCCTATGAGATAACTACATTTATTGTTCCCATTTTAGGTTTGGAGAGGTTAACTAGCTTGCTAACTAGGTTAACTTTGGTTAACTATCAAAGTTCATTTGGTAAGTGGCTAAGTCCAAGTTTAGCTGAAATTCAGAGCAATGAATTCAACCACAATGGTTAAATCTCTCTCCTTCCTGAAAGTGAGAGGGTTTTCTGGCTGAGTCTTCTCTTCTCCCTGGAAGAAGGACCTGGCATTCCACTGGACACTAGTATCAAAGCTGAGGTCCTCTGAGTTTAGGAAAGAGACTAAAATTCTTTCTGGGAGTCACAGGTATCCCAACAGCTGGGTGCTGTCTGTATCAGCTAGTTCATAAAGTATCAGGTCATAACCACAGGGTGACAAACACGCCACAGCAATCCTGGGCAAACTTGCACACAGTCAGGTTGGGGTGGGAGCTCCAGTTCCGAGCATTCCCTAGTTAATTCCTCCCTGCCTTCCCCAGGGCCCTTTCAGAACTTTCCTGCTTTTTGATGTTTAAACAGAACAAGAGTTATTAAACTCTAAAAATTGATATGTTAGCAACTTCAGTACCTCCTCCCACAGATCTCTGCATTTAAAAAAGGATTAAGAGGGAAAGCAATGACCCACCAACATAATTCATTTAGAAACGCTGCAGTGCTGACATGATTGTCAGCAGGCAGGAGAGGTGGTTTGGGTTGGGGGTCCTCGCTTTCCTCCCGGTGCTTTCCTGTCATAGCCCTGGCACAGGTGTGGTTCTGCAGTTATTTGTAGGACTGCCTGTTTAATGACTGGATTCCCACAGGACTGGAAGCTCCGTGAGAAGTAGACTTCAACTGTTTTGCTCTTACTGTTGCCCAAAACCAAAACATGTAGTGGAATTGAAGCTTAGTCACAACTCAAATGTGCAGAAATGTGACAGTGTTTTTCTGTAACTGTCACTAGCCCCATTTTTGCTATTGTGGAAAGATTTAATCTTGACACTTAAAGATAGCTTAGTCAAATTCTGGCTGAATGTGTAGTCTCTTTTCATTAATTGCTCAAATAATTAAAACTCAGTCACTTTAAAATTCTAACTTCATATCAGGATCATCTTCCCTTCTCAAGTGTTCTTTTCTCTTCTCCTATCTGGGATGGCACCTGGTGTGCAGGCAGAAGCTTATGGAATCAAAGCAACAAATGTGCGGAGAAGGTTTCTGTCTGGCTTGTGTGTTGGTTTTGGTCCTGGCTAAATTGTGGTGTGCAGTAGTTGGTCCTGTCTGATCTGGGGGCATCATCCTCTGTTCTCACTGCATTGGTTGTCTAAGTGGCTCTGGTTGGTGTAACACATGGTCTGTCTTGTTGGTTCAGTCCATGTGACCCTGCCCACTGCCCAATAAACTTGTGGCTTTATTCAGTTCTTGCTATCCACTGTGATCCTCTGAAATTTCCAGGGTTACATGTATGTGTGTGCATGTGTGTGTGTGTGTCTGTGTGTGCAGTGAAGAAAGCTGTACCCTCTCCAATAGAGTGGAGGATCCTTTGATGAGAGAAGGGGCCCTTTCCCCTGACTTAGAATTCTGAAAGGCAACCACCTGGCAGGTACCCTGGAAGGGACAGGTGGGGTCCTTTCAGGACATTCACCTACATGTAACTCCCTTCTGTGATTTTCTTTGAGCTTTTCCTCCTCCAGTAGAGGAAAATTGCTACCACTTCATATCTTCCATTCTGTCTACTCTATGGAGTTCAGAAAGACCCATTTTCTGAAGAGCTTGGCTCTGACACTGGGAAACCAGGGCTTTCAAGATTATTGTGTTTTCTGTGGATTTAAAAAGTTGAGCTTGAATATCAAACCCATTGTTTCTTGAAAACTGAATGCTTTGTTCTGTTTCCCACTCCACCCCACCCCACTTCCCAAGCCATGGATAACTCAAACCTTGAGGGAGGAGGGCCTTTGGGCAACACAGGCTACTAAATAACCAGGGATGAAAAATACATAGATGATGTTTCAAAATACTGTCCTGCTGGACTGGAATGTATATATGAAATGAACAGTGGTAGTGTGGAGTCAGAGTCAATTCTCAACTAAAATTAGGGTTCATTTTGAGGTCCTCAGAGCCTCAGAATGTTGAATAAATGAAGACTGATTGGGGATTCCAAGACATCACACACTAGGGAAAGCCCAAAATAACATGATTATGATGATCATAATGCTTCATTTACAAGATTTTTTCCTACAGACTATTTTATTTTATAATTTATTCTTCATTTTATCAAGTAATGACATTGTGTGAGGCATAGTGTCAGACATGTTCTTATGTAAGGGGACAAAACTTATTAAATTGAGAGTGTTTATACATTTTCCTTTTTCTCCAGCCCATCAAAATCATCTTTCCATCTAGCCCCATTTTCTCTCCTTTTTTTTTTTTCCAGAGAGAAAGGATTCTTTTTTGTTGAGAGAAAGCTTAAATTAATCTATATCATAAAGTGCTGAGGGAGAGGGCAAGAGGATTTTGAAGAAAGTCTCCCTTGCCCACTCCCCTTCCCACCCTCCCTTTCCCCACTTCCCTGCCTCCCCTTCTCCCTCCTTCCTCCAATTTCTCCTCTCTTTCTCTCCCTTTCCTTCCCTCCCCTTCCCAGGCATTCTCTTCAGAGCTTTGGGCTTCTTTTCCTGGTGATCTAGCCAGAGGTGATAAGACACCCAAGGTCTGGATTCAGTGTCTGGAGAATCAAGAGCCTCCACTGGGACTCCAAGCCTGAGTTTCACATCCCACTTGGCTCTGCCTGCTGTGGGGGAACTGGGCATGGGCCCAGCTAATAATAAAATGGTTCCTCTGTCCCACTGGGCCATGATTCCTCACATGCACAGCTCCCTCAAGAATTCCAGAATAGAGAGCAATTATCAGGCTGGAATTTAGGTCACCCTGTGTCAAGCACTGGGGTCATTGGTGATCAAGACAATGGATCCAACCCTCCAGGAGGTCCCTGTCCAGAGGTGGAGAGGGACAAGTGCCCAGGAAATCACAGCATTGTATGGTGCGTGCTGTGCCAGGAATATGTGCCAGGTGCTTTAGAGCACCTCGGGGACATCCAGCCCTTCTGACCTGGACGGCTGGCTGGAGAAATGAGTCTGAGCTGGGAAGGTGGTGGCACTGGCAGAGTCAGGGAGGTGAGGAGCTGTGTTGGTTGTGGAGTAATCTGATGAGGAGATTGTTTTTAGACAAGTTGAGTCGAGCTGAGAGGGGGTTTTCAAATAGAAACAAAGTAATGAGTGTCTAGGATCAGGAAGGGGAATCAGGATTAGGTAGAGATGTGGGCATCATCTCCTTGGAAGTGAGAGTTGGAGCTGTGAATGGGAGTGAGGCCAGGGAAGGGAGAGGAGAGAGGAGGGCAGAAGGCCCAAGAGCAAACCTGAGAATACCCGAGCTTGGGGGCAGAAAATGGCAGGAGGGCCAGAGAAGGAGATAGAGAACCAGCGGTATGTCCCTGCAACCTGCATCAAGGTACCAGCAGATCCTGGGGCCTCCTGGTGTCCAGCTGAAGAGTACGCAGCCCGCCCTCGCTTTGTACTGCTATTACTGCACATGTTACTCATGACAGCTGCTGCCTTTTAAGGAATTGCCAGATGGCAGACACTAGGCTAAGCACTAGTGTATAAGGTAATGTACACTGTACAAGTATAAGATAATGTACACTACACAATGTGCAAGATAATGTACACTATGCAATGTACAAGATAATGTACACTAGTGCTTAGCCTAGCGTCTGCCAATTTTTTTGTTTTTTGAGATAGGCTCTCAGTTTGTCACCTAGGCTGGAGTCCAGTGGCACGATCTCAGTTCACTGTAGCCTCAACCTCCCAGGCTCAAGTGATCCTCCTACCTCATCCTCCCAAGTAGCTGGGACTACAGGTGTGTGTCGTCATGCCCATGAATTTTTTGTACTTTTAGTGGATACAGGGTTTCACCATGTTGCCCAGGCGGGTCTCAAACTCTTGAGCATAAGCTATCTGCCTGCCTTGGCCTCCCCAAGTGCCGGGATTACAGGTGTGAGCCACCACGCCTGGCCTATCTCGTGAAATTCTTAAAAGAGTTCCATAAGACAGGCATAGTGTTCCCATTTTACAGAGCAGAGAAGAAGTTCAGAGAGGTTAAGTAGCTTTCTCAAGGCTCTTGTGTCATGTCTCACGTGAGTCAGAATTCAGATTGGAATCTAGGCTTTTGAACCCCATGTTAAGCATTGCTATTCTTGTCTTAAAGGACTACTCAGAGTGCAACATCAGCCTCTCCTAGGAGCTTGTAGAAATGCAGTGTGTCAGGCTTCATCCAACATTTACTGCATCAGAATCTGCATTTTAATGAGGGTGCCTAATGCACTCATTAAAGTTGAGATGCTCTGCTGTACATTACGTCTGCTCATCCCCTACCTTCTCACCATGTGTGAAGGGTCCGCTCTACCCTTCATTCTTTGCTTCCTTTCCTGTCCTCCAGCCCTTCCCTGTTGGGCTTGGGCATTGTTTGGTTTACCTCATAAAGACCTGCTCTGCTCTGTGATGACCAGAGGCTTGCACTTCTAAGTCTTGCTTAGTTTTGCATTGCATGTCAGTGTGGCACTTGAAGTTTCTCAAAAGAGTGGTTTGTCAGAAAATCATTGGTGTGAAGGAGCCAGGCAGCTTTTCTTTGGTGACATTCTGTCCCCGAAGATCTGGCACTGGGCTCCATATCTGTTGCTCCCCAACTGTGCTGATCAGATCCAATCTCGTGATCCTGTTATTCTGACTGAGCACACACAAAGCCCATAAGAGCCTGGCCCCTCTCCCTACCCACCTAGGGAGGTTACCAGTGCCCTCATGTGGGTGTTCCCCCATTGTCTGTCTGCAGAGAGAAAGGTACTCAACAGCGATTGGGTGTTATGCCCAGTCGGTGATTGACATGAAGCATCACTGTAACAGTTACTTTTCATCTAATACCTTCTGTATGCCAGGGACTATGCTAGGTTTTATAATTCTCATTTTACAGATGATGATGAAACTGATTCTTAGAAATGTTAAGTGACTTGCTCAGGGCTACATGGTAAGTGGATAAGCTGGGATACAATTCCATGTTTGTCTGACTCTAAAGGTGACACCTTTCCCACGTCACCTCCTTTTTTAATGCTTAACATTTCTAATTTCTCTTGGTTAAAGGGACAGGGTCACTCAACTTCGAATCCTCATGAATGTCAAGTGTAGTGGTTAATTTTAGCATACATCAGAATCAGCAGGAGGGCTTGGTAAAACACTGTTCCAGCAGTTCTGGGGTGGGGCTGGAGCATTTGCCTTTCTAACAAGTTTCCAGGTGCTGCTCCTGGAACAGGCCACACTTTGAGAACCGTTGCCCTGGTGAAGCAGGGAGGCAGAGAAGCCGAGAAGTGTGGGCAGCAAAGCCCCTGCTATTCCCATCCCCTCTTCCCCATGGCTGTTGCAGAGCAATGCTGTGGTAACAAGTTCATTTATTGCTTCCTGAATGTTCTTTCTCAATAGAGCAGAGCATTGGTTATTTGCATGTTTCAGTTCTGTATCTACCCTTATCTGGGCAGTGTTTAGGCTGGGCCATTGCCCTAAACTTATAAGGGTCACCTGGTAACGAGCTGAAGATTTGAAAAGCATTCAATCACATAAATAAAGGCCTGGAAAGAGAAAGCATGTTTATTTATGGGCATTTCCCAGGAACCAGTACTCTAGTTCAGAGAATTAAAAAAAAAAAAAAAAAAAAAAGACGCCCTCATTCACTCAACTAGATGGCTCATCTGGAATTGCTGAGATTTGCAAACAATGGGATTAATCATTTACCTTTCCCTGGAGTTCTTTCTTTATTGTGCGTAGCCCAGGTTCCAAAAGGGGTCACATTTGAATATCCATCATGGGGCATACAGCATGTTTGGATGGACCACTAGGGGTCCTGTCTGCATAGAAACCCACTAGGCATTGTGGTAGAGAGAAACTCATGAGATATGGAGCACCGGCATCAGGAGCACTGGGCTGTGGAGTTAAATGGAGCCGGTTATGAATCCTGGCTCTGCCATTTGACAGCTGAGGGTCTATGGGCATATTACTTAGCCTGTCTGAGTCTCATTTTCTCCAGAATCAGGGCTGATATAAAAAAATATTTAAGCAATAGAAATAGCAGAGGCACCCACTAGTCAGAATGGATAGAGGCCAGATCAGAAGCAAAACGCCAGCTGTAAACAAGCCAGAACCGAGATGGACTCCTGGCTTGCATTTCCAGAATGATGTGGGTCTCACGCATGGTTTATCTTTATGCAGGGGAAACAGATTTTACTAAGTGAGGAGGAGGTTGGGGTGTGTATGTGTGCACTCGGAGAACAGCAGGAAGCTTTCCCAACAGTGAGGCCACACATATTCTCTGGCTGCTTCAGGACCAGGAGAGGTGCCTTTGTTGGAAGACCTCGGTCATGACCGCTTTGGCCTGCCCCACCTCTTTTCTACAGATAGCTGGTGGATGTGAAGTCAAGACTAAGAGAGATGGTTTCATTGGCTGGCATTTCTTACCCTGCTATCTTTGGGGAGGTATAAGGCCAGAAACAATTACTATCTGAGATATTGAAAAGTACAAAAGATTGGGTAAAGGTCTCTCAATCCAGACACAGTGGGGAGGAACTGAATACTTCTTGCATGGCTGTACAACCATTGGCTGCCCTTGGTAACGTTTTCTGGGAAATAGGACAATAATAGTACCTACCTCATTGGCTTGAATCAAGAAGGAAATGAGATAATGGTATGAAACAACTGGCAAATAGTAGGACCACAAAAAAGAGAAGCTGTACGTAGGACCATTACATAGCTCCATTAATTTCCTAGGCCTGTGCCTTATGGGAAGGAGCGCTTTAAGGCTCAGGAGGGCTCAGTCTACTGCCTGAGGGCCAGTGGAGCAAGGGGGATTTTACTTGCAATGCTGCATGGACTTAGTTCATTGACTCCTGAGTCAGTCCTTATGGGAAACTTGTATCAAATTCTTAGACAGATGAGGTAGTTATTAATCTGGAAGAGTAAGTAAATGAAAATGTTGTTATGTTGGGCGAATTCTATCAAGCAGTATAGAGGAGGTCTTCCTGTCTAGGGTCTTGTCAGAGAGTTACAAGGTTGGTGGGAGAGTATAACCTCAGTGCAAGCAGCGTGGGCGGCCAAAGAGGCTAGGCCACAGCTAGCAACTGGGAGAGCGAGTGGGTCAGTGTCTGTGAGGATGAGGGAGGCTGGCCATAGGGCATATGGACATCCCAATGTCATCCCAAGGTCAGATGTGACCTCTGACCACTCTTGCAGGGAAGTGTGGCAGCCATGAGGGAACCAGTTGAAGGACGAGGGTCTCAGTTCTTTCAGGCTGCTATAACAAAATACCATAGACGGTGTGTCTTCTGAAGAACAGATATTTATTTCTTATAGTTCTGGAGGCTGGGAAGTCCAAAATCAAGGCGCTGGCAGAATTGGTGTCTGATGAAGGCCTGTTGCCTGGTTTGTAGATGGTACAGTCTCACTGCATCCCCGCACGGTGGAAGAAGCAAAGTAGCTCTCTGGGGCCCCTTTCATAAGGGCACTAATCCCATTCATGAGGGCTCTGCTCTATGACCTAATCACCTCCCAAGCCCCACCTCCTAATATCATCACCATGAGGGTGAGAATTTTAACACAGGAATGTTGGGGATATGTAAACTTTCAGACCATAGCAAGGACCATCTTCACTGCAGCTCTAGGAGAAACTGTGATTCAGGCTACTGCTGTCCCCTGGAGCACCTGGGCTGGGGCTGGGGATCGAGCACCAGGGCAGGTGGAGAGGCAGAGCTGGAGCCCTCTGTTTTCCTTGTGCTCTTTTAGACTGCCATTGCCTGGGAAACAATCACTCACCACATCTATATCTGTGGACATTATACCTGCCCTTACTTCCATCAGCTATGTCAGACACTACAGTCCTTATCTTGACTCTTGCATTATTTTACAAGTTGGCCATGCCCTCCTTCCTGATACTCTCTTGGCTCTTGAATAATGTGATATTGCTATTTGTTGTCTTCCCTCCAAAGCCCTTCCTTCAAAGTCTCTTTCCTCCACCTGCACCTTCATTTTTGGTGCCTGTTCTCATTTTCACTCATCCACACTCCTCAAGGACCCCTCATGAGCCCTGAATCTCTCTTTCTTAAATATTTGGATGCCCTCTGGATATTTCCTCTTTGTTTCTTGCGAGGATTGTTCCACTGATCTCCTAACTCGGGTCCAGCTCTCAGCTCACTCTCCTCCAGTCCCCACTCCCCCCACTGCCCAAGTTTCCTTTCTAAATTACCCATGAGGTCATATCCCTGGGCAGCTTCAAGGGCTTGCCATATCTGCATAATAACTGCTTAGTGTGGCTTAAAAGAACCTTGATGCTGGGGCCTTCTTCCTTGCTAGCCTTATTTCTTGTTTCTCCTTCACCCATATCTTGTACCCTGGCCTCACTGAACTTGTTTCCATTTCTCAAATATCCCATGTCCTTCTTCATGCCTTCAGACATGTTGTTCTCTTTTTCTGGAATGCTCTTCCTCTTTGATCTGCTGGTGACTTCCTGCCTTTTCAGACTTGGCTGTAGCAGCACCTTTTCTGTGAAATGGTATCTGACACCCAATGCTGGCCTCATGGACATGTGAACTGTGTAGTTGCACAAAGTCTCACACTCAGAAGGATTCTGCATTTGGTTTAATGCTCTGCTATCACCATTTAAAAATTCTTAATCGTTTTTGAACAAGGGACTCTGCATGTTTATTTTGCATGGGGGCCCATCAGTCATGTATCTAGTCCAGCTGATACTTCTGACCCCCATGGCAACATACACCCAGTACAGTGCTGGCACTTCTTAGGTTGGGCTGAAGTTGTTATTTGTCTGTCTCTCTGCAGACTCTCTGAGGGCAGACAATGTCTCGTATTCATTTCTATTCCACAACATCCAGGGAATGAATGACATAGTAGGAGCTCAATAAATGCTTGCTGAAAGAACAAACTTACCTCAATGGTTCCTTTTTCCATAGTCTGTGAGAGCTGCCTTTCCCCTTTAAGGATACCATAGTGAAAAAAGCATTGGTCTGGGCACCAGAAACAGACCTCTAGTTTGACTTATTATTTTTTTTAAACTTGGCTTTATGATCTACTTAACTTTGTTCACCTCTTGGGCCCTTAGTTCCCTTATCTGTAAAATGCAGGACATGACTGAAGAGCCCAACATATGATGAAAAGGCAGGCTGTATCCCCCATGCCCATCGCCGCGACCTCCTTTCTAAGTTCTAGGTCTCTCAGGACACCCTTAAGCATCCTCATCCTTTATCCTATTCTTTTCTCACCTTCTCTCTCGCTTCACCTCTTTTATTTCATTTTTTCCACCAGGAAAGGCAAGGCCAGACTCTTCACTCAGCAAAAGCAGTGTTTGTTGACATTTGGGGAAAAAAAAAATGAAGAGAAAAGTCAAAGGTCCTTCAAAATCTTGGTGTTTGAATATTTAAAGACCATGGATGCTGGAAATGTTGACGGGCCTGGTGTCAGCCTTCATTCTGATTTCTAGGCCCATTATTTGCTCTGTAGAAATGAAAGTAGCTCACTTCAAGGGGTCTTATGCAGAACAAATTTGGTGCTCAACTTTTCTGCCTGCCCCTCCTCCCCCTGGGCAGCCCTATTGGGCCACTGCAGCTGTTCTCTGACTGCTCTATATCCAGGGTGGGTGGGGGGAGGATGAGTTGGGAAGAGGACCAATAAGGAGGACCAGGGCAATGGAGGCTCTGGGACCCCTCTCCCACTTCCACCACTTTCATGGGTTTTCCATATTGGGATTCTGCATAAGATCTTACTGGGAAGAAGTGTTGTGATGCTAATAAATGCATAACAGCGTTTGGAGGTAGAGCTTGGCCTGGGTGTAGGGCCCTGGCTGGTTGTACTGACTCTGGGGCCTGAATCTCATCAATAAAAAGGAACACAAATTATTAATGCTTCCTGCTCTTATTGAGGAGTAGGGTTCCGATATTGGCCTCTTCACCATTTCTCCCTGGCTACAGGCTGGGTTTTGGCCAGGGATCAAATGCCTTGGCAAAAGCTAGGACAGAGCTGTTAATAGCATTGCTACAGATGTTAAATGGCTGTGGAATCCACTTCCTTGCCCAAGGGCCTGGGCGCTTGCTATGTGGTACGTGCAACAGGGTGGGAAAGGAATCTCTGCTGACTCTGAACACCTCCATGATCCTCCCCCAGACCCAGTAGTATCTTAAGTTTTCCCAGAGGACCTTCTGGTCTGCCTTTGGAAAGGTGACAGCCCGCCCTGGGAGACTGTGGAACAGGGGAAGGATGTAGCATGGAACAGAGGCGGTGTGGAAGTCTGGAGTCCCTGCAGACCTGGGGTTAAGCCCCAGCTCCGTTGTTTAGCTAGCTCTTAAGCAACTATGTGTGCTTGGTGCTATGTCAGACCTTGTCGGGGACAAAAAGGGATTTGGAATCCTGTTGGGGAGAAACAAGTCCTAACTTGTTTGAATGGTAAGATAGTTCTCTTACTCTCCTTATCTTCTCCCCCAAAACAAGCCAGAGAGAACCCCAGGAATTGGGAAGGAAAACCTGGGCACAGTATCCCTCACTGTTCAGGAAGGTTGGGAGGGGACAAAGGCTTTTGGTAGAGTAATTAGTTCAAAATTATATTAACAGGAGAAATAGTAGCCCTGGTGATGGGTTTTGGCAGGAAGAGTATCCTTGCAGTTTGAGATGTGTCTGATATGTTTAGATATTTGGGGAAAGAATAAACTGCAAACTGCAATAGTGGAATCCAAAGTCCTTCTGTTACCGGGGGTCCTTGCTCCCAGAACTCCCAAAATGGTGGTGGGATGCTCCCAAGATGGTGGCAAGCCTCTTGTCCTCTGACCTGAGGTTCTTGGCCCCAAGGAATGGAATCTTGGGCCATGCGATGAGTGTTATAGTTCTATTAGAAGCCATGGGTCACGGAAGAGAACTGTGGAACCCAGCGACTAGTGTTTGGCTAGATTAGAATGAACCCGGGCACTTAGCCATGCGGGAACAATGGCAACCCTTTAGCCCGATCTGGAGCGGCAATGGACGCCTCACTGGATCAGGAGCACAGCAGACACACTGCCGGATCCGGAGTGGTGGAAGTCAGCCGCGGGTCTGTGATGGTGGCAAACAGCAGTGGTGGATGGTGAGTGAAAGCTCAGCTTGAGTGGTAACAAACATGGACCAGAAAAGGGTGCAGTTGCAAGATTTAATAGAGTGAAAACAGAGCTCCCATACAATGGGAGGGGACCCAAAGAGGGTAGCCCTTGCTGGCTCCAATGCCTGGATTTATATCCTGATCATTGTCCCTCCCCTTGTGCTCTCAGGCAATAGATGATTGGCTATTTCTTTACCTCCTGTTTTTGCCTAATTAGCATTTTATTGAGCTCTCTTTACTATCTGATTGGTCAGGTGTGAGCTAAGTTGCAAGCCCCATGTTTAAAGGTGGATGTGGTCACCTTCCCAGCTAGGCTTAGGAATTCTCAGTCGGCCTAGGAAATCCAGCTAGTCCTGTCTCTCACTTCCTCCCACACAGGCACCCTGATGCCCCAGATACATACCCAGCAGTGCAAATTGGGGGCAGATTAGACCCATCTTTTACTCATCACAGGTAGCAGAGCTACATGATGCATGGAGGAAGGGAGTGGGTTCTAAAGTGGGTGGGTGGAGGGAGAGTAAGAATGGAGGGGCAACTTCAGGAAGTGGTTAAAAGGAACTAAAGAAAAAGAAAAAGCAGCTTAGGGAAGGAGGGCTTGCTCCGACAGAAGATCCCTTTGGGTCCCAGGGAATGTCTGTGTGCAGACTGAAGGCGTTATGGAAGCTTAGCCTTGGGGAAGTGAGAGAATCTTGAGGTGACCAGGAATGCCTCATGGAACAGGCAGGATTTGAGCCAAACCTTGAAGGACCAAGGTGGATGCAGCTGGTGAGGACATTTCCTGTGCAAGGCTAATGTTCATATGGCCCTTTTTAGGTTCAAGCCTCTCCTGCATTTTTCTTTCCCCTTTCCTCTGCCTTTCCCCCAAACAGGGCTGTTGAGCCCACAGCTTTTCTGGGGACGTGGCAGGGACCATGGACCCCTCTTCTTACCAACAAGAATGGAGAATTCACTCAAGACTGGGACTGTCCCTTTCTGGGGTTTGGAGGAAACACAAGCTGGCCTTGCTCAGTCCTGGGAGTGGGAGCAGTGGAAGGCATATTTCACATTTATGTGAATTATGACACAATTGTGTCGATGTGGAAGTGGGAGCCTGTTGACTCTAACAGCCCAGCTGTTCCTGTCTTCCGGACAGCAGTCAAAATATCTTCCGAGCAGAGGGGCGAACAGTCTGAAGTTCTAATGAGAGTCCTCTGGGATGTCATAGAAGAGCAGTATGTTATGGTAATGTGGCCCTGGGGTCCTCTGTGTTCCTTCCCCACACAATGCAGATGGGAACTACTAAGCTCAACTGTATTGGGAGTGATGTCCTAAATGTCACTATCTTGTGCTAGGAGTAAGTCCCGTATTTCTTAAGATTTAAGACCTGTATTACAGGAGGGTCATTTATTTGGGCCTCCCACTGCCTTACTTCCCTTACCCCTTATCTCCACCTTATCCTCATTATGAGGAAGTAGAAGCAAAAAAAAAAAAAAAAAAAAAGCCTCATTTCTTTCTGATAATGGCAAACTTTGCATATTTGTCCCCACCAAATCACAGGTTGAAATTTGATCCTAATATTGGAGGTGGGGCCTAATGAAAGGTATTTGGGTCATGGAGGTGGAACCCCTCAAAGTATAGATGAATGCCCACACCCAGGGGCAGGGGTGAGTGAGCTCTCACTCTGTTAGTTGCCTCCAGAGCTGGTTGTTAAAAACAGCCTGCCCCTCCACCCTTTGTTTCCCTCCCACCATGTGATCACTGCACACACTGGGTGCCCTTCACCTTCTGCCAGGAGAGGAAGCAGCCTGAGGCCTTCACCAGATGCCTGATCTTCCAGCCAGCAGAATCATGAACCAAATAAACCTGTTTTCTTTATAACTTTCCCAGTCTCAGGTATTCCTTTATAGTGAAACAAGATGGACTAAGACACTTGCTCTCCCCAGCCCCTCAGTCCTTTCCCTCTCTTCCTCTGATTCTCTGTGCAAGGCTCTTTCTCTCCACGGGGGCAGAAAAAGCCCCTCTAACTACCAGAGTTTTAAAGATGTGGCTCCTGAATCTGCTTTTGGCTCTTGGGTTTTTAAATTTTAATTACCTTTGAATGTCTCACCTTCTTCTCCTACCCACCTTTTGAATCCCATTACTTGTTTCTGGCATTGTAGAAGAGGTGTCTCACCAAATTAACTGCAAAGCAATGGAAAATGTAAATGTAGTATGAAAGATTATCAATCCCTCTTCTAAAACTAAAGTGTAGTAAAAAATGGGTTGTTTATTTGAAGTCCAATTCTTTTCTAATTAACAACAGAGCTGGTATATAGCTGCTTTGCTTCTGGTGACAGTCAATACGAGCAGCCAAACCTCTCACCAAAGTTCATGTTTGAAGTTTTACCATAAAGCAGTCAGTATGATTTTTTTTCGTAAGTGTACCAGAATTTTGTGAAATGAAAATAATCCTCTTCAAAGTTGTTGTCAACTTGTAAGTACTTTGCACATGCCAGCTGTGTGTTTAGAATTGATGATACAAAGGTTCTCCATCAAAGTTTCATCTGGTTCCATTCATAAACAATTGAAATATGTCAGAAAGTCCAGGGTTTCAGCATCAAAATTATATTTGCAAGATAGCGTCTTATTCTTGCAAGTGGCTTAAAAAGTCTTTATCAGATCACATGTCCCAACTTTCAGCTTCAGAAAGCGTCACCACGGTAACCATAACTTCCTCCCCAGGATGCTGCCATTAGGTGAAAGCAGTGATCACACTTCAGTATCAGTTTACACGTCACACAGGAAAAGCACATTCATCTTTCCACTGTTGCCCTCACATTGACCCAAAAGGTTTTTGCCTGCTTTACTCCAAGGACTCTTGACTGTTTCATGTGTGCAGATGAAACGTTGCTGTAACCAAAGGGTATTCAAAGAGTGAGCTATAGACTCTGAATAGGATTTTCAGAGAGGAGCTCAAAAGCATTCTGAATAATGGCAGCTTCACAAAAAGAGACCATGTCCCATGGGTTCCACTTGAAGGAGATGGCTGTTGGGTTGGGGGCTGAGCAGACATCTTTCCCTGGCTTTGTGTACCTATGTGAAGAGCTATCCCCTAGAGTAACATTAATGACCATTCTTTATCTTCTCACTCCTCCCAGGAGGCAAGAGTAACTGAATCTGATGGTGAGTAAGGGAGAAGGACTGGGCTCTATTTTCAAATTTGCCAACCTGAAGATCTCTTGTTCTGTTCAGTGGGGAAGCCTGCATGGGTGGCTCCTATATATTTGGAGATAAAGTATTAGCAAACCCTCTTGGCCACAGATTTAAAACCTCATGGTCAAAGATATTGGCAATATTTTGAATTCTATCTATGTGACTCCTGTGTATTTCTCTCATTGGATTTTAATCTTTGGGTGAAGAAGAAAGAGGTATTATTTATTAGCCCTCTAAATCTCCATCAACTATGTTCATTTGGATGTATAAATTTCTGTTGCCTTTATTATGAGACCACATTCCTTGCTTTACAGTTATGCCTGGCATAGTAAAAAGTAAGGAGCCACAAGAAAGAAGTCTTCTTTTGCCCTATCCCTTTACTTAATTAGCTTTGAAAATTCTTGCAGAAGATATGGAAAAAAAAAGGAAAATGCCTATTCCTTGCTTGTGGAATGGGGCTGTGAGTAACTCTACCTGTCCCTTGCAAGAGGGTAATTTTCACATGGTGGGTTATTTTTAGAATTGATGGAAACAAAGAGCTTTTTGCTGCAATTCTTATTTTCCCCTATATCATAAGCTCCTAAAGGGTAGGACCACGTTGTTCAATGTGATTGTACCTTCTTTCACTGTGGGATGTGTTGCTATTTCTTTTTGTCTCCTCACTGAGACTCAGGTTTAGCTGTTGGAGAACCTTAAGTGGGGTATTCTGGAAAGAGGCCAAAGGATCTCTACCCCTGAGGGCCAGTGAGGGCTGAACTCTGGGAAGAATCCCTGTCTTCCTGTCTTCCAACCCTAGGAGGTGGGAGGACTCAGCCCACCTGTCCTTGGTGGCTGAGAAGAACCCTAGACAGATAAAGAATTCCTTCTGGTCGGATGCATGTATTTGTGTGGGAGAAGGGTGTCCCATGCACATGGAACTCTACCAAGAGCTACAGGTTCTAATCAGGGCATTCTGTAGCTGGGTCTCCAGGCTCTCAGCAGGCACACAATGGAGAGAGTCCCACCAGTGTCTCCCACTGAGTTCATAAGATTTCTCCCTATTCATCCTGGTGCCTGTCAGCACCAATAGCTGCTTAGATGAGAAAATAGGGATAAATTGAAGATCAAAGTACAGGGATAGCATCATGTTGTGAAGTCACCATCTTTCCAGAATTCTCTTGACTCCAACTTATCCAGACCAGATAACGGGCCCTTGCTTGCTTTCAGGAAGCAAATAATATTGTGGTTTATAGAAATTACTTTGGAAACCCCAGGGCACTTGAGAGTATGTTCAGTCTCAGTGGGGGATGGAGAGAATTCAAGACCTCCAGCAAGGGCTGATTTGAATTACTATGCAACACAATCTGACCCCCCTTTTTAAAAAATTATACTTTAAGTTCTAGGGTACATGTGCACAACGTGCAGGTTTGTTACATATGTATACATGTGCCATGCTGGTGTACTGCACCCATTAACTCATCATTTACATTAGGTATATCTCCTAATGCTATCCCTCCCCCTTCCCGCCACCCAACGACAGGCCCCAGTGTGCGATGTTCCCCTTCCTGTGTCCAAGTGTTCGCATTGTTCAATTCCTACCTATGAGAGAGAACATGCAGTGTTTGGTTTTCTGTCCTTGCGATATTTCACTGAGAATGATGGTTTCCAGCTTCATCCATGTCCCTACAAAGGACATGAACTCATCTTTTTTTACAGCTGCATAGTATTCCATGGTGTGTTTGTGCCACATTTTCTTAATCCAGTCCATCATTGATGGACATTTTTGGGTTGGTTCCAAGTCTTTGCTATTGTGAATAGTGCCCCAATAAACATATGTGTGCATGTGTCTTTATAGCAGCATGATTTATAATCCTTTGGGTATATACCCAGTAATGGGATGGCTGGGTCAAATGGTATTTCTAGTTCTAGATCCTTGAGGAATCTCCACACTGTCTTCCACAATGGTTGAACTAGTTTACAGTCCCACCAACAGTGTAAAAGTGTTCCTATTTCTCCACATCCTCTCCAGCACCTGTTGTTTGCTGACTTTTTAATGATCACCATTCTAACTGGTGTGAGATGGTATCTCATTGTGGTTTTGATTTGCATTTCTCTGATGGCCAGTGATGGTGAGCATTTTTTCATGTGTCTGTTGGCTGCATAAATGTCTTCTTTTGAAAAGTGTCTGTTCATATCCTTCGCCCACTTTTTGATGGGGTTGTTTGTTTTTTTCTTGTAAGTTTGTTTGAGTTCTTTGTAGATTCTGGATATTAGCCCTTTGTCAGATGAGTAGATTGCAAAAATTTTCTCCCATTCTGTAGGTTGCCTGTTCACTCTGATGGTAGTTTCTTTTGCTGTGCAGAAGCTCTTTAGTTTAATGAGATCCCATTTGTCAATTTTGACTTTTGTTGCCATTGCTTTTGGTGTTTTAGACATGAAGTCCTTGCCCATGCCTATGTCCTGAATGGTATTGCCTAGGTTTTCTTCTAGCGTTTTTATGGTTTTAGGTCTAACATTTAAGTCTTTAATCCATCTTGAATTAATTTTTTGCATAAGGTGTAAGGAAGGGGTCCAGTTTCAGCTTTCTACATATGGCTAGCCAGTTTTCCCAACACCATTTATTAAATAGGGAATCCTTTCCCCATTTCTTGTTTTTGTCAGGTTTGTCAAAGATCAGATGGTTGTAGGTGTGTGGTATCATTTCTGAGGGCTCTGTTCTGTTCCATTGATCTATATCTCTGTTTTGGTACCAGTACCACGCTGTTTTGGTTACTGTAGCCTTGTAGTATAGTTTGAAGTCAGGTAGCGTGATGCCTCCAGCTTTGTTCTTTTGGCTTAGGATTGTCTTGGCAATGTGGGCTCTTTTTTGGTTCCATATGAACTTTAAAGAACTTCAATTCTGTGAAGAAAATCATTGGTAGCTTGATGGGGATGGCATTGAATCGATAAATTACCTTGGGCTTTATGGCCATTTTCACAATATTGATTCTTCCTATCCATGAGCATGGAGTGTTCTTCTATTTGTTTGTGTCCTCTTTTATTTCATTGAGCAGTGGTTTGTAGTTCTCCTTGAAGAGGTCCTTCACATCCCTTGTAAGCTGGATTCATAGGTATTTGATTCTCTTTGAAGCAATTGTGAATGGCAGTTCACTCATGATTTGGCTCTCTGTTTGTCTGTTATTGGTGTATAAGAATGCTTGTGATTTTTGCACGTTGATTTTGTATCCTGAGACTTTGCTGAAGTTGCCTATCAGCTTAAGGAGATTTTGGGCTGAGACAATGGGATTTTCTAAATATACAATCATGTCATCTGCAAACAGGGACAATTTGACTTCCTCTTTTCCTAATTGAATACCCTTTGTTTCTTTCTCCTGCCTGATTGCCCTGGCCAGAACTTCCAACACTATGTTGAATAGGAATGGTGAAAGAGGGCATCCCTGTCTTGTGCCCGTTTTCAAAGGGAAAGCTTCCAGTTTTTGCCCATTCAGTATGATATTGGCTGTGGGTTTGTCATAAATAGCTCTTATTATTTTGAGATATGTCACATCAATACCAAATTTATTGAGAGTTTTTAGCATGAAAGGCTGTTGGATTTTGTCAAAGGCCTTTTCTGCATCTATTGAGATAATCATGTAGTTTTGGTCTTTGGTTCTGTTTATATGCTGGATTACATTTATCAATTTGTGTATGTTGAACCAATCCACTGGAAGAACGGGTATCAGTGATTGAAGATCAAATGAATGAAATGAAGTGAGAAGACAAGAGAAAAAAGAGTAAAAAGAAACAAACAAAGCCTCCAAGAAATATGGAACTATGTGAAAAGACCAAATCTACGTCTGATTGGTGTACCTGAAAGTGATGGGGAGAATGGAACTAACTTGGTAAACAGTCTGCAGGATATTATGTGGGAGAACTTCCCCAACCTAGCAAGGCAGGCCAACATTCAAATTCAGAAAATACAGAGAATGCCACAAAGTTACTCCTTGAGAAGAGCAACTCCAAGACACATAATTGTCTGATTCACCAAAGTTGAAATGAAGGAAAAAATGTTAAGGGCAGCAAGAAAGATCGGGTCACCCACAAAGGGAAGCCCATCAGACTAACAGCTGATCTCTCGGCAGAAATCTACAAGCCAGAAGAGAGTGGGGGCCAATATTCAACATTCTTAAAGAAAAGAATTTTCAACCCAGAATTTCATATCCAGCCAAACTAAGCTTCATAAATGAAGGAGAAATAAAATCCTTAAGCAAATGCCAAGAGATTTTTGTCACCACCAGGCCTGCCTTACAAGAGCTCCTGAAGGAAGCACTAAACATGGAAAGGAACAACCAGTACCAGCCACTGCAAAAACAAACCAAAATGTAAAGACCACCAATGCTAGGAAGAAACTGCATCAACTAACGAGCAAAATAACCAGCTAACATCATAATGACAGGATCAAATTCACACATAACGATATTAACCTTAAATGTAAATGGGCTAAATGCTCCAATTAAAAGACACAAGCTGGCAAATTGGATAAAGAGTCAAGACCCATCCGTGTGCTGTATTCAGGAGACCCATCTCATGTGCAGAGACGCACATAGGCTCAAAATAAAGGGATGGAGGAAGATCTACCAAGAAAATGGAGAACAAAAAAAGGCAGGGATTGCAATCCTAGTCTCTGATAAAACAGACTTTAAACCAACAAAGATCAAAAGAGACAAAGAAGGCCATTACATAATGGTAAAGGGATCATTTCAACAAGAAGAGCTAACTGTCCTAAGTATATATGCACCCAATACAGGAGCACCCAGATTGGTAAAGGAAGTCCTTAGAGACTTACAAAGAGACTTAGACTCCCACACAATAATAATGGGAGACTTTAACACCCCACTGTCAACATTAGACCGGTCAACAAGACAAAAAGTTAACAAGGATTTCCAGGAATTGAACTCAGCTCTGCACCAAGCAGACCTAATAGACATCTACAGAACTCTCCACCCCAAATCAACAGAATATACATTCTTCTCAGCACCACATTGCACTTATTCCAAAATTGACCACATAGTTGGAAGTAAAGCACTCCTCAGCAAATGTAAAAGAACAGAAATGATAACAAACTGTCTCTCAGACCACAGTGCAATCAAACTAGAACTCAGGATTAAGAAACCTTATTTTTCTTAACCTGGTAATTTGTTCAGGTTTCTCCTTGTATTGGTAGCCTTATGAATATCTTCTTATCTAATTCACTTTAATTTCTCTTTGGGCTTTCTCCACCCAGCTCTTTGTGTCTGGTTTCCTTGCCTCTGGTCCTTTTGGTTTCTGGGCTTGGGTTTGAATCTCATCTTTCCTGTTCTGTGTTTATTGTCCCTCTAGTTCTTGTCTTGTAATTGCCTTCCTGCCCACTGCACAGAAAAAACTAATTTGCTGTCTCTACTGCAACATGGTGTTGCAGTAGAGAAAGAGTTCAATGAACACTGAGCTAGCCAAACAGAAGGACTGGAGTTATTACTCAAATTAGTCTCCCTAAGAACTCAGAGGCTAGGGTTTTTGTGAAACATTTGGCAGTCAGGAGGCTAGGGAATGGGTGCTGCTGATTGGTTGAGGATGAAATCACAGGGGTGTGGAAAATGGTCCTCGTGTGCTGAGTCTACCTCTGTGTGGGGCCACAGGACCAGTTGAGTCATAAGTCATAGGTCTGGGTGGGGTTTGTCAGTTGACAGAATGTAAAAGTCTGAAAAACATCTCAACAGACCAGTCTCAAGTTCTACAATAGTGATGTTATCTACAGGAACAATTGGGGAAGTCACAAATCTTGTGACCTCTGGCCACAAGACCCTTGAGCAGTAAGGGGTTATAGAAACCACATCTTTATTTGAGTAGAATTCAAACGCAATTTTCCTCCCATAATCTTAATCTTGTGGCTTTTCATTAGTTTTATATACAGGTTTTGGTCCCTGAACAGTGTTGGGGGATAGTTTTAGGGAGGGATTGTTTTCATTCTTGCTTCAAGTTTAAAGTGTAAACTAATTTTCTTCCATGGTTAGCTTGGCCTATGCCCAGGAATGAATGAGGACAGCCAGCTTGTGAGGCCAGAAGCAAGGTGGAGTCAGCCATGCTAGACTTCCCTCACTGTCATAATCTTTGAGAAGGGGTTTCAGTCTCGAGTAGGGAGTGCTCTCTGTAGAACCCAATCCCAGCCCTGGACCCTTGGATGGTGGGTCTCTGGAGATGGTGGAGTTCAAACAAGGGCTCTGATATCAGATGTGATAGAACCTGGAAACTGATGGGGCAAGGAGGTTGGTGAATACTGAGTACTCCTTTCTTATTGATAGGCCTGGACTTGAGTGGCCACATCCTGCACCACATTTCCAGAGTGAGTTTGGTGATAATTGTTTCTGAACACCCCAGATGGCTCCAGTATTTTCGCAGCATTCACAAAGTTACACATACTTCTTAAAACAAAGTTAATTTTCCTTTTGAGAACAGAGCAATACACTGTAAAACAAGATGAGCAAGAAAAGAAATGAGCTTGTCAAACAAATTGGAGACAACTTCTGTAAGATTTCTTTCTGTCCTGCTGTCCTTGTGTATATGCATGTGGAAATTAGGCCAAAAGAAGCTTAAACAGGGAAAAGGATTTTAATAGTAGAGAAGCCTTGCCTCTTGATCTTTTATTTTCTCCCTCCTCAAATACCAAAATCAGACCCATTGCTCTGGTTGTTTAATTCCTGTTTCTAGGACACAGAAGGGAATCCAGAGTTTTATAACTGTAAGAAAATTAGGAGGGATTTGATTCAAACCCCTCATTTTATACATGAGGTAACTAAGGATCAATTGGTGAGGTGACCAGCCAAGGCTGCACAGTCAGTTGGTGGCAGGTGTGGAACTTGATGCCAATTACTTGACTACCCAACTAGTTCCCTGTCCGCTTAGCCCTCACTGCCAGGGGAGGGAAAGGAGGCCAGGGAATTGGAAGAGATGAGGTCCCAGTGTTCCTCCTCTCAGCTTCACACCGAGGAGGGTGCTGGCTGGAGGCTGGAAGACAGGAGCATGCTGGCAATGTGTTAAAGTATGGCATGGTGCTTTTAAATGTTAAGCTTAGGTCAGCTTGTTGAGAAAGATGCAGAATCCATATCTAGATGTTCACCAAATTCCTCTAAATTGTGCAATATAAGGTGTGTAAGTCATGTATTTAAAACAGTATCCAAAACTTCACAGGAGCAGTTATGAAATATTTTGTTTTACTGGCAATGGGACAAAAAATAATTGGGCATTAAATCAAAGAAATGGGGAAAAGGGAGCTGCAAATCAAGGGAAATGGTGGAAAATTAGGTCTTAGTGGAGAGAAATGTGTACGTATGAACTGCCTGATGTTTCTGGGAAAGAAATATGGTCCTGTAAATCTTCCCTTTAACCCTTTAAATTCGAGGGCTGTGCTGTGCTTGTCTGACTGCCAGTGTCTGGGGTGATGACACCTGTCAGTGGGAGAACTGGCATCTCCCTGTTTCATATTGTCAGAAATGTGGTGCGATGATTTAGACACAGTTCTGTTTTAAACAGTAGTTTGAAATCCATGCTGTGACCATATTCCTAGGACTAGCATAATGTCCTCATTTCTCTTGCCTTTGACTGGGCGGAGGGTGACTTCAGTCTGATGGCAGCTGAGACCAGGGAAGAAGAGGACATGAAGCCCTTTGCTGGAGGGCACTAGGGCCCTGCTGATGTGCCACCTGGCTTCATTAAATCACACTGAAAGCATGCCTTATTATCTGTCTACTATGTACATAATTCCTATGAATTATAAATTAAAAAATAAATAATAAACACCTTTTTAATTGCATATTCTCTTTTTCTCTTGTCAATTAAAGTGAACTTGCAAAGCTGCTTAACACAAAAAGCTACACAGACATCAACTCTTGTTAGATGTGGTACAAGCCGTTATACTGATTTTCCCATAGCTGCGAGGATTAATCACAGATAATCATCACAAAAGGATCACACCCATATAAATAATATAAAAATAGCAAAATGCCCAAAGTGGAACTACTGAGAATGAAGAAAGCCATTTAAAAATGGATAGCTCTGAGTTACCACTCAGGGAGCAAAGGAGAGGAAAGGGAGAGGAATCAACTCTGGCTTTTGCAGGAGCCCAGATCTTCTCTGATTAGAGTTTGAGACCAGAGAAGTGGGCCAGTGACTGGCCCTGGACGTAGAGAGCCTTTTAATACCTGGTTCTCTGTGTTTTTGTCAGAGAATGGCCTTTAATTCATATTGACTAAATGTGAATTAGATCATTAAATCTTAATAAAGATGAAGAATGTGCACAGCTTCTAAGAATGATGCTGGGAGAAATGATGTGAAGCTTCAGTTGAGAGTTCAGGTTAGACACAAAGAAGAACTTTTTTTTTTCTTTTAGCAAAGGCCAAACTTGATGACTAAAGAAAGCAAGAATCTATTTGCCTAGGAATTAAAAAAAATGAAAATCAGTTTTCTCAAATGACTTAGGCTGGGTCTGGGGTGGTGGTAGGGACAAGCCAGCATTTCTGATTTCCCCTTGTCTTGGGTTATGTTATATCTTCTGTCATTCTGGGGCATGTGGTGGCACTTAGATCAAGACCACAGACAAGGTCATCAAAGAAACAGCTGTGAAATATTGCCCGTGAGTGGCATTCTGTGGGCAGGATGTGGCAAGTAAAACCATGTGGTCATCTGTAATGTGATAGTTGCAATGAGAGGAGAGTTAGTAGGATGAGGCTGCAGCAAGGGAGAGCAAGCAGGGCAGGTCAGGGCCCTGCTCATTGCTCATCAGTGGGGATCTGACACCTATGAGCAAGGAGTGGACAATCTTCAATGCTGGGAAGCAGCATGAGACCTGACATGTAGGGGCTATATCCTAACCTGCCAGGAATTCCCATGAAATGCCAGGGGAGGGCTTCATTCACCCATCTTCTGGCTGAGATTCTCTCTTGCTGCACCTGCCTGAAGCCTTGGACAGGGGTCATATTACAGACTGCAGCTTTAAGGTTACTGGATTTGGTCAGAGGGAGACTCTTAATTTGTACCACATCCTGGATTATACTTCTGGTTTCTCTTTGAGTGGCACACACAAGGAGCAAGTGTGTGTGTCACAGGCTGAGGCAGGAAGAGGCATGAAAAGACCTCAAAAGGCTCATGGAAAAGTGGAATTAAAAGATAAAAAATATAAACAGTTTCTCAACATAAGCTCCATCAGTTCATGACACTTTTTAAAGCAATAATAATAGCCATTTAGTCCACCCCTAAGGAGCTAAGGGTCCTGGGAATTTATGTCAATGCAGTCTTTTTTACATTACTAATGGAAGAAAAATGGGTGCCCTTCAAAGATTTTTTTTAAGAATAGGAAACAAAAAGAAGCCAGGATAAGCCAAATCAGGACTGGAAGGTGGATGCCTAGTGATTTCCATAGAAACTCTCACAAAATTGCCCTTGTTTGATGAAAGAAATGAGCAGGTGCATTGTTGTAGTAGAGAAGGACTTGCTGGTGAAGCTTTCCTGGGTGTTTTTCTGATAAATCTTTGGCTAACTTTCTCAAAACACTCTCATAATAAGCAGATGTTATCATTCTTTGGCCTTTGTGTCCCAAAACAGTGTTGCCTTAACCTTTGCTCTTGACTGGTTCACTTTTGCTTTGACTGGACCTCCACCTGTTGGTAGCCGTTGCTTTGATTGTGCTTAGTCTTCAGGATTGTACTGGAAAAGCCACAGTTTGTCTCCTGTTACATTGCTTTGAATAAAAGCTTCAGAATCCTGATCCCACTTGCTTAAAATTTCCATTGAAAGCTTCGCTCATGTCTGCAGCTGATCAGAGCATAATTGTTTTGGCACTTATCGAGTGGAAAGTTCACTCACATTCAATTTTTCAGTTAGAATTGTGTAAGTTGTACTGAGATGGTTATGGTGTTGGCCACTGTGAATTGTTGGTCCTCTTCAATTAGGACACAAACAAGATTATTTTTGTCTCACAAAGTGATATGAATGCTTTGCCATTGTGAGCTTCATCTTCAACATTGTCTTGTCCCTTCTTAAAATGCACTATCCATTTGTAAACTGCTGATTTCTTTGGGGCATTGTCCCCGTACGCTTCGCAAAGCATCAGTGATTTCACCATTCCTTCACCCAAGCTTCACCATCAATTTGATATTTGTTCTCGCTTCAATTTTTGCAGAATTTATGTTGTTCTGATAGGGGATCTTTTCAAACTGATGTCTTCTCCTTCTTAATGCCTCAAACTAGATTCTGTTCAGACATGTTATAACAAGTTAGTATGAGTTTATTTTGGTCCAATTTTAAAAAATCCATGCATAGTTTTTTCATAATGCACATTTTTCATGAATTTTTTAAAGAATCCTTGAATTTGTCTTTCCATCATGACTTCAAGGATTCATGAAAGGGTGCAAGTTTGAGGTCCTTTTTGAAACAAGAAGGACACTTGCTCTGGGCAAAGGTTCTGGGACCAAAGGTGCACCCTATGTAGAGAATGAAGGTCTTGACTTAACTGTGCCTAGAACCAGGTACGTGGTGCTAGGATTGGCAGGCTAAAGCTCACAGGGATCCATTTGAATATTGCTCTATCAGTATTTCAGGCTATCATCTGTATTTCCCCTGTGGGGAGTAAAATAAAATGGAGTTCAGGTGAGATCTCAGCAGGCTAACTGTATTGAGGTTTGAAATGCTTCTCTTTAGATCATTGATGAGAATTGTGTTTCTACTCAGCCTGAATTGACTCAGCATTTAAGTTTATAGGGCTGTTGAATCAGCTTCTTTCACCGACACTTGAAAGTGAAAATTTACAAAGGAGAAGGCTTTGCCCCTGCATCCTCATCCCATACACCTGAGAGTTTTTTTTTTTCACTTGCAGCCTATGTTGGGGGTTCCCCGCTATGCTGACTGGGACTGAGCCTCAGGGCAGCTGAGAGGGCCCTGTGATCACCCTGTGCACCAGAAAGCTGAGATAGGGCAGCTCCAGCTGTTCTGCACATTGATTTTCATTTTAACTTTCAGGTAGTTCTTCTTTTCCTCCTTCAAATCTCCTGGTTTGCTTTGCTTTGGAATTGTATGGCTGTCAGTCCTGAAAATGGCAAGACAAGGTGTCTGTAGGCTAATGAACAGCTGCAGGAAGATAATTAATGCTCTCCCACCTTCCTTGCAGGCTTTACCACCTCACCATGACACAGCCTGTAACATCTGTGCTTCCCAGAAGCTGAGCTGTAAAACACCCTTCCCTGCTCTTCACAAAACGACTATCAGATGGGCTGGCACCCACGTTAAGGGCAAAACTTACAAAACACTACAAAAGATGAGCTATGTTATTCCCAAGTCATAGATGTTGAGTCTTTCCATGAGAGAGGACCATAGAGCACTTGGCTTGGATGTGCCTAGCACCAGTACCTTGTGGATCGGGAGGTAAAGGGAGGGTGGAGATAAGCAATGCAATGAGGGAACTGCCTTGAGTCTTTTGTTTCAGGGCAGGTAGCTGAACCTGTAGGCTTTGGAACAGCCCAGAATTGCTTTGACAATTACCAGAGGGGAGGGCAGAGTCATCTCAGATTTCTTATTGTCTCATACAGGGGCAATATTCAAAAGAATAAACTCAACAACATGAACATCATTCAGAAGGGACATTGGTTGTAAGCACTTGTACAGCCATTTCAGTTCATGTACTGACTGCATATCAGACCTGTTCTCATGCTTTCTCATGATCCCTCTTCAATTGCAAACTTAATAATATTTATCTAGTACCTGCTTTATGCCAGAAATGGTTCTAGGTGCTTTAGATAATTTTGCACATGAAAGGTATGACTAGAATTCTTTCGATAGTGATGTTAATTTTTTTCTGGGTCGTGAATGCTAATTTGTGTGTGCTAGATATTAGCCCTATCTGCATCTGCAGCATCTCAGCCTCTTTTAGGTCTTGCCCACCCCACCCAACTATCTGGGTATTTCTGGGCATTCCTAGGGGGTGTCTTCTCAATGATCAAGAATGGTTTTCTCATGTGTATTTTCCTGATCCAGCCTCCTGATGGTGTCTTTTACCCACAGGCACTTGAGAGAGGTACCCTGCTGCTGCTTTCCTGACTAGGGTACTGTCTCCTGATGCTCCCACCTGCAAACTCTCCTGACATTACTGTGCTAATAAAGTGCATCAGGGATGTACTTTGTCCTCTGCACTCTGGTGCAGCATTGCTGTGCCTTGAGTATCAGAAATATCCTTGGGAAAACAGCTCCTTCACTTCTGCTTTGGCTCCTGCCTATATTAGGCAGGGTCCAACTGGATCTGTTGCACATAGGATCCTCTCTATTTCTTTACTTCCCTTATCTCTCCACTACAAGAGCCCCGACCCTCTCTCATTGTAGGGCACTTTCTTCTCATGCAAATCATTTCCTAATGATCGTATCTGGCAAATGTGGTGGGAGTGTCACCGGCCTCACCGAGGCCCTTTTTGGCCTTAGCCAAGATCACCCGGTATCAAGTAATTAAACAAATGTCAAGTCTCAAATTGCCTTGCCCAGGGGATGTGTACTGGTGTTAAGGGAGAAATAATGTGTCATTATGCAAATGTGGTCCAAATAAGTTTGAATCTGAGCAGAAAAAGACTCTTTTTACCAAATAGACTCTAAAACAACCCTTGCCCAGAATACTGAGCCTTCCCAGAGAATCTGCTACTCAGAGAAACCACAGAAATTGAGGGTGGGGGTTTTGTACCACAGGGTTATAGAGGCACAGTCAGCATTTTGCAGAGCTGAGAACAGCACCTTCCTAGAAACTGAGTCAGTTTTAACTCTCAACTGCATTCCAGCCCCAACCAAGCCATAGAGCCACAACCATGTGGGACCTGCTGAAGAAGGTCTAGTCAGGCCCAGGGTTAATCACCAATTCTTCAGAGAGGGACAGGAGAGGGACATCGGAATTCACTGCCTCTCCAGAGTGTTTCAGTGCTCACTAAATCCCTTTTTTTTTTTTTGACAGAGTTTCGCTCTTGCTGCCCAGGCTGGAGTGCAATGGAACCACCTTGGCTCACTGCAATCTCCGCCTCCTGGGTTCAAGTGATTCTCCTGCCTCAGCCTCGGGAGTAGCTGGGATTACAGGCACACACCACCAAGCCTGGCTAATGTTTTGTATTTTTAGTAGAGACAGAGTTTCACCATGTTGGCCAGGTTGGTCTCAAACTCCTGACCTCAGGTGATCCACTCACCTCGGCCTCCCAAAGTGCTGGGATTATGGGGGTGAGCCACCATGCCTGGCCTTAAATCCTTCTTTTTAACCTTCATAAATTCCCAACTTAAAAAACTCTTTAAATATTGTAAAAGTACAGATATCTGACCAGAGAGGGTACTTTCTGACTCAGGATTTAGCCTCTGATGCCTAGAGTTGGCAAAGTCATTACCTATTACAAGATTTAATTGCTTCTGAATGTGCCAAGTGTTCCCCCTTCATTATCTAATTTAACTTTCTTCCTTCATCTATGGATTCCATTCAACTTGAGCTTGGCATATGAGCTCTTTATGATAACTGGTGTAGGGTAAAATGGAATAAAAGGCAAGCCTTGGCCCTCATACTGCTCACAGTCTAGTGGGAGAAATAGACAAGTAAGTGGCATAGGGTGTGATAGCTATAACACAGGAGTGTGCTAGATGCAAAGTGAGCCCACGGAAGAGATCCTGAAGCCAGATTTGGCAGCAGTGGGTGAGGGGTGGGAATAAGGAAGGCTTCAGAGTGGACGTGACTCCAGACCTGAGTCTGGAATATTCCTAAGCGTTACTTAAGTGAAAGGGATTCTCAGAGTAAACAACTCATATGTGAGTATGGAGGCTGGGAGAGCATGGCACATCTGAAGATCTGTGATTAACTGACTAGAGTTTAAAAACATGATGTGAGCATATCAGGGCTGTTATGAGACTTCTATGAAGAGAAGCCAGATCATGGAGGGCCTTGTACCTTAAGGAAATCATACTAAGGGGACGATAGCTTGTCCAAGAAGCAATGGGAAATCACTGGCAGATTTTAAGCCTGGGATTGACATGATCAGAATTGCTTTTTAGAATGCTCATTCAAGCTCCAAGTTTAATAGCAGTTGTATCATCATTCAGTGTTAGAGCTAAGGCAGAACTCTGTTTCTAAGGCAATATTGGAGACTCTGAGTACATGTCTGCAGTTTCCTGGTTTCTTCATGGTTTGCTGAAGAGCACAGAAGAGAAACACTGCCCCATTCATTGAAGTCCATGAGTGGACTCCCACATGTCTTATGGGATTAGCATCTGAGAGACTTTGGTTGACCAATTCTCAGTTCATATGCTCAAGCCAGCTCCACCATGGAGACCTTTGGATGTACCTAGTTTTGACAAAGTGAGTGATTGAAGAATAAAGTTGAAGAGCCTCAACTATTCTTAGAGAGCTATTTTAGTCTCGTCAGAAGACAATATGTTGACACAGATTGAAGTCACTGCTATGAGTGAGAGGAAAAGGTGGCTGCTGGTTGGCTTAAGGCAACTTCCCTGGCTGGTCAAGTGTTATTATTCTCAGCCTTATGGAATTCAACAGTTTTTATTATCCAGCACACCATTATTTGGACAGAAATAATACTTTTTCCACACTGTGTTATTTCTGGAAATTTGATGTGTTCCTCCACTGCTCTACCTGCCTGGAAGATGTTTTTCTAAAGTCAGGCTGAAGAAAACCTACATTGGCTGCTGAAAAGTGGATGCCTGCTATTCACAATGCAATTACCATGACAAGTATTTCTAATTGCCACTTCCTTTCCTGCAAGCTCTCCTTTTCTTCAGACATTGTGAATTTCTGGTAATCTTGGGTTATTATCACACTGAGCTGCTAACCTGAGTCTTGACACTCCTCCTGGAGACCCATGTCAGAAATAATTACAGCTCAAGTGAGGTGATTCTTCCTTTGTTATTAGCAGTTGCTGGTGTTGGTATAGAGCATTGATTAGCAATTTGGAACAACGCATTCCTTGAGCTTTGAAACACGTTTTGTTTCTTCTGTGCCTTGGAGGACAGCACACATTGCTCTTTGTTCTTGCCTCCCTTTGCCCTTGTTTCTGTCTGTGTATTTTGAGAAGTTTCCTTTCATGCTCCAGTGATTTATTAACTTCTAATGTTATTTTCTTCTGTCTCTTGTTTTTCAAACCATTTGCTGGTTCTGTAGATGAAGTAGAATTCACCTCTTGGAATTAACGCAGTATGTTGTTTTTGGAGTTCTGAGAACTGAGAAAGGAACATTTAGCACCCCATAACCCAGGTCTTAGCCAATAGAAGTAGAGAAGACAGGGAGGGATGAAGCTGGTTTAAAAAGGAAGAAGGGAGAGGTAGGGGCTGCTGCTTGCACAGATGCCTATTTCCAAGAAGCCCACTTATTTTCTTTTAGACAATCCCCTTCCCTTCTCATTACCACAAGGTCTGGGATTACTATGGGGTGGGAGTAGGGAGTGAAGTTTATATTGATAGCTCTGGAAGGGGCCTGCTCAGCTGTTGTTTCTGTCTGCTCTCAATGGTGAGTGTGCAAGCACATATGCTGCTCATTAGCTCATCCTTAAATGTCACCCCTGTTCTGAAGAGGCCCTCTTGCACGTGGCTGTGTGGAGTTAAAGGCTATATAAACATAGGACAACTCCTTATCAGAATTCCAAGTCTTATTTATTTATTGAATTCATTGAGCAAGGAAAGGCCAGTAAATAAGATATTTTGTTTTCCTCCTCTGGTTTTTTCTTCCTTAGATTCAGTTAAAGCCAGAATCTAGTCCCCAGGTATATTGTAGGCATTTCTGTGCTGTAATGTGGTTGCTGTGTCTTATTGAGACTATTCCATACTTTCATCTTTGGATAGATACAGATACTCTGACTCCCAAGTCTTTGAGAAGCCAGCTGCCCTTGAGTCCCCTTAGTAGTTGGACTTACTATACCATGGAAGTCTAGGATCTCAGTATTATAGCTTTATGTTACATAGAATTTATTTGCTCATTTATTCATCCACTCAATAAACATATATTAAAATACTTCATCAGAGTGGGTGAAAGTCTAGGGATTATAATATTTATTGATAATTTGTTGTGGTCCAGAAACCTACACACACATTATTGGAGTGGCTGTGTTGTATAAAGGATTTTAATATGGGCTTTGAGCTCAAACAGATTTTTCTGGAGTCCCAGTTCCAACAGTTAGTCTATGTGTGACTTAGACATGTCCACTAACTTCTCCAAGCCTCAACACACTTAGTGATAGTGGCAGGAGGCAGACAGGGGCAGGTCTCTGATGAAACTCAACCTTCAAACCAAAGACAGTTGAAAGCCTGAAAGCCAAGCTACAAGTCAAATCCATGGACCAGATTAAGAACCTCTCTTTCGTTTGGCATGCTTTCCTCTGATTGATACCCACCCTTCACCCACTTTACATATACCTACCATTCTCTAAATGTTTTTTTACACTGACGTGCCCACCTTTGATCAGTATCTTTGTTTTAGCTTTTTCCATACTCACAAACCAATCAGCATGTACTCCCCATTCTGAGCCCATAAAAGCCCTGGACCTAGCCACTCTGAGAGAGAGACCACCCAACTTCAGGTGGGGGACCACCCTCATGTCCCCTCTCCACTGAGAGCTGTTTTGTTACTCAATAAAACTCTTATCTGCCCTCCTTACCCTTTGTTTGTCAGCATAACCTTATTCTTCTTGGATGCAGGACAAGAACTCAGGACCCACCAAATGTGGGTACAAAGAAGGCCGTAATACCGTGGCCCTCCACCAGTGGAGGGCAGCCACCCCACATGATGGGAGGCAGCAGCAGGGCTAAGCCAGCCTCAGAGCTGTGGGCTAGAGTAGGGTGATGGGACTGACAGAGCTGTTAACACACTTCCGCCCACTGGGCTGCAGAGAGCAGGACTAAAAGAGCTATTAATACACTGTAACACCCCTCTGAGGCTTCAGGGTTGCAGGCTTCCCTGTTTGTGTGCCACTGCATTCCCCTCATCTGGACGCCGGAGTCCACCTTGGGAGTCACGTGCAACATGCCTGGTCCAGCTGCAAGCTCCACACAGAGCCTGCTCCTGTGCCGGCCCTTGGGGCAGTTGGCTGGATCCTGCACTCACTTGCCCACACACCCCATCCACCCAGGGGCTGAGTGCTCAGTTGCAGTGGCCACAGGATCCATGCCAGAGCATAAGAAAGTCATGGCCCAGTAGGCCAAGTAGGTGGGGCATCTCCTGCAGTGAATTGGGGGCTGAGTGAGGCCTGGGCAGCAGCATCACCAGCTGGAGGTCTCCAGTTGGCAAAGTGGCCGAGAAAAATCCTGCATCACTATCTGTGAAATAAGGATCATATTAGTTCCTATCTGGCAGGGTTGTTGATAGAAATAAATGACTTAATGCACATTAAGTGCTTGCATTTATTGCCACATCATAAATTTACCTTTTCCATTTTCCTTTTTAAATTTAATCTTCACAATGACCCTGAAAAATAGGTATGATTGTATCACCATTTGGTATAGAGAATCCAATGTTACAAATTCTGGAGACTTTATATCCTAGAATTTGGTACTTTAAGTAGCCACATCCACCTTACTGTTATATAGGTGAAGTCACTGGGGTGCAGAGAGGATGTGGAATCAGGACCACAACCCGGGTCCCCTGATTTCCAGGCCAGGCTTCCTTTGTTACTCAGCACTTCCCCTCACTTGCAATGCATTCCGTGGTTATGCAGAAAGAAGCTCTTTAAAACTGTCTGTAGATGCTTGTCACTTACTGATGATAGAATCAGCCCTCCCTTATTTGATGGTTGACTACACAGTTCATATTATCCAGACTATTTTTGTCTCCTTTCTCTCTGTGCACTTGGGGCCTTTCCATCCTCATTAACACCTCTACCAGAAAGGAAATGTAAAGGGAAAGAAAATTTAAGCCACTCAGCTCTGTTCCTTATTAGCAGCTCTTTTTAAAAGATTTGGGGGCTGGGCACCGTGGCTCATGCCTGTGATCTCAGCATTTTGGGAGGCTGAGGTGGATGGATCACTTGAGGACAGGAGTTTGAAACCAGCCTGGCCAACATGGTGAAATCCTGTCTCTATTAAAAATACAAAATTAGCCGAGTGTGATGGCCGGCACCAGCTACTTGGGAGACTGGGGTAGGAAAATCACTTGAACCCAGGAGGCGGATGTTGCAGTGAGCCGAGATCGTGCCATTGTACTCCAGCCTGGCTGACAAGACCAAAACTCCGTCCCCACCCCCCAAAAAAAATTTTGGTGGATGGGAAGGCTGGCTTTCAGCTACAGTGGGGTTTCAACTATAGCCAAGGATTTAAATTAACTGGGCTACCTTTCTTGCTGTTACCATGGATAAATGAGTCAATCATCTGAGCTCCTGGAGACCCCCTGTCCATCCAGCCAGTCGCTCTATACCCTCTGGCTCTCCCTTCTCCCTGCTTGTGCCCTCATTACTGACCCTCCACTGGGAGTTTCTTATTCACACTGGAAGTAGAGAGAATCCTCTCCAAGGTCACCCGGCCCTTGGCCATGTTTGTTGGGGCTACCATGCTGCATATGTGAGAGGAGCCCTGGATGTGAGCAAGATGATGGCCCTGGGTTGATGTGATTTGGAAAAATACAAATCTGGGAATAAAAACAGGTCAGACATTTTCTTTCTTTCTTGTTTCATTTTAAAACCTTGCTCTTTTACTAGCTACACTACATTCTCCTTAGAGAGTGCAAGCTTTCCTCTGGTCCTCAAGGCTTCCTGGTGCTTGTTATTTTGACTGCATTCAGCCTTGGCCTGGGCCACTGTTGTCAGAGGTGACCTTGCAGTTGAGCTCATGTTAACCCTGTCAAGTGGACCTCTTCCTGTTGATTTTTGATTGTGAAGGTGTCAGCAGAATGCAGTACCCAAATCATTGTGCTCTTTCAGCTTATTTCATTTCCTAAGTCGTCTTCCCAGTTTGTCATAGCTCTTGGACATTTACTTCAGTTTTTTATTACTTAAAGGGCTTCTCCTGTGGCCTGTCTTCCAGCAACCAAGTATGGGCTGAATTTTGATGGTGGATGTGATATTGGGCAGCCACTTGGGAACGGGGGATGGCAGCTCCACTGAATAGCCTCAGTTTTCTCATCTGTAAAATTATGAGGCTGCTCTAAATGACATCTGTTGTCCTTTTTGGCCCTAACTTTCTATGATTCTCTAAATACTTGTTTTACTCTTCTTATCTAAACAACCATGGACAGGCAGGAAATCAGGCAACCGACATGTAGTCTAATGTCTTCATTAATCATTGTTTCAAATGCTGTATCTCATTTTTCCTCATAGAACCTTCCATTAAAAGTCTTGGCAACATTGTGAGAAGAAATGAGATACCATCAGTAGAAGCTCTTTAAGCATTTCAGAAGAAAGCTGTTATTCTAAACCCAAGACATTATTACTATTAGGTTGGTGCAAAAGTTATTGCGGTTTTGCCATTACTTTCAATGGCAAAAACCACAGTAACTTTTGCACCGACCCAACGGTATTTTAAGATTCCTCCTAAGTAATACAAAAGTAGCTTTTTTATTTTTAGAAGCTGAAGGTAATGCTGTCGTAGAATTTAAGGACACTCTTCCTGCTGTATGTTTGGAGTTAGAAGTAATTGTTTTTGTAAATAAAAATTTTAAATAAAATGTTTGGAAGACTTTAGAAAATTAATTTTTTTTCATGAAGTGAGAAGATCAGACTGAGAAATGGAATGTGCTGGAGGGGAAAGTGTTCTAGACCAGCGTCGGGGTCCTAGGTTCAAGTCACAGCCCTGTCATAACTGGATGATAGGCCCTGGAGGGTAGGGCTCTGATGCCAACACTCAGCATAGCACCTGGATGGAATCCCTGGGGCCTGAGGGACTTCATAAATATCTAGTAATGAATAAAAAAAATAAATACTGGGTGACCTCGGGCACCTTTTTTAACTTCTTTGTGTCTTATTTTATTAACTCAGAAAATTCAGAGAGATTCTGAATTTTGAGAATTCTGTTTTTGAGGATTGGGCAGTGTAAAAAGAGATAACATCCTCCCTTTAACCTACCTGTGAGGCTGAGTGACAAAGGGAACTGGACCTTATTGTTGCTATTTGTCATTTATAAGGATGTGGAAAATCTCCAGGCATCCCCACTCCTGGTGTCCAGAAGCTGCTGGGAAAATCCGTCACAGACTAGAGGAAATTCCTACAGGGATTTCCCCTTTTCATCTGTTTATTTCTACATCATTATCCTCAACCCACAACAGGTAGAATTTATTCTGCTGAAAAGGCCTGAACCTTCATTTCTTTGGAAATCCTCTGCAAGCAACTACTTGAGACTGGGGTCCAAAGCTCTGTAGTGATGAGGAATATTTAAGAAGCTTTGTGAATACAGGTGGCCTTAGTGGGGATAACAAAACCTGGCAGGTTCTGATTTGCATCCTCATTCTCTCCCACCCAACTCCCTTCCCCTTAAAAAAGGGGTTCTTTTATTCAGCACTGTCCCCTGTTCCTACCAGGAATTTGAAACTAAATGGCATTTTTAATAATTTGAGGAAGAGAGAATTTGGGAGCAGGAAGATAAGGGAAGTGAGTTGATTGCCAGCAGTGGAGCTTTTGTAGTTAAGGCTTGGGCAGGGGTGGGGGAGCAGAAAAAGAAGAGAAGCAGTGCTGCTTTTTGTAGGCTTTCCACATCTCCTTTTCCTCCTACCAAAAGGCAGCACTGCTTGTTTTGAGGGGTGGAGAAGCGAGGGGCTCAGAGCTTGCTGTGCTGGGCATGTTTCCCTGGGAGGTGAGACCTGAAGCCAGTACCGTCTGTATTGGGGAATGGGGCTGAAGACCCTCTGGTGAGCAGTGAGGGTCCTCCTGGGTATGCTGTAAATGCACCTCCAGCTTTTCCCATTAGAAACATTTGAGTTACTCTGCATCCCGAGAACCACAAATGTACTGGAAAAAAGAAGTTAACAAACAGGTCCCTCACTTCAATTCTGGGAGACAGCCATGCTATATAAGCTTAACAAATATATTTTAAACTCTGCTGGGTTTCTGATTACAAAAGTCATGCTTGTTCATTGTAGAAAATATCAAAAAGCATCTAGAAGAAAATAAAAATCACCTAGAGCTCTCCTTCTCAGAGATAGCCACCATTAACATCCTGGTGTGTAGCTTGCCTGTCCACATACACATATGTTTCTAACAAACAGGATTCGAATAACTATATCATTTTTGTAATTTGCTTTTTTTAAAAAACTTAAGACATTCTGAACATTTTTTTGATATGTATTTAAATATTTGCTTTCCATATAATGCTTAGTGGATGCCACTCACTCTTAGCTGGCTCTTCATGGCTGCTGATGACGCTGAGAAGCTTGGGGCAGATATTTGTTCTTCTTCACCTGGAAGTTGTCTATGGTCTCTGCCTCCCTCTGCTTTGCTCTGTTTCTGAGAATGAAGAGCCCTTCCTCCATGCCAAGGCTAAGGCTTCAACCCTTGCTCTCGATCTCATTCCCTTTAAGAAGCTTGCTTGCCATTCCCTCCCATGTCCTGGCTTTCGTGTCCACGTTCACGTCTCCAGTTCAGGCCCTTGTTCTTCACACTTGGCAGAGCTTCACAAGAGCATCCTTCCTTGTCTTCTCCCCTCCTGTGTCTCTCCTCCGACCAGGATTTTACACATCAATGGCACATTAATCTTATTAATGGTCATGTTCTTTCCTCATTCAAAAACATTGAGTGTCTCCCCATGTCTGCCATGTCAAGGCCCCACCCTAGGCTTGCACACAGGGCCTTTTGCAATATGTCCTCATTTCCCATACATGGGAGGAAAATTTAATCCTCTTTTTCCCCCTTTTTCCCACCAAATCCAATTGATCAAAATCTCCTGTAGACTCTACTCTGCTCTTACCTTGCTGGTTCCTCCTCCTTTTCCCCAGCCTCTTTGCTTCTGCCTGGCTCCCACCCTCTTTATTTCTTATCTGAATTCCTACAAGAATCTTGTCCCTGGCTTTCCCACCTCCAGTTCTTCCCTCTCTGTGATGCTTTTCATGCTGCACATAGCAGGATTTTCTAAAAGAAAATATGACTATTGTATACTTCCTTAAGATATTTAATGGCTCTGCAGAGAATTTGGAAAAAGTCCTAATTTCCTAGCATAACCTAAAGGCTCTTCCTGATGTGAGTTCACCTTGGGTTTCCTTCTCACCTCCTTGATGTTGAGCTTGAGCCACACTAAGTGCCCCCAGCCCCTTGAATGCCGCGGAAGTGCTCTCCAATCTTGTACATGCTGTTTTACCTCCTTTATGTCTCCCCCTCCTTCTCTCCCTGAGAATCTGCTCCTGACTCTGGGTTAAATGTCCATTTTAAGGGCATCCACATCTTCTGGTACTTCTCTTTTCCTGGCTGCAATCATATTGCATTATAACTGCCCTTTTACTTGCCTGTTAGGTAAGAAGCCTTGAGGTCCTTGAGGGAAGAGTTGGTATTTTATTTGTCTTAATATATCCCCAACACCCAGTACAGGAGGTACAGCAGGTTAACTCAACCACTTTTGGTGTATAATGAATGAATAAGTATCTCAGTATTACATAAGAGTGTATCAAGGATTCAGATATGGAGAGAAGGGGGCAGTGGATACTTACTGTTCCTGGTTGGCAATCAGGCAGAAGTTTAATAAATAGTCAGTTGTAGCTAACATGCAATTCCCATGATTGCTCTGAGTCTTCCTCCTTCCATAAGTGCATGGGGCTATTTGTACAGACTCTTTTTCTGGGCTGTTTATATCAGTTTCTTTAGATGTCTGCGAATGCATTGTGGTTGAGGCACTGGGCTATTGCTCTGATGGCAGATTCCAGAGAGGAGGTCCAATGACTGGCGGCCTCAGTGGAGTCATGACTACCCCAGGACCACTTTGACCTTGACCCATGATTTGATAGTGATGGCAATGGCAGTGACCATGATGGTGATGATGGAAAAACACAAAAAAGTTTACTTGTGTCTGTGTCAAGCCTGGGCTGGGGATGTGAGTGCTGGTCGCATTGTTCTATAAGGGTCACAAGGCACATTCCTTGTCCATGAGGAGCTTGACGTGTCTCTGGTCCGAGTCACTAAATACTATCAAAGCTGCCTTCTGAGGGTCCCCCTACTTTCATTCCAGGCTTACTCCATGAAAACATTCAGATCGTGTGACTCCCTTACTTTTTAACCCCTCTAGCATCTTCCTTTGCATTTAGATTTGAGGTCTTTATAATGGTCTGTGAGGTCTTGCCATGATCAGGCTTCTGCCTTCCAATCCAGACTCCGGTCACCGTTTTCTCCTTCATTTGCTGCATTCCAGACACTTTAGTCTTCTTTCAGTTTCTCGAGTGCTCAGGTCTCTTTCTCACTTCTGCATCTCCTCTTGTGGTGCTCTTCCCTCTGCCTGGAATGCCTTCCCCTTGCCCTTTGCATGACTGATTGCTTTTGTTGTTTCAGGTCTTAGCTTGGGCTGCCCTGGACACCCTTTCTGGTGGGACCCTCCATGGCACTCCATCACTGCATATTTTTCACTTTCTTCATAGCATTTCTCACCAGCTGTAATTATGAATTCATCTTTTGATTTACTTGATTGCTACTTTTCAATCCTTACCAGTTGAATAATTTTGGGTAAATTACATAACCAACTTTCACCCCAACGTCTTCATCAAAAAAAGGAGATATTGAGAGGAATAAATGACAGCAATACATGTCAGTGCTATAACAATGCATAATGTTTAGTAAATGCTCCAAATGTTAGTGATTATCTTTGTTATTCAAGTTCTTTGAGAGGATGGCTGATATGTGTTGTGTTTACCTGTACCTACCACAACTGGTACATATTAACCAAACAGCTGATTTTTCTTGAGAGCTATCACTGTGTACCAGGTACTGTGCTAATCACTTAACATGTGTTAATTTATTTAGGCTTCCTAGCAGAGAGGCACAGAGAGAATACCCACATTGTCCAAGTCTGCATAGTGCAGATAGAATTTGAACCCATTCAGTTTTGCTCACAGTTGACGCTCTTTGCCAGGCTAAGTGCAAATGTTCATTGAATTCATGAATGGGAAGATTCCTCCTGAGCACTTCTGATTTTTCTCTTTGAAAGCATTCTCTTGCAGGATAGCAGGAGCATTGCCAGTTCTCTAGATCCATCTAGAATGCCTGGGTGCCCCCCATTTTGCCACACTTACCCTCCTTGAAAGGAAATGAAGCTTCCCTGACCCCCTGAAGACTGATAACCAAGCCCCAGCCCCCAGGGTGACCTTGATGCAATGGAGGCAATGGCCTCCTGCCTTTGTGCAGCAGGAGAGGTTTCAGACAAATATGCTGTTTGTGCTCCTAGCTGCATCTGCTGCCTGCAAACATCCTGCTACAAGGAATTCACTCAAGGCTGATTCTTCTTTTATTTTCCTTGACAAAAGGCAAGAACTGTGCAGGGAGGAAACCCTTTACTCTAAAAGGAATTGTTAAGTGTGGAGCCAGTCTTACTGTTCCACTGATCAATTTAAGGGGCCTGGGAGGCTGACAGTGGGTAAGGGGCTCTCCCTAAAAGCACCCAGGCTCTGAAGCCCCAATTTCCCTAGTGGTCCTGCTGTGAGCCCCTGACCTGAGATATATGAGGTGCTGAGAGAGATGGACTTTGCCTTCCGGCTGCCAGTGAAAGACGTCATCACACACAGGTCTATATTTTCATTTCCAGAGCCTGCTTCTCCTTTTTTACAGAGTATATTGAGGGCCTGTAGGGATTCCTTTGAGCATCCCTCCTTGTGATGAGCCCCACCTTTGAGGACTTGCCTGCAGTAGCTGCCCTCCTCCTCTATCCTCTGTCATTTTACCAAATATATCTGTGTGTATTAGGCATGCAATAAGAGTCTTCTAAATGAATGTATAACCCTCAGTGCCTCTCAAATGACCCCGAGCAAGTCTCCCCTGCAGGGAAGGGCATTCCAAAGAGAGGAGGTGGTGTGAACCAAAGCACAATATCAGGAAATTGTGTATGTAATTAGGAAATAGTGAGCTCATGCTTTTGATGGAAGATAGGGTAGAAGCAATGAAATGTGCGTTTATTCTCCTGATGCTCACTATGTCTATGCTTTATTCTTTGCTTTTCTCATCCTTGCTCTGTGTCCCAGGAGGCTGACTTCTCTATTTGGATCACCTGGGCCCCCTTGTCCTGAGGTTTCCTATTGGAATTGAACAATAGGAGGGATGGCAAGCCATTAGAGGATGGGAATAAAGAGAGATGGGTTCTTTATTCCCTTTCTTCTCATGGGCCTCCTCCCTATCCCCAGCTGGCTGAGGTTCCAGTGGAGGCTCCAGTTCTCTAGCAACACTTCAGTCTAGGCTCATGTTCCTCTAGCTCCAGATGTCATGGGGGTAATCTAGTGACATGGTTCCTACCTTTTGCTCCTTCAGACCTAGGGACAGTTAGGGCTTCTCCTTGGTTGCTGGTTCCTCCAAGTTTTACCTTCCCTTGATGGTTCCTTTAAATAGTCCCAATAAGTGAGTTCTTTGTAGTTGAATCCTTGAGTGTGTGTGCCATCTGGTTCCTGGTAAAAACCTGACCAATACAGAGAGCCCTGGAAGACTTTGCTAGTAAGACTGGATATAGCTAGGTTTTGGAGAAAATTGAGGACTAGGCCTAAAATTTTGTATTTTTTTTTTAAATTAGGCAACTTGAAAATCATTAGATGTTTCTGAACACGAGAAGGACTTGGGCGGATATATATGGCGGCAGTCAAAATAAAGAGCAGTGGATGCAGGAGATAAGGTAAAGGTAGAAGACGGATGGAAGTGGTAACTTACCAAGTATGTGAGGATGGAGAAGGAGCCTTTGAAGCTGGGTCTACGTCTCCAGGATGGGGCTCACTGAGAGAATAATGGTGCCACAAGCAGATATGGGAACGGGAGGGGAGGCACTGTTACATTTGGTTTGAGATGAGTTGAAAATGCCTCAAACCTTCCTCTATAAATTGTGGTCATGGCTGTCTGCCTCAGAGGGGCTGTGGTAGTATGAAATAGTTCATCAATCAGCCCCAAGCCTGTGATAACAGAAAATATCACACAAACATGCAGGCCTTCTGCAGAGTGGGGCTACTTAGTAATCATCCAGTACAGTCCTGGTCCTTCAGAGAGTTAATCCACAGTGGCCATCTGGGTTTACACATAACAATGAAATCTCAAGTCTTTTTTGTAGATGTAGTTTTTATTTAGATATGAATTGAGGCAGCAAAATATATCATAAGAGGGCATCTTGGGGAACAGAGGGCTACTTAGTTTGGAGAAGAGAAAGCTGAGAGGAAAAAAGAGGTTCGTTCTGTGCAACGCCAGGGGGCAGCTCTGAGAGAAGGGTGGGGTTAAGGGTTGGAGGTGGGCGGGGGGCGGAGGTCACCAGGAAGGTAAAATAGAGAAGAGCCTTCCAAGGATTGATTTACTCTGCCCATTGGTGGCATGAGCCCTTCACAGAATGGTGGGTACCTGCTCCTAAGGGAGATTAAACTTAGGCTAAATGCTTGCTGGTCACCAACTCTGCAAAAAGAGTTTCTGTGTTGTGTTGTAAATCGGGCTGAAGAAAATCACATCATATTCCATTTCCATGTGTTCCAGGCCAGTGATTCTATGAGCTCTCACCCTGTAAATACAGATGCAGAGGTGGACTGATGGCCACAAGGCTAAAACCAGCAGCTGTCCAGGTTCTTGGCCTTTCATTACAGGTATGTTCTAGAGAGAATTAACGGGGCAAAGAACAAACAAAAAATCTTTTGGGTCAGAAGTTGAATAACCTTATTTGTCCCTATTCTGCCACAATGGTTATCTTTATCTTCTTTAAATAATATCCTATTTCCTTTCAATTCAGATTAACAGTATGAATTTGATTTGTCAGCCACGTAGGGAATATGTAGAAGAGAGAACAAATATGCTTTGATTCCCTAGTGGTTCTACCAGCTGCGGAGTTTCAAAGATTTCTTTTTAAATCTGAATTGAAGATGGAATAAAGGAAATGTGCTATGATGAAAGCATGTCTGGAATGGAGAAAGGTGGCAAGTGAGGAATTTCTTGCTAAATGGGGCCAGAGAAATTTCTCTTTCTTTGGAGTAAATGGGTGTTAAAAAAATACACGCTTATTTAGAATCATAATACCTTGAAGGAGTTCAGAGATTTTTCTGCTATTATCTTCTATTTCACAAATAATACATAATATGTATAAATTGACTTTAAGTTTACAGAACAATTTATGTGCACTATCTCATTTTATCTTGTGAGGCAGGTATGGCAAGTAATACTCTTCCCAGTTACCAGAAGAGCAAACTGAGATTAAGAGAGGTCAGTCTTCCTCTTCAAGGTCATGCAGATGATAAGGGGATGATATGGTTTGGCCGTGTCCCCACCAAAATCTCATCTTGTAGTTCCCATAATCCCTATGTGTGGTTGGAGGGACCTGGTGGGAGGTAATTGAACCATGGGGGTGGTTCCCCCATGCTATTCTCATGATAGTGAGAGTAAGTTCTTATGAGATCTGATGGTTTTATAGGGGGCTTCCCCCTTCACTCAGGTCTCATTCTTCCCCTTCCTGCCACCTTGTGAAGAAAGATGTGTTTGTTTCCCCTTCCGCCATGATTATAAGCTTCCTGAGGCCTCCCCAGCCATGCTGAACTGTGAGTCAATTAAACCTTTTTCCTTTATGAATTACCCAGTCTCGGGTATGTCTTTATTAGCAGCGTGAGAATGGACTAATACAATGGATGGCCAAGTTTTGAACTTTAATCTTGCGGTCTTCCAAGACATGAGAAATTAAACTGTAAACTAACAGTTATTGCATACTTATCTCTTGTGTCAGACACTGGGTTAAGCAATTTTCATGGGTTAGATTATTCAATCTTTACAGTAATTCATATTTTCCAGATATGGAAACTGAGGATGCTCCTCTAGCCTTCTTGCTCTTCCAAAATAAACACTGCTGTTTGGTTTCAAGGCCACAAGATTAAATCTAGCAGCTGCCTAGGTTCTCAAGATCAGTGTAGGCTCCTTCTCTCTAACAGCAGTAAACAAAATGTCAGTAGTATTTAGATCAGGTGAGTACGTGCATGTGTGTGTGTGCAGGGAGTATGCGTGTGCCCAGAGCGCCACACTCTATCTTTAACTGCATGCTGGGCATCTATACTTGGTTCTACTCCCAGAAACTGGAATGCTCCATTTCTCAAACTAAACTCATTATCTTCTTCCCCAAACACCTCTTCATTTCGTATCTTGGACAGTGCCATCATTCTGGGTTAGCCCATACACCTGGTGTTGGTATTGAAGTCCTCTAGATTCCACTTTGTCAAAATTGTGCACAGCCATTCAGCCCTCTCCATTTTCTCCACCGTGCCTTGGGTCAGACCCACACCTCTTGGACTTTGGAAGCAGATATCTAATGGAGCCTCTATCCTTCTTCCGTTCCTACAGATTGTCTCAAATTATGTTTTTTTAGAAACATAAATCTTATCCAATTATTCTTTCTCCAAAACTTTCATGGGCTTCCTGTTATAGTCATTCATTCCACAGATGTTACTTGTCCAACCACTGAGTGCCAAACCCTATTCTAGGTGCCGAGCACACTGGAGTGAATAAAGCAGTTACAAAGCCCTGTCCTTGTGCAATTTAAAAAGTACACGTTCTTCAGCCTAGCATTCAAAGCCCTCTACAGATCGGTTCAGCTCATCCTCCTGGTTTTTGTCTTCTCTTCACTCCACCTGTGGGTAAGAGTCATATTTCCTGTAATCCAGTCGTAGTGAGCATGCTTGGTGTCCTTTCTAGACTGGCGCCTCATTTGATGGTTACCTCAACCTGGTATTCTCTCCTGAGTCTCTAGATTTCCTGTGACCCCACTTAGTTGCATCTTTTCAGTAAATTCTTTCTAGATCAAGCTCCTCCCCTAGCTCCTCTTTTCAGAATTAATCTCCCATTCACCTATACTGTGTGTACAATGTTTTTGTACATTTATGGTAACTTTCATTGTCTGCATTACTTATATATGTGTCTGTCTCCTCCGCAGACTGAGATCCTTGAGGAGAGAAACTATGTCTCTTTTGTACTCTTAGCACTTTGCTCAGTCCCTGGCACACAGTAGGTGACTAATATTAGCCACTGTGAAATGGCTAGATGCTGACTTTCTGGATAGTACCCCCGCTATCCCCCACTCCCACCATCATGTGTCTCCATCTTTTCAAAGCTCCTTAACGAGTTTACTTACACAAATAAATAAATTTTGCATAAGAGTGTCCAAGTTCAGGAGCATACTTTCAAGCCTCTAGATGGCAATATTACTGTGCTCAAAGTGAGGAGTTGTGAGCCAAGTTGGGAAATTGTATCAACCGCTTAGGGCACCTGCCTCTCTGTCTCTTCTTTCTCCCTCCCACCCTTCTACCCTCCCTTTCTCTTTTGTTTCTCTCCCTCCCTGTCTTCTACTCTCCCCTCCTCCCATCTCCATTTCTGTTCATCCATTAAATATCTTCCCAGATTTTTTTAAAACCCCAAGATGTAATTGTAGGACTGAGGAAAAGGTACAAGGTCTCCTGGAGAGCCTGCCTCCTCCCTCACACACTTTGTGTAGAGTTTTACATTTTAATATTTCTATTAAATTCCATTTACATTTTGTAGGTCTGGGTGAATTATGATATTTAGAGATGGGGAGTTAGGAAGCAGCTGTTTTTAGAAGCAGCTGAGGAAATAATCCAAAATGGCCTTACGACATGTCTGGCGTGTCCACATTCACCACACACCACTCCTGGACCTGTCATGGGTGTCCGGGGGTGAGAGGGACACTGGGCTTTGCCAGGAAGATCTGGACTGGACTAGTTGACCAGGTTTAGAGAGGGCCCGGGGCTGGATCCACAGGTGATGTTTCAATTCAAATCAGGGCAGAGGTGGGATTTCCTGGGAGCCCGAGTCAGAGGAGTTGGGCAGCAGGAGGGAGCCAGCGGTGGGGGTTTAGGGGGTCAGTGGGGAAGCCGCAGCAGAGCTCTGGGAAGGCAGGGGAATGCAGATGGGCTGCTCCTAGCTGCCCAACTGAAATCTCCACCTGCCTGTTTTTCTGTAATGCCCACTGCTCTAACAATTCAGCATTTCAAAGAGGGGATGGTGGAGGAGGGAAGTGGTGATTTAAGCATGAAAAATGTCATTTTGCCTCAGAGCAAACTGCCTTTCTATGGCCTGGCTCCTTTTGTGAGGTTTGGATTTAGGCACATCTGGAAGATCATTTGCCCAATACTAATAGGAAGGCTCACTGTGCTCGTTTGTTATGAGATGTAATGGGACTTACTCTCACTGTGAGAACGGCAGCCACCTAGTGCCACTGATTTCCATTTTTGTCACCATGAAAAACTCTCTTTCACATGTATGTGTGCACACACACACATGCACACATGCACACATACACACACACATGCATGCACACACACACATACACACACCTCACACCCACACATACACATTAAAGAACCCTTGGATTTCCACTTATACATTTCTCTTTGAGACAATTAAATCCATTCACTTTCCTCCAAACCCCATTCTTTATTATTTTCCTGCCTTAGGTTTAAGGTCATTTGGTTCAGAAGAGAGGCCCTTTCACTTGCATACATTTAATTAATCTTCCTCTTTCTTCCTGCCAAACTCCTCAAGATACTTTGCTTTCTAAATGTGGGCTGTATTTTTCTCCCCTTTCCCTTACAAGTAGCACGTGTTTATTATCTATAACTTTTGAGGGCCGTGCACTTATTATTCAGTATTTGAGTTCACTGTTGTTATTTGTAATTTTGAAAAAAATCCAGATACATCTGTAACAGAGGTTTAGTTTTGATTTTTCTGTCTCCTTATTAAACTATGCCTGTTTCTTTAAAAAATATCTTTAAAATTCTGTCCTAAATTCTTTGATTAGTGCCATTGATCTCTGTCACCTTTTGGGTATTTGGGGCCCACATATGAGGTACCATGTTTCCCCAAAACTGTAGCACTGTTGTCTCTTGGAGAGTGAGCCTCTTCTTTGTCCATACACTAAATATGGGGGAGACTGGACAGAAGCAGCTGTCAGATTGATTGGTCTGGAATATGGTCAAAGTCTTTACAATTCCTCAAAGCTCTTTGGATAAAATGGCATTTTTCATTTCTTTTTCTTGCCTTCTCAGATGGTTTCTCAAATGTGGTTCAAACTACATGTTCCTGGGATGTGGCTGGCACCCTCTGTAACTTCCTGCTGGGATTCTCATCCTTTCACAGGATTCCTTGCAATTTGGCCAGTGCTCTAGTGCCTCAGGCCCACTCTGGAACCGTGAGAAAACTCACAGCTGCCCAGTGTGAGGCACGCATGCAAGGCCTGCCTGCCGTGCCTCCCTCTGCCAAAGGCATTTTTAGCAATTTCCTAAAAATGTGGCTACAATGGAAAATGAAGCTGTTCAGGGGGAGAAGTGATGGCCCCGAAATGCATCCAACAGCCTGAGGTGTGGCTGTGGAAGAGGAATGTGTATGGCTTAGCAGTTGAGAGTGTGGGTTTCCAAGTCAGTCTGTTAGGTTCTCATACCCAGTCCGCCACTGTGTGACATTGGGAAGTCATTTCACCTCTCTAGGCCTGCTTTCTTTATAGAAAATAGGGATAGCCACAGTACTTGAAGGGATTATGCTGAGGATTGAATGAGATAATGCACATAAAGTTGTTAACACAGTGCCTGAATCATGCCGAGTATCCAGTGAATGTTATCTATGACCAAGATGATGAGTCTGAAGGATGGAAGGTACCTTAGAGATCATCGACCCATTCCTTCATCTTTCAGCTGAGCACAGGCCACTCAGCCAGTTGATGACAGCAGCTTCTGTTAGAAGGCAGACCTCTTTTTTTTTTTTTTTTTTTTTGAGACGGAGTCTCGCTCTGTCACCCAGGCTGGAGTGCAGTGGCACAATCCGGGCTCACTGCAACCTCTGCCTCCCAGGTTCAAGCGATTCTCCTGCCTCAGCCTCCTGAGTAGTTGGGATTACAGGCATGCGCCACCACACCCAGCTAATTTTTGTATTTTTAGTAGAGATGGGGTTTTACCATGTTGGTCAGGCTGGTCTCGAACTCCCAACCTCAGGTGATCTTCCTGCCTAAGCCTCCCAAAGTGCTGGGATTACAGGCATGAGCCTCCATGCCCAGCCAGAATGCAGGCCTGGTAACCCTTAACCCAGCATGCTTTCTCCCACGGTTGCAAGCCCTAGGCCTTCCATCCTATTCTGATGGTGGTAGTGGGTGGTGATGCAGTACTTATGATTACATAGCCAATCATTCATAAACTATTTATTGAGAAGATTCAATGACAAGCAATACACAGATCCTATATTCAGTGATCCTATTATGCTATAGTGGGAATAAAATGTGCACTGATAACTAAAAGTCAGAGTACTATAAACGATCATTAAGGATTTGTAAAAAGTGCCATGGAAGGCAGAGAAAAGAGGCTGCATATAGATGAATACTAAGATAACACTCAGCAAACATTTATAGTGCCCCTGTTATGTGCTAGGCACAATGGGGCATAGAAACTTCTTTTTTTTTTTTTTTTTTAGATGGAGTTGTGCTCTGTCGCCCAGGCTGGAGGGCAGTGGCGTGATCACAGCTCACTGCAACCTCTGCCTCCTGGGTTCAAGCGATTCTCCTGTCTCAGCCTCCTGAGTAGCTGGGACTACAGGCACGCACCACCACGCCTGGCTAATTTTTGTATTTTTAGTAGAGACAAGGTTTCACCGTGTTGGCCAGGCTGGTCTCGAACTCCTGACCTTGTGATCTGCCCACCTTGGCCTCGCAAAGTGCTGGGATTACAGGTGTGACCCACCGCGCCCACTGGGGCATAGAAACTTTAAGAGTAGGAACTATGTTTTACTTATCTTTGAATACCCAGCATGGTGCTTGGCAGGTGGTAAGTGGACAACCAATGTTTGCAGAGTGAATGAATAATGCAAGATCTCTATTTTCTATCATTACTCTAGAGGTCACCATGAGGACTAGCTGACAGTGGCACCGTCTCTGCATCTTTTTTCTGCTGCTTGTTGCTTTCCCAAGTTTTGTGCCTGTAGGTGCTCATAATGAATGGCAGCCCACAGAAGTTAACCCTGTGGCGGTCACCATGGTTGTTCTGACCTAGGAAGGACTCTGCTCTGAGGTGTCTGATATCTCCCAGGGGCCATTGTCTCCTTTCCATTCAAGGATGCCTGTCCTGCCTCGCCAGCCCACAGCACACAGCACTCTTTGCTATGCTAACCTGATCAACATTTCTATTATGTGGTGTTACTGCCCAGCTTGGCTGTTCTGTTATAAAGCAAGCTGAGAGGTGTGATCTGATTTCTGGTGGGTTCTGCTGTTTTGGCTGGAGGATGGAGAGGAACTGTGTGAGTAGATTTATTTCTCAAATAATCCTCTGCAGAAACCTGTGTTGGCTGTCTTGGTGGAACAAATGGATATCGTCAGTGTTATTGATCTGACCTTTTCCCCCTCTTCTTGTGGACGGTGTCTGTGTCCTCATTGCTGTCACTCTTGGGAGCACTGAGACAATTTAGAGCCATTTCTAAGAAACCCCTGCTCTTCCATTTGGCATTTTGGAGAAAGAAAAACACTTTTGACATGAATACAAAATAATCAGGTTGTAACACCCTAGACTCTGGTTGTGTGACACACTGGAGTCCATGGAAAGCAATTTGGTGGACACAGTTCTAAATAAACATTTCTGATGAAGTTTCCTTCTTTGCTGGAAATCTAGTTGACTGGTTGGGTTTTCAGGGATTTTTGGTGGTATAGAAAGAGAAACATTCTGATTTTTCCCCTTATTCTTCAGTGAGGGAACAATGTGACTCAGAGAACTCCTTAGTCTAGTACATGGGCTGCTGTGGTCAGTGGTGCTGTATGCTCCTCTTTGGGAGGGTGAGGGTGCAGGAAGGGGAAGGTGCTCAGAAGTGGCAGGCCCAGCTAGCATAGGCAGTTTCTAAAAGACAACTTTTATGTTGTTTGCTTTTTATTATAAATTACATGTATTCCTTAGGGAAAAATCAGGAAATCAGATAAACAAAATTAAGAAATAATTATTAAAACATCAGACCTAGCATGGCCACCTTTCAGCATCGGAGGACAGAAATGGCATTACTCTCTCTCCACCATTAATTAAAAATAAAATAAGTCTACTTTATGTTAACTGAAGTATAATCATGAAAATACCTTTATTCTATTTACAAGATGCATTTAAATATATTATTTTATTTAGTCTTACAATGAACATCTGAATTATGTTGTTACTAGCCTCATTTTTAAATTAAAAAAACCTCTTAGACTCAGAAACGTATAGTGAAGGTATAGTGACTTCTTCCAATTGAACAGCAGGTAAGTGGCAGATCTGGGACTTGAACTAAAGTCTTTAGAATGAAACTGCAATCTACTGGATTTCAGCAATCTCATCATTTTATGGGAGCCATGTGTATCAGCTGACTATTGTTACAACAATGCTGTGTAACAAACCACCTCAAAAGTCAGTGGCTCACAACAAGTATCTATGCTATCACATATGGGTCTACAGATTTGCTATAGTTAACTGATCAATCTGAGCCCACCTGGGAGGCTCTACTTCAGGCTTCAGATCTAATGGACTTGGCTTAAGGCTGTATTTTTGGTTCAGGTCTGTTCCATGTGTATTTGTTCTGAGGACCAGATAGAAGGCAGGCCCTTTTTATGACAGATCCGAGATAAACCAACCAAACACATTTAAAGCCCCTGATCCTGCCATGCCTGGTGACATTCTATTGACCAAAGCAAGTCACCTGGCCAAGCCCATGACATTAGGAAGGATATACTGCCCTCAATAGGAAGAAAGGTTTGTACAGCAATGCAAATTATTACAATCTGGCCTCTTATTCACTGTTCTTCTGCAAGCAAAATATACTTATCTTTATTCTAATACCCTTAAATGACTCATCCAATCCATTAAGCTAGGATCTTGAAATTACCCCAAATCCTGATATAACTCCTATTAACTGAGACACCTAGGAACTAAAGAGACAAGTTATTTGCTTTTCAATCACCCAACTTACAATGTTGAACAGACATAGGCAGAATACTCCCATTCAAAAAATGTGAATGGTAGACCCATTGCAGTCACTGGTCTACAGCAATTCTGAAATCCTGCTGTGCAAGTGTAGCCACGTTTCTGTGGGTATAGAATATTCTTTTACTAGATTAGGGGTTCACAACTGTAAAGAGCCAGTTAGTAAATATTTTGAACTTTGCAGGCCTAGTTCCTATTGCAACATTTCAACAAAAGCAGTGTAGACAATTTGCAAATGCATGGATGTGGCTGTGTTCCACTATAACTTTATTTACTAAATCGGGTGGCAAGCAGGGTTTGGCCTGTGGGCCATAGTTTGCTGAGCTCTGGATTAGGCCCTAGTTCTGCTCCCTAAGATGACTTACCAGTTCATTGTTCTCCATATCTTTTGGCTCCAACCTCCCGGAGATTCTTCCTTTTCCATCATCCACCATGCCTGGCCATCACTGAATAGAAGTTTACAGGATAGCCTTTCTTTCTGGCTATGCAACTTCTCGGTCTGTTTTCCGCTTATAAAAATTTGGGAGCCAGAGATCTTTTTACATCTCAAACAGTTACAGTCTCAGGTTGATGGCGTTTTACCAATATAGGTGCTTTAAAAGTTTTGTGAGTTTCCTATGTATATGATTTCAGTCAACTCCATGCAGCAAAAGTTACAACTATGATACATTTTGAGATATATCTCTCTCTTAAGACTTAATTTTGTCTATTTTGGTTATACCAAGCTTCTGTAGGAGCATGCCTTTTAGCTTTCTAGGAGTACTTTATTCAGCTGAAAAGAACAGCAAGGCACCCACTTCAGTTATTTTTAGAAGCTGTAAGAAAGGAGCTGACGGCCACCCCTTAATTTAGTCTTTGTCCTGAGACTGACAAAATAAGGTGAGAAAGTTTCACTTTTCAAACCCACAAGTTCTGGAATTTTGGGGCTTTCTCTAGTCTCTCTCAATTCTGCTGGCAAACTGGTCAATTCTTTTCAAAACTCGACTTTGTCTTACAATATCTTGTCCTGCTACTAACAGCTAGATTACACTATCAATATTCTGGCTTGACACTTTCTTGCCCAGTGCTTCAAGTCCATTAGGTACATTTTCTGTCTTTCAAATGATCACAGATGAGTTTTGCCAAGCACTTATCCAAATAACATGGGATGGCATCTTTCTGGCCTTCCACTACAGTTCCCTCACTATCTGCTGCCTAGTCCCCAAACCACAGTTCCATATTTTAGGTTTTTATTACAGTAGTACCCCACTTCTGATACCAATTTCTGTGGTAACCAGCTATTGCTACAGTAATGCTGCATAATAAACTATCTCAAAACTCAGTGACTTCCAACAACATGCACTTATGCTCACATTCACAGATCTGCTGGTGAATTGTTGTTCAACTGGTCTGGGATGGGTTCAGCAAATGGCCCTGATTTAGGTGGCACAAAGACTAGGATTGGCTGTAGGCCATGATTTGGCCTAAGGTCCACCCCATATGTATTTTCTTTCAGTCCAGGCTGAAAAGGGGTGGCAGCTACCTGGGGATCAGCTCTTCTTATAATATATTGCAGGAGCACTAGACCAGCTGAACCACACAACACATTTAAAGCTTCTGCTTGCATCATGTTCACTGACATTCCATTGGACAAAGCAAGTTACATGGCCAAGCCCAGTATCAGTGGAACAGGGAAGTATACTGAGTCCACGATGGTCAGCAGGGAAGGGAATGAATTTTTTTGCCAAACAAGAATGCAAATGATTACACTATGATTCATTTTTGAGATATTAATGTCAAAAAGAGAAGGAAAATAAATGGACATTTACCACATACCTTTCTCAATGGTTTTTCAACATATTTTTTATAACAACTCTATGACCAAGTTCTGGCTAATAGGATGCAGGTTCTGTGTGCTACTCTGAACTGGATCCATAAAGAAAATTGGCATGTTCTCCCATTGTCTCTTTCCACTTCCTGCTGGCTGGGGCATGACTATTAGGAGTTGAGAAGTCACTTGGAAGTTAGAAGTTTCAAATGGAAGCCGCATGTTGGTGATGGCAGGCTGCCTTCACAGCTCTGCACTATTATGTGGGAGAAAAACTCTTGTCACCTTTCTTATGTGTCTTTGTTACAGCAGCTTAGCCTGTACATAATACTGCTTCTAGATTGTTACACAATGGATGAAAATCCTTCTTATTTAAACCACTGCATTTTGGGTGGTGAGGGGAGGTCTTTGTTAAAGCAATTTAGTTTGTTCCTTAACAAATAGAGATTGTAATACTACTGTTTTGATGGTTGTAGCGATTAAATGAGATAATGTAAGAAAAAATCAGAACTTAGTATATTTTCTTAAGGAATAAGTTATAACAAAAATGATATACCATGTTATTAACAATTGATATATAAAATGTGTTTAGATTTTTATATTTAAATACATTTAATATTATATATAAAATACAATTAGTATAGCATAAAAATAATATTAATTCTTGTGAGTCAAATACCAGCCATATTCACTGCAGAATTGCTAGTTCTACTGAACTGTCAACACTAGTCCCCTGAAGAGCTCCTCTTTCTTCTGCCTCCATCTCCCTCAATGTAGTAGTTGCCTCTGTCATTTTCTTCTTCAGTTGTGGCCCAGTTCAACTTCAACTAGCTCATGCATAAATAGTTCTGAGAATAGTGATGACTTAGGTGTCTGAGTTGGAGAACACCAGCTTTGAGTGAGACTTGTTGTGGTTGAAACGTTTCGTTGGTTTCCCAAATAAAAGAGTAGGAGTGTTGTGTATTTTATAACCTTAGCACACATATTCTGGACTTTTAAAATATAGTTCAATCCCTGTCAGACCCTTCTTAAATGCATGCCATTTGGATTAAAGGAAACAGGGTAGAATATAGGTGGTTCAAGGAAAATTCATCACCATTTCTGGAAAAACAGCCCTACGTTTAACAACCTATGGACAGAAGATCAATAATATTTTCTATGCATTGGAAGAATAGTATATTTTCATTACATATTCAGAGTTTATAGAGAAATGTCAAGAGAATAGTATATTTTCACTACATATTCAGTGTTTATAAGAAGGTGGCTCTAGTGCCTCAAAGAAAATCTGCCCTTCCTTCCTTCAATAAGCATTTGTTGAGCAGCCTCACAAGCTAGGTACTTTGTTGTAGATACAGAAATGAATGAATTGTATTTTTTACTTGTAAGGAGCTCACTATCTAATAGTTGCAAGAAGGCAATATATGTAGTGCTTAAGAGAGTGGTCTCTGGAGTCGAGAGTCTAATTGGGTTCAAACCCTGGCTTTGATGCTTAGCAATCTTATGACCTTGGGCAATTTACTTAACTGCTTTGTGCCTCAGTTGCTTCTTCTGTCATATGGAGATAATAATAGTAATGCATTTTATAGGGTTGTTGTAAGCATTAAATAAGCTAATGCAAGTAAAGCACTTAGAACACTGTCTGGCACAGGTGAGGACCCATTATATCATTATATATTGGCCATGATTACCTATTAGACTGTTAGTTTCTGAGGGTGGGGCATCTTGTCTGCTTCATTCACTGCTGTACCTTTAGCAGCTAGATTAGGGCCTAGAACCAGTAGGCATTCAGTAAATATTTGTTGAATGAATGGATGATGAATACAATTACATTCAAGCTTTTTGTTCTTTCCTGACCCTCTACCCTCCAAAAAGAAGGATAATATTTATTGAGCACTTACAATGCTCCAGATTCAATGCTAAGTGATTTTATGTATTACTTCATTTGTTCCTGTACAAACTTTATGAGTTGGATGTAATCATCAGATTTTACAGATGTGGAAGAGAATCAGAGACATAAAGCAACTGGACTGAGGTTGCACAGATGCTTATTGGGAGATTTAGGATTTGAACACAGGATTTTCTTGCTCAGGTGCTTGTGCTTTTGAACTACTGCCCTCTCCTGCCTCCTGAAGGCCCCGTAGCTGGCACCATCAGGGCAGTCACATACACCAACGTCTGTTCCCTTGTACAGGTGCCATCTGCAGTGTGCAATGAGAGCTGGGCACTATGGGAAAGAACACATACTGAAACTTGCATTTAGCATCTTGACTGCTGTGTGTGCTTCACATGGCTGAGAAGTGGAGAGCAGGCTTTGGCTGAGTGCTGAATGGCTCATTGCCTTGGCTGCTCCTGTCTTCCTTCACATTCAGGAAACAGAAGGTGCAATCAAACTTTGAGTTAATGGGACTGTTCTATTCATTATTTACCCAGGGTAGTACTTTATCACAGGAGCTCCTAAGTGTTTGACAAAGAAAAGGCATCTTATTAGTGCCTGGGAGGTTATGGACTGGGCAGATGGTTTCTGTTTCCTTGTTTTCCTGGACAGAAACACAAATGTCTTGGGCAATGTGGCAGAAGCTTAAATTCTGAGGACTCCAGCATACAAGTTGGTTATCTCTTTCCCTATTCCCTCCCCTACTCTTTGTTAAATGTAAAATGAAACCCTTTCTAGCTTTCTAACAGCTTTCCTGCTGTTATGCAGGTGTTGTTGAGTTGGTATTTACATGCAGCACAGTCCTAAAGGGACAAGAGGGAGCAATAGTTTCTAGACGTACGCTGATATACATTCTTGACCTTGCAGCTGCCCCCCAACACCGGATGTGTTGGCTAAGTAGGTGGGGTGGGGGTGGGGTCTACAGGTGACCTGGCACCTTTGGTCCTTGGCTAGTGGTGTCTATATATAACAAGATGTCATATATAGTGTCAGAAGATTCTAGTTAATGTAGGTCTTCCATCTCTAGAAACCAGTGGCTGGAAGAACCATGACCTCACTAGTTAATAATATCCCTCATGTTGGATGGAAAATAATAATAGCCACCATGAAAACAATAGATAACGTTTACTGAATGCTTCTGTATGCCTGTGTTAAGCTAAGTGCTTAATGTGCATTATTTAATTTAGGCATCTGAACAATCTTATGAGGTTTTCATGGAACAAAAATTAAACACTTGCTATGTGCTTCTCATTGTTTTAGGCACTTGGGATAGATTAGTGAACCAAACAATAGAAGAGAATAAATAGCAGACATAATAAGTGCATTATACGGAATGCTAGAATGTGATAAGCACTATGGAAAAAGAAAAAGCAGAGTGGGGAAAGAGATGTTTGGAGTAAGCACAGGGTAGGTAGAGTGGTCATGAAGAAGGTGATGTTGGATCAAAGACCTGAAGAGGTGAGCCATGCAGAGAGGTGGAGGTAAGAGCACAGCCAGTGCATGAGAGCATGCTGAGTGCTTTGAGGAGAAGCAGGGGTAGGGGAAGACTGTGGAGGGAATGGGGGAGTGGAGTAGGAGATGAGGTCAGAGAGGTCATGTGGGGGTGGATTGAGTGGGAATGCAATGGAGTCATTGGAGGGTTTTGAGGAAAAGATTGAGAAGATCTGATTAATTCTGGCTGTGGCAGAATAGTAGTTTATTTTTCCTACTTTATAGCCAAGGAAATTGGATTTAGATGGGTTAGGTAAACTGCCCAAGGTGACAGAGCTAGTAAGTGGCAGAAAAGGACATTCTTTTAGGTCTAGCTAACGTCAAATCCCATGCCCTTAAAAACTACACTGGATAACTATATTATCTATACGCCAAGGCATCCTTTCCTGCAAAGAGATGATTTTCACTGATTCCTCATAAGTCTTCCCTCTGCTATGCCTGCTTCTCTTTTCCCTGTCCAACCATGCTGGGAGGTGGTAATTTTTGTTCAATCTCATAAAAAGCTTTAATCTCTTGCTATCAGGGTATCCTCTTGCCTGGTTGTTTATTTGCAGATTCATCTCATACTAAGAGAGAATTCCTTGAGATTCTATCTGTCTTTTGTTACGCTACTAAAGGAATGGTGAGTGTGTGGCGATAGTGCTTCATGTCTGTGCCCACTAGAAGAATGATTCCAGGTATTGGACACCCTGATACCCTCTTCAGTGGCCTGGAGAGTTGATGGCCAAGGGATCATAGCCACTCAGTGGGAAATCAGCTGTATTTCATTCCTTTTCCCGAACTAGCACTTCTGTCTCAGTAGGGGCCCTGTTAATGAATCAATTAAGGAGGGTATTATTATTGGAAGCTGTTTTCAGACCAATTAAGACCTTTCGACATGTCAGTTGTGATAATAAAAGTGAGTTAAGTCTCCATTTTTCTTTATTAGGGTGTTTATTAGAAGATTGAAATGTTCATTAGGTGGAATAAAGCTATACATTCATCTTCTGCTCATCAGAAGCATAATGGAAACTCTATTGTACTCAGGGCTAACGTGGTGGCCTTTTCTTACAGAGAGCTGAGTTCTAACCTTGCTTTGGCTGCAGGTAAAAATAAATTTGTGAGAGTCACAGTTCTGGCTAGGGAATTTTCTTTTGCCTGACATGAGCCTGGAAATGTCTGCTTGCTTAGGAGTAAGATAGTGGGTCAATGTACGGAATATTGATGAGCCATGCATGAGAACTGGGGAGGGTGGAAGCTTGTGCCAGACCGTGTGATGAGCCCAGGGACTAAAATTACAGATTTTGAAACTTTATAATTTTTGGCCATAAACATATTCAAATATATACAAAAATATAAGAAGTAAATTATTAACATCCATATAGCCTTCTCCCAGCCTTAACAAATTTTAACATTTCCCCCAAATTTACTTCCATTTTTTTGGTTGATAAAACATTGTAGATTTAGTTGAAGCTTCTTATGTAGCCCTCCTTGACTTCATACCCACTACCCACCCTGCATTCTCAAGAGTTAATGATCCTCCTGAATTTTATATTTATCATCCCCTACAGGTTTTTATGCCATTACTCTACATATTCTCTGTGTGTATTTGTAAGAATATAAAGTAGTCTTTTGCTTGCTTCCAAACTTTGTATACGTTTTTATCATATGGCATATATCTTTTTGCATCTTGCTTTTATTCATGCAATATTTTGTTTTGGAGATTTATCCATGTTGACAAATGAAGGTTTATTTACTTTCCTTGTTGTATAGTGTTTCATTGTCTTCATATTTACCTCAAGGAATTTGTCCATTCTCCTGTTGGTGAACATGTTTACAATTTTTTCTGATTACAGATAATAACTGCAGTGAACATCCCTGTACATGTTTCCTTATGTACACTTGCAAGAGCTTCTCTACACTAGGGTTTCTCACATTAAAAAAGATAGAAATGCATTTTGCACTGCAACTTTTGCATGTGCACACACACACATATCCCACAAATGAAAGTTTACTGAAACGATACTTCTACATCCATGAAGAACTCTGATATCTGTTATATTCCGTCTATTCTGACTTATCCTATTCTATTTATTTCTTTTAATATTGCATTTCTTTTCAATTAAAAAATGCTGGTTGTGATTCACTAAATCAATTCACGATTCTATGGGTCACCGCATGCAGTTTTAAATGCACTATTCTGTGGTATATTGCCAAAAAGTGAGAATTTTGGTCGTCTTCGTTTTACTATTCATAAATTGTTTTCCTAAGTGGCATGCTCTTTATTTTTAATTTTTGGGTGTTTTGCTTTAGGTATAAAGCTTTAGGTGTCTGCTTTAAGTGATAATAATCATATTTAAAACAAATTCCAATCTGATATTCTCTGATGTTTTATTGAAATTTTAATCTGTATACACACCATGAGATATTTGGACTTATTTTGATATTTTTGTTTTGTGTTTTTATCATCCTTATCCCTTGCTTCTTTTATCTTTTTTCCTTCTTGCCTTCTGTTGATTGATAAATTTTCTATATTCCTACCATCAACTTCTTAGATTTTCCCTGCTGGTTTGGAGGATAAAGATTGTAGCACTAGTCTTTTATTGATAGCTTCCCCTACCCTTTAAAAAATTCACACTCCATTATAAATATTTGTAAGTTCAAATTGTTAAGTAGTTTTATCCTTCTTCTGAATGTGGACCTAGTGCCCTTTATCCGTTGAGCATAACTCTTGCATAGCTTCTTGTTATTGTCTAAAGTTTAGCTTTATTCTTTCTTTAAACATACAAAAGTTGTCAACTTTTATGTCAATAGCTAATTAAATTTATTGATTTCAATACTTTTCCGTTCTCAAATCTTATTTCTTGCATTCCATGTTTACCCTCTGAATTCACTTTTCTTCTTGTTGAAGTACATCCTTTTGCATATCTTTTACTTTGTCTTTTTGCAATGGAAAATTACCTTTATTTTGTCAGTATTGAACAGTATTTTAACAGGCTCTATAATTCTAGGTTGACATTTATTTTTCCTTAGCATTTAAAAGACATAACTCCATTGTCATCTGTCTTCTATGCTGGTGGTGGGAAATCTACAGTCATTTGAAATGCCAGTTTTTAATTTTTAAGGCAATCTGGCTTTTCTTTCTGGAAGCTTTTAAGCTTTTTTCTCCCTTTTCTGTCCCTTTTCTTCTTGATGGTCTGCAGATTCACCAGGAGTGTCAGATGTGGATTTGAATTTCTTTTTCCTGCTTAGTAGTCAGAGAATAGTCTTGATTTGATGAGTCTTGCATTATTAAATTTTGGAAAATTCTTAGTTTTCTATTCTCTTCTGGAACATCTCCCATTTTATTGGAAATCTTTCATTCTATTCTCTGTTTCTTAACTGCCTTTTAATGTATATTTTCTCTGTGATATATTCTAAGTGAATTTCTTAATACAAGTTTTCATATATGAATCATCCTTTTGAATGTCCATGTTAGTGTTTATACCATTATTTGAAATTTAAATTTAATGATCTCTCTCATTTATAAGGTTTTAAATTGGGACCTCTTCATTTCCACTCAGTTTCTGTAGTTTCATAATTTCTTGCCCTTTTAAAATAGAAACTGTGCCTTATTAGTCTCTTTGAGTTTTCTAAACATAATTCTTTCAAAGTCTTTGTCAGACTGTTTTATAAAATTAATTTAATCTGGGATGGATTTATGTTCCAATGGGTGATTCTGTTAACTGTTTTTCTTTTCTTTTTATTATTATTATTATACTTTAAGTTTTAGGGTACATGTGCACAATGTGCAGGTTAGTTACATATGTATACATGTGACATGCTGGTGCGCTGCACCTGCTAACTTGTCATCTAGCATTAGGTATATCTCCCAATGCCATCCCTCCCCCCTTCCTCCACCCCACAACAGTCCCCAGAGTGTGATGTTCCCCTTCTTGTGTCCATGTGTTCTCATTGTTCAATTCCCACCTATGAGTGAGAATATGTGGTGTTTGGTTTTTGGTTCTTGCGATAGTTTACTGAGAATGATGATTTCCAACTTCATCCATGTCCCCGCAAAGGACATGAACTCATCATTTTTTACGGCTGCATAGTATTCCATGGTGTATATGTGCCACATTTTCTTAATCCAGTCTATCATTGTTGGACATTTGGGTTGGTTCCAAGTCTTTGCTATTGTGACTAGTGCCACAATAAACATATGTGTGCATGTGTCTTTATAGCAGCATCATTTATGGTCCTTTGGGTATATACCCAGTAAGGGGATGGCTGGGTCAAATGGAATTTCTAGTTCTAGATCCCTGAGGAATCACCACACTGACTTCCACAAGGGTTGAACTAGTTTACAGTCCCACCAACAGTGTAAAAGTGTTCCTATTTCTCCACATCCTCTCCAGCACCTGTTGTTTCCTGACGTTTTAATGATTGCCATTCTAACTGGTGTGAGATGATATCTCATTGTGGTTTTCATTTGCATTTCTCTGATGGCCAGTGATGATGAGCATTTTTTCATGTGTTTTTTGGCTGCATAAATGTCTTCTTTTGAGAAGTGTCTGTTCATATCCTTTGCCCACTTTTTGATGGGGTTATTTGTTTTTTCCTTGTAAATTTGTTTGAGTTCATTGTAGATTCTGGATATTAGTCCTTTGTCAGATAAGCAGGTTGTGAAAATTTTCTCCCATTTTGTGGGTTGCCTGTTCACTCTGATGTTAGTTTCTTTTGCTGTGCAGAAGCTCTTTAGTTTAATTAGATCCCATTTGTCAATTTTGGCTTTTGTTGCCATTGCTTTTGGTGTTTTAGACATGAAGTCCTTGCCCATGCCTATGTCCTGAATGGTAATGCCTAGGTTTTCTTCTAGGGTTTTTATGGTTTTAGGTCTAACATTTAAGTCTTTAATCCATCTTGAATTGATTTTTGTATAAGGTGTAAAGAAGGGATGCAGTTTCAGCTTTCTACATATGGCTAGCCAGTTTTCCCAGCACCATTTATTAAATAGGGAATCCTTTCCCCATTGCTTGTTTTTCTCAGGTTTGTCAAAGATCAGATAGTTGTAGATATGCAGCGTTATTTCTGAGGGCTCTGTTCTGTTCCATTGATCTATATCTCTGTTTTGGTACCAGTACCATGCTGTTTTGGTTACTGTAGCCTTGTAGTATAGTTTGAAGTCAGGTAGCGTGATGCCTCCAGTTTTGTTCTTTTGGCTTAGGATTGACTTGGCAATGTGGGCTCTTTTTTGGTTCCATATGAACTTTAAAGTAGTTTTTTCCAATTCTGTGAAGAAAGTCATTGGTAGCTTGATGGGGATGGCATTGAATCGATAAATTACCTTGGGCTGTATGGCCATTTTCGTGATATTGATTCTTCCTACCCATGAGCATGGATTGTTCTTCCATTTGTTTGTATCCTCTTTTATTTCATTGAGCAGTGGTTTGTAGTTCTCCTTGAAGAGGTCCTTAACATCCTTTGTAAGGTGGATTCCTAGGTATTTTATTCTCTTTGAAGCAATTGTGAATGGGAGTTCACTCATGATTTGGCTCTCTGTTTGTCTGTTATTGTTGTATAAGAATGCTTGTGATTTTTGTACATTGATTTTGTATCCTGAGACTTTGCTGAAGTTGCTTATCAGCTGAAGGAGATTTTGGGCTGAGAAAATGGGGTTTTCTAGATATACAATCATGTCATTTGCAAACAGGGACAATTTGACTTCCTCTTTTCCTAATGGAATACCCTTTATTTCCTTCTCCTGCCTGATTGCCCTGGCCAGAACTTCCAACACTATGTTGAATTGGAGTGGTGAGAGAGGGCACCCCTGTCTTGTGCCAGTTTTCAAAGGGAATGCTTCCAGTTTTTGCCCATTCAGTATGATATTGGCTGTGGGTTTGTCGTAGATAGCTCTTATTATTTTGAGATACGTTCCATCAATACCTAATTTATTGAGAGTTTTTAGCATGAAAGTTTGTTGAATTTTGTTAAAGACCTTTTCTGCATCTATTGAGATAATCATGTGGTTTTTGTCTTTGGTTCTATTTATATGCTGAATTACATTTATTGATTTGTGTATATTGAACCAGCCTTCCATCCCAGGGATGAAGCCCACTTGATCATGGTGGATAAGCTTTTTGATGTGCTGCTGGATTCGTTTTGCCAGTACTTTATTGAGGATTTTTGCATCAGTGTTCATCAAGGATATTGGTCTAAAATTCTCTTTTTTGGTTGTGTCTCTGCCCAGCTTTGGTATCAGGATGATGCTGGCCTCATAAAATGAGTTAGGGAGGATTCCCTCTTTTCCTATTGATTGGAATAGTTTCAGAAGGCATGGCACCATTTCCTCCTTGTACCTCTGGTAGAATTCGGCTGTGAATCCATCTGGTCCTGGACTCTTTTTTGTTGGTAAGCTATTGATTATTGCCACAATTTCAGCTCCTGTTATTGGTCTATTCAGAGATTCAACATCTTCCTGGTTTAGTCTTGGGAGAGTGTATGTGTTGAGGAATTTATCCATTTCTTCTCGATTTTCTAGTTTATTTGCGTAGACATGTTTGTAGTATTCTCTGATGGTAGTTTGTATTTCTGTGGGATCGGTGGTGATATCCCCTTTATCATTTTTTATTGCGTCTATTTGATTCTTCTCTCTTTTTTTCTTTATTAGTCTTGTTAGCAGTCTATCAATTTTGTTGAACCTTTCAAAAACCAGCTCCTGGATTCATTAATTTTTTGAAGGGTTTTTTGTGTCTCTATTTCCTTCAGTTCTGCTATGATTTTAGTTATTTCTTGCCTTCTGCTAGCTTTTGAATGTGTTTGCTCTTGCTTTTCTAGTTCTTTTAATTGTGATGTTAGGGTGTCAATTTTAGATCTTTCCCGCTTTCTCTTGTGGGCATTTAGTGCTATAAATTTCCCTCTACACACTGCTTTGAATGTGTCCCAGAGATTCTGGTATGTTGTGTCTTTGTTCTCGTTGGTTTCAAAGAACGTCTTTATTTCTGCCTTCATTTTGTTATGTACCCAGTAGTCATTCAGGAGCAGGTTGTTCAGTTTCCATGTAGTTGTGTGGTTTTGAGTGAGTTTCTTAATCCTGAGTTCTAGTTTGATTGCACTGTGGTCTGAGAGGTAGTTTGTTATAATTTCTGTTCTTTTACATTTGCCGAGGAGAGCTTTACTTCCAACTATGTGGTCAGTTTTGGAATAGGTGTGGTGTGGTGGTGAAAAAAATGTATATTCTGTTGATTTGGGGTGGAGAGTTCTGTAGATGTCTATTAGGTCCGCTTGGTGCAGAGCTGAGTTCAATTCCTGGGTATCCTTGTTAACTTTCTGTCTCGTGGATCTGTCTAATGTTGACAGTGGGGTGTTAAAATCTCCCATTATTAATGTGTGGGAGTCTAAATCTCTTTGTAGGTCACTCAGGACTTGCTTTATGAATCTGGGTGCTCCTGTATTGGGTGCATATATATTTAGGATAGTTAGCTCTTCTTGTTGAATTGATCCCTTTAGCATTATGTAATGGCCTTCTTTGTCTCTTTTGATCTTTGTTTGTTTAAAGTCTGTTTTATCAGAGACTAGGATTGCAACCCCTGCCTTTTTTTGTTTTCCCTTTGCTTGGTAGATCTTCCTCCATCCTTTTATTTTGAGCCTATGTGTGTCTCTGCATGTGAGATGGGTTTCCTGAATACAACACACTGATGGGTCTTGACTCTTTATCCAATTTGCCAGTCTGTGTCTTTTAATTGGAGCGTTTAGTCCATTTACATTTAAAGTTAATATTGTTATGTGTGAATTTGAACCTGTCATGATGATGTTAGCTAGTTATTTTGCTCGTTAGTTGATGCAGTTTCTTCCTAGTCTCGATGGTCTTTACATTTTGGCATGATTTGGCATCGTCTGGTACCGGTTGCTCCTTTCCATGTTTAGTGCTCCCTTCAGGAGCTCTTTTAGGGCAGGCCTGGTGGTGACAAAATCTCAGCATTTGCTTGTCTGTAAAGTATTTTATTTCTCCTTCATTTATGAAGCTTAGTTTAGCTGGATATGAAATTCTGGGTTGAAAATTCTTTTCTTTAAGAATGTTGAATATTGGCACCCACTCTCTTCTGGCTTGTAGGGTTTCTGCCGAGAGATCCGCTGTTAGTCTGATGGGCTTCCCTTTGTGGGTAACCTGACCTTTCTCTCTGGCTGCCCTTAACATTTTTTCCTTCATTTCAACTTTGGTGAATCTGACAATTATGTGTCTTGGAGTTGCTCTTCTCAAGGAGTATCTTTGTGGCGTTCTCTGTATTTCCTGAATCTGAATGTTGGCCTGCCTTGCTAGATTGGGGAAGTCCTCCTGGATAATATCCTGCAGAGTGTTTTCCAACTTGGTTCCATTCTCCCCATCACTTTCAGGTACACCAATCAGATGTAGATTTGGTCTTTTCACATAGTTCCATATTTCTTGAAGGCTTTGTTTGTTTCTTTTTATTCTTTTTCTCTAAACTTCCCTTCTCACTTCATTTCATTCATTTCATCTTCCATCGCTGATACCCTTTCTTCCAGTTGATCGCATCGGCTCCTGAGGCTTCTGCATTCTTCACGTAGTTCTTGAGCCTTGGCTTTCAGCTCCATCAGCTCCTTTAAGCACTTCTCTGTATTGGTTATTCTAGTTATACATTCTTCTAAATTTTTTTCAAAGTTTTAACTTCTTTGCCTTTGGTTTGAATTTCCTCCTGTAGCTCATAGTTTGATCGTCTGAAGCCTTCTTCTCTCAACTCTTCAAAGTCATTCTCCGTCCAGCTTTGTTCCATTGCTGGTGAGGAGCTGCGTTCCTTTGGAGGAGGAGAGGTGCTCTGCTTTTTAGAGTTTCCAGTTTTTCTGCTCTGTTTTTTCCCTGTCTTTGTGGTTGTATCTACTTTTGGTCTTTGATGATGGTGATGTACAGATGGGTTTTTGGTGTGGATGTCCTTTCTGTTTGTTAGTTTTCCTTCTAACAGACAGGACCCTCAGCTGCAGGTCTGTTGGAGTTTGCTAGAGGTCTACTCCAGACCCTGTTTCCCTGGGTATCAGCAGCGGTGTCTGCAGAACAGTGGTTTTTCGTGAACTGCGAGTGCTGCTGTCTGCTCGTTCCTCTGGAAGTTTTGTCTCAGAGGAGTACCCGGCCGTGTGAGGTGTCAGTCTGCCCCTACTGGGGGGTGCCTCCCAGTTAGGCTGCTCAGGGGTCAGGGGTCAGGGACCCACTTGAGGAGGCAGTCTGTCCGTTCTCAGATCTCCAGCTGCGTGCTGGGCGAACCACTGCTTTCTTCAAAGCTGTCAGACAGGGACATTTAAGTCTGCAGAGGTTACTGCTGTCTTTTGTTTGTCTTTGCCCTGCCCCCAGAGGTGGAGCCTACAGAGGGAGGCAGGAGTCCTTGAACTGTGGTGGGCTCCACCCAGTTGGAGCTTCCCTGCTGCTTTGTTTACCTAAGCAAGCCTGGGCAATGGCGGGCACCCCTCCCCCAGCCTCACTACCACCTTGCCATTTTATCTCAGACTGCTGTGCTAGCAATCAGCGAGACTCCGTGGGCGTAGGACCCTCTGAGCCATGTGCAGGATATAATCTCCTGGTGTGCCGTTTTTTAAGCCTGTTGGAAAAGCGCAGTATTCGGGTGGGAGTGACCCGATTTTCCAGATGCCGTCTGTCACCCCTTTCTTTGACTAGGAAAGGGAACTCCCTGACCCCTTGCGCTTCCCGAGTGAGGCAATGCCTCACCCTGCTTCGGCTCACTCACGGTGCGCTGCACCCACTGACCTGCTCCCACTGTCTGGCAATCCCTGGTGAGATGAACCCGGTACCTCAGATGGAAATGCAGAAATCACCCATCTTCTGCGTCGCTCATGCTGGGAGCTGTAGACCGGAGCTGTTCTTGTTCGGCCATCTGGGCTCCTCCTCCTAACTGTTTTTCTTAATATTAAATTTCTTCTTGTGTTTTGAAATTTTAGTGTACTGGCTAAATATTGGTGATTTCATCTCTCTCTCTCTCTCTCTCTCTCTGTATCTCCCTTTTCCCTTTACACATCTTCTGTAGCCAGTGGTTTTGTCATTTACCCCACCTTGTCCCTGGCACCCTTGGTTGAAACCATTTATGACTCTTGTTCTGAAGGGACATTAGTGATAGCACAGATCCAGTCACCAAGCCATGAACCACTGAGTTCATTTTTTGATGGAGAGAATGTGCCTGGGTCTTCTAGCTATTCTAGGCCTACAGTTTGTTAAAAGCTTGGCCATGGGTAGCTACGGCACAGGGAAATCTCCCTGCTAAGCTCCTGGCCTAAAGCAATAAACATTCATTTATTACTTTGTCTAGGTGGCCAACTTTCTGGCTACAATTCTTTGTATCTAGATTCAGAATCCAGCAGGCTGTGGCTTTAGCCCCACTCATTATTTTCTATTTCTATTATATTTCTGGCCCATAGAGCCCTTTATCTTATTGAGCCAACTTCTGCCTTTTTGTTTTTACTTTCTGTTTTTTATATTTTATCTCTCATTGCTAAATGCTTGGAGCAGAGAGTGCTACAAAGTGGACATTCCTTGTACATGCTTAATGGTCTCTATTCCCCCTTCTTCAAGGTCAGTTTTACAGAACAGTTTCTAGTATCCTCTTCTTTTTCTCCTATCACATTTAAGAACCAGACCTATTTTCAAATTAGTTCTGTACACATTAATCTCGTGCTCATTTCTTTATGCAGATATCTGGTGTGGGCTATATGCCACTTCTGAATGGTCTGGCCTGAGACTTTCAGGGTTCTATTGACTCATGTAGGTTGGTTTAGACATGTGAGCTCTGGAGTTCAACCTCCATCTGAATCCCCAGAATAACTGTTACCCGATGTATGATCTTGGGTAAGTTACATGAATCCCATGATTTAGTTTCCTCATGTGTAAAATAGAGATACTAATTGAACTGACCTCAAGAGTTTATTAAAAGGATTAAATGAGATAATGCCTATAAAGTGTTTAGTTGTTTCTTGACATGATAAGCATTCAATAAATGATGAATGCAATAATTATTCTTACATTTACAGATAAATCTGGACATAGTTATCAGGTTAGGAAGGCTGCTGGGGAATTATTCTGAATAAAATACAGGGGACAATAATGGGCCATTTTGAGGGCACCAATAGAGCGAGAAAAATTCAGGAAAGAGACCAGAAAGTAAAAAAGGGTGTCCTTTGATGAATTTGTATCCGAAATCTGTTATGGCTGTTAATAACTCTCCTAAAGTGAATGGCTCTTTCACATCCCAAATATAACAGCTAATAGGAAGAAGATGAGTTTCTAATTTTATTGAACCAAAACCTGAAGCTTAAATCCTATGGCAGCTAGGGTACACTAAAAAGAGCCCTGTTCTTGGTAAAGGCAGATCTGGGTTTGGTCTTGGCTCTGTCTCCCTGGATTAGTTGTGCCATTTCTTTAAGCTTTGGTTTCCTCATCTGTAATATGCAAATGGTAATTCTGCTTCTTAGGGTTGTACTGGGGATGAAGTGAGATAGTGTAAATACATTGATGCATCACAGGTACTGTGATGCATCACAGTGATTTTTTTAAAAAGAGAAAGGCAAAGGGATTTTATGACAAATGCTAAAACACTATCTCTCTGGATCTCAACCTCAGTCCACATTTGTGTAATTCTTCCTGGCAGGCTGGCTGACCTTCACTCTTCCCTGCCTTCATGGTTTCTGCAGGCAGGAAGCAGTAAAGGAACAGACTTTGTGAATTAATAAGGATGTCCTGTGGCAAAGGTGGTGAAGCCCCATTGCACACCTGTGTAGTAGGTACTGCTCTGAGGAGCAATGGCTTTTTGAAGTGCATACGGTTTTGAATTTAGAGATGGAATGATCCATTCTTAAGACTTAAGAGTTTGAGTGCTAGAGGCTGGGGCATGAGGCTAACCCTACTTTCTCCCTGTTTGTTTTTTTCCCTCTACCAATGTCAAACTCTCTTTGGGGCTTTTCAATACTGTTCCTTTTGGGATTATTTCTCACCCCTTCCCATAGACTCTGCTCAGTTTTCTCTTTCAAGGCTTCTCTTTCATTTACTTTGCATGAAGGAGTTAACACAGTGGGTAGGGAAAAGGGATAGACTGGGTTGTTTCTCAGAAGCAGCCATAAAGGGGACTCTTTCAAGCCCATTGAGTAGGCAGACTGCTAAGTTTTCATACATTTTTTCCCCTTTCCACTTTATTCCTGATTCAAGTGTGTACTCAATGCAGTATACCAGTCTGGTAACTTTAAATCAGTTATTTCCAATGGGGGTTTTGTGATTCTAATTCAACTCTAATCCTAGCTCTAAATTTCTCAGAATTTTCAACATAAATTCTTGCTAACTGTGAAAAGAATATTCTATGTAGCATTTTTAGGGTGGATGCTAGGCAAAGTTCATCATAGAGAATCAACATTGTTCAAACTTTGGGCACCATTTTAAAAGAGGGTTATTGAAGAATGCTGTTGTAGAAACCAAGACATTCACACCTATTCATTCAAGAGAGCAACTGTCAAAGTAAGTGGTTTCCCCAATTGGCTGCACATCAGAATATTTTGGGAACTTGTTTTAGCTTCAGATTCCTGGTCCCCACTCCAGATTTACTGTATCAGAATTTCTGGGGATGGGACCTGATAATTTGGATTTCCAACGTGGGGGCATTGAGCAGGGAACAGGTGATTCCCATTCAGTCTGCAGCTGGGAAATACTAGACGAAATGACTAAATGACCCTGACTAAATGACCCTGACTAAATGACCCTCACTAAATGACCCTTAATTCTGTGAGATTAAGTTGAGAATCTCACAGAATCTTAAATTTCTATTAACATTTTGAAACCTGGTAGTCTTTGCCCTCTTTCATTTTTTCCCAAGGGAAGACTGAGTTGGCTCATGTAATAGCTTGACTTCTCTCTGAAAGGCAAAGATCTTAAGTAAACACCACCTTTAAGCCAAAAACAAAAACAAGCCAAAACCAATGCATCCAAAGTTAGGCAAATCATGAGTAGAACTGGACTCTCACCCCAGTAAAGTGGGGGAGAAGATGATTGTTTGTTGAGGGCAGAGAAATATATGATGAATTTATTTCACATATTAGAACAGTTGTTAACCTGGCAGAGGATTAGAACTGCTCTCCAGAGCAATTAAGTCAGCATCTCTGGGGGCAGGGCCGAGGTGTTGGCATTTTCTTAAAGAGCATCCCCATGTGACTCTTATATGTAACTGGGTTGAGAACCACCACCACATTAGCGGCAAAGACGTGCTCCCAGGGGAAATGATAGATGGGAAGGTTGTTAGAGCAACACAAGTGAATCTCCCTGGCTGAGAATAGCAGCTCCTTTCTCATTTAAACAATCAAGCTTGGTGGCTTATTCTCTGGAATCTCTGAGGAGGCTGAGCAGGGACGCAGAGGGAGAAGGAATAAGATAACAGATTTGCACTTTCATTTGGAAGAAAGCTAGAAATGCCGGGTGGGCTCCTTCTAAGTTCCTAAAATGTGTTCCTGTCCTCATTCCCATGCTCACCCTCCAAACTACTAGAGTTGATGACTATTCATTTTAATCCTAACCTCAAAGAATCCAAAATAGGACAACAATGTTTATCATGACAATACTGTGGAGCTTTTATAATGAGGTTGACCTGTGCAGAGGCGGACTGCAGGGAATCTTATTCTTACCTTTCAGGAAAGAAATAGGGAAGTTAAACAAAGCGTGGGAGAATAGGTGAAGAATGGGGCTGGGCTTCCTCGATCTTCCCCTGATCCTCAAACTCCCAAAGTATTTCTGGATTACACCAGTGAATCCAACATTTTAGAGCGTGAAGACCCCAATTTGACATCACAACTTTTGTGCCTCTCACACTGTAGTCATCTTATAATGACAAAATCTGTAAATACACCAAACTGTTATATGCATTTAAAGTATGTTATATGCTTGTGCAAAACAGATTTTTTTTTTTTTTTTTATTCAGAGACCTCTTACAATAATCCCAGGTGTTTTGGGCCCTCCTTCCATTCCTTCTTCCCTCTCTCTGCCTATCCCTCCCTTGCTCCTCTCCGTCCCTCCGAGATACCTTCTTTTTTTTTTCTAACTTAAAAAGAAATCTTCATAGTCAGGAGTTGTGCTGAGGTAAGGAATGCTCTCAAGCTTAATGAGTCCCAGATTCAGAAGATGCCACGTTATCCATATTGAGGAAAAACTGTATTCTAATCTTATCTTGGTGTCAAATGATCTCTCAGCTTTTGACTAGGAATTTAGCTTTGGGAACAGTAATTTCTGTTAAGTGTCCTCTTCCATGGGAACTGAAGTCAGGAATCACACCACAAGTCTTTAGCAAGAATATATGTGCTGAGTTTTCTGCCCTTGCTTCTATACAGTTCTCCACTGATGACAGCTCTACTCACCCATTTTAGCTGCTAACCCTATTTCTTCAGGAAGAAGCAGAAAGGACTTTCTACCTCCACCTCCCTTTCTTGGCTCAGCACAAGTGTCAGCTTACAGGATGAATAACTTCCAATGAGAGCAGCAGCACTGAGGAGAAGATCCTCAGGAGGAGTCCATAGCACCCTCATTTCCATTAACTCCATCTAAGCTGCAGCAAAGCAAAGCAGTGTGCTTGTTCTGACAATGCAACTTCAGCCTTGTCGTCTAAGTTGAAACAAGTTAGTCAGCCTCCATGCCCCTACCATATGGACATTCTGGAGTTTCTCTTTCCCTTCTCCCTCCACCTTCTCTCTCATGAACTCCACCGTACAAAGTCTGTGGCATACAGTTTTGTTCTTATTAAATGCTGCCTGCTGTTGTATTATGTGTTCTGCATATTGAGAGCAGAGGGTACATCCTCACAACTTTTTTATGTGGCCCAGTGCCCAGTGCAGGACGTAAGCAGTGCATGCTTACTGATGGAATGGGCTCCCCACCACTGCTCTGCCTTCTTCATTTCTCCTTTCCACCATTTGTTTCAGGTCTACAACAGCAGTCTGCTGGGAAAATGCTCATTTCTAGCAATGCTATTCCAACCCAAGTCAGAGAGGAATGCTTTGACTTGGACATAAAGACCTAGCTAAGGGGAAAACTTGACCAAGAAAACATTAACAACCAGTAGACTCACTGCCCCAAAACATGGTTTTCTGATCACAGGAGGGCTCCCGTGGGGGGCCCTGGATCTGCAGAAATTATGTGTTCCTTTTTGAAGGCACTGTGGGAAGGAAAGTGAGTTGAGGAAGTACTATGGGTTTGGGGAAGGCTGGCTCTTTAAATACCATGAAAGGCCTATCAGAAATGCCCAGAAGACTGAAGGCTGAACCAAAGCATCCCCTCCAAACTGGAGTTCCCTGAATGTGTCTCAGAAAGAAAGGCTGTGCTAGCAGGATTGGAGAGGGAGCAAAGATGCTAATGAAGCATGAACTGTCTGCTTTCAGCAGAGCCTTCTGGGCACCATGCCATCATCTCGCTTTCTTTTCTAGCCATTTATTTATTTATATTCTTAATTAATGGAAATTTCAACTCCCATTAGATCAGGAGGAGTCCGTAATAAACAGCTAGAGCATTAGGCAGGCAGGGCCACTGGGGAAGGGCACAGGCTCCTCATTCTACTCCTGGATTCCAGTCACATGGCTTGGGCATAGGGAGAGGAAATCCAAATGCTGGTTCTGTGTAAGAGAGCTGGGACACTTCGATGGTGGACCACCAACCTCTATGGTATCTGAGTTTCCTTTTCTTTAGGTAACATCGAGAAATTCCTTATGCTGGAATTAGGCAGCCCAGGTTTTAATCCTATCTGGCTGTGCAACCCCGGGCAAGTTGACCTACTTTTCTGTGTCTTATTCTCCTCTATTAAAGAAGGTAAAGTACCTATCTCAGGGGTGGTTGTGGGTCTTATAAGAGATAATGTTTGTGAAGCACTTGTCACAGCACCTGGTCCACAGTGGTGCTCACTGGAAGTTAGCTACTCTTACCATCATCAGGAACCCACGTGCACATATCAACACTGCTCTCCCTCAGGTGTCTCAAGCAGACCAGAGAAAGCTTCTAGGGAGCAGGGCTGGTGAGCATCCTCCTTCAGGAATATCCCAGGCACTCCACTTCTCTGGGATCTGGCACCTGATTTGTAGTTTGTTTTTGGGGTCATATGGGGTTTTTAAATCCATAGTCTTGAATCTCCAAGCCTACTGGAATCACTTATGAAACCTGAAAACCTCTGCTTGGTCATAATCTAGGAACTGGACGTTAACATAGAATTTAGGCACAGCCAAAAAGCCATTGATGAGCCAAGACATGGTAGAGTGATAAGAGCTGTAAGAAGTAAGCAATATCACATAGCTAGAGAAAAGCTCCCCAGCTCAGATCTAAAGGAAGGCTTTAGGGGGCTCCTAGACCATGAGGCCAAGCCCCATGGAGATGGGGCCAGGAGAGAGTGTGATTGGAGCTTCATGCTGAGGTTGCAACTTCTGGGTTTGGCTCCACCACACTCCACAACTGACTGGCTATAGGATCTAGGAACAAATCTCATAACCTTTCTATACCTAAGTTTCCTGACATGAAAAATCAGAATGATAATAACAGTGTTCTCCCCACAGAGTTGAAGAGAGGATGATGTGAGAAAATTTTTGAAGCGATTAATAGAATGTCTGCAAGTTCTCAGGAATGGTTAGCTGTTATGATTAGATCTGCTTTATTCATTCTTGTATATTGAATGCCTGCCACAGTGCCTGCTTATAATAAGGGCTCAAGAAATATTTGTTAAAAGATCAAATGGAGAATGTGAGATATGTGACAAGCCACTAACGTTTTGGGGCTTGGTATCCCTGATGGAGTGGGATTCTACTGGTTGGCATTGCATGCCACTTCCAGATCAAAATATTAGGATTCTGTGCCAGGTTCACTCATGCTTTCTGGGCCTGTTCCCCTGGGCCTGAGGGTGGTATGCTGTTTCACCTGAAAGAAGAAACTTCCCTCCCTCTTTCTTGAGAACTTGACACCATGTATTGACAAAGAACTAAGGTCTTGGGTAGTATTCAAGAGAAAAATTTAAAATGTTGTGTTTGAATCTTTTTGGGTAAGAAGGATCCACTGGTTATCTTGGATATGCTATTAGACTTCATTTCTAAAGAAAAGGGGTATCTTGAAAGGTGAGCAAGGCAGTAGTTTGCATTAAGAAATATTAAGTAGAGTACAATTGGGAGAGTATTGTTATCCCACCTGGTGAATCCACGCTTGCCCTCACCTTGAGTACCTCATTCACATTGAGGCTCCCAGGATTCATATGCCAGCCAACCTCAGGTAAGACACAGTAGAAACAGGAAAGGTCCTTGGAAGGGCAAAGCAGATGGATATGGGGGAAGAGGTGACTCCTGCATCAAGAAAGATGAAGTATTTCATTCTGAAAAAAGCAGAGGAGAGGGGTGAGCACTCTCCGAGGTGCTGAGTATAATGAATGGGGAGCAGCAAGCCAATTGCAGGCTCCCACTCGCCCTTGCCCCTAATGGAGAGAGAGGAGAGAGAGGCAGCACTCGACAAAATTAAAAGGGAACAAATTTAGAACTGATGAAAGAAAATGCTTTCCACACAATGTGTAATTAACCTATGAAGGAACCTAACCTGCTCGCTATTAACTGAGGCAAGTGGTTAGCTGGGCTTTCAGATGGTTGCAGGAAAAACAGCCGCTATGGTTGTTACCCTGGTTAAGGCTGCAGTTCCTGGGTAATCCATCCTCTGCTGTAAGACACAAAATGATGGCAAAATTGAGAAAAGGCACATCTCCTGGGATGAAAAAAAAAAAAAAGTGGAGATGAGATTGGGTATTTAGACAGAGAGGATATCAGCACTGCAAAAAGGCCCATAGAAATGATCCAGGGAAACTCTGAGATTTGTCTGAGGTCACACAGCCACTTAGTGAATGAGCCCAGAATCTTAGATTCCTGACTCTTCAGCCATTTCCATTTCCATTACGTGTGGCCCCCAAAAAGGTTTTGAAGGGGTGCAGTTAGTGCTGACTCATGTTTCTCCCTTGCTTTTCATTCTCTTCTCTACTTGCTGCAGAGTTAGAGGCAGTTGCCTCCTATTGAAGGGTATGGTTGGCATCTGGTCCCAGGAAAACGTCAGGACTGGTTGGTCTGGGGAGCTGTCGGGTGTGTTAGTTCTGGGAAGAAATTCTATCCCACTTTACATCTGTGTGATCTCGTCTACCACAAAGAACACACCAACAGTACAGAATAGAATAGAATAAAAGAAACTTGTTTTGTGGGGTGAAGTTAGGATTACTGGATTCAAATGTCATCTCACCACTTCTTAGGTGTATGACCTTGGGTACCTTGATCTCTCTGAATCTCTGTCTCATTATCTTACTACTACCTTCTTTATAGACATGTGACAGCTAAATGAGAATACAGAAAAGAATTTAGAATGCAGTGGTACACAGCAAACATTCAAAAACTGGCAGCTAAAATTATTATTAGGACTGGAATTAGCATGAACTGGACCTATTAGGACAAACTCTTGCTTTAATGTTTTTAGGTCTATCTATCTATCTATCTATCTATCTATCTATCTATCTATCTACCTATCCATCTATCTATCATCTTATTCTTTTATCCTCTCATTCACTCAACAAATACTTTTTGAACACCTTGTATGCACTATGTTAGGTCCAGGACATACAATGATGAATAAAATATTTTCCTGCCCTCCTACAGTTAACAATTAAGTGAAGACAATCATGCAAAAAGAAAAAAAATTCCCTGCAAAGCAATGTGACACACAGACTGAATTGGAAGTAGGCATCTAAAAGGTATTGTGGACTCACAGAAAAAGCTCTGGTTCATCAAACAAATATTTATTAAGCACTAGCTAAGGGCAAAGCACTGTGATAGACATTTGTCAAGTTACTTGTCAAGTAAATCCAACCTTTAGAAACAGTGAGATCTTGGAAAGACATTTTATACTTATTGGGAATCCCAGAAAACATTCCAAGAATCTGAGCTTGCACTGACAATGTAATCAAACATAGCTCCAAGTGAGCACTATTTATTACCAGAGAACATTTTGAATCACTCAAAAGTGGTTCAGAATGGCTTTTGTTGTCTTGGTGAAAGATGCTGGTCAAGAAGCCTCAGAAAATAATCAAGAAAGACCCTGGAAGACATCCAGGGCTCTTCTAAGAATTCTGTAGGCTCCGGGCTCTAGGCTCTCTTACTTTGGGGCCTTATCCTAGATCGTCGCAAACATACCAAGCATATGGTGTGATATAAATGCTTCTACTTTCCCCAGTAAATTTATCTCTTTTTGTTGCTGTAAAATTTGAAATTATTTTCTAATTTTGATGTTAAAATTATTTATAATGGGTGATTTTTGACAAGTACATTTAAACTTAGAAATTCTCATGGGATCAGAAAATCTTAAAATTTTTTGGGGGGGTGAATACTAAATTGAACAATTAATGAAGTTGACATAATGTTACATTTGTGGATGTTCAATTAAACACCTACTTTTAATTTTACAATTTCATTTCATATTTGGAGCCAATTTATTTTGTTTTGCTTTGTTTTTCAGGCCCAAGACATTTCCATAGGCCTTTGAAAAGCTTTCAAGCTGGAGGTCTCCTGCCTTTCGATGGAGGAGCCCTGGTGGCAGCAAGCCTTTCCACCCAGGCCAACACCCATCCCTTGCCTCAACCACAGGATCACTGAGGCTGACCTGGTGAGGTGGACCCCTTGAGAAGACTGCTGTCGGTGAGGTCCACATTAGGGTAGATTTAGGTACATGCTCCCTCTTCTACTTTTTTTCATTCTCTCTGTTACCTTCTCTCCTGCCTATGACTTTGTCCATCAATGGCAGCCAAGAGAAGCCAGTGGCTCCCCTAGACTCAGTCCACTCAGATGGCACCACTGAAGACATTTCTGATCTCAGTGAAAACATAATGGAAGGAGGGCTGGCCACAAACCAATCCTTGTGGAAATAAAGGTGATTATGTAGACACTTAGATTAAAACTGGGAATACAAAATGCTTGCCATGTATTTCTTTACAAGACCAGCATCCTAATGTCTTTTCAGAGTAGCCAATGTGGAATGAGCTGCTGAACTTTTGTCCTTGGTAAAGCTATACTGAGTGGATAGACTGCTGGAATTTTCATGTTAGATGGCATCAGAGGTGTGTTCTGCTCCACTGCTATTGCCTCTGCACAGAATGCATTTCTGCTGTCTGCCTGGTGGCTGCATCCCTCCCATCTCAGCTGCAAATCACCTTCTGTGATTCCTTGACCTCTCTGAGACTGAATGCTCTTTCTTTTGTGCTCCCAGTGACTTTAATAGTGTTCACATATCCATTTAAGCATTGTCCACCTCCTGTTGTAGTTGTTTGTTTTATTGGCGCATCTGATACCCACTGTGTGCTCTTTGTGGGCGAAGGCCCTCCTTGCCTTCATCTCTATGTCTCTAGCTCTGAGCACAGCACTTGGCACATGGTAGGGCCTAAAGCAATGAAGTAACTGGTTGGAAACCAAGGACCCTTCCTTAAGTACTGATTTTGGGTCCTTTTCAACATTGTCTAGCCAAGCCAGGAAAGACTGCATACCCAGTTAATGTCCAAGAAGTCATAATGAACAGTCACCCACCCTAGGGCATACATCTTCCTTCAAATGTCCCCAAATCATGAGTCATCGCTTCAAGTTCTACCACTGTCATAGATATTTTAAAAACCAAGATAAAGAAGCAAGAGTGCAAGTAGGAATAAATACCTCCAGTAGTAAAAGTGAAACAAATCAGTATCACTTCTCAGTGTCCAGAGATGCTTAATAGGCGAAGATCACTGCCAGATTATAAAAAATGTGTTTAGCAGGCAGGGAGGGCAAATTTAAGCTTTAGGAGTGAATATCCCAACTGCTCTTTTCATCTCAGAATGATGTAAATGTTCCTAGCATTAGATGATGAATATAAGTCTGTATCCACAGGATTTGATTCTGAAAGTGGTAGTTTTGCTCCCTGGGACAAGACAGTGTGAACTGCTCAGGGTGACTGGGGACTTTCAACTGTGGGTGGAGATGCCTGTTCAGGCACTTTCATTGGCTTCCCTCGGCTCCTATGAGGCATCATCTCATGTACGATTGCCTGATTACATTAGGATAGAGCTCCTGCTGACAGCCTTGCCTACCTCTCCACTTTCCTTTTCAAACTCCTTTCCAGGCATTTCCCTCTCAGATCTTCTGGTCAGGTTTTCCTAGGCTACTTGGGCCTTCCCTGGGTGCACCCTGTGTGTTCCTGCTCACATCCTTCTGCACATGTCTCTCTACCCGCCTGGTATGTTCCTCTCCCCAGCTTTGTACACATGATTTGTTCTTCAGGGCCAAGCTCAAAGGTCACTTGAACCCTCAGCTTCCTGGAGGAACTAATTTATTCTTAATCTTTGATCCTACGTGGCCTTATGTGTCCCTTAATTATGGCACTTACCACATTCTGTCATAGTTTCTACAATGATAATAATTAATCCATCAGTGAAGCTCATCAGCTCTATCCTTAAAACATATCCCAAATTCAACCACTTCCCACCACTTCTGCCTTTACTACTCCAGTGCAAACCTCTGTCATTTCTCATCATGATTACTGAGATCACCTCTGAGCCAGTTTCATTGCCTCCATGCTTGCCTTCCACAGAGGGGCTAGTGTGGCCCTTATAAAGCATGAATTAAATTGAGTCACTCCTCTGCTCAGAACCTTCAGTGCCTCCCATGTGTGTTAGCCCAGGCTCTCCAGAGAAACAGAAAAAGAACACTACACACACACACACACACACACACACACACCTCTATATCTCTATCTATATCATCTATATCTATATCTATCTATAGGTATATAAAATAAGACATTGGCTTATATAGTTATGGGGGCTGGTGAGTCCAAAATCCTCAGCATGGGCCGGCAGCCTGAAGACCCAGGGGAGCTGATGGTGCAGGGGAAGTCTGAAAGCAGTCTGCTGGACCATTTCCTCTTGATCCATGAGGCCGGTCCTTTTGTTCTATTCCAGCCTTCAATTGATTGGATGAGGCCCACCAACATTAAGGAGGGCAATCTGCTTACTCAAAGTTCACTGATTTAAATGTTAATCTCAACCCAAAACATCTTCCACACTGACATATAAAATTAACCATTCCACCTCTGTCAGCCTGGAACCCATTCACATCTCCTTAAGTCATGCTTAATCTCCGAATAAAGTCAATAATGAAGTCATATTTCTACTGAACATTAAATAGCTATCCTGCCTACAATTAAAAAAAAAAAACATACTAACCTTTTTCTCAGAAAAGGATTCAAAGTCCTTGGATGCATCCGTAGGGCATCTCCAGTACTGAAGTACGAAATGGTGAGGCAACTTGCCCAAGTCACCCTGTAAGTGCAAGAGTCAAGACTATCTGGCTCCACAGCCCACCCTTTAGTGGTGTTTGTTCCCTGACCCAGTTGTGATCTCTGTAAGGATGGCAACTGTGACTTGTCTATCTTTGTTTCCCCAGTTCCTTGCACAAGGTTGGCATTAACTAAATGTTTATGAATAGAATGCATTCCAGCTTGTTCATCTTCCAGGTGCTACTATGGTGACTTCCTGAGGCTCAGAGGTCAGAACTCCTAGTGGGTGACATTGTACTTAGCCTCTCAGTGCAGAGCATGGGGGAAAGAATTCAGACTTTGCCATGAAACAAACTCAGGCTCTTTACTTACTGCATGCTGTGTGACCTTGGGCCTCAATTTTTCCATCTGCAAAATGAAGATAACAGTAATGTCTGCTTCCAAGTATTATCTTTAAGATTAACTAAAATAATGTATGTAAGTTATTTAGTTCTGAGATTTGAACACTCTAATTGCTCAAAAAAATGCTAGCTGTTATTATTTGCTGACCTTGTTCTGAACTCTGCAGCACATCACTTGTTATTTGCGCTTGGTCTATCACTTCTCAAATTCACAGTGTGTCATTTACCTCATGATGAGCCTCTGGAACATGGGGGTGGGGAGAGACAATGCCTTGCATTTCTGTGTTGCTGCACAGGGCTGAGACCAGAGTCTTATGCATCGTGGTTGTTCAGTACTTAAGTGAATCAATTTATTCCTGCAGCTCCCACAAGATAAGTTTGTGTCACCAGATCTCCACGATGATTCCATGAAAGTCTGAGGTAGGTTTCAGATGATAGACATGGGAATTTTTGTCTACACCAACATTCAGGGAATCTTGGATTGTAGGTCAGCGGTTTGGGTGGACCAAAACCAGAATAAAAATGTATACCTTAGCACCTGAACCAAAGATCACGTTTCTTCAATCTCCTATCCCTCATTTCTTTTTTCCCATAAGTTTCATAGTAGTGCAGATGTCAAACAAAAATGCTGAAAAATTCTGCTTTGACCTGGATTCCCAAACACTTGGAGTATAAGTCAAAGCACCCAGAATTCCAAAGGCATTATACCATTATGCAAGTGGAGTGATCTGGTTAGGGCATAGGGAGTAATGGGAGAGAAATATTAGAGAAGACAGGGAAAAAGGCCACTTGAGCCAAGATCTGAATGACATGAGAAATCAAGCTGTACAAGTCTAGGGGGAGAAGGAGCAACCCAGGCAGAAGGAAGAACAGATGCAAAGGCCCTGAGGCATTGAATATTAAGTGTGTAAGAGGAACAGCAAAGAGGCCAGGGTGATAGGAGTCTAGTGAGGAAAGGGAGGGTGGCTGGAGATGAGGGAGGTGAAGAATTAGGAAGCTAGATCATCTAGAGCTAGAGCTTCACAGGGTAGGGGAAGGGCATGGATCATACTGTGAGTGACTTGGGAAGCTTCTGGAGAGTTCTGAGCAGAGGAAAAACATGGCATGATTTATATGCTTTACTTTTCTAACAGATTTCTTGGGCTGCTTTGTGGAATGTAGCTTGTAGGGGGAGAAGAGTGAAAGTAGGAAGGCCAGTTAGGAAGCTACTACATAATTTGGGTGAGTGACTGTAGTGGCTTGGTGGAGGTCGAGGTGATGAGAAGTGGTTTATTTTGAAATATATTTGAAGGTAGATGTCACAGGATTTTTGAATGGATTTGAAGTGTTTGAAGTAGTATAAAGATACAGGATAAATAGAGAAGGCTTTTTCTTTTATCCGAAGCAACAAATTGAATGATTCAACTCAATGAAATGAGGGGGACTTGGAGAGGAAAAAGCTTTGGGCAGCTGTGGAAATCATTCAATGCTGGATGTGTTAAATTTAGACATCCCAGTGGAGATATTGAATAGGAAGTTTGATAGAGAAGCCTGAAGACTGAGGGGGAGGGCAGAGCTAATGATACACATATTTTGGATTCATCAGCAAACAGTGGTATTTAAAGCCATAGAAGTGGATGGGGTTATTTAGGGAGTGGGAGAGAGAGAGGAAGGGAGAGACTTTTCAAAACCTCCATCCTGGGGCACACCAACGTTTAGAGATTTGGAAGAGGAGAGCTGTCAGAGGAGACTGAGAAGTGGCAGTGACGTTGGAAGAAAATAAGAATGCTGTGTTTCTGGAGTCAAGTTAAAACTCCATTTTAAAGATGGAGTGGTCACCTGTATCAGATGTCCCCAGGAGGCCAAGGAAGGTGAGCACTAAGAATTTACTATTGGGATGAATGTAAGAATCCTCATAGAAGCATTGTTTATTTTTAGAAAAATATTGGAAGCATCCCAAAATGTCTATCAACAAGAGAATGGGTAAATTATACTGTGTTTGTACAATGGAATTCTATTCAGCTGAGAAAATGAATGAGCTGGAGTAACATGGGTGTATCCCATATACATTATAGTAAGTGAAAAGTTGAAGAATATATGCAGTTGAATACCATTTATAAAGTCTTAAAGCATATGAAACAAACCTATATTGTTTAGAGGAATCTACATACTAAAAATATAAGGGAATACATGGGAATGAAAAGTATGAAATTCAGGATTCTACTTACTTCAAGAATGGGGGAGGAGAGGAAATCTGAGAACAATACACAGAAACATTCAATTGTGTTGGTAATATTTTTGCTTTTTAAGCTTGGTGGTAGGTGCAAAGATAATACTGAATCATTTATACTTTTTAATACTCTAAATATTGCCTGAGAAATTCTAAATATAAAAGAAAGACAATAATTTAATCACTTAATTTGTTGATGTGAAAGTCATCTGTGATTTAGACAAAAGCAATTTCAGTGAAATATTTACTGGGCACGTAGACTGATTGACGTGATTTCAAGAAAGAAAGGGATGGAGAAAGTGAAAATGATAAAGAAAACTCTTTAGAGAAGTTCTGGTATAAGTGGGGAGGAAAATGGAGTGATAGCTGGAGGGGTACATGAGGTAAGGGGAGGTTTTATTGAGAGTGACTCCAAATGTAAAGTTTGCCAAGGTCAAGTAATGTATGAAATTAAAATATAGTTTTTGTTTAATTATTTATCCTTAGCAGATAATCTAAATACCCTGGTTTTCCTTTGGTGTTTTGACATTTGGCTTTTGCTTGTATTCATTAGCATCTTACCCAGGGGAGGAAGAACTCAAATCGGTCTCTTTGGATATTGGCGAAAATAATTTAGTAAAGGCTTCAGTTGGGAAAAAGTTGGAAACCACTTATTTAAATGACATTTGAGACTATTTGTGGATTAATAATGATAGAACATTGAACAAAAACGTTACACAAAATGTGTAAATTATTTCAGATGCTTTAGAGTACATGGTTTCTGGAATTAGGGAGGTTGTTCAAAATGATATGTAAAAGTCATTGATATCAATAACTTTCAAGAAAATTTCTCAAAGAAGTTAGATTTGAGGAGGCTTTTCATGTGATTGTTATTTTGCATATAAGATCTATTACCATTAAGGAATGGGTATTGGGTTTTTGTTTTTGTTTTTTTCCTAGTAACTGTTGTGGATTTATAAAAATCTTTTCACCTTATCTCCTGGAGCCCATTTAGACCAAGGATATATCTCCCCATCAGCAAGATAAGAGTTATAACAAAATACATACGTATTCTAAATACAACTTGCAATCTATTGTGTGCCATGCACTGTTCTAGACATTAGGGAAGATTTTATGCAACTTTTACAACCTCCGTGCAAAGTAGGTTTTATTATCCTGACTTTACAGGTGAGGAAACTGAAGCAGAAAGGAGTTCCACAGGTGGTAAGTTCTAGAACTGGGACTGGAATGCAGGATGTAGAATTCTAAAGCCAGGGCTTTCTCTACTTTTCTGTGAAACCTCTAAGAATGGCTGTAATTAGGTCCTTGACACAGAGTCACCTTAAACCCCATCCATGGGGCTGCAGTTTCTGACAAAAAGGCCAATCTTCTTGGTTCATGATGTTTTGTGTTGCTACTGCACAGGGGACAATGTGGATAGGAGCGGCCATCATGAGAAATATAGTAGTACACCAGTTAGAAGTTTTGAAGTCTGCAATTAATTGGGAATAAAACTGTGACTGCACGTTTTGAGGACTTTTACTTTGTAGAACATCCTGTGTTTCTAAAACATCCACAGTGACTGTTTTTGTTCTATATTATTTAAATGAGTAAGTGTCCTAGTTTCAGGAGAAAGGAATTATTTTTTTCATCAAATTTACTGCACATCTGTTTAAAGAATGTGGCAACAGTGTGCATAAATCTCCAATCAAAATATTACAGAACAAGTCAATTTTATGATATTTAAAATGTATGGCCAGACACAATGTGCTGAAAATATAAAATTACCACATGGTGACTTTTTTGATCTTCTTATATTGGACTGTTTAGCCCCAGATTAAGTCTTGGGCAAAAATATACCAGACAAAAAAGGAGTTAAACTTGGCTCTGAACAATTAAACTGGTGTTATAAAAGTACGTCTATATAATATGCCAACATTGCAAATATATTTTTATAGCAATAGAATTTTTGTAGTATCTTAAATAGATTTTGAAACATTCAAATTATATATGCCATTATAAATAATGATATTTTATGGTTATTGGATAACATCCTAATATAGAAAAATTTAAAAACTCCTTTAGTAGAAAATCTTCAGATGTTTTATGAGCAACCAGGAAACTATTTGGAGAATTTCTAGTGTAATTGGTACTTTGTGTTTTGGGGTAAGATCAGCACATCAATGAAAGTAGAGCTGGACTTTTATATAAGCAGGATGATACCTTCAGTTTTCAGAATGGAGACATCATCATTATCTTCTTTCATGGAATATCACCACCACCATCACCACTGTGGTGACACTGGAATGTATGACTACTTTCCAGTAACATGTAACTATTAGGCATTATCCATACATCATTTACTTCTCTATGAAAGCCCTATGAGATGATCCATATCAGCCCCATCTTATAGATTGAGAACCTGAGGTTTGGAAGGTTAATTAATTTTCTCTAGGTGACACAGCCAAGATCTCTGCCCTTGAGGAGCTTGCACGTATGTAATGCTTGGCAATTCACAGCACTATCCCAGCTGTTTCATCTTGGACAGCTCTCACAACAGCCCTGGTATAGAGGAGCCCTATGAGATATGCCACTCAGAAGAGCAGTGGCTTCTCAAGGTCACCAGTGTTGGGACCAGGCTTTGATTTACTGACTTGTGTTCACTACCAAACTGCACAGAAAGCTTCACTGTGAAACAAAAGCTCTTTATTGATTGGGCCTGCAATGGAACTCCAGGGGGGGAATGTGGATGACAGAGATAAGGAAAGGGGGAGTAGAAAGGAATTCAGAGAAAAACACTTCATTTTTCTCGGAGATTTTCTCTGCTAGTCAGTCTCCATGGCTTTACCTCTGATTCTTATGAAGAGAGGCAGAAACTCAAAATGTGGATTTCACACAAACCCTCTGTGAGATTTTAGGAATACCCAGAAGCTCTCTTTTAGGAATATAAATTTGGATCATGGTCCCAGAGGGTGTGTGGGTGAAGGGAAATCTTCCCTCTTGAGGAGTGTGGCTTCAGCTGAGTGGTACTGGCAGAAGGAGAGGCAGGGTGGGGCTATGCACAGGAATTGGTTCTATCATTGTGAGGAAATGCAAGCACATGGTGGTGCACTGTGGGTGGGATTGGAGCAGCCAAGGACAGAAAGCACTGGCTGCAACATGGGTGTGGAAGGTCCTGAGTTTTCCCAGAAGTCACTGAAAAGACCTTGGGGAGGCATGGCACTAAGCTAGAGAAATGAGTATTACAACTATAATTCAAGGCCAAACCTCTGATGCATTTCACAAGACAGGCCTAATAGTTACATGTTCCTGGAAACCTTCATTGGAGGGTAGAGATTGGGATGGGTGTGGGAGGTGAAGGAAATCAAGGAAGAGTAATATATGTGTTATTGGAACTTGGCTGGGAAGTGAGGTCAGGGTGATTAGGGGGTACTAAACATGGGCAGGAAGAGAGTGAGGTAAGAACAGAGAGGTTAGTTGTAGGTTGTTCTGGAATAAAGTAATACAAATTTGCATCATGATTCCAGAGGGTATGTGGGTGAAGGGGGAAGGAGAGTCTTCCCTTTTGAGTGGCATGTCTTCAGCTCAGAGTGTCATGGGCAGAGGGAGACGTGGGATCCGGCTATGCATAGGAAATGGCTCTATCATCAGAAGGAGATACAAGCACATGATCTCAGATAGATGCAGTTGTTTTGATAAGCAGTGGGCATCACTTGAAGATTTGAGATCAGGTTAGTAGGGTGATCATAGCTCAGCTTTAAAAGATGAATTAGGAAGTGATATACTATAATTTTTAGAGTGGGAAGAGTCTTGGAATGTGAAGAAACTGGTCAGGAGTCTTTTTGACAATACATGGGTATCTCATTTAGCCCAGGACAGAGATTTCTGAGAATGGAAGTGCTAAGTGAATTGGTTCCATAAAGACTCAATATAGCATATCAGCAAAAACATGACTCAGTAATACATTACGGTGCATAAGATGCATATGGGCTTAGGGGATGGAGGGAGGAGAGGTTAGAGAGGTCAATGGACTGTAAATCCCAGTGAGCAAGGAGAACTGGTTTTATAGGTGTAATTGAGTGAGGATACTGGAATGATGGAATTTTTTGTGATTAGATAGTTCACTCTTTGGGGGTGAAACAATTTCTGGTGAACACAAGGTCTCTGGGTGGAGAAGTTCTTTGCAGTTGAGAAAGTCAAAGAGTGTTTGGAACCCTCAGGATAGTGGCAGAACTTGGTGAGGATCCCAAAGATATCAGCAAATGAGAAATGATGTCCATGAGGGCAGCAGGTGACAAAGCTGAGGAGGACTGCTCATGCTGCAGGGAAAGGGACTTGGGGTTGTTTTTTTAAGAGGGTGAAATAATGGTCTGGGAGCTGGAGGTAAGAAGATTTGGGGCCTGACTTTCAATTCTGCATGCCTTTCAGTTTCGAATGATGTGAGTAACAGGACCACTCATTTGAGATGGTTGCAAGAGAATTAGGTTTTTGGGACAACCACATTAAGATCAGGGAGTAAGAAGACCCTCAGTGAAGACATTCAGGGTATAAGGGAATTTGTTAATCAAGGAATTGAGACTCTAGAGGGCATAGGGCAAGGGCTTCGGAGAAGTGTGATGCTAGCACTTTTATCAGGGAGGAAGAAACACAAAGCTATTTAGGAATCAGGAAAAAGAAAAGGATGATCATTAGTAGGACCTCAGTTGGAGAAGAGAGAGTCATGTGGCTGTTTGCCAAGGGAAGAGGTCCCAACAGTCTTCTAGTTTGAGTGGTGAGGTGGTGCTTGGCCCCACAGGATGAAAGTGAGGCTGGGTCTCTGGGTGGTGATAGCACGAAGGAGCTCTTCTATGTGCAGGTGTGATCTCTGTGCAGAGACAAGACTGTATGGGTGTCACCTGCTCTGAGCTTTTGAGGCTACACACCAGAGATGTGGGGCTGGGTTCTGACAGTAAAGTTTTGCTAAAAAACAACCCGTGTCACCTTTATGCATAAAACCCTTCACATGGCACCACATCATCTTCATCCTAAAGTGAAATTGCTTTAACACAGTTTACAGGACCATCAAACATCTGGCTCCAGCCTCCCTCTCCAGACTTCTGCCCCTTCCTTAACAAATCATGTTCCAATTATCCTGAGATACTTATAATTTCCCAAACATTCTTCGCAGCTTCTGACTAGAATTCTTTGTTTCCTATACACCTTCCCCGCTCCTCTACACAGCAATGGTCCTACAGCCTTCACTTTGAAGATTTAGCTTAAAGAATCTTCTTCACCAGGAGGCTTCTCTTGACCACCTTATGTTGGACTACATGCCTCATCTCTCATAAAACCTCCATCCTTATCAACAACCTCTTCTATCAATACCCTCTTATTATCTTTGTCAAACCTAACTCTCTGTATTAAACTTGCCACATAATGTGATCTCCTTTACACAGAAAATCTCCACCAATAGCACTTGAGTCTGAGAAACTTTTGGGCAAGACTCATGTCTTATTCACCATCATGTTCTCAGTATCTTGCATGATACCCGGCACATAGAAAACTCTCAGTAAGTATTCAGAGAATGATAGAGATAACAGAAGCTGAATTAGGTCAGTGTTGTGGGGGAATGAAATGAAGAATGGATTCTAGGGGCACTGTGGTAGAGAACTGATAAGAGTTAACAAATTTATTAATATGTAAGTATGCACATTTGTGAGTTTAGTGGAGAAACGAAGGAATCAAAACAAGCGACCTGTTACTCATGAGTAACATTTACTTATTTTTACTCAATAGCCCCAGAAAACCTGAGTGTTATCCTCAGGATAGGAAGCAGCTGGCAAGGTTGCAATGGAAGAAAAATCACTGGAGATTTATCCTCTTTCCTGTAGGCATTTAGTAGAAGAGAATTATTGTTATTATTATTGGTATTCTCCTTAATACATGAATGCCATAGGTTTGTTTAGACTTAATTTCTTTAACATAAAGTGGAAGAATCTCTATCACCTCCTGTCAACCTCCAAACACTTTTTTGAAGCGAGTAAAGTATACATTATTCCCATTTTGCAGATGTGAATGAGTCAGGTTGTGGTGCTTACAATCTCAATAGGGGCGAAATAAGCATCAGAGTGGTTCTTCTAGCTTCCATCTGCAGCTGTTTGCACAGAACTGCTCTGCTACCTCTGAGGGTGGGGAACACACTCTAAACAAGAGATTGTAGTTGGCTTCCACTTCATTGTAGTTTTTAACAACATACTGGGGTTGGAAGTTAGACCTATTTTCTGTGGTTCTCAGGTATCTGCAGCCCTTTTCATAGAGATAAGTTGCTCTGGCAATTGGCTACTATGGTGGCATGTGGCTGTTTGTAACTTCAAGGTTACAATTTGGCCAACAGCTTCACAATTTCATCCTTGAGTTCTTTCAGACCCTTGGGTGGCTCCCATGTACTCCTGGTGATTTATTTATTTCTAAATTTGCCAATTTGGTCTAAAGCATCTATTGTTTTACTGCATTTTGTTTCCCCCTAATTTCTATGTTCCAAATGACAGTTAGGAGCTAAGAAATTCTTCAGCGTATTTCAGATTACATACTTTCTAAGTAAGGTTGGGGTTTATGTAAGACCAAGTCTGAATTAACATTGGCCAAAAATGCAAAATATTCATCTGTTGTGGTTTATATCCAGATGGGAAGTGGGGTGAAATATTCCTCTACTCTATCGAGGGTTGTGGTTGGGGTTGAGGGTTGATTAGAAACAACAGCAATCTTTTGGTCATGAGTGATACTTACTCCTCTTTATTCATCAGTCTTGGAAAATCTGTTATCCCCATCTTTCTACTGAAACTATTATGAAAAAGTCAACAAAGAATTTCCTGAATATCAAACCCAAATGGCTGGCATCTCTTTTGTTCTTCTGGAATTTTCTGTGACACCTGTCACATTTTCAAGCCAAAATCCTAGGATTATTTCTCTTTGATTTTTCTTTCTCTTTTATTTCCCTAATGATGATGATCACGTGGTTGTTCTTTTGTTAACTTCAATGGTGAGTTGTAGTGATCGATTTTTTTAATGTTAAATCAATGTCACATTCCAAGGATAAATTCTACTAGGTCATGATGTATTATCTTTTCTATAGTTTCTTGATATCTTAAGATGTTGTTCAGGAATGTAGAATCTATGTAAATGAGGCATATTGGTTTGGAGTTTTGTTTTCTGACAATGCCTTTGTTTTGGTATAAGGAAAATATTGGTCTTATAGGCTGACTTGAGAAGTATTTTCTCCTCTGTAATTTTTTGGAGGAATTTGTATAGAATTGGTATTATTTCCTCTAATGTTTGTTAGAATTTACCAGTGGAACTATCTCGACCTGGAGTTTGTTTTGTGGGAAGGTTTTTAAGTATAAGCTTAATTTCTTTAATAGAAATAAATCTATTCAGGTTACATATTATTGAGTGAGAATTACAGTTTGTGTCTTTCCAGAGATTTGTTCACTTTTTCTAAGTTTTCTAATTTATAAGCACAAAGCTGTTCATAATATTCCCCTTATTATACTTTTAATATCTGTACAATCTGTAATGATGTCAACTCTTATACCCACTACTGGTAATTAGTGTTTTCTTGCTGTTGTTTTTCCTGATCAATGTTGCTAGAGGTTTATCAATTTTATTGATCTTTTCAAAGAAGCAGCTTTTGGTTTCATTGCTTTTACCTACTGTTTTCTTGTTTTCTATTTCATTGATTTCCATTTTGATCTTTATTATTTCCTTTCTTCTGCTTACTTTGGGCTTAATTTTCTCTTATTAGCAGCATCCCACAAATTCAATATGTGTATTTTCATTTTCATTCAGTTCAAAATAGTGTCCTAATTTTCCTTTTGATTTCTCATTTGACCATGAGATATTTAGAACTGTGTTATTTAGTATCTGAATGTTTGGGGATATTTTCCATATATCTTTCTGTTATTGACTTATAATTTAATTCCATTATGGTCAGAGAACATATTTTGTATAACTTGAATCTTTTAACATTTAATAAGACTTTTGTTTATAGCCCCCAATGCTTTTGTAAATTCAATGGGATTCAACTCTGGGGGATCACATTTGTGATGGTCAATCAGCAATACCCTTGATAGCAATTTACAGCTTTTCAGTGGGCAACATCCAAATAGGCTGCTCCTCATAAAACTCCCTTGCTTCCTCTTTTTGTCTTCCCAACCCCTTATGTCCCTCGATGCACACAGTAAGCATGAAGTTCACTTGCCCTATTTGATAGAATGAGAGGGAGGAGTGTGGAATTAGGCTAATAAAGCCAGGAGAGAGGGAAGGAGGGCAAATATAGCAGTAATCCAAGGAAGGCTGAGCTGGGACTATAAAGAGATATTTTATTTTTTGGCTCATAAACTGACTCTAAAGGCAATTCCAAAAATGTTTTGAGCAATGAAAGCATTACTGTATGAAAAGTGTAGCCTTGGAGATTTCTTTGAATGACAACACTCATTTGGATGTATGAGTTCCTGAGTGCTTTAGAAAAATTAATCATTATTTTTAGTTAGATATGTAACTATTTTTGTGAACATTTCCAACTCAGTGCAGTGCAAGCATAAAACAGTTTTTCTTTCTCTGATCACTGCCTTCAACCATATTTTGTCAGATCTAGCTTTACTGTCTTATAATAGTATCATGAACGTTTTATCAGAGCTTTCTGGTCACCTGCAGTTATTAAGTCCAGTAACAGCCTTATCTAATGTTCTAGCCCACTTCTGGGATTCACTGTGGCTACTGATCTGCAGTGAAGAAAAAGCAGTGTCTCTCTCCTTTCCTCTTCTCTTCTGTATTTTTTTTTATCCTTCAGCATGTTGGGAAGAGGGACAGAGATTAACAAAGGGACAAGTATCTCAAATTCAGCTGTTGCGAAATAAGGTGCTGTGTGTGTATGGAAGACAGGTTCCCAGTAAATCCTTTATAGGAATTGGGAGCACCTGTATAAAGGGCAGACTGGCCTCCCAGGTGGACATTTGCTTATGCAGTGGTCTTGATGAACTGCACTTGAGGGAGAATTAACCTGGATGATTCACAAGGTTTTCCTTTTGTCTACCAGAATCACTCACATTTTTGATACGAAAAACAGTGAATGTTCAGTCAACTGATCTACTACTCCCTCTCTGCCTTGCTGTCTTCCTTCCATTCATTTTTCATTTGCTCAAATAGGCATCACATCCATCACCCAATCAAATACTCACTAGGGGAAGAGAGGCCATTGTCCATTTTTGCTGCCCTTACGTTTGGCTTCGAGGATGACAAGGACCTAAGTTGGTGGGAAGGATAAAAAAATCATTGTATTCCGTCTAATTCCTGTTGTGGTAACAAAACCTCCTGAATCTCAGGGGTTTTAAAAAACAAAGAAAAAATTCTTAAGTTACTTCTCTATCACTAGTTGGTAGGGAGGCTCTACTCATTATTGCTCACAGAAGCCACCATTTGAGGCCGGGCGTGGTGGCTCATGCCTGTAATCCCAGCACTTTGGGAGGCCAAGGCAGGCGGATCATGAGGTCAAGAGATCGAGATCATCCTGGCTAACACGGTGAAACCCCGTCTCTACTAAACATACAAAAATTAGCCGGACATGGTGGTGGGTGCCTGTAGTCCCAGCTACTCGGGAGGCTGAGGCAGGAGAATGGCGTGAACCCAGGAGGCGGAGCTTGGAGTGAGCTGAGATTGCGCCACTGCACTCCAGCCTGGGAGACAGAGTGAGACTCCATCTCAAAAAAAAAAAAAAAAAGAAGCCACCATTTGAATGGTGACTGACGGCATTGGCTTGGTGACTGTCAATTTGCCACTCTGGCCTAGAAGTGACACACGGCCTACCACTAGTCACATGGTCCTAATGTGACAGAAGGGTTGAGACATCCTACCAACAGAAGGGTTGAGACATCCTACCAACTCTACTATGTGCCCAAAAGAGATTCCTCAGTCTTCTGCTTATATAGACGGTTGAGAGGTAGGGGTGGCAGGCAAGCAGTTGAGACAATGGTTGAGAGGCAGAATCTTATTCCACATATTGTTACACACGCATTCATGCCACACACATTCACACCTCAGCAAGGCAAAGTTCAAGACTAGTGCAGGGATGGAAAACCTTGGGTTTGTATATTCATAATCCAACTCAACACCAATGATTACATCAAGTAAGTTCATTAAAGAACTATTTGTTATGCAGACTGTGTTTATAGATCCAAAAATATAGTCATATGGCCTGAAAAATTCAAATGTACTTCTGTGAGCAATGGAATGAAATAAAGAACCCAAACTGTTTCACGCAATCCTTGGGTTTACAGTGTCTCAGACTCCAGCCAATAAGAGGAGATATAGTTGAAAAGATCACTAGGTAGGGTCATTCTCATTTAGACTCTGTTGATATTTTAAATTGCTACTTCCATGGGAGATACCAAATCCATAAGAGAGACAGAAGCTGGTCAGGGCTCTGGGTTCTATTAATAGAATTTTTATATAAGCGAAAAATGACAGATACCAGGATTCCATACCACAGTTCTACAATCCTATAAATATCTCTTTCTTCTTCTGGAAAGTGTGTCTGACCAAAACATATGAAGCAATGTGGCAGGCTAGTAAAAGAGAATAGAGGTTTAAATGTCAGCTGAAACAATGTTCATTTCCTTAAAAAAAATAATCATTTGCACAGCTCTTCAAGCCACCAAATGGAACCTCTTGCAGTTTGAAGTTCATCCAGAAAAGCCTTTTGCAAAATATTTGCTGAAACACTGTAATGTAGGAATCATAAGGGATTAAGGCCTGTTCGGTTTCTCCTCCCCCACACCTATCTTCCCTAAGCTGACTTCTGCAGCCCAGAATCTTAAATCCCTGTGTCTCAGACCCAGATTCCAAAATCAACATATTGCTTCCCACTGCCACTAAAAACTAAAATATTACTGAAATGTCTCACTTCTAACTAAAATCTGCCTAACTGAGCAGACCAATGGTCTTTTATACAATCCTACCAGCCTCCAAACACCTCCAGTACATCCCCTTTTAAAAAAATTGTACATTGATAATTTACATTTGCATGAATTTATGGGGTACAAAGTGATGTAATGATTTGTGAATACAATGTGGAATAATTAAGTCAAACTAGTTGACATATCCATCACTCAGATACTTAACATTTTATGTGATGTGAATGTTTGAAATTAACTCTCTTAGAAATTTTGAAATGTTTAATATTCCATTATTAACTATATTCACCGTGCTGTGCAATAGAACTAAAAAAAAAAAAATTCCTCCTGTCTGAGATTTTGTATCCTTTGACCACCATTTCCTTATGCTCCCACCCTCCAGCCTCTGTAACCACCATTCTACTTTCTCATTGTATGTGCTCAGTTGTTTTAGATCTGCATAAGTACATGCAGTATTCGTCTTTCTGTGCCTGGCTTATTTTACATACAGCATAATGTTCTCCAACTCCACCCATGTTGTGGCAAATGAAAGAATTTCCTTTTTTAAGGCTGAGTAGTATTCCATGATGTATATATATACTACCACATTTTCTTTATGCATTCATCTGTTGATGGACACTTAGGCTCATTCCATAACTTGGCTATTGTAAACAGTGCTGCAATGAATGGGAAATGCAAACATTTCTTCGACAAACCGATTTCAAGTCTTTTGGGTAAATACCCAGATGTGAGATAGCTAGATCATGTGGTAATTCTATTTTTAGTTTTTTGAGAATGCTTCATACGTTTTTTCATAATGGCTCTACTAATTTACATTTCCACCAGGTGTATGTGTTCCCTTTTCTCCACATCCTTGCTAACACTTGTTATCTCCACCTGGTTGTGGGAGGGACCAGGTGGAGCTAATTGAATCATGGGGGCAGTTTCTCCCATCCTGTTCTCCAAACAGTGAGTTAGCTTTCACAGACCTGATGGTTTTATAAGGGGCTTCCCCCTTCGCTGCACACTCATTCTTCCGCTTCCTGCCACCACGAGAAGAAGGACGTGTTTGCTTCCCCTTCCACCACAATTTTAAGTTTCCTGAGGCCTTCCCCAGCCCTGCGGAACTGTAAGCCAATTAAACTTCTTTTCTTTATAAATTACCCAGTCTCGGTTATTTCTTCATAGCAGTGTCAGAATGGACTAATACAAGGTCCTTGCCCGTTTTTAAGTTGGGTTTAAAAATTCTTTGTTTTTGCTATTGAATTATTTGAGCTCCTTTTCTTATTTTGGATATTAGCTCTTTTCTAGTTGTGTGGCTTGCAAATATTTTCTCCCAATCTGTTAGGGGTCCTCTGTACCCTGTTATTTCCTTTGCTGTGCAGAGGCTTTTTCATTTGATGTAATCCCACTTGTCTATTTGTGCTTTTGAATGCGTCTCCTTTTGGACTTGTATGAAATTTTTTTTTAGATATATAATCTAGGAACAGACTTGCTAGGTTGTAAAGTGTGTGCATTTAGTATGTGTAAGTAGTGCAAGGCTGTTTCCCCTGATAATGGCATTAGACTGTATTACAATCAGCAATGCATGGGAATTCCAATATAACTAATTCCTTCCCCCAACACTTGGCATTATCCAGTTTTCTAATTCTTGCCAGTCTAATTGGTGTAGAGTGAAATCTTAATGTTGTGTTCATTTCCATTTTTTCTGACTGTTGATGAGTTTGAGTGTCTCTTGATATGCTTCTCAGGTTTTGGATTTCCTCTTCTAGGAATTGTCTGTTTATATTAGTTGCCCATTTTTCTAATAGAGATGCTCTCCTCTTGATGTTAATTTGCACTTCTTCCATATTCTAGATATTAATTCCTTGTAGTTTTAAACATTGAAAATATCTGTCTTCTAACTGACTTTGTGGTGTTTAATGTGCAGAAATATTAAATTTTGCTGCCATAAACTTCATTGAGTTATTGTTTTAGGATTAACACTTAAAATTTTTACTTAGGAAGTTCTACATTCCTATATTACAAAGATATTCTGCTATATTTCTTCTATGTGGTGTTAATTAGGGATTCAGTTATTTTTCTCTAGTGAGTCAGTTTCTGCCAAAATGGCGAATTCTTTCCTCGTTGATTTACAGTACTACTTTCTTATACATTCTCCTATAATGTCATAGATCTCTGACAGGTTCTTCGGTCTATATACCTGTTTTTATATTAATACCACAGGGAATTTTAAAAATCTAACATCTTCTAACAATATTTTGCAGAGCAAGTCTGTTCCATTTAGTCTTTTGTTTTAATCATGACTTTATCTGTTGGTAATTTTTTTCATATACATGTTAGAGTATGCCTATCACGTTTCACAGAAATTTGACTTAAGATTTTAATTCAGTTGCCTTAATTTATGTATTAATTTATAGCTAATCAACATCTTTAGACTATTAAATTCCTCTATCCAAAGGTGTGGGCCTTCTCTATTTATGACATCTGTATTATTCTCTTCTATGTTCTTTATTGGAGTTTTACATTTTCTTTACAGAGGTCTTGTGTACTTTTGGTGAGGTTAACTTCTAGACACTTTGTAGTATCTAGTTTGTTGATACTGTGACTGGTATTTTTCTTTTTTCAAAATAACATTTTCTTGTTTTGTTAGCACAGAGAAATTATTTTTAAGATTAATCTTGTATCTGGCAATTGTGTTGGTTCTTCTAGACAGATGATCATATCTACCTAGAAGACAATTTAATCACTGGCTTTCCAATCCTTATCTTTCTTTTCTTTTACTTCGCTTGTAACATTGATCTCTTGTACTAAGTTAAAAGTAATAGTGAAGATGGAATGCATTATCCTTCATAGGTGTGAAAGCTTATCAGCTGTTCCTTCTGTGCCAATTGTTATTATTATATATTATGTAATTTATTTACGTGCATTTTAACAATTTATATATAATTACTATATAATTTTTCTTTATCCTGAATGTAGTAAATTATGTCATTAGATTTTTGGTACATTTCTTGATATCACCCCTTGAGCTTGTTACACATACCCACCCACATGTTATTGTCAATTCTATTTTCTACCATTTTGTTTAGTATATTTTCATCTAAATTAATAAGTGAAATGGCTCTAAAAATTTCCCCTCTTATATTGTGTTTATCTGGTTTTAGAATCAAGATTATATTTTTATCATAAAATAATCTTGGCAGCTTTCACCTCTTTTTCTATTTTTAGAAACAATGTTTAAAATTGGAATTCATCATTCCTTGAAAATTTTATAGAACTCTCCCATAAACTATCTGGCTAGTTTTGGGGCAGGAAAGTCATTGAATTTCCTTTCTAGCTGTTTTAAATATTTGTTGGTTTCTTTAAAGTCCCAAAATCTTTTTTTCGTCTTTAAAAATTGTTTTAGGCTTTTATTTGTTTTATCAACGTTTTCAAGTATATTAACAGCTGTTTCTTCTCTTAATTCCTTTCTTCCTTCCTTCCTTCCTTCCTTCCTTCCTTCCTTCCTTCCTTCCTTCCTTTCTTTATTGGAAGGGCATGTAATTTTTCTCTTGTGTGAAAATCAGTCTTGTCAGATGCCTTTGTATTTTATTTTTAGTAGGAAGCAAACAAAACACCTCTTGAGTTGTTAACCTTCTGTTACTGTTGCTATGTTCTTTATTTCATTGATTTCTGCCCTTATTGTTAATATTTCCCTACTTTCTATTTCTTTGTGCTTGCTTTAAGACTCTTTTCCCCCAATTTATTTAGTTGCATGCTCAGATAATTTATTTCTATCTTTTCCATTTCCTGATAATTTATTTAGAACTGTGTAACTTTTTCCTCTAGGCATGGCTTTACTAATCTCTCGCAGATTTTGTGGTATTTTAATTATTCAGTCTTGAATATTTCTAAATTTCCTCTATTATTTCCTGTTTAACCCAAGAACTGTTTAATAAAATGTGGTTTCATTTCCAAATATGCTATTTAAATTATCTTTTTGTAGATAATCTCTAATTCTATTTGCTAATTGTTGAAGAACATAGTCTGTTTGCTATTGTTCTTTAGTAATTTATTGAGATTGCATTAATGATCCAATATGTGGTCTACTTTTGTTAATGAGGATGAGATAAAAATTACATTCTCTATTGGGGCATATTTACCATGTGTATTCTTTATATACTTGCTAGAGTTTGTTAATTATGTTATTTAGGATTTTGATATCTCTGCTATTTTCTTATGCTTGATATATTCATTTCTAATAAATCTACCAAAACCAAACATTTTTATTAATATCTTTCTTCCTGCAATTTAGATAACTGTTGCTTTGTATACTTGAAGCTATATTAGATGCAAGTATGTTTATGTTGGCTCTACCATCTGGTTTTTTTGTTTCCCCTTTTATGAATAGGTGATGTTCTTATTTGTTCCTTTTCAATTTTTTAAGCTTTAAAACCGATCTTAGGTATTAAGATCACTACCAAGCTTTCATTTGGTTCATGTTTCACTAGTATATCTTTTCCATCCTACTATTTCTAAACTTTCTCTGTGTTTTTAAGTATGTATCTTGTAATCAATATATTGTTAGATTAAAACAATTAGAAAGTTTTTATCTTCTAATTAATGAGTTTGATTATTTTATATTCAAATTACTATTATGTTAGAACTTAGTTCTATTACCTCTTTTTATTTTTTTCCATTTACTATATTTTTCTTTTTTAAATTTTTTATTCCTGCTTTTCCTTGGATATATTCATATTCTTCTAATTCTAATATTAATTTTGTGGTGGTTGCCCTTAACAGTCATATTTGTATTTATTTATGATTTTTAAAGTCAGCCTTTCTTCTTCCTTCTCTCCCTCCTGTCCTTCCTTCTTCCTCTCTTTTTCTAACTCTCTGTTCTAACAAAACAAATATACTGGCAAACTCTTCTCTCTCTTAGTATCTTCACTTCTCTACCTCTGACCATGTTAATTTTTCCTAGAATTTTAGTTTTTGATTATTATAGATATTTTTCCCTTTCTCTTCTCTTAGCTTTTCTTTTCTTTCTTTTTTTTGCCTTTTTCTTTTCTTTTTTTTTTATTATAGTTTAAGTTCTGGGATACATGTGCAGAATGTGAAGGATTGTTACATACGTATGTATACATGTGCCATGGTGGTTGCTGCACCCATCAACCCGTCATCTAGATTTTAAGCCCTGTATGCATTAGGTATTTGTCCTAATGCTATCCCTCCCCTTGCCCCCGACCCCCCTGAGCAGGCTCTGGTGTGTGATGTTCCCCTCCCTGTGTCCATGTGTTCTCATTGTTCAACTCCCACTTATGAGTGAGAACATGTGGTGTTTGGTTTTCTGTTCCTGTGTTAGTTTGCTGAGAATGATGGTTTCCAGCTTCATCCATGTCCCTGCAAAGGACATGAACTCATTCTTTTTTATGGCTGCATAGTTTTCCATGGTATATATTTGCCACAATTTCTTTATCCAGTCTATCACTGATCTGCATTTGGGTTGGTTCCATGTCTTTGCTATTGTAAATAGTGCTGCAATAAACATATGTGTGCACGTGTCTTTATAGTAGAATGATTTATAATCCTTTGGGTATATAGTAATGGGATTGCTGGGTCAAATGATATTTCTGGTTCTAGATCCTTGAGGAATTGCCTCACTGTCTTCCACAATGATTGCATTAATTGACACTTCTCAAACGCTTTCTCTTTTCATAAAAAAATCGTACTAGAATACTTTATCAACTTTGACTTCCATATCACTTGCAGTATCTCCTAGATTTATTTCTCTTACTATTTGAGTACTTCTTCCAAATGTGTCTTTGCTGTGGGTCTTTTTTATTTTTTATTTTGGCAAGCCCTCTAGGGCATTATATAAGTTAGAATATTTTATTATGTCCTCACATTTAAATGACAATTTAATATACTTAATTCTAGGTTCAAAGTTCTTTTCCTTCAATGCTTTAAAAATATTACTTCGTTGTCGTCTTTCTTCAAATGTTGCCATTGAAAAGTCTAATGTCAATATGATTCTTGTTCTCACTAAATGATTTCTTCATTCTAGAAGCTTTAAAATTTATTTATTTTTTAATCTGTTATACCTACAGTTCTATATGTGGCATCAAGGTGTGTGTGTGTGTTTGTGTGTTTTATGCTTATCTCTTCTGTTTAATAGTGTGTGGAGGTTCTTTTGATCTTAGGTTAATTAATAATTCTGAGAACTTTCTGCCCATATTTTTTCACATCTTTCTCTTACTTTTTCTATCACATTTGAGGATTCCTGTTATCTGATGGTGGCACTTTTTTTAATCCTCCTTACTCTCAGTTCTTAATTTTATATTTTCTATCTCTTTATTCTTTTCTGTGGTTTTTTCTTTTTTTTTTTTTTCCTGAGACAGGGTCTCACTCTGTCACCCAGGCTGGAGTGCAGAGTACAGTGATCATAGCTCACTGCAGTCTTGAACTCCTGGGCTCAAGCAATCCTCCCACCACAGCCTCCTGAGTGCTGGGACTGCATGTGTGCACCAACACACTCAGCTAATTTTTAATTTTTAAAAAATTTTAGTAGAGTCAGGGGTGTCTCCCTTTTGCCCTGGCTAGTCTCAAATGCCAGGCCTCAAGTGATCCTGCTACCTTGGCCTTCCACAATACTGGGATTACAGTGAGACACTGAGCCCAGCCTCCTGTGGCATTCTTTTATCTTAACTTTTATTTTAAGTTCAGGTGTACAGGTGCATATTTGTTATATAGGTAAACTTGTGTCATGGGAGTTTGTTGTTGTACAGATTATCTGATCACGCAGGTATTTAGCCTAGTACCCGTTAGTTATTTTTCCTGATCCTCTCCTTCCTTCCACCCTCCACCTTCTAAAAGACCCCAGTGTGTGTTTTCCTATATGTCCATGTGTTCTTATAATTTAGGTCCCACTTATAGGTGAGAACATGTGGTACCTGGTTTTCTGTTCTGTGTTAGTTTGCTAAGGATAGAGGCCTCCAGCTCCATCCATGTCCTTGTAAAGGACATGATTTCATGCTTTTTAATGGCTGCATAGTATTCCATGGTGTATACAAACCACATTTTCTTTATGCAGTCTATCATTCTTTATATAGCCTATAAAGATTTCTTTATACAGCCTATCATTTAGGTTGATTCCATGTCTTTGCTATTGTGAATAGTGCTGCAGTGAACATATGCATGCATGTGTCTTTGTAATAGAATGATTTATATTCCTTCAGGTATATACCCATTAATGGGATTGCTGAGTTGAATGGTATTTCTGTCTTTAGGTCTTTGAGGAATCTCCACACTGTCTTCTCCAATGGCTGAACTAATTTACAATCCCACCAACAATATATAAGCATTACTTTTTCTCCACAATTTCGCCAGCATCTGTAGTTTTTAATAATAGCCATCTGACTGGTAATAGATGGTATCTCATTGTGGTTTTGATTTGCATTTCTCTAATGATCAGTGATGTTGAGATTTTTTTCTTATGCTTGTTGGCCCCGTGTATATTTTCTTTTGAAAAGCATCTCTTCATGCCCTTTGCCCCCTTTTTGATGGGTTTGTTTTTTTTTCTTGTAAATTTGTTTAAGTTCTTTGTAAATTCTGGATGTTAGACCTTTGTCAGATAGGTAGATTGCAAAAATTTTCTCCCATTCTTTAGGTTGCCTGTTCGCTCTGATAATTTCTTTTGCTGTGCAGAAACTATTTAGTTTAATTAGATTCCATTTGTCAATTTTAGCCTTTGTTGCATTGCTTTTGGCGTCTTTGTCATGAAATCTTTGCCCATGCCTATGAATGGTGTTCCCTAGGTTGTCTTCCAGGGTTTTCACAGTTTTGGGTTTTACATTTAGTTCTTTATCCATCTTGAGTTAATTTTTGTATATGGTGTAAAGAAGGGGTCCAGTTTCAATCTTCTGCATATAGCTAGCCAGTTGTCCTTGCACCATTGTTGAACAGGGAATCCTTTCCCCATTGCTTGTTTTTGTCAGGCTTGTTGAAGATCAGATAGCTGTAGGTGTGTGGTCTTATTTCTGGGTCCTCTATTGTGTTCCATTGGTCTGCGTGTCTGTTTTTGTGCCAGTATCATGCTGTTTTGTTTACTGCAGCCCTGTAGTATAGTTTGAAGTTAGGTAGTGTGATGCCTCTAGCTTTGTGCTTTTTGCTTAATATTGCTTTGGCTATTTGGGCTCCTTTATAGTTCCTTGTGAATTATAAAATAGTTTTCTCTACTTCTGTGAAGAATGTCAATGGTAGTTAAATAGGAATAGCATTGAATCTACAATTTGCTTTTCAGTATGGCCATTTTCACAATATTGATTCTTCCTATCTATGAGCATGGAATTTTTTTTGTGTGTCATCTGTGATTTTTTTGCACGATGTTTTGTAGGTCTTCCTATAGAGCCCTTTCATCTCCCTTGTTAGTTTCATTCCTAGGTATTTTATTCTTTTGGTGGCAATTGTGCATGGGAGTTCATTCCTGGTTTGGTTCTCGGCTTGACTGTTGTTGGTGTATGGGAATGCTAGTGATTTTTGCACATTGATTTTGTATTCTGAGACTTTGCTGAAGTTATTTATCAGCTTAAGAAGGTTTTGAGCTAAGTCTATGAAGTTTTCTAGATATAGGATCATGTCATCTGCAAACAGTGATAGTTTGACTTCCTCTCTTTCTATTTGGATGCCCTTTATTACTTTCTCTTGCCTGATTTCCCTGGCCAGAACTTCCAATACTATGTTGAATAGGAGTGGTGAGAGAGGGCATCCTTGTATTATGCCAGTTTTCAAGGGGAATGCTTCCAGCATTTGACCATTCAGTATGATATTGGCTGTGGGTTTGTCATATATGGCTGTTATTATTTTGAGGTATGTTCCTCCATACCCAATTTAATGAGAGCGTTTAACATGAAGGAGTGTTGAATTTTATAAAAAGCCTTTTTTGCTTTTATTTAGATAATCATGTGGTTTTTGTCTTTCATTCTGTTTATGTGATGAATCATATTTATTGATTTGTTGAACACACTTGCATCCTGGAGATGAAGCCTACTTGATCGTGGTGAATTAGCTTTTGATGTGCTGCTGGATTCAGTTTGCAAGTAGGGCTTTTTGAGAGAATTTCTTAGTCTTTATTTCTAATTTGATTGTTTTGTGGCCCAAGAGACTGTTTGTTATGATTTCAGTTCTCTTATATTTGCTGTGGAGTATTTTACTTCCGATTATGTGATTGATTTTAGAGTAAATGCCATGTTGTGTCAATGAGAAGAATGTATATTCTATTGTTTTTGAGTGGAGAGTTCTGTAGATATCTATCAGGTCCATTTGATCAGGTCATGAATATCTTTGTTAATTTTCTGTCTCAAAGATCTGTCTAATATTGTCAGTGGGGTGTTAAAGTCTCTCACTGTTATTGTGTGGGAGTCTGTATCTTTGAAGGTCTTAAAAAACTTGCTTTATGAATCTGGGTACATATATATTTAGGATAATTAGATCTTCTTGTTGAATTGAACCCTTTACCATTATGTAATGCCCTTGTCTCTTATGATCTTGTTGGCTTAAAGTCTATTTTGTCAGAAACTAGGATTGCAACCCTTGCTTTTTTCTGTCCCCCATTTGCTTGGTAGATTTTCCTCCATCCCTTTATTTTGAGTTTATGTGTGTCACTGCATGTGAGATAGGTCTCTTGAAGACAGCATATCAATGGGTCTTTGTTCTTTATCAAGCTTGCAACTCTGTGTCTTTAAATTGGGGCATTTAGCCCACCTACATTTAAGGTTAGTATTAATATATGTGATTTTGATCCTGCCTTCATGATGTTAGCTGGTTATTTTAAAGACTTTTTTATGCAGTTGCTTTATAGTGTCACTGGTCTGTGTACTTTAGTGTGTTTTTGTAGTGTCTGGTAACAATTTTCCCCTTCCATATTTAGTGCTTCCTTCAGGGGCTCTTGTAAGGCACATCTTGTGGTAACAAATTCCCTCAGTATTTGCTTGTCAAAAAATTGTCTTATTTCTCCTTCACTTATGAAGCTTAGTTTGGCCAGATATGAAATTCTGAGTTGGAATTTCTTTTCTTTAAGAATGTTGAATATTGGCCCCCAATCTCTTCTGGCTTGTAAGATTTCAGCTGAGAGGTCCTTTGTTAGTCTAATGGGCTTCCCTTTATAGGTGACCTGGCCTTTCTCTGTAGCTGCCTTTAAAATTTTTCCTTTCATTTCCACCTCTGAGAATCTGATGATTATGTATCTTGGAGATGATCTTCTCATGGAGTATCTTACTGAGGTTCTCTCTCTGCATTTTCTGAATTTGAATGTTAGCCTCTCCAGCTAGGCTGGGGAAGTTCTCATGGATGATATCCTGAAATATGTTTTCCAAATTGGTTTTATTCTCCCCATCTCTTTCAGGTATACCAGTCACAGATTCAGTCTCTTTACATAATCCCATATTTCTTGGAGGTTTTGTTCATTCTGTTTTATTCTTTTTTCTCTACTCTTATCTGTTTGTCTTATTTCAGAAAGGCAGTCTTCTGCTCTGAGATTCTTTCCACTCTTGGTCTATTCTGTTGTTAAAACTCGGGATTGCATTATAAAATTCTTGTCATCTGTTTTTCAGCTTTATTGGGTCAGTTACATTCTCTGTACTGGCCATTTTGCCTGTCATCTCTTGCAATGTTTTATCATAATTTTTAGCTTCCTTGCACTGGGTTACAACACACTCCTTTAGCTCAGTGAACTTCATTTCTATTCATATTCTGAATTCTATTTCTGTCATTTCAGCCATCTCAGCCTCAGCACAGTTCTGAACCCTTGCTGGAGAGGTGATGTGGTCATTTGGAGGAAAGAGGGCACTCTGGCTTTTTGAATTTTCAGTGTTCTTATGCTGATTCTTTCTCATCTTTGTAGGCTTATCTGCCTTCAGTCTTTGAGGTTGCTAACCTTTGGATATTTTATTTAACAGTCTGGCCATTTTTCTGTCAGGCTACTGTGGTATGCCAGGGGTCTGCTCCAATCTCTAGTTGCCTCAGAATTTTTAGTGCCTGGAGGAATCACCAATGAAGGCTGCAAAACAGGAAAGATGGCAGTCTGCCTCTTCCTCTGAGAGCTCCATCCCAAGGAGGTATGGACTTCTTTCTGGCCTGAAAAAACCTGTAGGAGGTGGCTGATGACCCCAGGAGGGTCCCACCCAATCAGAAGGAATGAGATTGGGGACCCACATATAAAAGTAGTCTGGCCAAGTTTTTATATAGCAGCTTTGCTGTACTCAGGGTCTACTTCAGCCCCTGGTCACTTTGGATACTCTGAAGCCCAAAGGTTGGAACAGCTAAGTCACCCAAACAGCAAAGATGGTGGCCTGCCCCTCCTTCTGGGAGCTCTGTCTCAGGTAGGCCTGAAATCTCTGTCAGCTGGAGGACATTGATGGGGGTAGCCAGAGACCCTGGTTGGGAGGCTCCACCTGGTGATGAGGAATGGGTTCAGGGACTCACTTAAAAAAGTAGTCTGGCAATGTTTTCATGGGGCTTCTCTGCTGTCTGGGGTACCACTTCTACCCCTGGTTGGCTTGGATTCTCCATAGCCTGAAGGCTGGAACTGTTAAGTTGCCCAGACAGCAAAGATGGTGGCCCACTGCTCATTCTCAGAGTTCTGTGCCAGGGAGTTTTCAAATTTTTGTAGGCCAGAGAATACCAAAGGGTGTGGCAGGAGGCCCTAGTTAGGAGGTTCTGCCCAGTGAGGAGAAACAGCATCGGGGACCTGCTTAAAGAAGCAGTATGGCCACACTTTTGTGGAGCAGCTGTGCTGTGCTGGGGTATGAAATAAAGTGTGAAGACAAGATTAGAGAAAAAAGCAAAAAAAGGAATGAACAAAGCCTCCAAGAAATATGGGGCTATGTGAAAAGACCAAACCTATGTTTCATTGGCGTACCTGAAAGTGATGGGGAGAATGGAAACAAGTTGTAAAACACACTTCAGGATACTATCCAGGAGAACTTCCCCAACGTAGCAAGACAGGCCAACATTCAAATTCAGGAAACATAGAGAACGTCATAAAGATACTCCTTGAGAAGAGCAACCCAAAGACACATAATCGTCGGATTCACCAAGGTTGAAATGAAGGAAAAAATGTTAAGGGCAGCCAGAAAGAAAGGTCGGGTTACCCACAAAGGGAAGCCCATTAGACTAACAGTGGATTTCTCTGCAGAAAGCCTACAAGCCAGAAGACAGCGGGGACCAATATTCAACATTCTTAAAGAAAAGGATTTTCAACCCAGAATTTCATATTCAGCCAAACTAAGCTTCATAAGTGAAGAGAAATAAAATCCTTACAGACAAGCAAATGCTGAGGGATTTTGTCACCACCAGGCCTGCCTTACAAGAGCTCCTGAAGGAAGCACTAAATATGGAAAGGAAAAACCAATACCAGCCACTGCAAAAACATACCAAAATGTAAAGACCATTGACACTATGAAGAAACTGCATCAACTAATGGGCAAAATAACCAGCTAGCATCATAATGACAGGATTGAATTCCACATAACAATATTAAACTTAAATGTAAATGGGCTAAATGCCCCAATTAAAATACACTGACTGGCAAATTGGATAAAGAGTCAAGATCCATCAGTGTGCTATATTTAGGAGACCCATCTCATGTGCAAAGACACACATTGGCTCAAAATAAAGGGATGGAGGAAGATCTACCAAGAAAATGGAAAGCAAAAAAAAGCAGGAGTTGCAATCCTAGTCTCTGATAAAACAGACTTTAAACCAATAAAGATCAAAAAAGAAAAGAAGGCCATTATGTAATGGTAAAGGGATCAATGCAACAAGAAGAGCTATGCTAAATATATATGCAGCCAATACAGTAGCACCCAGATTCATAAAGCAAGTTTGTAGAGATGTACAAAGAGACTTAGAGTCCCACACAATAATAGTGGGAGACTTTAACACCACACTGTCAATATTAGATCAATGAGACAGAAAATTAACAAGGATATTCAGGACTTGAACTCAGCTCTGGACCAAGCAGAACTAATAGACATCTGCAGAACTCTCCACCCTGAATCAATAGAACATACATTCTTCTCAGCATCACATAGCACTTCTTCTAAAATTGACCACATAATTGGAGGTCAGACTCCTCAACAAATGCAAAAGAATGGAAATCATTAACAGTCTATCAGACCACAATGCAATCAAATTAGAACTCAGGATTAAGAAACTCACTGAAAACTGTACAACTACATGGAAACTGAACAACCTGCTCCTGGAAGACTACTGGGTAAATAACGAAATTAGGGCAGAAATGAATTTCTTTGAAACCAATGAGAACAAAGACACAATGTACCAGAATCTCTGGGACACAGGTAAAGAAGTGTTTAGAGGGAAACTTATAGCACTAAATGCCCATGGGAGAAAGCAGGAAAAATCTAAAATCAACCTCCTAACATCACAATTAAGAGAACTAGAGAAGCAAGAGCAAACAAACTTAAAAGCTAGCAGAAGCCAAGAAATAACTTAAGATCAGAGCAGAACTGAAGGGGATAGAGACACTAAAAACCCTTCAAAAAATCAATGAATCCAGGAGCTGGTTTTTTGAAAAGATTAACAAAATAGATAGACCACTAGTCATAATAATAAAGAAGAAAAGGGAGAAGAGTAAAACAGACACAATAAAAAATGATAAAGGGGAGATTACCACTGATCCCACAGAAATACAAAATACCATCAGAGAATACTATAAACACCTCTACATAAACTAGAAAATCTAGAAAAAAAGTGGATAAATTCCTGGACACATACACCTTCCTGAGACTAAACCAGGAAGAAGTTAAATCCTTGAATAGAGCAATAACAGGTTCTAAAGTTGAGGCAGTAATTAATAGCCTACCAACCAAAAAAATCCCAGGACCAGATGGAGTCACAGCCGAATTCTACCAGAGGTACAAAGAGGAGCTGGTACCATTCCTTCTGAAACTATTCCAAACAACAGAAAAATAGGTACTCCTCCCTAATTCATTTTATGACCCCAGCATCATCCTGATACCAAAACCTGGCAGAGACACAACAAAAAAAGAAAATATCCCTGATGAACATCAATGCAAAAGTTCTGAATAAAATACTAGCAAACCGGCCAGGCATGGTGGCTCAAGCCTGTAATCCCAGCACTTTGGGAGGCCAAGGGGGGTGGATTACCTGAGGTCAGGAGTTTGAGACCAGCCTGGCCAATACAGTGAAACCCCGTCTCTACTAAAAAAAAAAATACAAAAATTTGCTGGGCCTGGTGGTGGGCACGTGTAATCCCAGCTACTCACTCAGGAAGCTGAGGCAGGAAAATTGCTTGAACTCAGGAGGTGGAGGTTGCAGTGAACCGAGATCCGCACCACTGCATTACAGCCTGGGCAAGAGAGCGAGACTTCGTCTCAAAAAAAAAAAAAAAAAATACTGGCAACCGAATCCAGCAGCACATTAAAAAGCTTATCCACCACAGTCAAGTCAGCTTCATCCCTGGGATGCAAGGCTGGTTCAACATATGCAAATCAATGAATGTAATCCATCACATAAACAGAACCAATGACAAAAACCAGTGATTATCGCTATAGATCCTGTGGCATTCTTAATCTGATCTTTCAGCTCATCAGTTTCCCATTCAGCTGGATCCATCCTATTATTTACCCTATTTTTTAAAATTTCCATTATTAAATTTTTATTTCTAATACTTTATCATGTTTCTTTTTCTTTCATTTTTCTTGTTTTATATTGATAGTATATTTATCCTCAAACGTATACTTGTTACACTTATTCTAAATTCTTGATCTTTCTGTTCCAATAATTGTGCTTTATATATTTTATGTCATCAAGTTCATTATTTTTCTTTGGAGGTAGTTTTATTCTTAAGGTACTTAAGTATTTGACTGTGAGCTTTGATTTTCTTAAGGATATCAGCTACTCTGTTTGGTAATGAGGAGACACTGGTCAAACAGTAGTCTGTTGGTCCTGGCAAGTTGAAGGAGACTGAAGAGGGTATCTCTTAGGATGGAAAGCCCCAAGTGCCACAAAGTCACAGTCAATTCTGTTTGCTATCATCCCTTCCCTTCCCCCACCGTCAATAGGAGTTTTAGGGGAGAGTTTCTTTTTAAGTTATTATTTCATATTTCATGGATTTCATGTCTTCCTCTGTCATTTTCTCCAAGCTCAGTTTGGGGAACCAGCAGTCTGTGTTAGTTCACCATTTTGTCCAAAACTGAAAACTCTTTGGTTTTGATCATCACCTCCTTATTTTGTGAGCAAGGTAGAGACTCAAATATCCTCTCCTTAAAGTCCTGATGAATGGCAACATAAGTAATGATCCTTTCAAATATAAAGGTCACAATAGTTGATTTTTTAAAAATTGTATTTGAAATATGAAACAGCTATCTCCAAGAAAAGAGAGCAAAGCTTTGTTTTTTCCTTTTTGGACTCTGAGATAGCAGTGTGGTCTGCTTTGGAGCTTAGGATCAGTAACAAAAAAAAAACAAAGCCAGAGAAATACCACATTAGTGTTTTGTAGATTAAGAACTATGCATTCATTTTTACTTAATTTAACAAAAAGAACAGTGAAATAAAAATCAAAAATATAGGAAAAGGTATACAAAACCTAATTTCAAAACATAAAATAAGGTTGCCAGATAAAATATAGTGTGCCCAGTTAAATTTGAATTTCAGATAAGCAACAAATAATTGTTTAGTATAATTATGTCCCAAGCAATATTTTTGTTTTCCTTCCAGGGCACATATGCCCCCATGTAGCTTTTTCCCTGGAGTAAGGCAGTTTGATCTTTAGATAAATCTGGCTTCAAAGCCCACCTCCATCTCTATTTTTTTTTAAATTTTTTATCTTGTGATTTCTTCTTTTTTTATTATTATACTTTAAGTTCTGGGATACATACACAGAGCATGCAGATTTGTTACACAGGTACACATGTGCCATGGTGGTTTGCTGCACCCATCAACCCATCATCTAGGTTTTAAGCCCCACATGCATTAGGTATTTGTCCTAATGCTATCCCTCCTCTTGCCCCCTGCCCCCCAACAGGCCCTGTGTGTGATATTCCCCTCCCTGTGTCCATGTGTTCTCATTGTTCAACTCCCGCTTATGAGTGAGAATCTGTGTTGTTTGGTTTTCTGTTCCTGTGTTAGTTTGCTGAGAATGATGGTTTCCAGCTTCATCCATGTCCCTGCAAAGGACATGAACTCATTCTTTTTTTATGGCTGCATAGTATTCCATGGTTTATATGTGCCACATTTTCTTTATCCAGTCTATCATTGATAAGCATTTGGGTTGGTTCCAAGCCTTTGCTATTGTAAATAGTGCTGTGATAAACATACGTGTGCATGTGTCTTTAAAGTAGAATGATTTATAATCCTTTGGGTATATACCCAGTAATGGGATTGCTGGGTCAAATGGTATTTCTGGTTCTAGATCCATGAGGAATCACCATACTGTCTTCCACAATGGTTGAATTAATTTACATTCCCACCAACAGTGTAAAAGCATTCCTATTTCTCTGCATCCTCTCTAGTGTCTGTTTTTTCCTGACTTTATAATGATCGTCATTCTAACTGGTGTGAGATGGTATCTCATTACGGTTTTGATTTGCGTTTCTCTAATGACCAGTGATGATGAACTTCTTTTTTCATATGTTTGTTGGATGCATAAATGTCTTCTTCTGAGACATGTCTATTCATATCCTTTGTCCACTCTTTGATGGGGTTGTTTTTTTCTTGTAAATTTGTTTAAGTTCCTTGTAGATTCTTTATATTAGATCTTTATCAGACAGATAGATTGCAAACATTTTCTCCCATTCTATAGGTTGCCTGTTCACTCTGATGATAGTTTCTTTTGCTGTGCAGAAGCTCTTTAGTTTAATTAGATCCCATTTGTCAATTTTGGCTTTTGTTTCAATTGCTTTCGGTGTTTTAGTCATGAAGTCTTTGACCATGCCTATGTCCTGAATGGTATTGCCTAGATTTTCTTCTAGGGTTTTTACGGTTTTAGGTCTAACATTTAAGTCTTTAATCCATCTTGAGTTAATTTTTGTATAAGGTGTAAGGAAGGGGTCCAGTTTCAATTTTCTGCACATGGCTAGCCAGCTTTCCCAGCACCATTTATTAAATAGGGATCCCTTCCCCATTTCTTGTTTTGTCAGATTTGTCTAAGATCAGATGGTTGTAGATGTGTGGTGTTATTTCTGAGTACTCTATTCTGTTCCATTGGTCTATATATCTGTTTTGGTACCAGTACCATGCTGTTTTGGTTACTGTAGCCTTGTAGTATAGTTTTAAATCAGGTAGCATGATGCCTCCAGCTTTGTTCTTTTTGTTTACGATTGTCTTGGCTATACAGGCTCTTTTTTGGTTCCGTATGAAATTTAAAGTAGTTTTTTCTAGTTCTGTGAAGAAAGTCAATGGTAGCTTGATGGGAAGAGCATTGAATCTATAAATTACTTTGGGCTGTATGGCCATTTTCACAATATTGATTCTTTCTATCCATGAGCATGGGATGTTTTTCCATTTGTTTGTGTCCTCTCTTATTTCCTTGAGCAGTGGTTTGCAGTTCTCCTTGAAGAGGTCCTTCACCTCCCTTGTAAGTCATATTCCTAGGTATTTTATTTTCTTTGCAGCAATTGTGAATGGCAGTTCACTCATGATTTGTGTCTCTATTATTGGTGTATAGGAATGCTTGTGATTTCTGCATATTGAGTTTGTATCCTGAGACTTTGCTGAAGTTGCTTATGAGCTTAAGGAGATTTTGGGCTGAGACAATGGAGTTTTCTAAATATACAATCATGTCATCTGCAAACAGAGACAATTCGACTTCCTCTCTTCCTATTTGAATACCCTTTCTTTCTTTCTCTTGCCCAATTTCCCTGGCCGGAACTTCCAATACTATGTTGAATAGGAGAGGTGAGAGAGGGCATCCTTGTCTTGCCAGTTTTCAAAGGGAATGCTTCCAGCTTTTGCCCATTCAGCATGATATTGGCTATGGTTTTGTCATAAATAGCTCTTATTATTTTGAGATATATTCCATCAATACCCAGTTTATTGAGAGTTTTTAGCATGAAAGGGTGTTGAATTTTATTGAAGACCTTTTCTGCCTCTATTGAGATAATCATGCAGTTTTTGTCGTTGGTTCTGTTTATGTGATGGATTACATTTATTGATTTGTGTATGTGGAACCAGCCTTGCATCCTAGGGATGAAGCTGACTTGATCCTGGTGGATAAGCTTTCTGATGTGCTGCTGGATTCAGTTTGCCAGTATTTTATTGAGGATTTTCTCACTGATGTTCATCAGGGATATTGGCCTGAAAGTTTCTTTTTCTGTTGTGTCTCTGCTAGGTTTTGGTATCAGGATGATGCTGGCCTCATAAAATGAATTAGGGAGGAGTCCCTCTTTTTGTGTTGTTTGGAATAGTTTCAGAAGGAATGGTACCAGCTCCTCTTTCTACCTCTGGTAGAATTCAGCTGTGACTCCATCTGGTCCTGGGCACTTTTTGGTTGGTAGGCTATTAATTACTGCCTCAATTTCAGAACTTGTTATTGCTCTATTCAGGGATTCGACTTCTTCCTGGTTTAGTCTCGGGAAGGTGTATGTGTCCAGGAATTTATCCATTTCTTCTAGATTTTCTAGTTTATTTATGTAGAGGTGTTCATAGTATTCTCTGATGGTATTTTCTATTTCTGAGGGATCAGTGGTGATCTCCCCTTTATCATTTTTTATTGTGTCTATTTTATTCTTCACCCTTTTCTTCTTTATTAGTATGGCTCATGGTCTATCTATTTTGTTAATCTTTTCAAAAAACCAGCTCCTGGATTCATTGATTTTTTTTTAAGGGTTTTCAGTGTCTCTATCCCCTTCAATTCTGCTCTAATCTTAGTTATTTCTTGTCATCTGCTAGCTTGTGAGTTTGTTTGCTCTTGCTTCTCTAGTTCTTTTAATTGTGATTTTAGGGTGTCTGTATTGGATCTTTTCTACTTTCTGATGTGGGCATTTAGTGCTATAAATTTCCCTCTAAACACTTCTTTAGCTGTGTCCCAGAGATTCTGGTACCTTGGGTCTTTATTCTCATTGGTTTCAAATAACTTATTTTTGCCCTAATTTCATAATTTACCCAGTAGTCATTCAGGAGCAGGTGCCCACCTCCATCTCTAGCTGGGTGACCTAAGCAATAAATCTGAACCCCAACTTCCTTCTTTATGAAATGGGAATAAATCTACATACCTTGTAGGTTGTTGCTAGAACCAGTTGTGATAAGATGTGTAAATGCCTAGAACAGTGCAGGACACCTAAAAGGTGCTGATAACATTATTTATCTTTCCTAATTCAAAGGAAAAATTACCATCATCTCAAAACTAATATCAATAACTGAAAGTTTTTTCTGTTAAAAAATTAGTATCAGCCTATGTATTTACTGATCTGCTATAAAATGTTACAGCACATAGAAAACAGAAACTGGCACATATGTAAGACATCTGAAGAATAATTAGTCTGTGCTATTATGTAAGTTTTATGAATAAACATTTTTGGGGAGTCCAGATGTTTTGATATATTTAAAGCATAAGTGTCTTCAGACATGGAGCTTAAATTAGTCTTTATCTTGGCCTTGAATCTTCCTTTATCCACTCAACAATGGTAAGGTAGGATATCCCCTTTTAAAATCCCTCCTAATGACATCTAATGATAGTTGAGATGTAAAGTTGAATGACTAAGCTACCTGTTATTCATTTTCACAATCATTTTCTATGGAAGTTGTCTAGAATAAGTGTATTCTACTTGTGTTGCCAAAGGATTCTAACTGGTATAGGTATTCTGGCATTGTGTATTTGGGTTTTGTAGCACAAAGCATTTTGGGGTTTTATCACACAGGTTAGAATCCTCACTCAAACTCATTACAGTAGCTCCTTGGAGGTTTTTCAGTAACAAGGTGCTAATCTAGTAATAACCACAACCATTTGTTGACTATTTACCCTGTTACAGGTGTTTTATAAACATTAATTATTTTATCTTTTACAACAACCATGAAAGGTAGATGCATAATCTCAATAATTCAGATGGGGAAACTGAGGATCAGGGGGGTTAAAGCACTTGCCCAAAGTCAAGGAACTCGTACATGACAGAGCTGGGATTGAAACCTGTCTTTGCTGACTCTGGTACTTTTCTGCTTTCCACTGCTCCAACATGGCTTCAGAAATTTTAAATGAGGGGAAAACCCCATACACCCCTAAATCTCCCCTCATTTTATTTCATCTCATTGTAAGGGGCTTGCTTATTCAACTTATCAAGGACACATACATGGCTAAAATGTCAGCATCCATCTAACTTATTTCACTTGTGATCCAAAATGATATTGAAACTCTGCTCTCCTGAGAGATGAAAAGTTGGTGGGTTATTGCATTAGTTGGTTTGTTGCTTAAAAATGATTAATTGTGTTCAGAGCTCCTCAGCTGTTTCTCTTTCCCTAGTGCTGAGGTAGTGAACTGGGATGGGGGCTGGGGGAAGAAACAAGGCAAGGGAGGCAGGTCAGTTTTGCTTTTATTGACAGTGAAAGCAGTTAATAGTTTATGGAGAGCAAGCTCCCTTGCTAAACTTTGCTGCCAGTACTGCCGCTGCGGTGAGATGATGTCTGGGGCCAACCCTTTGTTGGAGGGAGCAGGATGATGGGGCAAATAATGACAAGGGGGCTCCCTCCTTCCGTTTATTATCCACAGTTTCAAAAAAGTGAATGCAAGAGGAAGAGACCATAATGGGGAAAATTTGACATCATAGCCTGGTGATCCCAGTGAGGCTGGTGCCTTCTGTCCCTGCCTCTTGCTTCTGGAGCAAATTAGGCTTATATGAGGCTCAGAATCTCCCAAGAACCGAGAAGTGCTGTACATTTTCCTGAAAGTCACAGTGACAGGTGGGAATGTGGCCAAACACCCCACACCATTCGTTCATCATCTCTTTTAACAGGCTGCTGCTGTGCAAGGTTCTCAGGGGCCAACTCATGCTAGCCAGCTCCCCAGCCTCTCTGACTTCCTTTAGGAGGCTGGCTATTTTGCCTTGCCTGACCTTGGGGTGGGGTGGAGGAGAGAATTTCAAATAAGTGAATCAACTTCATCAGAAAGCCTGCTTAGTGTTTTATTTTGTGCTACATGTGAATAGTAAGCTCATTTCATTTCCACAGCAATTCTTTATTTAAAGGTAGGTATAATTTTCTCTGTTTTACAGGATATATAACTGAGGTCCAGGAAGTTAAGTAAATTCCCTAAGACCCACCACTTAGGGAAGTGGTAAAAGAAGGATTCCAACTCATGTTTGTCTCCTTGTGGTCCTTCTGGTGACACTGATTCCTCTCAGCTGGGATGGTCTTCCAAGTTGAGAGGACAGCCCCCACTACCCCCTAGAAACGTGAACAATAATGATCATGGTGAACAAGGATGGTGATCATCTCAGAAAGAATGAATGCTCCTTCACTGGAAGCTCTCAGATTTTGTTTGAATTTCATCTTGTCTGATTTACAGAAATTAATGAGCTACTAGATCTAGAACTGGTGTGTCTTGATAAAATGACTTATTTTTAGTGCTTTAGCATTTAAAAGGATCTGTTATAATTTCATGCTTAAATAACACCAGATAAGGGTCTGTGTTTGTCTAGTGTAATTGGAAGAAGCAATGGAAAAGGAAACAGTTTCTTCTAAACAAATGGCATGAATGCATCCCGGGAGAAATTTGAAGATAGAGAAACCTCCCAATAAAACAAACACCAGGGTTTTCATTATTCTCCTTGGAGAGCATTTCCCATAGTCCACAGATGGCCTTTAAGGACACAGAGACCTACACAAGGAGGCTGGAGATGTGTGTGGGGTGGCAGTGGGCGTTGGAAGCCAGGGGCAGTGTTGCCTCAGTGAAGAAGTGCAGCTATCCATCAAAAAGCCTACTTAGGTTGCTTGAAAACAGTGGGGAAAACACAGGAGTGAACCTCCCTCCCTTCTTGGACTCTGGCAGGGCTGATTTGTGGACTTGTCCCTGTGCCTTTAACATCAACATCCTCAGGGCCTCTGAGACCACCTAAGTCACAGTACCCAAGGCAATGGGAAAAAGCTGGCTGAAATAACCAAAGCTGGGAGAGGTTAGAGACTATGATATAGTAAAACGACTGCTCTCCCAGACGTCTGGACCTCTGAATCACCCACAGGCCACTGAGCCTCTTTCCTTCCCTGCTCTCTCTAAAGCCTTTTCCTGCCTGGGAGCCTCTTCCTTCCGCATCCTCTTCCCAGCGGTACCTATTGGCCCCGCCCCTCCCATGGCCATGCACCCTCCACACTCAGCCAGCACCCAGTCCCGCTCCCGCCAGCCCCTTTCTCCCATGGTAAAATTTTGCTCTCTTTGTACATTTACATTTCTGCTGACTGCAAGGATCAGTTTAATTTCATGGGTGTCATTTCCTTCAAGAAATCTCTGTCTGAGCAGCGGCCCATCGAATCCCCGGTAAAACATATTTTCCTACGGTAATGATTTTATGGGCCCATAAGTCATGAATTTATTATGATCTCAGCCCTTGCTGCTGATTGCTGTAAAATGCAAAGTAATTAACAGCGAGCGGTAGCAGTTATTCCCACCTGGTAACGTGTTCCTTCGTTCGCTGATGGGTTTGATTAAAGTAATGACTAAAGAGTGAAGCCCGGCTGTAAAATATTAGCATGATTATTGCTGTATCCTAAATAAGAAACAAAACTAATGGGTATGGTCTGAGAAATTAAAAAAATACACACACAATCCTTCCTCTCCCCCCACTCCCATCTCCCTTAAGCAATTGTTATGGCTCATTTAAGGTGTGTCTTCCTTCCCATTAAATAATGTATGGATTCCAAGGCCAGAGGCTGGCTAGCAGAGCATATCACCCAGTTCTCATAACGTTTAAAGTGCTGGTGTTAAGTTATTTCCTTTTCTCTTCGATGTGCAGAATGGAGCTTGGATGGGGGTATTATTTGAGCTAAAGCCTACAGAGCTGCTAAAAGGCTTTCTCCCACTCTACACGAGGCAGGGGTCTTTGGTTAGGGCTACCCCAACCATAGAGATATGCTTGAAATTGATGAGTCTCTGTCACCTTTCCCAACCTTAGGAATAATTTGTTTCTATTGTCACGTTGGTCTGGGGATACACAACAACTCACACAATGCCTATTTTGATGCCCAAACAGTTAACTGCCCTTTATGCTGGTGCTATGAGGAGGTCAAGCTTCTTAAAGCTCCACCTTCCCTGGAAGACCAGGTAGGAAGCTCAGCTGTGAGTTGGCTCCAAGGCAGTCCTGCTCATGGCATGCCAGTGTCTTCCCCTCTCAACTCTGAGAGCACTCCACACTCCAGAGAGCCAAGAGACCGTAAACAGGTACTGTTCTCCTGGAGTATGTATGGGCAGGCAGTGGGACGGGGAGTGGGCTGGAGGACATGGCCTGCTTGCTGAGGAGGTCGTGGAGAGATAGGAGGGATCTGCTTCTGCTCTTCTCCAGTGGTCCTGAATTAAATTCACCTTACATCTTTGTAGGTTGGAAGAGAACAGCCAGAAGAGAGTCAGGATATGCAGGAAGCTATGTGCCAAGGGAGATCCCTCAAGTATTTGGCTCTAGAAAGATTGTTTTGCCAAGGGTGAGATGACTGAGGCTGCAGGAAGACAAAAGTCCATTTGATTAACTCAATATTGCATACTTAGTATATGATAGTCACAGGAATACACTCTCTACCATTAAGAAACTTCTAGTCTAGAAACATAATGCAAGGGGAAGATGATCAAAAAACCTCATTTGCAAGGGACAGGAATAAAGAGAAGTGGTACCTTGGAAAGGGACTTGTGGCCATGATATCCTCAGGGAGAGGTATGGACAAGTGGCTGAAGGGAGAATGCCACACTGCCACTGTGGGAGGTTGAAGTGGCTCTTCTGCACACCTCGTGAATTTGGAAGGGAAAAGACCATTTCTTATGGGGAAAAATGGGCATCATTTTTCTGATTCATAACCATGGAGACCAGGAAAAACAGTACTATAAATGTGCACCTCTCTCTGCTTCAGAAGAGCTCAAAGCATTTAAAAAATACAAGGTCCTTATGAAGAAAGAGGTGAGGGACAGGCATGCATGGCCCCATTTTAAAGATTCAGGGACCTAATTATGGAGAAAGAAGTGATTGGCCCAAAGCTGCTCTCAGTAAGGGGCAGACGCAAGGTCAGACCCTGTGTCTTTCCTATTAACCAACTGGTAGCTGTTTGTTCAATGGGTTGTGCTTCACATGCCAAAGTTTTGGAGGCTACACTTCCAAACCAATGGACCACCTGGCTGTGTTGGGTCATCCACCAGCAGTGGCTATTATCATGACTCTGCTCTCAATCCAGGGAATATCACATGTGCTGTGCTGGAACAGTACCAGGCAGAAAAGCACCAGGTTTCTCCTTATAGTAGAAAGACAGCTGTTTCCCAAATGGAAGGTACTCCTGCATTTTCCTAATCATGGATGAAGCAGAGACAAAGTGAGGTTGTGTTTCAGGTGAGAGGAAATAGATCTATAAAAATACTTTTTATTCTTCTCTTCCCCTTCCTTCTCAATCATTTAAAAAATATCACTTGTTGCATCATATCTCAGAAAAAATATAATGAACATGCACCTTTTTGCCTTTACTTCTCTGGCTCTTGCTCCTTATAAGGGGCAGATGAAGGAAAAGTTATTGGGATCGCAGTGCTGGCACCAGGAAGATAAATGTGAAGCCCTCCCTCTCTCCGCCGCTGAACAGGTCAAAAAATGATTGCATTGGGCGTGAAGGATTTATGTCTGCAGTGAGTCAGTCAGAGTGTTGGGGTAAATCAAGGCTGACATTTTTAGCATCTGGGAAAAAAAAGCAATTGCATTTTATGTCTACATTTTGCTCGGCTAATCAAGGTGCGGAAGAGGCACTCTGCCTGGGGAAACTTTCCCACTTTTTATTATTTAGGTAGAGTTTGGTGTTTCCCATAGAAACATGAAGCAAGGCTTCAGGTTAAAGAAAGGAAAAGGCCCTGCCTGTCAGTTCTGACTTGGAGAGATTTTAATTTGGCAGAAGGGGATCTGGGGAGGGACTGGACATGTGAGCTACCTGAGCAGTCTTAGGGATAGCTCTGGAGCAAGCGGGTGGATGACCACCTTTGCAATGAATTTCATCTCTCCATAGGCCTCTAGCAGGACCTAGGACATAACAGAAACATTAGGGGCGGGTGGGGAACTAGTTTGATACTTTTGACTAAATTGACCAGCTACTAATTGATTACTAATCAGTCCTTTAACTGAAGCAACCAGTGAAATACCTACACAGATTAGTTAAAACTGTTGACCCTGTTGATGCATATTGACATAGTTCAAGATCAAGCCACAGTTAATGTGTGCAAGGGGAAAAGACAGATGAACAAATTATCTAGCAATTTTTTTTTTAGCTTTGCATTTCCAAGGTCACTTTATCTAAGTGCTTTGCCTTAGTAAATGAAAATGTATTTGGATTTCGAAAGTGTTATATTTTGCATGAGGGACAAGATTCAGCAAATATTACTTTCGTATGTTAACAGATAGTAATCATGGTAGCCAACGTTTTAGAGGGAGGGGGTTTACTATATAAAGTGCTTAATAACTTTATATATATGATCTCATTAAATCTCCATTGCTCCAGGAGCTAGTTATGATCCCCATTTATCAATGGGGAAACTGATGGATAAACCCGAGGTTATATCCAGCTCTTCTTAGCTAGTAAAAGCTAGAGAAGTTTATTTAACCAAGGGAATTCTGCCTTCATAGCCTTCATCCCTAACTTCTATGCATGCTACTTCAGATTTGATCAAAGCAGCTATGCACATTCTAACAATTTTGGGAATAAGAGATTCAACAAAAACAGATTTCATGGATGTTCAGATTTTCTTTTTGTGGGCTTGAAAAAGGTTAGGAATCAGCCACAGGTCCTGCAACTAGGTACTTATGATGATAGTAATAGCTAAAATGTATTGCTCACTTGTCATGTGTCAGGCACTGTGTTAAGCTCTTTATGTATATTTACTCATAGAAGTCCCACATAGCTCTAAACAAGTCGGCCTATTATGATCCTATGTTCCAGGTGAAAAAAATTGAGGCACCGAGAAGTTTAGATTATTTTCCATGCATTTAGCTAACAAGTGACAGCCAGGATGGGACACCAGGCACATTGACATCAGAGCCATCACACATACTTTTCTGGATAGCCCTTGCGGTGGCTTTGCCATGCTCACGGAATGTGTTTCTGGTGAGGCAATGGTGTTGGCAGTTGTTAGTTGTTTGCCTTCCTTCTTGTGTGTGTGTGCCCTCAAATAATTGCTTTGTGATGTCTGACTAAAGAGACTTCCAAGTTCTCTTTAAAAAAATGTAAATACTCTTCCTTTATTAACACATACTGAATTTAAAAATAATGGAAAAAAATTATTTGATTGGGAGGCCAAGGCAGGCCAATTACTTGAGGTCGGAGTTCGAGACCAGCCTGGGCAACATGGTGAAACCCCATCTCTACTAAAAATACAAAAATCAGCTGGACACGGTGGCGTACACCTGTAATCCCAGCTACTCAGGAGGCTGAGGCAGGAGAATCACTTGAACCCAGGAAGCAGAGGTTGCAGTGAGCCGAGATGGCACCACTGCACTCCAGCCTGGGCAACAGAGTGAGACTCCATCTCAAAAACAAAAATAAACAAAAAAAAAAATTATTTGAGATTTCAATTAGTGCTTTCTTGCCCAGGGCCCTAGGACTCCTAGAAGTCCTTTAAGGAGGTAGCGGAGACCTTAAAGAAATGTTCTGTATATTTAAAAACTGAACTGAAATGGATTTACTGATAATAAGGCTTCAGAGGGTAACTCAAACACCAAGTTCGTGGAATTATATTAGCTCAGTGAGGTAATGCGGATTATTGCATACTGATTGTTCTTTGATGAATAAACATAGGGGAATGGAGAATTCTTTAATAAAGGTTGTCAATGAGACAAAAACATTAAAAATAGGAAACCTTAGAGGAAAAAGAATAAAGGAGGTCCTTGGTGACAGAAAGCCTGGGAGCCCCTGATATAAATAAAGCCTTGTTCTTTTTGTTCCCTGTCCCTTGGTTATTTGTTTGAAATGTTATCAAAATACCTTTCAAAGACCAGTGATGTAATTTATGTAAAGTATTATGCAAATACTAGTTTTTGTTATTAATATTAGCAGTAATAGTTATGATAATGATCTTGCTGTGGCACATGTGATTTCATTAACAATTATATCAAGAACCTTTAAAATTAAGGAATTTTAAACATTTCATTTCCTAGGGTTAGATTTAACTTCTTCCCCAAACCCTGCATTAGCACAGTCGTGCCCTGACATGCCGTGTGCTCTGTGTATGTGTACATGCTTGTTTAACGCGTCACACGTGTGTGTGCATGTGTGCAGTGCCCATAGTTTTGTGAGTTTTGTATTGCTCTTACCCCCTCTGCCTTGTACAGCTGCACATTATAAGATTCTTTGTTCAGAAAACTTGTTTGAAAGGGCGATGAAGCCTTTGGGTCGAGGTGTGGGTTTTTACTCCCACATTTTTTGCCAATAATTAGACAAACTTTACCACCAAATCTTCTTTTGCCTCTGTGGAGGATGAAGGGTCTGGGAGAAACTGGATTTGAAAATCTGATCTGGCTGTCACATTGTTCGGGGGCTGTGCCTACACACACAAGTTGGTTTGAATGTCACAAAGAGGTTACGAACTTGTGTTTCCAGGTATGCCCCTATCATATATACCTGGTGCCAAAAATGGATTTGACTTCATTCTTCCTTTTTAACTAGTTGTTCTGATGCACTTTGGAGACAGTCTGAATAATGCTATTAATTGGGCAGAGATTAGCACATAATCAAATCACATCTGCTTTAAAAAAAAAGTCAGAGCCCTCTTTACTAAAATAGCATAAAGTATAAATTGATTCATAGCAACCTAGCTCTGTATTCCCGATTAAAAAAGAAAGTTATCAGTAGAATAAGATTGGTACCTGCTCTAATATTTGTTATCACACCTTCTTAGTCTGCTTCTGTATGTTTCCTTTCTCTTATTTCCTTTATCTTGTGTCTGGCTGCTGCTTCAACCTGGCTCACACCACCAGCAAGCTGAGTGTCCTCGTGAACACCCCAGTTCATTCTCAGGGTCCCTGTCTTACTCCAGAGCTCTCTTCTGCTTCTCTCCTTTGTGTAAAGCTGTCTTCTCTTGGTGCCTTGGGTCCTGCTGGTCTTTTTTTTTTTTTAGCATCTAGAACAGCAGGACATCCCTCTCTACCACCTGCATGTGTGCTTGAGCAGGCCATGTTCTAACCCACAGCAGCCCCCTGTCCACTCATGGTTGTGTTATATTTTCCTTGCTCTGAAGCTCATAATTACTAATTTTTACTTAGACTGGGCCTCTTCTATAACATTAGTTTTCACCACCTGCCAAAGAATTTGCCAGCGACTTAAAAAAAAGTTCTACCTTCCTCTTATTTCTATTATTCAGATTGAACATGAGGGTTAAAGTAGCAGTGTGCCATGGTTTCTCAGATAGCAGAAGTACAACCAGGGCCTCTGGTGGGGGCCACAGGCAGTAATTTACTGGGTCAGGCATTGAACTAGGTGGGTCATGAGTTGATCTGAATTGGTATTTTTCTCCAAGGCAGTCTCTGTAGACTTGAGGAGCTGGAACATACGTGGAATTAAGTGGCGGCCGAAAGGATGTGACAAGTGAACTCTGCTGCCACTTTGCATCCTGGCCAAAAAGGAAAGGCTTCAGGTTTTGGAGTTTTACATGAGTCCAAATCTGGGTCTCCTGGCTTATTAGCCATGTGACTCCTGAGTCTCACTTTCCTAATCCATAAAATGGGAATGATGATACCTGCTTCACAGGGTGTTATGAAGAATAAATGAGGCAGTGTGTTTAAAATGGCTAGCAGAGCACACAGCAGGTCTATGGTTGTCATGTGTTGTGGTAGATCAAGAGAGGATATCCCTGGGCTATGGAAACCTAAAAATGTTAGCACAGTCATGCTGCAAAAAAATTCTGAACATCAGTGAAAATTGACGAGCATAAAACTGCCGGAAACAGTTTCTAATGAAACTGTAGCCCTTGCTATGCTGAGTCTTGCACTTCCTGGGGGTCATGGCTGCCCAGGGGACTTTGCCCATTAGGGGCAGTGAGGCAGGAGGGCTGGAGCTATACCAGATCAGTTTTTTAGCCTCAGGCAGCACTTCTGGTGGAAAAAAGACATGACTCACATTTTTAGAAGCTGGGAGAAGGAAACAGAAAATAAGTCTCTAGAAAGAGTTGAGAGTCAGAAAGAGACTTAGAAGAACCCCAGAAGGGCAAGTACATACAAAATCAAGGGCAAAAGTCTGAAGATTGAAACATGAGAAAAAAGAAATGCAAATGTAGGAAGACTAGAAACGAGTTTCAAAAATATCTGTACCTGTTGGAACTTTGGTTAAAATCAAGAAGGTAATAGGAATACTTGAAGAGTCTTACACTTAGCTTACGTTATCAGTTGCAGAGATACTGTGTGTGTGTGTGTGTGTGTACATGAGCACACATGAATTCAACTGTGGTGGTCTCTCCTCTTAACAAAGACTAGTTCCTTCAAACATGTCCAGGATCCCATTCTTTCTTACTACTGTGAAGTCTAATTTTCTCCTCTCTTCATCATGATTAATCTCCCCCTTTCTTACTGCATTATTCCTCAGTTTGAACGCATGTGGTAGTATTTTCCAAGTTAAAATCAAAAAGCAAAACCTTCTCATGACTCCTTATCTCTCTCCAGCCAATGCCTCAATTCTCTGCTACCCTTCAACATAAAACTTCTTCTAGAAGTTGTCAAATTGTGCTGCTTTTATTTTCTCATCTTCTCAATCATTCCTTAGTTCACTCTTTTGCCCTAAAAGTAGTAGCCCAAGGTCACTGACAATTTCATTGTACCATCCAAGGGCAACTTTCAGCCTTATCTTCCATAGCCTCTCAGCCACATTCTCTAAGGCTGAAGGCTGTTATTCTCAGCACAGGCCTCCCTTGGCTTCTGTGGCTCCACACATTTCCTGGCTGTCTTCTTCTCACCTGCAGTCTCCTTTGCTGGGTCCTCTATGCTGGCTCTTTGAGTGTGGGTGTGCTCTAGGGCTTAGTTCTGGGTCCTCTTTTCATCTCTCCCTGCGCTTATTTCCTAGGTGACCTCCTCTATCCCCTGTGGCTTTAAGCATCATCTGTATGCTGATGACTTACCAATTTATGTCTCCAGTCCAGAAATCTCCTCTGAGATTCAGACTCATATCTATCTAACTGGCTACTTGACATCTCTGCTTGGATATCTCATAGGCATCTCTAAAGAAACATGGAAAAATAGCATTTTCTCTTTTCCTCCCAAACCTGTTTCTGTCCCAGAATATCATGTCTCCATAGATGATGGCACCTTCAGTGCAGTTGCTCAAGTCTAAAGCCCTCAGTTCATTGACAAAATCTGCCACATCTATCACATTAATTCATTTGTTCAATTAGCAGTTAGAGTTGATGTTCATTGTGTGTGGCAATTATATTCTATAAAGTCACTGTGAACACTGATTTAGCGAATACTGAACCATTGCTCTTAAAGAAAACACAGGTTAGGTGCCTTCGAGCCTCTGGTTACAATGTTTACATCGACTGACCAATACATTTTAGGTGTGTTTCTGTTTAAAGACACCTTCTTGAATATATATGTGTACATATAGTTGATTCGTTAATATTGAATTCACTGCCAACAGCTCTGGCTCATACTGGAATGAGGCTCACCTAACACACAAATTTTCTCCATAAGTCACACCACAGCTTTCTTGCACTCAGGAACACTACATAGCACTTCAGCACTAGGCCTGGGGGGCATTTTGTACAGCAAAAGCACCAACACAAAGCACAAAAATATGACCAAACGTGGCACTAACCAGGCAGCAAAAAGGACACTTGTTGAAAATATAAAACTAGAAACAAGAAGGCAGAATGTGCTCTTGTTTGACCTCAGCCAGGAACGTCCATGACTCAAACTCTTCACCTGTTTTTGCAAGTGCATTTCTGCAAACAATGGCAAAAGTGCCATAAGCATTGATTTTGGGGTTACAAATTTTAGGGAATAAGCAAATTCATAAATACGGAGTCTGTAAATAATGAGGAGCAACTATATTGCTATTTACACACCAAACACTGTACTAAGAACTGAAGATAAGTCTGCTAAGCAAAACACACATTGTTCCTTCCCTCACGGAGTATACTAAGTCAAACTCCTGTGTATACTGTATTTTGAATCAGTCTGCTTTTTTCAAATTCTCCCCCAGCTACCCTAATTCTTATGACCTATATTTGCCATTTGGGCAATTACCTATTAAATGATTTACTTCTAATCTTGCCCCCTTCTATTCATTCTCTAACTATGGGCAGACCAATTCCCTTAAACATGAACTGAATTGTGCCATGGTCTGCTTTTTGTCCTTTAATGATTTGCTCCTCAAATGTTTACTGTGACTGCAGAGTCCTGTTGATCTCTGCAGCCTCATCTTGAACCACAGTCTCCTTTCACTCATGCTCCCACTACATGGGCATTTTTTCAGGTTCTTGTGTGTGCAAAGGCCTTTCCTGCCTCTCAGCCTTTGCACATGTTGTTCCATAGGGCTGTGCCTAGAGTACTCCATAAATTTCTGTTTGTCCTCAGATCTAATATAAGCTCTATCCCCTTAGAAAAACCTCCCCCCGAACACCAAGGCCTGCCTTGTTATTCTCTATACAAACACACCTTGTTTGTTTCTTTTACTACACGCTTAATATTTTATAACATACTTACGTTTAATATTTTCTTTATGGTTTACTGTGTCATCCCTCACTAGACTTTTAATTCCAGGAGAGTAGAGACCATGTTAGTTTTGTTTACCACTTTTTTCTCAGTATCCAGTACAGTGCCTGGTACACAATAAGCATGTAATTAATATTTAGTAAATGAATGAATTCATGAATTATTAAATAATTTCCTTAGAGTATCAAAGAGTCCCCATATACCAGCTTGTCAGCTAAAGTAGAAAAGCTCCAATATTGTCTTCATCCAATTTTCTTTTGCTGTTTCTAGTAATTCTAGAGAACTTTATTCCAGTTCTTATTCTGGATTTATAATTTAGCATTTTCATTAGGTCTAGGAGTCCACTCTAATAAGCAGAACCGTAACAACCTATTTTCTTATCAGGTTTCCAGATTCACTGCCCCACCATGGGCTTTATAAAGTATTCTTGAGGCTCTCCTAGTCAGTCAGTGCCATTGAAGGCTATTCTCAGACAACCCCACATCCTTGCACAGTCAGCAATATAGCTGGCTTACATTAAGCCCTTTTACCGGTGAGTGAGCAGTCATGTGGACCAAATCTTTCGAGGAATCACCTGAACCTAAGTTGCCCTTTCAATCATTTGTAGCTCAGGCCATTGGCCTCGAAATACTCTGAGCTGCACAAAAGAGAACTGGTAACAATAGCCAGAAAGTTCAGAAAGTCCTGTTTGGACCCAGTATATGAAAGAACTTTTTACTAGTCATCTGATTGAAGACAAATGGACTACTTGAGTAGGTAGTAAGCCCCAGTCCTTAAAGGGGTTGGAAAGCCATTGTCTAGAATGCTGGAGAGAATATTATTGTAGTTGATGAGCTGACGGTCTTAGAGTTTTTCAGGCTGTGACCTGTGGACCAACTGCATCAAAATCATCTGGAGATGCTTGCAGGGCAGTGGGATTAGTTGTGGTGGCCCTAGCATGCTTGTTGAAAACCATTTCTTACTTTACACCCCAGCCTTAGATATAGATGGTATGGGGGATGCAGCATGGAGAATCTCTGAGCTTTAGAATTCTGACACAGATAGTCTCTAAGGTGGTTTTATGCCTTCATATTTTGGTCTTGTGATCTCATAATTATCTATTTATTAGTCAACAAATGTTTTTGAAAACTATCAGTCAATGTTACTGACGTTGGAGATTTTGATGAATTAATTTCGTGTGTCAATTGGCTAGGCTATGGTACCCGACTACTTACGGAAATACTAATCTAAGTATTCTCGTGAAAGTATTTTGTATATGTAGTTGATATCTATGATCAGTTTACTTCAAGTAAAGGAGATTATACTTGATAATTTCGTTTATCAGTTGACAATGTTAAGAGCAAAAACAGGTTTCCCCGAGAAGAAATTCTGCTTCAGAACTACAGCTTGAAACTTCTACTTGAGTTTTCATTCTGTTAATTTGTCCCACAGATTTCTAATTTGCCAGTCTTCACCATTGCATGAGCTAATTCCTTAAAATAAAACTCACACATATATATATAATAAGTATATTTTACATATGTATGCGGTATATATGATGGTATATGATAGATATTATATATGTGTATGTATGTGTATGCACACACACACACCCCTACACACACATTCATGTATTTCTCCGGAAACCTTAACTAATCAACAGATACAGCAGAGAAGAAAACTAAATCACCTGATCTCATTTTAGGTTCCACAGAGTGCTGAGTATTATTTTTTCAGTCTTTTTACATTTATTAAAACTGTTGAGATCCAGCATATGGTCTATCTTGATGAAAATATCATGTACACCTGAAAAATGTATATTCTATAGTTGTAGTTTAAGGTGGTTGAAAGTATGGTTTGGATCACTATGTCTTTACTGATTTTTGTCTAAGCGTTCTATAAATTTTTGGAAGATGGGTGCTAAAATCTCCTGCTATGATTGCAGAATTGTCTGTTTCTTTTAATTCTGTAAATGTTTGCTTTATTTGGTTGTAGCTTATTATTAGGCACATGCCACATTGATGATTGTTATGTCTTCTTGATAAGTTGATCCATTTATCATTTTGAAGTGTCCTTCTTTAATGTTACTTTCTATCTTGAAAGCTTATTTTATCTGATATGAAAATATCCCTGGCCACCTTATTTTTTAGTTTGCCTAGTATATATATTTCCATTAATTTACTTTTATCTGTTAATTTATTTTTAAAGTGCATCTCTTGTAGGCAGCATGTAGTTGAGTCTTGCTTTTAAATTTATTCTTACAATATGACTTTTTTTGGAGTGTTTAGTTCACTAATGTTTAATGTAATTATTGATATTTTTGGATTTTCATCTGCCATTTTATTTGATTTTTTTTGCACACTTTGTTGTTCCTTTATTTCTCCTTTCCTGTCTCCTTTTAGACTAAATACTTTTTACAATTCTACTTTATTAAATTACTTTTTTTGCATTTTTAGTGGTTATTCTAAGGACTGCAATATACATCCTTCACTTTTCATAGTCAACAAGGAGTTAATATTATACCAATTCATGTAAAATATGAAACTTTGTAAGTGTATAGGCCCATTTACCTCCCTCAACCTCAATGAGGTCTTTTAGGCTATAGTTGTCATATGTATTAAGTCCACATAGACCCTATAAGACAATGTTACAAGTTTCCTTTAAATAGTCATATGTGTCTTATAAAAATTTAGAGAAAACTAGCATTTTATATATATTCAGATATATGCTATTTCCAATGTTCTGCATTCCTTCCTAAGAATCTGAGCTCTTATCTGGTATCGTTTTCTTTCAGGATGAGGAGCATTTATTATTTGTAGTGTGAATCTGCTGGTGATGAGTTCTCATTTTTAGAAAATCTGAAAATTCTTTAATTTTGCCTCATTCTTTTATTTATTTATTTATTTTACGTATGTATATTTATTATACTTTAAGTTCTAGGGTACATGTGCACAATGTGCAGGTTTGTTACATATGTATCCATGTGACATGTTGGTGTGCTGCACCCATTAACTTGTCATTTACATTAGGTATATCTCCTAATGCTATCCCTCCCGCCTCCCCCCACACCACAACAGGCCCCAGTGTGTGATGTTCCCCTTCCTGTGTCCAAGTGTTCTCATTGTTCAATTCCCACCTCTTAGTGAGAACATGCAGTGTTTGGTTTTTTGTCCTTGCGATAGTTTGCTTGAGAATGATGGTTTCCAGCTTCATCCATGTCCCTACAAAGGACAAGAACTCATCATTTTTTATGGCTGCATAGTATTCCATGCTGTATATGTGCCATATTTTCTTAATCCAGTCTATCATTGTTGGACATTTGGGTTGGTTCCAAGTCTTTGCTATTGTGAGTAGTGCTGCAATAAACATACGTGTGCATGTGTCTTCATAGCAGCATGATTTATATTCCTTTGGGTATATACCCAGTAATGGGATGGCTGGGTCAAATAGTATTTCTAGTTCTAGATCCCTGAGGAATCGCCACACTGACTTCCACAATGGTTGAACTAGTTTACAGTCCCACCAACAGTGTAAAAGTGTTCCTATTTCTCCACATCCTCTCCAGCACCTGTTGTTTCCTGACTTTTTAATGATCGCCATTCTAACTGGTGTGAGATGATATCTCATTGTGGTTTTGATTTGCATTTCTCTGATGGCCAGTGATGATGAGCATTTTTTCATGTGTCTTTTGGCTGCATAAATGTCTTCTTTTGAGAAATGTCTGTTCATATCCTTCACCCACTTGTTAATGGGATTGTTTGTTTTTTTCTTGTAAATTTGTTTGGGTTCTTTGTAGATTCTGGATATTAGCCCTTTGTCAGATGAGTAGATTGCAAAAATTTTCTCCCATTCTGTAGGTTGCCTGTTCACTCTGATGGTGGTTTCTTTTGCTGTGCAGAAGCTTTTTAGTTTAATGAGATCCCATTTGTCAATTTTGTCTTTTGTTGCCATTGCTTTTGGTGTTTTAGACATGAAGTCCTTGCCCATGCCTATGTCCTGAATGGTATTGCCTAGGTTTTCTTCTAGGATTTTTATGGTTTTAGGTCTAACATTTAAGTCTTTAATCCATCTTGAATTAATTTTTGTATAAGGTGTAAGGAAGGGGTCCAGTTTCAGCTTTCTACATATGGCTAGCCAGTTTTCCCAGCACCATTTATTAAATAGGGAATCCTTTCCCCATTTCTTGTTTTTGTCAGGTTTATCAAAGATCAGATAGTTGTAGAAGTGTGGTATTATTTCTGAGGCCTCAGTTCTGTTCCATTGGTCTATATCTCTGTTTTGGTACCAGTACCATGCTGTTTTGGTTACTGTAGCCTCATACTGTAGTTTGAAGTCAGGTAGCATGATGCCTCCAGCTTTGTTCTTTTGGCTTAGGATTGACTTGGCAATGCGGGCTCTTTTTTGGTTCCATATGAACTTTAAAGTAGTTTTTTCCAATTCTGTGAAGAAAGTCATTGGTAGCTTGATGGGGATGGCATTGAATCTATAAATTACCTTGGGCAATATGGCCATTTTCATGATATTGATTCTTCCTATCCATGAGCATGGAATGTTCTTCCATTTGTTTGTGTCCTCTTTTATTTCTTTGAGCAGTGGTTTGTAGTTCTCCTTGAAGAGGTCCTTCACATCCCTTGTAAGTTAGATTCCTAGGTACTTTATTCTCTTTGAAGCAATTGTGAATGGGAGTTCACTCATGATTTGGCTCTCTGTTTGTCTGTTATTGGTGTATAAGAATGCTTGTGATTTTTGCACATTGACTTTGTATCCTGGGACTTTGCTGAAGTTGCCTGTCAGCTTAAGGAGATTTTGGGCTGAGACGATGGGGTTTTCTAGATATACAATCATGTCATCTGCAAACAGGGACAATTTGACTTCCTCTTTTCCTAATGGAATACCCTTTATTTCTTTCTCCTGCCTGATTGCCCTGGCCAGAACTTCCAACACTATGTTGAATAGGAGTGGTGAAAGAGGGCATCCCTGTCTTGTGCTAGTTTTGAAAGGGAATGCTTCCAGTTTTTGCCCATTCAGTATGATATTGGCTGTGGGTTTGTCATAAATAGCTCTTATTATTTTGAGATACGTCCCATCAATACCTAATTTATTGAGAGTTTTTAGCATGAAGGGGTGTTGAATCTTGTCAAAGGCCTTTTCTGCATCTATTGAGATAATCATGTGGTTTTTGTCTTTGGTTCTGTTTATATGCTGAATTGCGTTTATTGATTTTCGTATGTTGAACCAGCCTTGCATCCCAGGGATGAGGCCCACTTGATCGTGGTGGATAAGCTTTTTGATGTGCTGCTGGATTCAGTTTGCCAGTATTTTATTGAGGATTTTTGCATCAATGTTCATCAGGGATATTGGTCTAAAATTCTGTTTTTTCTTGTGTCTCTGCCAGGCTTTGGTATCAGGATGATGCTGGCCTCATAAAATGAGTTAGGGAGGATTCCCTCTTTTTCTATTGACTGGAATAGTTTCAGAAGGAATGGTACCAGTTCCTCCTTGTACCTCTGGTAGAATTCAGCTGTGAATCCATCTGGTCCTGGACTTTTTTGGTTGGTAAGCTATTAATTATTGCCTCAATTTCAGAGCCTGTTATTGGTCTATTCAGAGATTCAACTTCTCCTGGTTTAGTCTTGGGAGGGTGTATGTGTCCAGGAATTTGTCCATTTCTTCTAGATTTTCTAGTTAATTTGCATAGATGTGTTTTTACTATTCTCTGATGGTAGTTTGTATTTCTGTGGAATCGGTGGTGATATTCCCTTTATCATTTTTTATTGCGTCTATTTGATTCTTCTCTCTTTTCTTCTTTATTAGTCTTGCTAGCAGTCTATCAATTTTGTTGATCTTTTCAAAAAACCAGCTCCTGGATTCATTGATTTTTTTTGAAGGGTTTTTTTGTGTCTCTATCTCCTTCAGTTCTGTTCTGATCTTAGTTATTTCTTGCCTTCTGCTAGCTTTTGAATGTGTTTGCTCTTGCTTCTCTAGTTCTTTTAATTGTGATGTTAGGGTGTCAATTTTAGATTTCTCTTGCTTTCTCTTGTGGGCAATTTAGTGCTATAAATTTCCCTCTACACACTGCTTTAAATGTGTTCCAGAGATTCTGGTATGTTATGTCTTTGTTCTCATTGGTTTCAAAGAATATCTTTATTTCTGCCTTCATTTTTTTATGTACCCCACAGTCATTCAGGAGCAGGTTGTTCAGTTTCCATGTAGTTGAGTGGTTTTGAGTGAGTTTCTTAATCCTGAGTTCTAGTTTGATTGCACTGTGGTCTGAGAGCCAGTTTGTTATAATTTCTGTTCTTTTACATTTGCTGAGGAGTGCTTTACTTCCAACTATGTGGTCAATTTTGGAATAAGTGCAGTGTGGTGCTGAGAAGAATTTATATTCTGTTGATTTGGGGTGGAGAGTTCTGTAGATGTCTATTAGGTCCACTTTTTGCAGAGCCGAATTCAATTCCTGGATATCCTTGTTAACTTTCTGTCTCGTGGATCTGTCTAATGTTGACAGTGGGGTGTTAAAGTCTCCCATTATTATTGTGTGGGAGTCTAAGTCTCTTTGTAGGTCTCTAAGGACTTGCTTTATGAATCTGGGTGCTCCTGTATTGGGTGCATATATATTTAGGATAGTTAGCTCTTCTTGTTGAATTGATCCCTTTACCATTATGTAATGGCCTTCTTTGTCTCTTTTGATCTTTGTTGGTTTAAAGTCTGTTTTATCAGAGACCAGGATTGCAACCCCTGCCTTTTCTGTTTTCCATTTGCTTGGTAGATCTTCCTCCATCCCTTTATTTTAAGCCTATCTGTGTCTCTGCACGTGAGATGGGTTTCCTGAATACAGCACACTGATGGGTCTTGACTCTCTATCCAATTTGCCAGTCTTTGTCTTTTAATTGGAGCAGTTAGCCCATTTACATTTAAGGTTAATATTGTTATGTGTGAATTTGATCCTGTCATTATGATATTAGCTGGTTATTTTGCTCATTAGTTGATGCAGTTTCTTCCTAGCATCGATGAGCTTTACAATTTGTCATGTTTTTGCAATGGCTGGTACCGGTTGTTCCTTTCCATGTTTAGTGCTTCCTTCAGGAGCTCTTTTACGGCAGGCCTGGTGGTGACAAAATCTCTCAGCATTTGCTTGTCTGTGAAGTATTTTATTTCTCCTTCATTTATGAAGCTTAGTTTGGCAGATATGAAATTCTGGGTAGAAAATTCTTTTCATTAAGAATGTTGAATATTGGCCCCCACTCTCTTCTGGCTTGTGAGTTTCTGCCAAGAAATCAGCTGTTAGTCTGATGGGCTTCCCTTTGTGGGTAACCCGACCTTTCTCTCTGGCTGCCCTTAACATTTTTTCCTTCATTTCAACTTTGGTGAATCTGACAATTATGTGTCTTGAAGTTGTTCTTCTCGAGGAGTATCTTTGTGTTGTTCTCTGTATTTCCTGAATTTGAATGTTGGCCTGCCTTGCAAGGTTGGGGAAGTTCTCCTGGATAATATCCTGCAGAGTATTTTCCAACTTGGTTCCATTCTCCCCATCACTTTCAGGTACACCAGTCAGACGTAGATTTGGTCTTTTCACATGGTCGCATATTTATTGGAAGCTTTGTTCTTTTCTTTTTATTCTTTTTTCTCTATACTTCTTTTCTCGCTTCATTTCATTCATTTGATCTTCAATCACTGATACCCTTTCTTCCAGCTGATGGAATTCCCTACTGAATCTTGTGCATTCGTCATGTAGTTTTCGTGCCGTGGTTTTCAGCTCCATCAGGTCCTTTGAGGACTTCTCTGCATTGTTTATTCTAGTTAGCCATTTGTCTAATCTTTTTTCAAGGTTTTTAACTTCTTTGCAATGGGTTCAAACTTCCTCCTATAGCTCGGAGAAGTTTGATCGTCTGAAGCCTTCTTCTCTCAACTCACGAAAGTCATTCTCCATCCAGCTGTGTTCCATTGCTGGTGAGGAGCTGCGTTCCTTTGGAGGAGGAGAGGTGCTCTGGTTTTTAGAATTTTCAGTTTTTCTGTTCTGTTTTTTCCCCATCTTTGTGGTTTTATCTACATTTGGTCTTTGATGATGGCGATCTACAGATGGGGTTTTGGTGTGGATGTCCTTTCTGTTTGTTAGTTTTCCTTTTAACAGTGAGGACTCTCAGCTGCAGGTCTGTTGGAGTTTGCTGGACGTCCACTCCAGACGCTGTTTGCCTAAGTATCAGCAGCAGAGGCTGCAGAACAGCGAATATTGCTGAACAGCAAATGTTGCTGTCTGATCGTTCCTCTGGAGGTTTTGTCTCATAGGGGTACCTGGCCGTGTGAGGTGTCAGTCTGCCCCTACTGGGGGGTGCCTCCCAGATAGGCTACTTGGTGGTCAGGGACCCACTTGAGGAGGAAGTCTGTCCATTCTCAGAGCTCAAGCTGTGTGCTGAGAGAACCACTACTCTCTTCAAAGCTGTTTAGACAGGGACATTTAATTCTGCAAAGGTTTCTGCTGCCTTTTGTTCGGCTATGCCCTGCTCCCAGAGGTGGAGTCTACAGAGGCAGGCAGGCTTCCTTGAGCTGCAGTGGGCTCCACCCAGTTTGAGCTTCCCCACCGCTTTGTTTACCTACTCAAGCCTCAGCACTCACCCCTCCCCCAGTCTTGCTGCTGCCTTGCAGTTCAATCTCTGCTGTGCTAGCAATAAGTGAGGCTCCATGGGTGTGGGACCCTCCGAGCCAGGCATGGGATATAATCTCCTGGTGTGCTGTTTGCTAAGACCATTGGAAAAGTGCAGTATTAGGGTGGGAGTGACCCGATTTTCCAGGTGCCGTCTTTCACAGCTTTGCTTGGCTATGAAAGGGAATTCCCTGACCCCTTGTGCTTCCCGAGTGAGGCGATGCCTTGCCCTGCTTCGGCTCACGCTCAATGGGGTGCACCAACTGTCCGACAAGCCCCAGTGAGATGAACCCGGTACCTCAGTTGGAAATGCAGAAATCACCCATCTTCTGCGTCGCTCATGCTGGGAGCTGTAGGCTGGAGCTGTTCCTATTTGGCCATCTTGGAACCGCCCCTCATTTTTGCCTCATTCTTAAAGGATAATTTTACTGATATAGAATTCTGAGCTAACAGTTTTACCTCTAGCACAAAGATGTTATTCCGTTAAAGTTTGGCTTGCAAATTTTCCAACAGGAAGTCTATCGTAGTTCTTATTTTTTCTTCCTTTGTATGTAATGTGTTATTTTGCTCTACTTGCAAAATTTTCTTTCTCTCCCTCCCTTTTTAAAAGCAATTTGATTATGGTATGCCTAGGCATGTTTGTCTTCATAATTATCTTACTTGAAGCTTCCTAAGATTCTTAAATCTGGAAATTTATGTTTATCCTCACATTTGGGAAAATTTTGGTTATTGTTTCTTTATATTTTTGCTCCTACCCTCTTCTCCCCTCTTATTCTGAAACTCTAGTAATGCATATATTAGATGTTTTGACATTACTCTCGGCTCTAAGGTCCTGCTCATTTTTTGATCACCTTTTTTTTCACCCAGTCTTCAAACTGAGTAATTTTTATTGATCTGTTTCCAACTTCCCTTACTCTTTCATGTGTTACCTCTATTTTGCTCTTAAGCCCATCCTGTGAATTTTTAATTTCAGGTATTGCATTTTTACATCATAGCATTTCTAGTTTTACAAAAGTTTCTCTGTTGATATTTTCTATCTTTTATTTATTGTGAGCACATTTTACTTTATAGTAAAGAGGATAGCTGTAATAAATAGCTGCTTTAAAATTCTTCTCTGCTTGGGTCACGCCTGTAATCCCAGCACTTTGGGAGACCAAGGCAGGCAGATCACGAGGTCAGGAGATCGAGACCAACCTGGCTAACACGGCGAAACCCCGTCTCTACTAAAAATACAAAAAATTAGCTGGGCGTGATGGCGGGCGCCTGTAGTCCCAGCTACTCTGGAGGCTGAGGCAGGAGAATGGTGTGAACCCAGGAGGCGGAGCTTGCAGTGAGCCGAGATCACACCACTGCACTCCAGCCTGGGTGACAGAGCGAGACTCCATCTCAAAAAATAAATAAATAAATAAATAATAAAAAAATAAAAATAAAAAAATAAAATTCTTCTCTGCTGATTCCAGTATGTGAGCCAACTTATTACTCTCTGTTATCTTTCCTCAAGATTCTTCAGCTTTTAATAGTTATTTAAATGTGAAATAATTTTGACTTTACCCCCAGCATTGTGGCTATTTTGTTGTGAAGACTCCAGATTTAGTTATATAACCTTGAAGAATGTTGACTTTTTGTTTTACCAGTTAATTTGTTTAGATTTAAACTGCAAATCCTGTTTCTTGGCCAACAGCTTACATTTCAGCTCTTTTCTCCTTAGCTGATTTTGAGTCTTTCTGGCACTTCATGGTTCAGTGAGCCAGAGATATGGGTGGGGTAGAGTTTGTACACAGAATCTGGGGTTCTATCTGGTTCTCTGTTTTTTTACTTCCTAGTGGCTGTAGTTGTAATAAACTCTGGTCTTTGTTTTTTTTTTTTTTTTGACAGAAAGACTATTTTTTTTGGTCTATTTGAGTTTTAATTATCTTATGAAATTCTGGCCCATTCTTAAAGTTGTAAATGGGAAACTCCATGCAGTTTTCTTCTTTAAAGTCTTTACACTCATCCAGAATATGTTTGCATTTGGTTTTTAGTCTTAAGAGCTTTCAGATTTTTTTTTTAATTGTTTTTGGATTTTGTCCTAAGTTTACAGTTGTTTTCTGAGGGAGGTTAGTATATTACTTAATGAGCCACATTGGAAGTAATACTCTGAGCATTACCTCTAATTTTAGACAGATACAACTCCAGGCCCTCAAGAAATGTGTGCCTCTTCAAATAGATAGAAATGAGGGACAAAGTCAGGAGTTATCAAGGTTTTGGTAGGATCACCTCAGGGAGCTAGAAGGTATTGCCTGGGAACATGTTGCTGACCTTTATGTCAGATATCTCACAGAAATTAATGACGAGGGAAGTGTCTCTGCTTTCTACGTGTGGTGACAATTAGGATTAGGAGGAAGAAATTGCTTGAGCTTGGAAGTCAGAATAATGCAGATCAACTCTATGTTACACCTCACTTGGTCTGTGGCAAGTGTTATAAGTTATCTAAGGTTACCTAAAACTGCCTGTTGGAGAACTTATTGTAATGATACCTACCATTCATGCAGTTGTGAGGATTCAATGAGATAAAATACTTAAAGGCCCCTGGCACCTACAAGATGCTCAACATATTTTCCTCTCTGTATTTTGGGAAATGGACTGGTTTGCCTTGCAGTGACCATGTGATCTTGGGGAGAATTAAAGGCAAGATCAGGATCACTGATGCATAAAAAGTATATCAGAATTTCATTGAGTTCTAGAGTGAATTTCAGTTATTATTATTTTTTAATTAAAGAACCATCGTAGCACTGTGGGTGAGCATGGACTTTATGGTCAGAGAGACCTGGTTTGAATCCCAGGTTTTCCAGTTACACACAATATGACTTGGGCCAATTGTTCTCTGAGCCTCAGTTTTCTATCTATGTAACAGGAATAATAAAACCTTCCTCATAGAGTTTTATGAAGTTTACATGAAATCACATTTATAAAGCTCCTAAAGCATCCATCAGGGCCTGGTGCATAGTAGGCACTCAATAGATGTTGTTTGTTGTCATTTTTATTGTGACTGTTTGTTTAATAAAAAACATGGGGCTAACATAAAACTACTAATGTTTAAAAGTGAGATAGAAAGGTTCACTAGAAAAAAGGTGGGGCCAAAGGATGTTGTGGGTGGGGTAGGGCAAGTCTGTTTTCATAAAGAAAACAGTGGGAAGTGGGAAGACAAAAGGGCATATTTTGATAATGAGGCTAAACTATCCATGTGAGGGAAATTAACATGGGAGAACCATGTGGAATTTTGCTAGTGGAGTGAGTCAGGTCTACTCTGGGCCTTTGCCTCAAGGGTTAAAAATGAGATTAAATATTTAATGCCCATTCATATTTAGATCCTTGGGAGCATTTTACTGACACAGTCATTTTACTCTCTCTCCATTTACATTTCCAGCTCTATAAGGAAAGCATTGATTCTACAGCATAACATGCTTGTGTGGAACAAGGGTTCCTTAACAAAATCACAGCCTTATTATCCAGCATTTGTAAGTTTAAAGGGCAGGCTGGTTTCAGTGTCCTAGAGGATCTGTTAGCTGCCCTCCACCAGGACCAGGGGCTGGAGGAGGCACAGCACATGTCAAGTTGTTGAGGAAGCAGACTTCTGTTGATTTGCATGGCATACAGGTGACAAGAGAAAGGAAGAGGGGTCAGAGGCGAAGAATCACATCTAAAGGACGAGCCAGCATCAATAACAGGAGGAGGGATTCAAAGGGCTAGATAGTCTGCATCCTCAACTGGAGGGCACCAGAGATAGAGGAAGGTGGCAGGTGGTCTGAATGCAGCCTCCAGGGGTTTGTGATATCAGCCTTCAGATGTCGCCTTTCTCCTAAGCAAGGAGAATCTTTGGCACATATCAAGCCTGAAGGAAATAAGCTGGCCTCAATAGCCTTTGTAATTCCACATGACTTACTAATCTATTTGGCTTATTTAAAATATGTCTCTAGCCTCGGGGACTCTGGACCTGTGCCAAAAACTACCTGCATTTATTGTAAAGTCAGAGGTTCCCTTATAAAGGATGCCAGGTCAGATGGTTGGAACTTTGGGTCAGAAACTGGGGACCCAATCATGGACTTCCTGTGAGTTCTTGAGGAAAATCCTCTTTTCATGCCATGCCTCAGCTTCTCTATTTTATATCCTCCTTGGCATCTATCACCTCACAAGTGAGAATGGGCACAGAGATGGGAGACCAGTCTGACCTCCCACCCTCCCTCACTTCCCACAGGCAGCTTAACTAAGTTAATAATTGAAAACTTACATACCTGCTATGGACCTCTGTCTCCTCTTATGGTTCCTGTCTTACCAAATGCCACCAACATTCCCTTAGTAAAAGCATCTTGCTGAACTCTTACCTCGCTCTCTTGCACCTCCGCCCCCAGTGTTAATCCATCACTCTTGTTAATTCTACCTCATACATATTTCTAAAATCTATCTACTTTTCCAAAACTCCACTGCCGCTAACTTGATTCAGCTCAGAGTCATTCCTTGCGTAGATGACAATAGTTTCCTGATGTTTTCCTTATCTCCTTATGCCTGCCCCCATCACTGCTCCCCGCTAAACTGTTTCTAAAATGTGAATCTCATCCTGTTGGGTCCTGCTTAAAATCTTTTAATGGTACCCTGCTGCCAGCAGGTGAAAACTCAAACTCCTCACTGGGATGACAAGCTTTGGATCTGGCCCCTGCTGACCCCCCAAGCCTCCCCTCTTATGCCATCCCCCAACTCAAAGCCCACACTGGACCCCAGTCTTGATAAACCAGTCACAGTGCTCCGTTTTGTTTGCCTTTGGTCCCTCTGCCCGCAGCACTCTTCTCTTCCCTGTCTTTCCCACTCTAATTTTCTTAACCTGTGTTTGCCCTTATCTTGCAGGCTTCAACTTAGGCATGACTTCCACAGGTAATTCTTCTATAACTCTTCAAAGCCTGGATCCAGTGTACCCCTCATGTTCATTTACATCCCGTGCCTCTTCAATCACACAGTCCTCCATTGCGAGTGCTTCTATTACAAGTGTTTTGTCTTGTCTGAATTCTTCAACAAGCTATGAACGTGGTGAAGGTTGGGCCATGTCTGCCTCATTTCTTTTTGCACGTCCTAGCACTATACTTGGCACCAACCAGGAACCTGATACATATCTGTTAAATGAATGAAGATAAAGAGTTACTGAAATGTAAGCCATGTGTTTTTTGGAGTGAAGGGAATTTTATTAAATTAGAGCCAAATAAAGTCGTTTCATTTCAGAAGGTCTTTGGCACAGAGATGGGAGACCAGTCTGACCTCCCTACCTCCCTCACTTCCCACAGGCAGCTTAACTAAATCTTTTAATGGTACCCTGCTGCCAGCAGGTGAAAACTCACACTCCTCACTGGGATGACAAGCTTTGGATCCGGCCCCTGCTTAAAATCTTTTCTCCAACATCCTGTACTTTTCCAGGGATAGGATGAGGACGGCATTCGTCACTCACCCACAAACACATTGTCTGGAAGGCCCGCCTTGTAGGATGAGCTGTGTTAGTTTGTGAGGATCCAACCTTGCAGATGGAAAATGACTTTTGAGGAAATACGAGGCCTAATGGTTCCTTATTTGCTCATCTGGGTGGGTCTGAGAGGAAGAGGGTCTGGGAGAAATGGGCTCTTAATGGACCAGGGTGACCTTTTTATGTCTCTGGGCAACTGAACTCAGAAAGGGTCTGACTGATTCTAATTGCTCTGACAACACACCAGGAGTGTGTGTTGAGCCTCAGAACAAGCCGGCAGCCTGGCTCCCTCTGTTCCTGGATGATGAGCTGGGCCCTCAGGCTCCTGACAGGCTGCCAGCATAAGCTTCATCCATAGTGCTTGAATGCTGCCTTGCTGCTGCGAGAACAGAGAACAGTGGTGTGTCAGCATGAGGACAGGCCCACTGGGAAGACAGGAGTTGGGACAGAAAACTTTTTATTCTGTCACATGATGTAAAATCAAGGGGACTTGGTAAAATCACAGGAACTAGATTAAAGGAAATGTCTCTGGCTGTATTGTATACTATAGAGCTGGTCTAACTGTGGCAACAACATTATGGGTTTTTATAGCACCTTTCTTCCCCAGGGCACAGGGTGCTTTACTGTCTATTAACAGGCTTTCAATTGAATGGATTCTCACAGGCCCTCAGTTCTGGTATTTATTTACTTTGTAGCATTAGCGTATTTATTATAGCACAGAAAAAATGGATCGAGAAATGGTCTGTTCTTGGCATGCACAGATAGGGGCATATATGTGTCTCTGTGTGTCTGTGTTAAATTCAACCATTAAATATTAGATGGAATAGGAGGATATGTAATGAATACATAATAAAGGGAGCTAAAGAAATAAGAAAAATTTTGCATAAATCATTACAATTCAGTTACAACATTGATGAGAAATCAAGGGCAGTTTATACTTTGGAAACAGTGAACAATTAGGTTGAGTGAGTTTCTCTCTTACTCTCAAGGCCATTTCTGTTTTCCAGAGGAAAATCTTTTCCTCTCCTTGGAAGTCATCACTAAATGACTAAATATGAAACAAGAAAAACAGGCTCAGAATGAGGACACCAAAATGATTAAACCTTTGTTTCTGGGTTCTTGGAACTTAAACTAGGCCAACATTGATGAGTTTGCTTCTACTTACTTCTGTAGCAGTACGATTTACAAATAGTAGAAACAAAGATAGAATTAAGAAGCAATAAGCATTCATGATGTTTTAAGGAAACTGTTTACTGAAGGAAAAAAACCCAATCAATTTAACAGTAGTTGTAAATATATACTTAGGCACCAGCGAAGGAAGATTGTTAAGAATAATTTCAAGCCATAGTATTGGAATTCATATGGTCATTAAGTATTTAGAGGAATGCTTTCGAGATGAGAGATGAGAGTTTTATAGCCATTCAAGTTAAGGTGAATGACTTCTGCTTCTGGCAGAAGCTGGATCTTCCCTTTCACAAAACAACTAAAAATTAGACCACTTGTATGAAACAATAGTTTATGAAACTTTAAACATCAGAAAAAGGATGGAAATACTCGAGAGATAGAAAAAGGATGGAAATACTCGAGAGATAGAAAAAGAAGAGTGTGAGCCCTATGATTGCCCGAACATGCTACTGAGAGAGCTTCCAGGCCACGGCACAGGGAGGGGAAACCCAGGAACATCTTGGTAGTCTCTCTGATTTGAGGAGTCTGGGGAGGCCAGTGGGACTAGAATTTGCAGGAAGAGTGCTCTGAGGAAAAAGTTGCACAGAAAGAGAACTCTGGAGATCTTCAGAAAGTCCCCCTTAAGTCTCCCTCTGAGTACTGCTGAGTGCAGGTTTGTGAGGAAATGACCTGAGGCTGGGGAAAGAATTACTTGACAGGATTGGAGGCAACACTCTCCAAAGCTCACACATGACTGAGAATATTTTCTGTTCCCATCAGAGTGGGAAATCTCATAATTAATGAGACATCATCAATGAGAGTATTCAGCAGGGTCCCACCTCTGTAGTGGGTTGAAATTAGCCCTAGACTGAGCACTGCTGTGATACTGCCTAGCAAAGCTTAAAAGCATGATCAGAACTCTTCCCAAGTAAAAATTATGGAGCAAAAAAAAAAAAAAAAAAAAAACTAAAAAAAAATTACTAGAAATAAAAAAATGTCCAGCACCCAATAAGACAAAATTCACAATGTCTGACATCCAGTATTTTACCAGGCATGCAAAAAAAAAAAAAAAAAAAAAAAGGCAAGAAAATGTATGGTGCATAATTAGGAGAAAAATCAACTAAAACTAAGCCAGAAATGACATAGATGACAAAATTATTAGATAAGGACATTCCCTATATTCAAGAACCTGAAGAAACAACTTAGTATATTAAAGGGCATATTACATAAAATATAAAAAATAACTTCTTGAGATGAAAACTACAATTTCTGAGATGAAAAATATACTGGATAGAATTGATGATAGATTAGACAACGAAGAAGAAAGGGTTACTGAATATAAAAACAGAGTAGAGACTATCCAGAATGAATCACGTAGAGAAAGAATTCTCGGAAACAATGGAAACAAAGCATACTTATGGGGGTATACTTTATACTTCAAGTGGCCCAAGATGCACATAATCTTGGGAGATGGACTCTCCGAAGAGAAGAGGTTGGGTACAAAAAATATTTGAAGGCATAATGGCCAGGTATCGTCCAAGTTTGATGAAAACTCTAAATCCACAGTTCCAACATTCAACAAATGGCCAAGAAATATGAAGGAAACAAACCAAAGCACTTTATAATAAAATTGTTTAACCCCCATGATAAAGAGAAAAACCTAAAAGTAGCCACAGAAAAAAGATACATTGTATATAGAGAAACAAAGTTAAGGATGACAATAGATTTCTCATCAGAAACAACGCAAGAGAAGACAGTGAAGCAATATTTAAAGTACTGATGGAAAACGACTGTCAACTTAGATTCTATACCAAGCAAAAATGTTTCCAAAGCTAAAATTAAAGATTTTTCAGATATACACAAACTGAAAAAATTTGTTACCAGCAGACTGGATATATATATATAGTCATATATATACACACACATACATATATATGTCATATATATTACTATATATTATATATAACTATATATACATTATATATTACTATACATATATGATATATATGATACATGTATGTGTCCTATATGTTATATATGACATATGTGTGTATCCATGTCATATGTGTGTCATATGCATGTGCATATGTCATATGTATGTGTATATATGACATATGACACATGTTTCATACTATATATGTATAGTAATAAAGTACTGGGCATGGTAACAATGTGGGTAAATATGAAAATGCTTAATCATTTAAATCTTAAAAAAATGAGCATTTAAGGCCAAAAAATAACAATGTGTGTTGGACAAAAGCCAGGAGAGGAGAAATACAATTATATGGTTATTAGATTCTTGTACTATATATGAAATGATATAATGCCACTTGAAGGGAGACAGTGGTAAGTTAAAGATGTACATTATCAATCTTAGAACCACCACTAAATTAACGCTGCAAAGACTTGTAGTTAAAATCCAACCATGTTATGGTAGATAACATGGGATCATAAGGGATACTTAACTAATCCCAATGTAAGGTTGATGGATATAAACTTTATCGTGATTGTGCTAATGGCTTCATGAGTATATACATATAACAAAGCTTACCAAACTGTAAACTTTATGTACATATTATTGTATGCCAGTTTTCCCTTATAAAGCCATTAAAAAGTTAAGGTGGGTCTAACTACTCACTGTATCTGAAATAAAATATTTTTTTAAGCAATAAAATGTTCCATAGTTCATATTAATGTGCCAGAAATTCAACTCCGTAATTTTGGAGAATAAATTAGAATTGTAGAAGCATGGTATTTAAAAGAGCTAGAAGATATCTTAGAAGCCATCTAGTCCTCCTTCCTCATTTCATTTATATGGAAACGAAGGTCCAGATAAATAATGTGAGTTGCCCCAATTTATTACCAATCATCCAAGATGAGAATAAACAATAATAAAAAAGTAAATGCTTACTTAATTTGTCTTTTTTTGTGAAACTTCTCATTGTGATGGATATGGTTTTGCCTACAACACGTGGGTTAAAGATCGTGTTTTGACTAAGACTGGGAAATCAAGCTATGAGTGGTACAGTAACTGGAGCTACTGGGAATAGCAACAGCTGAATTATGTAGTTAATTCCAAGACAGCCTCCTTGTTACTAGTGATCATGATCTTCTTGAATTCTTTAAGTAAGCAGTGACTTCAAAGACTTAGGGTATTAAACTTCAAAAAAGCACATTTGGGGAATTAATCAATCTAATAAATATGGTGCAGAGGGAAGAAGTATTAAAATCTATAACTGGATGGAATTTTGAACATCTGAATAGACACTATAATTAAACCAAGTGGATTACAATTGCTCTGGAAAAGAAGATTGGAGATTGCTTGCTCTTTGCAAAGTGGATTTACAAAGGGTGGCTTAAAAACCTATGTGCAAAGAAAAATCTGACTTGGAAAGGAAAGGGACAGGAGGGAATCAAATGAGAATATGCAACTAAAGTTAGGGCAGCCAAAGAGCAGGGTGAATTAATGTAAGCAAAATGAGAATGATAAAAGTTTTGTTGAATAGACAAAAAATAAATAAAAAATGGAGGCAAGGGAAACGGGAGGCCAGCTGATGGATGAAGATGATTACAAGATTAAAGATGACTTTGAAGGTTGCTGAGGGATAGCTACATTCCCCTTTCTCCCCGCTCTGCCATCTCTGCTTTAATAAGAGAAGTGAAGAAAATAAACTCAGACAATTAAAAGGCAATAAAGACTCCTCCAAAAGAGCTTTCGATAAAAAGCAGGGAAGAAAACATGTTATAACTTTGGCTTTCCATTAAGAAATAGCCCTGCTAATCAAAACTTGAAGGCAATACAGGAAGGAGCTTTCTACAGGAAGATTTAGGTATATCTATAGAATTTAGGGAAATAAACTAGGTAAAATATTAGCCTTTGGAAAAGCTAGAAACACCTAGGTAATAAATGTCAAAAGTAATGTCAATGTTTAGTAGAATAATGGAATTGATTTGGACAGAGAAGAAAATCTATAGAAGTATGAAGAATAAACAATTACTATCATTGTTAAATAGCCTGAGTGTTTAGGTATTCAAATTAAGTTATTTAGGTTATGCTTTAACTCTTTTGAGAAAGCTTTTTTTGGGGGACTATATAATATGAGCAGGAAAAGTAAAATGATCTGTCGTACTTCCTTTTATAATACGGTTATGAAAATCAGTCTCGATTGCCATTTTCCAGGCTTGGGGATTTTAGGAATTTGGACAACAAGCCAAGCCCGAGTCTATCTGCACATGTTAGGGCAATAGGCATCTACCTACTTTATGTGACATCCAGGATCTATGAATCTCTCCTGCCCAAAGCTCTTCCCTTCTCCATCTGCCTGGAAACTTAAAATTCCCCAAGTACAGCCTTTGAATGGATAATAAACATCCACTCTGCTTAAATGTAGGGTTGTATTACCTGGGAGGGGTAAAATACAGTGCCCTTAAATACTACTTAAGAGAGGAATTGATTAGGATTGATTTTCTTAAAGAATAAGGATGCAAAAGCTTTAATAAATAATAAAAGCTAACATTTATTAAGTGCCAGGTACCATGCTAATTGATTCACGTAAGATTCTCTCGTTAATCCTCTGGATGTTCCTTTGAAGGAAGGTACTGATACAATTCCATTTTGCTGATGAGAAAACAAAGGCACAAAGAAGTTTAGACAGTTGCCCATGATCAATTTGCCAATGAAGAGTGGAGCTGATATTTAGAAGGATGCAGGGAACTGGGACTATAGAGAAATGAGACCTGTAAAAAACAGAGGGGCTCTAAAGACAAAACACACAAACCCCTCTGCCTTCATCTTTTAAAAGGAGTAAGCTCTGGTTTTCCCACTTTATGGTAAGATAACATAAATCTAAAATTCTGTGGTTCTACAACTCCATTAGGGAGCAAGTTCCTAGGAAAATGAATTAGGAGTTGGGTGTACTCTGGTGAGGGAGGAGGAGATGGAGAAAGTGAGTTTAGAGGCTGGGGCATGGTCTCTGACTTTGGAAAGCCTGTGAGGCCCAGAGCAGCTACAGGGCACCTTGTGGTGGCCTGGCTCCACTCACCCATTAGGGCCCTAAATATTTTACTGCTTTCTAAATGAAATTCCCTCCCATAAACATAGAAAAGACTGTGTTATCATCATACACATTTACCTGAAACACTCTAAACTATTACCTCTAAGGCCCCGTGCATTTGTAAACCTGTTACCTTGCTGAGGTCCAGAGAGGAGGCAGCTTGCGGATATCTGTGTAGGAGCAGAGAGTAGGCTTGTTGGGCAAGATGGGGCACCCAGGTTGGGGATGGGGGCTGGTGGTGAGCCAGGTGTGAAGAAGGGGCTTGATGGGAGACATCAGCAGAGCCTTGAGGCTCATGTCCTTCCTGCTTTCGGTAGCTTAGTAAGAATTTAGCTCAGTTGAATTAGCTCAGTAGCAAGATGAATTGACACTAGCTGCTGATCTCTTCAATCCTAAAGCTCTCGTTGTCATACAGTCAACTAGATGTTCCTCAGCTCCCTTTTTCTGTAAATATTTAGAACATCATGGAGTAGGTTCTTTCTATTGGTGCCCTTTCTTCAATATACCTAGCTGTGCTCAACCCAGAAACCCCTATCCAGGAGGCAAACAGATGAGAGCCTGTGTACGCCACTGCTCTGCGCCCATGAGCTTCTCAAAGGAGATCTTATTTTATTTCATATTTATGTCATGTAGCACAAATGATGGTCGTCCTCATGTCTCCTTTGCACGTCTGGGCAATGGTGAGCCAGGTGAATAGTGCTGGAAAGGGATCATCTAGAATTGAGGAACAGTGTTTGGTGGAGAGCAGTCATAGACACCATTTGAAGATGCCTGCAGTTACCAGCTATCATAGCAGGAATCAATCCTGAATTTGTAGAGGGAGTCTGGATGGTGCCCAGGAAGAAATAATCACTGAGTAACCATGAGGCAGAACCGAAGCCAATTCTTGGAAGTTAAAAGTCTAGAAACTCAGGTTAAAGCACATGGGCAATAGGAGTTGGAAAACAGAGATAAGCAGGTGAAGATACATACACAGCACCAGAGGTGAGAAGAAACTAGAAAGCAAATAAGCCCCTAGTGTGTGATGTGCATGCACTGACCTATCCAGGAGGACTTCACCGTGTCCAGGGCAGGATTAGACATGGGAAGGCAGGGATTCTTGACTAGGGCTGAGTATATTTACAAAGTGGAGCAGAGGATGGGGAAGCCCATGTCCAGAAAGGTAAAAGAACTAGACAGAACCAGGGTCATTCAGGCTGACATTGCCATAAAGGCCAGAAAAAGGTCATGTGGGCTGACCTGGCTGGGCAGGGCCTACATAATCTAGGCTGGACTCTTAGATGTATTGCAGAGAGTCATAGGCACAGAGAACGGGATGTAGTATTATCTAGGGTCAGCTAATGGAGGATTGAAAGGTTAGCAAATTTTCAAGAGAGCAAAGAAGGTTCAAGCCATATCAACCTGTAAGATACCTCAGGGAGCCTAATTAGACAGGGGTCCCTTGCTGAATGAGGCTGATTCTTATGGCAGCTCCTGAAAACCCAGTTGTTCCTGCTTCAGAGTTTAGTCTAAAGCATTAAAAGATCTCAGCTGGTTAGGGAAGCGCTGTGTTCTTGGGGAGAGGGAGGCATAGGCCGTCGTTTACCTTGACATATCAAAATCTGAATTCTGGTTGAGGGCATGGTCCTAGAGTGGGGTTTTGTTGGGATATTTATTACTGGGGCCTTTTTGGGCCACATGCTGGAAGGGTGGTAGTCATTCTGTAGGGACTCATCTTCTCAGCTTGAGTCTTCTCCTTTAATATATAGTGCCTTTCTATCTTTCTGCAGCAGAAGCAATAATCCAGTCACACAAGCCCTGAGGAAAGTAATAATGCTGATTTATTGATTTATTGAGTCCTTTACTTATTCATTCAATGAATGCTGATTAAGAATCTACTAGGGGGTGGGGGACAAGGGGAGAGATAGCATTAGGAGAAATACCTAATATAGATGATGGGTTGATGGGTGCACAAAACCACTATGGCACATGTATACCTATGTAACAAACCTGCACGTTCTGCACATGTATCCAAAACTTAAAGTATTTTTTTTAAAAAATCGTTGAATAGCAAAAAAAAAAAAAAAAAAAAAAAAAAAAAAAAAAAAAAAAGAATTTACTAGGTTGATGCTCTGGATACAATGGTGAACTAATTAGACACCATCCCTGTCCTCTGAGTACATTATAGGGAGGTGGGCAAGACAGAGAAGTAAACAGCCATTGTATTAAAGTGTAATTCATGGTATAACAGAACTATTCATGGGTGCCTGTGGGACTACAGGGAAGAAGTATCTAACCCTGACCTGGAGGGTCAGGGTAGGCTCTAGGAGGTGGTCAGTCTTGGTCTGCAGAAATCCTCCTGATGGCCTCTCTCCCTCATTCATTCTGGCACAGGATTCTCTACTGCTTTCGAAATGAAACCTCCTCTTGTAAACACAGGAAAGACTGTTATCATCATACGCATTTACCTGAAACTCACTAATGTATTATCTCTAAGGCTCTGTGCATTTGTAAACCTTTTATCTCTAATTGTGGCATGAAAGATTATTTCCTGTTCAAAGGAATTTCATGCTTCAGCAAATAGATATAATGGGCACTTTTTCTATAATTTTTTTGTTTTTTTAAACTGTGAGCAGGTGAGTATGCTGCATGGAAAGTGAACACATAAAGTGTGATTGCAAGAGACTGAGAACCATTTCTCTATATACTCTAATACACCATCAAAATTAAAAGACCAATCCCAGACTGGAAGAAATATTTGCAGCACATGTAATAGATAAAGGGATGCTCTCCTCAATGCATAGAGGCCATTTAAAAATCATTAAAGAAAAAGATAAACAACCATGTAGAAATATTGGCAAAGGACTTAAAAAGACAACGGAGTCCTCTTCATTTAGTCTTTTTAATTGCACAACTTGTACACAAAGTTCAAAATTGTTGTTTTAAAAGCTGGTACCAGCTGGGTGCGGTGGCTCACACCTGTAACCCCAGCACATTGGGAGGCTGAGGCTGGCGGATCACCTGAGGAGGAAAATTCTTCCAAGGATGGTCTCCCACCCAGAGCTGAGGAAGCTTTTCTACTCAGCAGATGCAGTGTGTTTTGATGTTGACAACACCTTCATCAGAGAAGAAGGAATCAGCCATCTGACATTTTGCTATGGAAGTAAATATTACTGTACTAAATGTGAGTAGAAATTAATAGGGGTGGAGCCAAGATGGCCGAATAGGAACAGCTCCAGTCTACAGCTCCCAGCGTGAGTGACGCAGAAGATGGGTGATTTCTGCATTTCCAACTGAGGTACCGGGTTCATCTCACTAGGGAGTGCCAGACGGTGGATGCAGGACAGTGGGTGCAGAGCACCATGTGTGATCTGAAGCAGGGCGAGGCATCACCTCACCTGGGAAATGCAAGGGGTCAGGGAATTCCCTTTCCTAGTCAAAGAAAGGGGTGACAGACGGCACCTGGAAAATCGGGTCACTCCCACCCTAATACTGCGCTCTTCCAACGGGCTTAACAAACGGCACACCAGGAGATTATATCCTGCACATGGCTCGGGGGGTCCTACGCCCACGGAGCCTTGCTCATTGCTAGCACAACAGTCTGAGATCAAACTGCAAGGCAGCAGCAAGGTTGGGGGAGGGGTGCCCGCCATTGCTCAGGCCTGAGTAAGTAAGCAAAGCGGCCTGGAAGCTCGAACTGGGTGGAGCCCACCACAGCTCAAGGAGGCTTGCCTGCCTCTGTAAGTTCCTCCTCTTGGGGCAGGGCACAGACAAACAAAAGAAGCAATAACCTCTGCAGCCTTAAATGTCCCTGTCTGACAGCTTTGAAGAGAGTAGTGGTTCTCCCAGCACGCAGCTCGAGATCTGAGAATGGGCAGACTGCCTTCTCAAGTGGGTCCCTGAACCCTGAGTAGCCTAACTGGGAGGCACCCCCCAGTAGGGGCAGACTGACACCTCACACAGCCAGATACTCCTCAGAGACAAAAATTCCAGAGGAACGATCAGGCAGCAGCATTTGCAGTTCACCAATATCTGCCGTTCTGCAGCCACTGCTGCTGATACCCAGGCAAACCGGGTCTGGAGCAGACCTCCAGTAAACTCCAACAGACCTGCAGCTGAGGGTCCTGACTGTTAGAAGGAAAACTAACAAACAGAAAGGACATCCACACCAAAAACCCATCTGTACATCACCATCATCAAAGACCAAAGGTAGATAAAACCACAAAGGTGGGGAAAAAACAGAGCAGGAAAACCGGAAACTCTAAAAATCAGAGCGCCTCTCCTCCTCCAAAGGAACACAGCTCCTCACCAGCAACGGAACAAAGCTGGATGGAGAATGACTTTGACGAGTTGAGAGAAGAAGCCTTCAGAAGATCAACCTACTCTGAGCTAAAGGAGGAAGTTCGAACCAATGGCAAAGGAGTTAAAAACTTTGAAAAAAAATTAGACAAATGGATAACTAGAATAACCAATGCAGAGAAGTCCTTAAAGGACCTGATGGAGCTGAAAACCACAGCACGAGAACTACGTGATGAATGCACAAGCCTCAGTAACCGATGCGATCAACTGGAAGAAAGGGTATCAGCGATGGAAGATGAAATGAATGAAATGAAGCGTGAAGAGAAGTTTAGAGAAAAAAGAATAAAAAGAAACAAACAGCCTCCAAGAAATACGGGACTATGTGAAAAGACCAAATCTACGTCTAACTGGTGTACCTGAAAGTGACGGGGAGAATGGAACCAAGTTGGAAAACACTCTGCAGGATATTATCCAGGAGAACTTCCCCAATCTAGCAAGGCAGGCCAACATTTAAATTCAGGAAATACAGAAAACGCCAAAAAGATACTCCTTGAGAAGAGCAACTCCAAGACACATAATTGTCAGATTCACCAAAGTTGAAATGAAGGAAAAAATGTTAAGGGCAGCCAGAAAGAAAGGTCAGGTTACCTATAAAGGGAAGCCCATCAGACTAACAGCTGATCTCTCGGCAGACACTCTACAAGCCAGAAGAGAGTGGGGGCCAATATTCAACATTCTTAAAGAAAAGAATTTTCAACCCAGAATTTCATATCCAGCCAAACTAAGCTTCATAAGTGAAGGAGAAATAAAATCCTTTACAGACAAGCAAATGCTGAGAGATTTTGTCACCACCAGGCCTGCCCTAAAAGAGCTCCTGAAGGAAGCACTAAACATGGAAAGGAACAACCGGTACCAGCCACTGCAAAAACATGCCAAATTGTAAAGACCATCGAGGCTATGAAGAAACTGCATCAACTAACAAGCAAAATAACCAGCTAACATCATAATGACAGGATCAAATTCACACATAACAATACTAACCTTAAATGTAAATGGGCTAACTGCTCCAATTAAAAGACAAAGACTGGCAAATTGGATAAAGAGTCAAGACCCATCAGTGTGCTGTATTCAGGAAACCCATCTCACATGCTGAAACACAGATAGGCTCATAATAAAGGGATGGAGGAAGATCTACCAAGCAAATGGAAAACAAAAAAAGGCAGGGGTTGCAATCCTAGTCTCTAATAAAACAGACTTTAAACCAACAAAGATCAAAAGAGACAAAGAAGGCCATTATATAATGGTAAAGGGATCAATTCAACAAGAGCTAACTATCCTAAATATATGTGCACCCAATACAGGAGCACCCAGATTCATAAAGCAAGTCCTTAGAGACCTACAAAGAGATTTAGACTCCCACACAATAATAATGGGAGACTTTAACACCCCACTGTCAACATTAGACAGATGAAGGAGACAGAGAGTTAACAGTGATATCCAGGAATTGAACTCAGCTCTGCACCAAGCAGACCTAATAGACATCTACAGAACTCTCCACCCCAAATCAACAGAATATACATTCTTTTAAGCACCACACCACACCACACCTATTCCAAAACTGGCCACATAGTTGGCAGTAGAACACTCCTCAGCAAATATAAAAGAACAGAAATTATACCAAACTGGCTCTCAGACCACAGTGCAATCAAACTAGAACTCAGGATTAAGAAACTCACTCAAAACCACTCAACTACATGGAAACTGAACAACCTGCTCCTGAGTGACTACTGGGTACATAACGAAATGAAGGGAGAAGTAAAGATGTTCTTTGAAACCAACAAGAACAAAGACACAACATACCAGAATCTCTGGGACACATTCAAAGCAGTGTGTAGAGGGAAATTTATAGCACTAAATTGCCCACAAGAGAAAGCAAGAGAAATCTAAAATTGACACCCTAACATCACAATTAAAAGAACTAGAGAAGCAAGAGCAAACACATTCAAAAGCTAGCAGAAGGCAAGAAATAACTAAGATCAGAATAGAACTGAAGGAAATAGAGACACAAAAAACCCTTCAAAAAATCAATGAATCCAGGAGCTGGTTTTTTGAAAAGATCAACAAAATTGATAGACTGCTAGCAAGACTAATAAAGAAGAAAGGAGAGAAGACTCAAATAGATGCAATAACAAATGACAAAGGGAATATCACCACCGATCCCACAGAAATACGACTACCATCAGAGAATAGTAAAAACACCTCTACACAAATAAACGAGAAAATCTAGAAGAAATGGACAAATTCCTCGACACATACACTCTCCCAAGACTAAACCAGGAAGAAGTTGAATCTCTGAATAGACCAATAACAGGCTCTGAAATTGAGGCAATAATTAATAGCTTACCAACCAAAAAAAGTCCAGGACTAGATGGATTCACAGCCGAATTCTACCAGAGGTACAAGGAGGAGCTGATACCATTCCTTCTGAAACTATTCCAATCAATAGAAAAAGAGGGAATCCTCCCTAACTCATTTTATGAGGCCAGCATCATCCTGATACCAAAGCCTGGCAGAGACACAACAAAAAAAAGAGAATTTTAGACCAACATCCTTGATGAACATTGATGCAAAAATCCTCAGTAAAATACTGGCAAACCAAATCCAGCAGCACATCAAAAAGCTTATCCACCATGATCAAGTGGGCTTCATCCCTGGGATGCAAGGCTGGTTCGACATATGAAAATCAATAAACGTAATCCAGCATATAAACAGAACCAAAGACAAAAATCACATGATTATCTCAATAGATGCAGAAAAGGCCTTTGACAAAATTCAACAAACATTCATGCTAAAATCTCTCAATAAATTAGGTTTTGATGGGACTTATCTCAAAATAATAAGAGCTATCAATGACAAACCCACAGCCAATATCATACTGAATGGACAAAAACTGGAAGCATTCCTTTTGAAAACTGGCACAACACAGGGATGCCCTCTCTTACCACTCCTATTCAACATAGTGTTGGAAGTTCTGGCCAGGGCAATCAGGCAGGAGAAGGAAATAAAGGGTATTCAATTAGGAAAAGAGGAAGTCAAATTGTCCCTGTTTGCAGATGACATGATTGTATATCTAGAAAACCCCATTGTCTCAGCCCAAAATCTCCTTAAGGTGATAAGCAAATTCAGCAAAGTCTCAGGATACAAAATCAATGTGCAAAAATCACAAGCATTCTTATACACCAATAACAGACAAACAGAGAGCCAAATCGTGAGTGAACTGCCATTCACAATTGCTTCAAAGAGAATAAAATACCTAGGAATCCAACTTACAAGGGATGTGAAGGACCTCTTCAAGGAGAACTACAAACCACTGCTCAATGAAATAAAAGAGGATACAAACAAATGGAAGAACATTCCATGCTCATGGATAGGAAGAATCAATATCATGAAAATGGCCATAAAGCCCAAGGTAATTTATAGATTCAATGCCATCCCTATCAAGCTACCAATGACTTTCTTCACAGAATTGGAAAAAACTACTTCAAAGTTCATATGGAACCAAAAAAGAGCCCACATTACCATGTCAATCCTAAGCCAAAAGAACAAAGCTGGAGGCATCACGCTACCTGACTTCAAACTATACTACAAGGCTACAGTAACCAAAACAGCATGGTACTGGTACCAAAACAGAGATATAGACCAATGGAACAGAACAGAGCCCTCAGAAATAATGCCGCATATCTACAACTATCTGATCTTTGACAAACCTGACAAAAACAAGCAATGGGGAAGGGATTCCCTATTTAATAAATGGTGCTGGGAAAACTGGCTAGCCATATGTAGAAAGCTGAAACTGGATCCCTTCCTTACACCTTATACAAAAATTAATTCAAGATGGATTAAAGACTTAAATGTTAGACCTAAAACCATAAAAACCCTAGAAGAAAACCTAGGCAATACCATTCAGGACATAGGCATGGGCAAGGACTTCATGTCTAAAGCACCAAAAGCAATGGCAACAAAAGTCAAAATTGACAAATGGGATCTTTTTAAACTAAAGAGCTTCTGCACAGCAAAAGAAACCACCATCAGAGTGAACAGGCAACCTACAGAATGGGAGAAAATTTTTGCAACTTATTCATCTAACAAAGGGTTAATATCCAGAATCTACAATGAACTCAAACAAATTTACAAGAAAAAAACAAACAACCCCATCAAAAAGTGGGCGAAGGACATGAACAGACACTTCTCAAAAGAAGACATTTATGCAGTCAAAAGACACATGAAAAAATGTTCATCATCACTGGCCATCAGAGAAATGCAAATCAAAACCACAATGAGATACCATCTCACACCAGTTAGAATGGCAATCATTAAAAAGTCAGGAAACAACAGGTCCTGGAGAGGATGTGGAGAAATAGGAACAATTTTACACTGTTGGTGGGATTGTAAACTAGTTCAACTATTGTGGAAGTCAGTGTGGCGATTCTTCAGGGATCTAGAACTAGAAATACCATTTGACCCAGCCATCCCATTACTGGGTGTAGATACCCAAAGTATTATAAATCATGCTGCTATAAAGACACATGCACATGTATGTTCATTGGGGCACTATTCACAATAGCAAAGACTTGGAACCAACCCAAATGTCCAACAACGTTAGACTGGATTAAGAAAATGTGGCACATATACACCATAGAATACTATGCAGCCATAAAAAATGATGAGTTCATGTCTTTTGTAGGGACATGGATGAAGCTGGAAACCATCATTCTCAGCAAACTATCGCAAGGACAAAAAACCAAACACCGCATGTTCTCACTCATAGGTGGGAATTGAACAATGAGAACACATGGACACAGGAAGGGGAACATCACACACTGGGGAGTGTTGTGGGGTGGGAGCAGTGGGGAGGGATAGCATCAGGAGATATACCTAATGCTAAATGACGAGCTAATGGGTGCAGCACACCAACATGGCACATGTATGCATATATAACAAACCTGCACATTGTGCACATGTATCCTAAAACTTAAAGTATAATAATAATAAAAAAAGAAATTAATATTAATGTCCAAAAAAAAAAAAGTTCAAAATTGTTGTGGAAAATTTACAAGAAAGTTAACTTGACATATTATAATGATAGACATATTATTGTGTTGCATGATAATTGGACTTAATTTGCATGAAACCTATAATTAGTATTACTTTTAGGTAGCCAAAGATTAAGTTCTTTTTCTAACTTTTAAAGTTTCTTGGTAATACTAATTATTGTCAAATATGTCAGTTTCCCCTCAACACATGCTCTTACACACAGATGCACACTCTTGTATGCACACACTCACCTTTGCAGGGAAAGTGATAAATGTCATTGCTTAGGTTCCCACACCTCTGCCATCTCTACCTCGTGCCCCTCATCTATGACTGCTGCTCCCTCTATGATCATCTAAGGCTCCCCTACATTTGGAGCGATGTTGTTGAGCAATAGAAAGTTTCCAGCACCTTCTCTCCTCTCATATTCCCAGGTCTCCCTTTGATAATGAACCCAAGACAGAGAAGTCTGTGCGTTAAGGGAGTAGGAAACCTTTCTAGAAAGAAAGTGGCAGCTATGTAGAGGGCATTTGGTGAACAGGTACAAACTTGTTAGTGTTGGAAGAGAGAGAAAGAGACAGAAGGACTGGAATGGGTAGTGCCAGGGTCTCAAGATGGTAGGAAAGAATCCCAGAAGACCAAGGGAAGGGTAGAGGGCTCAGATACCTCTGACTCCAGACCCATGTGCCACAGTGCAAGACACCAGCAATTCCAGGACTTTTCCCCCTGCAACCATTGCAGAAAAGGATGTCTGAGGGAGCAGGCCAGGTACATTCATCTGAGGACAGCCAGGTGAGAAAGAGAACGGAACTCTCACAGTTCTTTCTGACTCATGTCTTCCACTCTGACCTTTGTCCCTCTGGGCCCACCAAGTCTTAGCCTGATGCTTAAGAGACCTGGGAGTCTCTCTGCCCTGCACATTGCTTAGTTGATGCATTAAATTTCTTTCATGGGAGATAAAATCCTTAATTCCACAATTAAAGATAAGAGGCTTAAAACTGTCTGGGGGAACCAATGCATTCTTATAAAGGTGTTTTTGTCAAGTTGTAAAAGAATTATGGCATCCTCTTCTGTTTTGATGGAGTTCAGAGAAGCAATGAGAAGGCAGAAGATCCCAGAGCCCGAGACTAGAAAGAGGCCATCAGGGTGATTGTTACCCTGGAATCACAATGACTTTTCATGGGTCTGGAACAAGTGGAAATGCCTGAGGCCCAGGGTCCCTCTGGCTCATACTGTGAGAATGATGCTGCTGAGCCCAGCCAGAGCAGTAGGTAAGGAGAGGTGCAGGTGGAAGGTGGTGCTAGACGATGCTTACTAACAAGCCCTGGGCCTCCCACTCTCCTGGGAATCCACATACACCTCTCAGGGCAACTAGACGCTCTTCCAGTCACAAGATTGTAAGTTAGTCAGAATCTTGTTCTACCTTTGTTTCTTCTTCTCAGCACAGTTGTTGGCCTCTGAATTTTCTTTTCTCTCTCGCTCTCTTTTTTTTTTTTCTGAGACAGAGTCTCGCTCTGTCACCCAGGCTGGAGTAGAGTGGTGCGATCTCAACTCACTGTAACCTCCGCCTCCTGGGTTCAAGTGATTCTCCTGCCTCAGCCTCCCAAGTAGCTGGCAGTACAGGCCCTGACCAGCATGCCCAGCTAATTTTTATATTTTTAGTTGAGCTAGGGTTTTGCCGTGTTGGCCAGGCTGGTCTCAAACCCCTTGCTTCAGGTGATCTGCCTGCTTTGGCCTCCCAAAGTGCTGGGATTATAGGCATGAGCCTGGCCTGCATTTTCTTCTGAAGACAGCTGGGCAGGAGTGAACATAGAGCTCTTGGGGGTGTGGAGCCAACTGCTAGATGTAATGGCCAAGATCAGTTTTTCTGTAATGAATGTTGTCCTTCATATAGCTAGCCCCCTCTTTGTTTCATGGCCCACCCTTGATGTTTTATAGTCCTGTAATTACACAGGGGCTGAAACATTGTTTGGGTATGTGTGAGGACAGGTTATTTTGTCTGTGTAATAGTTGGTACCAATGTTATTAAACAGAAGTGACCAGACTTAAGAAACAAAAATTGGAGGGTTGAAAAGGTTAATGAGAGAGTCATAAGGAAGCTGGTGGACTGCAAACATTGCTTCCCACTGAGATTATTTAGAAATTTGGAACCCACATGAGTCCCTGGAGGGAAAAGGGGATATTACATGCACAGATATTTTATTTATTGTTTTCTCTACAAACAGTAAGTAATAAACAGATGAAACTACAAGGTTATAGAATTGTATTATCTTTTGGCTTTGGCCAAGTAAAACTTTAATTTTCTAAGTAGAGATAACAGACAGCTCCTATTACTCTGAGGCAGGGGAAGGACTGCTGTGAAATCTTCACATAAAGGGATTTGTTCTGGGCTTTAGTGGCTCCCGGGGAATAATGCACGGGGGGCTGAATGATCTAGGGGAGAATGCTATGGATTAAGGGTAAGCTTCCTCCCAGAAGCAGGCCAGTCAGAGTTACAGAGGTACCTGCACATGAACTGAATGTTTTGAATTCCAGTAGTAGAGCATGGCTTATTTCCCCTCTCCAGCTCTTCATGCCCAGCCCCTTAGCTCAGATTGAAAGTTCAAAAGACGGATAGATCAATGCTTGATTTTCTCCTGGCATTCATGTCCTGCAGAGTCTGGGGTCAGCTGATTGTGGCTATGGGGGAGAGGACACTAATGATTATTGTATGTGTAAATCAGGTTGCCCTGAGCCATGTTGCAGTAAAAAACAATCCTAAAAACCCAGTGGTTTGATAACAAAAGTTTATTTCTTGCTCCTGCAAAATTCACTGTGGTTCCAGCAACTCTCCAGGTAGCTGCCCTCCATGCAGTGAGTCATTGATCCAGCTGCTTCAGTCTTTTGGCCCTACCTCTAAACTCTTCACCAAGGGGAAGGAGGGAAGCTGGTGATTCTCACTGAGATTATTTGGACTCAGCTTGGAAGGGACATGCTATTCACATATCATCCACCAGAAATAGTCACATGATTCTGCTGACTTCAAGGTGGTTAAATATTGTAACCTCCTGTGTGCCCAGAAAGGAAAAGATGACTGCATATTGGTAAGGACTGGTGCTGTCTCCCATAGTGTTCCTCCCATGTGTTGATAATTTTGAAAACAAATAATATTGACTGTTGATATTATTATTACTATTATTCACTCTAGAATACCAGGATTCAATGAAGTTGAGGAACTTGACAGTGAGCCACTGGGTCAATATTCAAAATTGATCTGTTTAACTCCCATACATATGGTGTTTGCTCATTTAATTTTTATCTCAGTGGCAAAGGATTGGGTTAATCATATACATTATCACCATTCCATTGATGCAAATCAAGCCCCCCCTTTTTTGTTTTTATTTACTTATTTATTCTCTTCCATTTACATTACTCAGGCTCAGCCAACCTCCCTGTATCCCCTTAGGCACCTCCTCAAATATGTTCTATATACATAGTTTCTCTGTGCTCTTGTAAAATGCATGTTCATATTTGAATGGCCTATGCTCTCTCAACCATGACATACCATCTCTCAAACTGCATTAATAATCTCTGGAAAGTCCTTATAAAGATATTGAAGGGGAGAGGGAAACACTGATCAGGTATGTGTGATCACTCTATACAGCTCAGGTAGAAGTCCCTGACTTCCAGTGTTCCTTGCAGTAGACTAGTGTGTGCATGTGTGTTTCCCTTTTAATAAGGTACCAGTTGCCTCCACCACATGTTTTTGCCCTTGCTAGTCATTACTTATCCTTAGATAGGGCAGTTAATGAGTATCTCAGGACCTCAGTTTTGCCATCTATGAAAAGAAGCCAAGGAGAGCTTCCTTGGGCTGTGAAGGGATGTCTTGATATTTAATTACTTTATAAGCCAAACTAAAAAGAGACCCAGGATTTCCTTGGAGGCTAGGGCTTTGCAGATATAAACTCTTATCATCCTTATTTTCTTGGTGACAGGTTTATAGCCTGTGGGACTCACTTGGTACCTGTCACTTACCTTCCTCTTGATCCCTTGCTACAGAGCTATATTTGTCATTGCATCTCACGATCAAAAGAATGTATAGAATCATGCTCATGGGAGATGGTGCTGGAAACACATTGTTATCTCCAGGACACCATAGGTACTGGGCTGCCTTTGGAAGAAGCAGGAGGCATTTTAGGAGAGGCTGAAGTCTAGTCTACTTGTGGCCACCCAGTCTACATTGTTTAATTAGCATCTACTGTATGCAGTGGGTGTGCAGTGTATAAAACAGTATTAAGAACTGTGAATATATTTCTTGACATAGAGGGCCTCATTTGATTTATCTTTGCTAGCTGCTGGCTTCTCTGTCAGACTGCCTAAAACGGCACCCTCCAGCACTCTCAGTTGGCTCATTTTTTTTCCCCTTAAATCTTTTATTACCTGCTATCTCATGTATTTGCTTATTTGCTATCTATGTCTCCCTTGCTGACCCTATGACAACAAACAACTAAAATGTAAGCTTCACAAGAGCAGGGACTTCGTTTTATTTACAGTTAATTTCTCAGTGCTTAGCACAGTGCTGGAAACACAGTAGGACACGTTCATTGACTGAATGGCTGGCAGGTACCCTTGAACACTGCCTCGTATGTGTATGTATACTGTGAATGTGTGTCTTTGAGTTGTTATGGTGAAAAGAGGATATATTAAAAAATAACACCCGCATCTTGCTTTTAAGAAATAGCATAGTTAGGGAGACAAGGCTGAAGCGCATGAGATGAAACTCCACAGTTTTCCCAAGTGATTCTAATTGTATTCACTGTACTGTGCCTTCTAAAATCCCCTTGTGCACTATTTGTGAGCAGGCTATTTTTCTTTATTCTCTTTCTTAAATTGAGACACTGCTCTAGCAGTTAATAGCCATGGTATTTCACCTCTGAGTTGTCTGGCGCCCAGTAGTGTGGTGAAGTGATCCCTGTGTTAAGCTTATCGATATCCATTTGGTGCATTTGTCTTCTAGACTGGCTCTTTCTCAGCCTGCCCCAACTATTCTTTAATCCTGTAAGTCATTTTAATCTGAGATGCTCTGCAGATGAAAGTTATACCGCATATGCCACATAAATTAATATTATGTTGCTAAGACCATTCCATTTGTCTAGCGATTTGCAATGATTTACTTTTCATGGGTAAAGTTTTATTCAACTCTTAACAGTGAAACATAAAACTGTTATAATTGTAATGAAATCTATAAAAACACAGGGTAGTCTGGGGTAAAATGTCTCCATGGGAGATGATGATACCTCTGGGAACAAACTGAAGAATGCTTTCATTTGTTATTCTCAAAGGTACTCCTGGCAAATTCTGGGTGATCCCAGATCAGGGCCCTGAAACAGCCTTGTATGTAACTGTGGTTCCTGAACTCCAATCTGAGTCTGTCAAAATTTGAAACTCTCAGTGTTTACAGAGGGCCTAAAAAGGGACATCAAAGAAAGATGAACTTGTTTCTAACCCCTTTGCCAAATATGGAACAGGTTGGGTGCCTCAGCAAGGGTTGCAGTAGGAAACAGATGGCAAAATCAGATTAGGATAACTTGAGAAGATTTTTATTCAAGGTACTATTTTCAAAGTTATGGGTGTAGGAGAACCATATGTGATGGCAGGACTCTGGAGCTGGCGAAGGTGGGGCTCCAGTACCACCCACAGGTCTAAAGGGGTGGGGAGACCAAGTGGTTCCTGAAACCGTGGGGCTCCATTACCACCCACAGGTCTAAAGGGGTGGGGAGACCAAGTGGTTCCTGAAACCCTGGGGCAAAGAGGTCTTCTGGAGAGTTTCACTAGTTAAGATCTTTGGAAACACAGCCAGCCCACAGCCACCTTTCAGGAAGGGAACTGGAGAAATTCCTCCTTCCCTCTGCTCTTTTGCCAGGGTTGCTGATTGGCTAAACTCAGCTGCAAGCCAGAGGACAAATGGACCCATGGATGTTTTCTACTTTGGCCAGACTTGTGGGTCACAGAGAAGTTTGGGGCATAGTGAAGAGTGGATTTAGATGGGCTCAGCAGGGATAGAGAGGTTTCTTTTAAGAAGAGGAGACAGCTGGAGGAAAAGGTCAATGCCAGAATCTCAGCCTTTGCAGAGGTAAAGATAAAACTTCTTCAAGCTCTTACAAAACCCTGGCAATGCATGAGTCCACTGGAAGCTCTTTTTTTTAAGTTTTTTTTCTTTTATTATTATACTTTAAGTTTTAGGGTACATGTGCACATTGTGCAGGTTAGTTAACATATGTATACATGTGCCATGCCGGTAAAACCCAGTTATATAATTTTTGCTTCCTGCCTGGTTTTCTGAATGAGTTATGGCAAGACAGAAGAGAAGGAGAAAGAGAAACAAGAGCCCTGGAAAAGTTGGACTCCAAACCTAAGAGTCAGGCTCTTTTGATATTGCAATAGTCATTGGTGTCACAAATTTGACTGTTAAAGTTTTTACTTTTTTACCTCCTTTAGACTTTAGGATTCTCAACCTTTATTTCGTTATTTGGAGTTAAGGTAAGAAATATTTTGGGGCCATGGAAGGTGTTTATAGTGTTGTCTGTGGCATGAATTATCATTTACTATGTGAATCTTCATCAGCCACTCGTCAAAATTGTGATTACCTTCCCAGGATCTCAGAAAGGGTTTAGAGGAGTGAGAATAAGCAGGGTAGGGTTGGTGATTCTCAGGGTCTCTAGCCTTGATGCAGAAAGTGGTCCAGAGACCAAACAAGTATGTGAACCATTAATCAAAGTACAAGTTTTCAAACTTTGATTATTTGCAATACATAGATGGTTTTGCCTTGTATGTTTAACTGTCCTGCTTCATCTCCTCATTGTTTATCTCGCCTAAGAATGCCATATGACACATGCACATATGCAATTCCTTTTTTTTTTTTTTCTAAGGTGGAGTTTCACTCTTGTTGCCCAGGCTGGAGTGCAGTGGCGCGGTCTCAGCTCACTGCAACCTCTGCCTCCTGGGTTTAAGAGATTCTCCTGCCTCAGCCTGCAGAGTAGCTGGGATTACAGGCATGTGCCACCATGCCCAGCTAATTTTTTTGTATTTTTAGTACAGACGGGTTTCATCATGTTTGCCAGGTTGGTCCAAACTCCTGACCTCCAGTGATCAGCCTCCCAAAGTGATGGGATTACAGGTGTGAGCTACCATGCCTGGCTGCAAATATGCAATTCTTATTTCTTTATTTATTTTTGAAATCTGTTGGTGAATGTTGAGTTACTTATATCTCCTCAGTTAATGATATGTTCCTCCCATAGGTCCGTGTAAGACTGGCTACTCATTCAGTCATTCTCTTTTGTTGCAATTACTTCCTTATTCCTATAGGCAACCATTCTATAGTTTGGATGTATTATCTTAAAAAGAAAATTATTACTTTTTGTATATATATATATATATTCAACTTACATATATTATGTACTTATCAACACTGTGTTTTCAGATATATCCATGTTATTATATGTACATGTAGACTATTGCTTTTAACTAATTCCATTCATTTAGGAAAAGAATATCCTATTAATGATATTAACTCCTTAATGAATACCACATTGATGGTTTTTCATCATAGTTTGCATATCCACTCTCTCATTTATGGCTACCTGGATGATCTCCAACTGCCTACTATCTGAAGTCATACTTCAGGTGAATATTTCTGCCCAGTGCTCAAGGGTTTTTATAATTCCATATCATCGCTATCACCTGGCTTTAACCAGCTTTCTAATTCTTGCTGCTTTAATTGATGTAAAGTGATGTCTCATTGTTGCTTTAATTTACAATCCTGTGATTACTAATAATTTTGAACATTTCTTCATATATTTTATAGCCATTTAGGTTTCCTTTTCTGTGAATTGCATGTTCCTATTTTTGCTCATTTGCAAATTGATGTTTCTGTATTTTTTTTTAAATGTTGACTTGTAGGAATTTCTTGTATATGCCAGATGATTTTTTTTTGTTTGAGGCATAAATATATTCTCCTATTCTTTATTTCTTTATTTACTTTGTTATATCCTTTGTAGAATGAAAAAATATTTAATTTTGAATCAAACCTTTTATGTTTATTTGTTTTACTACTTGTGCTTTGGAATTTTAAGAAGTCTGTCTTCACAGCTAGGCACATAAAGAATTCTCCTACAGTTTTTTTTCTGCTTAACTTTATAAAAATACCTTTTATGTTTAGCTCTTTATTCCATCTACTTTTCAGCTTTGTATGAGGCATTAAATAGATACCCAGTTTCACTTTTCTTCATGTAATGAGCTAGTTTCCCCAGCCCTACTCCCTAAATAACAGTTGTTTCCACTTTGATTTGGGGTGCCATCATTATCCTACATTAAGTCCTCATACATACACGGCTCCCTTTCTGAACTATGGCTGTTCTCAATGGGACAATGCTGTTCCATGGTCCATAATTTGTTCTTGTGCCAATATCACCTTGCTTTCATTACTATGGATTTACTACTATTTTTAAGTGGATCTTTACTTTTCCATATAAAACTTTCAAATGAGTTTATTGAATTCCTCTAAATTCTAACTGATATTTTAAATGAGATTGTATCAAATTTATAAATTAATTTGGAGGAGAAATGACATCTTTATGATATTAAAATCCTATTGACTTTTACAAATTGATCTTGTATCTTCCAAACTTGCTGAATTTTCTTTTTCATCTGGCTGCAAATAATGATAGTTTTATCTCTTTCTTGGAAAACATTATTTCTCTTATGTCTTCCTTTCTTTCCTTATAGTGTTGGCCATGACCTCCAGTACCCTATTAAATAGGAATAGTGCTAATGATGACTTCCTTTTCTTGCTGCCGATTTTATAGGGAAAGCACCTGAAATTCTTCATTAAATATAGTGTTGCTATAGGTTTTTGTTATATTACCTTTAAAAAGTTAGAAAAATTGACTACTATATTCCTGCTTTCATAAATATGTTTTTTAAAATCACCATAAATTAGGGGTGATTTGTCAAATACTGTTTTTGCATCAATTGAAAGAATTGTATTTTTGATTACTGTCATAAATTTCATTTGTAAATTTCTCTAATTTTTGAATCCATTTTTAAAATACCAAAATAACCTACACATAATCATTTACTTCACTTTTTCTTATGCAAAATTAAAAATGCATAAAAAGTACAGAGAATAACATGATTATCTCCGATGTGTCTACCACCTAACTTTAACAATTATTAACTCCTGGCCCATCTTGTTTCACCTATTACTCCTTCTTCACATCCCCCAGACTGGATCATTTGAAAGAAATTCCAGACATTTTATGATTTCATCAAGAAAAACTTCATTATGTATCTCTCAAAGATAAGATCTTTAAAATCACTTAATCACTGTATCATTATGATGCATTTATATTTAATCACTTAGCTGAAACTTTATATAGAATTTTTCATCTCATTTAACATGATGTGGGCCTGTAATTTAAATTTCTTATATTGTTTTTATTTGGTTTTAACGAAAACATTTATTATTGTTGTCTCAGGAAATTAACCTGGTGGTTCTTGTTTTCTAGTCTCTTGAAAAATTTATATAGTTTAGGAAATAGCTAATCCTCGGAACCTGGCAGAATTCATCTCTAAAACAATCTGAATATGAGGGTTATAACTTTTTTTGAATGGGAGATCTTTAACTCAGATTTTTCTTTTTAAAAGTTTCTGCTGGCTATTTATGTTCTCAATTTCTTCACATTTTGGCACTTTATGTTTTCTATTCTTAGGTCTTCTAGGTCTCAAAGTTATTAGTATGCAGTCATTCACAGTATTTTCTTTTGAATCTTTGTTGATTTCATAATTTGTTTTTCCCCTGTATATTTTATTTATTTGTATGTTTTCTATGATTAGTTTTGCCAGAGTTCTCTTTCTCTTGCTAATCTGTTCAAGGAACCGGCTTGAACAATGAACAATAAACTCTCCCGAGATATGCAACTCCTTTAATTTTGCCTATCTCTTGCAGCACCTCTGCTTTTTATCTCTTACTTGAATGTATCCTTCAAGAGTGTTTTTAGTGTGGATTTTTGCATGTTAAACTTCTTGACATCTTGTTTAGTTAAACATGTTTTTATTATGTCCTCATATTTGAAAATCAAATTCTAGGTTTGAAATAATTTTTCCTTCAATATTTTAAAATTATACTCCATTATCTTTAAAAAGTTTTTCCATTATCATCTTGCTTTCAATGTTCTTGAATAGTCTAGTGATAGCCTGACTCTTATTACTTTATGGGGAACTCTTTTCCCCTCTAAATGGACTGTATTCCTGCTTTTTAAGTATTTTTTCTTTGCTTTAATATTTGAAAATTTTATTATAATGTTAATTAGTGTGGAGTTTTCCTTATCTCCCCTACATGGTCCTTTAAGAGACTTTTCATTCTAAAATAGTCTATCATTCATTAATTCTGGAATATTTATCTTCATTATTTCTTTTAATATTTTCTCCTCTCCATCCCATTCCTTCAGAGATCCTTTTAGCTGGACGCCAGTCCTTCTACTTTTATCCTCCAAATCTCTTATCTTGTAAATTTTTCTCTAATTATGTTTTCTGTCTCTGTATTCTTTCTAGCTACTTTTAGGAAGAGTTTCTTATTCTGATCTTCCAATTCACTAAATCCTTCTTTAGCTCTATTCCATCCTGTTATTTATCCCATGTATTGTGTTCTTTATTTCAACTCTACATTTTTGGCATCTAATATTTCACTTAGTTCTAAGATTTCTTATTCTCGCTTTATTTTACTAGTCTCTTCCCACATCTCCTTAAGCATAGTTACCATACTAATGTCATATTCCTTTTTCATTTTATTTGTTCAAATGGTTCTGCTTCAGATGGTATATGATACTCTGTTTTTGTCTTCCTTTACTAGACTCTAGTTTTATTTGGGCTTGCAAGCTCATGTTCTTTTGTGGGTATCAACTACTCTGTCTGGTAATGTTTGCTGGGAAAGGCCAAATTTCAGATTCTAGTCTGTATTTATTTAGGTATTTAAAAAAATGAGAAGCATTGAGCCCCAGAGCATAGAGACAAAGGCAACATAAAAACACTTTGTATCATTCCTTTTTACTGCCTCTCCCCTGGGCAACTCCTCTGGTAAGGGTTTCTCCTTTAAATTAAATTATTGGGGAGAAAGAGCACTAGGATGAGGCAGTCTTCACACATTGTAATTCCCCCAGGAGTGGGAATTTGGAGGAGGAGTGAGTAGGGGTCAGGATACTGAAGGACCAGGCCCACCACTCATAACTGTGCAGATTGTCTCTACTCATGAGTGAGAGGAACGGGTTACAGGCACTGCCATTCACCTCCATTCCCAAGCTGCGCACCCTGGTGTGAGGCTTCACCTACCTGGAGACAGGGTGCCTTTCCTAATGTATGCCGCATGACCATACGCTTTCGTGGTGGCCTTCCAAGAGTTCCTAGTCAGGTGCACCTGCATTCAGCAGCTCCTCATTCCAGCATGCATCTGCATTGACAGGTTTCAGTTTCCCCCAACAGATTTACATGCTTTCTGTTAGCTTTAGAAATGCATATTTCCCTTCTGCTTCTTACATTCTTAAATTTCATGAAAGGGTCAACAGATTCTAGGTCATCATCTCCATAAAACTCAGAAGCCTAAATTTATATCTTTAAAAACCTTACTTCATGTGACTTTTGCCTTGAAAATAACCTTTTCAACAATTTCCTGAAGACATTTAAGGGAATTGAAAGAGAACTGGGATGTCTCAAATGAGGATTGGTTGGGAATCCTGGAATTAGAGGTAAAGTGGGGTAAGATGAAAGGACACCAACTGTCTAGATGACAGGACTCAGAAACCGCAACTCCATCCCCATCCAATCAATTATTCTCTCTAACATCAAGTTTCATTGTCTATGAACTGGGAGTAGTAATGCATATTCTGTTTCCCTGGCATGGTTGTTGTGCCGTTCAAATGGGATAATATCTATGGAAGATACTCTGTACACCTTTACATGCAGGAAGAAAGAAAGCAGCAATATTTAACATGAACCAAAGAGCATTTGAAATGATATTAGCTCTCATGAGATGGGATGTTCTTTGGCTGGGAAGGTGGTAATCCCTCCCCTTAGTGACCTCAGTGAATTTCAGACAGATCTTCAAAGCAGATCAGGTCTCTGAAGCATAGAGTGGTGAAAATATTCCAAGTTCTCTGACCTCCCTAGGCTGGGGAAGGTTGGCATCAAGGACAGAAGCTTTCAATTGCATTGAACATAGCCTGGACAGGTTCCAAGTGGGTAATTACTTTATGCTTACTTACAATTTCCCCTTCAGCTTCGAAGGGATAAAGCATCCCTCACTCGCTGGACTAACGGGGCTATTCAGTGTTGCTAGGCATATGTTGAACAGCTGCCCCAGTCAGTTACCTCAGCAGACACCATATTTTAGTAATGAAGTCAGGGCTCAAATTGGGCAAGACGGTAGCACATTTCTTTGATTAGTGTGCGGGACAAATGTGGCTTCTCTTTGAACAGAAGGGAGGGCATGTAGCATGTTTTTTCCTTATTCCCTTCAGAGGCATGTGTAAAGTGAGCAGATTCTTTGAGAGCCAGCTTTGAGAGGTGCTCTGATATGAATCTAATTGAGAAAAATATGTTAATTTTATCATGATCAATAACTATAGCAGTTACTCTTCAATTATGAAAAATACAAGCTTTTGAAAAGTTGAGTGGAAAGCAAAATTTCATCGAATGAGTTGTGTCCTCTGCATGTCTTATGTTATAAAACTGACGGTGTGTATAGTCAGAAAAATAACCTTCAATAAGGCAGGGTCTGGGCAATGAGAGATTTCCCGTAACTCCAGATCAGAAATTTATTTTAAGGGGTCTCAAATATGCTGATCCATCTGCCTCTCTACCACCCCTCTTTTACCTACTGCCCAGTTAGCAGTGATTTTGGCCTAGGAACTTAACTTTTCTGAGCCTCGGGTTCTTCCATCTATAAAATAGAGATAATTTTGGTGTCTACCTCACAGGGCTCTTGTGAGGAATAAGGGAGATAATATTCCTAGCACATGAAAATATCTCAATAAATATGAATAATTATTACTATTTTTATTGTTGTGATTACTCATCTTTCAGGTCTCAACTTAAATATCACTTTTTTTTCCAACCACTTCTGCCCGTATTCTAAGACCAGGTTAAGTGAATGGCTTTATGCTTCCCCAGAACATGCTCTACTCTCTATAAAAAGAACTAACTTTTTTTAGTATGTATTAGTTTTTCTGCACTATTGTAATCGTTTTCCATGTATAAATTATTATCTTATTTTAAAATTAAGGGAACGTAGGTGCAGAAAATTTATGTAACTCATAAAGGTTGGGATTTGAATGTAGATAATTTGACTGCAAAGCTCATATTCTTAAGTATAGCATTTATCATATTTGATGGTGATTGTTTATGCAGCGGCCTTTTGTCTGCTAGATAGTAAGCTCTGGGTGGCTAGAAACCCCTTATCCTTTTCAAAACCACTGCCAATGTATGTGTTGTCTTCCTCTCTCCTACACCTATTGATGCCCACAACTTTCTAAGTTTTGTCTCCCCATTTCGCCCCTACAAATAACATCTTTCTCTGTGTTCTTGACTTTTAGTCTGATCTCTATTTTAAAGTCGGTTGAATATTGCCCTTGTGGACACCCTAAATTTGCTCTCATCCTCTGACTGTCTGTCATGCAATGTGCATCAGTCAGAGATTTTGATTGCAAGCAATAGAAACTGTCTCTGACAATTTTAAGCAGAAAGGGCATACACTAGAAGGATCTGAAGAGCTCAGAGAATCAATGAGAATATCAGACCCAGGCTTAGAAAATCAGAAGGAACCAAGGGTCCTCTTATTCCCACTGCAGCGTCCACCAGTTCCCACATCCTTGTTCTATGTGTTCAGTATTCAAAGCCCTGGAATCTGAGTGGCTTAGCTTAGGGCCCAATGCCCATTTTCTAGGATGGCAAGGTATGGGAGGAACAAGGACCTGGCTCCTGTCAGCTTCTGTGATGGAAGATGGTAATAGAAGGGAGGTACTTGGAATCACCCATGCCCAAGACCACATCACACAGGTGGAAGGGTATTTCTTCAGGAGGAAAGAGGATAGATACTTGACAGCAAAAAATTGGCAATTTTCTAATGCACATTTTAATTGTTACCTCTGGATCACCCCATCAGTTTGTGTAATTTTTCCTTGTGCCAAGTCTTTTGTTCCTTTTGATCTCTACACCATCCTCCCCTATCGAGGCCTTCCTGGCTCCCTAGACTGGGCATAGACCTTGAGAATTGGTCAAGAGAATGCCTATGAATGATAACAATGATCCCATCTTACTTAAAGCATGCTGTTCTGGCTCTCTGTGAGCACACCTCCCCTGACTTATTCCCCAATTCCCCCTGAGACATCCTTACAGCCTGCTCATATGTTACAGACCCTTGACCATGTCAATGCATTTACCTCTCTTTCTACTCCCACTCACTCTTTCAATTTTTAAAACTTGCTGCTTTTCCTTTCTCTCACTGTCATAGCCTATGCCTGCTTTGCAGAAATGTGTTGGTATCAACCTACTGGTTAGCAGTCTTCACTTCTATTTGCTGTTTTGATTAGCTTCACTCTTCCTGGATTTGATTCTAGGCCCAGTTCAGGAGTCTTATGTGGCTTCACTCTGGCCAACTAACTGCCCTGGGATTCCTCATCCAAATCTATCTGGATCTTGCCTTGAGCCTGGATGTTGTTGTTGCTGGTTCAGTCCTTTTGGAATTTCCAGAGCTCATGCTGATGTGGTAGAAGCAGTTAATGTAATCTGACCTCTGTGACTAACTAGAACAGAGGCTCAAGATTTGTCATATTCTTAAGTCCCAGATACCTGTCTGTCTTAATAAATGGCCTACTCTATTTTTTCCTCAAGAACTACTCTTTAGGCTGAACCTCAGCTCTGGTGTAAGATTTTGACTTGTTCCCGCTGTACCAGTCCTGGTTTGGTAACACCTCTTCAGGACTGGAAACCTGTCTTGTGTTAGAGTCCTCACATTGACTTTGAGCTCCGCTGGCTGTTACACAATTCTAAGATGACACCTACTTGTCTATTGATGCCAAAAGCCAGCCATATCTTAAAATGCTGTGGGAAAAAACTGGCTGCAATTGTGAACAGCTCAGTAAGAATATAACGAAACAGGGTTGGATGATGTGCAGTGCCCAGTGAACTGCACTGAGTTAGACCACTGATACCTGTCTCCATTTTGTGTTTGCTCCTTAGCTTCTGTTCCAGGCTTCACTGCTCATCCTGGTCTCTGCCTTTTTGATTGAGTGCTCAGCATTTCTCTCATGTCCCCCAAAATCTGACTCAACACTCCCCTGGGTTTCATTTTTCCTTCTTTCTCCCACTATGCTATCCTCAGATGCACTTGAACATGCCTGTGCCTTCGCTGTAAGTGTTCTTCATCAGCCTGCCTGGGAGAAACCAGCTGCATCACAGTGGAAGATTTTATATCAGGTGCCCCTCATATATATACTCAGAACACAAAGTCATCTGACATAGACCGTGTTCCAAGCAAGGACACTTCCTCTAAAGCTTCTCCACTCTCCTTAAGTTTTTGTTGTTGTTGTTGTTGTTTTTACCTTAGCAGTCCTCTTGACCTCTCAGCAAATGGTCTTGCTTTGTGCTTTTCTGAGCCTGTGGAAGTCACCTGGAAGTTTTTTTGTTCACTGCCTGCTCCTTCAAAGTTTCTGCCTTCATTCTTCTCTATCTTAGAGTAGTTACCCTTCCTGAAACTTACTCCTGGACCCAATAGTTAGAGTTGGTTCCTATCTCCTCTTTCAAGATAATGAAAGATGTTCTGCTTTTTCTGGCCATTTTGAATCTCTCTCCCTTTCTGTGGGATTCTTCCCATCTGCTTTTAAATCAGCTTGATCTATTGTCTCCAAAAGAATGGCCCTCTGTTTTCTCCTTGCCAAACTTCTTGAATATGTGGACTCCACCCATGGACTCCATATCCTGGGCTTCCTCACTACTATTTCACTTCGAATACCCTGCAATCTGGCTTCTGTTGTCACCAAATTCTAAAGTTTCTCTCTCAGAGTTCACTGTTAATTGCCAGACAGAAAGACTTATTCTCACATTTTATGTCCTTTATCCTATCAGTAACATTAGTACTGTTAAAGTAGTCGATGCTATCTTTCTTGATTGAAATTATTTTCTCTTTTTTATGGCCATCTTATTTTTATTGAATGTTTGCAGTGCTATTTAGCTTTTCTTACATGTTTCTCTCTTCTTTCCAGCTAGACTTTAGTTCCTTGAGGATGGGAGCTGTATATAGTAGATACGCATTGTTGTTTCAAGAGCACCTAGTATCATGCTATATACCTAACAGATGTATGATAATATTTTCTAAATGAAGAAATAATGAAGAATTTAGAGTAATTCACTCATGTAGTCACTTATTTATGAAAAAATTCTTATGTCACCTCTCTATAGATTCTGTTATATGCTGTGATGCAGCATCTCAAAAGACATGAATAGTTCCTGCTTTCAGAGAATTTATAGTCCAGTGGGTTTCTGTGCTATAGACCCTTAGTACTTGCCAGAAATATGTTACAGGAAAGGGGTCCCAATCCAGACCCCAAGAGAGGGTTCTTGGATCTCATGCAAGAAAGAATTCAGGGCAGATCTGCCATGCAAAGTAAAAGTAAGTTTATTAAGAAAGTAAAGTGGCAAAATAACAGCTACTCCACAGAGTAGGACGTTCCGAAAGTAAGAGGAGGAACGCATCCACCCTAGGTACAATGCTTGTATATATGGGGAGTTGTGCTCTGCTATAAGGGTTTGTGATAAAGGATTAATTTTCTTAATTACTATATTTTGCAAGAATCGATATTATTATCTTTAAAGCAAAATTAGGAATGCCTCTGTTCTCCAGCTATTGGGATATTTGGACACTCACAAGTCTGGGTGTGTTTAGTAAACATTATTAATTTGTTCCCCTAACTGTAAACATCTAGAAGCTAGGAATGCCTATGCTTCTGCGAATGCAGCCCAGCAAGTCTCAGCCTCATTTTCTCAGCCCCCACTCAAAAATGGAGTTACTTTGGTTCAACTGCTTCTGACACTATGATGGGGAAGCACTTAACTAGAGGCGTGGAGATCAGGAAAGGTTTCCTGGAAGAAATATTATGTAGGAATTTGCAAGGCAAAGAGAAGGAAAAAGAAGTAGGTGTTCCTGGTAAAGGGAGCAGCATGTTCAAAGACTAGAGAACATGACACCCTTGAGGAACTGACCAAATGAAAATTGGAGCCAGAGAGTAGAGAGAATGAGGGAGATAAAGCAGACAGGTGGGTTGTGTCCAGATTAAAACAGGCATTTGAACTTCTTCCTCCTCTTGAAGTCTTTTACTACTGTGTACTATTTAATCTTTACACTCTTCTAAGTGGTATGTGGCAGCTGTTTTACAAATGGAGAAACTGAGGTTCATAGAGGAAAAACTCACTAAGTCAATAGCAAACTGAAAATATCACTTCCTGATGCAGTTTCCTTTTTTAATTACTACCTTAGCAACAAGAACAAAATGGGCAAGATGTAAAAAAAAAATAATAATTAGGCTGGGTGCGGTGGCTCATGCCTGTAATCCCAGCATTTTGGGAGGCCAAGGTGGGCGGATCATGAGGTCAGGAGATCGAGATCATCCTGGCTAACATGGTGAAACCCCATCTCTACTAAAAATATAAAAAATTAGCCGGGCGTGGTGGCGGGTGCCTGTAGTCCCAGCTACTCGGGAGGCTGAGGCAGAAGAATGGCATGAACCTGGGAGGCAGAGCTTGCAGTGAGCCGAGATCATGCCACTGCACTCCAGCCTGGGCGACAGTGCGAGACTCCCTCTCAGAAAAAAAAAAAAAAAATCATAATTAAAAAAACCCATCAGAGAGCTGAAGATGCAAAGAAACCTAAGTGAGCTATATTAAAAAAAGAAGGATTTGGCTGTGTTTATCACTGGAACAATGGTGGGAAAGGGAGGAATTTATTGTAAACAGGAATAATGGGAAACTGAGCTAACTTTCCATGAATTTTAATCATCACATGGGGCTTGTGTGATGGTATCCTTAGTTACAGAACATATCAGTATCACCTGTGGATTCCATCTTGGGTTTTTACTACAGGGAGAAGATGTCAAAGGTGAGGACAGAGCAAGAAAGTGGGGAGAAATTACCCCAAGAAGCATATGGTTTTCCCTAAATGAAAAGCAGGAACCTTCTTCAAGTGCAATATAGTGGCCTAATAAAGGCTGGGAGAGAGCGGGTGAGCTGAACAAATGCCCCAACTGGATGCATAGTACCTTCCCTGGGTATAAGGCAATATTTCATTGAAGGCTAGCATCAGGACAGAAGAATTTATAGAAATCTCTCTAACGCACACTGGTTCTTCTCCAAATGCACTGAGGATGCTCTCTGAAGGCTGGAGGAAGAGCAGTAAAGGTAAAGCAAAATCCCTCTGAGGCACATTAGGTCTTTACTGAATCCATTGCTGCATCTTTTTAAAAACTGGAGACAGGATGGCAGGCTGAAGAGAAATCTCTTGAGGTACAGAAAATTACAAATGGGGTTAGAGAGAAAAGATAACTCCTCCATGATCTGAAATCTGGTGGTCAGGCTGTAGAGAAGAGCTCTCTTATGGTTCAGGACGTTGGTGACAGTAATGCAAGGCACAAAAAGATCCCAAGTCTCCCTGGTGCTCAGAGCCCAAGTTATTTTAAAGAAATAGTTCTAATTCTGTCTGCAAAATATCTAAGTCCAATAGTAATCTAAATCTAGTTAAAGCTACAACAATGCCCACCTCAATATAGATTAGATGGAAACAGCCCCTTAGTGGCTTGACGGGGAAAATATGCATGATATTTGGGAAGTATTTACTTTTAAATATCCCCCCCTTTTTCACACACAGTGTCTGGCATAGTAAACAATTATATGTAAAGAAGCAAGAACATGTGACATGCAATCAAGAATAAAAGAGTTTATAGAAATGGGCCCTCAGATGGCCAAAATGTTTAAATTATCTGCCAAAAAAATTTAAAATGACTATGATAAATATTTTAAAGGATATAGTACAAAAGATAAACAAAATTCATGAATACATGGAGAATGTCAAGGAGAAATGGAATCTATAAAAAAGAACCAAGTGAGCATGATAGAAATAAAAAAGAAATAAGAGAAATGAAGAGTTCCTTCAACCAGTGTTTCATTTACCCATTGCTGCATAATGAGATGCCACAAAGAGGGATTTTAAAGAAAAAAAATTCAATTTTTTTCTTATTATTCTGCTATCTGAGCTGGGTTCAGGTGAACAGTTCTACTCCATGTGCTGTATGCTGGGTCTCAAATAGCCAAGATGCCTTCTTTACTCATTTTTTTGGTGCTCAAAATTGTAGTGCTTTCATTAGTTCAGTTTGCCAGAAGAGTTGGGGGCTGACCAATCACTTTTCATTCATTCTGTGGGGACTTTCCAGTTTCTAACTTTACTCTTCTCAGAAAATGATAGTCTTAGAATAGTTTGGTTTTTGATATATGTTGCCTAGCTTCCAAGAGGGAAGAAATGGAAGCTGCAACTCCTCTTAAGATGTGAACTCATAAGTTCTAGAACATAATTTCTGATGCGTTGTATTGTTTAAAGCAAGTTACAAGTCAAATCCAGATTCCACCAGCTTTAACTTTCAGTTTAAAAGAAATGTGGAGGATGGAAGAACCCATTAAATACCACTATAAGGGAAAAATCAGCCAAATTCAGAATATAGAATATTTGAGAGAACAAATGACCCACTTTTACTAACTGGCCTGAGAGATAAGGTAGAAGTGGGGAAAGGAAGGGAGAAGTGTTATAAAACCCAGCAACCAAATGCAATGAATGCAATGTGTAAATCTTACTTAGATCCTGAATAGAACAACCAATTGTAAACTGACATGTTTGAGACAATCAAGGAAATTTGAGTATGTTTTTATTATTTGGGGTATTAATAAACACCTGTTAATTTTTGTTAGGTTTAATAATGGTGTAGGGGTTATATATGCATAGATAAATAAAGTATTGGTAATGTAATTATCAATTAGAGAATACTACAAGAAAATTTGGGGGAAGAATGGCATAATGTCTTGGTTTTGCTTTAAAATATTCTGGGAAAAACAAAACAAACAATGCATTTGAGGAGATAGATGAAACAAGATTGGTAAAATGTTGACGATGCCTGAAGGAAAATGGTGGGTTCATCAGGTTCATTTCATTATATTATTCTCTGTACCTGAAACATAATAAAAATTTTTATTAATTTTTATATTAACATAGTAAAGGTTAAAAGTTGCATTTGCCTTTCTTGAATAAGAAAATACAACGCACGTATAAAAAGTAGGACTATATTTTCATTTTTCTGAGATTTCAAGACATAGCTGGGGTAATTTGGAGAGGCATTAGCACATGCTACAGCAGGAAGGAGTGGTGCCACACAGACTCTGCTTGGGAACACAGACGTGGAGTTGAATTAAAAGTCATGGCCTGCATACAAACAGTTGGATCATATCAGTGAGGGACTTTATGTTCCCTTTGTGCTTCTGGACTGCCAGTCCCCTCTTTGTGCCAACTGCTCTGTCTCTCACAAGCTAGAGGCTGATTCTTCATTCAGTGAGTTAATTTTAAATGAAATGAAAACCCAAGTCATAATGTTTGGTTCACTACGCAGGCAACAGGCACTGTCTGCCTCATTAATGATTAACATGGCAGCTGGTAATGTCTTGCAGCTGGTTGGCCAGTTTAATGATGCCAAAATCTGGCTACATCCCTCTCCTGTTCTGACCAGTGCAGGGATCAGCTTTCGTCATAGTGGCTTGAGCTTGGTGCATAAGGACATAGATTATCAACATGAAGAAATAATATTTCTTGTAGTGGGGTCAACTTAAGTGCAAAGACTATAATTATTTTTGCTAGCCCAGACAGAAAGGCTGCAAGACCCATAACACATTTATCTGGTATTGGAAGAAACAGAATATTTGATACCCTAAGAGGCAAGATTAAGTTCCAGAAAGAGTTAAGGGGCCACTGTTTCTAGAGACTAGCCCTGAAAGGTGATATAGGAGGTACAAGGTAGCCAAGAAAAGAATTAAGAACCTGCTGGGCATAGTGGCTCACATCTGTAATCCCAGCTACTTGAGAGACTGAGGTGGGAGGATCACTTAAGGCCTAGAGTTTGAGACCAGCCTAGGCAACATAGTGAGACCTCTATCTCTAACAATGTTTTTAAAACACAACAACCCCTCCGCCCCATTCTTCCTAGAGTTACATACAGGGCCCAGAACTGAAGGTTAAAGTATGGGGTAGTCAGAAGTTTGGAAATCCAGGCCTAAGTGAGCTGCAACAAGAATACAACCTCCACAACATTGAGGGGTGAATGTCAAAACGTGATCTACTTGTATTTCTGCAAAGTTAAACATCTGAGAAGACCTGAACTCAGAAGTGTGAGATGGGAAATGCCTACTTTTGGCTGACTGTGGCTGATTATGACATTGAGAGGCAGAAAGAATGGAATAAAGATGACCAGGTGGGCTTTGAGCTTAATAGCCTGAGTTGAAATCTTAGCCATTCTATTTATTATCTGTGTTGACTTCAAATAGGTTTCTAAACTTCTTGAGATTAAATTTCCTCATGTACAAAATAGAGCATACAAAGGATCAAATAATTAACATAATGAAGAGTATTAATATTAATTGGAAAGATTCAAATTTTGGCTTCATTTTTTTCACTATCAGTTATAAAGTGTTTATGTGTACCTAATCTCTTATTTATTTGGAAAGAATCCTGGGATACAGATATTATTTTGATATCACAGGTGAGGAAACCAAGGCTCAGGATCTGCTCTGTGCTAGGAAGTAGCAGAGCTGGGACTAAGCCAGTTCTCCCAACTCCAGGGCAACATCTGCCCCTTGAACCTCTCACTGACTGCTCTGCCACAGGTCACTGATTTTTTAGCCTCTACTAGCCTCAGCTTACTTTTTGCTTTAGCATCCCTGATAGTCTTGACCAGCTCCCCTGGAGTGTTTTGCAGAGCCACTCATAATTTACATCAGCACAGTGTGGTTTGCTAGTAGAAGGTATCACATAAGTAAGAGCAGAGTCCAACATAGGGCCATCTCTGTTCTGGCTGCTTGACTTCCCTGATGTCCCTGATTAAGAGGACACTCTTGATATCCCAGGCTGTGAAGACTTATTTTGAGTTAAGTACTTGTACACTGGATTTGCTTTTATCTGATGCATGTTGTGACTGTGCTCTGTGCCTGTTTTGTGACCTGGGGTTTTCATTTTTCAGCACTTGAGGTTGTAAGGACACCAGAGGAGAATAGATTGTTGGGGATCGCACCCTCTCCCATCCATCCCTGCCCCAGCTCTTGTTCACAGGGGCACAGACACGTGCACATGCACATATGTGAGCCTCCGCAGCCTCCCCTCCCTCAAGTTGGATTGAAGCCTCCACAGTACCAGAACAGACACTATTTCACTTGGAAGAAATGTTCCATTTCTACCCTTCTGAAACCTCGTCAGGGTAAGAAAAACAGAAGCTGTGACTTCTCAATGCCATCTGGTAAGTTAGTTTGAGCATCGGCCCTGTGGTGCATGTCTGTTGTGTGGAAACAGGCCGCCCTAGGGTGGAATAGCTGATGCTCCCAGGGGGCTCTCAGGAAAAGGAGGCGTTTGTGAGTCCAGCCTCACTAAGGGCAATGCCAGGAATTAGCCATTTTTCTCCTTGAACATCATTGCCCTGTTTCAGATGCACTCATCTTGTGTGAGGCATCTGCGTGCTCACAGCCCCATACCACCTGCCCAGGGGCCTGGCAAAGCCCTGGTTTAGTTAATGAGGAGTTTAATAATCTCTGTACATGCCAATGTGGGCCCATAACATTTAGCTCCTCTTTATCCAACCCCAGGCAATTTTCCTTCATTTTCACAGCACTGGTAGAACCCAGCTAATCGCAAGTCCCTGCAAGGAACTACATTATCAGATGAGACCCAACACATTCAGGGAGATATGGCCATAGAAGAAACACATTATCAAAGTAAACACTGAGAATGAAGAGAGCCATCCTGTATGCTTCCTTCAGCAGGATTGAAGCTCACTGTACAACATTTAGAGCTGAATGATAAACTAAACAAGTTCCAGTCTAGGAGGAGACAGCAACATCTGCCAGCAATGTTGGAAAGATGGCAGTATGTGGTCACTTCATATGGCCCAAGTGCCCTGGGGCTGAGAATGGAGAAGAGAGGAGGCTATGTAAGGCCAGGCATCCCTCTCTATCACTGGGCCTTGACATCACACCTAAACAAGGGTTTGGGTGGCTCTGCAAACTCATCCAAATATGCTTTTGTATTCTTCCTCCAGTCCTATTGTGGGTTAGTGCTGCAAGTCTAGAGCTCCGGCTTATGATGCTCTGGCACCCAGATGGCTGGCAGTGGCTGACCTAATTTATCACTGCTAAGAGATGCTTTAGATAGCATGGTGGCTTTGTTATGTGTGAACTTGGGTAGGTGAACTATGTGTCCCAGAATTCCCTTCCCTGTATGTTTCCTATATGGGTAAGCCACAAGTAAGTTTCTTGTGTGAGATTTGGAGGGTGAACATGAGGCAGCAGCCATTTTGCAGCCCACACACATTGTTGATGATCTGCTGATTCACCTCATCAGCATGAAGCAGCAATTGGGCTTGCAATTTCTCTACCTTCTGTTTTCCAGCTTCTCTTGACTCTTAGGCTAGGTAGGTGCATTTGGCTCCATTTGATTACTGCAAGAAAGCCACATCACCAAGGTTACAGGTAACAAGAGACAGCAGGCATTCCAGACTGTTCTCGTGGCTGTAGGTTCTCCTTTGTTCTTACTTTCCCCACCTTCCTGACTGCCTGCCCTGTGGTCTTCAAGCGCCATAACATCTATACAGAGCCTGCTTGACCAGGTCGCACAATTGCATAAAGTCAAATCCGTATACTAAGTCTATCCATCTGTCCATCTATCTGTCTGTCAGCCTGCTTATCTATGTATCTGACTATCAAAATCTCCTAGTGGGTCTGCTTTTCTAACTGAATGCTGACCACAGATTGCAATAGAAAAGTGAGCCCCATGAATCCCCCAAGGTGGAATCCTCTTAAGACTGCTGCCTGGGCATTTGAGGGCAGTGCATTCATGGCTAGATACACTCCAACATGTTTTCCTACTTTCAGTTCTGGGAATGGTCCCTGTCCCTTAAATATTTATTCTGTACACATAGGAGGTCATGTTTGCTGTGTGGGTAAATGTATTAGCATTTCAAAGGCTTCTTCCAGCCACCTATCAAGTTTTCCCCACCACTCTACACCTTTTCTTCCTTCTCATCCCTGCTCCTCCTTCTGCCCTTGAATATTTGGGAAATTTGAGACTGGCTGGCCTTGAGTCATCTTAAGCCTAATAGACCAACTTCTCTGTGGGAGCCAGATAGTCAGGGGGACTTCAAGGAAAGGGCCCAGCTGGGAAATCAGTGCAGCAGATCCTGACAGCAGCCCTGCAGTGCAGGACAAACAGATGAAGAAAGGAACATAATTTGCTTTCTCTTACTGCAGTGTGGGAGCATCACAGACCTGTCACTCAGTTCAAGATCAGAGAAAGTTCCAAACAAGAAGCCAGCTTGGTCCAACTGCTTCTCCCTGCCCTCCTCTGCTGACTGCTGGGAGCTATGTGGGAAATTGAGGCTGGCACTCCTTGCTGCCATCCCAGGCAGCAGAAACTGGGCTCCCCCTACTCATCACAAAAGACAGAGCCTGGAAACACTAGTACCTCTGACTAATTTGCCTTAAGTCACTTGTCATAGGATGTATAATGTGTTTTGCATTATGAGGTTTGATGGGCAGGTTGATGCCTCCTGGTAATTTCTCAGCACAAAATAATGACAGTGTGAATGAAGTTCAATGGTTACTATTTCTTCCCAACTCTCAGTTACTGTTTTACACCAGCGTATTACTTCCCCTAGTTAAAATTGGTAGCAGAAACAGAAGGGGTGAAAAACCACCGAGGGGACTATTCTTTCAGTGTTCATAGCAGGTGTCTCTATTAGGTTTTTCCTAAGAGCCACATCCAGGTGTATCAAATTAGTTAAGAGGGCTGTGAGTTCATTTGCATGTGGTCTGGATATCATTTCTGAGTACCCGAACAGTGCTGGTGTTTTTCAGGCAATTCCAACTTTAAATTGCGTTGCCCCACATGAGAATTCACATGATCATGTACATGGAAGAAACTTAAAGTTGGTGAGAGAGAGAGGAGAGACCTACTTGGAAGAAATGCTGTGCTTTTGTGCCTTGGAGTCTGTTAAAGTAGAAGACAGGGTGAGAAGGGAAGCTGGAAGTAGTGGAAGCCTACTCTTGAAGGATTTTCTCATCTAAAATATTAATAATGATGAAAGTGATGTTACATTATTAATGATGATGATGATGACACTAATAATCACTTGGGTCTGGCATGTCATAAAGTCCCTCTATGACCTCCCTCTCCAGGCCCAAAATACACTCGGGATTCATTCATTTGATCTCTATGTAGATTTAAATACTAGTTTAATTCACAGATACACAATCTACATGGACAAATAAGTAACTGAAGTCTGTTGTTGCATAATATTGCAGAGTAAAACAATACTTGCATTCAAAAGATTCTTCTAGTATCCTGTAGGGAGAAGCCCAGGCTTTCCCCTGAAATCCCTCCACTCACTGGTCCTCACTCTTTCCATCCATTCTTCCTTGCTACCATCAGATTCAGGGTCTGCTGAGAGGTTTATTTTTCTTGCCAACAGCCTGCGGGCTTCAAAACACAAGCTCACTCTTTCCTTTGGCTGAGTTAAAAGAACATCTCCATCTGATTTCCTTAGGGACTTGGTATAGTTTCCTCTAACTTTTTCTCCTCTTTTCCCTCTCTCTGCCTCTGTCTTTTTTCTGGGTCTGCCTTCCCGTTCCTGTTTCAGTTTCTCTTCCCCCCACACTGCTCCCCCTTCTGCACTTTGCACAAAATGACCGGCACTCCATCCAAGCAGAAAGGCAGTGCTGGCGGTGGCAGCAGCAGAGGGATGGCAAGGCTATGGCCGACACTGAGATGAACAGGTCTGCGGGAGGGGTGTGTGCCACACTCAGGAAGCTGAGCCCTGTGATGATGGGCGCAGAATCTTGCGATTACACACTCCATAAAACCTGCCCTGCTGCAGCTGGATTCCATGCCAGGAAGATTGAGTTAATTTTGTTAAGTCCCTTAAAGAAGGAATGAGTGGCAGCTATTGAAGCTGTAGGAGATTTGTTGGAGTAAAACGGGGCTGGGCTGCCTGGCTTGGATGGAGGGCAGGAAGGGCCAATTGTTCAGATCTGCATGAAGGCCTGGGCATGGAAGGGGCATGAAAACCATGATACCAGAGTGCAGTGGGATTAATTGACCAGCCTTTCAGTATCAGAGTGAAGCTGGCTTTATAGCAGACTCCAGGGAGTCAAACAATCATTTTGTAGTTTTGTGTTTGACTTGTGTTTATTTGTTCCTTTAAGAAGCTCCAAGTGCTTTCTATACCCCACACAGTATTCAATTAATCCTGTGTTTTGTCCCACCTCTGAGCTGAGGATGGGTGTGGCAGGTGTCACAAATTCTGGATCAACCCATTAGAACCCATGTTCAGTTCCTGTGAGCTCATCTCTAGTCCAGATCAATCCTTCTATCCCCCAGAGGAGTAGAAATTATTGGCAACCTTATTTTACTGATAGGCAAAGCCACCAATGAACAAAAGGGCTATTTGCAGCTCCTCAGTAGCACAGGCCCCTTCCAAGGCTCTGGGAAGGAACCTAGTAGTATATTCAAATAATTATACATTTTGGATATTAAGTTGTCTTTACTACAGATGGTTAAGATCACTATCTCTTTCAACTCCAAGTTCCCCTCTGTCTTACTTTCCCTTGAGTGGGGAGACATCACAATGTGGGGCATTTTGGAATGCAGCTAAGGGGAAGCTGGGGTGAGATCTATTTGGTTTGAGCTTAGTAGATAGGTAAATCTAGGTCACCATCACTTCCATGCCTGGTTATTACCAGCTGCCTCCATATAGGAATAGCGTCCAGGAATAATTCTGCCACCTGCTGTACCAACTCACCAGCCCCCACAGTGTAGGGCTGGAAGTCATATCACCATATGAAGGTGTCCTGTGATGCTGGTGCAGGATTTATGTGCTTAGTAGAGAAGAAACAAGTTTTGAAATGTACAGAGTTTAGAAGTTAGTCTGTGGAAAATTCTTTTAAATCTATAGCTTACAAATGAGAAAAACAGAAGTTATTCCAAATTTATCAACAATCCTAAAAATTTACATGACATAACTAATTACAAGTTGTGAAGCTGAAACCTTCCTAAATTATCTATAATAATAAAAAAAGACTACCGATTATGCTAAAGACTAAATTGTCTTTCTAGTCTCTCTACAGAAACTTATACAATCATTATCATCTGAAGAGGTGATTATGCATTCGATAATGCAGGCAAAAAGAAGTGATGTAGGGATATACCAGGCAATTAGTAAAAGTATTAGGTGATTTAAAAATTTTGGTATATGTGATATTTGTCAGCTTTAAAAAAAGTATAATTCGTTGTGATTTATTTTCTTATTCTAAATGAATATTCACTTTTATGCTGAATTTCGAATTTGTAATTTTGTGTTCTTTTCTAAAAGAGAAATTCCCAAATTATGTAAGTGTCAGGCTTTGTAAATCCTGAATCTGTCCCTGGGGGTGTGGCTTGTCCTTGGTTATCCAGGATCCTGGTGTCTCTCCTGGCTTTCCAGAGCAGAACTCTGCCTGCCTGACTGTAAACCTGGAGCTCAAGCTACAGGCAGATCCAATGAATGAATTTTCCCCTTCCCTCAGTCATTTGTTTAAACTCTTCATACAGAGAACTAATATCCCCTGGAGTATCTTGCCTTTCCAAAGGCTTAAAATTTTTTTTTTATTCAGAAGAAAAGCCATGTGAAATTTAATGGAAAGATCCCTGATGTAATCTGATTATAGTTGAAAACTGGATACTCCCTAATAGTGTGAATTTGACTAAGTCAAAAATCTTTTTTTAACCCCAATTTCCTCATCTCTCACCTGGGCATAGTTATGATGGTCCAGTTTCTCTTATAGGGTTATGGTGGGTATGACTGGGATTAAAACAGAGGTTAAAGTTTCTGAAAAGTACAGAGAACTTTGCAAACAGAAGGAATTATGTTTTATTTATAAAGTCAAAGCAACAATCTAAATTTGAGATTTTAGGTACTGAGACTGGGATTCCAAGTGAGTAAATATTTTCTGTATTTGTCCTTCTGACAATTACAACTACTTTGTGTTTTATAGGTCTAGTACAAAAAGCCATGTGGCACCTTGATTGTGGCATATATGATGGGGCAGGCACCCATATCTTTTAGGTGTTGGAGGTTATTAAAGGATTTGGTGTATAAGAGGGGGCTTAATCCAATTCATATTCTCAAGGACTGCTCCTTCAAGATGGGCTCCTCCTTGTGCATTGAATCTTCTGATGCTTCTAACTGACTTGAAAGTATCTTGTCTCTCCTTGGAAATGTCACTTAGCCCTTTTCAAGTGTACTTGCAGGCAACTAGGATCAATACATCACTTAGGTTAAGCATATTAGATAGTGATTGACAGCCCAAATGAGTATAGCTTCAGCTGCTAGCATCAGTTCTGAGCTTAGGACCTGTTGAAACCCATTCAAATCTATGAGTAGATATCCATGGCCTAGGAAGCAATGTCTTAAGAAGAGGTGTAGCCTGGAGGCAGACACAGTGGAGTTTATCACAGCTAGCCTCCAAGTTTAAGCTGGTCAGAGGGCTTCAAATTCAAAGTCATTTCCAATTAAATAGTTATTTTCTGGGCACATATTTTGTTCAGACATTGTGTTGTACATGATGGGATATAACAAAGATCAAGCTTGTCCCTCCCCATAATCAGCTTACAGGATTGCTGGGGGGTCAAACACATATACGACATACTCATATCAATTAGGCTAGTGGCTGTTAACAGCAGTAGAAAAAATCTTTCAACATTCAAGGGGGGATAAATAATGTCCTATCTATTTGGCCTTCAATTTTCTTTATTTGAACAGTGGGAAAAACTTCAGTAAAAGGAGACTTAAGTTAAAAAAATGCAAAGTTAACCCTTACACCAGCTCTGTCCACAAATGGCTTGTTTTTCCTTCTCTTTAACCATCTGGCACCATTTCCCGTAATGTGTTAATCGCTGTGTCTGGCCCTGCTTAAAGAATATTCATTCCCTGACTTCAAGGAGATCATGGTCTAGTGCTGTGGTCTTTCATATATGCAGACTGTACTGCTGGCTCTCGTGGTAGGACTTGTCCTGCTATGCAGGACAGTGAAGAAGGGGTCGTATATGTGGACCTGGGCTACCACAGCCTGACCCTTATGGGAACTGAACCAGCATCCTTAGCTTCATTTGTTGTGGCCCAGCCATCTGCCAAACCACGGTCTCCTGCAGCGTTCTGCTATTCCTGGGGCTTTTGTCATAAGTTGAGGGGAAGTAGAATGTAGAAACACAGATAAGAAGTTACCTTATATGTGCAGATACGATGAGGAAGAGTAGAGAGTGAGTCATGGACTTGGAGTTAGAAGACCTAGGTTCTACTCCCACCTCAGCCACCATGAGCTACTGCTTTCCTGCTTGCTCTCAACTCTTCCAACACATACTCAATCAGGTTGGAGTGTGTGCATGTGTGTGTATTTCCAGACATTATTACTTTTACCTGCAAGTCAAAAGCTGGGCTCTCTCTAGACAAACTCAAGAGGGTTTGGGCAGTAATGGCAGTGAGCCTAGGACAGGCTGCTTCAGTAGCAGTTCTTTACTTGCTCCCAGTGCCTAACCTCCTCTGTGCTCCTCTCTGTCTGGCCCTGCTGCCTTAATTCTGATTCCTATGAGTCTCTTCTTGTCTGACAGCATGGCATGTCTGGCCCACTTTTGGCAGCTCCAGCCACTCTCCTCCTTACTATTTATGTGAACCCTCTGTGTTGCTAGGCTTCTGGTTTCTCTGATGCCTGGATTTGCTGTAAGTTAATGCCCAAAGGTGACTCTTTCCATGTAGATCATGGAACAAGAAACATCCTGAGATGGGAGATCCTGAAATTCACTGGGAGGCCAAGGGACACTTGAATAGGCATTGGTTAAAGGAGCTAATGAGTGTAAAATCCTTAGCATGGTCCTTTCAAGTAGTACTCTCCCAATTAGTCCTGTATTATTATTGATGTAGTAGTAATAACAGTTGTTTATTATCATCATGATGATCATTATTTAACACCTGTTACCCAGTCTTTACTCTGTGAAAGACAGGCACCTAGAGCAGTACTCTGTGAATTTTAATTGCATACAAATCTCCTGAGGATCTTGTTAAAATGATGATTTTTGTTTAGAAGCTCTGAGCTTTTGAATTTTTAGCAAGCTCTCAGGTGATGCTGATATTCCTGATCCGTGGACCATATTTTGAGTAGCAAAGACCTAGGAGAACTTTAAAAGGGCAGAAGAAGACTAAGTGTGGGATCCTAAGGAAGGAGGATAGGATTGGGATGTTCAGTCTCTGAGTACCTCTGAAGTCAGGAACACATACAGGGGACAGTGCTGTTGGAGACTTCATAAGTTCCCAAGTTTATAATTTTTGTAATTATGGTTAACATCTGCTTTTCTGTGGAAATAACAGAGAAACTGATTAAATGAAAAGGGCACAGGCTATGGATACCACCTGTGTACCTGAACATTGGTTATCAATGACTTCTGTGAGGTTACAGTAGAGCTGACTGACAAACCAGCCCCAGGCATCCCAGGTCATCTGTGCCACTGGGTAAGAGGGAGCACACAGATATGGGAGAGGAGCTTGCATAGAGCACACATTCAGATATGGCTGGGTCAGCAGGCCAGCTCAAAGTGAGTTTTTTTGTATGAGGCCCATGTCGTCTTCTATTTATTGAGGGTTTCTCAGCCCTAGCAGAGAATTTACATACTGTTCTTTTTAGTTCCCAAGGAAAACCTTACAAGGTATATATTAGAGTTGGAATCTCCAGGGGAAATAGTCAGGCAAGCCTCCCAAGCCACACAAATTCCACAGACAGAAAATGTCCCGGTTTCCCTACTAGAGACAGCAGTTGGGTGCTGATAGTGGTCTTTCTGCTGACCAGTATGCATGGCTTTAAAACATCATCAGAGCCTCAGGATCATAGCTTTGGCAGAATAGCAAAAAACAAAATCAACTTGTTTGCTAAAGCTAAATTCTTGCTTCAGAATTAGCTTCTTGGCATCTCCTAATATGAAGATGAGCTGCACATCCAGGACTAGGTGACCTCTTTTGAGCAAGGCAGTCAAATCTCACCATGCCAGAACCCTTGGCCAAGGATCCAGAAGATGGACATTGGGGAGGCATCCCCATCAAGCTCAAGGGTACAAAAGTTCAAGTGGCTATACCTGCCACTTGACACATTCCCAAATGTCCTTGGGCATAAAGGCATGAAGCCAGAAATGAGATCATAAATGATGAAAATTAAGTGTGCTGTGCTTTGAGATAGTTTTTCTCAGGAAAGGAAGGGAGAAAGTGATGCTATTATATGCCAGCAAACTGAGACTTTCCATTTTGGTTATTTTAAATAGCTTATCCTGAGATGGAAGGGACAATTCATGAAAAGTCAACATGAGAGGATTACCTAGACTTTCATCATGTAGTCAAGACAGGACATACTCTAATTGGTTCATTATGTATCTACAGTGGCCCTAAATGAAATGCTCAATTTTTAATGGCTTTATCCAATGCAAAATGGGATCTGATGTTCCTACTGTGTCTTTTAAAATAAGAGCCCTTCAAATTATCCTTGGGAAAAGGTTTGTGTCTAACTGGCTTTTTAAGTTGAGAGGAAGAACGTTCAAATTCATGTGACCAAGTCTAAAGCAGAGTTTCCTCTGGCTCAATGTATTAATGAAGGGGTTAATTTTCAGGACCCTTTTCCAACACACTGTAAATAGGTGAAAGGAAAGCAACTTCTCAAATTTAGGATGATCAGTAGCTCGTACCTTACCTTCAACTCATGAGTTCATTTTGTAACAAAGGGTTGAGAAATTTTTTGCTAGAGGTACATACATCACAACAATCTCCAAACCCAAATGAGGGCACAGCTCCATCAGGAATAACGAATGTCCAAGCTGTTTCAGACCATAATTTATTTCTGTTCCCAGAGTTCATCACATGATCTGCCACCACTGCTCGTTTTCTGAAAATAATTTCTCTGCATGTCCATGGGCTTCCAACTCTCATCACCCAGAACAGTAAAGAATAGTCACATCCCCTCACATAATTTATCCAAGAGTCCACAAATCTCTCCAGGTCTCCACAAACAAAGCAGAATGCAAAATGCAGAATACAATTGTTCATCAGTGCATGGGCATGTCTCCAAGTGCATAATGGAAAATGTGAATAAAGGAGAAAATTGTGGGCTTGGGACTTTCAGCCAGTGGCTCTGATTTTACTCTTGCCTCACTCTAAACTAAAAGGCCTTCTGGCTACAGATAAATTCCCCTTGTTTCTAATATGAAATTTCCATTGTAGATTGCATAATGAAGATTGCTTTAAAATCAAGTTTTAGTATCCTGTCTCAGCTGTCTTGGGAAATACAACAAGAGAAAGTAAATGGAGGTAGAATCATATTTCAGGCCAGAAATAGGAAAGAAAGTTTAGGCCTTGCAAGAAGAGCATGTCCAACAACCATCTCCATACAGTCCTTGTTTGCTTCAGAGTCACTGGTATTTGTGGTTGGTACCAAACTGAAAGGAAACAGATAAAAGACCAGAAATCAGATGTATCATGGCCTGAATAAAGATGATTACATATTTTCTTGCAATTACTTTCAGATATACACTATGTCAAGAAAAACTGGAGGCAGAAAATCACAGAGAAAAAAGTACCATGACTATCAACAAACTCAGTATAAAGAGCCCCATGAAGGAAGCTGGTCAAATGTTGCTCTTATATTTTAGGGAAGTAAATCAAATATAGACAGGGGATACCAGAGAAATAAATATAATCCTTATTTGGGATTTTTTTCCAGAAAAAATCATTTACTGAGTTCCTGACTGTCCAATTCCTCCTTCCACTTTAAGCCAGTTATATGTCACAACTAGAGAGAGACCATTGACTTTTGACTACCACCCTCCAATGACCACTCCATTTTCCACTGCTCCTTCTCCACCAGCCAGACAATTTAATCACCCATCTTCTTCAATAACTCTGTCTTGTGGTTACTGTCATCCCAAAATGGCTCACTATTTTATAATTATTTATCATCCATTTCTCTCTTATATTTGGCTATACCATAGTCACCTTTGCAACTATGTTCAGCACACTATTGACCATGTAGCAGGGCTTTTTGTGAGTTTATTAAATGAATAGATTTGGATCAAAAAGGAAAATGCCATTTTCAAGTGCTCTGTGTAAATATATATGTACATATAAACACGTATTGTTACTCACTGAACCGTCTTTTAGAAATTGAAATCTATAGATTAATTGTTATCTGCACATAGGGCTCTTTGGCTTGTTCTTCATTATAAGCTTGTTGATTTTAGGCACAGTTTTAAAGTTATTTCTTTTTCATATGTTTCCAGTGAAGTGTTAGCAATATGTGAATTTGAATTGAACTAAACTTAATTAAGAACAATTCTCCCTCTGGTGGTAAACTTTTTTTTTTTCTCTGTGAGTTGCGCTGGCTCTTTTCCAAGTGTTTGGAACATACTCTTGTGTCCTAGAATGGACCATTTGCTAAATTATGCCCTTTGCTGAAAAATCATAACTTATCCTTAGAAAAGTATTGCATTTCCTTTTAGTAAGGTGCTTCTCTGAAGTGCTGAAAGTTCTGCAAGTGTACTAGGTTGGCCGTGTCTTTACTTATACATGTCAGCAAGTGAGGAACCATGGATATTATTTAAATAATTAATGTGCACAACCGAGACAGATTTGTTTTGTGCCCAATTATCTACCAGTTTGCCCCAGTTCTTGTTTTCTTGTTAGTTTTTGTTTGTTTTGCATGAAGCCCTGTCTTTGATTGTCTAGAAATGGTGAAGCCCTGGGCTCAGGAAGACCTCGTATCTTTTTCAATGATGGTCAGTGGCTTTTTCCATCATTTCTGCCTCTCAAGTGTCCTAAGGCCTGTTTCCTCTTCCTTCTTTTACTTCAGGTACCCTAGAAAATAGAAGCCCCTATCTTCTCTGCCTTTGACAGAGAAGACTGCTTCATATTTCTGAAATTAAGGGTTTATAAATATACCTCTCAGCGGCAGCTGCTGTGTGTTTTTATAATGGGTGGGAGATTAATTTCTTATCTGGTGGTGTTGGATTATCCGTTTCCCCAAATGCCACATCTCAGTGAGAACCTATAACTCTCCAAGACTGCTGTTTCTAAGTTACCTTTCCCTTTACTTTTCTACCTTTATTTCTCTGTCTCCTATTCTTTTTGGCTTTGTGGTTAGCCTTGCCGATAATGCTTTCTTGGTGGTATTCTAGGGCTTATCACATAGGTTGCCAGTATTCATTGGATGACTTGATATTCTCAGCTCTTATTCTGTTATTTCTGCTCTGTCTTATCCCCAAACTATAATATATTATTTTGGATTTTTTAACAGAGTATGTCTTAAGAATGGAACTGACTCATTTGGTTAGCTTTTGGGGGATTGCTTTTTGTGATATATAGTACTGGTTCTCCTCCCTACTCTGTGGCTATGGGAGACTCCCAGACCATACAGCCTTGGTGTGTAAGGGATTCTTTCCAACCTCAGAAAGCTATACGTTGTACAAAGGTAGAGACAAGAGGCAATAAAGCCATATTAAGTGTTATTCTTTCAGCAAGTTTCTCACAGGATGACACAAGACAATTTAACCCCATTATTTTATTTCACTTTTGTATCTTTCAGGATATATTCAGACATCCCTCTTTTTTTGCCTGAAAGAATAGAATAATAACTAAGGATGGGATGATGCTTTGTGGTTTTCATAGTACTTCCATATATTCTATCTCATGTGTTTTTCAAAACAATCTCGTAAGAAAGACTGGTAAAATTTTCTTTTTATCTCTTTTTACTTTCTATATTTATACATAACACCAAAATTAAGTGAACATTTGAGTAAGCTTTTGTCATTCTGCTCCACAGGCAGGAAAACTGAAGCCCAGGGAGGTGAAGTGATTGCCTAAGTTCCTTGGATGGACGTTGAAGAATTCAGGTCTCAAGTGTATTTTGAAATGAATTCACATGCTCTTGTGAGAAATAATGCAGGGAGATCTATTGTACCCTTTACCCGGTTTTCCTTAATAGTAACATTTTCCAAAACTAGAGTGCATTAGCACAATTAGTGTTGACATTGATACAGTCAAGATGGAACATTTCCATCAACACAAGGATCCCACCTACCTCCTGCCCCCATTCCCTTCCGAATTCCTGGCAACCACTAATCTGCTTTTTCCATTTTTATAATATTTCCATTTCAAGGATGTTACATAGACAAACACTCAGCACAGTTCTCTGAAGATTCACACAGGTCGTTGCATTTGCCAGTGGCTTGTTCTCTTTTATTGCTGAGTAGCATTCCATGGGATGGATGTATCACCACACTTCCTTTAGCCATTCACCTATTGAAAGACATTTGGGTTGTTTCTAGTTTGGGTTATTGCAAATAAAACTGTTATAAACATTTATGTAGGTTTTCATATGAACATAAGTTTTTGTTTCTCTGGGATAAATGTCCAGGAGTGCAATTCCTGGGTTGGATAGTAGATGCATGCTTAGTTTTCTGAGGAAGTCAAACCATTTTCCAGAATGGTTGCACCATTTTATATTACAATCAGCAATATATGGGTGATCCAGTTTCTCCACATTCTCATCAGCTTTCGGTGTTGTCACTATTTTTAATGTTAGTCATGCTGATATGTGTGTAATGATCTCATTGTGGTTTTAGTATGCATTTCTGTAATGGCTAAGGATGTTGAACATCTTTTCACATGTTTATTTGTCATCTACAGTTCCTCTTTAATGAAATGTCTTTTTATGTCTTTTGCCCATTATCTAATTGCAATCTTTTGTTTTCACTGTTGAATCAAGAGTGCCTTATATATTCTAGGTACTAGTTTTTCACTGGATATGTGGTTTGCACATATTTTCTCCCAGCATGTAGCTTAGCTTGTCTTTTCATTCTCTTAACAGCATCTTTTATAGAGGGCAAGTTTTTAATTTGATATTTTTCCTTTTATATATTGCGCTTTGGTGTCAAGTCTAAGAACTATTTTCCTAGCCCTAGATTCTGAAGGTGTTCCTATGTGGTTTTCTAAAGACTTTCAAAACTTTGGAGTTTTACATTTTGCATTTCAGTCTATGATCTATTTTGAGTTACATTTTGTATAAAGTGTGAGACCTGCATCAAAGTTCTTTTTGTTGTTATTTGTTTAGGCCAATGGGTGTCTAATTGATCCAGCAACATTTGTTAAAAAGGCTATCTCTCCTTCATTGAATTGCCTTTGCACCTTTATAAAAATAAGTTGGGCATATTCGTGTGAGTATATATCTGGGTCTTCTATTCCAGTGGCCTATATTTCTATTCCCCCACCAATGCCACATAGTCTTGATCACTGTAGTTGTAGTCAAAGTTTTAGAATCATGTAGAAGTATTCCTCCTACTTTATTCTTATTTGAATTGTTTTTACTGTTCTAGTTCCTTTATTTTTCCATGTAAATTGTACAATAAACTTGTCTATATCTAAAAAATACTTTGCTTGGATTTTAATGGAAATTGCATTAAACCTATATATCAATTTAGGAAGAATTGGCATTTTTACTATGTTAAGTCTTTAATTTCAAGAACATAATATGTTATCTCCATTTATTTAGATCTTTCATTTCTTTTATCAGCATTTTGCAGTTTTTAATGTATAAATCTGCTACATGTTTTGTTAGATTTTTTTTGAATGATTGTAAATAGTACTTTTAAAATTTTGGTGTCTACATATTCACTGCTCATATAGAGAAACGATTTTGTATGTTTATCTGTATCTTGTAACCTTGCTTAAGTCACTTACTGGTTCTGGGAATTAAAATATTTTTTGGTGTATATCTTGGGATTTCCTATAAAGATAATTATATCACCTACAAATAGGAGCAGTTCTTTTTTTCCAATCTGTTTGATTAAATTCAAGTTCAGTTTTTAGGGTAAAAATCATTCATAGATGGTGCTGTATACTTCTTATTGGATCATATAATGAGACACATAATGTGTGGGTGTTCCATTTTTAGTGATGCTAAGATTGATCAATGGTATCAAATGGACCCCCCTTTTATAATAGTCTCCATTAATTTTTCACCCTAATAGGTTGTACATCAATTGATGATCCATTATCTCATTAGGGATTGCAGAATGGGAATTTTCTAATCCAATTATTACCTTTGTATCTATTAACTGGAATTATGTAAAGAAGGACCAGTTCTAATTAATCTCTGATTTTCTGCATATAGTTCCTACTGGGAAAAAAGCAGGATAATTGCTTAATTATTTTCCATTATTTACCATATCTAGAGTAATAAGTTTTGCCCTAGAAATGCCTAAATGTGGTCATTTTTAAAGAGTATCAGGTTCAAGTCATGGGTTTTCGTATGCTTGATGTGTTTCAGCTAAATATAGCTGTTATTCTTTTTAATTATCAATTAGCCCCAATGTAAGCCAGTGGGAGTCTCTTTAAGTTAGTTTTATTGTTCTTTGGCATGACCCATTAGTTTTTTTTAAAAAATACTTTTTATTGTGGTAAAAATGTATATAACATAAAATTTGCTATTTTAGCCTTTTAAAGTGTGCAATCCAGTGGCATGCACTACATTCACAATGTTGTACAACCAGCACCACTAAATATTTCCAAAACTTGTTATCACCCTAAACAGAAACTCTGTACCCATTAAGCAATAACTCCCCATTTCCCGCTTATCCCAGCCTCTGGTATCCTGGAATTTACCTTCTGTCTCTATGAGTTTGTCTACTCTGGATATTTCATACAGATCAAATAATGCAGTATTTGTCCTTTTATGTCTGGCTTACTTCACTTCACTTAGCATAACATTTTCAAAGCACATCAGTCTTGTAGCATATACCAATAATATATTCATTTTTTGGCTGAATAATGTTTCATTGTATTATGTGTATATCACATTTTGTTCATTCATCTGTTGATGAGCACTTGGGACACTTTTGATTATTGTGGATAACGTTGCTATGAGCACTGGTATTCACATGTCTATTTGAATCCCTGCTTTCAATTCTTTTCGGTATATGTCTTAAGAGTGGAATTGCTGAGTCATATGATAATTCTGTATTTAACTATTTAGGAGCTACCAAACTGTTTTGTGCAGTGGCCACAGCACTTTACATTCCCACAGGCAATACATGAGGGTTGCAATTTTACCACCACCTCACCAACACTTTTAAAAAATTATAGCCATCCTAGTAGATGTGAATTAGTATATCATTGTGGTTTTGATTTGAGTTTCCCTAATGACTAATGAAGTTGAACATCTTTTTATTTGCTTATTGGCCATTTATATATCTACTTTGGAGAAATCTCTATTCAAGCCCTTTGCCCATTTTAAAATTGAGTTGTTTGTCTTTTTGCTGTTGAGTTGCAGAAGTTCTTTATATATTCTGGATATTAAACCTTTATTGGATATGTGATTCACCAATATTTTCTCCCAGTCTGTAAAAGGTTACACTTTTAAAAGCTTTCCTCATAATATTCTTTGATGTTTACAATTTTAAAAATTTTGTTGAAGAACAATTTATTGATTTTTTTCTTTTGTTTACATACTTTTAGTGTCATGCCAAATCCAAGGTCATGAAGATTTATCCCCATGTTTCTGTCTAAGAATTTTCTGGCTTTAGCTCTTATATTTAGATTGTTCATCCATTTCAAGTCAATTTTTGTATATGGTGTGAGGTGGGGGTGAAACTTTATTCTTTGACATATAGAAATCAACTTGTTCCACCACCATTTGTTGAAGAGACCATTCTTTCCCCAATAAATGGTTTTGGCACCCTTCTCAAAATAAATTACTTACAGATGTATAAATAATTTATACATCTGGTTTATTTCTGGACTCTGTGTTCTACTTCACGGTGTATATGTGTATCTTTATGCTAGTACCATATTGTTTTGATTACTATAGTTTTGTAGCAAATTTTAAAATGGAGAAATGTGAGTACTCTAACACGTTTCTTTTTCAAGATCAAGAGTGTTTGGCTATCCAGGGACTCTTGCAATTCCATATGAATTTGAAGAATGGCTTTTCCATTTGTGTAAGAAAGCTTTTGAAATTTTGGTAGAAATTGTGTTGAGCAATATGAACATGAGATGTCTTTCTATTTATGTAGGTATTTAATTTACTTCAGCAATGTTTTGTAGTTTTCAGTGTAAAAGTCTTTCTAGGCATTTTATTATTTTGAATGCTATTGTAATGGAATTGATTTATTGATTTCCTGTTTGGATTATTTATTGTTGGTGTATAAAAACAAAATGTTTTTTCTGTGTTGATCTCTTGGACTAAATGAGGATGGAGAATGTGATTCCCACATTGTTTGGTAATAGCTTTTTTTTTTTTAGTATTTTTATCATGAAAGTGTATTGGATTGTGTCAAATTTTTTTTCTACATCTATTGAGATAATCATGTATTTCCCCTGCCTTTCCAGCTCTTTTGTTCTGTTGATGTGGTATATTTCATTGATTGATTCACTTACGTTGAACCATTCTTTCATTCCTGGATAAATCACACTTGTGATTTAGCTAAGTCATGGTGTATTACTTAGCTTCTTTAATCTGCAGGTTTATATCTTTTGCGTAATTTGTCAACATTTCAGCTGTTATTCTCTGTATATTTTTTAGTCCTATAGTCTTTTTCCTCTATTTCTTGGACTGCAATCACATGAATATGAGATATTTTGTTATAGTCCACAGTTCCCTGAGTCTTTGTTATTTTTTTCAGTCTAGTTTTTCTCTGTTTAGATCATGTAACTTCTATCGTTTTATCTTCTGATTTACTAATGAATAGAGGAAAGCTGTCTCATCTCTTCTGCTATTGGAAATTCAAATTTGGTTACAGTTCTAAAATTTCCATTTTTGTTCTTTTTTTTTTTTCTTTTGAGATGGAGTCTTACTCTGTTGCCCAGGCTGGAGTGCAGTGGCGTGATCTTGGCTCACTGCAAGCTCCACCTCCCGGGTTCACGCCATTCTCCTGCCTCAGCCTCCTGAGTAGCTGGGACTACAGGCGCCTGCCACCATGCCCGGCAAATTTTTTTGTATTTTTAGTGGAGATGGGGTTTCACCGTGTTAGCCAGGGTGATCTCGATCTCCTGACCTTGTGATCTGCCCGTCTCGGCCTCCCAAAGTGCTGGGATTACAGGCGTGAGCCACCGCACCCAGCCATTTTTGTTCTTCTTTGTGTCTTTTATTTATTTGCTGAGACTTTCTATTTCTTGTTTCAAATTTCTATTTTTTCATTTGCCTCAAGCATATTTGTAATTGACAGTTGAAACATTTTGATGATGACTGCTTTAAAAGTCTTTGTCTGATAATTATAACATCTCTGTCATCTCAATGATGGCATCTATTCTTTTCTCATTCAGTTTGAAATCTTGCTATTTCTTGGTATGATGAGTTATTTTTGAGTTAAATCTGGACCTTTTTGGTATTATGATGATCTACATCCTATTTAAATGTTAGCTTTAATTGGTTTCCTATTACACCTCTCTGGAAGAGGAAGGGGATTCACCAACCCATTACTGCCATGTGGGGTAGAAATTCAGATTCTCCACTGATACAGTCTGGCTCTGTGTCCCCACCCAAATCTCATGTTGAATTGAAATCCCCATGTCAAATTGGGTGAGTGGCCTGGTGGGAGGTGATTAAGTCGTGGGGGGTGGACTTCCCCCTTGCCATTCTCATGATGGAGTTCTCATGAGATATGTTGTTTGATAAGTGTGTGGTGCTTCCCCCTTCTCTCTCTCTCTTTCTTACCACCACATAGACATGCTTGCTTCCCCTTCACCTTCTGCCATGATTGTAAGTTTCCTGAGGCCTCTCTAGTCATGCAGAACTGTGAGTCAATTCAACCTCTTTTCTTTATAAATTACAGTCTCGAGTAGTTCTTTATAGCAGTGTGAAAATGGACTAATACATCCACTTGATCTCCATTGACATCTGAAGGGGAGGCTCTCTGTTAATGCTCAGCTCAGGGGAGGAGTACAGTTCTGTCTTTCCTCTAATACCTCCCCAGCTATAAAAAATAGAAGTTCTTCATTGCTGCTCCTCACATGACCTCGACTGACACCACATTGGGGGTAGCCTTGTTACCACTGGGAAGTGGTGAAAGTCCTGACTCTCCAGTAGGCCTCCTCTGACACCTCACCAGTGGGGAAGGGGAGTTTTTTGGTACTGTTGGGTGGAAGTGGAAGCCAGACTCCTTACAATGTCTCCATTGATGCTGTGGACAGGGGTGGGTGGAATTTATTCCAACTAACCGGAATGGAAGTCCCAGCCCCTTACTCAGCCTTCTCTGACATTACTGCCTTGGGTGTGGGGCTTAGGGTGCCTTGTTAAACCCCTGTCTAGGCTTTTCACTTGGCCTTTGCTGGCATGGGAGGGGGTGAGGCACAGTTTTAATTGTTGTATTTGTCTGATATAGAATGGTTATTGTCTAAGCTTTCTGCCTTGTTAGGCTTTCTTTTTTTTTCTCAGTCCTTTAGAGAACTGATTTTTTTCTGCTGTCATTGGCATTTCTAGGTTGCTGGATTTTTCAGCTCCAGGTCTGACATATAGAAGGCAAAAAGAAAACCCAGAGATCTCACTAGCTCAGAGTGCCTTGGTCCTTGAGGTCCCTAGCCAGTGTGCCTTCTTCTCTTCACCTTTTAGAGTCTTGTTATGTTTTTGTTATATTTCAGTTTCCAGGATTGCAGTTGTATTTAGTGGGAGAAATAAGTTAAAGTACATCTGGTCTATCTTCCCAGAACAGTCTGTGTAATTTTAACAAAATGTATGGTTTCCATATACTTTAAAAGATGATTCTCATTTACTTCTTTTCTAGGCTAGTAGCTCCTTATTAAATACCTGGATCAGTGTTTGTAAAATGACGGACTGTGACCCATTAGTGAGTCATAAAATTGGTTTGATAGGTCATGACCAGCATTAAAAAATGAAGCAGAATGTAATAGAGTAGAAAATAAAGTGCATTGTATATAGTAAGGGTAAGAATTATTGCATTACATTACATTTTTGATAGTTGTGTGTGTTTGTGCATATGTGTGTGTGTGTATGTGTATGTAAATAGTGGGTTGCAATGTCAAATATATTTTTTAACTGTGGGTTTTAGTTATCTGCTAGATAACAAAGAATTGTGAGAAGGAGAGAACATAAGAGTTATTCAAGATGATTTAGATGAGACTTGCCACTGGGCTGTTCCTCACCCCACAGGCACTCACTGGCTTGGGAGATTGTGTATTATGTACGTATAGATTAGACTAAAGACTCTTGTTTTCTATTTCAAAGTGCTTTCTGCCCCAGAAGGGTTTGACTGTAGATTAAAAGGAGGAGGACTCAGTGTTACTCTGTGATTTAGCCCCTAAACCTGAGGGTTCGTTTTAGACCCTGAACTTGGCAGCAAATGGGTTCTTACAGGGAATGTTTGGAGGAGATTCCCTTGCGTTCCAAAGACAGGTTCCTCCAAGTAAAGTCTCTTGGTAAAAGTAAGTAGATTAATGCCATCCTTACCTCAGTCCCAAATATTTTCATCTCTGAGTTAAAATCAAGTTATTGCCTCATGCCTCTTGTGCTCTGTTGGCACTGAGTGAGTAAGAAGTGGTGGAGAAAGACAGAAAACACAACTCTGGTGGGGAATCCACAGGGTTATTCCTTAGTGGGGAGAAAAACATAAAAATTAACAAGTTGAACTGCGAGATCTGTCTTACTGAGAGGTAAGCATTGGAGGTAGAATGAAGGGTTAGCAGTATAAATCAGGGAAATCTTAAATGGCCAGGAACATCTGGAGAAATGCCTGGAGTTCTCCATATCACTTCACTTGAGAGGACTCCTTGTAAACTGTTAACTCATGTAATCTCATGTAAGATGAATTGCATATGCCCTGGTGATTCTAATTGCATATCTTGGTTGCTTACTTTGGGCCAGGTCAGTGTGAGGCACTTTACATGGGCACTGTTTTGACTTGTTAAAATAATCCTGTGGACAACTGTTACTAACCCCACCTGACAAATGAGGATGATGGGCTTAGAGAAATGGAGGGATTTTTTCAAAGTTGTAGTTGTCAAGTGGGAGTCAGGATTTAGACTGAAGTAAACTGAGGCCAGGTCAAGCATGCCTCCCATTCTACTCCAGTTGCTTTTGTGGAATATGACCACGAGAAAATGAAACTGACCTCTATGAGAATTAAAAGGCCCAACTATTTGTAAAGCTCTGCAGAGCCTGCTGTTGATACATAGTCCTGTGAAAATTTTTCATGAGATAGGACTCTTTCTGTAGTCTGACTATTTAAAGAAAATGTATCTTCTTCCCTGAAACAAATTTTATTGGTTGAAAAGAGATCACCATGAAATCCACTAAAGCATAAAACAAAATGTGAAATATGACAGGAGGCATAAGTTGTTTCATCTAACACTGAATGCTGCCTTTTCAGAAACAGCTGTAAATTAAATAAAGGAGCACACATTTGAAACTGTTTAAGCCTTTAACAAATATTTGGGACAGTGAGGCTGTTATGTAAACTTACTGCCGGTGATAAAAGAACCAGTAGAGATAAATTCTGGTTAATAAATCCTGTCATTTTATCAATGAAGTAGAAAGTACTTTCAATAAGAGGTTCATGATGCAGGACATACCCCAGCGACCTTCTCTTCAACATCTGGGCTAAGTGGCATGGTCTAAAGCCAAACGTTAGCCTACTGCTACCATTTCTGTCTTCTTCTGCAATGTTAAGCAAACAAAGAAAATCCAAGCAAACACCTGAACAATCTCTACCCCAGCATCAAAAATAGCAAAGTGGTTACTGAGCAGATTAATAAGGGCAGTGGTAAGGTGGAAAGTGCAGACTGAGCAATACAGGTGGAAACCTTAATAATTGACCGTATGTCGGCTCTGAGTGGCTATAAAGGATTCATTGGGGACAGTATTTTATAAGGTGAAAGAATCGCCTGAATCAGCTAGACCAGCTTTCTTAGCTGAGTTGAGGGGTTCTGGAAAGATTTGAACTTCTAAATCAGGTACATTATTCACTTTGCAGAGGTTTAATTAAAAAAGAAAAAAAATCATATACCATAACCTTATGGAGAAAAATGCTTTTTTAAAAAAATTATTCGGATGCCACCTGGATCATTATAGCAAAGAAGAATTTAGAATCTAATTACTTACAGAGTGTTTACATATGTTATCACAGAAGCTTGGAAAGCAAATCAAGAAAGACCTAGGCACTTTTTATTTAACTTGCAATGAGTCTTGTCTTTCCAGTTCCTCAGATGCAAATACAATATAGAGGTAACTCAATTTACACAAATGTATTCCTGAAAACCAGATGTGCCATGTGAAAACCAAGTTTTTGTGAATCAAATTATGTGTTATATCCTAGGGGAACATGTTATTTAAGCATCTGTGATGCTTGCAATGACTTAACGGATTGGCATTTGTAGGCCAACTGGTTACCTCTGCTAAGTTGGTGTGCTTGTGATTTAGTCAGGGTCATGTTAGGCTATGCTGCGAGGGAAAAAAAAATGTCAGTGACTTAACAGAGCAAAGAGTTATTTCTTGTTCAAATCAGTGTCTGATGTAGGTCGGGTGGCATTCCTGTGCTGCTGCCTTTCCGGGACACAGTGACTCAGAGACTCAGATTATTTCCTTCTTGCAACTCTAACATTTCAGTGTCTTATGACACCAATAAGGTCGTAAGATGAGTGCCCAGAAAATTAAAATAGTTTTAAATACACAGTCTGTCATCCTGGTATTTATCAATGTGTGGTTGCTTTTGTGAGTTTTGGAAGCATTGATGAGACTTTATGGAACACCAAGTTGAATTTCAGAGCTCTCTGTACATTACATATTCAATAATAATTTTTGTATACAATTATAACTCTATTAAAACAATAGTAAAGGTGATCTCTCACAAAGGATATGTTGACCATCAGATTTAGGAACCAGAGGAAGAAAATTGCATGGGAAAGGATTGGGGGCCCTCAAGAGGAGTGTCGATCCAACAAAATGGTCTCAGTGAGTGCTTGCTTTCTAGTTTCCTTTGCCTTGACTTCATTGTAACTGCAATGGTTAATTTCAGGTGTCAACTTCACAGGGTTAAGGGATAACCTCATAGCTGGTAAAACATTATTGCTGGATGCATCTGTGACAGAGATTAGCATTAGAATCTTTAGACTGAGTAAAGATCTGTCCTCCCCAATGTGGGTGGGTGCCATTCAATGGCTTGGGGGTCTGGAGAGATCAAAAAGGAAGAGGAAGGGTGAATTCACTCTCGCTCTTCTGGAGCTGGGACATCTGTCTTCTCCTGCCCTCAGACATTGAAACTCCAGGTTCCCTGGCCTTCAACTTAGGGACTTATACCAGTGGCATCCCAGGTTCTCAGGCCTTCAGGCTTGGACTGAGAGTTACATGGTCAGCTGCTCTGTTTCTCAGGCCTTCAGACTTAGACTGAGCTATTCTGCTGGCTTCCCTCATTTTACAGCTTGCAAGATGGCATACTCTGGGACTTCTCAGCCTCTAAATGTGTGAGTCAATTCCCACAATAAATCTCCTCTTGTATCCTGTGTGTTCTGTTTCTCGGGCGAATCCTGACTCAGTAACCTACAGGACAGAGTCTCCGGTTACTCCTCTGACGGGGCCTCCTGCTTACTTGTGCTGGGCCTGCACGTTCCTGACTTGGGCTTGGACCTCAGCCTACAGCCCCGATCCCAGCCTTCATTCTACATCCTTGGTTCAGTCACTTGCTTACGTGGCCTTCCCAGTATCTGACCGGTGTCTGCATCACTGCTGCCAGATGGCTTATGCTACCATATCCCCAAAACATGCTCAAAGACATCACTCTAGCAATTCTTCTCCTCTCCTGTATCATCAATATTCCTCTCTCTTCTGAATATTTCTGAAAGCATGCAAATAGTCTGTTATTTCTCCCATCCTAAAAGGAAGAAAGAAAACCTCTCTTGACCCCAATTTCCTCCTCCCCATTACTGCAAAATATCTTAAAATTTAAAAATGTAACTTCTCTTCTTCTGTTTTCACCTGAATCTACCCCAATTAGGCTTTGACCCCTCACTACTCTGCTGAAACTGTACTGGTCAAGGTCACCTTTAATTTCCATGTTGCTAAATCCAGTGGTTATTCTCAGTTTTTATCTTACTTAAAATCTCAATAGCACTCGACACACAGCTAATCACACCCTTCTCTGTAAACTGTTTCTCCTCTTGGCTTCAAAGACACTATACTTACCTGGTTTTCCTCCTGCCTTTCTAAATGCTCCTTCTCAGTCTCTCTTTTTGCCTTTTTCTCCTTATTTTTCTGTCTTCTAAATGTTGGAGTACCCCAGGCTTCAGCGCTTGAGCTTCTTGAGCTTCTTTATTTCTTTCTATAGTCATGCCATAGGTGATGTGCTGATATCATCCAAGTCCATATCGCTAACCAGGATGTCTTCCCTGACCCATAAAAATATATCATGTAGCCTACTCGATATCTCCACTTGGATGTCTAACAAGGATTGCAAATTTCACATCTCCAAAGCTAAGCTATGGGTCCTTCTCCAAACCAGCTTCTCTCACACTTTTCTCCATTTCAGTTAATGCAACTTCATTCTTTAAATTGCTAGGATAAAAACAAAAACAAAACTTGATACTCAGTCTTAACTTCTCTTTTTCTCACAATCATCTAATCCATCGGAAAATCCCGACAAATTCTTCCAAAATTTGACTACTTCTCATCAGTCCCGTCATGTCTTACCTGTGTAGTGCAATAACTTCCTAACTGGTGTCCTGTTTCCATCTTTGTCCATCCTCTGCCCCAGCCTTCTTTTTTCAGAGCAACCAGAGAGACCAGAAGAAAATAGAGATCAGATCATTTCACTTTTCTGCTATTGCTCTCATTGGCTTCCATCTCACTAAATAATGCCCAAAGTCATCATGCTCACCTGCAGGGCTCATTATGACCTGGTTCCCAATAACACATCTCTTCTTACCCTTGCTTTTCCCACTTGAGTACATTGCCTTACTGCTGTCTTTGGACATACCAGGCAGTCTTCCCCTTCTAGGCCTTGATCTTTCTGTTTCCTCTGCCTGGCATTCTAAATTTTCAGCTAATCTTATGGCTCACTTATTCACTTCCTTTGTAATTTTATTCTAATGAACCAACTCAGTGAGGCCTTCCTTGATCACCTTATCTAAAATTGCAACCCTTTCCTCTTAGATTTCTATTCCTTTACTATGATTTATTTTTTCTCCTTATCAGTATAATTTTCTTATATATTATACCATATATTTGACCTATTTTGTCTTTCCCCTAGAATATAAGCTCTATAAGGGCAAGATATATGACCAGTTTGCTTTCTGTTGTATCACTTATGGCTAAACCAACAGCTGACACATAGTAAGTGCTCAATAAGCATTTGTTGAATAAAAGAATGAATAGGTTATACAATTGTGTTCCCAATGTTAACTTGAAATTCTGCTATTCAGAATGTTTTCCAATAGAAACAATGCTATTGAGGGTAGGTAAGTCTTATAACATTTGCTCAAAATCGATCTAGGTTCTATAGTATGCCCAAAACTGAGGGGGTTAGCTGAGGTATCATGTGATGTCTACCAAGTAGCTGTTGCCAGTGAGATACACTTGGAAACAATTGATCACAATATAACATTGTGAGGCTTTAAGAAAGGAATTACAGAATCCAATGAGAAACTCAGAGGAAGGAGCAATAATTTTGGAGTTGGGGTAAATTTTACAGAAGTAACATTTGAACTGGGTCCATAGAGTCAACGAAAGTTTGCCAGAGAGAGAAGGAGGAGAAATATTAATAGGCAGAAAAAATAGCAAATCAGATGGTACAAGTATAAAAGTGTGTCTTACATTCATGGAAAGGAGAACACGTTTTCTGTGACTGGTGTATTGGTGAGAGAGGCATGTGGATCAAAGTTGTGAAAAATGCTAGGAACCAGGCTAGGGAGCTGAGTTTTATTCTGTTGGTGCTAAGAAAGGGTTTTGAATTAAATGAAGTCCTAGAGACTAGTAAAAGCAAAAGTTCACATAGAAACTTTCTTTATGCTTTGTGGCGTGTCAGTTGTGGTTTTCAGGTTTTCTTTCATTTCTAGACAATTCCAAAATTGATTGGGCTGCTTCAAATCTTAGGTAATTACTAGTCTCTAAAATCTGACATACTTCTAATTCACTGTGATAAATAATATGCTCATTTATACCTTGTTTTGGAATATCTGACCTCTGGAAGTCCAAATTGGAATGTACTGAGTTTCACCCAATGATCACCTTTATGATATCCACACACACACTGGATAAATACTGCCATGTTATCTTTCTAGCCATGGCCAATCAATAAAGTCAAATTTGATGTTTAAGAAGAGACTGGTGATCTGAATGAGAGCACAGGAGGTTTGCTTATCAAAAATGCAGGTACCACAGTCCTGAGAGAGACAGCTGAAAGAAAAGATGAGGAGATCGGGATTTCAAATTATCTTGAGCCTGAAGCCTGAACGTTGGGTCTGTACCAAGAAGAAAATATAAAAGTTAAATATAGAAAAGCTTAATATCCTGAGTTTAGTTTCAAAAATTTAACTATGTGAGTTGAGATTGAGAAGGACTTAGCTGGCAGCTAATGTGAGGCTTACTAAGTATCAGGTACTCTAAGGGCTTTCTCTGTGTTACAGGCTTTCTCTGTGTTAAATCATTTAATCCTTACAACATTGATTTGAGGTAAGGGTAATTATTCTCCCAGTGTACAGATGAGGAAACAAGCACTGAAATTTTCCTAACATCAGATATCAAAAAAGTGGTAGATGTGGGATTTGAACAAATGTTGCCAACAGTTCATATGAAAAGTTGTATTGGTTTTTTGGTAAGAATTCTAGGGTTTGTAAGAAACTGTCCAGTGGTTTATAAACTGTACTCCAGGGACCCTCAGGGCTTTCTGGGCAATCCCTTATATGCCCCCCGCTGGAGAGCAGTGGGGCATGGCACTGAGTGGGCAGGTAACACATGGGGCAGAGCACAATCAGCACATTTCCATTGCTTTTGTTTTCCTGGTTGAGGATTCACATATGATTTCATTTGAAGACGGAGTTAATACAACTTTTTTAAAAAAACGAAAACCATTGATCTGGTAGCCTAAGTCCTTGTATTGCAGATGATGAAGTCATGGCCTAAGAAATGAGTATAGCAGTGGAGCTATACTCCAGAGTGCAGTGGAGTTTCCCAAACAGGAAGCCGTTCTTTGGCAGCCGTAAGAGGGGCACTGTGGGCCAGGCGCGGAGGCTCACGCCTGTAATCCCAGCACTTTGGGAGGCCGAGGCGGGTGGATCACCTGAGGTCAGGAGTTCAAGATCAGCCTGGCCAACAAAGTGAAACCCGGTCTCTACTAAAAATACAAAAATTAGCCAGGCGTGGTGGTGGGTGCTTGTAATCCCAGCTACTTGGCAGGTGGAGGCAGAAGAATTGCTTGAACCCAGGAGGCGAAGGTTGCAGTGAGCTGAGATCATGCCACTGCACTCCAGCCTGGGTGACAGAGTGAGACTCCATCTCAAAATAAATAAATAAAATAAAATAAAGGGGGAATTGTGTCCCACTTAGTGGGGATGAGTGTTCCCTCTTGTGTAATATTTAGAGTATTGTACTTACTTCTAGAGCCGCATTTTAAAGTTTTATTTTTCATTGAATATAATAATTGTACATATTTATGGGTTACAGTATGCTGTTTTGATACATGAATACAATGTGTAATGATCAAATCAGGGTAATTAGCATGCCCATCGCTGCAAACGTTTATCACTTATTTGTGGTGAGAACATTCAAAATTCTTTCTTCTAGCTATTTTGAAATATACAATATATTATTATTAACTATAGCCACCCTATTGTGCAATGGAACTCTAGAACTTGTTTTTCCTGTCTAAGTGTAACTTGATCCCAATTGACCAATGTCTCCATATACCATCCCTTACACTCCTCAGCCTCTGGTAACCACTATTCAACTCTCCTCTTCTATGAGATTAACTTTTAGATTCCACATACGAGTAAGTCCATGCAATATTTGTTTTTCTATGCCTGGCTTATTTCACTTAACATAATGTCCTCTAGGCTTATCCCTGTTGCTACAAATGACAGGATTCCATTCTTTTTTATGGCTGAATATATTCCATTGTGCAAATATACCACATTTAAACAAATTCGTTCATCCATTTATGGGCCCTTAGGTTGATTCCATATCTTGGCTATTGTGAATAGTTCTATAATAAACATGGGAATACAAATATCTCTTCAACATACTGATTTCATTTTCTTTGGATATACATCTAGTAGTGGGAGTGCTTATGGTAGTTCTATTTTTCGTTTTTTGAGGAATCTCCATATTGTTTTCCATAATGGCTGTACTAATTGATATTCCCACCAACTATATGTAAGTGTTCCCTTTTCTCTGTGTGCTTGCCAGCATTTGTAATTTTTTGTCTTTTTGCTATAGCCAATTTTAATTGGAGATGAGATATATTATTATGGTTTGATTTTCATTTCCATGGTCATTAGTGACATTGAGCATTTAAAAATATACCTGTTAGCCAAGATTATGTCTCTTTTGAGAAATGTCTATTCAGATTTGAGTATGTTGAACCATCCTTGTATCCCTGGGATAAATCCTACTTGATCATGATGAATAATCTTTTTGATGTGTTATTAACTCTGTAAATTGCTTAGGGTAGTATGGACATTTTAACAATGTTAAATCTTCCAATTTATGAACACAGGATACTTTCCTTTTATTTGTGTTCTCTTCAATTTCTTGCAACAAGCTTTCTACCCCTTTGCCTTTTTCTTGTTTTAGTATTCTGTTGAGGATTTTTACATCTATGTTCATCAGGGATATTGCCTGTAATTTTCTTTTTTGTGTCCTTTTCTGGTTTTGGAATCAGAGTATGCTGAACTCACAAAATGAGATTGGAAGAATCCCCTCAACTTCAGTTCTTTAGAATATTTTGAGAAGAATTGGTATTAATTCTTATTGTCCCACTCCCTCCTGGCCTGCAAAGTTTCTGCTAAGAAGTCTGCTGCCAAGCTTATTAGAACTCCCTTACATGTTATTTACTTATTTTCTCTCACTGCTTTCAGGATCCTCTATTTGTATTGAACCTTTAACAGGTTGACTATAACATGTCTTGAGATATTCTCATTTGGGTTGATCTTCCTGTACTTGGATATTTATATTTTTCTCCAGGTTTGTAAAGTTTTCTTATCTTTTTTTTAGTAAGCTTTCTACCCCTTTGTCTTTCTCAACTCTCTCTTGAACTCCAATGCCTCAACATTTGTTCTTTTGATGTTGTCTCATAAATTCTGTAAGCTGTCTTCATTACTTTTCATTCTTTTTTCTCCTTTGTATATTTTCAAATAGCCTGTCTTTGAGCTCACTGATTGTTTCTTCTGTTGATCAGTTCAGCTGTTGATGCTCCCTATTCCATTTCCCATTTTGTTTATTATAGTTTAAATCTCTGGGATTTCTATTAGTTTTTGAAAAATTATTTCAATTTCCCTGTTAAATTTCTTTGATAAATTTCTGAATTGTTTCCCTGTTTTTTTGAAGCTCATTGCATTTCCCAAAATAGTGATTTTGAATTGTTTGCCTGAGAGATCACATATGTCCATAGATTTTAGGGTTAGTTTTTGGTGCCTTGTTTTGTCCATTTGGTAAGGCCATATTTCCCTGAATGTTCTCAATGCTGTGGACATGCAACAATGTCTATGCATTGAAGGGTTAGATATTTATTTGAGTCTTCACAGTGTGCCTTTGTTTGTGCTTGTCCTTCTTCACTAGGCCTTCTGGATATTCTAAGCAGACTGACTGTTGTTCTCCTTGAGCCTGTGACTACTGCACTCACCTCATCACTACTGGATGCTATAAGCTTAGGTTTGCTGTGAGTCTCATGAGGGCTCTGAGGTTGGGACAGCCCTCTGGCCCAGATGGACCTGGGGAAGACCCAAAGAGGGTACCCAGGCTGTCTGGGGAAGCTGGCCAGGGACCCAATCCTGCCACTGTCCCAGTGGCCCAGATGAATGTGCCTCCCAGCAATATCCCATGCAGGCGGGACAGTTGCCTGACTGCGTTGTGAGGGGTTGGAGCTGAGACTAGGCCCCCTCAGGATCTGCTGTAAGATGGAGGCTAGTGAGCCTGTTTTGCTGGCTCAGCCAGGTGTATTTCTCTCCAAAGATTCCTGCACAGGTGACATTGTTCCCTGGCTGCAGTGAGAGGGGCTGGAGCTGAGACTGGGCCTTGTCAGGATCTGCTGTGGGAGAGAGGCTGGTGAGCCCATCTTGTTAGCTCAGATGCATGCATCTCCCAGCAGCTTCCTGCACAGGTGGGATAGTTATCCAACTGCAGCAGGAGGAGGCAGACCTGATACTGGGCCCCTTTAGGATCTGCTGTGGGACAGAGGATGGTGAACCCATCAGGAAGACTCAGACTGTTGGGCTGCAATATATGGGACTCTGCAATATATGAGTCTCTGTCTGGGACCTTGTAGGAGCAGTTCTAGGCTGAGACCTCAGCCTTGACAGGGCTGGAACTGAGCCACAGGATAACTTCAGGTTCACTGCCAAGACTAATGTCAATGGGCAGACAACCCCCTCTGCTGAGGCACTAGTGTGCATGCTTTCTGTTGGACTCCTTGGAAAATAGTTTTGATTGCAGATTCAAGGCCAAATTAGCCTGTAGCCAAATCCCTTAGGGAATGGAGCCATTTTCAGGCTTAAATCCAGGAGCACAATTGGTAGGTCTGCCACCTGGGTGCTGGTTTGCACTCTCAAAACAATCCTCCTAGGTTTAAGCTCCACCAGCATTTCACAACCTCCTACCTGAATCTTGAGGCTCCCACAGGGAGACTTTTGTCTGTAGATGGGTGTAAAATTCTTGTTGTCGTTGGGGGATACAAGTGGGTAACTTTCTATTCTGCCATCTTGCTGATGTCATTCCTCTTATATAGGGACCACATTTTAACTGAGGTACAAAGTGGCCCTGAAGAAGGCAGTAAGCTGTTGTGGAGTCTGGAAACTCCATATGCAGAGTGACTTTAATTAATTAAGAATGTACAGCTTGGAAGGGCGACTAAGGGGGAAACTCAATAGTTGTCTTCAAATATGAAGAACCATTATATCCAGCAAGGAAAAGATTTGGGCTCAAAAAAGTTTTGGTCTCAAGATAAACATAAAATAGTGGTCTAGCAACAGAATTTTAAAAATGGAATAGGCATCTTGTAAGGGAGAGAGGTTGCTGTCATCAGATATATTTAACCCAGGTTGTGAGCCTTGTGTGGCTGTCCTAGCAGTGGTTCCTCTACTAGTTGGAAGGTTTGACTAGATGACTTCTGAGATCCCTTTAAACTCTAAGAATATATGATTCAAAGAGGTCCTCAGTCCAAGGGATAAGCCATTAAATCTTTACACTTCATTTGATGTTACAAATAGCATTTTAGATTATATTCTTTATCCAAGGTCATTTACCATAACCCTTTATATAAATCAACAGATGATATGATTTTAGCTATTCCCAGATGATCTAACATATCAATTCTAAACATAGAATACACATTAGATTTGGTTCACAGATCAGAGAGTTTTAGAACTAAGAGGTGTGTGAGGTCCTTAGAGATTCTTGGTAAAATCCTTTTATTGTACAGATGATAAAACTGTGGCTAAAAGGCACCATGTCTGCCCCTCCCTTCAATAGATCTTTACAGGGGCATGAGAAATATCTTTCCCCTACAGGCTCAGTCCTGTTCATTCCCAATCTGATATGAATGAGTGCAGGGCAGTGAGCAGCATTCTTTGACTCACATCTGGTTATGCTTAGAAGTTGAGTTATGAGAACTATAATTTATTAAGCACCAATTCTGTACCAAGTACTATTATGTTTGTTTTGCAAACAACATGAAACAATTCTATGAGCAAAACTATTACCTTCCTTTAAATAATGCGAGGCTGCAGAGAAGTGAGGCTTAGAGAGGTTGTGTGATTTACCCAAGGTCACCCAGGTAGTAAGGTGGCAGACTTAAGATTCAAATCCACAAAAGTCTGAACTGAAAGTGAGTACTGCATATTGTCATGCAGGCATGGACTTTACCGACTGGCCTTACCTGGAACATGTTTGTTTTTTGCCCATCTGATTGGATCTTCCTGGTGTGGGCAATCACCTGTGTCATGCTTAATCTCTCTACTTCTTTTGGATTCTGGGTTTGAAAGACCTGATCTGCTCCTCAGAGCCAGTCTTGGCAACCAGGCTATCATTATAACTTTGTGGTTGTGATTCCCATATTTTTTGTTTGTTTGTTTTCTTTTTACCTTGAGTTAGAGCAGGTAAAGTAAATTGCCCAAGGATATAGAGAATAAATGAGAGAGCTGGGACCTGGACTAAAGACATCTTAGTGCTCAGTACAGTGCATTTCCTTTATGCTTTATTCCATATCCTCATAAAGCTTTAAATAAGATATATACTTTTTAAATTTTTTAATCCAAGCTACACAGACTAATGCAAAGTAAAAAGCCATGAGTCATGCTCCATTGTCTTCTAGCATTGACTGTTGCTGTGAAGGCATTTAAGGATAATGTGAGCTTCTAATCCTTTCGTAGATGATTAAATATTTTTCTCCTCCTATAATCTCAATCTGCAGATTCAAGCATTTCTCATTCATGAAAGATTTTTAAACGTATTTTTTTCTGGACTGTTTGGTGCATTCTATTCTTTAAGAAGACTGAATTGTGTATACATTGCACCTCCTTTTGTCTTCTGCATCTATTAGCTTCTCTTAAATCATTTTTATAAAATAGTTCTATTTATTTCTCTCTATCTTAGTTGTACTTAGAAATGATTTAAAATTTAATCGTAGATTATTTTATCTATACAAAACAAAATATGTAATATTAAGTTAAACATAATAGTAAAGTAAATGCCAATAAACCCACGAAGAACGTGTTCAAAAACTTGTATTTCCCTCCTAATCCTATCTCCTATCACTCAGAGGTAATCACAATATTAAACTTTTACTTGTAACCGACTTGTTTGGCTATATAGATTTAGCATATTATGTATGTATGTGTTTTCTTACAGAATATACATATGTCATATATATGTATATACACACAATACATTGTTTAATTTTACTTGCTCAGGGGATTTATTAAAATTAAAACCTATTTACATAATCTTGTCACCTACTTTTTCACATTACGTCATATTTCTATGGATTATATTTCTGTTAATATAAGTAGCTATCATTTCTTTATTTTTATTAAAACTTAAAAAAATTTTGTTAATATGCTACCACAACAATTTTTTTTAGGTTACTTATTCTGTTATGAACAGTGTTGTAATAAATATGCTTGTGTATATTTCCTGATGCAAAAAGCCACATAGTGAAGTGTATTACTCTAGTTTATACCTAAGAATAGATGTACCCAGTTTTTACTTCATGTATTTACTTTAGGTATTTTGAAGTTCTGTTACTAGATGCATACACATTTAGGATGTACTGTCTTCTTGACAAAGTTCATAATATAATTCTTGTTCTTCATTCATAATATAATTCTTGTTCTGAAGTTCACTTTTCTAATATTAACGTAGCTACTTTAGATATTTTATTCTCATTGATGCATATCTTTTTTTCATTGTTTTACTTTTAGCCCAATTAAAGCCATTTAGTTTCTGATTAGTATTAGCATATGTCTTTTTCTATTCTTTTGCTTTCAAACTACCTGTGTCATTGTGTTTAATGTTTCTTGTAATTGGTATGTTTAGACCATTTATTTTTAAGGTAATTCTATATTAGGGCTTCTTTGTTTTGTTTCTTGATGTTATGTGGTATGTTCTCTATATACCAATTAGGTCAAATTGGTTGATAGAATAGTTCAAGTCTTTCTTGGCTTTTAATTTTTTCTGGGCTCTTTGGGTTTCTAATGTATTTTTCTTTGTGTTTCCATGTGAATTTTGGAGTTATATAACATTTCTTGACAAGCTGCTGATGTTTTAATTGAGATTGCATGAATCTTTATATAAAATAGAGGACAATTGATATTTTGTGGTAATAAGTATCTTTATGAATATGGTATAAATTTCTGTTTATGTAGTATTTTTTATTGTCTTTTACTTTTTGTTTATAATTTCTCCCTGAAAACGTTACCTATGTTTTGCTAGATTTATTTCTGGATACATTATATATCTTGATGATATTTAGAATGATATATTTTCAAAATATTTTTTGTTTATTGCTGTTACATGCAACTGCAATATTTGTGCATGGATTTCAGTCTAGCCCCTGTGAAATTTTCTGATTAATTCAAGTAATTTATGTGTATATTGTTTGGGTTTGTATGCAGATAATCATAGTTTCTGTGAATAATGATAGCTTTGCTTCTATCACTCCAATGTTTACAGTTTTTATTTTCTTTAATACTGTTGGGCTGGTTAGCCTCTCCTCTGGTGCTGAATAAGAGTTCTTTTATTTGAAAAACTTATCCTGTTACTGACTTTACAGAAAATAATTCTAACATTTCTCCACAGAGGCAATGTTTCTTCTAGATTTTTGGTGGGATGCCATTTACCTGATTTAGGAAGTTTTCTTGTATTTCTCCTTTTTAAGGCTTTTATTGTGAATACATACTGATTTTTTGTCAAAGCTTTTTTCATTTATTGAGATGATCATGTGTCTTTTCTCTTGAAAGCTGTTCATGTGGTGATTACATTAAAACACTACAATGACAAGCCATCTTTGTGTCCTAAAATAAATCCAATTTGGTAAATATGTATTATCTTTTAAAAATACAGTTATAAATTCAGTATAGCTTCATTACTATTTTGGTAAATATATTTATCAGTGAAATTTATCTTCAATTGCTTTTTCTTATATTTCCATGTCTGTTTTCAGAATTAAGTTCATACTAGTTTCATAGAGTGAACTGGCCGTCTACTATATACCAGAAATTGTAGGAATTGGGGATACAGCATAGAGTAAAACAGACAAAAATCCCTTTCCTTTTGTACCTTACATTTTATCGTTCTTGAATATTTGGTAGAATTTGCCTATGAAACAGTTTGGGAGTAGTGTTTTCTTTGTGGAACATTTTTAAATTGCTGACCCAATGTCTTTTATGTGAATTGTTTCCCTATTCTTTTTTGAGCCAGTTTTGGTAAGTTGTATTTATCGAGGAATTTGTCAATTTTCTCAACATTTTAAAATATATTGGTATGAAGTTAGCAATAATAATACATAGCTCCTTTGCTGTATCATTGTGTTCCTTTTTTATTTCAAACATAAATTTCTTTTGTTTACAGCTTGTCTTGTTTTTTGAATTTTAATTTTGTACATATTTTGCATAAGTCATATATTTACAGGGTTAGAATTCAGAAGGTAGAGAAGTATATACAGTGGAAAAATCTCTCATTCTTGTCTTCCTGCTGTTTTGTTGTCCTTTAACAACTCACATTATTAATTTCTTGTGTATTCTTCTAAATAAGAATGCAAAATATAAAAGCTTAGTGTGTAATCGTTTTCATAAATGTTCTTGGTATATTTGCAAAAACATATGTTATCCAATTGTTGGTTGCATGTTCTATATATGTTTCATATAGCCCAAGCTTTTTAATCATGTTATCAAAATATTTCATACTCTTTTGATTTGAGAGATGTATTAATATTGCCCAATGACATAGTAGACATTCTTTCTTTCTGTAGTTCTTTCATTTTTTCTTTATATATTCTAAATTATTTTATTGGATGTATTCAAATATAAAATTATTTTTATCTTTCTGGAGAAATGAACATTTTACCATTATGCAATGATTCTCTTTATCTCTAGTATGCCTTTTGATTTAAAGTCTATTTTTGCCTGATATGAACACAGCTATACTATTTTTCTCTTAGTTAACGTGTGCTACTTTTATAATTTTTCTATATTTTTACTTTCAACCTTTCTGTGTCTTCATATTTTAGATATAAACATGAAGCTTTAAACACATAGCTTTAAAATTTTTTTGTCTTACAATCTATACCTTTTAACTAGAGAGTTTATTTTTTATCTATTCTAATTGCTAATATAGTTAGATTTACTTGATCGATTTTATCTGATACTTTCTATTTGTTTTGCTTTTGCTGTGTTCTTTTTCCTTCTTCTTTCTTGCCTTTATTTGGATTAGTTTAAATATTCTTCCCCTCTCTGCTGGTTTGGCAAATATTTATTTTGATTTAGTTCTTTTGGTGGCTACCTTTGAAACTTTAAAATGTATACTTAACACAGTGTAAAGTTAATTAATATTTTTACCTTCCTCTCAAATGAGAGTTTAGAATGGTTTAATTCTAGTCACCCCTAAACAGCTTCTAGATCTCTCCTCTTAGCTCTCTCTTTTTAAATTAGCATTATAAATTAGACACTTTATTATGGTTTTAAAGAGTCAGTTTTTATTTAAATTTATCCATATGTTCACTTTTATTTCATTGGTATCCCTTCCTGTATGTCAGAACTTCTTTTAGCTATTTTCTCTCTCTAGTTGGAGATTAATAGTGATAAATTCTTTCAGACTTTTATAGCTGAATATATTTCTATTTCATCTGTGTTCCTGAAATATAACTCATATTGGTATACACTTTTGAGCTGATACAGTAAAACTCCAACAGAGTGCAATAAGCATGACCCCAAACATTCATTTTTATAAAATGCAGGGTCACTTTATTTTATGATGAATGAAAAGATTTGGTTGAGCCTAGCTGGCTGAGAGTTCCTGAGCCTTAGTCATGTGACCCAAATCTGTCTAGACATCAGTAACAGTAACAATCTGGGGGGTGGCCTTTCTGTAATTCAGCTTAAATATTGATGGAGACAATTCTGGGTCGCCCGGCTGGCTGAGACTTCCAAGAGAGTAACGGTGATTGTAAGGATCTTCTAGTTAGCTGGGGAGATTGAGATTCACCTTTTTCCTACTCCCCCCACCTCTTTACCACGTGATAAGAACTTGAACCAGAGGAGAAACCTATCTCCAGTTGTATTTACATAAATATTTACTTTCTGAAGAAGTGTGATGTTGCCTGGGATTTTACTGTACTTATTGATTTTGTCATTACTTAGGAATGACTACAATATTAGATTGTCTTCCAGCTTCACTGCTGCTGTTGAGATGTTAGCTACCAATTTAATTGTGATGACTATGCTGGTAATCTGTCTAATCTCTGATTGCTTTTGAGGTCTTCAATTTATCTGTGGTGTACTGTAGTTTTACTGTGATGAATTTTAGATTTGTTGGAAAAATGAGGTTTGATGTTTTTCAGCAGTTCTGGACAATTGTTACTCATTAGCTTTTGAATATTATTTTTTACTTTCTGGTATCAATGGCCTTCTTGAACTCTAATAAATTTATGTTACATCTGACTCCAAACTCTTGTTTCTTAATTTCTCTTTTATATTTTCTAATTTTAAATATCTTTAAGTAACATTCTGCACTTTTATTATTCTCTAATTCTCTTTTGGACTTTTTTTTTTCTATTGAGCTTTTCTTTTTTAAAAATACAGAGGTATAATTAACATATACTAAAGTGAGCCGTTCTTTTGTACTTAGTTCGATGAGTTTTAGCAGTTGAATATAGTCAGTAACAACTACCCAGAACAAAATAGAGAACATTACCGTCACCCCAGAAAATTTCCTGGTGCCTCTTTTCAGTCACTTCTATTGAACTTTTCAGTTATTTTATTGTTAATTTCAAGAAGTTATATTTGGTCATTTTTCAAATCTGGTCATTTAAAAAATTTCTCAACAACTATTGTGATAGTATATCTGGTCATTTTTGATAGTCCATTGCTCCTTAATTATTTTCAAAATTATTTTCTCTAATTCCTTTTTAAATTGGTTCTCTTTTTTTAACTTTTATCTTAAGTTCAGGGTTACATGTGCAGGTTTGTTATGTAGTTAAACTCGTATCATGGGGGTTTTGTGTATAGATTATTTAGTCATTCAGGTACAAAGCCTAGTATCCAATAGATATTTTTTTCTGGTTCTCTTCCTCCTCTCAATCCTCCACCCTCAAGTAGATGCCAGCGTGTGTTGTTCCCTTCTTTGTTGCCATGTGTTCTCATTATTTAGCTTCCATTTATAAGTGACAACACGCAATGCTGATTTTCTGTTCCTGTGTTAGTTTGCTAAGGATAATGGCCTTCAGTTCCATCTGTGTCCCTGCAAAGGACCTGATCTCATTCTTTTTTATGGCTGCATAGTATTCCATGTTGCATATGTACCACGTTTTCTTTATCCCGTCTACTGTTGATGGGCATTTAGGTTGATTTGCCCTCTATGTACACAAACTAGAAAATCTAGAAGAAATGGGTAAGTTCTTCACACACACCCTCCCAAGACTGAACCAATAAGAAATTGAATCCCTGAACAGACCAATAACAAACTCCAAAATCAAATCAGTGATAAAAACTTACCAACCAAACAAAGATCAGGACCAGATGGATTAAGAGCTAAATTCTACCAGATATATGAGGAACTAGTAGCATTCCTACTGAAAGTACTCCAAAAAATTGAGGAAGAGTGACTCTTCCCCAACTCATTCTAGTTCTTTATACATACCAAAAATAGTTATTCATCCTGTATCTGATACTTCCAATATCTGGAGTCTGTTTTCTTGTTGTCACTGTGGCTTTTAGTTGACTTTCATTAATGGTGGCTTTTTACTTCTGACTTTTGTGACTTTCATTGTAAACTTATATTTATTGGAATACATTTTCTGGGAGTTTTATCAAACCTGAACTAAAGATCTTTTTTTCCCCCTAGAACATTTTGTGTTTGCTTTCATTGTTTTATAATATTTTTTCGAAATCTTGCATTTCTCCTTTGAATATTAAGTATCTTTTTATCAAGAGGGAGATCAGTTGTTCATAAGTTTTTGAGGCTAAGGAGAAGAATTATTTATTTAAAATAACATTTCTCCTCTTTTGATAATTCTTCTTTGAATGTAAAATATAATCTTCACGTGCTTTTATTGATATTCTTTTACTCAGTTCTTTCATTTGCTCTGGGAGTTGTAACTTCCCATAATTTTTGTTTTTTTAGATGTTGGTTCAGCTTAGAGTAAGGAATCAGAAATTACAGGATTTCTACATTGTGATCTAGTGATTACAATATCTTCTTCATCCTGTTTCACCTCTAGTGATCTTCCTTGGCTGGGGATTATGTCAGAGACAATACAAATGGGGTGTCAGCATTGTTTCTTCTTAAATTTCCTCTCCCCTGAGTACTATAGTATTTATCTGCTTCTCCCAAACATTTTAAACCAATGATTCATTAACCAGCCTTTCCTAGATAATTGCTTTTTAAGAATCTTATTTAAGAACTGAGGGGCTATGGCAGCTTCTATAATCCTCCTTCATCTTAGTCCAGGCTTTTCATTATTTGGCATATATGCTTGATTGTTTATAGTTGTTTGCTTATTTCACAGATGATGAGAGTTTTTAAAAGTTCTTTTAAAAAATTGTTTTTGTGAGTTTGGGAGGCTCAAGGAGTAAAAATGCCCTTACATTGCTGGCTTTACATGGAAATCCCCTTATCATATTTTAATAGGTTAAAATTTAAAAATGAAATAATCAATTTGGGAATAAGAACTATTGGAGAAGCCAAATAAACACTTTTTAAAAAATATTTTTTATCTTAATACCTGTTTTAGGCCAGGCATGGTGTCTCATGATTGCAATTATAGTGCTTTGAGAGGCCAAGGCGGAGGACTGCTTGAGGCCAAGAGTTGGAGACCAGCCTGGGAAACACAGTGAGACCTCCCATAACTACAAAAAAATTTTTAAAAAATCAGCCAGACCTGGTGGTGTGTGCCTATCAACCCAACTACTAAGGAGGTTGAAGTGGGAGGATCACTTGAGTCCAGGAGTTTAAGGCTATAGTGAGCTGTGTTTGTGCCACTGCACTCCAACCTGGGCAACAAAGTGAGACCTTGTCTCAAAACATACTATATATATATATATATATATATATATATATATATATATATATATATACATATATACATATATATATATATATGTTTGTTTTACCTCTTGCTTGGTGTTACCTCTCTCTCCTTCACTAACTACACAAAGTAGTTGACAGCATGTTGACTACTATTAAAGCCTGGTTAAGTCAGATCATCCTGGTTTGCTTTGCTATATATCTTTACGTCAGAGATGGGAAACTTTAAATGAAAATTTATGCTTGTCCTTCCATATCGTTGAGTTGTCACTGTAAAGGAGCTCCACATCCAGATTATACTTCCCAGTTCCTCTGCACCTAGGGAGGGCATGCGTCTAGTTCTCACCAGTGAAATAAAAACAAAAGTAATGATGTCATTTCAAGGTCTAGGATATTAAGAAGGGATATGACTTTTCTGTCTTCTATTTTTCCTCTTGCCAGAGTAGTAAAAAAGGTTATAAGGCTCTAGAGGAATAACAATGCCACAAGATGGGAGGAACTTGGGTCTTTCAATCACCAAATGGAGAAAAGAAAGTTACCTACCAGGAATACCTACATTGGAATGCTGTTTAAGTGAGAAATACACTTTTATTTTGTAAGGCTGCTGAAATTTGGAAATTGGTTCATAATATCTGCTCGCATTACCTTAACTTACATAATCTAGGTGTCTTTATACTGAAAAGATTTATGTCTTTTTTCATATGGTGGTCAGAAATACTAGGAGATCTCACTAGATGTTTTATGCTGCATGATTCTAAGAATATCAAGGCTTCCACTACCTTTATGTTCATCTAATTTTGCACCACTGAATGAAGTTGCCTTCTGACACATGGCTTTATAAAGTGGTGTGTGCCTTTTTAAAGTTTTATTTTATTTTATTTTTGTCTGTTGCATGCAAGATGATTCTCTAACATGGTAATTAAGAAGGTGGCTCATGCCTGTAATCCTAGCACTTTGGGAGGCCAAGGTGGTTGGATCGCCTGAGGTCAGGAGTTCAAGACCAGCCTGATCAATATGGAGAAACCATGTCTCTACTAAAAATACAAAATTAGCCTGGCATGGTGGTGCATACCTGTAATCCCAGCTACTCCAGAAGCTGAGGCAGGAGAATCACTTGAACCCAGGAGACGGAGGTTGCAGTGAGCTGAGATTGCACCATTGCACTCCAGCCTGGGCAACAAGAGCAAAACTCCATCTCAAAAAAAAATGCATTTCTATGCGGTCCACAGCATTTCTATATAAAGGCAAGAATGCCATCATCTTAACTTCTTCTTGAGACATGTTACAAGATGCTTTTTGAAAGACCTAGAACTTCCAGATGTTATGTCTGCTATATTTTCCTGCACGAAAAGTTCTTTTTAATTTCTTCTGGAGACTTGATACATGGTCTAGTGCCATGATTTTGAACCCTGCAATGTTCTCATCCAAGGATTTTGATTAAGTGTGATGTTCCTCTCACTTTCTATCTAGTTCTGAAATAAGAGCACAGTGGATCTCTGGCAGAGATCCCTCTATCCATGCAATAATAGTGTATCATGACAATTTTAGGAGAGGATAATCTGACTATTTCTCAATTGTGGATTTTAGCTGTAATTGTATGTAAAGAAAGATTTCACTGGGTTTCACAGGTTCCAGGTTTGAAAGTTAGTAAGTAAGGAAGAAGAGGAGCTGGAAACCCCACTAGCTGTTCTGAGGTGAGAGGGCCATTGGATTCTATTTCTCTGACATTCAGAACTCTTCCTGTAGTCTTTGCTTACACCAGGCTGAGTGGAAGATGAAGGCGAGAATGGATTAGTTGACAGCAGCCAGGAATTTCCTTATATGCTTTTACACAGTGACTGAGTAAGCATGGGTTACTGTTCCTGGCACTGAGACTTAGCAGGTGCAAACAGGAAAGTGAGGAGCTTGTCCTGAGAATGGCAGAGGACACTGGTGGAGCTTGGCACAAAAGACTTAGAAAGCTAGTGGTTCTGCTGAGCCCTGGCAGTTTGTCTTGGCAGGTCTCCCTTGAGCAGCTAAGGTGACCTGCATGCTCCCTAAAACTGGTGCAGAGGGAGTCTGTGCTCTTTCCTGCCTCCTTCAGCTTTACGAAGGGGCCACCTACTCATTATTTTAAAGTTTCAAATGTTTGACTCATGAATCTCTCATATAGAAGCATTTCCCACTGGTCTGACATGGCATGGGGGTTCATTAAGCCTGCAGAAAGAGGCAGACTGTTTGGCTGTTTCTTACAGCTGGGCTAGAAGGCCACAGTGTGCTCATTTTGAGCATAAACTTGGAGGGTCTGCCAACTGAAATGGAATCAAAGACTTCTGTGGCCTAAGATTTGTTTACTTTTGGCATTGTCCAAGGTTTTCTGGCTCTCTGGTTGTTAGGGAGGCAAGAGATTCTGAATGGTCATGACCGAGAGTCAGGTTTAGCACTGGAAAGAATTATATGCAAGCAAGATTAGCAGCATCCTGACTCTTTTCCCTGAAACATGCAGGGGGAAGGGCTGGGCCAGCTGTCTAAGACATCCCCTGAAACCCCCAGTGCAGCTGGATTTCTTCTTCTTTGTGCCAACAGGGCCTATCATTATAAGATCACACTGCTTCAAGGCCATGTGACAAGCATAGTATGGGGCAAATAATACAGTAAACGAGAATGAAAAAGGAACTGCATTCTCTTTTCTTTCCATTCTCTTTGCAGAAATCCTGCAAGTGTTATGCTAAAATATGCTTTTGATTTGAATATAAATAGCCCCCCTTTTCTAATCCAGATGCAGCCATGTGCCTCTCTGCACAGGGTTGGTGATTCTCTGTTGCATCTTGGGAGTAATAAGAAGATTCCCCTGGAAAAAATGCAGGCAAATCAGCCCAGCTGAGATTACATAAAGGAGGAAGGAAAATTGGAGAAAGTGTGTAATAAACCTCAATATCTAGTTGAGTGTGATTTTTAACAAAAGCCTTTTGCATTTAGCTCAATGACTTAAGATCTTCAGATAGTAGCTAAATGCGTTTTATTCAGACTCTTCCAGCTCTGGGCAAGAGTTGTTACAATAGGCAAGGCAATTCTTCTGGAAATAAGTAAGTTACTAAAACCAGAGGCTTAGGGGTGGATTTCAGCTGCTTGGTGATTCGTATTTAGAATTTCAGAGGCTTTGGCCTTGCTAATAAGTGGCTGGGCATCTTATGGGGAAGTTCTACTTTACAGATATAGGAGAGGGACCTGTTCTTTTGAAAGGTCTCGTGAATTTTTATCCTTATATTTAGCCTCTGCCATAGCCTCACCTCCACTATTCTTTGACTCCAAGCCTGCCAATGTGTTTTGTATTTATCTTCTGCTTTGCTTCTCGAACGCTACCCATAACTCTTTTCCTCCTGCCCTTAGATATTTTGGCCTTGTAGAGAAACATTTCCCAAATACATTCTCATCAGATCTATGAGATGCTGCACAATAAAACACTTCATGGTCAATTGAGATTGAGAAATGATACATACTACACACCTTTCTTGGAAACTTATAATGCCCTTTTTAATAGGTGCTAGAAGAAAGTTATTTACACTTATTTAAGTACATATATATGTATATGTTTATTTAATAGCAACATGTTTATTAGCCTCCCAAGAATTAGTAGTTCTCAGAATTTGCTTTGGGCATTTCTACTATAATGTCTGCAAACTGCGAAACCTGTCTAGACTGCTAGACATGCAAGTTACTGAGAAATGGTCATGGATCATCAAACCCTCTGAAAAGGCTCTTTTGAAGGCAAAGGATGGTATGGGCCAATCCTGTAAATAGAAATGAAAGGAATAAAATGTTCGGTAAAGCATAGACTGGCTAGAATAAGCTGGATTGGCTGCTGTCCACGATGGAGAGGTGCTGAAACCGACATTTCCCCCTGGTGCTATTAAAAATGGATTCCCCGCAGAGCTCTTAAAAAGTAACTGCTCAGGCCGGGCGCCGTGGCTCACGCCTGTAATCCCAGCACTTTGGGAGGCCGAGGCAGGCGGATCACGAGGTCAGGAGTTCGAGACCATCCTGGCTAACACGGTGAAACCCCGTCTCTACTAAAAAATACAAAAGAATTAGCCGGGCGTGGTGGCGGGCGCCTGTAGTCCCAGTTACTCGGGAGGCTGAGGCAGGAGAATGGCGTGAACCCGGGAGGCGGAGCTTGCAGTGAGCGGAGATCGCGCTACTGCATTCCAGCCTGGGCGATAGAGTGAGACTCCGTCTCAAAAAAAAAAAAAAAAAAAAGTAACTGCTCAGAAAGTGCTGCATGAGACAGCTAGATACAAACCCAGTGTAGCACAACTGCGCAAGAGACAACATGCGGAAAAAGCTACATACTGGACAGTGAATTAACAGAAATAGGGTTTGATTTCACTACTCCCGTAATCGGGTGTGGAAGCCTGGGCAAGCCATTTAATCTCTCCATGTCTTATTTGTAAAATAAGATAATTGGATGGGATGCAAGTTCATTCAAAGTTCTAAACATCATAATCCATAATGACTTTCTAAGTAGGTCTTTATGTGAGCACAGGAGAAATCAAACCAATGTGTATTTGCCCCAGGCCCCTGGGCTTCTCTGGTCCCTTTTATTTGGGAGGTGATATGCTTCACAACTATATGTGTTGCACTAATTCATAAAGGTATTCCATCCCGAGTCAATAACAAACTATAGATTTGTGAAAGGAGAGAGTCCAACATGTTACAATCATCTCGGAAGCTTCAGTTACCTCTATTGAGAGGAAGGTTCCTTTTCTAAGGAGGCTGCTTTTAATCATGTGCTCAGCAAACATTTAATTAATAACTATCTATTAATATTATGTACTAGGCTCTGTTCTAGGCACTTGGGATACTTTGGATGTGTGTGTGGAGGAGAAACACAAAAGATAAAATTTCTCTACTCTCATAGAGTTTATATTCTAATAAAGAGAGACAGATAATAAACATTAAGCCTAATAAGTAATGTATATAGCATAGTGTAAATTATATAGTATATTAGAAGATGACAAATACTACTGACAAGAAACAAGAACAAGTGTAAGGAGACATGGAGAATTTTAATTATAAATTGGGTAGTTAGTGTAAGCCTCACTGAGAAAGGGATCTTTGGGCAAAGACCCAAACAAGGTGAAAGAGTGAACACATGCCTGTCTAGAGGAAGAAAGATGCAGGCAGAGAAAACATCCAGTGCAGAGGAAGAGTGTGCCTGGCAGCTTCCAGGAACAGCAAGGGGACCTGTGAAGCTAGAGTGGTGTGAGTGAGTGGGTGTGTCACAAAGGGGAAGTCCCAGCTGCTTTGATACAAAGACCCACTGAACATACTTAGAACAAATTTCATGTTCATCAGCAGCAAAACCTGGTTTTAGACTTCTTTGTCTTGTAGGAAGCCTCCTATCAGACTCTCTGCCTGGCCTGAGATATCCAGTTAACACCTGCAATTCAGAATACCCTCTCACCCAGCAATAAAGCATTCAGCCTTTGCATCTGTAACAACCTCCTCTGTAATTTGTGCATTCTATGGTGAGTTTAAATGCTGACTCTATCATTATCTGAGTTTATTACCATTGCCATTTGCATATGTTTAATGGGGGAGGGGGAAGAGTGGGCAGAAAACCTCTACACAGATTCCAGCTTGGAAGTCTGCATGTCTCTCCTCACCCTTACTTCCCCTTCCTGCCACCTTCTCTTCTAATCCTCTGCCTTCTTTGGGCCTGGGCCAGGGCCAGACGTACTTAAATTAAGAATAGGTAAATGTTCCCACTAGCTCTGTTGCCCTCTGCTGTGCCTGCCTACTCCCCTGTTCTTGCTGTGCATCTCTCCCAGCACTCCTGACTTTCAACTATTCAGTGCAGTACAGTGAACCTGTCTCCCTTCCTGCCCCATGAACCATCAATACTGGTTCTCAATTAGGAACTGATAAATTTGCTCACATTAATATGTCTAGAGGTTATCTCTTTTGGGGTGGGATTCTGCTTTGTGACATAGGGTATAGAAGCATTAGGGAGGATTATCAGAGTCCTGGAACCCTGAAAATTGTTACCAAATATTAGGCAGTCACCTATTCAGAGAGTCAACCCTGGCCCCTGCTGCCCACTCATCTCCCAGTTCAGCTTTACCTACTTTCCCTAAATTACCTTTCTGCACAGGAATTCACTGCCTTTTCTTGTTGGAGGGGTTGGCTAGGAAAACTTCTGTACATTGTAAGATCTATAGTGAAATGTCAGCATGAGCCTCTGAATTGCTGTTGGGAGCCAGGAAGCAGCCCAAGCCCCAAGGGAGGGGAGGAATAAATTGTTGCCCAGTGGCCAGCAACTTGTTTTATTTTACAAGACTGTGTTTTCCATGTTGCTTGCATTTTGAAATAGTGTGCACAGGTGCCCCAGTTTGATTCAATTTCAGCCCTCACCATGATTTATGGTCCCACCTGATCACATCCAGATCACTTTGCTGTTTGCCCTTGTCTGCTGCGCTGCAGTTCATGAGTGGGGAGCCAGAGCCAGACATTTTAAGGATTCCAAGTGAACAAACATGTCTGTTTCTCCCTCACATTTTTACCCATGTAGGTTTTAACATAATCAGCAATGAGTCCAATCTGCATTTCTTTGAAAAGAGGCACTGCCAGCCTTCAGAGAATATTAAACTGAATGGAAAGATTATAGTTGTTAGAGATGCAAAACCCTTGAAAGAGCTAAAGTGAGTAAAATGTCATTTTATGACCCATTTATGGCCTTGTGCATCCGTATTCTTGCCATTAGTACCCTCATTACCACCATCACCATCATCATGTTAACATAGTAGCCGTCAATTATTGAATACTTATTATTTTGTCATTTTGACAATTATTTTGTAAGAATAGACTTCTTAAAATCTCAACCACCTTAAGAAGATACTGTTATTATCCCCATATTACAGATTTTTAAAAAACAGAAAGATTGAGAGGTTTAGTAACTTGCCCAAGGTCAAAGTCAACCAAATAGCCACAAGTCTGTATAATTAAATAAAGATAAATAGTTAAAATGTGTATGTACAAATAAAGATGGCTTTCTAGGTAGTAATTCACTCTAGGCAAGATTAAGAAGGCTTCTTGTTGAGCAGAACACCGTGTACATTACCAACGCTAGGTCAGGACTCCAGCTATTAATACATGGAAGGTAACAAAGATCACCATGATGTTGGCCACCAGGAATAGAAGTTCAAATCCTTTTACCCACTGCTTCTTGGTATTGTAGTCACCAAGGAAACATAATACAGTCAAGCATGGATGGAACAATGCTTTAATCACATAGAGAAGAGAAAGAACAAGATCAGCTCCAATAGTATGTGTTGGTCCCCCACGGATAGTGGATCCCTCTAGCAGCCTAAGCGGGGCAATTGGGTCATGAGCAGTCCTCACAATCTTAATAGGATGTGTACCCCTCCCATGTGTACTCTGAAGTACTGAAAGCTGGGGGCGTGCCTGAGGGCCATTGACTTACAGGCGTAAACAGAACAAAGAAGCATATATTGAGCTTGAAACAGTGAAAGCTATTCCCATACAAGGTAATAATGCTTGCACAGGCTGTGTGAGCTCTTTATCTCCTGGTAAGGAAGGGTTCCAGGTCCAAGACACGTTCTTATGTGGCTACTGGAGGTGCAAAGACTGCATGCAGGAGACTGCCTTGCCAACATTTATTTAGGTAGCAAGCTTTTCTGGTGCCTTCAGGGAGGATTTTGCCACATGTTAACTACTCAGAAACAGATCTCCTGCTTAAATGAGCCATCCCTGAATCACCCTTAGCCCAACCTCTCCTCTCTGTTTGTTGGGTCTTTTTCTCTATTGTATCCCAATACTATTGTATCCCAGTAGTGACATGTGCCTGGCTCCTGGGTAGGTGCCTATGGACAAAGAATGCAAAGACTTCCTTGTTGGTGAATCTAAATACCACCTCCTCTGAGAAGCCTCCTTATCACCAAGCCATAGTGCTCCTTTCTCTGTGCCTGCAATGCACATTGTTTCTAGTTCAAGTACTAGTACTATAGTATTAATAATATGTGCTGTTAATATCTTTAATAATACTGTTTGGATAGCCCTGTTTACTCTTCCCAATAGCCCTGCAAGGTAGGTACTATTGCTATCCTCATTATACAGGTGAGGAACTGAGGCACAGAGGAAGAGTAACTTGCTCAAGATCATCCAGCTAGTAAGTGGCAGGGCCAGGATCCTGGATCCAGGCAGTTTGTTGCCAGCATCCAGGCCTTAATCACATCCCTTCCACAGTGGTCACCTTTACTTGCTCATGTGGCTGTTTTCTAATTAGGTTGCAACCTCAAAGGCAGGGTTTGAGACTTGTGCATATCTTTGTCCTCAGCTCCAGGCCGATTGCCTGGCACCTAGCAGGCACTCAGGAATTATTTGGCATGGGACTGAATGAAAGATAGGTGTTCACCAGGTAAGGACTTGGGGGCAGCTTGGGGCAGACCACCCTGGATTGTTTCATTGCTTTAAGGTACTTAACTGCTAACTGGACCCTTTGACTCAGGGCAGAGGGAGTGATAGAGGCAGAGGAAGTATTTAAGGACAGGCCTTATCTGCCTCATTTTATCCTAATCAGTTAGTTCGGATCTTCTTTGACACTGTCCTTGTTTTCAGAAGAAAAAGGGATTTAGGGTGCTTCTTACCTTTAAAAAGAAGCTTTTTTTCCCATTTGCTTCTACAGAACTGCCCTGGTTTTTCCCCACTGGGATTGCATTTATCTCACCCCCATTTGTTCTCCATTAATATCTCCACAGTGGCAATTATTACCCCTCATCCAAGCCTGTGTGTGTCTGTCTGCCTTTCCCACCTCCACCCTGACTGTGAATTTCTTGAGGCAATGGCCTCAAGAAGAATGACTTGTCTTAGTCATCGTGTATCTTGTCCAGCACAGGGCCTGGCCCATCAGAAGCCCTCAAACCACGCTTCTTAAATGAAAAATGCTTAGCCATTGGTAGATCTGTGGTGCAGGAAAGTACAGGAATGAAGTAATTGCCCAGCATTTTTTTTTTTTTTTTTTTAAAGAAGAGACTGATCTTTGGCCCAAGGAACCAAGAATCATTTAGGACTTGTTTCTCATCATCTTTCCTCTCTCTTTCCCTCCAGCTCTTGTCATTTGATAAGTGATGCAGAAAAATTCTTCTCTCAGGATTGGTTAAGAGAGGCTGAAAAGGTAGTTGGACTGGGTGGGGGGCAGGGAGTTGGAGGAAACATAAAACAATAAAGATGATTTAATTTATATCTGATCATAGCAACCAGCTGGCTATGCCATCAATTATTATACCCTAGTAGTTATTAAAGAGCACCTCTGTCATAGGCACCTTATTAGCTAGGGATTTATGGAGTACAGAGGCACAGGAGGAAATATTGATATTTCACTCACAACATCACCTGTGGATGCCTGGGTTGTCTGTCTCTCAGCCCTATCTCTTCTCATATGTCCTCATTCTTAGGCCCGATAGCCTCAGGTTCAACTCCCAGAATGTTTTTCTCCTAAAGTATGCATAATGGTAGACAATTTCACTCACTTGTGCTTCGATCCATTGTGCATCTGTTTCAATACCTATGGCTATAATATTCCTGCTTTCCAGGAAGAAGGTGTTCTGGGCTCATTCAAATATTTCTAGAGTTTTCTGTGTCATAAATTACTTCCGTTGATAGGGCTCTGGTTTTGCCTACCTTTTAATAGAGAAAATAAAAACCTAGACATTGGATTTCATTTTAGCCAGGTCTCATGTTGCTGCATGAGTCCTGGAACCTGAGCCTTTAGATCCCTGACCTATGCATCATCTTTCCTCCTTGAAAGCCCCATTCCAAATAGATCTCAGCCCTGGTTTCTGGACTGAATGCAAATAAATAAGTTACTCTTGGATGTCTTGACATTAATGACACATTTCTTTTAAACACAATTGGATGCTTTATTCATTCCTAGAAGCAATTTATTCCCAATTATAACGAATTATTTTGTGTGATGCCAGAAATAAAAAAACAAAAACAAATTGCATTTTTAAATTTAAAACATGTGTAGGGAAAAATAATGATATGGAGCCAATTATGTCAATTCAAGTCAGTCGCAGAATTTTTCCTTTGAAGATAAGATTTTTAAAGAACTGAAAGTTTCCACATTTTGATCCCTTGAAGTACCAAAGTGACAACACAGGCAGGAGGAGATGACACAAGAAAAGCGGCAATTAGTTATTTACCCAGAAATGCAGAGCTAGGTGTTATTAATGAGTGGCTAGATTACACTTGACATTTTACAAAGTGACTTAAAATCACACCTGCATGCATGCACGCACACACATGTGTATAGAAACTGCCTGTGGAACAGAATAAGAGAAGAGGACAGAACTGGGTCTCTTCCTTAGGGACAACATGTACTGTAAATAGTGCCTGTGTTGGTGAGGATGGAATAAACAAAGTACAAGCGTGAATGGGTGGATGAGGAGTTAAATCCACAAATGACAATTAGCTGGCTAGGTTTATATGCATACCCACATATCAAATCTATCATTTCAGACATGCGTATGCATTTAAATCTTTTTATGATGCCTCAACAGGTCTAGATTGCTATTGCTACTCTGATCTTAAAGCTGGGGAAATCAAGCTATGGGAATAACATCCATAGTAGCATTAGACTTTGGAGCTCCAGATTTTTATGCTTTCACTTGCCTGCTGAGCTTCATGGCCTCTCAAACAGCAGCCGGGCAAGGTGGGTGGTTGTTTCATTGTTTATTAATGACTCTGGAGAGTCCTGGGTGTGTTCCTGTCACAAAACATGTGTCAAAGCCTATTACAGCTGAAAAGAACTTACAGGCTGTGGGTCCAATCCCTTCCTTCTAAAGACAGGGAACCTGTGTCAGAGAGAGGCCAGATCTGCTTTAAGTCTCATGACTTCTCAGTGCCTGAAGTCAGATCTGCCCACCCAGAGCTCTTTCTGCCACTGCATGGCACTTGCTAAGCTTGCAGTGTGCCCTGCTGGCATTGCTGTTACTGGTGATAAAGGTGATGAGCATGCGCCACCCTCCTTCACTCCCTTTTTCTTGAATGTGGCTCTCAGTATGGCTTTACATATCCTGTGGTTGAAATTAACCTCCCTACATAGTTCCCCTGATTCTAGAGCAATCAAATATACTGCTTTCCTATTATAATAGGTCAGGGACTGTTCCTGCCTGGACACTGAGTACAGAATGCAGTGTAGAGTTTTCAAAGTGGAAGGCTCAGTCACTGAGGAAATATGCATTGAGTGCCCACGATGCCCCAGGTCCCCTTCATGCATTGGAAATGCAGCAGGGAATGAGATGAAGTCCCACCCTTGTGGATTTTATTTTCTCAGAGAATCCACAGCAACCACTGGCTGGAGATGAGGAGCGGCTGCTCTTTTAGGAGGCCTGCGGTCCCTGTGGTTCATCACCATGGCTCTGCCTTCACTCCAGATACTGGTTTCTAATAATACCTACCGACTTCCTTATTTCAGTTCCATGCCTGGCCTCTGTGAGATTTTGAGTTGTGCCCTCTGCAGAGCCACAACTTTACCCTGAAACAGTAAGAGCCTGCAGCTTTCGGCAGTTAGAACAAGCATGATCTCAGGCCCCCACCCCTATGTGGCCTGCCATTGTTGCTGGCACTTAGAGGATGAAGTAAATCGGGTTTAGTGATCAGAACAGATGTGTGAGGAGACAAATTTAGACTAAGCAGGGGATGCTGCAGGTCACCACTGAGGGACGTCAGAGGTGCGGAAGTCAGCGGGGGAGGGAGGGTGACTCTAATCGGAGAGAGTGATTATGGAATCCAATTAGCCGCTCATTTTCATTTGCAGAAGGCACATTCAATTCACTTAACGCCACTCTACAGATCCTTCTTCTCTCATCTGTACCCAGAGGAAAACAAATTCCAGTGTAATAGAGCATTTGGACAGCAGCAGACCACAGCAGAGGGAGCATGTGGCTAGAAGTGAGGAGACCTGGGTCCGAGGCTTGGCTCTGCCTCTGTGAGTTTCGTGACCCCGGGCATGTTGCCTCATCCCTAAAGGACCTGGGCTCATCTGCTAAATATGGAAATTGAATTAAATCATTTTAAAGGTCTCTTTAATCCCAAAATTCTATATTTGTTCTTCAGTGCATATCTTCATATAACAGCTTAATAAGCTATGCAATTATAATTTTGGAATTCCTCACTACAACTCTGCCAATAAAACTCTGAGCTTTGGAGTCAGATAAACCTGTATTTCAGTGATGACCCTACCTACTTAACTTTAAGCCAGTTACTTAATCTTTCCAATCCTCAATTTATAAAATTAGGACAATAATAATAATATTTGTTTTATAGAATTGTTCTGTGGATTAAACGGGCTAATATATTCAAAGTACTTAATATAGCATTTGAGACATAGTAAAATTCACTAAATGTTTACCTGTTATTATTTAGTTGCCCTGTTTACTACAAAGTTTTAGAATAAGTTGGATATTTTATCTAAAAATTTAAAATAATGTGGTAGGGGGACCTCCTTTTAAAAAATTGCTTGGATGACATGGCTGAAGAGGTTTAATGGTGGGTAGGCTAAGTAATGGACTAAGACTGAAATAGCTCCATGGAAATAAAGCATTTAGTGTGGGGATAAATGAAGTTGCCACCCAGAACTAACAGCCAGAGTCCTGGCTGGGCTGTAATTAATGGATATGCTGGCCATGATTTATAAGGATATTTTAAGAAGTGACTGTATTGCGCAGAGCCCTGGGTTTTATGCCCAAGTTGAAGTAAGATCAATGGGAAATTCATTAGGCCCAAGATTTAGTGGGTAGGAATGAAGTTTCTTCCCCCAGCATTAGGGCTTTTGGTATGATGGCTACCAGGGATGCTTCCTCTGGGATGGAGGCCACGGGGATATGGAAAAAGTTGTTGAGCACTTGGAGCCAGAAAAGGAATGATGCTCCACATCTCTTTCCCTGTGTTAGAAAATGCAGAGAGGGACTCCCAGCCCAGACTTTTCTAGAGAGCTTTCTGGGGCTTACTGGCTGGAGGCTAGGGATGGTTTCCTCCACCTTCCTTTTTTTTTTTTTTTTGTTTATTTGTTTGTTTTGCCTGCCTCCCATATGTCAAGGTGTCAGCCTTCCTTTTTGAGCAGGACGTTGAGCAGAACTGCACTGAGCACAGTGCACATCTGCTGACAGGAGTTTGGTTACCCTGAGGATGTGTGTGCTGAGCACCTGAGATGGTGAATCAGCAAATGCAGGCCTCTGCAGGTGGTTTTGGCTGACAGCAATATCTAGCATTGGTGCACAGGTGGCCCATCTGCACCCTGAGACCCTGCAGTGTGCTGGAATTTGCTCTGTGACTTGCTTGTTTTTACCATCAGCAAAGGGAGGTGGTGCATCCTGTCCTAAGACCTCTGTTCTGTGATGGAATTTGGTGATAAAAGCCCATAGATGCTTTCAGTTCTTCCTTTGCTTTGTTCTCAAGGAGAACTGAAAGATCAGATCCTGGCTTGCTGAGTCTCCCTGTACTTTACTTCTGATTATGACAGGCCAGAGAAACGTCAAACTCAGGCTCACCCCTGGGCAAGGTGATTATCCATCTTCCCTTGGTCCATGCTCAGTGCTTTGATGCTTTGATGCTACAGCAGCTTTGTTCATATTGTTCCTTCTGCCTGGATGTCCTTCTCCCAGTAGCTCGGCTTAGCTCCCTTAAGGGCTTGTGCCTGTTCTGGCAGTAACCTTACCTGCATGTAAACCTGGCATTGTTTGTTCTCTGACTTTATCACCTGGCTCACCCAATGTTATTTGTTTGTACTTTTTGTAGCAGGTTGGCCCTTTCTGTTTCCTAGTCCATCCATTCTTTAATCCTGCCTCTTGTAAATATTTTCTTCATGAAACACTTATCAATTACTTCTGAGTTTTAATGACAGGCTTTTAGCTTTATTTTCTGGATATGCTTATATTTTTCCTCAATGATGGTTTACTTAATGAGCAGAGCACCTGGTGTTGATACCTCTTTCTCCATCAGTCCCAAGGATATACTCCTTGCAGTTGTATGGAATTTTATATTTTATTAATCATTATAAAATAATTACTATTTGTTGTGTGCCTGCTTTGTATCAAGTACTGTGCTCAACACTTTGTATACATTATTTTATACCATGTATCATTCCTTTATAATGCCCATTTTTCAAGCAAACTATGACTCGAGGAGTTTTAGCCTGTCTACAGTCGCACAATTAATAAGCATACTCATATTTAGTAGACTCCAAAGCCCATTTTTAAATTATCACACTATACTTCACATTCAAAATCTAATTTGATCCCCACAATAATACTATAAGATAGCTATCATTGTGTCTGTTTTACAGATGAAGAAAACAGAGGCCCAGGAAATTTAGGTGACTTGACTAATCCAATTAGAGAACAGAAAATTAGAACTTGAGTACAGGTATTTTGATTCTATTTTCAGTTCCTAATCCATTGATTCATGGAGCTAGCCTCTAGGACATTGAGGCTTCTGTGTTTTTCTCATTTTCTGCAACCTGTAATCTCTGGCATCATATTTTTTTCAGTTCCATTTCCGCTGCCTCTTCCTCCTCTTACTGAGACTCAGGTTAGGGGTGCTAAGCCTCACTCTCATGAAGAAATGAGGGAAGTAGGGCATTATCCTACAGACAGAGCATCTAAGTGAATTTTATCTCAACCAGTTTTCTCTGCTTGGTACCAAGAAGACAACACAATAGAGTTGTCTTGCTAATAAATGCAAGGAAGAGATAATCTGTGTAAAGCCAAGTTATCTTCTGTCTGAGACATTAGGGAATTAATTACACAATGAACAAGCTACTTGCTTTGTTGAGTGAGTACTTATTGCATAACCACTGAATACCAAAGTAAGTTTTAGGTACCATAGGGCAAGGGCACAAAGAAATGACTAGACCACAATAAATAGCTGCTGAAGATCTAGGAATAACCAAGACATAAACTTGTCTTATTGATCATAATCAGTGATGGGAGGGATCGGGGGAGATAGACATGTGTTAAATGTTATTATATTACAAAGTTGCATCCAAGGATCAAGTCTGTTAGTCATCCCTCTTTTTCCTTTGCCTGGCATGGTCTGTGACACGTAGACACTGTCCCCAAATGAGAGTGAATGAATAAGCCATGCAAATAGAGAAGACAATGTCTAAGACTTCCTTTGATAGATATGGAGAAAAGGGATTGAAAAAAGGCTGTGCCGATGAGGTTATATTTAAACTATGTCTCTGCAATGTGTAAGAATTTATTTTGGGGAGAAGGTTGAAGAGAGGGAGAATATTGTAGACAGAATGCAGAATACTGTAAGAATATGACTCGTGGGGGCTGGGCACAGTGGCTCACGCCTGTAATCCCAGCACTTTGGGAGGCTGAGGCGGGCAGATCACAAGGTCAGGAGTTCAAGACCAGCCTGGCCAACACGATGAAACCCCATCTCTACCAAAAATACAAAAATTAGCTGGGTGTGGTGCTGTGTGCCTGTAATCCCAGGTACTCGGGGGCTGAGGCAGGAGAATTGTTTGAATCCGGGAGGTGGAGGTTGCAGTGAGCCGAGATCATACCACTGTACTCCAGCCTGGGTGACACAGCAAGACTCAGTCTCGGAAAAAAAAAAAAAAAAAAAGAATATAACTCATGGGAACTGTGTGGCTGGAAGGGAATTGGGGCCAGGTTATGACGGGCCTTTGGTGTCATGCTAAAGGACTTGAAATTGATTTTTAAATGATGGTAACCAGATAATGTATTAAGTAGAGCAAACGACAGTATCAGGCCTGCATGGAAAGGAGGGGAGAAGGTGGAGGCAGGTGTCCACGGGGACACGGGCAGGGTCTACTCTTTCACTGCAGCCTCCCAGGTGCTTGCACAGCACAGTGCAGGATGGCATCTGGATAGATGCAACAAAACTGATGAAGATGTATTAACTGAGATGGGAAATTTGGAATGAAGAGGAATTGTGAGGATGGGAGCAACGGAAAAATGGGATGAGGATATCATGAATTTCAAATGCATTATGTTGAATTTGAGATGCCTCTGGGACATCAAGATGGATGTATTTAGGAGACAAGTTGTAATATAGGACTGGATTTTCAGAGAGAAGTGCTATCTAGCAATTTATATTTAGAAATTATCAGCATGTAAGAATTGTGCACTGTGGGTATGAGTGAAGGCACTTTTGGAGTATTAAGAAGGCTTGTAAAATGCCTTCCTGGAGTTAACTGTCTCATAGACTGATAAGGCAGTTTAGAGTATTGAGTTCCCTTTGTCTAAAGCATCTTTTCTGGTAATATTGAAAAGATCCATTTTATCTCTGACTCAGTGGGATAGAACATCTTGAGATTGTTTTCATGAACTTTAAAGGGAATCTCTGATTCATTCCTTCATCCTCACTAATACCATTCAGATCAATTCAGTTCAACACTCTGGCCAAGCCTCTAGTACATGAGTCATTATGAGGCATGAACCCTCTCTCCAAGGAATTTCCAACATTTTAGAGAACAGTCAGCAAGAGTGCAAATGACTATAATAGGAGGTAGAATAAAGTAAGTACCAAGTACATTAACAAATGCTACAAACGTATAAAAGATGAAAGAATTAGTTGTTTGCAAAAGTCAGGAAATGCTTCATAGAGATGGTAGTCTTGAAGAATGAACAGATTTTTGATCAGCAGAGATAACAGAGATTAGTGATAGAAAAAAATAAAATCAAAGTGACAGAGGGGATTAAGTTCAGATAGTTTGTAGGGGAACACTGGAAGGTAAACTCGAGAAGATAGATTAAGGCCTTGAATGCCAGGGTAGAGAGATTGTATTTGATTTCATAGTTCAAAGAGCTCAAGCTCTGTTTCAACAATATTTCAGAGGTCAATACCAGGCCTTCCCCAATTTCAGAACAAATGGGTATTAGAAGGGCTGCGATCCTTTTTCAAGGAGAAAGTTAATTGATTGGTATTACAGAGTTACCATATATGGCCAACCCAAAATTGAAAATCCTCTTCTGAAGACAGATACTGTTTGTTTAGAACTAAGCCACAGCCCAAATTCCCCTTCCCTTAGATTCAGATCTGTATTTTCTTAGCACAAGAGTCCCTTGAGGGGCCTGCTCTTGCTTTTTCTCAGCAGTCATTTGTTATCTTAAATATTGGCATCTTCGAGATAAGAGTTTTCTAAATCACATTTACAGAAGGCTTGTAAACACTCCTCATGTTTGGAACAGGTTTCTTCATTGACCTTGTGCCATTGAAGTGCTTCAAGCTACTTCAGGGCATTAAATTCCCTGAAGCTTTACCATGGAAACATACTCCCAGGTCATAACTCTTTCCTTTGCCTGGGCGTGGGCCTCAAACATTTATATGGCTGCTTCAGCTCACATAACCAGTCCAACAGGATTTTCAGTAAAACCTGAGCTGCCATAGAGACACAATATTTCTTTTCCTAATTGCTCATAATTTCATCCTATTTCTTCTAACAGCAATTGAAGATGACATTACACTCCCTTTTATGTCAGTTGATGATGCATAATTCTCTCCTGGAACAGCTAACGACTGTATTTACTAACACATTAAAAAACATTGATGTGTATTCAGGCCAGAGCCATTTTTACACCAGTATTTTATGTGTGTGTCAGATGGTGGAATGCTGAAAAGGGGTTTCACTATTATAATAAGCATCTCCCACTCTTGCAGATAGAATGGCATGTGAATAACTAGATGTCCTGGTTATTCCCTGTTTATACCAACCTCCATGGACATCTACTCTGGCCTCAGATCCATTCTTTGCTCTCCTGCCTTGCTCTGTACTTGGGAGGCTGTCCAGTGTGGACTGCATCACCTGGATTCCTCTGCCTACTGGCCCCCGATTGGGTTTGGCCAGTGGGAGGCACCAGCAAGAAATCAGAGGTTGGGAGAAGAGAAAGATTATGGCATTTCTTTCTTGCTCTCACCCTGCTTTGGTGTGGTGTTTCTGAGAGCCACCACACCTGGTGTTGATTATAGCCTTCACTGGGTTCTGATAACACTAATTCCTGCACTTGTCCTTTGCCTTTCTGCCTTGGAAGTGTAGTGGCTTTCATCAGTTGCCAGTTTCTTAGTGCCTCAGCTTCCTCGCCCATCCCTTGGTAGTTAATTCCATCTAGGTCTCTTCACTTGAGCCATTTGGGTGAATTACATTTCCCATTGGGATTCTGTTGGAAACACCAGTTACAGTTTCCAAATAAGTTATTTGGCAAATGACCTCTCCGTTCACCTTGTTCATAACTGGCCTGGACCTTTTTTTCACGGTCCTCAAGGGGCTCACTATGGAAATATCACCAGAAGTAATTAATTATAGAAAATTGAAGCTTACTTCCTAAAAATGAGTCTAGAATACTCTACTTTAAATGGAGACACAATATATTGTAGTTTTTATATACATAGCTTATGGGAGCACATAAAATGGCAAAGTTTCAATGTGAATAATGTGTTCACTGGTGGAAAAAAGGTCAGGAGAAGAGGCAGAGTGGATCAGCTCTATGTGATTCAGTGGACTTATAAGTGAGAAAGGAGAAGGTGAGGTAGATAGAATGTTGAAACATATTAAAAGCTTGTCCTACATGTACTAGTTTCTCATAAAGAATTGCTGCTACTGATCTGCATGATTTGGATGGGATAGGATGCTATCAGTTATATCCAATACCAAGTGCTCTTTTGTAAGAAATGTACAGATTGCTCAGCATGAGGATTTGGGGAATATAGCTCCATTCTCAATTCTACCACTATGAGAGCTTGGCCAAGTCATTGTGCCTCAATTTTACCATAGGCAAGTGGGGATAATTATAACCATTTTAGCTATTTCACATTTTTAGCTATTTGATGGGGCTCATGAGGACCCAGAGCTCAAATGTAAACTATCAAACCCTTTTGCTTGTACAGTGTCCTGTACATAGAGAGTGCTTGATACATATTGTGGACTGGTTTTATTTTATCTAGATTGGTTTGGGTATAATTAGCATTTTTAGTGACTGTGATGACATGGACCAAAACACCTGGGTGACTTTTCCTATAGCACCTTCATTTCAATTGGATAACAGATAAATTTGTAGATAGGCTCTCACATTCAGAACAAGGTCTAAGAGTGATGGATGATACCCACTAGGCTTCCATAATGATTATCAATACAAAATGTGCTGGAATCTCTATTGTGTTCAATGACTCTGTAGAACAAGTAATGAGGCAGTATGCAGAAAACTCTGAATTTGGTAGAAATAATAGCAGGCTTTTAATGAAGAAAAATGAATGTAATTGGGGTCATCTCTTCTTGCCAAAAATGGGAAGAGGGGATATTTAACCATGAGAAAAAAGATATAAAGTCATTGAAATAACAAACTCTGGCATTGGAAAAATTATCACGAATTGCTTGACTTTGGAAAAGCTTTTTTATTTTAAATAAACAACAACAACAACAACAACAAAACCTCTGAGTCTTGCCTCTCCCATTTGTAAAATGGATGTAAAATACCAAGGATATCAAAATATCCTTGCTGAGGATCTATATTATTATGCTTAGTGTCAAGCACAGTGCCTGGCATAGAGAACCTGCTGAATAACAATTATTATTAATGAAAACAATAATCTGCCTACAATTTGCCATTCTTTCCCCAGAGTGTAGAGGATACACTCTGATGAGGTTAGATTATACTATGCTAAATTAACAAACAAACCCTGAATTATTTGTGGCTTTACATGATAAAGTTTTATTCATTGCCCATGTCATAGTCTAACATGGACTAGGTGGCTGTCCTTTAGGAGGTGACTCAGGGATCTGACATTCTTCCATCTTGTACTTATGCCAGTTGAGATGCATGGTTTCAAAGGAAAGAGAAGAAAGGGCTGGAAGATGCTGGCATGATGCTTTTAAGGGCCAGGACTAGAAGGGGCTCATGTCTCTTCCATCTACCTTTCATTGGTCAAAACTTAGTTGCATGGCCTCTGACCTAATTGCAAGAGAGGCTGAAAAATTTAGCTTTCCTCTGTCCTCAGGAAAATAAAAGTGATATTTTTCTGCCACACATAACAGGTGAAAGACTTGTCCTAAGAAAATTGATTGTTAAAATAATTCTTTTTTCATCTTTGATGGTTACCTATTTTTTAAAAAAATTTAGATTCAAGGGGTACATGTGTAGGTTTGTTACATGAATATTTCGTGTGATGCTGGGCTTGAGTTTTTATCAAACCCATCACCCAAATAGTGAACATAGTACCTGATAAGTAGTTTTTCAATCCTTGTCCCCCTTCCCCCGTCCTCTCTTTTGGAATACCTGGTGTCTATTGTTTCCATCTTTATGTCCATATGTACCCAATATTAAGCTCCCACTTATAAGTGAGAAAACGCAGTATTTGGCTTTCTGTTTCTGATTTAATTTGTTTAGGATAATGGCCCCCAGCTGTATCCATGTTGTTGCAAAGGACATAGTTTCATTCTTTTTATGGCTGTGTAGTATTTCATGGTGTGTATATACCACATTTTCTTGATCCCATCCATAACCGATGGGCATTTAGGTTGATTCCAAGCCTTTGCTATTGTGAATAGTGCTGCAATTAACGTGTGAGTTTAGGTGTCTTCTTGATAGAATGCTTTATCTTCCTTTGGGTATATACCTAGTAGTGGGATTTCTAGGTCGAATGGTAATTCTATTTTTAGTTCTTTGAGAAATCCTCCAAATTTTTATATTATAGCATGTCCAGGACCTTGTTTGTAAATCTCTCAGCCCTTGGAAAAGATCAAGCATGTTCTAGTCTGTCATAAATGGTGAAGCTTAAGGGGGCTGAGCCTTAAGCCTCTTTCTGCCCCTGCTCAGGACAAGCAGTGGTAGAGGAAGAAGTAGAAGTTATTGGCCTTGAGGATGGGGAACATGTGATGAGTAGTTGTTTGGCTGCAGGGACCTCCAGGAAGAGCACTAATGTAAATCTGCTTTGGGCTTTAGTAGATGAAGCAAGAAGCCCATATGATCCTCAGAGATTAGGGAAAAAAATAATCTCTGTGATCTGGGGTTATTATGGCAGGTAAAGGAAGGAAAGCTGTTGTCTCCCTTGTTGAGAATGAACCTGTAGTGACCAGGTACCATCAGTCATGACTAGGAATAAAATATCAGAAAATAGTGATTAGAAAACCCAGGAAGATCCTTCAACTTGGAAAAAAAAATAGTTTTGTTTTGTACCTTTTGAAAAAGTATGTTGGCCCAACTATCTTTTATAACTTTTTTTTTTTTTTTTTACTACCAATAACATGTACATTTGAGCTATTACTAGTGTAGGACCTAGATTTTCTGTTTGGCCTTTTATCAATGATACATTTTTGTATAAAATGCATGGAAAATTTGGGCCCTAAACTCATAAGCCTTGCTCACTTCTAACTATGTGTTTATGCTGATTCTCTTTCTTAAACTCTTTATCTATTTAAATACTTTCTTTCTTAAGCCTCTAACTCAAGTACTACCTCTTCCATGAAGCCTTCCTTGGTGATTTTTTCCATAGAGTCTATAGCTAATAAACTGTAACAGCACATATTGTCCACAGGGCATTACTGGATGTTTAATCATATATCACCTTGAAACATTTATTGGTTTATTTCATGTTTATCATTTATTGAGCTTCCATTATGATCATGTCTGGACTCTGTACCCTGAGGCCCAGTGCAAAGCACATAATAGATGGTCCATAAATGCATATCATGTTGAATGTATGCCATGGCCCAGACAAGGTAGGGGTAGAGGCTGTGTAAGAAATGAAAGCATGCCCCAAACAGTTGGGTTTATAAGAATTCAGATTTGGGGATATAGTATTGGGGGCATCTCTGTTGGCTCTTTTCTGCATCATTGAGAGGAGAGATGTCATTCATAGATGCACCATCCTTCTTTTTTTCTGGTAAGTGAAGTGGCAGAGAATTAAGCTGTAATCTAAACAACTCCAGAAACACCCATTTGCCTCTCTCTTATTGGGAGAATGAATCACGCTTGCCTGCTTTGTGAGTTTAAGAAAAAAATGTTCTCTATAGACAATTTTTTCTTTGGTGGTTTTATTATTATTCTTGGGATGGCAGGAAATATAAATAGATCTTCACTCTCATAGGAAATAGAGTTTCTGAGGAAACCTAAAGACTGGAGAGAGAGAACTTGTAGGGCAGACTGTTAGTATACCAAACTAACAGTCCAATGTCCGTGGTACTCACTAGGTTTTAAATGCTGTAGCTGACCTGGTGTCAGCCCAGTGTAATCTCACGAACTCACATACTCTCCAGAGCAGCAACTTCCTTTAGACCCTGATCAACACCAGAGGGAACAACTTGACCAGTCATCTGCAAATTCAGATTTATTTACTGTCACTTTGAATAAAAACACAGTCAGTATCTTTTGTGTGCCAGGTTGATATGGCTAGGCTTTGTGCCCCCATCCAAATCTCATCTTGAGTTATAATCCCCATAATCCCCAAGTGTCAAGGGAGAGACCACGTGGAGGTAATTGGATCGTGGGGGTGGTTTCCCCATGCTGTTCTCATGATAGTGAGTGAGTTCTCATGAGATCTGATGGTTTCATAAGTGTTTGGTAGTTCCTTCTGTGTTCATTCCCCTTGCTTCCACCTTTGAAGATGGTGCCTTGCTTCCCCTTCACCTTCTGCCATAATCGTAAGTTTCCTGAGGCCTCCCCAGCCATGTTGTACTGTGAGTTGATAAACCTCTTTCCTTTATAAGTTACCCAGTTTCAGGTAGTTATTTATAGCCGTGTGAAAATGGACTAATACATAGGTACTGGGGAGAGAAAGCTAATTTGAGCCCTAGTGAAAAGTTGTATCAGAGAAAATTAATAAAATCATAGTGTATAGAGTCAGAGCTGAGACTCAGAATACCAGGGCTTTAGATTTTACTTGCTGTGTATTTTGAGCTATCATTTTTTGAACACTTACTATGGATCAGACACTATGCCAAATTTTTGCATGTATTGTCTCATTTAATCTGTACAATATTTCTGTTCCCTTCATTTATTCATTCAGCAAATATGCATTGAGCAGCTACTATGTGCCTGGCAACATTCTAGGCCTGGAGAATACAAAAATGTATATTATGGACAACATTCCACTTATCTGGATTTTATAACTTGGCAGCTGAGAAAGCTAAAAAGCAAAATAAATATGTAAAATAGTCAGCATGTTAGATGATTAGGTATAAGAGAAAACATATGGCAGAGAAGGAGGACAGGGTGGTTGGAAAGCCTCAGAGAGAAGGTGAACTTTGAGTAAAGACCTAGAGGAGGTAAAGGAATGGGCCGTCAGAGTATTTGAGGAAAGAGCACTACGGAGAAAGTTGAAAGTGCAAAGCTCTGGAGAACAGCAAGGAGGCCATCATATGGCTATAGTGGAAACAGTAGAAAGCACAGTTCAGGGAGGCAACATCATAAAGGCCTTGGATGCCACCGTAAAGAAGCTGGCTTTTACAGTGGGTGAGATGGGAAGATGTTGGAGGGTTTGAGCAGAAAGGAGACATGATCTGACTCACTCTGGCTAGTGACTTGACTATGGCAGGCTGTGCAGAGAGTCAGGAAATGAATGAAATTATCTGCATAAGAGATGATTGTGGCTTAGTCTGGGGTCCTAGCAGTGGATTGGTGAACAGAGGCTGGGTTTAGGGTATATTTTAAAGGTAGAATCAAAAGGATTTCCTGGCAGATTGGATATAGGGTATAAGACAAGGATGATAATAAGGCTGTAAGTCTAATCCATTGGAAGAATGGAGGTGCCAGTTAGCAAGATCAGTAATAGGATAGAGGAGCAGATTTAAGGGAAACGATTAGGAGCTCCATTCTAGATATATTCACTTTTAGATACTGGTGAGTTATCCAGGTGTAGACATGGAGTGGGGAATGTGCAAATACAAAGTTCAGGAACAGGTTCTCATTAGAAATATAAATTTTAGCATCCCCAACATATGGATAGTTCCTTGTCAATCTAGAGGTCCTGATTTACGTAAATAATTGTTGATGTACTTTTTGGCTGTTGGTAAATACACACAAGCACATATATACACACATAATCTTTTTATACTTCTAAGGGAAACTGAGGCAGAGAGTTCTCCCAAGTTGCCCTAAGGCATGTGTTTAGTACATGGGAGATCAAGAATGCAAGCAAAGATTAGCTTCTATGTCATCTCTCACCCTCTTGAATCTACCACTTTGCTTTCTTCTCTGCCAATCAAAGAGCTTGAAGCCATACATTAAGGAAGACAGTTTGCTTTCATGAGATCCTGAAAGTAGCAGTTTCCTTGTCAATCTAGCGCTCCTGATTTATATAACTAATTGTTGGTGTATTTTATTGGCTGCTGGTAAATATACACAAGCACATGTACACACACATTTACTGGATTTTCTAAATCCTGCTTTTTCTCTTACAGCTTAGGTGAATCTGTCCAGGGTATTGACATGGATAGTGTTTAAAGCCATGAGCCTGGCTCACCAAGGGAGATAAGGAAACTAAGATTTATAGCAGTTAAATACCTCATCCAAGATTATATCGTAAGTCAGTAATAGAGTAGGGTCTCAAATCCCGATCCATCTGACCACAAACCTGTGCTCTCCACCAGTATAGTATCCTGAGTATCCTGCCTTCTTTGAGGCTGATAGTGAATAAGTTTCCTGGATGTGACTGATTGGAGGGTGGGAGCTGATGACAGAAGAGAATGATCCACTGTAGTCTGGAGGAATCCAACATTGATAAGCCAAAAATATTTCTTCTTATTCTACAACTCTCTGGAGAGCATTAGCAATATGTCTTGCATTTTTAAAGTACTTATAGTAGATTGCATTAACCACTCTAACTCTTAACCCCTTCCTACATCCATATCCTTTACCATAGAACATTTCAGTTTCATTCACTGCAGGTTCCCCAGTGTGACTTATTTTGGCCAGTGGGATGCTAGCATGGCATGATGTGAGCAAAGGACTGAGAAGCTCTTGAGTGACTGAGTTTGCTCTCTTGTACTTTTCATTTATCAATGGACAAAGATGTCTGGGCTAGCCTACTGATTCCAGAAGGAGGATGAGCGACATGTGGACTAGAGCTGATTTGTCCTATTGAGCCCTACCTAGGTCAGTTGATCCCATTCTGACCATCAGACATGTGAATGAATCCAGCTGAGATCATGTGAGCTGCCTGCCAAATCCAGTCAGGCTCAGCCTGGATCAACCCAACCTATAGATCAGTGAATATAGGCTATTGTCTTAAGCTGCAGAGTTTTGAAGGTGGTTTGTTATGCAGCCATATTTTTTTCAGCAATAGTTAACTGACACAGCATGTTGCAAAGCACTTCCATGAACATTGCATCCTGTGAACCTCATAGTAGTTGTATGAGATAGAAGATTTTACTCTCTTTATACTTCTAAGGGAAACTGAGGCTCAGAGATTTCTTCTGAGTTGTCCTAAGGCATGTATTTAGTACATGACAGATCAAGAATGCAAGCAAAGATTAGCTTCTATGTCGTCTCTCACCCTCTTGAACCTACCACTTTGCTTTCTTCTCTGCCAATCAAAGAGCTTGAAGCCAGATACTTAGGAAGAGAGTTTGCTTTCATGAGATCCTGAAAGCAGCAGTTTCCTTGTCAGTCTAGAGCTCCTGATTTACATAACTAATTGTTGATGTATTTTTATTGGCTGTTAGTAAATACACACAAGCACATGTATACATACTCACTTGGTCTTCTAAATCCTGCTTTTCTCTTGCAGCTTGGGTGAATCTGTTCAGGGAAATGACAGGGTTTAGGAGGCATCTTGACTCTAACCTTAAGGAGGAACCACCCAATGCTTGAAAGTCTGTGATTGAAAACTTTCCCTCAGCTTCCCATAGCCTTTGTTTCTACCCATCCCACATACTTTGTATCAAAGACCAAAGACATTTCTGTTTCCCAAAGTAGCTCTCTTTAGAGCATGCTGAATTTCAAGAAGAAACTTATGTGAAAGGGGTGTGTCCACTTTATGATCAACTGCCTGTGAGAATTAAAGCCATCTTTGAATTTCCTGCCAAGAAAGAAGTGGCTAAATTGTTGCTTAGGGCAGCCTTTATTTTTATTTGTGTTCACAGGATGCTCCAAATCATAATACAATCCATCCATGACTTCAGACAGATGAAAACATTTCCTCTAAAAAAAGAGGCTAATGTTTTTAAAAGACAGTAAGAGAAGAATGTCAGCTCCCCATGGCTGCAGTAGAAAGTGCTGGATGAGAGGAGCATCTCCAGAGCATGGAAGACAAAGCAGCTTTATCCTCACCTTTTCCACCTCAATTTCCATTTTCCTCCAAGGCAAAACTCCCACTCCTGGCAGGTGAGCCTCCTCGCTGCACCTTCTCCATCACACCTGGTGTTGTCTTACTTTTGTGGTTTTGTTTATACCATTCTCCTGCCCCAGTGTCATTTCCCAGCCACCCCAATTAATGAGAACCTACCATGTGCCAGCTGCTGTTCTAGGTGCTATGCAAAAATAAAATAAAGGGACAAGAATCCCTCCTTGTATGCAGCTTGTGTTAACTGAAGAAAGAATGACTATAAACAAGTAACATATCTTTGGCATCAGCTGGTGTTAAAAGTTATAAAGATGACACAGAGGGGATATTAGAGAATCTTGGTTGGGGGAGGTAGATTTGCAATTTTAAATAGGGTGGTCAGAGCCTCACTGAGAAGATGCCATTTGAATAAGTATCCTGAGGGGGTGAGGGTGAGTGACGCAGATATCTGAGGGGACTCCAAGAGTGTGCCTGGTATGTTTGGAGGCTATTAAGAGGCAGAATAAGGTTGAAACAGAGTGGATAGGGGTTAGAGGGAAGTAGTAGTAGATCAGGTTAGAGAATTAATGGAGGGCCAGGTCATCTGAGCCTTGTAGAGTACTGTATGGAATGAAATGAGAAGCCAGAGGAGTGGCATGACTTAAGTTGTAATTGGACCATCCTAGCTATCGGGCAAGCTCAAAAGCTGAGAGACTAATTAAGAGACAATTACAATTATCCAGGTGGGAGATGATGGAGACTTGGACAAGAATGGTCATAATGGAGGTAAGGAGAAATAACAGATTCCATATATATTTTGAAGGTAGAGTCCATAGAATTTTGATGAAGTATGAAATAATAAAGAGTTAGGAATGACCCCAGGGTTTATAGACCCACAGTGTGACATCTGTCCACCCTTATGGATCAGCTTTGCCATCTCTTACTCTACAAAGACTTTCTTGAACCCTCCAGGAATCTCTCTGTCTCTCTTCTAGGCAAACATCATTTATGGGCCACTTAGCAAATACTGCCCTGAACCGAGTTTTCTTTTTTAATGCTTCTGTGTCTAGCCTTCCTAAGAAGTCTGAAAATGGGTAATGAGCCAAAACTGTGTCCAGTACTTTTCAGTATCTCCCAAAGTTCAAGAAACCGTGTGTAGCATAAAAGGAATATAACTTATATTCTAATTATTAGTTGTTATAGGATTGTGTGGGCTAGTATTATTACCCAGGAGGCTTGTCATTGTCATAGGGTTGGGAGTATGCACGTGTGAAGAATCCTGAATCTGGATACAAAGGTAGTGGACCTAGGGTCGTGCGAGTACGGCGGCCAGACTAGTCTCTCGGGTGAGAGTCACAGAAAGCCTGCTACTTCCTACCAGAATTCACTCTGGTGTGTTTGTACAGTGTTACATAGGGAATGTTCCAACAGTGGTAGATGAAGAGAAAAATATAAAAATAAAACAACAACAACAAAAAGGCCCCAAGCAAGGGCTACAGTGATTTTTAAGCTTCTATTAGTTTTAATGCTTTAAGGGTTGTTAAAAGGTTCTATTTACCTTAAAAAAGTCCCTGAAAACTTTGGGGACCAACCTTTTTTTAGTTTTGTTTTTGAGAAAGTTACTATTTATTATCCTGGAATCTTGTGTGCGTGTGTGTATGTGTGTGTGTGTGTGTGTGTGTCTACTTAGACTTCAAGACTGATGGGTCACTTTTGATCTACCACCAGGTCCAAATAGCCAGGTAAGGAGGCAGATGGACAAAGCTCTAGGAGGTGAGGGACATATGACTACTCAGTATTTGTTGATTAGTTGGTAAATGATCCTCAGGACTGGGGAGTCAGGTCCTAGTCTCAGAGTCAATGGATACTCTTACAAAAAGTGGAACCTCTTTATGGGCTATTCACCTTGTAGACCAGTATTTTTTCAAACTTTATTGAGATTTATTAATAGGTTATGAGATCAATTCAGTGGGTTGCAATCAGCATTAACAAATGGAATAAAATAGAATACAAAACATCAAAATGCCTTCATGAAGTAATCATGGTCCTATTTTGTGAAGCTTTTTGTTTTACTTTTTTGTATTTATGGTGTGTTTGTGTGTGTCCTAGATAACTATGGGAAATATATTTCAAAATATATAAAATATATTTCAGAAAAGAAAAACACTATTCAAGACAATTTGGAGGCAAATGTAAGATTTAATTTAGAGGGAGGCACTTCATTGCTGGAGCCTTTGTATCCCTAGTGTGCCAAACACACTGAGTCCTGAGGGTCCTAGGAGGTAGCCAGGCTCCATGGGCCATACTCACCCATGAATCTGTTAAAGGGAATGGCTGTTGTCTAACTTTCACTTTCAGAAAATACACACACATGTGCCAGCACATATACGCATCCTCATCTGGAACATATTTCCTTCCCCTCACCCCATTCCTCCTAGAGACATTCCTAAGCCCCAGTAGGTTTTCAGAACTTAGCGTTTGTCCAATAATAAAATTCAAGAAAAGGGAGCTGTCACTTTCTTGCCTGAAGCTGCCTATAAGCCTGCATTAAAAAGGTCTTCTTCTCCTTCCTCCCTACCATATACTACCGTGTGCTGGAGCTCTGCATGAGCCTTTATTAAGCATGCACTTTTAAGCAAGGAGCATTGACTTCCCCTTAATCGAGGCATAATAATTAGAGCATTAGCACATTAGGAGGGTGAGACAGCATGTTTAGCTTTTGTGATTAATTATCTGAGAATTGTAATAAGTTGTTAAGACATTAATTACCCTAGCATGTTTACTGCTGTAGGTTGCACAGGCAATGCTTTGCCATGTCAAGTTGTGGCATGTCTAAAGATGCAGCTGTGGTGGGAGGCATAGGTGGGTCGGGTGCCATAGGTGTTCCTGTGGAGCACCACAGCCCCATCCAAAAGAGCCTGAGTCAAGAGCTGCCCCTTTTCTTCCTGGTCATCTGTGGACTCAGGATGTAGAATAATTATTTTTTCTTTTATTGTAGATTAAATGAAATGAAGACACTGAGCTCTGCAAGTACACTGCTTTTTGAATCCCAGAGGTCAGTAAAAATGTAAAACTTGGCAGGTCTTGGGCAAATATAGGCTTTGGGATCTTCTGCGCAGGCTACCTGATATGGTTTGGATCTGTATCCCCACCAAAATCTCATGTTGAATTATAATTCCCAGTGTTAGATGTGGGGCCTGTAGGGAGGTTATTGAAGTATGGGGGTGGTTTCTCATGGTTTAACACCATCTGCCTTGCTGTTGTCATGGCAAGTGTGAGTTATCATGAGATCTGGTTGTTTAAAAGTATAGTACTTCTCCCTACCTCCTCCTGCTTTGGCCATGTAAGATGTGCTCGCCTCCCCTTCACTTTTGGCCTTGTTTGTAAATTTCCTGAGGCTTCCTCAGAAGCTGAGCAGACGCCAGCATCATGCTTCCTGTACAGCCTGTAGAACTGTGAGCCAATTAAACTTCTTTTCTTTGTAAATTGCCCAGTCTGAGATATTTGTTTAGCAGTACTAGAATGGACTAATACGCTACCCTACAAGGGTGAGTCTCTCTGTTGTGTGGGCAGCAGACCTGCATGAAGGAAGAGGAGACAACAGCTGGCAGAGCCTGGGTACATGAACTGGGTAGGAGCAAGGACAGAGGGCGAAGGCTCTGGACAGAAGCCTAAGGGAGTCGGCACTTCCACACTGTTTCCCATGTTGTGGGTTGTGGCCACCCATGATGAAAAGGCATAAAGTTAAACCATGTGTGCAGAAAATAATGGCAGCAAACAACTGACTATAATTTTAAAAGATAAATATAATTTAAAAGGATAAATAATAAAATCCAGAATAATGATGCTGTTGTTACTAATGGTAATTAAGTGAGAAAGCAGCTTAGGGAACCTCACTGAAGGGGTTATTTATTAATAATTGTTTTAGGCACTTTGTATAGACTTCCTTGGCAAGCAGTTACCTGTTCCTGCAGAGAGAGGAGGTCACTGTGAGAAGCCCAAGAAATGCATGGAATATGCATTTTGCCCTAAAGCTGAATAGTCATGTGTTAAAAAAAAAATTTGGCTTAAGCCAAATACTACCATTAGAGAATAAACTTCTGGGTTACAAGAATAAAAAACAGATTTTATTAAAAAAATTTCGTTATTCCAAAAATTTTATTCATAAAAATTTAGGAGTCAAATTTTTAAAAAGTTTGATGATATGGTGCAGAAGCAACAAACTCTCTACTCTGCTACCCACTGGCTAGGCTGTGAGATGATTGTGTTGTACAACTACCATCCTAAAGCCATGCTCATACTCTGCTGAGTTGGGTCGCAGAGTAGGAATCATGACCTAAAAGAAAGTAATTAAACACCAATACATTTCTTCAAGATTATTTTGTTTAATGTTATAAATGCTAAATTTTCAAAAAAATTAGCAAAGATTAGAAATATGATTTTATCCAGTCTCTATTACTCTGCTTGAATTGTTATTTACATTGTAATAAATATTTGTGGTTGCAAAAAGGATACAATGCCCTTCCTAAAGTTGTCTAGATAATACACTCCTATCAATTCCCCATTAATTTTCTTGTATTTTGCAATTTTAAAGTTCTAAATAATTGGTTTTGTTAATAAATTTAACAACTTTCACAATCACTATTAATTTGTGTAGCATTTTACTCTTGTAATAATAAATGTATATTTTAAATGTAACTGACATAATTGTAACACATAAAGCACATAGAATTTCACTCCAAGGTCCATATGGAATGCCTTTCTATATTTGAAGGTAAATAGTCAGATGTTAACAGTAAATTCAAAGGACATGGCTTGTTTATTTTGCTGACAGGGTTACCCTGACTAGAAAAGCTAGTGACCTAGATGATTGCACAATTACTGATCACACCCACATCCAGGGGTCCCAGAAATGATGTTTACATTGGCCTTCAGTTTCTTTTAGCCTTGCAGTGGCTACAGTTCAAACAGAATAGCAGATTTTAGCCAAGCACCAAGGTTGAAGGCTGACTGGTGCTTCCTAATCCCATTTATAAAAATTCACCACAGCTTCTGCATAGGGTAAGTTACCATCATTAAGAGTCAAGAGTTCGGGGCCGGTGTCCTCTGGGCGGGGTTGAGAAGGTATTGTTTAAATAAAGGGAACTCATATCCGAAACCACACAGAGAGTTAGATAGAACCTGGACCCAGCTTCTCACTCTGATCACCCTGACATATTGATAAAAGGAAAGCCTCTCCCCTCATCCTACTCTGGACTGATGAAGGGAGTAGAGGAAGGGGGTCTGTCAGCCTAACCTTGAGCTGGTGGAAGTCATGAGCCTTCAGAGCCCCAAGATAGCCTATAGCTGGAGACATGTGGAAGAGAGGCAGAGTCTTCTTTCCTTCCATTCCATACCTCCTCACTCCAGAAAGCTTCTTCCCTAGCTCCCTGAGAATGTTCAATTCCAAATATGGAGTGGTTCTTTCTGAGCCTGTTTACCTTGGGAGTTGTTAGGGTCTGCGTTGCCAGGCTGGCTCAAGGTGAGGTTTTCTAAACTGCAGAGCACCCTGCTGACCTCCAGGCAAAGACCGAATGGGCTTCAGATCCTCTGGAGCATACATTCCTTCTCAGCTCAGAGCTTTCCCCCTCACTTTCCTATTCTTTCTGGCTGCCTCATTCTGCTCAGAACATTAAATGTGGTAGAGTTTGGTTAAATCCCACTAGACCATCACTAGAGCTCGGAAGGTGGAAGTTGTTATTCAATACATTTCGAGGCTTCTACACATATTTGAGTATAGTAAACATTAAAAATTAATGCCTCTAATAATAAAACCCAGAATAATGATGCTGTTTTTACTAATTGTAATTTATTGCAAACTAGTGGCATGTTAAGTGCCCTGAAGAACATAAAGGTTAAAAGCAGCCTCTTTTGAATAGTTGAGTGGGATGAATAATTTCCCTCCTCCTGATATTACCTGCACATTGATGCTTATAGAGCTATCAGCAGGACCACCTTCTTACTGATTGTAGGCCAAGTCTGCCCCTTTGACAGTGGCGGAGGAAGAAGAGAGTCTTTGAACCATTTAAAGGCGATGATGATAATCATTCCCTTTTGTGATCTATGAGATTCTGATTCACATGGCTGGTATCAAATGGCGTTAGATACTATTAGTTATCTTTTCATGTATCCATCAGTCTCTCTACTGGCGTAATATGCCCCTTGAGATTTAAACCAGTTTATGTCTCCTAGTGACTTAATCTCCAGTGTCTTAATTTGCTTTATTGTAAGAGTTCTTAAAATGGAATGTGTGTGTGTGTGTGCGTGCGCCTGTTTTTTGGTCCCTATTAAACTGTGCATTCTTTGAGGTTCAAGTCAATGTCTTGTTTATCTTTATATCCACTTTTCTTAGCAGTGTCCTATCCTCCCTACCTACAAATATTACTTAATGGATTAAATATTAGGCTATGTTAACTTTTCTCATAGTTCTGATATCCTTACACATTAATTTGATGTGTGATTCTCCATTTAATCACTTATTCAATCATCCATTCATTTATGAAATATTGATTTCTTTCTTTATGTTAAACACTGTGCTCAATGCCAAGGATACAGGCAAATCAGACAAGTCTGTGACCTCTTCAAATTTATTTTCTAGTTAGATAGACAACAATCAAGTAGGCATATGAACAGGCAGGCTGACTTCAGACCACTGTTAAGTGTGGGTAAGTAAATTAGGATTAAAGGGTGAGTTAGGGGAAGAAGACCACTTCAAGGAGAATACTAAGAGAAAATCTCTGATAGGGAGATGGCCTGGGCATGCCCTGTAGATGTTCTTGGAGGATGCTAGGAGGAGGCCGAAATCATTTAGCCTGCTAAATTTGCTCTAATTTATTTATTCATTCATTTCCTAATTCATTTGCCATTTGTTGAGCTCATGAGTGTGGGGCTCTGAATCTGGATCCAAGGATCCGGAGGTGAATATGACATAATACTTGCCTTTGAGGAATGCACAATCTGGTGATGGCGAGTGATACGAAGACATATACAGTAGATTCAATTGAGCACCAGAGTGAAGGGAGCAGGATTATGACTCACTTTATATTTGTTCAGCTCCTGGCCCAGGGCCCTCAGTGACCATTTGTGGAACCACATTGAATGGAATGGGTGGACTAGAAGCTGCAGATAAGAAAGAGGATGCAGATTGAGAGGTAGAGGGGTAGAAGTCACTGCAAACTTGGGCAGCTTAATGCTTTAAATAGGGCTCCAGTCAGGAGCTGTATGGCAGTCTTGTTCTTTGTTTGAATTTACTCCCTGCAAATTTAATTGCTGAAGTCCTTCAGAAAGCAGCAGGGAAGTACTACTTTCCCAGAAGACATTCTGATTTAGTGAGGTTTGTGGTACCACATATTTCTCAGAGGAGAAATGAGATTTTACATCTTTCATATTTCTCACAGAGCAAATTAGAGTGCTTAAGTCATATACATACATTATATGTGTGCGTATACATATGTGTCTATGTGTGTATATGTATGTATATGCATGTATATATGTATATATATGTGTATGTGTATATATATGAATACACGTATTTGGTTGTTTGATTGATTTGAGGTCTAGAACCAACAAAGGAAATAGATTTTGGGTTTCTAAAAGGGTCTATTCTTTGTCTCCTAAAAGAAGGTGTGCCACAAGAATGTCAAAAGACAGTTTAAAAGGAGAAATGCAGGGTTATGTGTTCCTCCTGGTTATTGCATATAAATCGTTTCCTTGCTTGAAAGATCATGTTCCGTGGGGACCAGCAAGTAACTGGCTCAATATTGTTGGTCCCTGTGCCATAGAGTGAATTGAGTTCTCCCCCTAGTAGTGGGGTGATTGTGTCTGGAATACCAAGCACAGGAGGTGGGCATTAATTAGGGCTTACCGCCTATAATCGGAGCTGCCTTTATTTCTCCTTCCATTCTCCAAGCTTGAGACTGTCAGAAGGCTCGTTTTCACTGAAGCGTCATAATTAATGCTGAATCTAATGTGAAAGGCAGATGAGGTTGAAGCCCAAAATAACTCAGAGCTACCCAAGGGTGTATGTGTGCAGAGCTGTGGGGAGCAGGAGTGGGGAAAGAAGAGGCTGGCATTTAAGTTGACCTCCAAATGTTTTCCTTTTGGAGAGGGAGTTTGGGGATCAACACTGCTGTCGCCCCTTCAGGTTCCTGGAATGAGTACTCTAAAATACTGAAATATGCAGAGTGACTGGTATTTCAGAATCCTGGGCCCTGGAAGCCACGGGAACCATACATGACAAGTCTCAGAAGCTCTGCTTTCATTTTTTCTTGTATGTAAGGGCAGATTTCCTCCCTCATGAAGCTGACATCTTTTTTGGTTGGAAGCACAGAGACCAGGGAGGGCTGGTAAATGTAATAATGTCTGCAAAGCCGTCGGAGTGCCTTGGAAGAAAATTCAAGGTATTTCTCTTATTACAGCTGGTCTTCCAATTCCCCTGAACTCTGAGAATCCATTTAAGTGATTACTTCATGAGGAGGCTAACAGAAAAGCAAGACTAATATATTTCTTCACTTGGCAGCTCCCACACAGCAAAGGACCCTAGGTGCACTTGCAATCACTATCATATTCTCACTCTTTCCCCCTCGGTTCTGCTTAGAACATAATGAACTAAATACCTGCGATTTATCTCTTAGGAAGACCGAATTTTGTAAACCTTCCTGCAGGTGGCTTGCAGCACCCCTTGTACATATGCATAAATGTTTACTTTATGGTGTGACGTTGGAGAACTGTGAGAAAGGTAAGATAGGGGGAGTATGTTTGCCATATCCTGACCCCAGGCTCCCACTTAAGAGAGAGGGACCATAGGAAAAGAGAAAACTGGAACTGTCGAATGGTCTGTGTTCTCTAAGTCAGACTTCCTTGAGGATGCTTATTTGGAGTATTAAGACATGAAATCTTTGGCTTAATTTCCATCCTGAGCCATTTATTGAGAGGGGATCCCTAAATGTATGCAATTTTTCTCTTCCCATCAAAGATAAGTGTCACGTAATGCTAGAATGTAAAAAGAAAAAAGATAATGATTGCTAACTTGCTTGGAGGATGATGGACATGTTGGGGATATTGTCTTATTAAATTTGTTCCTACAGGGTGCTCCCTTGACTTGGGAACCTTAAACCATGCAGCCTCCTCTGGTGAAGATGGGAAATGGCACCCAGCGTATTCACAGCTGACTGCAGATTCACAAATGCTGGAAGCACCCACATGCAGAAAACAGCTGCTTTGTTTCTGTAGACTGTTTTCATGCCCTAGTGGGTTTTCTTTTTTCTGGATCCTCTTTCATTTGAGCAGTAACCTATTGTGTCATTAAGTTGCTTCAGCATAGATTTCTCTGGATATTTTGGATTTTTATTCTGATGCTTGACCATGTTGGCAATCAAGTGCTATTAAAATGGCCCTGAATTATTATAGAGCCATTGTTTTCCAGTTTTCACACTCCCATTGAAATTTAGTAATTTACCTGGCTGAAATACTTGAAAGTGCAAGTAGCATCAGCCAAAGCCAGTCAACGTAAACATGTTAGAGGTGCTTGAGGGAGAGTCACTGGGTAGCTGTGAACATGAGTGTGGGCACCTTTGGGGCTCAGGGGCTATATGCAGCCAGGGTTGGTTGAAGAATGGTGCTTAGCTGATACACACTGGCTAGTGTGGATCCACTGAACCTGTTCTGATGGGTGTGGACCTGATGTGGTTTCATTGCTTGAGTAGCACGTCTGCATGCACCTGGTATTTTGTTTTTGGTGGTGGCAGCAAGATGTTTTTAGGGAAAGATGGTATTACTCTCCATATACCATATACTGAATCCTAAAAGATTGGAGATAAGGTACCATATCTCTGTACTTTCTTCATAATAAATCTTTAGTGAGACATACTCTTTACTATTTTTTTTGCCAGATTTTCTAAAACGTTGAAAGTGGAGAAACATGAGAAAATGGACTGCTTTCAGGAAACCTCAAGTTTTATATATAGAGAACAGGACTGACCTGTGGGAAGAGATTAACACATAGGGCTGTAAACAGGCCAGTTGTGAAGGACTTTGAACACCATGTCGAAGTTGTATGGGAAAGAACACCAAGGTCTTAGGTTAAAGTCTCAGCTCCATTGTTTAACCACCTATGAGGCTCTGGAAAAGAACATCAGCTCTCTATTTTCAGTTTGTTAATCTGTCAGATGGGGAAAAATATCACTAAAAAGACATAGATACTTTCCATATTTTTGCTTTGTTAGCCTCAGACTGTTAGGTTAGATCCTTTCATGGTTGCAGGAAGGCTGTTGCAGCCCCTTGCATTGCATAATTACACGTTATGAAGGGCTGTGTCGGTCTGAAGGCCACCACAGGAGTACTGTATTTCACAGAGTCTAAGATGTCATTGACTATAAAATGCACCATTGTTTTGTATACCACTGTGAAAGAAATAGCACAACCAATTAGATTAAGACACACTATTGGTTGTAAAATGTATTCTTAGTTACCTGATTAGTGAAATACAATATGCAATATATTTCACTAGTGTTTTTAAGAATGTCTCTGTATCCTTGTTAACTTTCTGTCTCGTTGATCTGTCTAATGTTGACAGTGGGGTGTTAAAGTCTCCCATTATTATTGTGCGGGAGTCTAAGTCTCTTTGTAGGTCACTCAGGACTTGCTTTATGAATCTGGGTGCTCCTGTATTGGGTGCATATATATTTAGGATAGTTAGCTCTTCTTGTTGAAATGATCCCTTTAGCATTATGTAATGGCCTCCTTTGTCTCTTTTGATCTTTGTTGGTTTAAAGTCTGTTTTATCAGAGACTAGGATTGCAACCCCTGCCTTTTTTTTGTTTTCCATTTGCTGGGTAGATCTTCCTCCATCCTTTTATTTTGAGCCTATGTGTGTCTCTGCACGTGAGATGGGTTTCCTGAATACAGCACACTGATGGGTCTTGACTCTTTATCCAATTTGCCAGTCTGTGTCTTTTAATTGGATCATTTAGTCCATTTACATTTAAAGTTAATATTGTTATGTGTGAATTTGATCCTGTCATTATGATGTTAGCTGGTTATTTTGCTCGTTAGTTGATGCAGTTTCTTCCTAGCCTCGACGGTCTTTACAATTTGGCATGTTTTTGCAGTGGCTGGTACCGGTTGTTCCTTTCAATGTTTAGTGCTTCCTTCAGGAGCTCTTTTAGGGCAGGCCTGGTGGTGACAAAATCTCTCAGCATTTGCTTGTCTGTAAAGTATTTTATTTGTCCTTCACTTATGGAGCTTAGTTTGGCTGGATATGAAATTCTGGGTTGAAAATTCTTTTCTTTAAGAATGTTGAATATTGGCCCCCCTCTCTTCTGGCTTGTAGAGTTTCTGCCGAGAGATCCGCCATTAGTCTGATGGGCTTCCCTTTGTGGGTAACCCGACCTTTCTCTCTGGCTGCCCTTAACATTTTTTCCTTCATTTCAACTTTGGTGAATCTGACAATTATGTGTCTTGGAGTTGGTCTTCTCAAGGAGTATCTTTGTGGCGTTCTCTGTATTTCCTGAATCTGAATGTTGACCTGCCTTGCTAGATTGGGGAAGTTCTCTTGGATAATATCCTGCAGAGTGTTTTCCAACTTGGTTCCATTCTCCCCGTCACTTTCAGGTACATGAATCAGATGTAGATTTGGTCTTTTCACATAGTCCCATATTTCTTGGAGGCTTTGTTCGTTTCTTTTTAGTCTTTTTTCTCTAAACTTCCCTTCTTGCTTCATTCCATTCATTTCATCTTCCATCACTGATACCCTTTCTTCCAGTTGATCGCATCGGCTCCTGAGGCTTCGGCATTCTTCACGTAGTTCTCGAGCCTTGGCTTTCAGCTCCATCAGCTCCTTTAAGCACTTCTCTGTATTGGTTATTCTAGTTATACATTCGTCTAAATTTTTTTCAAAGTTTTCAACTTCTTTGCCTTTGGTTTGAATTTCCTCCTGTAGCTCAGAGTAGTTTGATCGTCTGAAGCCTTCTTCTCTCAACTCGTCAAAGTCATTCTCCGTCCAGCTTTGTTCCGTTGCCGGTGAGGAGCTGCGCTCCTTTGGAGGAGGAGAGGTGCTCTGCTTTTTAGAGTTTCCAGTTTTTCTGCTCTGTTTTTTCCCCATCTTTGTGGTTTTATCTACTTTTGGTCTTTGATGATGGTGATGTACAGATGGGTTTTTGGTGTGGATGTCCTTTCTGTTTGTTAGTTTTCCTTCTAACAGACAGGACCCTCAGCTGCAGGTCTGTTGGAGTTTGCTAGAGGTCCACTCCAGACCCTGTTTGCCTGGGTACCAGCAGCAGTGGCTGCAGAACCGCAGATTTTCATGAACTGCGAATGCTGCTGTCTGCTCGTTCCTCTGGAAGTTTTGTCTCAGAGGAGTACCCGGCCGTGTGAGGTGTCAGTCTGCCCCTACTGGGGGTGCCTCCGAGTTAGGCTGCTCAGGGGTCAGGGGTCAGGGACCCACTTGAGGAGGCAGTCTGCCCTTTCTCAGATCTCCAGCTGCGTGCTGGGAGAACCACTGCTCTCTTCAAAGCTGTCAGACAGGGACATTTAAGTTTGCAGAGGTTACTGCTGTCTTTTTGTTTGTCTGTGCCCTGCTCCAAAGGTGGGCGAAGGACGTGAACAGACACTTCTTAAAAGAAGACATTTATGTAGCCAAAAAAGACATGAAAAAATGCTCACCATCACTGGCCATCAGAGAAATGCAAATCAAAACCACAATGAAATACCATCTCACACCTGTTAGAATGGCAATCATTAAAAAGTCAGGAAACAACAGGTGCTGGAGAGGATGTGGAGAAATAGCAACACTTTTACACTGTTGGTGGGACTGTAAACTAGTTCAACCCTTGTGGAAGTCAGTGTGGCAATTCCTCAGGGATCTAGAACTAGAAATACCATTTGACCCAGCCATCCATTACTGGGTATATACCCAAAGGACTATAAATCATGCTGCTATAAAGACACATGCACATGTATGTTTATTGGGGCACTATTCACAATAGCAAAGACTTGGAACCAACCCAGATGTCCAACAATGATAGACTGGATTAAGAAAATGTGGCACATATACACCATGGAATACTATGCATCCATAAGTAATGATGAGTTCATGTCCTTTGTAGGGACATGGATGAAACTGGAAATCATCATTCTCAGTAAACTATCGCAGGAACAAAAAACCAAACACCACATATTCTCACTCATAGGTGGGAATTGAACAATGAGAACACATGGACACAGGAAGGGGAACATCACACTCTGGGGACTGTTGTGGGTTGCGGGGAGTGGGGAGGGATAGCTTTAGGAGATATACCTAATGCTAAATGATGAGTTAATGGGTGCAGCACACCAGCATGGCACATGTATACATATGTAACTAACCTGCACATTGTGCACATGTACCCTAAAACTTAAAGTATAATAATAAAAAAAAAAGAATGTCTCTGTAACCTTTTACCATACCATTCCCCCTCGGCCAGCAGACTTCCCACATCCCAGCACTTAAGCTACTCTCTGGAATTACCACTGTATCTGCCCTATCTCATGAATGTCCTCCTATTCTCTTGTCTCCTGGGCCGTTGGATGTTTGCACCATTGCAGCTGCTGCTGGAGCTACAGCACCCTGGGCCAGTTCTGTGCAAGCGAACACCACTTTGCTAAGTCTTTGGCTATTCCCATCACTTCTGCACTTAGAAGACGCACCATATTAGCAGTTACTTTTTTAATGGGGCAAACATTTACTAGTGGGAGACAGAGAGTGGGAAGAGGCTTGTGGAAAAATTCCTTTTCTCTTTCCCCTGTGATAGGCTGTTCTGAAGCATGGATTTTTGATGTAGCTTGTCTAGAGACATCTCAAGTAGCTGAGTGAATTTGTTTCACTTTGCGAAATGGTGGCAACCTGGAAAAGCATCAATTTTTGTTTACTTCTCATTATTACCTGTCTCCTTCCTTCACTCCCTAGGCCTTGCAATGCACCTCCCCAAAATAGCACTTAACCCTTGCCTCAGACTCTCTTCTATGGAAACAGGCTGCCACAGCCACCACATTACTTCAAGCCAATCAGTATTGATTCTGGTTACTTGGAGGAAAATGAGCTCTAGAAGAAAACCAGGGCTCCTGCCAATATGAAAGAGAAATGATGTGGCTATTGAGTGGACAATCGACAGTGTTTGATTAGTACCTGTCCTGCTACACTGGGTTGTTTTAAGAGTTAAATGAGATAATGAGATGTGAATGTGCTCATTTGAATATTAAATAACATAAACATGTAGAGTTGTCATTAGACTTAGATCTATTTACAAGTTCTAGAACCTTATCAGTTCACTCATTTAGCAAAAATTATTTAATGAGCACCTACTATATGCCAGTCGTGGTGCATACATGACTACATGAATACAATAGTTCTCCCCATATAGTAGCTTCTTGTCTGTAGGGCATATGAACAAGTAAATTACATGTACTACAATTTTTTAAAGGGAAATAGAGAGTGTGTTATAAGAATGAGGGAGGCAAATCTAACCCATATTTGGGAAGTCAGACAAAACTTCCTAGATAAAGTGATATATATGCTAAAACCTGGAGGATGACTAGGCATAGGTGATGGGTGGAGAGGTGTGCTAGGTAGAAAGAAAAGCATGTACAGAGGTGAAGGGGTGAGTGAAGGCATGGCATTATTTATCATGGCTGGGATGGTAGAGGCCAATTTATAAAGTGTGAGTTGTAGGAAACTTGGATTTAATCATGAGGATGATGAAGAGCCATTGAAATGTTTAAGAAGGCTTGTTTCAATAATGATAGAATGAATGGACTATTTTGGGCAGGGAAGACAGAATGGGAAGCAAATAAGGAAATTGAGATACCACTATGTAATGTAGCATTTCTTTTTGTTTCATTTAATTTTGAATTTTTATTAGTATGAATTTTCTTCATAACTTAGGGTTTTATGAATATTACAGACCCTACATTTCCCAAATGGTAGAACGTGAAAGTCGAGGTTGACACTTTCAGGTAAATGATGGAAGGAATCTTTGTGGTCTTTACCCCACACAATCACCTGCTTAATGGTTCTCATTTCCCTTTTTATCTGTGCTGTTAGTTTTGATTAGATCAAGGGATACCAATAAATGCAAGGTCAATAATGTGACTCCCCAGGGGAGCTAATTACTCCTGCAGAGAAAACCACAGGCTTAATCTCAATACATGGCTGATCATCTGCAGCCATGAGCCATTGGACATGGGCATATCCACTGGTTCCTTCCTTCCTTCCTTCTTTCCTTCCTTCCTTCCTCCCTTCCTTCTTTCCTTCTTTCCTTCCTTCCTTCCTTCTTGTCTTAGCAAAGGCTGACAAAATAAAGTACCACAAGCTTTCTTCAAGGATGGCCCCCACCTCTGAAACACTGGGCAGGATCATCCTGGCCTGGGAAAACCAAAGAGGTGGCCCCACCCTTTGAAACCAAGGAGGAAACAGTCTTGCTTCTGGGCCTGTGGTGAGAGTGGCATCCCTTATGATCTCTGAATCTTTGGGATCAATTTTTCCTTTTCCTTGAAGAATAGTGTGTGCTCACAGACAAATAGCTCTGTGGTCTGGTCTTGTAGAATCTAGGAAATCTGACAGAATTCCTTCATTACATTCTGCTTTCTCTATTTCCTTTGGATTAAACTAGCCATGTCTTTGCTGGTATAATCCCATCTCTATTCCTGGCTTCGTTAAAATGGCCAGTTAAGTACATGAGTTACACTCATGATCTCTTTATCAAATGGTTGTTCATCTATAACCTTAGTGTCCTCTTCAGAGCAAGATTTCTCATTTTTTTGCAATATGGATAGGCATATTGCAAAATACATAGGGGTAGAATTTTTTAAATCTTCAAGCTCTGGTTCATTTTCCATAACAATTATTTTTTCCAATTAATCTCTCTCTTATCACATTTTACTATTAGTAGTCAGAAGGAACCAAGCTACTCTTTCAACACTTTGCTTAGAAATCTCCTCAGCTTAATATCCAATTTTATCACTCATGAGTTCTACTTTCCACAAAACACTAAAACACAGTTCAGCCTAGTTCTTTGCCACCTCATAACAAGGATCACCTTTCCTCCATTTTCCAATAAAATATTCTTAATTTTTTCTCTGAGACTACACCAGAATAGACTTCAATGCCTATATTTCTGGCATACTCCTAAAAATTCTTCCAATCTCTATCCATTACCCAGTTTCAAAGCTACCTTCACATTTTTACGTATTTATTACAGTAGTACCCTACTTCTTGGTACCCAAATCTGTCTTAGTCAGCTCGGGCTGCTGTAACAAAATACCATAGAGTGGGAGGTTAAATTACAGACGTTTATTTTCTCACACTGTTCAGAAAGCTTGACTAATAATGTCAAGGTGCCAGCTGACTTGGTTCCTGGTGAGGGCTCTCTTCCTGGTTTGCAGAGAATTGCCTTCTTGCTGTGAAGAAAGGCTCACATGGCCTTTCTTGAATGTGTGAGGAGAAAGGATGTGAGCAATTTCTCTGGTGGCTCTTCTTATAAGAATACTAATTCCATCGTGAAGGCCTCAACCTAATGACCTTATCTAACCCTAACTACCTTCCGAAGCTTCTATCTCCAAATACCATCATATTGTGGGTTAGGGTTTCAGCATTCATATTTTGGGAGGCAGACAAGCATTCAATTTATAACCCACCCTTTCTCCCTTTTTCTTTCTTTCCTTCCTTCCTTCCATCCATCCATCCATCTTTTTTTTTTTTAAAATTTAACCTGCATTGATTGAACATCTGTGGATGAGCTAAACTGTTAGGTGCCATTGGCATGAAGATCAACTAATATAGGCCTTGCTTCAAGGAGGTCTAGTAAGGAAAGAGAGATTAAAAAAATAAAAAATGCCAGCCTAGTATGAGCGCTGTAAGAGAGTTATGTATGAAGTGCTATGAAAGTACAGAGAAGAAATATATAGCTTCATAAATATAAACTCTTGACTCAGGTGTTGAAGGTAAGATTAGGCTTGGTACTACAGGTAGAGGGAATCACACAAGAATACTAAAAGGGTGTGTGGCATCATGGTATGTGCAGCAGACAGAAAGCTTTCAATAAATGAAAAGACATGAATGACTTTGGGGAGAGTCAACAAATTGAGGCTGGAAAGATGTGGATCATGAATGCTCTTCTGTGCCATGGTACAAAATTTGAATTTATCTTGAAAGTATTATGAGGCTCTGAAGGTTTTAAACAGAGGAGTGACATAAAGAGATTTGCATTTTTGGAATGTGGATGCATTTAGGAGTATGTGTGTTGGGTACACAGGCAAGGTTGAAAGCAAGAGACAATTATGATGGAATTTATTTCAAATCTGCTCTCAGTGTTGTTTGTCTCAATGATGAGGAATCAGTAGAAGCACTTATTTTTGCCTATACAGGATGTTACATACATATGGAGAAGGAAAGCTAAACTACTGAGGTTTGGATAAGGGCATAAATATAGACAATATTCAAGAGAAGATCCTCACCATATGTGAGAGATAGGTTCTAGAAGACTTGGTTTCTTGGTGACTAAGAAAATTTATAAATTCAATGATGATAATAAAACTTGCACTTCTTTTAACCACTTATTTATAAAGTACATAGTTTTCCCCCTTTAATTGCCAAGATCAAGAATATCAACTATTCTAAAATGTTGCATATTGATTTTGTGAAAGGGCCTTATTTCCCTATAACAGAGAGAACATGGCTTGTCACAGTTGATGGTGACAAATATTAAAGGTCATGAACTATGAGCATTTGTGATGGCGTATCTTGGCATATTTTTAAAAGTTTTCCTTTGACCTTGAGTTAAAACCAAGGAGTGAATGGAAATGTCATTACACTTTCTAAACTTTCCTGAAGACTTTCCACTTCGGATTCATAAGATTAACCTTGATGTAACTCAAACATTCCTTTTTTCTTTGAATAAACATTTATTCATTTACTATCATATAGATAGGTAAAATTGTAATGGATGATTTTCCTCTCATCTTGTTCAGAAAAAAAAAAAAACATACTGTTCATTCATTGTCCCTCCCTGAATGGAGGAAGGACATTTAATTTGCATGCCACTTTCATTTGCCAGAAGTCAGTAACCTGCAGTATTTTTAGCTCCTTTTGAAAGTCCATTAGTAATGTTGCTTTTTCTTGAGACCTTTCCTGCTTTATGTACTGACATCAGCATTTTTTCTGGTTTCTGCTAAGACCTATGAGAGAGTTGCTGGGGCGGCTCCTTTTTCGTTTATGTTCCTATTCATAAACTCTTCCTAGATTTTCTTAAGCCTCTTCCTATCTTTGACTTTTTATTTATTAACTCTTGTTCTCATTTTATTCTTTCTTAATATCAGAGTTGCTTCTAGGATATGTGTGTTTCCAAATAGCCACTTATATGCTTCACAAGTTCAAGATCTCACACCTGTATTCTCTTCAGTGATTGTGTGACTACCTCCTAGATGTAGAACATGAGAGCTGTGTGGGATTAATGCTGTACTGTGACATACAGAATTTGTAGGCACACAGTGATGAATGCTATATTCAAAAGAGCTATAATTCTATTTGACAGAGTATGATTGCCTGATTTAAACCCAGGCAAATTATAGGGTAAAAACAACTTGTGGTGGAAATGTCTTAATAGTTTATTTATTAAACACTTAAGGGGAATTTAAAAACTTACTGAATAAAAGAATGGGTGGTGTCAATTCTATTTGCTTCATCAATTGAAGCTTGAGGCTCACTGTGGTGGGGGTCAGAGAAAAGAAAATCTATGAAATAATTTTCATCCATCTAGTTGCTACACTTTCTCTTTTCTGCCAAGAGAGCTGACAACTATTAGACTCAAGTATGACACATGATGCATCAAAGAGTTAAAGAGAAAAGCACTGGTTACATATTGACAAATTGAAATAAGACAAAATTTTGTCCCACATAACAGATTCTTAACTTCAATTTTTAGCTGAGGACATTTACTATGGGGGGCAAGAATAGTCACAGATGATTAAGCACTCAAGTAATGACAGAAGGTCTTCCAGGAAGTCCAGACAACATTTATTTCTCATCTATAATCAGGAAAGACTTAAAGTGAAAGAACACTAAATAAAGTGACTATCTTGCGGAGCAACAGTAGACATTAGATGAATTATACAGGCAAAGCCACATGACCTGCTAGTTTATTTTGTAAATATTTGTGCAGTAGCAATTAAGAGGTAGAAGTAGAAATGGAAAAGTTATGGAAATAGAAAGACAGTGAACTTCTGCATATCCTGATGGTGTAGCTGCCTTGGCTATCGTGAATAGTGCTGCAATGAACATGGGATTGCAAACATTTCTTCAACAAAATGATTTCAAATCTTTTAATATTCAGAAGTGGGATTGCCGGGTTATATGGTAATTCTATTTTAAGTTTCTTGAGGGAGTTCTGTAATGTTTTTTGTAATATCTGTACCAATTTACATTCCCACCAATAGTGTACAAGGATTCTGTCTTAGTCTGTTTTCTGTTGCTATAACTTAATATCTGAGACTAGGTAATTTATTTTAAAAAGAGGTTTGTTTTGGCTCACAGTTCTGGAGGCTGGGAAGTTCAAAATTGGGCAGCAGCATCAGGTAAGCTGCTAGTGAGGGCTTCATACTGCATAATAACATGGCAGAAGGCATCACAGGGTGAGGGGGCAAGAATGTGACAGCTCAAGTCTGTCTTCTTCCTAAAAAGCCACCAGTCTCATTCCCATGATAACCTATTAATCCATTAACTCATTAACCCATGAATGAATTAATTCATTCATGACGCCTTTGCCCACATCATTTGTTAAAGACTTTCTGTCAATATTGCCACACTGAGAGTTAAGGTTCAACATGAGTTTTGGAAAGAAAAAATATTCAAACCATAACAGGTAAACTTTTATCCACATCCTTGCCCCAACACTTATATCTTGTCTTTTTTATAATAGCTGCTATGGTTTGAATGTACCCCCAACAAAGCACGTATTGAAAACTTAATCCCCAATGCAACAGTGTTGAGAGGTAGCTACTAATGGGAGGTGTTTATGTCATCAAAGCTCTACTCTCATGAATGGAATGAAGCCAATTATAAAAGGTTTTGAGGCTGTGAGTTTGACCCTTTGCTGCCCTGCTCTTTACCTCTCTTGCCTTGCCAGGGGATGATGTAGCAAGAAGGCCCTCACCAGATGCTGGCTCCTTGATGTTAGACTTCCCAGTCTCCACAATGGTGAGAAATAAATTTCTATTGTTCATAAATTACTCAGTTTTTGGTATTCTGTTATAGCAACACAAAACAAATGAAGACAGAAACAGGTACCAGAAGTGGGGTGTTCTGTAACAAATTTCTAAAAATGTGAAACAGCTTTGGAATGGAGTAATGGGTAGAGGCTGGAAGAATTTGGAGGAGCATGCTAGAAAAAGCCTAGATTGCCATGAATGGTGTATTATGGCAATTCTGGTAAGATCTCAGAAGAAAAAAGCTGTAGAAAGAGCCTACGTCTTCTGAGGCATTATTTAAATGACTGTGATCAGAATGTTGGTAAAAATATGAGCAGTAAAGGCTTTTCTGATGTCTCAGATGGAAATGAGGAATAAGGTATTCAAAACTTAAATAAAGGATACTCTTGTTATGCAGCTGTCAATAACTTGGTGGAATTATGTTCATGCCTTAGAAATTTTATGGAAGGCAGAACTAGGACCTTGAGGGCAAAGTTTCCAGAGGGGCACCTCAAGGACCTCAGTATTTGCTGCCCAGAGCTACCTTGGAACTCTTCTCTTTGCATTCCAGTGCAGGACTCCTTGGTTACCCCAGCTGTGGCAAAAGTAGGCTCAGATGCAGCTTGTGCTACCACTCTGGAGAGGGCAAGTGATCATTCTTGGTGGGGTCCACATGGTGCTGACTCTGTGGTGCAGAGTATGTGCCCTGTGGGGCCATTGTAGCCTCCACCCATTTCAAAGAACGTTGCAGACAGGCTGGGAGCCAGTCAGAAACTAGCTGTAGGGTCAGAGGACTTTTGAGAACCCACACCAAGGCAATGCTTAGTAAAACTGTGAGAGTGGGGCCACCATCAAGATCCCAGAATTATACAGTTACCAGAATGGTATACTAACCTGGTAGAGCTGCAGGTATGAAACTCCAGCCCGTGAGCTGTTGTGTGGGCAGAGTCTAGCAAAACCATAGAGGCAGAGCTGCCTAAGACTTTGGGGGTCCAAATTCTCCCCTCCCCATTGCACCTTTGAATGCAGTGTCCTTCCTGCCCCATGTGGTACATTTGGTACCCAGGAAGTGTACTGGGCAGATTTGGCATCCATCACACTGAAGTTTGAATCCAGGCATTGTCCCCACCTCAAGAAGGTGGCACAGGAAGTGAAAGGTTATTTTGGATATTTGATGTATAATGTTGTTTTTCTTGGTGAGTTTTGGTCTTACTTGGGACCAGTTACCCATTTTTTTCCTGCCTCTTTTCCCCTTTTGGGTTAGAAATATATATCCTATGCCTGTCCCACCACTGTATTGTGGACGTAAATAATTATTTTTATTTCACAGGCCCACTTTCTTTCTTACTGAAAGTCTATCACTAACCTCTCCGGTAGTGCAAGTCTGCTTGTGATAAATTATTTCAGCTTATTTGTGTCTGAAAAAAATCTTTGTTTTGCCTTCAGTTTGACAGATACTTTCACTGGGTATAGAATTCTGTCTTGACAGATTTTTCTTTCAGCTTTTAAAATATATTCTGCTACTATTCTTTCTCATATTGTTTCTAACAAGACATCTGTTGTCAGTCTTTTTTTTTCAGTATTATGTGCCTTGGTGTGGGTTTTTGTTTATTTTTCATGCCTGGGATTTATTGAGCTTCTTGGATCTGTGGATAGTTTTTATCACATATGGAAAAAACCTGCCCTTATTTCTTCAAATATTTTTTATGTAACCCTATTTTACCTTTTTTTCCAAGGGCTTGAATTACATGAAAATCAGATGGCTGAGGGTGCTTGATGCTCTTTATTTTTATTGTTTTCTTTCTCAGTGTTACCTTTAGTTAGTTTATATTGCTATGTTTTCAATTTGTTTTTCCTTTGGAATCTAATCTGCTTTTAATCCCATCCAGTGCACTTTTCATCCCACATACTGTAGATTTATCTGTAGAAGTTCAATCTAGATTTTTAAAATGTCCTCCTTGTTTCTACTTGTCATTTGCAATCTTTCCTCTATGTATTTGAACAAATGGAACATAGTTATAACAATTATTTTAATGTCATTGTCTACTAATTGTATCATTCATGTTATTTATGTATCTGTTTCCATTGATTCTTTTTTTCTTTTCCTTATTAGAGGCTTTATTTTTCAGCTTCTTTGCATATTGTCTAATTTTTGATTGGATGACAGCCATTTTGCATTTTACTTTGATAAAATGCTGGATTATAAAATACCTAGCATTTATATTTGTAAATATAATTGTATATTTGTATTAATAAATATATTTCTCAACTTTATTCAGTTATTTGAAAATCATATAATCTTTCTGAGGCATGATTTTAAGCTTTTTTAGGTGGCATTAGAGAAGATTTAACCCAGGGATGGCTTTCCCCCACTCCTATGGCAATGTCCACATGAATTGTAACATTTCCTACTCTGGATGATGGGAACATAAACCACATCTGGCTATATGTAAATTCTGAAAATTTTCCCTCTGTTGCTTTTGGGTGCTTCTTTCCCTAGACTTGGGTATTTTCTTTACTGATCCTCTGATCAGTACTCAGCTGAGGACTTGAGATGGAGTCTCTGCAGTTCTCTAGATTTATTTTTCAGTGAATATTTCTCCTCTCTAGTATATTGCCATTTGAACTTGGACACATTGGCTTCCCTAGTCTCATATCTGTATTTCTTTAACCCAAGAAATTTTCTGGGCTTTGTCTGGGTTTTCCCTCCCCTCCCCTGCATTCTAAAAACTCTCTCTAAGGTAATTCTCCCCTTATTTGTTTACCTTTTCTCAAAGATTACGGTCTTATACTGCCTGATATCCTGTATCTTGAAAATTGTTGTTTCATATATTTTGTTCGTTTTTGTTTGTTTGTTTTGGGTGAAGGTTAAACCTACTCCCTGTTACTCCATGTTGGCTCCGGTGACAGTATATTTTGATATACTTTCAGTTGTACAGAAAGGTTTCAAAAATATTTTAAGGTATCTCTCATACACCTTTTACTCATTTTAGCCAATTGTTTATATTTTACCATTTTCTCTGTCTCTCTGTGTATGAATCTGTGTGTGTGAATGTGTGTGTGTGAGTGTGTGTGTGTTTGTATTCTTTTCCTGGAAAAAAAATTTCTGAGTAAGTTCAAGATACGCTCCTTTATGTCTAACTATGTCCGTGTGTATATACTATGAACAAGGTCATTTTGTTGCATAACCAGATTAGAGTTATAAAAATCAGGAAATTTGATATTAATATAATACTGTCATCTTATTTTAATCAATTGTTCTAATAAATTCCTATATAACTATTGATTTCTCAAAATCTAGGATTAACTCCAGGATTCTTCATTACATTTAGTTGCCACATCTTTTTAGTGTCTAATTTGGAACAGCTCTTCAGTCTTCATTTGTGCTTCTTGACCTTGATATTTTTGAAGATTTCAAGCCAGTTGCTTTGTAGAATGTTTCTCAATTTTTATTTGCCTGGTATTTCTTCATGATTAGACCTAGTATATATTTTTGGCAAGAATATTATGAAGTGATGATATATTCTTCTCACTGAATTTTATTAGAAGGCACATCATAAATTTGCTTCCAAATATCTGTTACCTTTTATATTAGGTTGGTGCAAAAGTAAATCGGTTTTTTCCCATTAAAAGTAATGGCAAAAACTGCATTTACTTTTGCACCAACCTAATAACATGGATAAAATAATGTTTATTCAGTTTCTCCACTTTATTTCTCTGTGAGGCAAATAGCCAAAGCAATTGTGAGTAAAATGAATAAAGTTGGAGGGATCATACTACCTGGCATCAAAATATACTACAAAGCCATAGTAACCAAAACAGCATGGTACTGATATAAAAATGGAAACACAGACCAATAAGACAGACTCAAAAACTCAGAAATAAATTCACAAGTTTATAGCCATTTTTTACAAAGGTGCCGAGCACATACATTGGAGAAAGGACACCCTCTTTAATAAATGAGATGGGGAAAACTGAATGTCCTTGTTGGGAAGATCAAACTAGACCTCCATCTCTCACCATATGCAAAAATCTACACAAAATAGATTAAAGACTTAAATGAAAACCCAAAACTATAAAACTATTAGAGGAAAACATAGAGGAAGCACTTCCAAATATTGATCTAGGCAAGTATTTTACTGCTAAGACTTCAAAACACAGGCAACAACAAGAAAAATAGACAAATGGAACTATAGTAAACTAAAAATCTTCTTCACAGCGAGAAAATAATAAACAGAGTGAAGAGAAAACCTGTAGAATGGGAGAAAATATTTGCCAACTATTCATCTAACAAGGGACTAATATCCATAATATACAAGGTACTCAAACAACTAAACATAAAAAAATTCCATTATAATGTGGGCAAAGATTATGAATAGACATTTCTCAAAAGACATATAAATGACCAAGTATATGAAAAAATGCTCACCATCACTAATCATCCTGAAAATGTAAATCAAAACCACAATGACATATTATCTCACCAGTTAAAATGGCTGTTGTCAAAAAGACAAAAAATAACAAATGTTGGCAAGGATGCAAAGCAATGGGAGCACTTGCACTGTTAGTGGGAATGTAAGTGAGTACAGCCATTATGAAAAACAGTATGGAGGTTAAAAAACTAAAAATAGAACTGCCATACAATCCAGTGATCTCACTACTGGGTATTTATGCAAAGGAAAGATAACCAGTATACCAAAAGAATACCTACACACCATGTTTATTGCAGCATTAGTCACAATAGTCAAGATATGAACTCAACCAGTGTCCATAAATAGATAAATGGATAAAGATAATGTAGTATATATAAACAATGTAATACTATTCATCCATAAAAAGGATAAAATCCTGTCATTTGTAGCAGCATGAATGGAACTGGAGGTCTTATTAAGCGACAGAAGCCAGGCACAGAAAGAGAAATTTTACATGATCTTACTTGTGTGTGGGAGCTACAAATTTGGTCTCACCAGAAGAGTAGAATGATGGTTACCAAAGGCTGGCTCGTGTTGGGGGAGACTGGAGAGATGTTGGTTAATGAGTACAAATACACAGTTAGATAAAATAAGTTCTAGTGTTCAATAACACACTAGTATGACTATAGTTAACAATACTTTATTTTATATTTCAAAATATCTGGAAGAGAAAATCTGAAATGTTCCCAACATAAAGAAATAAGAAATGTTTGAGGTTATGGGTATCCTAAATATTCTGATTTTATAATTATACGTTATATACATGTATAAAAATATCACATACCCCAAAAAGATGTACAATAATTGTGTGTCAATAAAATATTCCTGTTTGTAATGAATAAGAATTTTGGTTACATATTTTAAGGATTATAAATATACAATTCTTCTCAAATTTTCACCCACCACTTTTGGCATCCAATGGTGATTTTCTAACTCCATCATTCTGTCTATATTTATTAGTTAGCTTATATTATAAAGACAAACATTCCTTGCCCTCTCCATTTATGTATTTTTCTGGTAGACTCATTATAAAAATGGCAGATTTTTATTTTATTGCTGTGTTATAATCCATTATTATTTATTTTGATATTCAAATTGTATCAGATTTGACCAGTGCAGGGAGTCCTTTTAGCTGCTCCTGTGATTTTTTGATATTTATTCGTGTTCCTTTTTTTTTTTGAGCCGGAGTCTCACTCTGTTGCCCAGGCTGGAGTGTAGTGGTGCGATTTCGGCTCACTGCAATCTCCACCTCCTGGGTTCAAGCGATTCTCCTGCCTCAACCTCCTGAGTCGCTGGGATTACAGGCTCCTGTCACCATGCCCAGCTAATTTTTGTACTTTAGTAGACAGTGGGTTTCACCATGTTGGCCAGGCTGGTCTCGAATTCCTGACCTCAGGTGACCTACCTGACTTGGCCTCCCAAAGTGCTGGGATTACAGGCATGAGCCACCACACGCAGCCTTCATGTTCCTTTGAGTATTTTCTTAGTTTATAGCATAATGACATATTTCAGGCTTTGTTTACACTATGTAAGAGGAAATATTTTATATTTCATGGAAAATATGTAAATATTAAATTAAGAGTTAAGGTGATAACTTACGATGTTATAAATTAATATTATACATTACAATGTTAATTATAATTCCCAGGGCACCCACTCAAAACCACTCAGAACTGTATACTAAAAAAAAAAGGGAATTAAAATGATACCGTAGGCCGAGCTTGGTGGCTCACGCCTCTAATCCCAGCACACTGGGAGGCCGAGGCGGGTGGATCACCTGAGGTCAGAAATTCGAGACCAGCCTGGCCAGACTGGCCAACAAGGTGAAACCCCGTCTCTACTAAAAATACAAAAAATTAGCGGGGTATGGCAGTGGGCACCTGTAATTCCAGCTACTTGGGAGGCTGAGGCAAGAGAATCACTTGAATCTGGGAGGTGGTGGTGGCAGTGAGCCGAGATCGCACCACTGCACTCCAGCCTGGGCAACAAGAGTGAAACTCTGTCTCAAAAAAAAAATATATATATATATATATATATATACACACACACACAAAAATATATACACATATATATATGATATGATAGAAAATATCTGTTTAGCACAAAAAAAGACTAATGGATGAATTGAGAGACATAACTGATTTGACATATAGCAAACAAATAGAAAAATGTCAGAAATAAGTTCTTTTTATCAATTACTATGTTAAACATATATAGATTAGACTCTTCAATTAAAAAAATAAGTAAAATGGATAAAAATTATGATTCAATTTTATACTGTGTACAAGAGGCTTGGATACACAAATCGTTGGAAAATGAAAGGCTAGAAAGAGATATTGCATGTAAATAGTATCCAAAAGAAAGCTGGAGTAGCCATAGTAATATTAAAAAAAAACCAAAAATCGTTATTAGAGACAAGGAAGGGCATTATACAATGATAAAAGTATCAAGGGCAAAACAATTATAAACATACATACACTTAACAACAGATTCCCAAATGCAAGAAGAAAAATGGACAGAATTGAAGGAAGAAACAGGCAGTTCAAATATAAAGTTGGAGACTTCAGCATTTTCCCCATTGAGTATGATGTTAGCTATGAGCTTGTCATATATGGTCTTTATTATGTTAAGGTAATTCCCTTCTACACCTGATTTGTTAAGAGTTTTTATTATGAAAGGGTGTTGAATTTTGTCAATTTTTTTTTGCATCTACATATGTGATTATATAATTTTTGTCTTTCATTTGTTAATGTGGCATATAACGTTATTGATTTGTGTATATGTAATCGGTTTTGCATTCCAGGGACAAACCCTACTTGGGAGTAATGGTGTATGATCCTTTTAATGTGCTGTTAAATTTGGTTTTGCTAGTATTTTGTTGAGAATTTTTCCATCTATGGTCGTCGGGAATATTAACTTGTAATTTTCATTTATTTTAGTGTCCTTATCTGGCTTTGGTGGGAAGGTAATTCTGGCCTTTTGAAATGAGATTGGAAGTATCCTTTCTTCAATTTTCTGAAAAAGCGTGAGAAGGATTGGCATTACTTTTTTAAAAATGCTTGGCAATATGCACCTCTGAAGCCATCTGTTCTTCGGCTTTTGTTTGTTGAGAAGTTTTTGATCATTGCTTCAATCTTCTTACTGGTTATTGGTCTGTTCATATTTTCTATTTCTTCATAATTCCATCTTGGTATGTTGTATGTTTCTAGATATTTATTCAGTTTTTCTAGGTTATTCAATGTTTTGGTGTATAGTAGTTCATAGTAGTCTCTCATGATCCTTTCTGTTTCTTTAGAAAACTACTATTCTTTTTAGCTTCTGTTTCATTTCATTTCATTTATTTCTACTCTAATATTCATTGTTTTCTTCCTTATGCAAACTGTGGGGTTAATTTGTTCTTTTTCTAGTTCCTAGAGGTGGTTGTTTGAGATATTTCTTTTTTTAAATGTAGGCGTTTATCACCATAAACTTCCCTCTTAGAATTGCCTTTGCTGCCTTACATAAGCTTTGGTATGTTGTTTTCCTTTTTATTTGTCTGAATACATTTTTTGATTTCTCCTTTAATGTATTCTGTGACCCACTGGTTGTTCAAGAGTGCAGTGTTTAATTTCCAGGTAATTTGTACAATTTTCTAGTTTTTCTTCTGTTACTGATTTTTAATTTTATATTATTCTTGTAAAATATATTTGATATAATTTCAGTCTTTTAAATTATATTTTGAGACTTGTCTTATGGTCTAATATAAGATCTATCCTGGAGAATGTTCTATGTGTGCTTGAGAAGAATGTGTATTTTGCAACTCTTGGAAGCAGTATTCTGTATGTATGCTATTTACATTTACTCTGAAGTGTACTTCATATCTGCTGTTTTCCTATTGATATTCTGTCTGAATAACCTATTCCTTATTGAAAGTGGAGATGTGAAATTACTTACTATTATTGTACTGCTATCTTTGTCTCCTTTAAGTTCTGTTAATATTTACTTTATATATTTAAGCGCTTCAGTGTTAGGTGCATGGATATTTACAACTCTATATCCTCTTGATAAATTTATCATTATAAAGTAACTTTTTTTTTTTGCCTTTTGTGACAGATTTTGACTGGAAATCTATTTTGTCTGATGTAACTATGCTTACTTCTGTTCATTTTTGATTACCATTTCCATGAAATAACTTTGTCCATCCCTTCACTTTTAGTCTATGTGTGTCCCTAAAGGTAAAGTGAGTATCTCGTAGGAGCAGATAGTTCGATCTTGTTTTTACTCAGTCACTCTGTCTTTTGATTGAAGAATTTAATCCCTTAACATTTAAAGTAATTATTGATAGGTAAGTATTGATAGGCAATGCCATTTTGTTAATTATTTTCTGACTATTTTGTAGTTCTTTTGTTCCTTTCTTCCACTCTTGCCTTGTTCCTTTGCCATTTGTTAATTTTTGGTAATGTTTGATTTCTTTCTCTTTTGTGTCTTTACTAGTGGTTTATTTTGTGATTATCACAAGGCTTACCAAAAATATAAGTCTATTTTAAGCTGATAACAACTTAACTTTAGTTGTATTTAAAATCTAAATTTTTATTTTCCCCACTCCACATTGTATGTTCCTGATGTCATAGTTTACATATTTTTATTATGTATTGTGTAATCATTAACAAGTTATTGGTTATTGTTATTTGTAATATTTTTTCTTTTAGCTTTTATATTAGAATTAAACGTGATTTATGTGTCATAATTACAATATTAGGGCATTTACAATTTGAGCATGTATTTCATTTTACAAGTGAGTTTTATACTTTTATATGTTTTTATGTTGTTACCTAGCATATGTCTTAGCCTGTTCAGGCTGCTATTATAAAATAACTTAAAATGCTTAGCTTATAAACAAGAAAAGTGTTTTCCTAACAGTTCTGAAGCCAGGGAATCACTGGCAGATTTGGTGTTTAGTGAATGCCTACTATCTGCTTCATAGACGATGCCTCTAGCTTTGTCTTCACATGGCAGAAGGAACAAAAAACCTTCTTCAGGCTTCTTTTTATAAGGGCACAGATCTTATTTATGAGGGGTTTTCCCTTATGACTTAATCACTTCCTCTTAACACTATCACATTGGGGGTCAATATCTTTTAATACACTTATATTAGGGATTAGCTTTATACATATGGATTTTGTGAGGGAAGATGGGGATACAAATATTCAGTTCATAGCAGATTCCATTTGTTATAACTTGGAGAACTTTCTTTAGCATTTCTTGTAAGTTAGGTCTAGTGGAGATGAACTCCTTCAGCATTTTTGGGGGGTGAGGGGTGGTCTGGGAATGTCTTCATTTCTGAAGGACAGCTTTTTATTGGGTATAGTATTCTTGGGTGTAAGTTTTTTTTTTTTTCCCCCCCCAGCACTTTGGGTATATTTTCCCACTCCTTTCTGGCCTGCAAAGCTTCTGTTGAGAAATCTACTGATAGCCTAATAGGAATTGCCTTGTAATATCATGAGTCACTTTTTCCTTGATGCTTTAAAAATTCTCTCTTTGTCTTTGACTTTTGACAATTAGATTATTGTATGCTTCAGTGTAATCTTCTTTGGTTTGATCTTTCTTGGGATTCTTTGAGTTTCACATATGTGAATGTCTATATCCCAGCCAAGATTTGATATGTTTTTAGTCATTATTTTAAAAAATAAGCCTTCTGCCCTTTTCTATATTCCTTTTTCTTCTAGAATTTCTATAACTCATATATTTGTTCACTTGATGTTGTCATATAAGTCTTGTATGCTTTCTTCACTTTTTCATTCTTTTTTCTCTTATCCTCCAAATGAATAATTTTAATTATGTCTTGAAGTTTATTAATTCTTTCTTTTACATGATTGAGCCGGCTGTTGAAACTTTTTCCAGTTTTTCTCTCCTGTCATTGTATTTTTATCTCCAGAATTTGTTTTGTTCTTTTTTAATGGTTTAGTTTCTATTTTTATTAATCTCATTTTGTTCATACATTGTTTTTCTGATTTCATTTAGTGTTCTGTCTGTGTTCTCTTGTATCTCATTGAGATCCCCAATGTGATTCCTCTAACTGTTTTTCAGGCAACTCATAGAACTTCATTTTCTATGGTTAATTACTGGAACTTTCTTGTGATGGTATCATGATTCTTTATTTTCCACATAGTCTTGTACTGGTGTGTGCATTTGATAGAGCAAATGCCTCTTCCAGTCATTATAGACTCGTTTGGCTGGTTGTAATCTAGATTAAGTATCCACAGACTATGGTTTATGGGCCTAATCTGGCCTGCAAACTGTTTTTGTATGGCCCAAAATGTATAATTTTTTGTTACTTTTTGAAAAAACTGAAGAAGAGGAAGAGGAATAAAGAAGAGGAGGAAAAAGAGGGATAGAGAAGACTATTTGTGGCTTGCAATCCCTAAAATAACTATCTGAGTAGTTACAGAAAATGTTTGTGATATCTGTTCTGGGTCTTGGTCCTTATATCTAAACTGTTGACTTTTTGAAGTCATCAGTGAATATAGAGGTGCTCAGTAATGTCTCTACTCTGGGTGGGTTGGAACTCCAGTATTTCCCAGTGCTCAATGACTTCTGGTGTCACCATGCAGTTTTTTCCCTCTGTAACAGCTGCTCTGTAACAGGCCTCATGGAATTTTACCTTAAGCAAGTTCAGTCCAGCCCTTGTGTATAAACTGAAGGAGAGCCACCTTTCAGATCTTGAGGCCCTAACATCTGTGTAGTTTGTTCCTCTTTTATATCCTGTCCCACAAATTTCAGCTAGCTCAGCTACCATAAATCTCTGCCTTCTGAGCAGTAAGACCTTTATTATGCTTTGACTCTACCTCTCTGCGCCACAGTGAAACAGAGCTGGTGTGAACAAATATTCAACTCGAATGTTTTCCTTCTCTCAAGGCTCACTATTTTGCTCTATCTGTTTTTCATGCCTATAATTCCCTCATATGTTTTGTCCAGTTTTATAGTTGTATAGGATGAAATGGTAAGTCCAATTTTAGTTATTTGAACCTGTCCTAAAGTGAAAGATTAGGTCTTTATTTTTAATATTCATTCAAGTATGAGAGATGAAGTTTTGGACTTACAAGAGTCACATAGCTGGGATTAATATGTTCTTCCAACACACACATGCACATATAAAGTAGGAACCCTTAAAAATGCTATAACCTCAGTGAAATTATACTGTATAAAGACAATCTTCTCAGGAGCATCAGAAGATGACAAAGACATCTTTAAGTGTCTGCCTGGCTTTTGGGCGAAAAAGAGTCTCTCGATATATTGTAAGCATAGGCCTTAAAATCACAGGGGTAAAGTTTTGAATTTACGTTAGGTTCTTGTCCTGAGAGATATCAAATTAAGAAATTAACACAAAATTCAGTCTCGTGCTGGTGATATTCTGAGGATTACTGACAGAATCAAATATAAAATCATTCTTGAGGAATAAATTCTCAACCTTGGGTATACTGTATTTTCACATATAGAGGTCTACTGAAGATTAAATAAAAAATTACGTGATACATGAGGAAATAATCTACCATATGAAGCATCAGCAGATACAGCAAACATCACAGAATTTGATTGTTAACAATTTTGAGTTACTGAACAATTTGAGAGATACATCTAAAATGATTAAATTAATGCAAAAAATAAAAAAAGCATAGAACAAGACTCTATGAAAGAAAAAGACCAGTTTAAAAAAGGAATTAGTTAAAGCTTACAAACAAAAAATAATTGCATAAGATACAACCTAATACTTTGATAAATAAAAAGATCCTGCCTAGTTGAACAGACAACAAGTGAAATGCAAAAAAGCAAATGGACATTCAGTGGGATAGAAAAATTTTGAAAATCTGGCCAGGCATAGTGGCTCATGCCTTGTAATCCTCAGGAGGCTGAGGCATGAGAATTGCTTGAACCTGGGAGGTGGAGGTTGCAGTGAGCCCAGATCACGCCATTGCACTCCAGTCTGGGCTACAGAGCAAGACTCTGTCTCAAGAAAAAAAGAAAAGAAAAGAAAAGTTTGGAAAATCTGAAAGAAAGGTCAAGAAGTATAGAGAAGTGAATATTCAGTTAAAAATTATCAATGTAATATTTCTGAAAGATACTAAAATCAGAATAAGTAAATTTAAAAATGATAAATGCACAGCAAATAAGGAATTGGATAGAAGATGATTAATGAAGAGAAATAATAAATAAGATGAAATAAGCGTTAACTAATTTAGTGTATATGAGGAAGGCAAAGTGTAAGTAATTCAACTGGAGTAAATAAAAAACAAGGATGTTGTTCATAGAAGAGTGACTCTGAAAGTCTTTGGAATTGGAGGCATCAGATACATCCGAAGACTGAGCATGGTGCAGGCTGAAACCAGAATTTTGGAAAGTCACTATAAGTAACACTTAGAACTCCAGCTCTTTTCTACAGCTGACAAGACAATGCTCCCCACAGCTCCCTAGCAGAGGACTAGGAAGTTATTCTTTGAAAAGATTGTAATAGAGAAAGTCAGAACTCAGGAATACAAAGTGTAGCTGAGGTTGGGTATGAGATTTGTACAGAGCATATGGGTACTAAGTGAAAGTCTATAAAGTGAATGATGAAGTTTCCACCTCAGCTACCAAAGCACTAACAGCTGGGCACATACAATGTTTGGAAATACAGTTTTATGTGCATAGTGCCTACGTGCACTAGCCCTCAACTGTTTGGTCAATAGAGAGTACTGGATATACCTCTGGTTACTCATCTCCTAATAACCTCAGCTGTTTTAGCCTCTCCTGAAATTAGAGTTGAGCTTTAGCACATCCTCCAACATGGTAGGAGTCACAGCAACTCCAGCACTCAGGTTCAATCCAATCAGACTCACAGAGGCTCTTCACAAAGGCTCCATAAATCTGTGTATTTCTTCCATTTTCTGCCTGACAATTGCTAGTAGAGCAGGATATTTCTAGGGATGAGACAGTTGGGCAGCTGACAAGAGTTGTATTCAATTTATATGTTGAACAAAAATTAAGCATTGGTGAACGTAAGGAAAAGAAAAATGAAGTTTTATGAACAAAACTACTATAAACTTTGTTTTATTATTTTGGATAAGTTCCAGAAGTGGTATTTCTGGGTCATAAGATAGATGTATGTTTACTTTTATCATAAATGGCTTGATCTTTTGGTTGAACTGTTTAATATTTCCTCTACAATGTATAAGAGTTCTGAGTTGCCAATATTGGGTGTTGTCTGTCTTTATTTAACAGTTTTAGTGGTATATGCTTTTATTTCATGGTGCTTACAACTGCATTTTCTTGAGGCCTAAAGAGACTGAACTCTTTATCATGTATTTATTGGACATTTGTACATCCTCCTTTGTGATGTGTCAATTAAAATCTACTTATTTCTTATTTGAGAGTTTTCTTTTTAATAAATTTGTGTTATTTTTTAATTTTTAAATTTATTACTCTTTTTTCTTGTTTGTTTTAACTTTTAAGTTCAGGGGTACATGTGCATGTTTGTTATACAGGTAAACTTGTGTCATGGGGTTTGTTGTACAGATTATTTCATCACTCAGGTATTAAGCCTAGTACCCATTAATTATTTTTCCCAATCCTGTCCCTCTTCCCAGTCTCCACCCTACAATAGGCCCCTTTGTGTGTCCGTGTGTTCTTATCATTTAGCTCCCACTTATAAGAGAAAACATGTGGTATTTTGTTTTCTATTCCTGTTTGTTTGCTAAGGATAATGGCCTCCAGCTCCATCCATGTCCCTGCAAAGAACATGATCTTGTTCTTTTTTATGGCTGCATAGTATTCCGTGGTGTATATCTACCACATTTTCTTTATCCAGTATCATTGATGGACATTTAGGGTGATTCCATTTCTTTGCTATTGTGAATAATGCTGCAGTGAACATAGGCACACATGTGTCTTTATAATAGAATAATTTATATTCCTTTGGTTATCTATCCAATAATGGGATTGCTAGATCAAATGGTATTTCTGTTTTTAGGTCTTTGAGGAATTGCCACAGTCTTCTACAATGGCTGAAGTAATTTATATGCCCACCAGCAATGTATGAGAGTCCCCTTTTCTCTACCATCTTGCCAGCATTTGTTATTTTTTTTTTTGACTTTTTAATAACTGCCAATCTGACTGGTGTGAGATGGTAGCTCATTGAGGTTTTGATTTGCATTTCTCTAATGATTAGTAATGGTAAGCTTTTTTCCCATATGATTGTTGGCTACATGTAAAAGTGTCTGATTTTGTCCTTTGCCCACTTTTTAATGGGGTTGCTTGTTTTTTTCTTATAAATTTAAGTTCCTTATAGATGCTAGATATTAGACCTTTGTCAGATGCATAGTTTTCAAAAATTTTCTCCTATTCTGTAGGTTGTCTGTTCACTCTGCTGGTAGTTTCCTTTGCTGTGCAGAAGTTCTTCAGTTTAATTAGATCCCATTTGTCAATTTTTGGTTTTGTTGCAGTTGCTTTTGGCATCTTCATCATGAAATCTTTTCCTGTTCCTATGTCCAGAATGGTAGTGCCTAGGTTGTCCTCAAGGGTTTTTATAGTTTTGGCTTTTACATTTAAGTCTTTAATTCATCTTGAGTTAATTTTTGTATATAGTATAACAAAGGGGTTCAGTTCCAGCCTTCTGCATATGGCTAGCCAGTTATTCCAGCCCGTTATTGAACAGGGAATAGTTACCTCATTGCTTGTTTTTGTCAAGTTTGTTAAAGATCAGATAGTCATAGGTGTGCAGCCTTATTTCTGGATTCTCTATTCCGTTCCATTGGTTTATGTGTTTGTTCTTGGTTTTGTTTACTGTAGCCTGTAGTAGCCATGCTGTTTTGTTTACTGTAGCCCTGTAGCATAGTTTGAAGTTGAGTAGTGTGATGCTCCAAGCTTTGTGCTTTTTGCTTAGGATTGCCTTGGCTATTTAGGCTCTTTTTTTGGTTCCATAGAATTTAAAAATAGTTTGCTAGTTCTGTGAATAATCACGATGGTTGTTTAATAGGCATAGCATTGAATCTATAAATTGCTTTGGGCAGTAAGGCCATTTTTACAATATTGATTCTTTCTATCCATTAGCATGGAATGTTTTTCCATTTGTTTGTGTAATCTGTGATTTCTTTGAGCAGTGTTTTGTGAAAGATCTGTAGAGATCTTTCCCCTCCCTTGTTGGCTGTATTCCTAGATAATTTATTCTTTTTGTGGCAATTATGAATGGGACTGCATTTCTGATTTGGCTCTTGGCTTGACTGTTGGTGGTATGTAGGAATGCTTGTGATTTTTGCACATTTATTATGTATCCTGAGATTTTGCTGAGGTTGTTTATCAGCTAGAAGAGCTTTTAGGCTGAGACTGAGGTTTTCTAGGTATAGAATCATGTCACCTGCAAACAAAGATAGTTTGACTTCCTCTCTTCTTATTTGAATACCCTTTATTTCTTTCTCTTGTCTGCTCATGCTGGTCAGGACTTCCAATACTATTATTACTGTTTTTAAACTTTTATTTTAGGTTCAGGGGTACATGTGCAGGTTTGGTATATAGGCAAATTGCATGTCATGGGGGTTTGGTGTACAGCTTATTTAATCACCCACATAATCAGCATAGTATCCAATAGGTAATTTTTCAATCTTCACCTCCTCCCATCCTGCACTCTCAAGTAGGCCCTGGTGTCTGTTATTCCCTTCTTTGTGTCCATATGTACTCAAAGTTTAGTTCCCACTTATAAGTGAGAACATGTGGTATTTGGTGTTCTGTTCCTGTGTTAGTTCACTTAGGATAATGGCTTCCAGCTCCATCCATGTTGCTGTATAGGATATGATCTCATTCTATTTTATGGCTGCATACTATTTCATGGTGTATATGTACCACATTTTCTACCATTGATAGGCATTTAGGTTGATTCCATATCTTTTCTCTTGTGAATAGTGCTGTGATGAACATATGTGTGCATGTGTCTTTATGGTAGAACAATTTATATCCCCTTGGGTATATACCCAATAATGGGATTGCTGCAACAAATGATAATCCTTTTTTAAGTTCTTTGAGAAATCACCATATTGCTTTCCACAATGGCTGAACTAACTTACACTTTCACCAGCAATGTATAAATGTTCCCTTTTCTCTATAAGCTCGCCACCATCTGTTATTTTTTGACTTTTTAATAGTAGCCATTCTGATTCATTTGAGATGGTATCTCACTGTGGTTTTGATATGCATTTCTCTAATTATTAGTGATTTTGAACATTTTCTCATATACTTGTTGGCCAAGTGTATGTCTTCTTTGGAAAATTTCCTGTTCATGTCCTTTGCCCACTTTTTAATGAGGTTGTTGGATTTTTGTTTTGCAAATTTAAGTTCCTTATAGATTCTGGATATTAGATCTCTGTCAGATGCATAGTTTGCAAAAATTTTCTCCCATTCTGTAGGTTGTCTGTTCATTCTGTTGATAATTTCTTTTGCTGTGCAGAAGTTCTTTAGTTTTATTAGATCCCATTTGTCAATTTTTGGTTTTGTTGCAATTTCTTTTAGTGTGTTTGTAATAAAATCTTTGCCAGGTCCTGTATTGAGAATGGTATTTTGTAGATTATCTTTCAGGATTTGGATGGTTTTAGATTCTCCCTTTAAGTCTTTAATCCATCTTGAGTTGATTTTTTATATGGTGTAAGGAAGGGGTCCAATTCCCAGTACTGTTTATTGAATAGTAAGTCCTTTCCCCGTTTCTCGTTTTTGTCAGTTTTGTCAAAGATCAGATGCTTGTAGATGTGCAGCCTTATTTCTGTGCTCTCTATTTTGTTCCATTGGTCTGCGGTTCCATTTTTGTACCACACCATTCTGTTTTGGTTACTGTAACCTTGTATAGTTTGAAGTCAGGTAATGTGATGCCTCTAACTTTGTTCTTTTTGCTTAGGATTGCCTTGGCTATTCAGGTTATTTCTTGGTTTCATATGAATTTTAAAATAGGTTTTTCTAATTCTGTAAAGAATATCATTGGTAGTTTGATAGGAATAGCATTGGATCTGTAAACTGCTTGGCAGCATGGCCATTTTAACAATATTTACTCTTCCTATCCATGAGCATGGCATGTTTTTCCATTTGTTTACGTCCTCTCTGATTTCTTGGATCTGTGTTTTTAAATTCTCATTATAGAGGTCTTTTGCCTCCTTTTAAAGCTTTATTTCTAGGCATTTTATTCTTTCTGTAACTATTGTGAATGGCATTGCATTATTGACTTAGCTCTTAGCTTGGATGTCACTGGTGTATAGGAATGCTAGTGGTTTTTGCATGCACATTTATTTTGTATACTGAAACTTTGCTGGAGTTGTTTATCAGATTAAGGAGCTTTCAGGCAGAGAATATGGGGATTTCTAGGTATAGAATCATATCTTCTACCAAAAGGGATAGTGTTATTTCCTCTCTTCCTATTTGGATGCCTTTTATTTCCTTTCCTTGCCTGATTGTTCTAGCTAGGACGTCTAGTACTGTGTTGAATAGGGGAGGTGGGAGTGGGAATCTTTATCTTGTTCTAATTTTCAAGGGGAATGCTTCCAGCTTTTGCCCATTCAATATGATGTTGGCTGTGTGTTTTTCATGGATGGCTCTTATTATTTTGAAGTATGTTCCTTCAATGCCTGGTTTGTTGAGGGTTTTTAACATGAAGAGATGCTGAATTTTATTGAAACCTTTCCTGTGTCTACTGAGATTATGTTTCTTTTTTTAGATCTGTTTATGTGGTAAATCACATTTATTAATTTGCATATATCAAACCTACCTTTTATCCCACAGGTAAAGCCTACTTGATCACATTGGATAAGCTTTCTAATGTGCTGCTGAATTTGGTTTGCTAGTATTTTGTTGAGGATTTTTTCACCTATTTTCATCAAGGATATCAGCCTGAAGTTTTCTTTTTGTTGTTGTTTCTCTACCAGATTTTATTATCAGTATGATTCTGGCCTCAAAGAATGAGTTAGGGAGGAGTCTCTTCTCTTCAGTTTTTTGGAATAGTTTCAGCAGGAATGGTACAAGCTCTTCCTTATACATCTGGTAGAATTTGGCTGTCAATCCTTCTGGTCCTGGGCTTTTTCTGATTGGTAGGCTTTTTATTACAGATTCAATTTTGGAACTCATTGATCTGTTCATGCATTCAATTTCTTCATGGTTCAATCTTGGGAGGTTGTTTGTTTCCAGAAATTTCTCATTTTTTTCCTAGATTGTCTAGCTTGTATACATAGACATGTTAGATTCTGAGGGTTTTTGTATTTCTGTGGGGTCAATGGTAATATCCCTTTTGTCATTTCTGATGGTGTTTATTTGGATATTCTCTCCCTTTTTTTTTTTTATTAGTCTAGCTAGCAGTCTATCAGTCATTAATTCTTGTAAAGAACCAGTGCCTGGATTCACTGATCTTTTGTATGGTTTGTTGTGTCTCAATTTCCTTAAGTTCAGTTCTGATTTTGGTTATTTCTTGTCTTCTGCTAGCTTTGGGGTTGGTTTGCTCTTGTTTCTCTAGTTCCTCTAGTTGTTAAGTTCTTAATTTGAGATCTTTCTAACTTTTTGATGTGGACATTTAGTGTTATAAACTTTCTCTTTATAATGAAATGCTTTAGTTGTGTCCCAGAGATTCTGTATTGTATCTTCGTTCTCATTAGTTTCATAGAATTTCTCGATTTCTGCCTTAATTTCATTATTAACCCAATAGTCATTCAAGAGCAGGTTTTTTAATTTCCATGTAATTTTATGGTTTTCAGCAATTTTCTTAGCATTGATTTCTGTTTTTGTTGTGCTGTTGTCTGAGAGTGTGGTTGGTATGATTTTGTTTTTATTTTTATTTTTATTTTTTGAGACGGAGTCTCGCTCTGTCACCCAGGCTGGAGTGCGGTGGCACGATCTCGGCTCACTGCAAACTCCACCTCCCGGGTTAACGTCATTCTCCTGCCTCAGCCTCCCGAGTGGCTGGGACTACAAGCGCCTGCCACCATGCCTGGCTAATTTTTTGTATTTTTAGTAGAGATGAGGTTTCACTGTGTTAGCCAGGATGGTCTTGATCTCCTGACCTTGTGATCTGCCCGCCTTGGCCTCCCAAAGTGCTGGGATTACAGGTGTGAGCCACCGCGCCCGGCCTTAGTATGATTTTGTTTTTTATGAATTTGCTGAGGATTGTTTTATGCCCAATTGTGTGGTTGATTTTAAAGTATGTGCCATTTGCAGATGAGAAGAAAGTATTTTGTGTGGAGAATTCTGTAGATGTCTATTAGGTCCACTTGGTCAAGTGTTGAGTTCAGGTCCCAAATAATTCTGCTAGTTTTCTGCCTCGATGGTCTGTCTAATATTGTCAATGGGGTGTTCAAGTCTCCCACTATTATTACTATTATTGTGTGGTTATCTAAATTTCTTCATAGGTGTTGAAGAACTTGCTTTATGAATATGGGTGCTCCTGTGTTGGGTGCATGTATACTAAGGATAGTTAGGTCTTCTTGTTGAATTGAGCCCTTTACGTTATGTAATGTCCTTCTTTGTCTTTTTTTTTTTTTTAACTCTGTTGGTTTACAGTCTGTTTTGTCTGAAATTAGAATAGTAACCTCTGCTTTTTTTTCTGTTTTCCTTTTGCTTGGTGGATTTTTCTCCATCCCTTTACTTGGAGACTATGTGTGTCACTGCATATAAGATGGGTCTCTGGCAGACAGCATACCATTGGGTCCACTTCTTTATTCAACTTGCCAGTCTGTGCCTTTTAATTGGGTTATTTAGTCCATTTACATTCAAGGTTAGTGTTGATATGTGTGGATTTGATCTTGTCATCATGTTTTTAGATTTTTATTTGCAGATTTGTTTCTGTGATTGCTTTATAGTGTCACTGGTTTATGTAGTCAAGTGTGTTTTTGTTGTAGCTGGTAGTGATGTTTCCTTTCCGTGTTAACACTGCCTTCAAGATCTCTTGTAAGGTAGGGTAGGTCTGATGGTAACAAATTCCCCTAGCATTTGCTTGTCTGAAAAGGATCTTATTTCTCCTTTGTTTATGAAGCTTAGTTGGGCTGAATATGAAACTATTGACTGGACATTATTTTCTTTAAGGATGCTGAATATGAGCCCCCATCTCTTCTGGATTGTAGGATCTGCTGAAAGATCTGCTGTTAGCCTAATGGGGTTCTCTTTGTAGATGACCTCCCTCTTCTCTCTAGCTGCCTTTAACATATTTTTTTTTCTTTTTGACCTTGGAGAATCTGATGACTATTTGTCTTGAGGATGGTATTCTTGTGTAGTATTTCACAGGGGTTCTCTGCATTTCCTTTGAATGTTGGCCTCTCTAGCAAGGTTGGGGAAATTGTCATGGACGATATCCTGAAATATATTTTCCGAGTTACTTGCTTTCTCTCCCTCTCTTTCAGGGATGCTAGTGAGTCATAGATTTGGTCTCTTCACATAATCCCATATTTCTCAGAGATTTTGTTCATTCTTCATATATTTATTTTTGTCCACACTCTGAGAGTCTTTTCTCAGCTTGGTCTATTCTACTGTTAATACTTGGGATTGTATTCTGAAATTCTTGATGTGAGCTTTCCATTTCCTTATCTATCAGATCAGTTTGGTTCTTTTTTTTTTTTTTTTTTTTTGAGACAGGGTCTCACTCTGTCACCCAGGCTGGAGTACAGTGGCATGATCTTGGTTCACTGCAACCTCTGTGTCTTGGGTTCAAGTACTTTTCCTGCCTCAGCCTCCCAAGTAGCTGGGATTACAGGCACATGCCATCATGCCTGGCTAATTTTTAGTATTTTTAGTGGAAATGGGGTTTTGCAGTGTTGGCCAGGCTTGTCTCAAACTCCTGACCTCCAGTGATCTGCCCACCTCGGCCTCCCTAAGTGCTGAGATTACAGGCATGAGCTACCATTCCTGGCCTGGTTCTTTCTTAAAATGGCCATTTCATCTTTCATCTCCTGTATTGTTTTATTACATTTCTTAGAATCCTTGGATATGATTTTGATTTTCTATTGAATCTCAATGATCTTTGATATGGTTTGGATTTGTGTTTCCACCCAAATTGCATGTCAAATTGTAATCTCCAATGATGGAGACAGGGCCTAGTGGGATGTAATTGGATCATGGAGGTGGGCCTCCCCCTTGCTGTTCTTGTTAGAGTGAGTGAGTTTTCATGAGATCTGGTTGTTTAAAAGTCTGTAGCACCTCCCCCTTCACACTCTTCTTTCTGTTCTGGCCATTAAAGATGTGCCAGCTTCTCCTTCACTTTCCACCATGATTTTAGTTTCCTGAGATATCCCCAGAAGCAGAAGCCTGTACATTCTGCAGAACCATGAGCTAATTAAACTTCTTTTCTTTATAAATTACCCAGTTTCTGGTATTTCTTTATAACAGTGTGAGAACAGACTAATACAGCAAATTAGTACTGGGAAGTGGGGCATTGCTATAAAGATACCTGAAAATGTGGAGGCAGATTTGGAACTGGGTAATAGGCAGAGGTTGGAAGAGTTTGCAGGGCTCAGAAGAAGACAGGAAGATGAGGGGAAGTTTGAAACTTCCTAGAGACTTGTGAAATTGTTCTGACCAAAATCCTGATAGTGATATGGACAATGAAGTCCAGGCTCAGGTGGTCTCATATGGAGATGAGGAACTTATTGGGAACTAAAGTAAAGGTCAGTCCTTCTACGCTCTAGCAAAGAGACTGGTGGCATTGTGCCCCACTCCAGGGATCTGTGGAACTTTGAACTTGAGAGAGATGATGTAGGTATCTGGTGGAAGAAATTTCTAAACAGCAAAACCTTCAAAAAATAGCCTGGCTGCTTCTAACAGCATATGCTCCTATGCATGAGCAAATAGATGATCTCCAACTGGAAATTAAAAGGGAAGCAGAGCATAAAATTTTGGAAAATTTGCAGCCTGACCATGTGGTAGAAAATAAAATCTCATTTTATGGGGAGGCATGTAAAGAGGAGTGGACTGTTAATAGTCACAACAATAGGGAAAATGCCTTGAAGGCATTTCAGACACCTTCATGGCAGCCCCTCCAATCACAGGCCCAGAGGCCTAGGAGGAAAGAATGGTTTCATGGACCCAGCCTAGGGCCCTGCTCCCCTGTGCAACCTTGGGACACTGATTCTTGCATCCCAGCCATTCCAGCTCCAGCATGGCTAAAAAGGCCCCAGATATGTCTCAGGACACTGCCTGTGGCATTCAGCCTATGGGTGCACAGAGGGCAAGAACTGAGGCTTGGGAGCTTCCTTCTAGATTTCAGAGGATGTATGGAAATGCCTAGATGTTCAGGCAGAAGTCTGCTACAAGGACAGCCTCATGGCGTACCTCTACTAAGGCAGTGTGGAGGGGGAAATGTGGGGTTAGAGACCCCACCCAGAGTCCCCACTGGGACACTGCCTAGTGGAACTGTGAGAAGAGGGCCACCATCCTCCAGACCTCAGAATGGTAAATCCACTGACAGCTTGCACCCTGTGCCTTGAAAAGCCATAGGCACTCAATGTCAACCCTTGAGAGAAGCTGCAGGGGCAGAGTTGCCCAGGCCTTGGGAGCCCATCCCTTGTATCAGTGTGGCCTGGAGGTGAGACATGAAGTCAAAGGACATTATTTTCAAGCTTTAAGATCTTGAAATGACTGCCTTGCTGGGTTTTGAACTTGCTTGGGGCCTGTAGCTGCTTTGTTTTGGTCGATTTCTCCCTTTTGGAACAGGCATATTTATTCAATGCCTGTTCTTGCATTGTATCTTGGAAGATACTAACTTGTTTTTGATTTCACAGGTTTATAGGCAGAAAGGACTTGCCTTGTGTCAGATTAGACTTTGGACTGTGGACTTTTGAGTTAATGCTGAAATGAGTTAAGACTTTGGGGGACTGTTGAGAAGAGGCAATTGTATTTTTCAATGTGAGAAAGACATGAGATTTGGGAGAAGCTGGGGAAGAATGATATGGATTGGATTTGTGTCCCTGCCTAAATCTCATGTCAAATTGTAATCTGTAATGTCAGAGGTGGGGCCTAGTGGGATGTGATTGGATCCTGGGGGCAGACTTCCCCTTTGCTGTTCATGTGATAGTGAGAGAGTTCTCACAAGATCTGTGTGTTTAAAAGTGTATAGACCCTTCCCCTTTATTCTCTTCTTCCTGCTTCAGCCATGTAAGATGTGCCAGCTTCACCTTTACCTTCTACCATGATTATAAGTTTTCTGAGGCCTCCCCAGAAGCAGAAGCCTGTACAGCCTGTGGAACCATGAGCTAATTAAACTTCTTTTCTTTATAATTTACCCAGTTTCAGGTATTTCCTTATAGCAGTGTGAGAACAGATTTGTACAATCTTCATTCCTATTCATATTCTGAATTCTTTTTCTATCATTTCAGCTATTTCAGCCTGGTTAAGAATCATTGCTGGGGAACTAGTGTGGTTGTTTGGAGGTAAGAAGACACTCTGGTTTTTTGAGTTGCCAGAGTTATTGTGCTGATTCTTTCTCATCTTTGTGGGCTGATGTTACTTCGGTCTTTGAAGTTGGTGTCATTTGAATAGGCTTTCCACCCCCTCCTTTTATCCTCTTAGATGTTTTAGGGGCTTTGATTTTAGTCTAAGATGAGTTCAGTCAACTGGCTGACGATTGGGGGACAAAAATCAGTTCAGGACTCCTATGCTCTGTGCTCTAATTCTGAGGGCCTGCCAGCTTTGTTTTCTGGACACTTGAGGTTAGAAACCTGCTGTGCTGGAGTGGCCAAGGTGTTTGCAGACCTCTGGTAACAACACTATGATGGGTGGTGCCAGCCAAGGCACTTCATCAGGTGGTGGCAGCAGAATTCATGGACATTTCCATGTCCTAGCAGCAGCAGCAGCAGCAGCAGCAGCACAGCACATGCTTATTGACTGAAATGGGGGACTGAAAGGTGCAAGGGTGCCAGTCTCCATGCAGGCATTCACTATCTTTGGTTTTAAATGTGTTTCCTGGATTCTAGAATGTCCTGGAGCCCTCCCTGTAGATCTCCCAGTACCTGTAAGTAACAAGACAACAGAAGCTATGGCAGAGCCATGTGGACCTCATTAAACATAGGATATGGAACAGTGAAGATGTGCTTGAGCTTAGCAGGCAGAAGCAAGAGTTCTCTTTTTATTAATGAGTTGTAGGAATTTTTTATATTAACTAGATATCAGTCTGTCAAATACCAGTTTTACAAATATTTTCTTCCACCTCATGGCTTGCCTATTTTATTTTCTTAATGTTTTCTGAATGAGTGGAAATTTTCAATTTTGATGAGGCCTAATTTGTCATTTTTTTCTCTTTTTATGGTTATTGATTTCTGTGTCCAGTCTAAGAAGGCTTTTCTTACTCCCAAGTTACAATGATATTGTCTTATTAGTTTTAGTTTTCACTTTTGGGAATAGGAGTTATTATAAATTAATGTTTATGTATTGTGTGAGGTCAGGGTCAACGTTTTTTCATATGTTCATATCTAGTGTTTCATCATTTGTTAAGTAGAGATTCCTTACCGTATTAAGTTACTTTGATTTTTACCAAAAATTAAATGACCATGTAAGTGTGGGTATATTTCTGATTTATATTCTGCCCCATGATGCAATCATCACTTTACTGACTCTTATGGCAGTAACACCTTCCTTGGTTACAAAAGCTTTATAATTCTGAAATCGTATGGTAAAAATTCTGTAACTTAATTTTTTTTCAATATTGGCTTTGGATTTTCAGGTCTTGCATTTCCATATACACTTTAGGATGAGATTAACAGTTTCTATAAATAAGTCTGTTGGGATTACTATTGGACTTGCTTTCAAATAATTTGTGAAGAATTGTGGAGATCAGTTTGCCAATAATTGACATCTTAAAAATATTAGTTTTATAATCAATGAACATGGTATATCTTTTCTCTTACATTTTAAATTTTTCTACAATGTTTGTAGTTTTCATTTTACAGGTATTATGTTAAACTTATTAAAGTATTTTGTGCTTTTTGATGACATTGGAAGTAGAGTTGTTTTTAATTAAATTTTATAATTGCTATTACTATGTAAAATACAATTAATTTTGTATATTATCTTTATATTCTACAATTTTGCTAAGTGCACTTATGAGTTATATTAAATGTTTTGCAAATTTATTAGAATTTTCTGTGTTAACAATCATGTCTCTGGGCATAGTGTCTCATGCCTGTCATCCCAGTACCTCAGAAGGCCGAGGTGGGTGGATCTCTTTATGTCAAGAGTTCAAGACCAGCCTGGCCAACATGGCAAAACCTTGTCTCTACTAAAAATACAAAAATTAGCTGAGCAAGGTGGTGTGCACCTGTAATCCCAGCTACTCAGGTGCCTGAGGCAGGAGAATTGCTTGAATCTGGGAGGTGGAGGTTAGAGTGAGCTGAGATCATGCCACTGCATTCCAGCCTGGGTGACAGAGTGACACTCTATCTCAAAGCAACAACAACAATCATGTAATTTGCAATTAGACAGCTTTACTTCTTTTTAAATTTTTGAGCCTTTTATTTATTTCTTTTTCTTCACTTGCCCTGGCCATCACCTAAGTAAAATGTTGAATCAGAACAGTGAAAGTGGGCATCCTTGCCTTGTTTGTATCTTTTAGGAAAAGTATTTAATCATCATTAAGTATGATGATAATTTTTCATTTTTATCAAAACCATTGATCATCTTAATGAATTTTCTTCAATTCTTCATTTTATTTGATTTAAAAATATGAATTGCCATTACAATTTGTCAAATATTTTGGGGGAGAATTGGAAGATATTTGCCAAAGGGTACAAAGTTTCATTTAGAAAAGATGAATAAGTTCTGGAGATATGCTGTGCAGCATGGTATCTATAGTAATAATAATATATTGTATTCTTGAAAATTCTGGAATTAGTAAATCTTAAATATTCTCATCACACAAAACGAAGTATGTGAGATGATAGAGATGTTAACTAGCTTGATTTAACCATTTCATAATGTATACACATATCAAAATATCACATCGTACGCCATAAAGATATACAATTTTTATCAATTAAAGCTTTATAAAGTTGGGAAAAATAAAAACAAACAGACAAACCTGAAAGTGCATGTACCCAAAAACAAATTAAAGAAACTCAAAAAACAGAAATTTAGTCAAGTGTTTTCTGTGCATCTATTGATGTAATAAAATAGCTTTTCTCAACCATTTTGTTAATGTGTTGAATCGCATTTATTTTTAAATGTTATACTTACATTGCATTCTTAGAATACATACCACTATATCTTAATGCAATATCCTATTTACATATGACCGGACCCAGTTTAGTTAACATTTTTGTTAAGTGAGTCTACACTTTGTTCATGAAAGATATTGTTCCCTCTCTCTATGTAATGTTTTATTCAGGTTTTGCTATTAGTTTTATTCTGGCCTCATAAAAATTAATTGGAAAGTGATTTCTTTTTTTCTCAAAAAGGTTGTGTACATTTGGTTTTATTTCCTCCTTAGATGTCTGATAGAATTCATCAGTAGAACCACCTGAGCCTAGAGTTTTCTGTGTGAAAAAGTTTTTGATAATAAATTCAATTTCTTTACCAGCAGGTATATGGGTCTTCCTATTTTCTGTTTTATCTTGTGTCAGTTTAACAAGTGTGTATTTGGAGAAATTTGTTTATTTCATTTAAGCTGTACAATTTGTTAGCATAAAGCTGTTTATAATATTACCCACTTATATTTTTTAATGTGTGTACAACCTTTAATGAAAACCTCCTTTTTGTTCCTGATATTGGTAATTTGTATTATCTCTCTTTTTTTTTCATGATGTAGTCAAGACCAGATAATTTTGCTGGTCTTTTCTAACACTGACTTTGGCCTTGTCATTTTTTTCCTATTGTTAATTTTCTATTCTGTATTCTCATTTTTATTTCCTTCTATCATAACCTTATTAGTATGTGTCTTATCTTCACAGTGGTAAAGGATAGGAATAGACAGACCTCAATTTTTAAAGTAAGAATTAAATGATAACATGTTTTGTGGTGCACAGTAATAAATAGATGGTATTCATTCTAATTATTATGAACACTTTCCTGATACCTCCTGTGAAGTTTTCTATAAGTTTCTAGTTAAGAGTAATTGATATAAAGTATTGTCACTGGTATTTATGTGGGGGAAAATTTAACTAGGTAGCGATCAACAGGTTAATATTTTACAGTTTTTACTGGATAAAGTTACAAACATTTGTAAGGCTGCATTCCCTTCAAAAAGGAAATGAAACAGGGACTCTTTTTACTTGGATGAGGCAATCTTCTCCTAGAATGTAGATCAGTTGCTTACCGTCTGATGAGGGCATTTTTGCAGACCTGTGCTGACCTCAGCATCCCAGTCTCATTTATTACATTGAGTGAGATAGCCTAGGGTCGAAAAGAGGTAGGAATGTATAGAACCTGGTATCTATGATGACCTTGAATAAGAGAAAAAAATTATAAAAATGAGAAAGTCAGGTATGGAAAGGTAGAATGAAATTATTTCTTGTTGAGACGCAACAATATGAGAAGACCATGTTAGGTACTTCCTGTACTCTTTGCTATTCCTAACAAAATGGATATAAAATATCCGTTTTAGAGTTAAGTATATCCAAGGTTATAGTCAGCTGTGCAATGAGATATGAAAGCCCATTTCTTAGCACTACATAAAGTCTGTACACAGCCCCCAATGTAAAGTAGATAGCCATACACCATTGCCAGCATCGGTATGGTGTCAAACGGTGGTGTCAACTGGAGTATGCATTAAGCAAACATGTTAACACTCTTCTTCAACCCCAGAATTTAAAATATCCTCTGATGTGAAGTGGGATAAAAGCTCTTTAGAACTTCAAATAAGGTTTTTTTTTTTTGGTGGGGTAAGGTGGTAGCGGGAGGGTTGTATACAATAAAACAACTGTAGACTTTCCAGTTTGTGTTTTGTTGGAAGGTAATGAGGCCTACGGAATTTAAAACATCTCCAGGAAAGGAGGATGCAAAAGTGCTTTGTGCACTGGATGCATTAAGTTGAATATAAAGCTACTGTTTGTATATCGAATCTCTTGACATAATTGTAAAGCTTTACTCCGATTAGGAAAACACATGCAGTGAAATTCAGGGTCTTGAATACAAGACCCAATAAAAACAACTCTCAAGCATCCTAACATGCACTTCAAAGGAGCATTTTGTCTCTGTCAATATGTAGTCTACAGTGCATTTAATTTTCTGAGGAAATCCCTGTGAGCATTTTGCTAAATGGGTAATCAATCTACCTGATCTTTGCCCAGTTCAATTAAAGCACAGCTACAAGAGCACGAACAGTCCTTCCCACAGTGAAAGTGGCAAACAAGGTTAGCAAATGGAGGCTTGGGGCCCAGCTGGAGCATGCCCATTTATCCCATTGTCCTCAGGCGCATGAAGGGCAGGAAAATGGCAAAGGACAGCCAGTTTGCCACTTTCTCACATGCCGAGTCTTCTTTTGTTTTTCATTACATGCTGTTTTTCTCATTACAAGCTGACTCCTCCCTTGGCTTTGTCTATTTCTTTCCCTCACTCTTCTTTCTTCTCCTCCTCTCCTCTTTTCCTCCTCTTTCATCTCCTTTTTCTACTTCCTCTTCCTTTCTCTCTCTTTTCTTTATTTTATATGCTGCCTTTTGTTGCTTTGATGAGAGTTCTCAATAAACAAATTCAATATATATTGGCTATGTTGCTTATAATATAGTAATAAGCATGGTAATCTAGAACCCATTACCAAAGATTTTGGAAGCCAGATATGCTACTAAGAGGGGCTTTTTCAGACTCCCTTTTTCAGAGGTAGAATGAGCCATAGCTATCATTCATTCTTTCAACAAATAATTTATTTAGTATCAGGCACTGTTCCGGGTTATGAATATAGCAGGAAAAGAAAAGAAATACATGCCTACAAAACTTTCATACTTGGCAGGGAATGGAGAGACATATGTAATTTAAAAAGTAAATTACATAGTATATTGAAGGTGGTAAGTACTGGGGAGAAAATAGAGGAGCGCAAGGAGGATGCAAATGCTGTAAGGTTGCAATTTAAGAAAGGGTTTCAAGGTTGGCCTTGCTGAAGTAGTAACATTTGAGCAATACTTAATGGAAGAGAAGATGAAGGAGTACCTTGTATTTCTCTCTGGGAGGCTATCCAGAGGAAATAGCAAGTGCAAATGCCCCAAGGTGGGAGCACGTTTGGAGTATTTGAGAAACACAAGGAGTAGAGCATTTAGGGCTGAATTTTCCAGTAAAATTGCTATTTAACTTTTATGTGTAGTTTTTCAGGTATTTAATTATCATTTGTTGGTGTATACTAAAGACAGAGTAGTTGATTCCAAAGGGACTCATAGAGGAATTCATGCAAGATCAGAAAGTGCACAGATTGCTAGACCCAAAAGGAGAACTTAACAGGTTGTTGGAATATCATAGAAGGTTCAGGGAGGTGAAAATACCAGGCTTATATGAGCATTTTATCAAATGCATGCACATGAACTCATTCAAAAGACTGCTACAAGAACACATACCTCCAGTGGATAAAATGCAGGCAAACCAGTAGACTTAGGATGAAGAACACATCTACTGTATTTCAGCGCTTATTAGTTCTCTTCCTTCTCAAGCTTTACTCTCAGCAAATGCCTCCAGCCTTACTGAGGACATCATGGCCATCTGATCTTAGCTTCCTTACCTTTGCCTCCACCCAGGCTTGTCCCTAAGGCCTTTCTTTCTTCTCATAAGCTCCCTCTTTCTGACTAAGCCCCAGCCTTCTTTAGCATTCCTCCCAAACTTCTATCCATAGAAGCTGTAAATTTTCCCATTTGATTACATTATTTTTTCCTGCTTTCTAATGAGAGCAGGAGGGTTTTTGTTTGCGTGAGGGTTTTTGTTCATTGCTTCTCTTACTTATTATTGGATATTCACAAAGCTGGTACTTCCTGGTACCAAGTAAACATCTCATAAATGTTTGTAAGCAGAATGAATGGTAGTTCTCTTTTACTTTCAAACAAAAATAATCCCCTTTACTGTGTTTCCAGAGGTAGTGAGGGACATGCATGGACGGGGCATTCTCCTTCATTTCTCCATCTCGCTCCTAACTCCTACTTTCCCATTTTCCTAAAGAGCAGGTCCTCCCAAAGCCCTAAACCTCAGAATTTTACATATGTCAAAGTTATCCATTTCTTCTCTTTCTCAATCAAAAGCCCCATTCCCTCAACAGAGAGCATTTCCCTGGAAAAGAAGGAGGTAAATAATCTGATTGAAGTTATTGACTTTGATGTCCCAATAATTACATCAGAGCCCTCTTGGGGAGTATCTGAATTTTCAAAAGAGGGAGAAAGCTTGTTCATCTCCATATTTTGATCTAGAAAACCTCAGAAAAAAACTATCCATGAATTTTAAAAGAACTCATTTAGTTTGGGAAAACTATTGCCTGTTTTTCTTTATGAGAGACAGTCCCTTGGGATTGTTCTTTGTAAATCTGTCCTTTGTCCCTTCAAACCTTTCAAGTGCTCTGTCTCTTCAACCTTTCAAGTGCTCTGTCTCTGGGTCTCATCATGGTTATTTTCAAACACCAATTTTGAGCTCTCTGTCTTGGAGCTGAGGCATCTCTGAGTGACATTTCCTATCAGGCCTGCAAGTGCATCTGACATAACTCTGATTGTCCCATATCAGTGCTATGAGAGTCCAGCCAGTTTCTGTGATTGTGGGGTAGAAGGCAATCCTGGCCAATGGGTTAGCTCTGTTTCACTCAGCAGGCTCTTCAGCTAAAATAGCTTAAAGGGCCACTCAAGGGGCAAAGGCGAAGAGGACAAAAGTGTAGTTTGGCAAATCAGCAATCCTATTGAAAACCATTTCCAGTGGTTTTGGCATCAAGGGAAGATGTGCTGTGTGGAAGGGCCTGACATGCCTGAAGCAAATGTAGTGGCTCTCTAAATAGTAAAAAAATTTTAGAAAATAAGGCTGGGTGGGTAGGAAATTTAGACACTTTCAAATTACTTTAACTTCTCTGGTTTTCTTGCCAGATTGATTTCTTTCATTAGGGGAAGTTACTTCCATCTACATACCATTCTAGCCTCAGGAGGTAAGAGACTGATTTAGTGGTCTTAATTTAGAAGTGTCCTGAGTTTTCAGGAATTTATTCTTTAATATTTGAATTCCCATATGTGACACTTGGATTAATCGACTTGATTTGGGTGTAAGTCTTTTGTGAGTTAATGCCTCAAGTTAAGTCGGAAACATAATTTTGAATTAGTGGTGTCGTCATCTTGGACATCAAGGCTAGAAGTAAGTGATTAGACAATTGTTTTCAGCACAAGCCCCAGTTAAAGCCCATAGTCACTTCTTGTTTCCTATTTTATCTGCCTTAACCTCTTTAGCCTCACATTCAGGACCCTGAACCAAAGATTTCCTCATCTTTCCTTAATTGTTGGCCAGTGCCCTCAACAGAAGCATTATTGCTCCTTCCCTACCCTCAGGAAGGAGGTATGGAAGTATGCAGGAATTTTCATAATCACAAATACTTGGGAGCAGTACCAGCATTTGATGGGTGGGGTTTAGGGATGCTAAAAGTTCTGCAACGTTTGTTAGTCCTACAAATGAAGAATTGTCCCCCTGCTTCCAATGCCAGAAAACACCCATTGATAAATGCCATTCGTCTGACTCTATCAGCTTTACAATTATCCCTCTGCCCTAGCTCACATCTTTGTCCTCCTCCTCATTTGTATTATTGCTTACTGTCTCTTCTTTACACATCTGTCTATGTCTATCCCACCTGAGATATCCACTCACATACTGTCTACCTCTCTGAATTTATCCTTAAAGACTCAGCTTTTTCTTCACATCTTTCTTGAAACCTTTCCCAACCTTGCCATTCTGAGTAACCTCCTAATACCATGAATCTCCCTCCCGTCTATTTTATGCATCACTCTCAGGAGAATCCATCACAGTCTTTTGGTTTTTTTTGAACTTTTTGTGTCTATTATTCTTTCCTAAGCTCCTAGAGAGCAGTCTTGTGTCATATACTTCTCCATCATTTGTTTCGCCTTCTATCTCTGTAACCTTCTGCTCTAGCTAAATAAATCTACTTTCTTTCCCCCAAACATTGTATGGCAGCGACTACTATGTGTCCACCACAGCCTACTTCCTTGTCTCTTAGACATTCAATGAGGCTTCCCTTGCCGTAGGTGTTAGGTCTGAGTTTTAGTCAAAGGAATGTGGGCAAAAGTGAGATATATCACTTCTAGGTCTGGCACATGACATTTTTCCATGTATAATCCATCCTTACTCTTTGTCTTTCCCATCCACCAACTAAAGGGAGAAGATGTCAAAGACCCAAAGGAGAACAGAGCCACAACACAACAAGAGTTAGGTCCTTAAATGACTAGGCAGAAGGTGACTCACTCACTGGGAACTGGGGACATCTGTATTGAACTCTATATGAACAAGAAATAAAGTTTAATTTTGTTTCACCACTAAGATTATTGCAATTTTGTGATCATAGCAAGCATAGCTAACACACACCATATCCTTTCTCATCTACGTGAACTTATTTTCATTTGCTTTCATTGCTTGGAATGAGTTTCCTCTTCACATGTTTAAATTTTATGCTTCATCTGATGCCAGATTAATTCCTGCCTCCTCCAAGAAACTCCCTCCAGTTTCACCAATCCAGAGTGACTTCCTCTCCAAATGCTTGAAAATCACATAGACTACTTTTCCATTCGATTGGCAAATAATATAATACTGCATTTATTTTTATTTAGCTTTAATGTGTATATTCTGTCTTCTCTGGTAAATTTTAAGATGTCAAAGTAGTACCTTTGTCTTATGCTTCACAGTATTAGGAATGTTGTAGATGCTCAGGAAATAATTGTAAAATGAACAGATGGCCTGTTAAAAAATTTTACACATTATCTCTTCTTATTGGCTTAACTTATGTTATAGTATTTTGCTCCTTCCATGGATGATTTTGGTGTCATTTCTTGTTTCTGTGTCTACTTCTTAGAAATGCTTCACAGAAATGCTGGTGCAAGAAAATTATACCTTCTTCATATCCATTCTCTTTCACTGTATTTACTTTTAAGTGTTCTTTATTTACATGTGCTTAATATATGTTAGTTGAATGAATGAATCTATTCTCTTCTCTGAATTTAGAAAAGAATATATGTAAACTAGACTAAACCTCATGCTTTAGGAGATATCAAAACATCGTATCATATTTATTTTCTTTGGTATTATGAGAGTCATTGCATAGAGTTGACTGACTATTGTGAATGAGGTCAATCATTACTATATCAACTTTTTTATCTAACAAAAGAAAAGATTCTTCAGTCTGTTACTGTAGTCTGATCATCACTTCTGCTGGTTTCGTATTTGAGTTAATGTATATGCATATGATATGTTTTCCAAATTAGTGGGGTAATCTGATGAGACTTTTCTTCCAAGAGATTTGTTTGAAGGAAAATCTACTGCTGAGGCAAAGGCCTTGTCAAGAAATCAAAATTATTGACTCTGCTCTTCTTTCTTCACTACTAAACCTTGAGACCCCATTCAGAAATCAATGGTGACCATAAAGAGGAGGTGCACAGAATCAAGCTTCAGGATACCTGACCTCTTTTCCCAATAGTTTGATCCTTAGAAATCCACCTCTTTCTGCATCGTTCTATTCAGAGGAAAATGGGTCAATATATTTCTCACTTTCTTTTTCATGTCTTATTAGGGTCAATGAGATAATGCTAATAATCACATAGGTAATTTATGACTAATGGACAGATAACAGGCACACATTTTCATAATATATTGGTGTTAAAAACCTTTGCAATCAATGTGAAACAGATAGCTTAAGTCATTAACTAGTCCCAGTTACTTGCATGTATCAGACAGATGTGGCACTAGCAACAGGTCTGCATCCTTTGGTTATATCCCTGAGTTTCTGTCAGCCTTGAAAGGGGCAGATGTTAGGCCAGAAAGGAGGAGGCCAGTGCCTGGGAAATTCCTAAGTAGCAAGATGCGAAGACTCCTTCACTGAGGAAGTTAGCAAGGTGGTGAGCCAGGGGTCTAGTTGTTGGTGCTGTCAGGGAGAGCCATGGAGAAGGACGCATTTATGGTAGAGTATAGGAGCCATGATGGGTGTAGGAAAAATCCAGTGACTCAGAGCAAAGCAATACAAATTATGAACTAATTAGAGTTTTAATTTAAAGACTGCCAGTACTTTTCTATAAACTGTCTCATTCACTAATTATGTAATATGTCTATTCAACCGAACTGCCTGCTTAATATGGGCATCGACCAGACTTCTTGTATGTCTGCCTTGTGTCTAACATGATGCTAGACACATTGGAAGTATTTGGTACGTATCTGTCAGAGGATTGATGTTTGTGCTTAGTTTCTGTTTCGTTCATTCTTTTCTCTTTCAGGTTTGGGGACTGATTTTTTGTAGCTGCATTTAGGTATTCATTTTCTTATTCACTCAACAATTGTGCATTTAATGCCCAAAACTGTGCTAAGAGCTAGAGATATAGACAAAGTTTATACCACCAGAGAACTTATATTCTTCATTGATATAGAAATAGACATATCTACCATATGTATGGATTGAAAGACAGATGCAGAAATAGATATATCTATCATCTATCTGTCTGTCTGTCTATCTATCTATCTATCTATCTATCTATCTATCTAATCTATATCTGTCTATGAAATAGAAACAGAATACTAAATGAAGTTGGGAAGGAATTCATGCAAATTTCTAGAGAAAGAGAATTCTAGTCAAAAGAATTGTCTAGTTCCTGATGCATACATGTGCTGGCTGTGTTGGAGGAGCAGCAAGGAGGCCCGTGTGACCAAAGAGTAGCAGCACGGGGGAGAATTATAGGAAATGAGTTCAAAGAGTTAGGCAGGGGCCAGATTACTTAGGGCTTTTACACAGTGGTAAAGACTAGAATTTATTCCAGGTGAAATGGGAAGACATTGAATGGCTTTGAGCAAGGGGTAGACCTGATCTGATTTCCTTCTCAGTAGGAATGTTCTGGCTGTCTTGTGGCATATAGATGTAAGGGGTAGAGGGTGCAGAGAGTCTCTTGTTGTGATCCAGAGAGAAATGGCGGTGGCCTGAAATAGGAAGCAGTAGTGAGTTTCGTCTTCTTAGATCACCCTGATTATTGACAATGTAGAAGGGTGAGATTTCATTTTACAAGTTTGAGTGACTGGACCTACAATAATACTTTGATATTAGAGCACTGCTGGTCTTGCTTTTGAAAACTGTGACTTTGTTATTCTAGGGTCTCAAGTCCTGATCAGAGCAGGCTCTAGAACCTAGGAGTACTAAAGTCAGTGTAAGAAAAATTGAAAGAGAAGCAGAAGATCTAGAAATAATGAGATATGGCTTCTGGTGTTACAGCAACCCCTAACAATGCTGAAGGCTGTGCCCTCACTTCCTTTCATCCCATTTTTGTCTCAGCTCATTGGCTTCCATGCCCAGCCCTTTAGTAGATACCTGCTTTGCCCAGGCCATAGCTGACCTCTAGATGGGCATGAGATGCCTGCATTTCAGTTATTGTCTTTCTTAACTGTCTGCACTGAGCAGCACTGGGCACCATGTCCTCTCTTGGTTTTCAGAACATCACACTCTGCTCTTTTGTCTTCTACCCCTCTGATAGTCCTTCTCCATGTCCTTTGCAAGTTCTTACTCTGTTCACTTTTTAAATGTTAGTGTTCCCCAGAGTTTTATTCTTTACTCTCTTATCTTCTTACTCTTTCCATTCTCCTTGGGGCTTCCATCCTGTACAAGGGCTTAAGCCATCCTGGATATGCAGATATCCCCTCTCTCAATATCTTTATCTCTAGTTTTAACCTGGGAGTTGAGCCTCAGACTGCTAGACCAGTTGCCAACTGGCCACTGCTACCTGGATGTCACATAGCCACCTTAAACTGAATGGTTTCTAAACTGAATTTGCAGTCTCAACCTTCCCCAGGCTCATTCTGCTTTTCTTTCTTTATTCTGTGTCCCAGTTTGTGGAGCCATCCTGCATTGATCCTTCTTTTTATCCTACCCTCATCCTCTATCAATCACTCACCCAATTAGATGATTTTACTTCCTAAGTATATTTTAACCCCTCCCTTCTACTCATTCCTGCAAGCACTGCCCCAGTTGAGGCTTTCCTCACCTTCTACCTGGACTTGTAACTCATTTCTCTGCCTCCTATTCATTGTCTTTACTTCACCAGAGATCTACCTAGCCTGTAATCTGGGCATGTCACTCTTTTGGAGTAAATTCTCCAAAAAGTCACTGACACATACAGTGTACTCTCTGGCTTCTCAGAGACCAAGCTGGGCTGTTCACCATCAGGTCCTGGCTCACCTTCCATTGTGACACACCTGAAATCTGTCTCTGTCTTCACTATTGTTCACACTCCAGGTCATTAGATTCTGGTAATAGTTTTTTTTTTTTTTTTCAGACAGTCTCACTCTGTTGCCTAGGCTGGAGTGAAGTGGTGTGATCTTGGCTCACTGCACCCTCTACCTCCTGGGTTCAAGAGATTCTCCTGACTCAGCTTCCTAAGTAGCTGGGACTACAAGCGTGAGCCACTGCACCCAGCTAATATTTGCATTTTTAGTAGAGATGGGGTTTCATCATGTTGGCTGGTAATATTTCTTATTCTCTAATCATATCAGGTTTTAGACCTATGGTCATGGCATTTCCTTGCCTGAGAAGCCCTTCTTTCTGATCTGGATTATTCTGAGTCTTTAAAACTCAACTCAGTGATACATGGCCTCTGGGATACCTTCTTTGCTATTCGCAAAATAGGTTCCATGCCCTTTCGTGGTGTCTCTGGTGCCCTCATAACATCCTGCACTCATCACCATGGCATTATCGATAGTAATTATATGCTTATGTGTCTGTTTTTGAAACTCTCTGAGCCTTTGTGTCCTGATCTGTAAAGTGGGGATAATAGTAGTACTTATCTTAGAAGACTTTGGGGAGAATTAAATAAGCAAATTTATGTTATGAGTTCAGAACAGTGACTGGTACATAGAAAACACATTCACTGATAGCTACTTGGTAATAACATTAATATTATTATAATTTATTATTTATAAAAATTATATAATAATTAAGATTAATGATAACTATACTATAATAAGATTATTAATAACAGTTATTTCATACCATATTATTACATGGCTGAGAGCTCCTGAAGGGCAGAAGCTATTATAATAATATGACTATGATTATAATAAAAATATAATTAATAACTAACACCTATAGTATAGTATAATATAGTATAGTATAGAATAGTATAGTATATGCCAGACACTGAGCAAAGCAAAGAATATCAGTTATCTCCCAAACACCTATGAGTTTTACAGATGAGTGAATGGGTGCTTAAAGTGTAATTACTTAAACTCACAGAGACAGTAAAGGGCAGCCCTAGAGCTTGGCCCTGATTCTAGTTTAACTTCACTCTAGGACCTCAGCTGCCACCCTGCAATATTGCTGAGCACCAGAGAAATGTGAGGCATATAGTAGGTGGTCAAGTTTATTACCTCTCTGGTGGAAACTACCAAGTATTGCCCCAGACCGTAAATGCAAATGGCTTAGGAAGCTGGTGGTCCCAAAGGCTGGTAGATCACCATTCATACAGCTGAATTAACACACTATTGATGAGAAGGACTCCCCTAAACTGTGCCTCTCTAATTATTTGACTATTAGACAATTAGAGGGATATTGAAAACTGGACATGTCCACAATAATCTGAGTCTCTCTGCTTTCTAAAGTTAGTGATGCATAGTTTTAATCATGGGAAACATGGACAACAGCTTGAGCTGAAAATAGAGTGCACTCAGTCTCTGGCTGCAGCATAAACTCTTGGCCCAGTTATGTGGAAGGCCATAATTTTCAGATTATGTTGTTCAGCCCTTGAGAACAACATTGCAACAAGTTAAACAGATATCAAAGCAGACTGAAATTACTGACCCTGAAGGGCTCATTTTCCTAAGATTAAAGAGAAAGACACATAGCAGAAAATGTGCTGGAGCAGAAAAAAATGGAGAAAGAGAATACTTACTTATTGAGCAGTTATTACATACTAAGTATTTTACATATACTGGTCCATTTAATACTCACCAGAATCCCATGAATTAAATAACATTATCCTTATTTCTGATGAGGTAAAGGGAGGCTTGTAAGTTGCCTGCATCACAGAGCTGATGACTTTGCTTTAGTGGCCAGCCGTTCTTTGCTTGCCTAGTTTGTTAAAATCCTTCAGGTCGTAGAGTAATTTCCTCAGGAAATTCTCATACCAGAGCATACTTGTAATGGCATGCTGAGCTTTTAGCTCTCATCGTGCTGCAATGAAGGGTGACTCACGTCTTCCTGCTCAATTTGTAAACCCCATGAAGGTAGGGGCTGTATCTCTGGTTCACGCCTTTGTGACCAATAACGAGTGGCAGCACCTGGCTTGTGGTAGGTGCTCAGTAAATGTTTATTTAATTAGTACTCTTATCTTTACAAAGAAATGTCGGAATGACATGATCCATAGGTTCCTGCGAATTCTGTGTTTCTGGTGATAATGTTTAGACCAAGCAAAAGACTTCAGTAGGACTTAATGTTCCCAGTCACTGATGCTATGGGAAGGGCATGATTGCTGGTGATGTGGGTTTTGGTCTTTGTCATAAGTCGTTCTGAGGCCTTTCTACTTGTATGCAGGCCCAGGCAGGGGCCCTTTAACCTCCCATTTCCTTCCCGTAGGGCTTGGAGAATGTTTGCAACCCTTTCATCTTTAGCATGGGTGCTGTTCACTTCGCCCTTGGAAATACTTCTCTCTCTAGATCTGGATAGGAAATGGGGCATCATCTTCCCACAGAGACAAGCAGGCAAGCCTATTTCATTGCATAGAGTTTTGCCATGAATTGGCATAAAGACAATTGGGGGTACTAAAATAGTAATTAGAGAGCAGTGATAAAGTTTAAAATAACCTTTATCCATTGTCAGGACACAAATCAGTTTCCAGTTTCTGCCCATGATTCTGGAATAGGCTTTCTAGACTCTAATCCTAGCTTTTGGAACCTCAATTCATCATCCTTGAAATGGGGGGGGGGGTGGTGTCACAGTATCTATTAGGTTAAAACATATAAAATTTTCATTTTTGTAAGTCAAAAAGGTCAAATATCGACAATTTCATGTAGCTCAACTTAATACATCATAGGATTGCTGTGTAGATGAAATGAATAATGCATGTAAGGCACTTATCATAATGCCTGTCCCAAAAGTACTTAATACATGCAAGCTATGATGATCCTAATGATTTTTATCTGAGACAGTGCCTGAGGTCTTATTGGACTTCTGCCGTCAGTTCAATTTTTCTGAGTGGCGCCAACAAAATGTCTAGTTTTTCCTAACCATTTTTTGAAAAGTAATGGGCAAGCAGGCAACCTTTGAAGACCACTTTTCCCAATATGTTGCCTTGAATATAATACTGGGGAAGAACGTTACGTATGGGTCCTCACGTTCCAAGTAGATGTGTTAAATCCCTCTATATGGAGAGAAGTCAATTTCCCAAGCTTCTCCATACATGAAATGATTACCTGAGAGGCTTTTCCTCATACCACTCACTTAATATTGCTGAGGCTCTGAATGAGTTACTTAATATTTGAGTGTCAGATAATTCATTTTCATTTTCAAACTAACATGTATTGTTGGATATTTGCTAGGTTTTAGGCAATTACATGCTGTTTTCACAAACAAAAATTTATCCTCATAACAATAGTCATTCATTTTTCATTTATTCCACAGCTATTTATTGAGTACCTACCAGATGTCAAAGTTTATGTTAGACAATGGATAACATGGTGACCAAGTCAGATATAGTACCTGGGAGCTTACAGTCTACTAGGAGAGAGAGAGATCAAATACATAATCTAAATAAAAAATGTAAAATTGCCATTGTGGTATTATGAATGAGAATATATGGTGTATGGTAGCAAGAAATACAGAGCTTTCATCAAGTTTCTGAATGTTGGGCATAGCTGCCAACTAGCCCACACCATGCTTTTGAGAAAGTTAGGTAAAAGATGTCTTAGGATGTGCACTTCTGTGTTAGGATATAGGAATTGGTGAGTGGAGTGTGACTAGATTCTACCCATCATTTTACCCTCAGCCAGATCATCTTGTGTAGAGTATAAACTGCACAAATGTACACAGCATCTTTGGTTCAGAGGAGGCTTCCTCAAGGAAATGATATTAGCAGTTATCATATGACAGAGAGAGAAGCTAACTGTGATTATGTGAAAATGTGTGCTTATATTCAGTAGAATTGAGAAAGTGGTGCTCCAGAGAACTGTGTGTGGAAAGGCCCAGCAGCAGGAAGAATCAGGACCCACTTAAAAACCATAAAATGTCCATTGAAACTAGAGGTCAGAGTCATGGAGAGGAAAGTATAAACTAAAGCCTGAGAAATAAGCAGAGATCAGAACTTGTGGGTCTTAGAAGGTATACTGATCTTCAACATGAGAGCAATGAAGAGTTACTTAACTATGCCCATAACAGGATGCCCATAACAGGATTACATTTTTGTTTGTCATGATCACTTTGGATGTTAGAAGGGAAATGGATTGGAGAAAGGTATCAATTATGAATATGGAGACCTGTTAGGAGAATACTGTGGTTAGAAACGATGGTAGTTTGTCACAGTGTAGCATCCAAGGAAATGGAGAAAATAGTACCTGTTCAATAAATGTTAGGAGGTAAATTGGGTAGAAGTTGCTGATGGATTGAGTGTTGGAGATGAGGTGAGAAAGTAATCAATGATAATGCCAAAGTTTTTGACTTGTGGAATGATATAAATGGTGAAGCGATTCCCTAACATAGAGAATGGTGGAAGAGGACTATGTTGCCTAGGGAGACACTGAATTAGGGTTTCATCTGTGGCATCTATGTGGAGTTATCAGCTATATACCAGCAAATCAGAGGAGAGATCTCTGTCAAAGATAGAAATTTATGAGGCACCTGTGGAAAATGGGAATTAAAGCCATAGGTGTGGTTCAGATAATCAAAGAAGAAAATATAAATAAGAAAAGAAGGCTTAGCAATGAGCCTTTAGGAATTCCAAATTTATTGGAAAGACAGAAAAGATAAACCTTCCCATTTTTTGAGATCCATCTTCCAGAAACTAAGGCTCAGAGAAGTTGAGTAATTTGTTTAAGACACATGGCTGGCAAATGGTAAAGATGGAGTTTGAGCCTGGATATTTTATATTCCAGAGCTCTCATTCTTCCACTGTGTCACATATTGTAGCCTTTGAAAAATTAATTTTTGAAAACTTTGAAGAATATTTTCATTATATCATTTAACATTGACTCATTCCATTGAGTTTCTATTTTTTCCTGTTCTTAAAAAGGCAGCCTAAAAGATTCACATTGTTCAGGGTAACGAGAGAAAGGCAAAATGAATGTTATAAGGAGGGATTAAAAACTAGAAGTAGAAACTCTAACAGCTTCTGGGAGCCTGGAGTTCACTGACTTGACATAATTAGGTGTCCACTTAACACTCAGTAATTGAATGACTTTACACCAACTTCTTTAAGAGAAAACTAGTGAGACATGCAGCAGACACCTCCAGGCTCTTTCACAAAAACCTTCACGGCAGCAATCTGCAACTCCTGCTGACTTATAACTGCGTTATCACACCTTCAGGGAGCATGCAGACACTCCTTTCTCCTTGTCTTGGGTCAAAGAGCTGAAAACAGCCCCAGCAAGTCCTGCAAATGAGACGCTGAGCTTCTGTGGGTCTGCTATATGCAGTTCCTTCTGTTTTCACTAAAGCAGGTTCCCTGACAGTGAATGGCATGGGAATAAGTCCAAGAGTTCTGTGAAATAAACTGGAAATCAGAAAAAAAAAAGGGAAGAGTTTTCTAGGTCTACCCTGTCCTGGGATGTTGGTTGAAATTAGTTGTGTCTCATAGATTCTTTCAACTTCTCCTCTCTTCTTTATATTTAAAGGTCAGTAGAAAATTTCACTTTTAATTTAATTAGGGCAAGAAAGTGATTCAATAATTTATGTGCTGGGCACATCTAAATAGATTATATTCACTCACTCACCTAGACAAGTAAACAACAAACAAGGCTTTAAAATACCTTACTTAGAAATAAAAAAACTTGAAAAGAGCCCAAGTTAGGCAAAATCTGTGCTGTGCAGAAATTGGTTGCAGACAAAATTGACCCTTCTGGGGTAGCCATTTAATATTCCTTTCTTTGCAGCAGTTCTAATTAATACTCAATCACCCTGGAACTAGCCTCTTCCTCAAGGAACTCATAGGGATTTTGAAGCTACCTCTGTCTAATTGACCGACTTTCAACTGGTGATGGTGACTTTAATTAGCTTGCCACAAAAACATTAAATTGAAGCAAGCAGAGATGAGACGATACCTCAGTACGTGAAAATGACTAAGAACACTGTGCTGTTCGTTGCTTTTAGATTCTTGTGACCATTAGGTTTCTCCTAATATGATGGCATGGGTGAGCTAGAGCAATGAAGGAAGCACTGAACATGGAATCCAAGGACTTTGGATCCCTTGTCCCATTTGCCAATGGTGTGACTTTGGCTAAGTCATTTAATATAATTAACCAAATATGCATTGAGTATAGCAAGGGAACTTGGCTATAGCCAAATAATGAGGTTTTCCAGGATATTTTAAGGAATTTACACTATTTTCTTAGGGAAATGAGGAGTCAGAGGATAATCTTGAGCAGGAGAGTGACATGATCAGATGTGTATAGTAGAAAAATCTCCCTGGTGTCAATGTCTAGGCTGGATTAAACAAGGGCAAGGATAGTGGTTGATCTACAATACCTCATTGGCTTTATGGTAGATGTTATGCATGTAAAGTCTTCCGCAGGTAGTCTGTAGTCCTTACCACCTTGTGATTCACAGGAAGAGGCCGCTGACAATCCCCATGCTCCCTCATCAGTCCCATGCCTGCCAGAGTGCCCATTGTGATTAGGGTCCTGCCCCATTCCTAAATATGGTGGTTCTGCCTTCTCCACATTGCATACACTAGAACTCTGATGGAAGTTTAGGCAACTTTTTACTTGAGGGATGAGGAGGCATTCTGAGATAGTCCAGAGTAAGAGGATGGAGAATTGGGACTCTGCCTCACAAAGCCATTCTCTTATACCATATAAGCGGCAGGGGAACTCTGCCTCATAGTTTAGGCATTCTTTGGAGGGAGATCCACATGAACACACCTCCTCTTTGGATCGCTCTCTATTTCTTCAATTCTCTATTGTCCTCTTTATGCACCACTGTTAGGGCTTTCTCCTTAGATACGGAGTTTCCAATCTGCTCTTTCAGGAAACCCATGAGAAAATAATGTGAAGCCTGTATGTCTACTTGTGTTTTGGAAACATTGGCATTCTAGATTTCAGGTGGGTTAAAAAAAGTAGATCCTTCCCTCTGCCTTGGGATTTGTTGCCTGTAAAGAGGAACAGGTTGGTTCTTTGAATGGGGTGATGGTGAGAAAGATAGATGAAGCTTCAATTCCAGTTCTATCTCTCCACTACTGAGGACTTAGATCAGTTTCTTTCTAAGTTACCTAAACACAAACATTTCTTGGTACAGAGAGTTGAAGAAATCAGTTTAGTCCCTGAAAAAAGGAAAGCATATTCCTCTCATTGAAATGGCTTTAATCTTATGTCTTGAAAAACAAAAAGCTTGATAGTATTTTGTAAGAAGCATTTGGCTCCTTTTTGAAACTTTCTTTCCAAAGGGCCATCACACTGGTGGAAAATGGTACCTGAGTCATATGTGATCAAAATGCCACTCCCAAGTACTTTATTTTCAATCTCTAAATTTCTCCTCTGATAGAAGAAAGCTTTTTTCCTGCCTCATTAAGATTCATTTTATTGGAATATCTTATTAAATACATTTTTTGTATATATATTACTGTAATCAAATATCTCAACCTGCGTTCAACAGTGGAGTCTTCCTGTACTGGGTCAGTGGCTTTTTATAATGTGGCTTTGTAGTACAAAAGATACAGCGGCCTGTGTGGCACCATTACCAGCCCTCGTGAATGAAGTCCTGACCAGGTCTGGAAAAAAGCCTGGTCCTCCAACATTACTCCAGATAATGTAGCTTCTCTCATATTCCGTCTCTATTTCTCCTGTAGTTAAATAAAATAAATGTGTTCTATCTCAGTAGTATCTGGAATAGCAAATCTCCTTCAATCTGCTGGAGCAGTCTAATTTATGAGTACAAGAGATAAGAAAATAAGAAAGGAGGGAAAAATGAGGTAAGAAAAAGTTGCAGATCCCAGGATTTAAGCCAATTTGTCAGTAGGAATTACATTAAAATTGAAAGATACCCAAGCCAGTTTAAAGTAATGAACCAAAAGAAAATTCACTTTAAAATATAATGATGATACTCTTCATTATGAAGAAAACAAAGTGTGTTTATTATTACCCGAATATTTTATGAGAAAGAAACTTATTTGATGAGGTTCAAGTTCCTGCCCACTGTCACTTTGAATAATACTGGATTTAAAAAATGAAACAGTTTTGGTCCTAAAAGAGTATAATTCCAGAGATCAGATGTAAGAAGGGAAGACAGAAAATAGCACAAGTGAGTCCTATTGCAGGGGCCAAAATGTGGAGTATAAACTATAGGGTGACAAGAGAGAACCACCGAGGTAGAGGTGGCCCATCAGTTTCTTTCTTAAGAAAGATCACTTATCAGTAAAAATATACCTCTTGATTCAGGTTGGGAGAAATGTTGCTGTAGATTCACTGATTCCCTCTTCTGCTGGCCACGTTTTGTTTTTGATGAGTCAACTACTGCTGCTGTTATGAGATGAAAGCCGAGACCCATTGGTAATTCTTCCTGAGTAAACTTAACTCTTGGCAAGAATACTAGGTTTCTAACCCTTTTCTTTTTTAAACGTGCTTCCTATATACCTTCAGCCATTTCTTTTTTATTTATTTTATTTTACTTCAAGTTCTGGGATACATGTGCAGAACGTGCAGGTTTGTTACATAGGTATGCATGTGCCATGGTGGTTTGCTGCACCCATCGACCCATCATCTAGGTTTTAAGCCCTGCATGCATTAGATGTTTGTCCTAATGCTCTCCCTCCCCTTGCCCCCAACCCCATGACAGGCCCTGGTGTGTGATGTTCCCCTCCCTGTGTCCATGTGTTCTCATTGTTCAACTTCCACTTATGAATGAGAACATGCGGTGTTTGGTTTTCTGTTCCTGTGTTAGTTTGCTGAGAATGATGGTTTCCAGCTTCATCCATGTCCCTACAAAGGACATGAACTCATTCTTTTTTGTGGCTGCGTAGTATTCTATGGTGTATATGTGCCACATTTTCTTTATCCAGTCTATCATTGATGGGCATTTGGGTTGGTTCCAAGTCTTTGCTATTGTAAATAGTGCTGCAATAAACATACATGTGCATGTGTCTTTATAGCAGAATGATTTATAATCTTTTGGGTATATATCCAGTAATGGGATTGCTCGGTCAAATGGTATTTCTGGTTCTAGATCCTTGAGGAATCACCACACTGTCTTCCACAATGGTTGAAGTAATTTACACTCCCATCAACAGTGTAAAAGCAGTCCTATTTCTTCACAGCCTTACCAGCATCTGTTGTTTCCTGACTTTTTAATAATTGCCATTCTAACTGGTGTGAGATGGTATCTCATTGTGGTTTTGATTTGCATTAGTCTAATGACAAATGATGATGAGTTTTTTATATGTATAGCCAGACAATCCTAAACAAAAAGAACAAAGCTGGAGGCATCACGCTACCTGACTTCAAACCATACTACAATGTTACAGTAACCAAAAACAGCATGGTACTGCTACCAAAACAGATTTATAGACCAATGGAACAGAACAGAGACCTCAGAAATAACACCACACATCTACAACCATGTGATCTTTGACAAACCTGACAAAAACAAGCAATGGGGAAAGGATTCCCTATTTAATAAATTGTGCTGGGAAAACTGGCTAGCCATATGCAAAAAACTGAAACTGAACCTCTTCCTTATACCTGATACAAAAATTAACTTAAGATGGATTAAAGACTTAAATGTAAAACCTAAAACCATAAAAACCCTAGAAGAAAACCTAGGTAATACCATTCAGCACATAGGCATGGGCTAAGACTTTATGACTAAAATGCCAAAAGCAATTGCAACAAAAGCCAAAATTGACAAATGGAATCTAATTAAACTAAAGAGCTTCTGCACAGCAAAAGACACTATCATCAAATTGAACAGGAAACCTACAGAATGGGAGAAAATTTTTGCAATCTATCCATCTGACGAAGGCCTAATATCCAGAATCTACAAGGAACTTAAACAAATTTACAAGAAAAAACAACCCCATCAAAAACTGGGCGAAGGATATGAACAGACACTTCTCAAAAGAAGACATATGCGGCCACCCATCAGCCATTTCAACTTCTTGTTATTTTTTGTTCTTGAACTATTCACTCCTGAGCTTATGATGAGCAAGATCATACTTGAAAGGTGTGTGTGTGTGTGTGTGTGTGTGTGTGTGAGAGAGAGAGAGAGAGAGAGAGAGACAGAGAGAGAAAAGAGAGCTAAAGTTCAATGCCAGTGCTTGTAAGCTCCTGGATAAAGTTCCAGGGTACTTAGAATATTCTGAACAGTGTGTAATAGTATAATGGTTATTGATAACGGTGAAACTGTAGTGTAGCTTTAAATGGATGTCAATAGAATGAGAAGATACTATCTGCTTCCTATTCAGTTTTTAATTCTCCATTAATCCTCACTCTCTTGGTTGCTCCAAAGCTGTTGTCTCCTCCAGGTGATGTTTAAGCCTGTCCCTCTTCTCCTCGCATGCACCTTATGAAAAATGGCTTTGCCATCTGCAGCTGTCAGGAGGCTGTGGACTTGGGAGTACAGCTCAATGAATATACAAATGTGCAGCTGGACCACAGCCCCTTCCAGAAGGTAGCTGGAATATAAATCATAAGCTTGCATTACTCAAGTAACCATTGGGGGGCTGCCATGCATTAGGGAGCTTAAAAGAAGTAAGAGGACATGAGAAGAGTCTCACTGGAAATAGGCCCTGCAATATGTGAATAGGTTGGCTGAAATAAACAGAGCTGAGAATAGCATGTTCCAAAAAAACTAATTTGTTAGGCTCTTGCAGATCATGGAACAAAACTAAGAACAACATAGGGTTTATTGAGCTTCAGTAGATTTGCTTCATTTAGGACTTAAAAGGATATGAGAGCTCAGACGGCAAAAAGGAACAACGTATTTGAAACTGGAAGAAAGGGAATCCTTTAGTAGGTTTGCTTCCTTTTGGTCTCTCTCTCTCCTTCCCCCACATTCTCCTTTCTCTCTTCCTTTCTTCCTTCTTTCTTTCATTTATTCATACTATCTGCTTCCCAGTATTTAATGCCAATGGTGGGGTGTGGGGTGTGTAGGTGGTGATGAGGAAACAGACTTTAATAACAAAGAGAAAAATAAAAAATTAAATGGAATGTGATTAGTTATAATAGAAATGGGTATTAGAAGCTGTGAAATTTTAAGAGGCAGAGCATATAAGTCAGCTTGGGGATGGATTTTCAGGGGAGGTGACATTTGAGCAGAATCTTCCAGCATGAGTAGGAGTTGCTTAGGAAGATCTGGATACAAGCAGGGTGACAATGGATGCAAGGCTGGAGGCCTGAATGTGTGTTCATTGATTCTTTTTGATGGCCAAAATTTTAATCAGCCCGTAATTCTTAATTATTTTTCTTGAAGCATTTTCTTATTAGAGTCAGTACAAAATCTACTTGTGGACTTGTTTCTCACACAGCTGGCTTCACCTATAAACACATCTGGCCCACGTACCCTTGTGACTCCCCTGGCTTCCCATGAAAATAAACTCAGCTGCTTTCCTTCTCTCTCTTTCTCTCCAACATAAAATAAAACAGTTGATGAAACCTCAGGAACCCTTCACTGGAATTCAAGTCTCATTTTTTCTGCTAATAGTGTTAAAGCCCATAGTTTATTTTTTCATTGTCAAGAGCATACTCCGCGAGTTTTTTTTTTTTTTCATTTTATTGCAAGAGCTTTCAATGTGCTTGTGTATCTCATACACAGGAAAAGGAATTCCTATCTCTGGTATTGCCTGGCAAAAGGACCTGGGTTAAGGCAGAGAGTTCCCGTATACTCCGGATGCAGTTTTCCATATTATTAACATCTTACATTAGTGTGGTATATTTATTACAATTGATGAAACAATAGTGATACGTTATTATTAACTAAAGGCCATAATTTATTCAGGTTTCTTTAGTTTTTACCCAATGTCCTTTTTCTGTTCAAGGACAGTATCAGGATATCATAGTCTCCTTTAGCACCTCTTGGATGCAATGATTTCTTAGGCTTTCCTTGTGTGTGTGTGTGTGTGTGTGTGTGTGTACGTATGTGTGTGTGTTTAAATGACTGTAGCAGGTAGAATAATGGCCTCCCTCAAATTTCCACATTATAATCCCTGGAACCTGTGACTATGTTATGTTACATAGAAACAAGCAATTGAAGTAGCAAATGAAGTGAAGGTTGCTAGTCATCGACCTTAAGATGAGGCGATTATCCTGGATTATTTGGGCCCAATATAATGACAAGGGTCCTTAAATGTGTAAGAGGAAGAAGGATCTCTTCAGAGTAATGTGATATGAGAAACACTTGAGTGGCCATTGATGGTTTTAAAAATCATAGGAAAACTCCAGAAAGGAACACATCGCTGCTGACATTAAAACCTTAATCTTAAACCCATTGAGACCCATTCTGAACTTCTGACCATTGGAACTGTAAGAAAATAAATTTGTCTTGCTTTAAACCACTAAGTTTGTGGTAATTTATTATAGCAACAATATAAAAATAATACAGATTTTATTATCTGCAAGTGGGGTGTTGCTGTAACAAATACCTAAAAATGGGGAAATGTGCTGGCAATTGGGCAATGGGCAGAGGCTGTAATAATTTAGATGATGATGGGAAAAGCTGAGATTGCTTTGAACAAACTGTTAGTAGAAATATGTATGTTAATGACTCTGCTAGTGAGAACTCAGAAAGAAGTGAGGAACATGGTAGAAAAAAAGCATATGTAGTCTTAAAGAATACCTAAATCTTCATGAAGAAACTGTTGCTAGAAATATGGGTGTTAATGTTCCTGCCAGTGAGGGCTCAGATGGAAAGGAAGAGCAACTTATTTGAAACTTGAAGAAAGGGAATCCTAGTTATATAGTGGCAGAAAGCTTAGTTGAATCTTGTCTTGTAGTTATGTGAAAAGGCAAATTTGTAAATAATGAACTTACATATTTAACTAAAGAGATTTCCAAGAAAAGTATTGAAGGTGTGTCTTGTCTCTTCCTGCTGCTAATAGTAAAATGTGAGAGGCAAAATATAGGTTGAGGGAAGAATTGTTGAGCAAGAAGGAGCCAGTGCTTGATGATTTGGGAAATTTCCAGCCTGTCAACATTTCAAATTACCCACAATTAGGTAATTCACTATACTTTGGAGAGAAAACCAAAGACATTGCTGGACAACCTTTTGCTTGTGCCTCTAAAGATTAGTATCCAGTCACATAGAGGGCTCTTTGAAGAGATTAGTCATGTGACTCATGGACCTCCTCACTAGATACCAGAAATATAAATAAGAATATTCAGGAAAGATTTGTGAAAGATTCTCTTGTTTACTGGAGTAAATCTCCATGACATACACAGGAGACACACAAAGTTTTTAGAATTTTATACCAGTAGAAACACTACTACCTTGACTTGAAAGGGACAGAGGGAATACAAATGAAAAGAAGTTGTTGAACCTCAAAAATTTACAGTGAAGAAACTGCTGATAAAGTCACTCAACTGTAAACATATGCCAACTTTCATGAAAATGAAAGCATGACTCATTGGGCAGATCCTCAAGTCCAGGAAGCTGAGCCAAGATCCTAGAGGGCAGAGCTGAAAATCACAAAAGGTTATTCCCAAGCCGTGAAACTAAGTGGAGTTTTCCTGCCTGGGTTTCAAAATTGCTTGGAAATGGTGACACTATTTTTTATTTTTTATTTTTTGCAAGGTTCCTTTCTTATTATCTTTTGAGAGCAGATAGCTTTTTTTTTTTTGTATTCCACAGGTTCACAAAAAAGGCACAGAAATGTGCCTCAAAATGGATTATACCTACAGTCTGATGCATACCTACTTTAGATGAATTAGAACTGATTTTTAGTTTTATAATTTTCTTCTATTTTCAATTTTATTGGTTTCTACTCTAATTTTTATCATTTCTTTCCTTCTGCTTGCCTTGGCTTGAATTACTCTCTTCTTTCTCTATTTTCCTAAGATAGAAGCTCAGGTTATTGATTTTTATATCTTTTTTCTTTCTAAATGTATATACTTAATGCCATAAATTTCCTCCACTGCTTTCTCTGCATCTCACAAAATTTTATAAGTTGTATTTTCATTTAGTTAAAAACATCTTAATTAATCTTGACTTTTTTTTAACCTGTGTACTATGTAGGAGTGTGCTATTTAATTTCCAAATATTTGTGGATTTTCCAGATATTTTTCTGTTATGAATTTCTAATTTATTTTCATTGTAATATAGGCACATACTTTGTGTGGTTTCTATTATTTTAAGTTGGTTAAGGTAAGTCTTATGGCCCAAAATGTGCTCTATCTGGGTGAATGTTCCATTTGAGTGTGAGTAGAATGTACATTCTGCTGTTGTTGGATAAAATAGTCTAGAAAAGCCAATTATCTGGTTGATTTATAGTGTTTAATTTTACTATAGCCTGACTGATTACCTTCTTGTTTGATCTCTCAGTTGCTTGAAGACGAATGTTGGAAGTCTCCAACTATAGTAGTGGATTTGTCTACTTTTCAGTTACATCAGTTTTTGGCACTCTGTTGTTAAGTTCATATACATTTAGGATTGCTATGTCTTCTTGGAGAATGGACTCCTTTATCAGTATAGAATGCTCCTTTTTATCTCTAATAATTTTGCTTGTCCTTAATACAGTTCTGGTTTCACTAAATTTAAGATAGTTACTTCAGCTTTATTTTTAATTAATGTTAATGTAATATACCTTTTTTCATTCCCTCTAATCTATTTTAGTGTTTGTATTTAAAGTGGGTTTATTGTAGCAACATATAGTTGGTCCCTTCAAAAAATTTCTTCTGACAATCTCTGTCTTTTAATTGGTAACTTTAGACCATTCATACTTAAAATGATTATTGATATAAATGGATTATCATCTATCATATTTGTAACTATTGTATTGGTTTCTTTTAAATCTGTTTTCTCACTCTTAATTGAGCATGTAAAATGATTGTATGTTGTCTCTTAGCATATAATCATATTTCTTTTAAAAAAGTCAGTGGTTACCCTGGACTTTGCAATATACATTTTCAATGAATCTAAGTCCACTTCCAAATAATACTTCTGCCACTTCAGATGTAGTGTTGTTCTCCTATAGCAGAATATTCCCAATTCCTTATTTTCATCCATTATTGACATTATGGTAATTTATTTTACTTACTCATATGCTATAACCACCTGTTTGTATCATTACTTTTTAAGAGTTAACTTTTAGGTAGATTAAGAATCAAAATAATTAAAAACTTTTATTTTACCTTTATTTATTTTCCCCTTGATGCTTATTGTGTTATGCAGACCTGAGGGGTTTTTTTTTGTTTTGTTTTTGTTTTTTTTTTTTACTATATCATTTTCCTTCTCCCTGAAGAAATTTTAAAGTTTTTTTCAGGGCAGGTGTACTGAGAATACATTTCTTCCATTTTTGTTTGTTTAAGGAGGTTTTTATGTCTCCTTCATTTCTGAAGTATAATTTCACTGAATACAGAATTTTAAGTTGGTGTATTTTTTCTTTTAACACTTTAAATATTTCAGTATGCCATCTTTCTTGCTTGCATAATTTCTGATGAAAAATTCACTGTAATTTTTATCCCGGTTCATGTGTAGATAAGATACTTTCTACTCTAACTTCTTTAAAATTTTCTTATTGTCTGGTTTACAGCAGTCTGAATATAGTGCAGTTTTTGTTTGTTTGTTATTTGTCCTGCCTGCTATCTTCTGAGATTGCCTCATCTATTGTATGGTGTCTTTATTTAATTTTGGAAAGTTCCCAGTGATGATTTGTCAAACATTTCTTCTGTTCTTTTTTCTGTTTATCCCCTTCTAATATTTTCATTACACACATATGTATCTTCTAAATTTTTCTACATTTTTGGGTGTTTTATTCTAGTTCGTTCTTTTGTTCTCTCCCTTTCCTCTCCTCTCCTCTTCTTTTCCCTTCGCGTCCCGTCCCGTCCGGTCCTGTCCTATCCTCTCTGTTTCTTTCTTTCTTCTCTTTGAATGTCAGTGTGGGAGGTTTCTATTAGCCTATCTTCACCTTCAGTGATTCTTTCTATGGCTGTGTATGGCCTACAGAGAAGCCCATTAAAGGTATTTTTAATTTATAACATGTTTTCTATTTCTCACATTCCCTTTTGATTATCTTTTAGTGTTTTCATCTCTCTACTTATATTCCCCATCTGTTTTTGGATACTATTTACTTTTCCATTAGAGCCTTTAACATATTAATTATATTTATTTTACATTTTGTATCTGATAATCCTGACATCTGTGTCATAACTAGGTCTGGTTCTGATGCTTGCTTTGTCTCTTCAAAGTTTTTTGTTTTTAAAATCCTTTTGCATGCCTTGTAATTTTTTTGTTGAAACAGGGACATGCTGTTTTGTGAGGATTTATGGGAATCTGGCTGTAATTTTTTCTGTGTTCAATGTTTGCCATAGCTCTAGATGCCAGAGGCTTCAAACTCCTCTAGTGTCCTTGTTATTGTCTCTCCTCTTGACTTTGGGATGCCTTAAGTACTCCTTTTCAGCCAGAGTCCACATCTTGCAGCTCGTTCAGCTGTAATCCACTGTGTTTCTCAGGATCCCTGTTGGTGTGGTGGTCAGTTGAGGAAAAAGAAAATATTCTATCATCTTATGATTAAATCTCAATCTTTCACTAGGCCTGTGGGTCTGGACTTCTGACCTTCATAAATGTTTTTCTGGTAGTTTAGGATAGCTTTTAAAAATACTTTACACTTGAAGTGTGACAGGAAGTAAAGTAGTAAAGTATGTGCTAGAGTGAGAGGAATGCTCTTCCTCAACTTGGATGAAGCTCTGGAAAAGTATTTTTTTCCTAGAGTGTAGGTCTTTGTTATGGGGAAAGCTGTGGGTGCATTCCACAGTGATTCTTCTTTTCTTCCATCCCAAACCCTTCCCACAAAGGGATCTTTTGTGGATCTTGACTGTGAGAATCTGGTGGGTTGCTTGGAGGTTAATCTATGAACATTTAATAAACCACTTAGACTGTGATCTTCAGATTTTCTCACTCGTGTGCTAGTCCACACTCAGCTACCAATAGTTCATCAAAATTATCATCTGAGTGTTTCTGCTGATTTATGGTTCTAGCAGCTTCTGCTCTAGGTAAATAGATCTTGAATGTTCCCTTCTGAATGAACTTGCCAGTCCAGGTTTTGGAGTTAGAGTTTGCCCTGCAAACTCAGTCCTCTGCTGAGTTCAAGAAAAGACAGTGATTCTTAGCATGTCCAGCTTTCTCTTGTAAGGACAAATGTACCAACTTCCCAGGTCTTTACATGCTGGGGCTGAAACTAGAAGTTGCCATTGCTAATTTTATTACCATTATTATCCCAATTCTCAAAATAAGGTAGGTATATTAGTTTAAGGGCAATGAGGTAGAAGCTGCTAATTTATATTTCTTATGGTTGAATTCGTTCTTAATTTGGTGTGCCAAAAAGAAAAGAGCAGATTTTGACCATTCATTCCCCTATAACCATAAGTTTGAAGCTATTTATCTTCAGAATGACTATACACACACACACACTCTCTCTCTCTCTCAAAAATAATTATAGTTTTGCCTTGTCTCTCTGGAAGTCAGCTATACAGCAATCCCATCTCTTTGAAGTGCAACTGATAACAAGAATATAAGCAAAATAATCATCTGTGCAGTTCACTTAAGTGTCACAAAATACAGGCACCAAATTTCTTAGAATATAATTTTGATACAAGCAAAAATATATGTCATGTCTATTATATATGATAATTATAAATATATAATATATGATAATTATGAACATATATATACACCCATACTTATATATGTATGTATGTATATATGTGTGTGTGTGTCTATATATATAACTTGTAAAGCATACCAATATAATGGCCAACAGTGAGTCTAGCATCTGTCACAATAGCTAGAATATTACCAATACTCTTGAAGCTACTTCCCGTGTACAGTTCTATTAAACAACCAGAGATAACTACTTTCCTAAATTTTGAGCATATATATTCATATGTTCTTTGAAAAATGTTTTATTACATATATAACCCTAAACATATAATCTTGAGGGTTTTTTTTTTTGCTTTCTAGTTTATTTAAAATAGAGTATCAAGCTATAAGCAGTCTTCTAGACTTAAACATTTAATTAGTTACATACTTTTTCTGTACCCAATGTCCTCTTCTGTAAAATGAGGGTAATAGTAATATTTAACTTGCTGTATTATTAAAATAATTAAATGAGTTAATATTTGTAAACAACTTAGAATAGTACCTGACATGCAAATCATGCTTTATATATTTGGGTGTATATATATATATATGTGTGTGTCTGTGTGTGTGTGTATACATATATAAATATATTTATGTGTATACATATATATTTATATTTATATGTATACATATATGTATACACACATATATTCATTTATGTTGTTGATGTAGTTGGAGTTTATCATTTTCACTACTGTATAATGTATTTTGCGTGTAGTATAATTATTAATCCATTCTCTTGTTAATTGGCATCTAGATATTCAGCTGTTTGCTGTCATAAATAATACTTATTTGACAATTTGAAAAGTTTTATTTTGCTTGTATTTGACACATAATAATTGTACATATTTATGGGGTACGGTGTGATGTTTCGATATATGCATACAATGTGTAACGATTGAATTAGGGTAATTAGCATATCCATCACCTCAAACACATGTCATTTATTTGTGGTGAAAACATTCAAAATCCTCTCTTCCAGATATTTTGAAATGTACAATACATCACTGTTAACTATAGACACTCTATTGTAAAATGGAATGCCAGAACTTTTTCCTCCTAACTGTAACTTTGTATTTGTTGACCAACTCCTCCCAATCCCCTGTTCCTCCTCCCCTCTCTAACTCTAGTAAACACTATTCTACTCTCTAATTCTACGAGACCAATTTTTTAAGATTTCACATATGAGTGAGATTATGCAATATTTGTCTTTCTTTGCCTGGCTTATTTCACTTAACATCATGACCTCCAGGCTCATTCATATTGCCACAAATGACAGGATTTCATTAATTTTTTATGGCTGAAGCGTATTTTATTGTGCAAATAGACCATCTTTTAATACATTCATCCATTGATGGACATTTAAGTTGATTCTATATCTTGACTGTTGTAAATAGAGATGCAATAAACATGGGAGTGCAGAATATCTCTTTGAAAGAGATTTCAATTCCTTTGGATATTTACCTAATAGTGTGATTGCTGGATCATTTGGTAGTTCTATTTTTCATTTTTTGGGAGAACATTCATACTAATCTCCATAATGGCTATAGTAATTTGCATCCCCCTGACAGTGTATGAGTTTGCCTTTCTCCATATTTTCACCCGCATTTGTTATTTTTTATCTTTTTGATAATAGCCATTCTCACTAGGGTGAGAATTATTGTGATTTTGATTTGCATTTCCCTGATGATTAGTGAAGTTGGGCATTTAAAAAATATACCTATTGGCCATTTTGTATGTCTTCTTCTCTTTGGAACTTTTGCCCATTTTTTAAATAAATTTTTTTCTATTGAGTTTCTTTTATATTCTGGATATTAACCCCTTGTCAGAGACATAGTTTGCAAATATTTTATCCCATTCTTTAGGTTGTCTCTTCACCCTGTTAGTGGTTTCCTTTGTTATGCAGAAGCTTTTTAGTTTGGTGTAATACCACTTGTCTTTTTTTGCTTTTATTATCTGTGCTTTTGAGGTCTTATCTTTAACAATCCTTGACCAGGCCAATGTCATGAAGTATTTCTCCTGTTTTCTTCTAGTGGTTTTATATTTTTATGTCTTATCTTTAAGTCTTTAATCCATTTTGAGTTGATTTTTTAAAAATAGTGATACACAGGAGTCCAGTTTTATTCTTCTGTATATGAATATCCAGTTTTCTCAGCATCATTAATTGAAGAGATGATCCTTTTCTAATGTATGTTCTGGGTGCCTTTTAAAAAAATCAGTTGGTTGTAATGTGTGAATTTATTTCTGGATTCCATCTTCTGTTCCACTGGTTTATATGTCTGTTTCTATGCAGTACTGTGCTAATTTGGTTACTATTGGTTTGCATTACATTTTGAAGTTAAGTAGGGTGATGGCTCCAGCTTTGTTCTTTTTGCTGAAGATTGCTTTGGCTGTATGGGACATTTCGTGATTCTATACATTTTCTACTACAGTGAAAAATGTCACTAGTATTTTGATATGGATTGCATTGAATCTGTAGATTGCTTAGGGTAGTATGGACATTTTAACAGTATTAATTCTTCTCATTCATGAACACAGAATAACTGTTTATTTGTTTCCTCTTTAATTTTTTTATCAGTATTTTATAGTTTTTAGTATAGATATTTTTACCTTTTTGATTAAATTTATTCCTAGGTATTTTTTAGTAGCTGTTGTAAATGAATTAATTTCTTTTTCAGACAGTTTGCTACTGGCATACAGAAATGCTACTTATTTTTGTGTGTTAACTTTGTAACCTGTGATCTTACTGAATTTATTACTACTAACAGTTTTTTTGGATGGAGTTTGTAGGGTTTTCACCCTACAGAGTTTCATAATCTTTGACATAAGATTAAGTCATCTGGAAACAGGGATAATTTGACTTCCTTATTTCCAATTTAGATGCCTTTTATTTTATTCTCTAGTCTAATTGCTCTGGCTAGGACTTTCAGTACTATGTTGAATAGAAGTGGTGAAAGTGGGTATCCTTGTCTTATTCCAGATCTTGGAGGAAAAAATTTCAACTTTCCCCATTCAGTATTTTAGCTGTGGGATTGTCATATATGCCTTTATTGTACTGAAGTAAGTTTTTTCTGTAATTTGTTTAAAGTCTTTATCATGAACAGATGTTGAGTTTTATCAAATGCTTTTTCTGCATCTGTTGAAATGATCATATGGTTTTTGTTCTTCCTTCTGTTAATGTGATGTATCATGCTTATTCATTTGCATATGTTAAACCATCCTTGCATCCCTGGGGTGATTTCCATTTGATCATGATTATGATATTTCTGATGTGCTGTTGGATTCAGTTTGCTACTATTTTGCTGATAATTTTTGCATTTATGTTCATTAAGGTTATTGGCCTGTAGTTTTCTTTTTTTGTTATGTCCTTTTTTGGGTTTGGTATCTGGGTAATGCTGAACTCACAGAATAAGTTTGAAAGAATTTCCTGCACTTCAGTGTTTTGTAATAGTATGAGTAAAATTTGTATTTGTTCTTCTTTATGTGTTTAGTAAAATTCAGCAGTGAACCATTAGGCCCTGGGCTTTTCTTTGATGGAGGACTTTTTAATTACTGTTCTGATATCATTACTCATTATTGGTCTGTTCAGATTTTCTATTTCTTTGTGATTCAATCTTAAAAAGTTGTGTGTGTCCAGAAATTTATCTACTTCTGAATTTTCCAATTTGTTGGTGGATAGTTGCTCATAATAGACTCTAATGATTTTGTATTTCTGTGGTATCAGTTGTAATGTCTCCTTTTTCATCTCAGATTTTATGAATCATCTCTTTTTTATTCTAAAGTTTGCCAATTTTGTCTTTTTAATAAAACAAGTTTTTATTTTGTTGCTCTTTTGTATTTTCTTTAATTTATTTCTTCTGTAATCCTTATTACTTCTTTCCTTTTACTAACTTCAAATCAGTTTGTTCCTGTTTTTCTAGTTCTTTGAGCTGCAATGTTAGGTTGTTTATTTGAGATTTTTGTACTTTTTTGATGTTGGTGTTTATTGCTATAAGCTTCCCTCTTAGAACTTATTTTGCTGTATCTCATAGGTTTTGGCATGTTGTGTTTTCATTTTCTATGTCTCAAGAGTTAAAAACATTTCTTTAAAAAAATTTTCTTCATTAGGCCTTCAGTTGTTTAGAAGCATGTTGTTTAATTTCCATGTATCCTTATATTTTCCAAAGTTTCTTCTGTTAATGATTTCCAGTTTTATTTCATTATGGTCAGAAAGGATACCGGATATGATTTAGATTTTTAAAATTTGTAAGACTGTTTCATGGCATAAAATATTGTCTATTTTAGAGAATGTTCTATACACTGTTCAGAAGAATGTGTATTCTGTGGCTTTGCATGGAATGTTATGTGAATGTCTGTTAGGTCCATTTGGCATAGATTATGGTTTAACTCTGATATTTCTTTGTTAATTTTCTGTCTGGATCATCTGTTCATTGCTGAAAGTGGCAACCCCCATGTTACTGTATTGCAAGTTATTTCAAACAAATAACACCTTAACTTTGATCACAAAGAAAGGAAACAAAAAACCTGTAGACTTTAACTCAATTCTCTCCCTACTATTTCAATTTTTGATGTGACTTTATATTTTGTATATTGCGTATGTCCTAACAAATTATTTTAGTTATTATTTTTAATAGCTTTACCATTTAGTCTTTATACACCATATTTAGTTTATATACCACAACTACAGTATTAGAGTACCAAATGTTTTACCATCCTTTTCTTTTGGTTTGAAGAACTCCCTTTAGCATTTGTTGTAGGAAAGACCTGGTAATCATAAGTTCCCTCAGCTTTTGTTTGTCTGGGAAAGTCTTTATCTCTCCTTCATTACTGAAGGGTAATTTATCTGGGTACACTATTCTTAGTTGGCATTTTATTTTTTTCTTCAGCACTCTGAAAATATCACATTCCTCCTGGTCTGCAAGATTTCTGCTGAGAAGTCTACTGCCAGGCACAGTGGATTTCCATTATATGTCATTTGCTTTTTTTCCTTACTGCTTTCATAGTCCTTTGTTTTTGTCCTTTGAGAATTTGATTATAGTATGTCTTGGAGTATTCTTATTTGTATTGAACCTGATTGAAGACTTTTGACTTTCCTTTACCTACATATTAATGCCCTTTTCCAAGTTTAGAAAAATTTGTTATTTCTTTGAATAAGGCTTCTACCCTTTTTTTCTTTTTCAACTCCCTTTTCAACTCCAAACATCTGAAAATTTGCTCTTTTGATGTTTATTCATCTATCCCATATGCTTTCTTTTTATTCTTTTCTTCTTTCCCCCCTCTGTGTATTTTCAAATAGCATATCTTTGAACTCAATGGTGTTTTCTTCTGTTTGATCAATTATGGTGTTGGTTCTCCCTATTGCACTTTTCATTTTGTTCATTGCATTTTTATGCTTTAATATTTCTGTTTTTTATTATTTCAAACTCTCTGTTAAATTTATCCATAAATTTCTAGATTTTTAAAATTAAAGTTTGTTGAGCTTCCTTAAAATAGCTATTTTAAATTCTTTGTCTGAGAAATTGCATATCTCCATTACTTTAGGGTCAGTTTCTAGCATCTTATTTGTCCATTTGGTGAGGTCAGATTTCCCTGAATGTTCTTGATTATTGTGAATGTGGAACAATATCTGCACATTGAGAGACTAAGATTTTTTTTCTCAGTCTTCACTGTCTGTTTTTGTGCCTGTTATTCCTCAGCAGGCCTTCCAGACATTTTAAGCCGACTGACCATTGTGTTTTTCAAGTCTGTGATCATTGCAGCTCTCTCAGCACTAGAGGGAGTTCATAAGTCCAGGTTTGCCATGAGTCTTGAGAAGGCTCTAATTTTGTCACAGCTCTTAGGCCCAACTGGACCTGGGAGAGACCCAAGGGGAGGGTATTCGGGCTGTGTGGGAAGGCTGGGCAGAGACCTGAGCCTGGAAGACTGTCCTGGTGGCCCTCCCAGCCACAGATGCACCTCCCAGCATGTTTCTTCATAGGCAGGATAGTTCCCTGACTTCGGTGAGAAAGGTTGGAGTTGAGACTGGGGCCCCTCAGGATCTGTTGTGGGATGGAGGTTAGAGAGCCTATCTCATTGGCTCAGACAAATGCCTGTCTCCTAGCAGGTTCTTGCACAGATGGGGTAGTTTTTCAACTGTACCAGGAGAAGCTGGGCCAAGACTGGACCCCCTCAGGATCTGCCGTGGGATGGCAGCTGGCAAGCCCATCTCATTGGCCCAGATGGCCATAAGTCTCATAGCAGGTCCCTGCACAGAGGGAATATTTCTATTCCCTGACTGCAGCAGGAGAGGTAGAGCTGAGATTGGATCCCTTTGAGTATGCTGTGGGACAGAGGTTCACAAGCCTATCATGGGGGCTCAGACTTTTGGACTGTGTAATATGAGTGAATCTCCCTCTGGGTCCTTGTGTAAGTAACTCTAAGCTGAGGCTTCAACTGAGTAGGGCTTGAGTTGAGCCACAGAATAATTTTCAGATTCACTGCTGGGACCTATGTCAATGCTGCTGAGGCACTAGTGCGTATGATTCCTTCTGGACCCCTTAGCAGATGGTTTTAGTTGCAGGCTCAAGGCCAAATGGGCCTGTAGCCCAGCCCCTTGGGGAATGGGCCATTTCCAGGCTTAAAACCAAGAGCACAATTGGATTAGCCACATGAGTGCCAGTCTGCACTCTCAAAATTACCTTCCTAGGTCTCAGGTGCCACTGGGGTTTCATAATCTCCTACCTGAATCCCAAGGCTCTCACAGATATACTTTTGTCTGTAGATGGGTACACAGTTCTTGTTGCTGTGGGGGGATATGAGCAGGTAACTTCCTATTCTGCCGTCTTCCTGACATCTTCCCTTGAATAGTTTTATTCTTGTGTCATAATATACCTGTGTGAGAGTTTCCCTAGGGAACATGCTAAAGGTAGAATTGCCATATCAGTTTGAGCATACTCAGCTTGACAAAATAACAGCAAAGTGGTAAAACATATTTTCACTTCTATCAGTAGAACATAAGAGGTCTTATTATTTCACAACATTGCCATCAGTTGACATTATCAAATAAATAGTTTTTACAATCTAGATGGTGTACAATAGGCTTTATTATGGAGCATTTACAAAGTTTCTAATGACAAGCGTCTTTCATGTTTGTCTTTCAAGTTTCTTCTAACTGCTTATGTCATGTGCCCACTTTCCTGCTTGGTTGTTGTTTCTTCATACAGGGCTTTTTGTTTTTTATATATGAATACTAATTTTTTGGCAGTTACACAAGTTGCAATGATTTCATAATCTATGTCTTTTCTTATTGCTCTGTGATTTTTTTGTAACAGAAGTTCTTAATTATAATGAGGTATGTTAATATTTTTGATATGTTTATTGCTCTTTGTGTCTTATTTAGAAAAGTCTAAAATGCTCAAGTTACTAATATATTCTTCTATATGCTAAAATGTTTAAAGTTTTGGGTTTCACATTGAAGTCTTTGTAATTTACTCTATATACAATATGTGGTATGGATCAGATTTTAATTTTTCTATGTAAATGTGCATTGTCCTGATATCCTTAAACAATATAATCTACATCTGTTGAATCACTCATTCTTTCTACATTGATTTGCAGCAACACCTTGGTCATATATAAAATTTCCACATATGCATAGGTCTATTTCTGTGTTATCTGTCCTATTCCTTTGGTTAAATTATCAATTTCAACGCTAATACCACATAGACTTGACTTAATTATACAGATTTTAAACACATCTTGATATTTATCTCTTATATAGGAGGGTCCTGGCTATTCTTCAACCACTGTTCTTTCACATACATTTTAGAATCAGCTTGCTAAGAACTTCAAAATGCTTTATTAGTCTTTAACTGGAATAGTACTGAATATAAAGATTAATTTGGAAATAATTGATATCTTCATAATTTTGAGGCTCCCATCCATGGACATGGTGTGTGTGTGTGTGTGTGTGTGTGTGTATGTGTATGTATACACACACATATGTATGTATTTACTTATTTAGGTCTTTTGTACTATTTTTCAGTAAAGCTTTAAAATTTTCTCCATAAATATCTTAAAAATCCTTAACAGTTACCTTCATTTTTGCTGCTGTATAGAATATCTTTAAAAGTGGTTTAAAAAGTAATTGTCACTGCTGTGTAGAAATCACATTGTTTTTGTATATTAATTATATGTTTAACAAGTTTGTTAAACTTTAAAAAATTTCTAACATTGTATTTCTAAATTATTGTGGGTTTCTTTGTAGACAACCATAACATCTATAAAAAAAGACAGCTTTGTTCCTTTTCCAATTCTAATATTTTCCTCATTTTATTGCAATAGTTAGAACATTTAGTAGCATGTTGAATAAGTCAGGTATGGTTGTATCCTTTTTCTGGTTTAAAATGAAATTATTCTAATGTTTCATATTTAAGAATCATCTGTAGAGTTGGGGTGGCTGGGCTTTATCAGGTTAAGAAAGTTTCTTTGTAGTTCTAGTTTGTTATTATGATTGGGTGCTGAATATTACCAAGTGCTTACTTTTGCATCTATTGGCCTAAATATGTGGTTTTAGTACTTTAATATGTTAGTAAGTTGATTTGCTTTTAAATGTTCTGAAGCATAACTACCATTCCATTTCTGGCATCACATTTTTTATGTACTCCTGCATTAGTTTTTTTCAATATTTTGCAGAAATATATTAACTACTTAATTTTCCTTAATGGTTCCTTAGTGTCAGTCTTAAGTCATAGTTTTTCTATGGTTTTAACCAATTCAGCTTATTTTTTCAGTTTTTGTCATTAAGTTACTTGCATCATTATGGTGCCCCCTCTTCTAGTACCTACTGTTAATTTTCCTGAAATACAATGGAAAAGACATTGTAAATGTTGGAAATACGATAGAACATCAAATCAGCGATATCAGTTGTAAAATACAAGTCATGATTTATTTGAAATTGTTAAAGATCACCACATTTTTATAAATGTAAAAAGTAAAATAATAAAAAATAATAGATGACATCATTGAGAACAATTCATACCACTCTGGCTTTCATAGACCTCGCTAGTGCTTTAAAGTCATTATGTGCCCGTAGCACCGTGTGAACATTTTATCTCCATTTTATGGAAGCCCAAAGAACCTGAAGAAAGGTTAAACTATGTTCTATTTCTTTTGTTAAAAGAATACTAAATACCTTTAGAAAAATTTCTACAAAGCTGGAGGCATCACGCTACCTGACTTCAAACTATATTACAAGGCTACAGTAACCAAAACAGCATGATATTGGTACCAAAACAGAGATATAGACCAATGGAACAGAACACAGCCCTCAGAAATAATACCACACATCTGCAACCATCTGATCTTTGATGGTGCTGGGAAAACTGGCTAGCCATATGTAGAAAGCTGAAACTGGATCCCTTCCTTTTATACCTTATACAAAAATTAATTCAAGATGGATTAAAGACTTAAATGTTAGACCTAAAACCATAAAAACCCTAGAAGAAAACCTAGGCAATACCATTCAGGACATAGGCATGGACAAGGACTTCATGTCTAAAACACCAAAAGCAATGGCAACCAAAGCCAAAATTGACAAATGGGATCTCATTAAACTAAAGAGCTTCTGCACAGCTAAAGAAACTACCATCAGAGTGAACAGGCAACCTACAGAATGGGAAAAAATTTTTGCAATCTACTCATCTGACAAAGGGCAATATCCAGAATCTACAAGGAACTCAAACAAATGTACAAGAAAAAAACAAACAACCCCATCAACAAATGGGCGAAGGACATGAACAGATACTTCTCAAAAGAAGACATTTATGCAGCCAACAGACACATGAAAAAATGCTCATCATCACTGGCCGTCAGAAAAATGCGAATCAACACCAAAATGAGATACCATCTCACACCAGTTAGAATGGCAATCATTAAAAAATCAGGAAACAACAGATGCTGGAGAGGATGTGGAGAAAAGTGTAACACTTTTACACTGTTGGTGGGAATGTAAACTAGTTCAACCACTGTGGAAGACAGTGTGACGATTCCTCAAGGATCTAGAACTAGAAATACCATTTGACCCATCCATCCCATTACTGGGTATATACCCAAAGGATTATAAATCATGCTGCTATAAAGACACGTGCACACATATGTTTATTGTGGCACTATTCACAATAGTAAAGACTTGGAACCAACCCAAATGTCCACCAATGATAGACTGGATTAAGAAAATGTGGCACATATACACCATGGAATACTATGTAACCATAAAAACAAATGAGTTCATGTCCTTTGTAGGGACATGGATGAAGCTGGAAACCATCATTCTCAGCAAACTATCACAAGGACGAAAAACCAAACACCGCATGTTCTCACTCATAGGTGGGAATTGAACAATGAGAACATTTGGACACAGGAAGGGGAACATCACACACCGGGGCTTGTTGTGGGGTGGGGGGATGGGGGAGGGATAGCATTAGGAGATATACCTGATGTAAATGACGAGTTAATGGGTGCAGCACACTAGCTTGGCACATGTATACATATGTAACAAACTTGCATGTTGTGCACATGTACCCTAGAACTTAAAGTATAATGAAAAAATGTATATATATATATATGAAAAATTTCTACTTCAGATGGTTAAAACAGAAAATTCATTAATCTTCTTTGGAAAATTCAGATTTTTTTCCCCTCTGGATGATGATACTCTTCTGTAGGGATTCTAAATAAGGTTTTTATTATGCATCGTTTCCAATTAGTTTTCTATCAGTTTTTGTAGGGTAACAAACCACTCTAAAATTTACTGGCTTTAAACAACAACTGCTTTACAGCTCACAATTTGAGTTAAGATCAGCTGGGGAATTTCTGCTGATCTCACCTGGCCTCACTCCTGTGTCTAGATTCCATTGGCAGTTAATGTCTCACTCACATTATCTGGTAATCAGATGGCTGTTGGCTAAGATGGTAGGCCATTTGTCTCTTGTCATCCAGCAGGTTAGCTGACCTTCTTCATGACCACCATGTGGCCAGGCTCAGAACTCACACTGTAACACTTTTAGTCAAACCCAGTCACCAAGTCAGCCAGATTCAAGGGTTAGGGAAATAGACCTCTTCTTGTGGGAGAAGCAGTAAAGTACTGTGGCCAATTTTGCAACCTAGAAACCTAGCAGTGCCTTTTAGGGTATCAGAACAGAAGAATCTCTGCAACTGCAGGCTCTGAATCTATCACGGGGTTTCTCATTAGGAATCCTTCAGTACGGCCTCTGCCACAACACTCCACCCTTATAAACGTTGGGTCATGGTGGCTCCTTGAGTTTAGCTTTGGGTATAGATCTAGGTGAGTAAGGGAGGAATTCAAACGATAGGACCTGACCTTGAAACCCAGCAGGATGCTGGCTCTTCGAAATTTTCTCTTGATCTGGAAATTCTCTTTGATTTGGGACCACTTACTCCCTCTATAGGTTGTAAATGTTTTTGGTTCCAGGGGACAGCTAAGAGGGTGTGCTCTAAGTTCATTTCTCTGAACAGGTGCAGCACTCCATATGGCATGGGTGAGGGGTGGCTGTGGTGGTGGGGGAGTATGAGAACATAACCTCCACATTACCCGGCCCACTTGCATCCCACCCCTCTAGAGTGTTCCCCTTTCTTTCCCGCTCTGGGTAGCACCACATGGTGGGAAATTGCAACTTGTCACTTCTTTGGGTGTGATAGCAGAGTCTTGGTTCCTTGAATAGAACAGTTTAATGTTAATTTTCAGTCAAAGAGGATCTGTGTATGTATGTGTGTATGTGTGTGTGTACATTTAAGTGAGACCAGAGCAAGTGAGACAGCGAGAGAGAGAGACTGATTTGTTATTTAGGGTGCAGAGAGAGAGAGATGACCAGAGCTAGGGAAATTAATTCTATATATCCTGAGCTGGAAGAGTAAATTGAACAAAGAAACTATTCTTTAAGAACAGGGAGATGTCGAGTTTCACAAATCAGTGATTGGATTTGTGGTGGGAATGTGTGTGGGGGGGGCAGGGTGTGTGTGTGTGTGTGTCTGTGTGTGTGTGTGTGTGCGTGCACGTTCACATGTGTGGTGGGGGCTAATGTAACTGAGACTGGATTCAAACCAAGTCATGCTGCATCTGTGGTAGAAGAGATATTTATATTCACCCCAAATCTTCCCAAGTCCTTTCCTCTCCCCATAAGCTCCATGCACGTGCCTTTCCTCTATGCTCATCACTGGCTTCATTTTCCTTTCCTCTCTCCAGCTGGAATCCAGAGAGACTCTGAATTTCTTCAGGCTAGTCCACCCCTGCAAGGTAACTGTCCTCTTCTCTGGTTGTAGTCGGCAAACTCTGCCCTCAGTTTATTTCTCCCTTCTTCCTACCACCTTGACTCTCATTTTCCTTTGTCTTTCCCATTCTACCTACATCATGATATTTTTCTTTCTTCTATAACACACTTCTAAATAAACAAACAACAAAGAGAAGCCAGAAGAAATAGCAAACTTCCAAGCAATATTTTTGACAGATTTTTTTCCCTTATCACAGCATTAAGAATCTAGCTATAGGCAATTCTGTTGTAGGTAATGTATAAAGCAAGTTACACAGATATGATCCTTAGTACTAGAAATTTAATTCTTCTAAGATGTGTGCTCCTTGTATCTCTCCTAAATGCAGAGTAGCTTATGGGCAGTCATTTTATATTAAATTGAACTATATGAAATTGCTGATGCTCAACTATTGTTGATATACAAAAATGACAATTTTGTGTGATTCAAACAATATTTTATGTTAGTCCAGTGATAAATGTTTTAATCAGTTTTTGGGGGGTGGAGAAGGCATTCTCCTGAGTATATATTAAACCAGGAAAAAATTACGGTTTCTTTTTCCCATCTTGCCATTACTATTGCAACAGCTTCCCTCCCAGATGGTTTCTTTCTGTCTGAGCCCCTCGTCATTCTTCTAATCAAGTCACTACCCTGATTAAAATAATTAATGACTCCACAGGATGAAAACCAGATTATTTGGCTTGGCACACAGACTTCTTCCTGTATGAGGCCCCGGTCTGCTTCTCTAGCATCTCATACTACCACACTGCCCCATGTACCCTGGGCTTTAGCCAAAGTTTTCCAAACCATACCAAGATGTCATATCTCCATGATTTTGTCTGTGGTTCCTTCTGGCAAGAATGTTTTTCTCCACTTACCTGCTGGAGAAACTCCCAATGCCCCAAGAGGTCTTAGTTTTAGTGTTACCTACTTCTCTCTATTCTTCCTTGACACACCTCTAGGTGTATTAATTGCTCCTTTCCCTGGATTACCATTGTATAATACTCTGATAACTGTTATACCATTTCCCCATTATATTATACACATGTGTGGGTATGCATCCTTTGATAGTTTTGAGTTCTCTGTATACTTGTCCTGTGTTTTGATCGTCTTTGTATCCCCAGCATTGCCTGGCCCATGGTGAATGCCCCATTAATGTTGGTGAAATGGATTCTCTGACTGCAAAATTCATCAACCTTTTTTTTTTCTATTCAAGATGGAATAAAAAAAAACAGACGCAAGCAAGTTGCTAGTATTAAAGTTAATGAGCTCGCAAACACGTCATTTAAATTTGGATATAAAACATTCAAGGCAGTCTTTGTTTTCCCTAAACCCTATACCTGTCCCAGCTGTGATTAGTTATTTTAGAAAAGATTAATATATCTTTAATTCAACTACACTACCTATTTCTCACTTACTTTAGGCAGCAGAGAGCCTCTTTCAGGTTTAAAGTTGAAACATGTAATAACTTCCATTTAAACATTATACCCATGGATTTTTTTCTCATTAATCAAAATTAACTTAATCCTCACTGTACCTCAAGGGAGTATAAGCTGGTCAAGAATATCCTGGAGTTTTTTGTTTGTTTGTTTTGGTGATGAAACTCCTGCTTAGGTTCTGAGAGAGTGTGATTCTTTACATTGAAATTCATAGGAAGGTATAACCTCAAATGCCAAGCCCTAAGCTCTTTTGCTTTCATTGACTCCTCAGTCTTAGCAAATGCCTTGAGAAAGTCAAGTTTGTATCATAGTTGGAGGAGTAGCAGCAGGACAGATCTTATCCAATAAGATCCTAGATGAGCTTCCAATGCACCTGCAGAGAGCAGCTGAGAAGCCCTGGGACCTGGGATGCTGAAGAGGAGTGGCTTGACCAAGTGGGAGGGTACAGAGTTCCTGATTCTGCAGCTTTTCCTGAGGAGGCTGGAAGATGGGGGAGGTGAGGGCAGAGGCACAGGGAGAAGGGAGCAGTTGCCACAGGCTGAGCTGCAACAGCAGCCACAGCAGTAGGACTGGGCTAGGGGAGGGAAGCACTACTGCCAGCAGTTCTGAGCTAAGGATGCCCTCTTCTCCCAACTCAGCAGCAGCTCCGAGGCAGAAAGCAGCAGAACAAGTGTCCCTGAAGGGATTTGTATAATTGCTCATTCTGTGCAGTTTTCCCATTCTGCCCAACAGTTTTTGTTTTCGTTTTTTAAAGGTGTATAGATACCACAACATTCAGGCTGTGGCTCTAGGACCATTTGTGGATGTGGGAGAGAGACTCTGCCCACCCTATCCAGTATTTACCCCCATTTCTCACCTTCTGTTCATCTGGAATATCTTCTGAGGAAAGAGAGTGGGATGTTGAAAGTTATGCTGATATTAGGGCTTCTAAAACTTGAAGATTTAGTCAGACTGACTGATGTGTTGGGCTTGCCCGAGGGGTCTGGACATCATATAAGATTAGTCACAACCTTGATGGCTCTACTGTATATATTAAACATTCACAGAAGCAAAAACACATGTAGGAGTTTCGAATTCTAAGTCCACAAATTCAAGTGTGTCAAAATGTAAATTCATCTACTTTTTCATAATTTAAATTTATTACATCATATTTTCATGGATAAGAAAATTTAATATAGAGCAATTCAGGATGCACCTGGTCAATTTAGAGTTTTCCTTCTCCTACCTTTCTCCTTGAAATATCTTCTGAGTTTCCAGGAGTTTATGTAGCATCAGACCTCATGGTTGGGGTGGTGTCTGGTCTTCGGTCATTGCCCCATTTCCCCCTGGCATCCTGAGAATTATGCATTTTTATATGGTCTGCAGAGAGTCCCACTTGGATCATTCTACCCCTTCCTTGTGGAAACTGGGAGGCTGCTTTGGTTGCACAAGTACTCTCTGGGCCACTTTCTTATATCTCTTGAGTATGTGGGAAAATTCTGTATGTTTCCCTAAAGGCACTTTGAGGACAGAGAAATTCAGGGGTGCTAGTGACATCAGGACCTTCCTTTGTATGCATCCACACTGCCTCATATGAGTGGGGATCCTGGTGCTTTCCTGGGCCCTATATGACTCAGGGCCAAGATGCTCTCTGATCTTAGATTCTCAAATAATTCTGGCACTTTTTAACATCCCCTTTCCTAAAACTTGGCATAGGGTATAGGACAGGGCTTTATCTCAGAGAACCCTTGGCCTCTACACTATTTTCCTCCTCTCTGATGATCTTCGCTCACCCCACCTGGTGGAATTTTTACCTAGTTAGATAGAGTGGTCTAATGCTTCCTGTTTTCCCCAAGCATGTGTTTGTACAGAATAAACTTTAGTCTCAGAATCTTTTAAAACTTTTGCTTTTGATACTCAAAAGTCAAGATTTTGGAACAGAAAAACCTTTTTCTCAGATGGTTTTCTCCAGCAATCATATCAAGACACTGTTGAGTCTCAAAAGCAATACTGTCCTTTTGTATTTCTGTTGTAACAATCTTCTCTTGAGGTAAATGGATATTTCTACTGAATAAGAGAAGAAAGGACAAATAAAGTCATTGGAACTGTGAAGGAACCACAGTTAAAATCTCAAATTGTTATCTTGCCACACTTGTATTAAGTTCTTTCTATGTGTTTATGATAGAGACCATGAAAATCACTCTTCCAGTTTTCACTTCTGAAGCAATGTAGTGAGCATTGTATGCTGTTGTAATCAGGTCCCTTACAAGAAGATTGAATCCCTGTTACAAGATGTGGAATGTGGGGACTGCTTGTTTGGATGAGTTTCATATTGCATTAGACTCCTTAACTTGCTCTCGAAGAAGACTCCGGGGTGTGATTCAAGAAGGACCATTCCCATCCTCCGTATCACTAGAGTTTCACCAGGCCAGCATTCGGAACCTGACATTGGGAGTAGTTGTTTAGGACACTGCTTCTATTTTTTACTTCATTGTAACCAATATATCCTTCAAATAATTGAATATTAAAATAACTGAATTCATTAGGGAGAACTGGGAAAGGCCATCTCTTGTATATTTTTATTTTGCTTATAGTGCCAGAAAATAATAATAAGGAAGGTGATGATTGAAACGAATTACCAGGGAAGAATGTGCAGAATGAGAAGAGAATAGGAGCAAGGATAGAATGCTGGTGCTGATAATATTTAAAAGGAAGGAAGGGACCGGGCACAGTGGCTCATGCCTGTAATCCCACCACTTTGGGAGGCTGAGACAGACAGATGTCTTGAGGCCAGGAGTTTGAGGCCAGACTGGCCAATATGCTGAAACCTCATCTCTACCAAAAAATAAAAAATTAGCCTGGCGTGGGGGCATGCACCTGTATTCTTAGCTACTCTGGATGCTGAGTCAAGAGAATCCCTTGAACCTGGGAGGTGGAGGTTACAGTGAGCCGAGATTGTGCCACTACACTCCAACCTGGCTGATAGAGTGAGACTCTGTCTCAGAAACAAAAACAAAACATAAAAGGAAGGATGGTACAGAATGGTCTTGAGGGGAATCCAGAAATGGAAAAAAAAAATCTAGAACAGAATTTCTGCCACAAAAGTCAAAGATTACATTTCAAGAAGGAGGAAGTGATCAACACTATCAAATGCCCCCCAAAAAGAGGACCAGAGTAAGTTCTAGTGGTCTCTACCATTGTAGAATGACTATAGTCAATAACGTAGTACATAGTCTCAAATGATAAAAGGGGGATATTGAATGTTTTCAACACAAAGGAATAATAAATGTTTGAGGTGATGGAGACGCTAATTATCCTGATCTGATCACCATACATTATATGTATCACAACACCACTGTTGTGATATTTACCCCATAAATATATACAATTTTTATATGTTAATTAAAAATTTAAAAAAGAAGGAAGAAAAAGAAGCAAGAGGGCTGCAGATATAACCAGTGACCTTAACACGGGCTGTGTCAATAGAATGGTGATGTAGGGAACAAGACTGTTGAGGCATGAAGGGCAGGAGAGGGAATGATGGGTGTAGGTTGGTATTTCCCAAAGTGTGTTCTTTTGTATAATTGTCCCAAGCAATATACCTTACGAGGGGAATTTTGTGATTATATACAAAGATGGTGAGAAAGCAGCGAGTTTAAGCCCAAGTGGTTGTCTCTGGTTTTGAATGTCTTTGGTTTTAGCAGATATTCAGATGCTGGCTTTTTTTTTTTTCTTTTGAGACAGAGTTTCGCTCTTGTCACCCAGGCTGGAATGCAGTGGTGGGATATCAGCTCACTGCAACCTCCACCTCCCGAATTCAAGCGATTCTCCTGCCTCAGCCTCCCCAGTAGCTGGGATTACAGGCACCTGCCACCACGCCCATCTAATTTTTGTGTTTTCAGTAGAGACAAGGTTTCACCATATTTGCCAATCTGGTCTTAAACTCCTGACCTCAGGTGAGCCACCCATCTTGGCCTCCCAAAGCGCTGGGATTACAGGCATGAACCACCATGCCTGTCCGATGCTGGCTTTTTCCTTTAGCTGCTTGTGTAGTTCTGTAGGGCCATTGCCCCGTTGCTGAGGAGATCTCTGTATAGTGCTGCTATAAATGATGTCTCCTTTGGCTGGTCGTTTTCCATTCTTTTTCAGTCCTGACGAGGAATCTGAATTCTAATGATCCACCCCACATTAATTCTGTTTATTGGGGTCACCTCATTGTCCCAGGTTAATAGTGAACTCGTGGGTGAGGTCTCAAATTCAGTTCCCTTCCCCGGGTGCACATGTGGTCCATGCATGATATATACCTTTTCTCTGCTCTCTTGGAGGACTGTAGCCTTGCTCGATGGTAAGGGCAAGTTGTAGCCTGACTTCAGGCTTTTCCAGGAAAAAATCTAACCAGGGTTAGGGCTGCATTTAAATGGGTTGTGCCATCAATCAGAATTCCAGTTTTAGTGGTTGATGGAGTGCTGGATGAGGAAACCTGAAGCAGGCCCTTAGTCAAATCCATTAAGCCTTGTGACAGGAGATGTATGTAGACATATATAGAACTTGATCAAATTGTTAGCCGAGACATGACAGGAGATGTGTATGTGTGTGTGTGTGTGGTACGTGTGCACTTATATAATTTTAACAAGCCATTAAGTAAGACACATGTGTTGCCGACATCTTTTGGGAAAGTTTTCATTTGCAATTCATCAGATAATTTATCCTACCCATCTACAAAAGATTGTGACCTTTGTGATCATTTATTTTTCCAGAGTCAGAGAAGAGTCTCAGCCTAGAAGGGGTTTTTGTTGTTGATTTTTGGTGTCTTTTCTTTCCTTTTTTTTTTTTTTCTTTTTGAGACAGGGTCTTGTTCTGTTGCCTAGGCTGGAGTGTGGTGGTGCAATCACAGCCCACTGCAGCCTCAAGCTCCTGTGCTCAAGTGATTCACTCACCTCAGCTCCTGAACAGCTGGGACTACAGGTGTGCACCACCATACCTGGCTAATTAAAAAAAATTTTTTTATAGAGGTGGGGTCTCTCTGTGTTGTCCAGACTGGTCTTGAACTCCATTGCTCAAGCAATCCTCCTGCTGTGGCCTCCCGAAGTGCTGAGATTACAGATGTGAGCCATCACACTGGCCTATTCATGTTTATTGCATGTTTTAGTATAAATATGCTAACTGGAATGTGCCTTTTATTGTTCACAAAGCATCAGAAAGGTGCTTAATGTTTTATCACTATACCTGAATCCCCTTTTAGCTCTTCTTTTAAAAAGTCTGACATCTTCTTCCCCCCACTTGTACATCAAATTTATGTGTATCACCCTCCTGTACTTTTGTTCCGTGTTTTGCCTTTCAGAGGGTTTTCTGGGTTCAAAAGTTTAAAAGTTGTGATAGAGTATCATTTGCCTGTACCTGCAGTAGTCAGGGTGGTGTCTCCTGCCAGTTCCTCTATGTCTGGTCCTTCCTCTGCCTCCCCAGGAGCCTGCCCATGCCGCAGTTGAAGCACTTGTCACCTGAACCTCAGCGATTTGCTAACGCGCTTACCCACCCCTCACCTCCACTATAGGCTTCATGAAGGCAGCAAGGGCATCTTATTAATTTTTATATTCCCGAGTCAAGCACAATGCCTGACACATAGTAGGTGCTCATTGTATATTTGCCAAATAAATGAATTTCACTTTAGTGGCCTGGTTTCAGGGATTGGATTGGGAGCCCTCCCATAGCTAAGGACAGAGCAAGGGTATGGTGTGTGGCGGGGGGGGGGGGTGGTAGTGATGGTGGTCTGCCTAAGAAGGGATTGAGGAGAAATCTCAAAGGCAAAGAGAATGAAATTCCTTGGACTTCTTTATAAATTGAACTGAGGGACATGAACTTTCTCCCCACTCTGAACTCCCTTTGCACTTGCTGCCTGTACCACTCATTTTAGTACTTAATTAGCACATTGCCTTAAATTAAAGTCGCCCAGGATCATAGAGGGGTCTAATCTGCATAGTTACCTCAGGAATTCTGTGATGCCACAGCTGGTTACATGGGGTTCTATTTTCATGAAGTCTCCCAAGTCACTCGGGAAGAGCTGTGATGGGAACTTTGAAGAACCCCAAGAAAGGTGAGAACAGTCTGTCCTCGACTCCCTTGGAGAAGTGTCCAGGAAGTCCCACATTCTAATATGAGGAAAGTGGGAGGACAGAAACCAGATCTCAGATTCCAGCATGAGGGGCAGATGAGCTACGTTTCTGGGCCATTACTTAAGGATTTCACCAACTCTGTTTTGCCCAGCTCATCTCAGAGATCAATAGAGTTGCAAACATTTAGCAATTGGCTCAGGTTTCAAGAGCCATTGCACTGGGCAGGAAGACCTCCTTTTCACTTGGGGCAGAAGAAGCAGGCATCCTCAGCAGAATGGATGAAGTCAGTCACAGAAGGGAAGAGGCAGGGGTCAGGGCCTCAGTAAAGGGAGGCTGGAGCCTGAAGATCACCACTCTTCTTTTACTACGTCATTTCAGGTGCTCTGACACACAGAGGGATGTGGACACAGTAAGGCCTTGTTTAGCATAAAGGCCACTGGATGCTAGCGTATTTTGAGTCAAGAGAATTCTTGATATAGGCTTGAGTCAACTCTCTCAGTCTGAAATAGACTGAAAAATTAAAGTGACAGTTCTTATTTAACCAATTCTTTTAATAAGTCTATAAACCATAAAATACCAAGTGAAAAAATATTTTAGTGAAGTCACCATAGCCCAAATCCAAAGCCCCAACTTTTATCTGTTGTTTTGTTGTTGCGATTGTTATCATCATCTCCCTCAGGCTTTCTCTGAACAAGTGACTCTATTCTCTGAATTTTTTAAAACCCCAATACAACGGATATATATTAAACCGTTATATCTTTTAACCAACACATATAATTAAACATACAAAACATTCGCTCCCACCAGTTTGCCAAGACAGTTGCTGTGATGCAAATTATTGCCCAACGCATCGTTATTCTGCTTGTGCTGCCTGGTGCTGCTTTTTTACTCTTTCTCTTTGCTTCCCACAGACATGGAGCGAGGAGGGCATGTGTAATTTTCAGATAATCTGCTGCTTTTGATTATCTGAATCATTGCTTTTCAACATTAGTGTGTATAATCAAGCATTGATTTTATATTTGTCTATTATGCATCCTCAATTAAGTTCATAAAGGGCAAAGGCGCTGTCTGATTCTGTTGGGTGCCTAGAACAGTGCTGAGCAAACTGGGTGCCCCTTAGCACTAATTGGATGCCAGACTGAATGCCAGATGGCAGCTCTTTGATTTGGCTCCTCTCAAGTCTATTTAACCATAATTCACATCCATTGGAATTTACATTCCATTTTATAACCCAGATTCTTCTGATCTCAGTATAAATGTGGTGGAGCAGCTCTTAACTACAATTAACTATAATTTACATTAATATTAAAAGCCTCTAACAGTGGACAGAGACAAAGCTGAGCTAGTATTTTTCCATCCCTAGCCTTGGGACAATTCAAGTGTATTGGTCAGTTTCTCTTCTCACCTGTGACTGTGATGCCTAAGGATCCCCAACCAGAGTGTCATTCCTGTATTCTCTTTATTTATTTTCCTCTCCCAATTTTTGAAAATGAAAATGCCTCTAGATAGGTAACATAGAAAGTAGTTATTAGCCCCTTGGTGTAAATAAGCTGAAGGACCAAATTAAATTGGGATCCTAAAGATGGGAACTTAGGTAGAGATTAAATATTTGCTGAAATATTTATATCCAAAGGACCCATTGCCATGAGGTGGAGTTCAAGACAGATGAAGACCTTAGTGTGGAAGGTCCTCAGGGATGGACACGGTTCATGCGCTAACTAAAGGGTGGACAATGTATGTGTGTTAGGGACAGAAGGGTTTAGTGGGCTTCAGTTTTAAAAATAAAAACAGGGAACAGAAATCAAACGTAGTTTTCAGTTACCATCTTGAAGGGGAGCCATAATTATAGCCTAGAGACCAATGCTACAGAAACTTTGAAGGATTTTTTAAGTTTGTGACTTCACTGTATTTATTGTCACTGCTAGGTTTGGGCTTTTTTTTTTTTTTTTCTTGTAGTTATTAACAGTAAACCCTTAAAACCAAAAGGGACTTTGCAGTTATCTTGGGGAAAACAAGGAAGAAGAGAGAACTAGGCAGACTGACTCCCATACCACTTTCAGATTTTTGGGAGAAAAACCACATAGGCAATCAATAAAATGAAAATAAGAGTAAAGGGTGCAGAGGAGGCAGGCATAGCCTAAAAAAAGACTCAGAGTTTAACAATAGGAGGGCTCATTTGGTGGCAGGAACCAAAGCCTGTGGCATTAAGCAGAAGACGGAACAAAGCCACATCAGGGAGGAGGCCGAAAAAGACCAAAGCGAACAGCAGGGGACGTCCAGGCTGGGAAAGGAGCAGAAAGGGACGCTAGCCCCTAAGGAAGGTGTCACCTTGCACACTGCATAGCCTATGGCTGACCTGCAACAAAGCTCAAAGGAGTCACCTTCCATGAGGTCCAAGGGCCTCCAGGATGGAAAGAAAGCTCTTGGTTTCAATTCCCGGCATGTACTTTTCTTCTTGAAGTGAGTTTAGATCACGTTTCAGCAAACGTCCTCCTGCAGAGAAAGGCCTTCATATTAAAAATAAAGTTCACTGGAGACACACTTGATATTTCTAGTGGCATTTCTACCTGTCCAGCCCAGGGAGGATCTTAGTTCCATTGTCCATCACTGTCTCACCCCAATCCCTCATGCAATTCAAGTTGTTGGGTTTAATCTTTGTAGCGTTAGCAGTGTGGAGCCTAATTGTTTCAGAGGTCATGCCTGATGCTGCACAACCCGGCTGGATGGAACTGCATTCTGGTGCTGATTTGAACTTGAGAAGAGCTGCAGTGTTTCACTGATATGGGGTAAAAGGAGGTTTGGGGATGAGGGGTAAAAGAGATATCTTCCAACACCCTTTCCTGTCCCATGTGTTCAAATCCCTGCTGTGCTGCAAACACATTGCTTGTTCTGGTGAGGTTAGAAGCCTGGCATCTCAATTTATCTGCTTTGCTATAGGATTTAAAAAGAAAAGTTCTCCTAAAGTAAAAAACGTAGTTTGGTTGCCTCTAATAAAATGTATATGGGACTGACTGGGTATGCATTTACTACATGAAATAAGTATACAGAGTGAGGTCTTTGCCTCAAGTTAATCACTAGGCATCTTTCATTTATCTGTTGGTTGGCATGAGTGTGCTGTGGCAACTTTGACAAAAGTAATCTCATTTTAACCTTGGTTGGGTGGGTGTTTCAGACTTCCACACTGAAACAAAATGGCAGCCAAATCCTTTTAAACATGCCTCTGTCCACAATTTGCAACGGATTTTGGATTTTTGTGAAATATGACATATTAGCAGAGATTGTACAAATAGATGTGAGTGCCATGAATGTCAGTCTATGAATGACACTTTTGGGTTTGAATGATGCTACAACATTCCACCTTACTTCTTCCTAGTAGTATCTCATGAAAGTGGCTTGTAAATGGCTGCTCCTGGTGGGACCGCAGGCAGATTTCAACACAGTTTAGACCCCATGAAGGAGGCAACTGCTCATCACTCCACCCCTTGGGATGGGAACTGAAACCTTGTAAGAACTGCCTAAAACGGTAGCACACTAATTAAGTGGAGAGGCAGAGTTATAAAATAAATCCTGTCTGGTACAAAGCAGGCTATGTGTGGGAGGGAGCGGGGGAGATGGGCAGAGGGTGGGGAGACAGGCCAATTTAGCAGAGATGGAGCCATGGCACATCTGATGAAGACGCTTTCAGAAGTAATTGTTACTGTCGCTTTTCAGCCCTCTGGAAAAATAACCTGAAGCACCAAGAGAAATGAATTTTCTCTCAAGTCACTAAGTAAAGAAATCCTCAAAATAATGATTTTATACTTCCCAGTGGAAGAGAGAGAAAGAGCGCAAGAGACAGAGAGAAAGAAAGTGGAAGAGAGAGAGAAAGTGAAAGAGAGAGAGAGAAAGAGAAAGAGGGAGAAAGAGGAAGAGAGAGAGGGAAGAAGGAAGAAGTAGTTCTGCTTTCTTCCGCTTGAAATTTTGAATAATGAGACCCACAGGCTGGAAGGGAGGGCTCCCAGATGAGTAAGTGAGTATAGGGGATGGACACAAGCAGGAACTCAGATGGGCCCGTATCTGGAGTGATCTCGCTCTCATTTTCTACATGAGTGAGAGCACAGCACAGACTATCAATCACAGTCAAAACTCCTCAGAACGCCACCTTTCGCTGCGCTCCTCTCACCTCCTCTCTCCTAGCCCCCTCCCTCTCCGAGAAACAGGTGTATTATGGGTGACCAGAATTTTGACCTGCTCCTTTGATGCTATGTAATTTATGTTTTGTTGCAGCGGTGTTTTCTTTAAACTAGACCTGTGTTGTATCTCATCTGGGTATTACTGCTTCTTTCTGTCATTGGATTTTAACACATAGAATTCTTGCAGACTCACTTAGCAAACATTTACTGAGCAAGGACTATATCGCTATGTTAAAGCCTGCTTGTAAATCCTTCTTACCAAGGTCTAAATGGCTGTTTGCTTGAAATGTCAACTATTCTTGGAGATAGCTGCATTTTCTAATAATTTGAGGACCGAAGTTATGGATGGGAAGTTATCTTACAGTTCGGGGGTTAGGGGAGATGTCCAGGTGTGCTTCTTGTTGAGAAGGGCATTTGGGTGCCCTGGATTATGGCCGCAGGACTGGTCGCAGACTGTTATCTCTTAGGGGTAAATGGCTCAGAAGGACACAACAAACATCTTTTTGGACTCCTCATCTTGATTTTGGTACCCAGATAGTAAGGTTCTTTGGGAATAGGAAAGCCTTAGAATATTAACAGCAAACAGTTTCTCCAACCTCTTTCTTTATGTGTCTCTAGGCATTCGGGATCAGAATTCTGCCCTCATTTCTGATAGTGGCGGAGGGGCAAAGGTCACCTTCCTTCAGACAGGTGACCTCTCCCCACAGCCTAGGGAAGGATTATGAGAATAATGGTCCTGCACAGTGGCAGGAAAATCAAATTACTTTTCTAAGACTGTTTGGGGTTTGCCTTTTTAAATCATTGCTTCATTAGTGTATCATTCTCTGTCTCCCTGATCTTTTATTTCAGTTTCTGGCAGGTTAATCAGAAGGCTGTAGCTAAATCTTCTACTGTCTGTAGGGCACTGGCCACCCTCAGACACACGGCTATGCATGAGGGCTCTTTGGCAACACCAGTTACTTTCTGCCCAGGTTGCTGTATCCCTGAGTCCTGCAGCTGCTGGTTACCATGTACGCCTCCCCTTGGTTTCATTCTCAGAATGTCACAGTGACCAGCTTGCAGGTGGCATCCTGCTGTAGATGCTGGCACAGACTTTCAACCATTATGCTGCCTGTACTGGTTTTTTCCATTAGTTGATGCCAATGATACTCACTTTGATCCTTCCCTCCTCCTTTTCCCCATGTACTCTTTCTGAATCACTCAGGCTCAGGAACCAGAAAAAGAAGCCCTTCGTTGTAAGGCTAATCCTAGGATTTCTAGGTTTCTTGTGACTCAAATTCTGAGCAGCCTGGACCCCACAGGCCTTGTTGACTCCTTCCTCACTGTGTTCCCAAGCTCCTGTCTTTTCTCCACACTTCCCATGCCAAACAGTCATGATTTTTGATTCCTTCTCTTTTGTTGAATCTGCTAAATGTGAAATCCAGATGATTCCACTAATGTCAGACACCACCAATCTCTGAACAGTCCCATTATGCTTACCTTTCTTGCTGCAATCTGTCAGGAACAAGCTTATTTCATGTTAAAATAAATGGGTTTCACAAGTGCTGCAAATAGCATTTGTTGCCTGTCAGTGAAAATATGAGTGTGGGTTAAAGTTGAGAAGGATCGTTTAGATATTGGGGGTCTTGATGCTCTGTGAGGAATGAATACAATCCCTAGGTGAAATAACCCAACAAAATGAGTTCTTCCAATACGCAGGGAAGACATCCTGGAGCCATGAGGAAAGGATGTTACTTCTGTTGCAGAGCAGTGCAACACTGATGAAAAGGTGAGGGAGGGATGCATATGCCTGACAAAAGATTCCCTCCCAGAATTAATAGTTATGTTGACAGTTCACTCTGTGCACTGTTCATTCTAGCACCCAAAGATAATGATTACAACCAGTTCTTACAGGGCACTTTTTATAACTGGTGATGTTCTAAGTATTATACATGATTTTTGTCATTTAATCCTCAGCCATGCTATAGAGGAATACTAGTATTATCTGTATTTTAAAAATGAAGTCCCTTATCTAAAATTGTACAGCTGCTAAGTGTCGAAACTAAACTTTGAACCCAGACAGACTGGTTTCAGACTTTTACTTTTATCCTATATTAATTCCATTTAATGATAATACTTCTAAAATATCAGTGCCTTTCATAGTGCTAGCAGATAATAGATGCTCAATGAATATTTGCTGAAAGAAAACATTTGCTAAAAATATTAAATCTTATCAGAGAAGGGAGTAAAGGGTATGGGATATTGTCATTAGTAACTTTGTCTTCCCAGGACTACAGTCTCAGCTAGATGAGGCACTAGGTGCAGGCATTTTGTAGGACACCATGGAAGAGATCAAGATCTCCCCTCCTTGTCCCAAAGGTTCAAAATCTCGGAGTTAGAACACAGCTTCTCTGGTCCAGCCACCCTGAACTCTATTGTGACTCCTTAGCCATGCCATATATATCATCCCTCCACACATTGGCTCTTGTTTCCATTGCCTGAAATGTGCTCTCCTCTTTTGTTCACAGGGAAAACTCTTCATCGCTGTTTAAGGATCACTACTTCTCTATCATTTTATCTGACTTCTGCTTTACGTTTTTGAGTCAAAAGTAGCTGTCCTTTCACATTTCAATTTATATCCAACTCTACCATTTTGCATTATTGGCTAACATTTACCACCTATTTTCCCCACTCAAAGGTGAGCTCTTTGCAGGAAGAGTCATGTTTCATCAGTGTATGTATCCACAATGCCAAGCATATCCATAAGGCCAAGCATAGTTCCAGATGCATTCTGGGTACTCATTGGCATGACTTCACCAAACTGTATTTCCTGCTTGCTGCACTTTGCTCTGTTGTTCCAAAGGCTCAGTGGGCCTGCTTGGGGAGTTCAGGGCCAGAACAATTACAGGGAATGGGCTGCCTATCCTTCTCAAGTTAACTGGCCACCAGCCACTTGCTCCAGGGGAGGGTTAACTTGATTTAAAGGTACAAGATTGAGGAAGAGTATGTCATGAACTTGACTAAATGATTCTCTTAACCAGTGTCAGTCCATTGAACTGTCCCTTCAATTTTAACTGTTCCATCAGCCAAACAGCTTACTCAGCTTTTCAGAGGCCTATTACTTGATCTGAAAACATTGGCAACATTTTGGCCTCCAAACTGACTTTAAGCCTGTTATAGATCATGTGTTCTCTCTGGATTAGGTGACACATCTTGGTCGTATTGGAGAAACATCAGTTATGTCTGTGCCTTGGCTGGTAACAGCCAGAATTGAGGGTGTGCCAGCTTGCACCTCATTGCTAACAGACTCCTTAATTAACCTGCTAAATCTAGTAGACGATTCACTGTTGTCTTAGAATTGAGATGCATAATGTGCACACTTGTTCTTCCTCTACACTTTATTTGCTCAGGTTATTAGATAGTCAAATTCTCTTGGGTTCTGCATTAAACCTTGTCAAAAGAAGCAAGAATGTGAGAAACACCCAATGGGGCTTGATTTCTTTGATGAGACTTGCTATTGCTGCATTTACCCCTCGATAATTGAGTTTCTGTTCCTCCTAATATTTAAACACATCAACTCACTTAATCTTAAGTGTCTCCTTTTCTTGTAATGTCTCCATTCTCATAAACTACTGTTTGTAAAATAAAAGGCTGAAGAAGCCCCTTTGTGTTTTCCTTTTACAGAGGCCTGTGCAGCGAGAATGGAAGCTCTGACTTTTCATGCTTCTTGGGCTATGCATATGCATGCCTCCTGTTTGTCATGCCTGAAATAAATTTTCTACCTGTGTTTTTGCTTCATGCTTTGCACACAGTGCCCCAAATTGCTACTCCATGGGAGACTAGCCAAGGACACGTTGTGTTCCATTTTCATGATGAAATGTAGATTTCCCATTGAACCTAATCAACCTTCATTTCAAAGGGTTGACAAGGCAGATACTTAAAGAATTCAGTTGGTTAAATTTATGGTACTGAAAAAGGGTCCATTCCAAGAATATTCTCTGATTCTAAAGCTATAGAATTTTTATTTGATTGTGTATTAAATTACATTTTTATTCACTTCAAGTCCCTGCTTCTCAATTTTGTGTCCCGCATAGAGAGACAAACTTGTTGACAGTCATATTGATCTCTCTAACATTCTGTCCCAGACTGAAAACATCTAGTCTTTCAGTCATGTTTCCATCAGATAATTTTTATACCCAATGATATATCTGAGATTTTTGCATGAAAAAATATGGTCTTTTTCTAGTCAGGAAGTAGAAATAATGTACTTTGAATTAGTAACCATGTTCCAGGGATGTGCTAGATTTTATCATCTGCTAAATCATTTTTTGCAACTCTGTGGGGTGGGTACTGTTGTCTCTTTTTCACAAATAAAGGTATCTGGACTTAGGCTTCTGTGGTCTTTCCCCAAAACACAGATAGCAGAGGAGGCAAATCCAGGCTTGCCTTTCCCCAGAGCAATTGCTTTTTTGACATTCTGTAAAATTTTTTCCCCTAAAAATCCATGTTAGTATGGGAAGGCCAACAGTACTTAGAGTATCAAATGAGACAAAATTCTTCCTGCTTACCCCAGATGTGACCTAAGAATCACTCTCAACACAGCATCTAAGTAGCCACTATCGATTAATTAGTACTAGTATGCAGATTGAAAATTATTTGCCATTCTGTCTGCAAAGCCTGCAAGTGTGGACTTTATTACTAGACCATAAGGTTCATACCCTAACCCACTCTCTCAGCGAAGTAGCTCCAATGAAGAGGGGATGGTAATGCAGAGACCTAAGGCACGAAGACCCACTGACCTGAAGAAGCAAGGGTGGTGTCAGCAGGAGTCATTAGTAACACAAACAAGTGACACACAAATAAGACATCTTGTGTGTCCTTCAGCCAGTTGAGAATCTCTCTGGCAAAAAAAAAAGGTTTATTTACCTTGGAAGTATCCCATAAAGATACAGCAACCAGATTTCTCTCCCACTCTAATTCACTCTTTCAGGTCACTCTAAACATAATATATAATTATGTAACTTAATGATTCATACCCAATTACATGCTTGTTCTCACCCAGTTTGCACATGCTTTCTAACATCATTGTGTACTTGGCTACCCACTCAGCATCCATTTTCTTCTTTCTAGATCACATCTGCATTCCCTGCCCACCTTCTCCCTCCAGCAACTTCCGCAGCCTAGTCATACATTGTGTGCATCAGGCCTTCACCAGCATGCTAAGACTTGTCCAAGAGTCTTGATGTCCTAAACTGCAAGTGACATGTAAAGCTTGGATCCCAAGGTCAAACAGCATGACTTGAGGATAACATAAATAGGTAAAAACATGCACTCCTTCACTCATATGCCATTTTAGAACACTTGATTAACTGTATCTATAAAATGAGAAGTCTTTTTTTGCTCTCTAAACCTGGGCCTGCTTTTAAGCAGGGTTAATATGGACAACAGTAAAGCCCTGGTTTTTCTGAAGTCTAGTATGGATTTGGTTATGTGAAGTTGAAGCCTTCACATACAGCCCTGGAACCAAGCAGAATTGCTTTGCATAATAGAGAAGAAAGTTGGCAAGGAAAGATCCAGGAGTAAATGACAGGCAAAAGGGCAGTTGCGTAATTAGATGCAGAGAAACTCCAGTAGTGGCATGACTGAGAAGTGAATTGGAGGTATAGATATGTCTAGTGGGAACATTTAAGAGGTTTTTTTTGGTGTGAGATGTCACACATAAAACTCCTACTTCATCATTTGTTGATACCAGCCCTTATTTTGGCATGATTCCTTCGGTGGACTTGAAAGAGGTACTAAGCTCTCTATATCCGGGGTAAGTGAGGCAAAAACAGAGGGAGCAAGTTTATATGCAGGAGCTGCAGGGGTTGCAGAGGGGAGTCTCAAACAGCCTCAGAGAGACATTTTGGAGTCTGAATTGGAATTATCTAAATCAAGGTATCTAGATTACTAAGTAGAGCCTTTCCCAGTCTAGGGTTCCTTTTCTGAAACAAAACACACACACACAAAACTTCAGGAACAATTTTCTCAGTCCTCTCAAGGTTGCAAATATCTAGTATCATTCTAGGTGTGTGGAAGAGAAGCTAAGTTACTATATAATATGGATATTTTAGTGCAAGGGTCAGCAAACTACTACTGGGGGCCAAATCCAGCCTATGGTATACTTTTGTAAATAAAGTTTTGTTGCAACACAGATACTCCCACGTGTTTATGTATTGCCTATGGCAGTTTTCATGTACTACCCACAATGCCTAAAATATATTTTGTGTGGACCTTTCATTAAAAGTTTACCAACTCCTGTTTTAGGGCATTAGGTCTTTATTAAGCCTTAAATTTTTAGGAGACCCTAGATGAGAAAGGCTGATTGATGACATCTTAGATTAAGTAATCAACTTAGAATGGAGCCAGGAATGTGTCCTCACCTCAAATGAACACTAATAGGAGATATTTACTGTACAGACCATTCTGTTCTTTGCCAAGATGACAGTTGAGACTTAGTCATATTTGAAAGAAAGTAGACTAAAAAGAGGAGAACGTTACAGTTGTAACTTTGCCAGGATTCCAGTCTATTTATGACATGGCCTAGGAAACTTAAACCCAGTTGGGGAAAAACTCCCATGAAAGAGTCTATAATGGCCATAGATTTATCATATTTATACTCAGTCCCCTTTCTCAGAGAGACATGTTTCTTCTAAATTTAGACATGCAGTGGTGGCAGGCCTAAGCACCAGTTTGGGGACTTTTTGTTTTGTTTTGTTTTCCCATCTTGCACATTCAAAACCTCTTTTTTGTCTTGGATTATTTAGAGTGCTTGTACCTGGTGCCTGAGAACCAAGTTGGATGTGGGCTCTGTTTAGAGATATAGCCTCTTTGAGCTTTGTGTGCAGATATTTACCAATCTTGTGCCTCAGTGGCCCCACCATGTCTTTTCCTATGGCATTGTTTAATCCTAAGACTTCTGTCATTTAAGGTTTTTACCCTTGCCTTGACATCCCTTTTAGCTAGGGCATTACCCTTGGAAGGCTCTAAAACAGAAGTTGCCATTGACATTTCTGAAGTCTATGCCCCTAAGCACATCTGCCGTGCAGTTCTTATTTTTCCTCTGCTTTTAGATGTTACAAGCCTTGAGTAACATTTTTTTTCACTGTAATATTTTTCTCCAGTAATGGGATATGTCTCTAATGCTTCATTTTCCTTGCTAGTTTCTCTTTGCCTTTTAAGAAAAGCTCAGCTGAGATTCTGACAGTTTAACTTTCTTCTTTAGTTTGTTCCTTTCATTCTCTACCACAACATGGAAGGCTACCAGTATTAGCTGGACTAAGCACTCTCTTTCCTTTCTCCTTTTTGATCTCTGCCCTAGACAGGGATGATACTCAAGTATTTAACAATTAGTATGGCACAGTCACTAACCAATAGAAAGAAATGCTGACTGTAAATAAGACATATGGCCATGTTGGTATATACTGGTGCTGAATATCAGCCCAGCCCTAGACATTGGCTTTTTAAAAATTTATGAGATATGTATATACATATATTTTATAGTGGGAGGCTTTACAGTAAGACATGATAAGTCAGTGAGTTCTGGTCAATAAGGTAATCTATTGTTCAAGCATATCCACTTTGGCTTCCAAACCTGGATTGGTAAACCTAATAGTAGTATTGCAGCAGACCAACATCTAAACCAGAACAGGATTTCATCTTTTATTGTTTTCCCCAGGTCCCTGTTAGTATTTTTTCTGTATTCCTCATATTCTCTTAGAGGTCAAGTTTCACGAATTTTGGCATACTTCAATAGCTGCATCTGCACCATTGTGTGCTGGAGCTGGCTCGCATTGGCTCATAGAGCTGGCTGTGCGCATCTCTTCCAACTTTGTGTTCAGTGACTTTACATTGAACGCTTGAAATCAGTCATGGAGGGAGTATTCATATCTCAGAGATTGGCAAATGCTACGAATAAGGTTATTATTTTCCAGAGAGTGGGTTGTTAAACAATAACCAACACAATTCCACCTACAATTACTAGTCTCCTTGAAATTTACCCCAATAATGCTGCAAGTATTTTAAGATGATCTTTCCTAAAGTAGTCTAATTTCTTCTCCTGAAACCTTTTGTATAGCTATTCCAACTTTCAAGACGTGGTTCTCCAGTTGCTGTTTCATAAATTACCTTTAGCTTTAAAAGGCGCGTTTTCTTGGATCCAGGCTTCCTTTAAGATTGGTTAAGCTCTTATTCTCTTGCTCTGTGGGATTTCTTTGGACTACAGCAACCCTTTTGAATCTAAAACAAAACATTTCCTCCTCTTTTCTAATCTCCTCTCTTTGAGCCATTTGATCTAGAAACATCTCTTTTTCCTTTTTATATCTGTCTATTGACATCTAAGGTTTTATTTTCACATTAAGATGGGTCTAGGCAGATCTCCAAGAGTTCCCAAGGATTTTATTTCTTCTACAGCTTCTGATATGGTATTAAGATAATTCATATTTTTAAAACAAAGTCCATTTCTTTTCTTAGCAAGCTTAATTCCTGGGGACTACTCCAGACAAAGACCTTTTTAGCTTTTAAATTCATAACCATAATCACTGTGATTTTTTAAAATTACTTAACCTAACAAGATACCCTATTCTTTCTTTCTTTTTTTTTTTTTTTAATTTGAGACAGAGTCTCACTCTGTCACCCAGACTGGAGTGCAGTGGCACAATCTCGCCTCACTGCAATGTCTGCCTCACAGGTTCAAGCAATTCTCCTGCCTCAGCCTCCTAAGTAGCTGGGACTACAGGTGCACGCTGCGTCTGGCTAATTTTTTTATTTTTTAGTAGAGACAGGGTTTCACCATGTTGCCCAGGCTGGCCTTGAAATCCTGGGCTCAGGCAATCCGCCTGCCTCAGCCTCCCAAAGTGCTAGGATTACAGGCGTGAGCCACTGCACCTCGCCACCCTATTCTTTATAAAATAAATATTCCTATTCTTTAAAAAATGCTCATTAATAAAATCCACCATCCTTTTGTGGATGAGAAGACAAAGTCTGGGTGTTTAAAACCTGAGGTCTTGGCCAAAACCTAGGTTTATTAATAAATCTGGAGCCAACCCAGTATCATGGCACTGGGGATAACCTTTGGCAACTCATGAACATCCTGCACAATCTAAGAAGTTAGCATCTCCCCACTTCTCAGGCTTGGCCCTGAATGCAATTCAAAATAATATAAAAGAACTAACTTCAAGAATGTACCTCCTCTTCTTTTCAACTAATTATCTTTCAAATGTAAGCTCTAATATCACCTCTATGAAGATTTCTCTGACTCCCCAGTGTATTTGGTCTTCCCTCTGTACTTTTGTTCATTCTGTTTTATTATACCTGTATTGTATAATAATTCTTTTTTTCATTGTTCTGTAACACTAGGAAGTAATCTTCCTCGATGAGAATATCTTTTATTCTTCTTCATAACCCCAGGACCTAGGGCAATGTCTGTTGCATTGTTGGAACTTTATAACATTTGGTTGATAATAGAAAGCAGCATTTGTTCTAGGATTTGTCCAGTTTACATTAAAAAAAAAAAGAAGTGTCATGGAAAATCAGTCATTTGATGCAGTGTCCTCCATTTGAAAGTTATTACTCCTTTAGTTTGACCTGGTAGTAGAACAAATTAAAGATAGTTAAGCTACCATTGAGAGGAATTGTTTCATTTTATTCTTCTTCTCCAATGAGTCCAAAATCTACTTGGAGTTTTCCATTGGAGGGTGTGATAGTAGAAAGATACAGAGTAGCATCTTGCTTGGGTGGTCCAGTGACTTAGTGTAATTCACAAGTACACCCATGGTTTTATGATCTAAGGAAATGGGTTCAGGGTTTGAAGTCAGACAATCTGGATTTCTACTGCTTGGTTGTACCAATTAATGTCTGTGTGCTCCTAAGCAGGTCATTTAATCTCAGTGAGCCTCTGCTTGCTTGTTCATAAAATGGACGTAATAATATCTATTCCCAGGAGCTGATTTGAGGAATATATTCAATACTTTGTAAACATTTATTCTCTAGAAATCAGTATTTTTATGGGAGTGATGATTGCTAGAGTCAGCTAGAGTTAATTGTGGGCTTGGACCCTAGTAAGTAAAACAGAAACCCAGTATAATTATGAACCAACTGCCGTTTCTCCTCTGACATTTAAGGATGTTCATCTTTCTCATCACAAAAAGATTTAGCTTGGAAATAGCCATGCTTCATGGCTCACCCTAAAGTGAGATTTTTTTTTTCTTTTTTGAAAGTTTGAACTGATACAATTCCACTGCTTCTCTGCCTCTAAGTCAGACCACACAGGTTTCTTTTTCCTTCAAGTCCCCCTCTCAAAAAAAAAAAAAAAAAAAAAACTTCAGTCTCTTTCTTGTGATTGTATAACTCAGAAATGTCTAAAGCTATAAGCTTCAAACTTGGCAGTGTTCTTATCCTCACAAAGACAGAAAAATCAAGGAAAATTTGAAGGAGAAAAATTTCACTTTTTTTTCTTTTAAGCTCTTTAAATGAAAAAAAAACTGTGGAGTTGTTATTTATGTGTTTTCATTCTCCTTGCTAATAACATCATATTATTGCCTAAGGAGATTTCAATATCTCTAGACTATTGATATATAGGATACAGAAAATTCCTATTATAATCAGAGATGGTGTATAAAGCTTGTTCTGGTCCCTGTAAGCAAAAAATGCTTTTCATCTTCTCTTGGAGTCTTATAATTTGTATCCAGGTCTAATAATGAAGCCATATTTTGGTAAACAAAGAGAAGATTTTCTTCAAGGTATTTTCCAACCCCAAAATCCTCCCCTACTTTTAGCACAAATTAAATTTTAATTTCAAGTCTTCCTTTACCTACAAAGATTTATTTTTTGTGAAAAGACAAATGGTAGTTATTAACCACAAATTCTTCTGAATAAATAAAGAATCTGAAAGAGTTTTTGAAAAGATTTGAAGGAGATTGTGTATATGGGCATGGTATGTAAAATTAGCAAGAAGAGGCTCGGGAAGTAAAATAAAGAGAATGAAGCAGTTACCATATAATTGACCATTTTATATATGAAAGAAGGGACATACTTAACTGGTACTCACATACATGGAATGATAATTCAAAGGTCACCCTAAAAAATATGGGAAAAAAGAAGCAGTAAGAGTCTTGGTCAGGAGAGGGAGTGGAGAGAGCAATGTGGGAGTGTGAGATAAAGAACAGAGAGATGCTCAGAGGATTTACTTACATCTTGTTCCTTGTCCAAGAGTGACAGACATGTGAGGTGGGGCAGGCTTGGCTGGCTGAGTTTTCCTACAGAATAAGTATTTATTGTGTCCTTTGGTAGGTTTTCAATCAGCCATGAGATTTCCATGTGCTGAACACAGAAGATACAAAAAGTCCACATAGTCAGCTAATCCCCAGGTTCCTCTTTTCTTAGGTCTTCTCATCAGGAGTGATTCACAGTTTATAGTTGTGCATGCACACACATGCAAGCGAGCAAGAGAGAGAGAGATAGTGACTGAGGGCATCGATTCTGGAGTCAAACTGTGTGGTTGCAAACACTAACACTATTCCTTGCTAGATGTGCAAGTTACTTAACCTCCATACGCTTCAATTGCTTCATCTGTAAAATAGAGATAATAATGGTACCTACCTCATTGGCTGTTGTGGTAACTAAAGAATTCATATATTTAAAGCTTTTGTTAGTAATATATTCTATCAATTTTGCCCTGTTGTAACTCTGGAAAAACATACTGGATGTCATGGATAATTACACTACCTGACTGTATAGAGCTTCTTAGCAGTCTATCAGATGATTGGTTACCAGCATATACATTGACCACACTTGAATCAGTGGCCAACCCTTTTTTATGAAACAGCCAAGGGCTATTTCCCTCAGGAGAAGGCTGTGGGCAGACAATTTTCCTTAGGTGGTTATTTGGTTTGGCTGTGTCCCCACCCAAATCTCATCTTGAATTGCAATTCCCATAATCCCCACATGTCATGGGAGGGACCCAGCGGAAGGTAATTGAATCATGGGGGCAGCTACCCCCATGCTGCTGTTCTCATGATAATGAATGAGTTCTCACGAGAGCTGATGGCTTTATAAGGGGCTTTTTCACCTTTTGCTCTGCACTTCTCCTTTCTGCTATCATGTGAAGAAGGACATGTTTGTTTCCCCTTCTGCCATGATTGTAAGTTTCCTGAGGCCTCCCCAGCCCTGTGGAACTGTGAGTCAATTAAACCTTTTTCCTTTATAAGTTACTCAAACTCGGGTATGTCTTTATTAGCAGTGTGAGAATGGAGTAATACAGAAGGGATGGTGAATGTGGCAAGTTCCATGACTTATAAGCCCATGTTAGGAGGCATTAGTGTAAAGAAGATGCCTTATCTAATTAACTAAATCCATCCATCATGCTGCTATTAAAATCTCTGACCCTTCTTTCTTTCTCATTTAACTCATGTAATTACTTCAATTACACATTTCTTCAATTATTATAATTATGTATTATTTGTGTTGAAGTCATTCTTAGGTGGTACAACATTGGCAACATAATCTCTGTTTCCTTCCTGTCTTTATATTCAATTTCAGTGTCTTTATAATAATACCTGTTAGTTTTGGGGCCAGAATCTTGTCCCTCTTGTTTATTGCTATTTTTTCAGCATTAGAATAGTGCTTGAATTGTGACAAGGGCTCAATAAACATTAGTTGAATGGATGAATAAAAAGGAGGCTTAGAAGGGCAAAGTGGTCAGGTGTTGGGTGATAATTGGACATACATTTCATGGGTCTCCCTCTAATGTTTAATGTCTAACGTTCGTCTATTTTACGATGGAATTGTACCTATTATTCATGTTTTACTGTTTTTTTTTCTTACTGGACCACAGTAAAGCCTCTGGAGGTTGTGCAGTGAGCTAAGCCAAGCCCTGAATAGGCAGGAATAAGGGATAGAGGTGCTCACACTGGCAGTTGAACTGGCATATTGTTGTTTTTTGGAAAAAACTATCCCCAAAGTCACTCTGCAGTTGCCATGGATACTATCTTGGGTGCTCTGAAGTGTCATTCCACAGTGAAAAGAATCATGCAGAGTTGGGCTTAAATCCCAGGTCTGCTCTTTATTGCTGTATGTCCTTGAACAGGCTATTTAAACTTTCTAGAGCCTCGATGTCCTCATTTTAAAAATGCATAGATAGCAGAGTTGGTTTGAGGGTGATAATAATAATAGTTGCCATATAGTAAACATTTCCCATTTACTAGTCAAAGTGCTACCTATTTAATCCTCCTCAATTATTCTGTGAAGTAGGTTTTATTACTCCTGCCTAACAGATGAGAAAACTGAGGTGTGAAGAGGCTAGCTAATTTGTCAAAGATCACACAACTAGTAAGAGATGGAACTAAGATTTGGCTTGAATCTCATACCTTGGCCAGAGATAATTTATGGAAAAATGCCTGGCACATATCATGCATTTAATAAATAGAACTATCTCATTCTCATCATTTCTTTCCTTGTCAGAGAGCTTTTAAGACCCTCCTTTCCACCCACCCCAGTTCCTCATACATACTCACGAACTTTAGAGACCTTGTAAATGAAGTGAGACCACAGCCAACAAAACTGGCTGCTTTCTAGTCAATGTCAGGAAAGAAAAGTCCACTTCCTTGATTTGAGGATCATTCAGGGGTTGATATGTATCTTATAGTGGCATGCTCAGATCCCAACATCTGGGTAACAATAGACGAGGGTAGGCTTCTCTGCCTAAGTAAACACAGAGAAGTGGGGTGTTAGGACCTTTTTCCTACTTACCATTGTGCGTCGGCATTGCCTTTTCAAGCCCCTAAGCAAGATATGAGAGATTCTATATAAAACCAAATTTGATTCTGTCCTCTGGATCAAATAAATGATTACACCCTGGAGGGCTAAAACTATTATACAAGAAGAAAGGGAAGAAGAGGGTAAATGCTGAGATGGGGAATAATTACTGCCAAAGGTGAAGGTGATTGACTGGGAGTATGATACCTGTGTAATTGAGGCAAAGAGAATATAAAAATCTGTGCTTGTTTCTAGAGTGTGCATTCAGAAGTCCTTGGCGACTTGTGTGTACCGCAGGTGGGTGCTTAAATGTCTGCTTCTCTTGGATCTTTGCTTTTATAATCTGTTTTTACAAGGACTATTTAAGGAGTCCACTTTACTGCTGGCAGGGGAGTGGAGCACAATAAAGCTATATTTAAAAAATAATTCCAGTTATCTTAAATTTCTTATGGCATTCCTAGAGTATTAAATCTGCAGACAAAGGTAATGTGCAACTCTCTCCTGACCTTAAAAAAGACTTCTGATAATGGTTGAGTTTCCCAACATAAGTTCTGATGGTGGAGTGAGTGGGAGGGGAGACCAGAGAGCCTGACCTGGATCTGCCTGTGTAATCTCCTGGCTTGGGGGTGGTGGGGTTCTAGTCTTTGTTAGAAGCTGGACTTTTTTTCTGATTTTTTTAGGAGGCTATTTCAGGTTATCCTTTTGGACTCTAGGGAGAATTACATCTCAGCCAACCAGTTATACTGAACAAATAAACAAGGGGCAAGGAAAGGTTGTAGTTGTAGTTGAAGAAATTCTGTCTAAGATCTTGGTGTCCTCGTCTCCCTGTCCACTTACTAGGTTGCTGATACAGTTTGGCTCTGTGATATATGTTTGGCTCTCATCTTGAATTGTAGTCCCATAATTCCCACATGTTGTGGGAGAGACCTAGTGGGAGATAATTGAATCATGGGGCATTTTCCTCCATACCGTTCTCATGGTAGTGAATAAGTCTCACGAGATCTGATGGTTGGATCAGGGGTTTCCGCTTTTGTGTCCTCCTCATTCTCTCTTTGCCTACTGCCATCCATGTAAGACGGGACTTGCTCCTCCTTGCCTTAGCCATGACTGTGAGGCTTCCCCAGCCACATGGAACTGTAAGCTCAATTAAACTTATTTGTTTTGTAAATTGCCCAGTCTTGGGTATGTCTTTATTAGCAGCGTGAAAACAGACTAATCCAGTTTCCAGTTTCATTTCCACAATGAGTTTGGGGCTCAGTCTGGATGTAATATGGTTTGCTAAAGCAATATGCTACTCTGTGGGAAGTTTGGAGCTCATACCAGTTTTCCCTGATTCGTTTTTCTCTTCCTCTTCCTCTCTCTCATCTTCCTCTTTTTCCTCCCTGTCTTCCTCCTCCTTCTTACCTGCTTCCCTCTCTTCCTCTTCTTCCTCCTTTTTTAAATGTCCTTCTCAAATGGACATTAGGTTTCATACACTCGCCTACCTCTACTTCCTTTTTCACTTTACTTTGTTTTCCTTTCTCCATCTGTAAAACCTAACCCATCTTCTATAGTTTTGTTCTGAATATCTCTTCCTTCTTCCTCCACAATATTTTCCATTTCTTCAAAATAATATTACTTATTCACCACCTTTTTCAAAAGAACTCACATTTTTAATGGTCATCAATCCCCCCACCCACTGGGGGACAGAAATGGAGGTGAAAAGCTTTGTTCCTCAAGATACAGATGGATTGACAGAAGGGGGAGAATGGAGCAGGAAGACTTGCCCCAGGCCACTGGACAAATTAGCCTGGACTGAGTGCAGCCTACTTATTTCTGGATGGCTCTGTTGGTCCCACCCAACAGGAGACCATTTTGTCAACTGTCTGAACATTCATACGAAGCGTTGAATTTATTTATCTGTTGGTTTTCATTCCCATCCCCAATAAGGCTGTAATTATTTGCTTTTTGAAGGCAGACATAAATATTGTTAAAAGCCTTCCATTGGTTTACTCACCCACCATGCTAAGAAACACAAAAGGAGCAGCAGGGCAGCAGAGACAACACTGGTGAGAGTGTGGTCATGGCAGCATTGCAACCCAGCATTCAGGAAGGCTTTGATTCTGAGAGAAGCAGAAAGTCAGTGGTGAGAGCCCAACAAAATACCTGAGCACCAGTCAGCAAAGGAAGAAAGGAGCATAGGGTGGTGGGCCTTGTGAAAGGTGTAGTGAAATGTACTGTGGCTAGAATTGGTAAAGAGGCAGAAGCCAAGCCAGTGTGGGTGGTACAGAATCAACACAGATGGGTGAAGCAGGATGGGGTAAGAAGGCTAAGCTTAGAGGGCTGGGATGGCCTTAGAGCTGCACTACCTAGTCCCCTTTCAAAGAACTAGTTGCTGCAGCTATATGGAGGGCTAGCTGCAGACAGCCTTCAGCCCTCAGGCCACTTAGGGATTGCATCAGCTATGAAAGTACCTGCCTGAGGTGACCTGAATCTACTGACTGGCAGAGATGGGAAGAAAAACCCCAGTCATTTCAACCCAATGCAGGACCAGTTTGTTGGGGCATTAGAGCCCCAGAGCTTCCTGTGGGATTGGCTGACACTATTGTTTGGGTTTGTATTGCAACTCAATTCCTCTCACTACCCACAGTTACTTCCCTGATGAGCATCCTCCACACTAACCTCCATCTCAGTCTGCTTCCTGGAGAACTCAACAGTTGGTGCCATGAGTAGTCCAAGAAAGCAGGTGTTAAGATGGAATTTTGGAGCTAGGTGACTTACTACCCATCTGGCAATGAGGATCCCATCACCAGCAGAGCACAGACAGTCCCTGGCACAAGGCAGAAGTTCAGTTATTAAAACTTTCACCAGGGTTGAATGGTATACAGTGGAAGGGAATGTACTAGCTGATAATGTTGTGCACCAAGTGTTTGAGAAATATGGGAGAAATTGTAACTAGAAGAACAATGGAATTGAGCAGCAATTGCTAAGCTCAATCGATGCACTAGACTGAATGTCAGGAAACCTTGGCCTATGAACCAAATTCTGCCCACTGCTTGTTTTTATAAATAAAGTTTGATTGGAACAAAGCCATTTCCATTCATTTACATATTATTCATAGCTATTTTGCACTACAAAGGCAAGTTGAATAGTTGTGATAGAGAGTTTATGGCCTCAAAGCCTAAAATGATTACTATGGTCTTTATGAGGAGTCTATAAGGAAAAAGTTTGCTGACTTCTGAACAACAAGAAAGAACAGGGAAAGAAAGAGAAAGATTATCAAGCAATTGCAAAACCAAGTGTGAAACCCAGAAGACTGTTTTGGCAAAGCACAAAGGGGCTCTCATCTCATGCAGTGGGAGGTTTGAGAAAGCTACAGAGCTAAACCAGGACTTATTCAGTGAAGTAGCTGAGCTCCAAAAACAGGTAAATTCTCAACCAAGGCAGGTCTGCTATGCTAAGGTGAGGACTCTGGTTAGAAAAGAAGAGAACACTGACACATAGGATAGGAGCATCTAGGCTGATGCCTCCAACAATCTTGACTTTCCAGATGCCTCTGAACCTTTTGAGCTTATAGAAGTGCCCCCTATCCCTATTAAGAGCTAGCGTACCCCCTTTATTATTTGAAAAAAATGCAGAGATCTCTCCTCTGAGAAACAACATGTGTTCCTCTCAATATCTGCCCTATCTTCTCTCCTGGTCATTAGACTTATGTCTAGCAGCCAGACATGTGCTGGGCCTGGAAGGAAAGGAAAAAGACTTTGCCTAAGTGGAGCTGGGGGATTTAGACAGCATATACTGACAGGAGATGGAGGAGTAGGTGTAGGACTGGATTCTGAGGTCACTTGATCAAGGGCACTAAAAATATGGTTGGTGTATTAGTCCATTTTCATGCTGCTGATAAAGATATACCCAAGACTGGGCAATTTACAAAAGAAAGAGGTTTAATTAGACTTACAGTTCCACATGGCTGCGGAAGCCTCACAATCATGGCAGAAGGCAACAAGGAGCAAGTCACATCTTACGTGGATGGCAGCAGGCAAAGGGAGTGTGTGTAGGGGAACTCCTCTTTTTAAAACCATTAGATCTCGAGAGACTCATTCACTATTAGGAGAACAGTGCAGGAAAGACCTGCTCCCATAATTCATTCACCTCCCACTGGGTTCCTCCCATGACACATGGGAACTGTGAGAGTGACAATTCAAGATGAGGTTTGGATGGGGACATGGCCAAACCATATGAGTTGGTTAAGAGAAATTTTATTGAATTAGGAATATTCTTTTGAGTTACAGGATTTAATACTGTGGCAAGGACCCTAGAGATATGGCAAACTGGTTACAAAGATAGCTCTGGGAACATAAAAATGCAATAGCCCACACCTAGTAAGGATAAAATGTCATAGTTTTTATGGAAGAAGATGGAGGAAATTAATAAAAAAAGTTAAGGAAGTAGGTATGCCAAAGGGGATATAATATCTAAAGCCCAAAACCCCACCTGATATTGTGTTCTATGGGAAGACCCAGCAGGTATACAATTTACCAAGGCCATTAGGAAAGCTCTGATGAGAGGATCACTAACTTCAAGAAGTTTATCAATGGCTCTTGTTTATAGACCACGGATAATGGTAGGAGAAACCATTACAGAACAAAGCTCACTGATAGCAATGGGATGATTGGATCACCAAAACAATTGAACCTAGGTGACAGCACTTAATGGTCAGGTGGATGTAATTTTTATAAAAAGCAGCAAGGTTGGAATGGTAGCCAGGAAGATATGATCTGCAGAGAGTTATGAATTGTTAACAGACTGTGGCATCCCTCAGGGCGAAATAACTGTGCATCTAACAAGGGTTCAACTTGTATCATGAGAAGAAATCAAAATGGATCATCAGGAGGCTCAGGCAGTCACCCTAATAAAAATTATGTTTCTTTGCCAACTTTCTTGTCCTGAGACAGTTTTCGGATTCTGAAGCCATTGATTGAAGAGGAGACTGGGCCTGTGGGAGGAAAGACTGTAACACCATGGCAAAAATCCACAGTCATGATCTCTCTGGTCCTCCCACAAAGGGATTTATAGCAATTTACTCAGGGACATTGTAAAACAGAATACCTAAATATTTCAAGACTGTTGGACACAGTCTTAGAGTTAATATTCATACTTGGAGACATGAAATGTTCTTCTGGTTTGTTAAGATAATATTATATGGGGCTTAGGTTAAACGTAAACTGTGAAAAAATGCAGCTCATGGGTTCATTGGGTTTGCGATTACCCTGCGGTAATTTCCCCAGTACCCAAAAGTATAAATAAGCTAGAAATATCTGATAATTGTGGAACCTCCATATTTTGGTCCTTGGCCTGTGAGGTAAAAGCTATCTATCATAGTAGGGGATGGTCAAATGCAAGTGCCTGAACTTCCCTACCCCTAGACAAGATATTAAATAAAAAACAATATTGCATTCCATGGGAGAAGAGAAGTTAGTGCTACCATTAAGGATCTAAAGAAATCAGGAGTGGTAGTCCCCCTCCTATCTTCATTTAAATCACCAGTCTGGTCCCTGTAGAAAAACCAGACTGATCCCATCACAAACTTAAACAAGTTGTAATCTGTATTGCATCTGCTATGCCAGACGAGGGATCTCTTGTCAAAAAAGTTAACATGGCCTCAGGTACATGGAATGTACCCATTGACTTGGCAAATGTGTGGTTCCTTATTCTGGTTAGAAAAGAGGATCAGAAACAGTTTGCATTCCCATGGACCAGACAACAGTATATACATTTACACCCTCCACATCCCCAAACCCACTCAGTGCTAATTCTACTATCTTCTGTCATAATATAGTCTAAAGAGATTCAGGTCATGTGGATATCCCAAAGAATATCACATTGATATACTAAATCAAAGACGTTATGCTAATCATGTTGGGCAAATGAGAAGTGACTAGCATGTTTGAAGTCTTGGCAGCATACAGACTCTGAAGAAGGTAGAAGATAAACTATGAAGATTCAGGGGCCCACAACATCAGTAAAATCTGAAGTCCAGTGATCAGGGGCATTTTACAACATCCTCTTCAAATAAATGCAAATTATGCATCTCGTTCCTCCTGTCACAAAGAAGAAAGCAATAAGCCTTTCAGACCTTGGAATCAGTATAATTCACACTTCTCATATATTACACGATACAAAAGGCTGCTAGCTTTGAATGGGGCTAGAATAGAAAAAGGTTCTTCAGCATGTCTAGGCTATGGAACAAGCAGTCTGCCGCTGGGGTCATATAATATAGCACACCTTATAGTGTTTGTTAGAGATATAATTGGTGGGAAAAGATGCCATGTGGAGTTTATGGCAAACTCCAGTAGGAAATCACATGGTGTCTTGGAGTTCTGGAGCAGGGTCATGCTATCTACAGTGAAGAATTATACTCTTTGAAAAACAGCACTTGGAATGCTACTAGGCCCTAGGAGAGACAGAGTAAAGACAGAGATCATGGAACATCAAGTGGTTATGCATCTGGAACTTCTCATCAGGATTTGGATTTGGTCAGGCCTACCAAATTGCATGGTTGAGCAGGCCAAGAAACAATTCATTGTAAAACGTAGTTGTGCCTTGTATGTCTGGGATCAAGTACAAAAAGGACAAGAGGGCATAGGCAAGCAGGACAAACAGGTGGCCCAGATCCCATGTCATCCATCACTGTGTAGCAGCACTCTCCTCTCAGTTCATACCAATGACCTGTGGGATTGCCTTACAACTGGCTAATGAAAGGAGAAAATTAACAGAGCTTTGTTTAAGGATGAGTTAGCTCTTTATGTGGGTGTGTGCTGAAAATGGATAATAGGTGCACTACATGCACACTCAGGGGTGGACTTGAAAGATTGTGGCAAACAATCTTCCAATAGGCAGAGCTTCAGGCTGAGCACAGTCATACACTTTGCGTTGAGGAAAAAAAATGGCCCAAGGTTATAATTTACATAGACTCATGGGCAGTGGAGAATAACCTGGATGACTTATTAGGCATCTGAAGAAAAAAAGATTTGGAGATTGAGAGCAAGAACTATGGGGTTTGAGGCACGTTAGTAAATATACGGAAGTGGAGAGAAAATGTGAAAATTTTTGTACCACATGCTAATACTCATCAGAGAATACCCATCTTGAATGAAACTCTAAATGACCAAGTAGACAAAGTAACTTGGCCAATTGATTTCAATTAGCCTCTTCCATTGGTCATCCCAGTGCTGATCTAATGGTCACACAATGAAGTTTTGCTCATGGTGGTACAGATGAAACCTACAAAGCACCCAAAATATTATGCATGGGCTCCTACTTTTCAAGGCTGATCTAGCTACTGCCACCACTGAATACCCAAACTGTCCACAAAGAAGACCAATGCTTAGCTTATAACATGGCACCAACTCTTAAGGAGACAAGTGGATACTTGGTGGCAAGCTAAATATATTGGTCCCATTTTATCCTGGAAAGGGGCATCATTTATCCAGAAAAGAATAGACATATGTTCTTACAATAGGCTTTCCTTTTCTTCCTCAGGCAATACCACTGTCTGAGGGCTTAGCGTATGACCCTATATAACATCATATAAGAGCGGCAGACCAATTTTGCAGTAATTAGACTTTCATATGGTGTTCTGTTCCTATTAGTGAGACTACCTGAGTCTGTAAATCGGGTGAAAGCAGAGGTGCTCCAGTTACCAACACTTTTAATTGATCTACTTGAGGAATTTGTGATTCTGGCATCCACAGATTTAAAGATTTTTGTCCCCAAATGGAAAACACATTACAAAGCAAGCATCCCATTGAAGTAAAAATTATAGTCACTACCTGGGAATTTAGAGTTATTTGTGTCCAACTACCAATAGGCATGAAAAGGCATAATCTAGGCAGGGGAAACTGATCCTGATCCAAGAGGAAATGTGATTGCTATTACCTAAGGAATCTATTTGACATCCAGCTGATCTACTTGGGTATATTTTGGTTCTCTGTTGCTTATTTTTAATAGCAAGTGGATGAGTGCAGAAAACTCAGCCTAATAAAGGCATTTGACCAGGAACTCAGACCACTCATGAGTTCCATTTCACACCATCAGGTAAGGTCACACCACCATATAAAATGAAAATCCATTTCACACCCATCAAGGTAAGCCACTGGGAACAGCAGAGGTACTAGGTGAGGATGAGGGAATCTAGAATGATAGTGTAACAGGAAGATGATTAGTATTAGTTGTGGCTCTGAGATCAACTCCAGTTTGTCCCAATAACTGGGGCCAGGACTAGAGTGACAGGACAAGGTGCAAAATTTAGGGAGACATTTGAGGTCATGCAAATGCTGACCCTGCACCTGTATGATCCTGAGGATGAATACTTCCTTAAGAATGAAGCATCTACAATCCATCAGAAAAACAAAACATTTATAACATATAGGAGCATAACAAAAGTTTTAAGCATATATGAACCGAACAACAGAGTTCCAAAATACATGACATAACAACTGATAGGATTGAAAGGAGAAACAGATAATTCGACAATAATAGTTTGAGACTTTAATACCTCATTTTAAATAATAGAACAATTAGGCACAAGGTTAACAAAGAAACAGAAGACATGAACAAGTTAGTATTCCAACTAGATCTGACATCTGTGGAATACTTCACTTAACAACAGTATAATACGCAGTCCTCTAAAGTACCCACCGAACATTCTTCAGAATATATCATATATCAGGCCATAAAACAAGCTTCAATAAATTAAAAAATATGGAAATCCAATAAATTATGTTCTCCAACTATAATAAAATTAGAATCAGTAACAGAAGAAATTTGGGGATATTAAAAAATATACATAAATTAAACACACTCTCAAACAACCAATGAGTCAAGCTAAGGAAATTAGAAAATACTTTGAGATAAATAAAGACAGGAACACAACATACTGAAACTTATGACATACAGCTAAAACAGGAATTAGAGGGAAATTTATAGTGTAAATGCCTATTTTTTTCTTAAAAAAAAAAGAAAGATCTCAAATCCAGTAACCTAATTTCCCACCTTAAAAACTTAGAAAAGAAGAGCAGACTAAACCCAAAGCACACAGAAGAAAGGAAATGAAATAAAAAAGACAAGAGTGGAAATAAATAAAATAGAGAATAGAAAAACAATAGAGAAAAATCAATAAAATAGAAAGCTGGAGAGCCAAATCAGGATTGCAATCCAGTCACAACTGCCACAAGAAGAATAAAATATCTAGGAATATAGCTAACAAGGGAGGTGAAAGATCTCTGCAATGAGAATTATAAAACACTGCTCCAAAAAATCAGAGATGACACATACAAATGGAAACTCCTTCCATGCTCATGGATAGAAAGAATCAATATAGTTAAAATAGCCATATTCCCAAAAGCAATTTATAGATTCAAGGCTATTCCTATCAAACTACCAATGATATTCTTCATACAAATAGAAAAAACTATATTAAAATTCATATGGAACTGAAAAACAGCCTGAATAGCCAAAGCAAGCCTAAGCAAAAAGAACAAAGCAGGAAGCACTACATTACCGACTTCAAACTATACAACAGGTCTACAGTAACAAAAACAGCATGGTACTGGTACAAAAACAGACACATAGACCAATGGAACAGAAAAGAGAACCCAGAAATAAGGCTGCACACCTACAACAATCTGACCTTTTACAAAGCTGACAAAAACAAGCAGTGGGGAAAGGATTCGCCACTCAATAAATGGTGCTGGGATAGCTGGGTGGCCAGATGCAGAAGACTGAAACTCAAATCCTTCCTTACACTACATAAAAAAATCAACTCAAGGTGGATTAATGACTTAAACGTAAAACATAAATCTATGAAAAGCCTGGGAGATAACCTAGGAAATATTATTTTGGACATAGGACTTGGCAAAGATTTCACGATGAAGACGCCAAAAGCAATTGCAACACAAACAAAAATTGACAAATGGGACATAATTAAACTAAAGAGCTTCGGCATAGCAAAAGAATGTATCAACAGAGTAATCAGACAATCTACAGAATGGGAGAAAATAGTCACAAACTGTGCATCCAACAGAGGTCTAATATCCAGATCTATAAGGAACTTAAGCACATTTACGAGAAAAAAAAGCAATCTCATTATAAACTGGGCAGAGGACAGGAACAGACACTTTTCAAAAGAAGACATATATGTGGCCAACAAGCATATGAAAAAATGCTCAACATCACTAATCAATAGAGAAATGCAAATCCAAACCACAGTGAGATACCATCTCACAGCAGTCAGAATGGCTATATTAAAAAGTAAAAAATAACAGATGCTGGCAAGGTTGTGAAGAAAATGGAATGCTTATACACTGCTGGTGGGAGTGTAAATTAGTTCAGGCATTGCAGAAAGCAGTGTGGCAATTCCTCAAAGAACAGAATTACTATTCAACCCAGCAATCCTATTACTGGGCATATACTCAAAGAACTATAAATTGTTCTACCATAAAGACAGATACATGTGTATGTTTATTGCAGTACTATTCACAACAGCAAAGACATGGAATCAGCCTAAATGTCCATCAGGCATAGACTGTATCAAGAAAATGTGGTACATATACACCATGGAATACTATGCAGACATAAAAAAGAATGAGATCACGTCCTTTGCAGCAACATAGATAGAGCTAGAGGCCATTATCCTAAGCAAACTGATGCAGGAACAGAAAAACAAATACCACATGTTGTCACTTAATGGTGGAAGCTAAACAATGAGAACACATGGATACTAGGAGAGAAACAACAGACACTGGGCCTACTTTAGGGTGGAGTGTGGAAGGAGGAAGATGATCAGGAAGAATGCCTATTGGGTACTATGCTTATTACCTGGGTGATAAAATTATCTCTACACTAAACCCCCATGACATGCAGTTTACCTATATAAACCTGCACATGTACCCCTGAACCTAAAATAAAAGTTAAAACAAAGAAAGTTGATTTTTTGTAAAAGATTAACAACACTGACAAATCTTTATCTAGAATGACCAAGTGCAAAAGGGAGAAGACTTGAATTACTAAAATCAAGAATGATACAGAGGATATCACTACCAACTTCACAGAACTAAAAAGGATAGTATGAACAATTGTACACAACCGAATTAAATAACCTAGATGAAATAGATAAATTCCTAGAAAGATACACACTACTGAAACTAACTCAAGAAATAGAAAATATCAATAGACCTAAAACCAGTAAACAGATTGAATTTGTTTTAAACAAAATGCCCACAATAAAAGCTCAGACTCACGTGGCTTTACTAGTGAATTCTAACAAATGTGTAAAAGAAGAATTAATATCAAACCTTCACAAACTCTTTCAAAACACAAATAGAAGAGGAGGGAACACCAATCAACTCATTCTATGGAGCTGGCATTACTCTGATACAAAGGTTATCTCAAAATCGAGGAGATATCTAAATGCAAGAGCTAAAACTCTAAAACTCTTAGAACAAAACATAGGTGTAAATCATTATGATCATAGATTGGACAATGGTTCCTTAAATATAACACCAAAACAAAAGCTACAAAAGAAAAAAGTAGATAAATTAGATTTCATCAAAATAAATTTTTGTGCTTCAAAGAACACCATAAAGAAAGTGAAAAGGCAACTCGTAGAATGGGAGAAAATATTTGCAAATCATATATCTGATAAGGATGTAGTGCCCAGAATATATAAAGAACGTTTGCAATTCAACAATAAAAAGACAACACGATTAAACAATGAAAAAAGGATTTGAACTGAAATTTCTCCAAAGACAAACAAGTGGCCAGTAAGCACATGAAATGATGCTTGACATCAATTAGTCATTAGGAAAATACCGAATCAAAACCATGAATAGATACCACTTTATACCCTGTAGGATGGCTATAATAATTATTATAATAAAAAGACAATAGGAGGTTGACAGGGACATGGAAAAATCAAATCGCTTGTACATTGTTTTGGGGAATGTAAAATGGTCGTTCTTCAAAAAGTTAAATTTAGAGTGACTTTACAATCCAGACATTCCACTCTTAGGTCAAAGAAAAATAAAAACATAATGTCCACACCAAAACTAAAAACGAAACACACAAAACTGAAAACCACTGGGCCATACACATTTAAAGGCTGGATTTTACAGTATGTAAATAAGTCAGTAAAGCTGTCCAAAATGTAAAAGAGTGAGGCACCCACGGTGCAGAATTTAAGGAGGCATTTATTCTCATGCAAGCCCCTCCTTAAATTTTGTGCCATAGTTGTTCCATGTGCTTCACCCTAGTCCGGGACCTGCCACCAACCTTCCCTTCTAAGTTTCTCACATGAAGAGAGGCCTACTGAAATCCTGGAGAAGCTATGCCACAAAGGCCTATGTGAAAGCTGACCCAAGCGATACAAGGCTGGGGGACTATACTAGACATCGTTATGTGCCCTTCAGCTTTCCTTTGAGGAGTGACTGGATCCACTAAGCGTGGTGAGTACTGCGAGCAGAATAGCCTTGATCTGTCAGTCTCTTCAGGGTTGCCTGAGCTGCACAAAGACACCTTGGTCAAGGTAGTGCCGTTTCTGAGTCAGTCTACCTGCAGCAATTGATAGAAGAAATAATCTAAAGGCTCAGCCATTTCATCCCAATGTGAGATAACTCTCATGTGTCACTTTTAGCTGCACAGCGCCCTGTAGTGTAGGCTGAGGCTGTTTCCAGGCCACCAGCATAGCTCAATTTCTTCCTCTACCCAGTCATGTGTGCTTCCCTCCTTTAAACTGGTGCTATTAGGACTTTGACCTAAGAGTGGAATGTCTGGATCATAAAGTCACTTTAAGTTTAGCTTTTGGAAGAACTGCCAAGGGCACTTCCTAATAAACATTCTGTACACTGAACTCAGTCTCAAAGTTTGCTTTCCTGAGAACCTAATCTACCACAGGGTCTAGGGAAATTATAAGCAAACAAACACATGAACAAAAAAAACACACAAAACCGATTAGAAGTAACCACGACCTTCTTCAGGGATGTGCTACTCACTTACCAGATCCCAGAATGAAAAGATAATCCCACCTCAGCTTTTAGAAAAATCATTCATATGAATAGCCTAAATTCCTTTTCAGAATGAAACGGGATGCAGGGAGGGAGGCAATGAATAAGTAAATGGTTATAAACACTGAGTGCAGCCACAGATGCTGGCAGCGGTGGTAGGGCATAGTGGGAGCAATGTGGTACAGGCTGGCTGATAAAGGGATCCATCACATTTTTTCCCTCAAGGAGTTTACAGTCTTTTGATAGATGTGGAAGATAACCTATATAACCGTTTATCTTTGGGGCAGGGAAAATGGCTAGTCTGAAACTCTTTTTCTTTGAGTTTTTAGCTATCTTGTCCTGTTTCTTTTCTCCTTTACAATAGAGCCCCTGGTTCTTGCTGCACATATTCTTGCCCTGAAAGTCAGGGCAGCCTCCCAGAATATCTGTAGGACAGGCCACTGTATCACGGACTTAGATGCAGGCTCAGTGGGAAATCTTGTGAAGAGAAGCTGTTTTTGATGAGCAGGTCATGGACCTCAGGGCATCAGTCAAGATCCTGGTCAACATATTAATGTGGTTTGACAAAGAATTTCCAACATGTCTTATTCCATGAACACTGCTTATAGAATAACTCACTAAATATGGAATCACAGAACCTAGACTGTATTTCCATCTTACCCTGATCAGCCATAGGTGTACATGGCATTGTTATTTGGTGGGTCTAGAGAGGTCCTTTTGCCTATGATCTATCTTCATGATTAGTAATGCTTTTCTTTTAGGTTGAAGGTTTTTCTTATCTATCCAAGCACAATCTTTTGAAAAATAAAATGGAAAAAATAAAAAGGTATCTGAAGTATTAATACTTATTTTTATGATCCTGGCAAAGTTGCAAAACATCTGTGAGCTGGAGTTTTCTTGGGTATAAAATGAAATGAGAATACCTATGTGGCCCACCTATGGTGATTGTTAGAAAGATTAAAGTAATGAAGGTGAGAGTTTAAAGCTACTATATAATTGTAAGGGATTACTCTTTTCAGCTGTCTTTACTTCATTATAAATATATCTGCTAATTTTATCTCTTTCTTTCAGAACAGGAGTTTTAAAGGGAAAAAAGGGAAGGATGATTTGGGAGAAGTTATATGATTTACTTGTCAAAGGCAGATCTGGCCATGTGTCTAACTGGGAGATACTGGGATAAACCCAACAGACAGGGAAGGTAGAAAATCACTGGTGACAATAAATTAATCACCTTGTAGCATTCCAAGAGAAAGCTCTGGGCCACATGGTGTCCAAAAAGTGCCAAATGCAGGTAACTTCACTCATTCATTCATCTATCCATCCATTCATTCAAAAAACATTTAACCAGCTTTCGCTTCATGCTCAACACTGGGAGGGTTGAATAAAACAGTCTCACAAAGTGGTAGCAGAGACAGCCTAATAGATCACCCATTTCAGCATAATGTGGCAAAGCTGTGATTGAGGTAGCAAGACTACGAGAGGAGCACAGAGGAGGAGCATCTATATTGGATTAGGAAGCTCGAGAAAGGTTTCTTGGAAGAGGTGATGCTTGAGCTGAATTTAGAAGGATGAGTAAGTCTTAGATGATGTGGGGGTGGAGAGGGCATTTTCCTGGAAGAGGGAACAATATGTGCAAAGACTTGGAAGCCTAAAGTGCCTGTCATATTTTAAGGAACAAGTAGTTTCAAATGACTGCTTTGAAGGTGTGTGATGGGTGGTGGGGGTAGGCGGGAGGAGAGGTGTGTGCAGAGGTGGGGATAACAGAGCAATAAGGGATGGTATAGCCAAAACTTCTGAACTTGATCCTGAAAGCTTTGTGAAATCTGAAAACAGGGTCACAGTGACACGGCCAGAATGACATTTTAGAAAGAGGGCAGAATTGATAGGAGGAGTTCGCCTGGAGGCAGGAAGCTCAGTTAGAGCCCAAGCAATAGCAGTAAGGGCATGAACTAAGGCATCCTGGCCAGCAGGATGGGAAGCAGTGGGAGAGCTAACAGAATCTGCAGAAGTTGAAAATACGAAGCTCTGTGACTGAGTATAATAAGTGTGACAAGTCAGAATGACTCCCAGAAACTAAAATGTATGGATAATTTGGGTTTAGTAACTTGCTACTTTTACTTAACTGTTTCTTTACCTCACTGGGAGGGTAGGTATCTGCTACTGGTCCAGCTACTTTCAGCTTCTGGGAGGGGAACCTAGCATCATCTGCAGCTCCATTCAGGTAAATAGAGAACCAATCCCAACCTCAGTCATGCTCAGGCCATTATTTGCTTTAAGAAATTGAGCTCATTTAAATCAGACTTTCACAGCATGGAGGTCTCCAATTTCTCAGTTTTTGCAAGGCCTGGATTCCTTGGCATACCTTCCTCCCCCCAGCCTCCCAGAGCAGTCAATGGTGACCGAAAGCAGCCTTCTCCACGGGGTCATCCTCTCCAGCTTATATTCCCTCTCCTAGCCACACATGCCATCCTCTGTCAGAAGTGACAGATGATATTTTGGTCTTGGGATTTCCTCTTTGGAGTCTGTCTGTCACTTCTGCAGTCTGTGATGAATGCATTCTTAAGAGCTTAAAGGCTGTTTGACTAGAGCTGAGGCATCTATTTTAGGTTGAGAATTGCTGACATCCAGGAGCATTTTTTTTTAAATAGAAAGAATGAGTATTAGAAAGAGATGCCCTGTTCTTTTTTGTGTAGCAATATTTCTGTGCTACCTAGTGATCAGGGATGGCATGGTATACTTTAGAATCCATCAATTATGGCCCAGGGTTGATTACAAACATGGCCACAATTTCTTCCTCTCCCAGTATACATGTCCTTGTGATGTGACCTTGTAGTTTCTCCCATCAAGAGGGGAAGATTCTCTTTTTCTCAGGGCATTGCAAGAATGGGAGTTTTCTGAGGGAAGAAGGAAGGGATGATTTGGGAAAAGTAATGTGATTTACTTGGTATATCACTCAGGGAAGGCAGGTCTGGATATATGTTTAACTAAGGGGCAGACTGTACTGGATCAACTTCAAAGGTGAGGAGAGTTGGGAAGTTGCTGGGAAAAATAAATTGTTTTGCAACTCTCTAGAAGACAGTCCTGTGCCACAAAATGTCCAAAAAGAACCAAGTGCAAATAACTTCATTTATTTATTCATTAACTCATTCAAAAGCATTTAGCCAGATTTTAATTTGTGTCTCTTGGGCATTATAAGAGTTGAGGCAGGTTAATAGATCACCATTTTGAGTATAATGTGGCAACCCTAGCTGAGATTAGCTGAACCCACCCCAGCCCAAGCCAGAAGCACCACCTATCAGAATCATGCATTAAATAAATAGTTATGTTTTTAAGCCTCTAAGTTTTGAGTGGTTGGTTGTATAGCAAAAGATAACTGCTGCCTAATCTAAATCTAGATTATTTTGGTCTTTATTTACCTGGAAAGATCCTTAGGGCTCCCCTGAAGTGGGTTATACCAAATTTTAAGGTAAAAATGTTTCATGCAATAGAGTGGCAGAAGATTTCATGAAAGCAAAGAAAAATGCTTGGTTTATCACTGTTTGGAATATAGAACGCAACCAGGATTAGTTAATTTTGTAAGGGTATACAAGGAAGGCGAGACCCCAATAACCTTTAGAATTTACAAGCTTATGAATATAATTAAAGATATTTCTTTAATTTTTTATTGCCTTAAGTAACAATTGATTTGGTGATTTTTCTGTTTCCTTTTTATTAAAAATTTTTAGCTTATAAAAACCTTACACTTAGCTTATTTATCATAGAAAAAAATTACCTTTCCGTTTCTCTTGGGTAATCTGCAAATTCTACACATTTTACCAAAATGAACCATGTTGTGCCCGGGACAATGTGAAACTTTCAAAGGTCCCTTTTGATAATAAAATATAAAATATGAGCATAAAACATCAACTATTATGGTAAATCCACTATGGACCTAGGACTCTGCTTAAGGCTCAACATTCATTATCTCATTCAATTATTTCATCTACTCCCATGAGGTAAAAACTATCCTCATTAGTGATTTTCCTTATGAGGTAACTGAGGCTTAGAGACCCCCCTAATGCGCAAGTCAGCAAAAGGCACCCGTGGCATCCGAGGGTGCTAGCCTTTGGATGCCTTCCTCCTAGCCATCACTTTGTAGTGCTGTGTTTGGCTGGGACTGAATCCACACTCTGCCATTGCTCTCCATTATTGCTTGTGGGCCAGCCATTCAAATTTTCTGCATTTCTGTTCCTTCTTCTATATCAAGAAGGTAACAATATACAGAAGCAGAAAAGGTGGGCTGAAAATGCCGTTTTATATTAATGTATTAATAGCTATGAAAGCTCTTTGAGAAAGTAAAACACTACCTTATCCACAGCAGGAAGTTTGTTTTTGTTTCCAAAAAGATTGTCAAAGCAGGAAGTTTGACGGCAGATCCTGGCAGGTCTCTGCATTCCTCTGTCTCTTCTGCCTCTCTCTACACTAAATTTGAAGGATGTTCTATAAAGATGCATGTTTTAAACAATTCCTAGTCCTGGTCCACTAGACTGAGCCCGAAACACCTTCAACCCTAACAGAAAACAAACATTTACCTACAAGCTCAGGAACACTGAGTGATCTGTCATTGCCCTTTGAGAGAGGCAGAAGCTGGTAGCAACGAGGATGTTTTATGAGTGACAGGGAAGGCAAAACGTCTGTGAAGATAAATGGTATTTATTAGATGAGAACGTTTAGGAAATTCCCAAATATGGGCAGTGTATACAGCAGGAGGTAGTCACTGCCTTTGTGCTTCCTGAAGAATGCAAACCTGCTTCAGGATCACATTAGATAGGATGGTGTTTAGAGGAAATGATTTTTTTTCTTTTTTCTTTTTTTGGCTGTTGTTGTCTGGAAATGGGATTTGTTCCTTGTACGGTCCCAAGTAGTCCCAACCACACAGACACACAGACATGCAGACATACATAGAGATACAGGTACATAGGCACACACAAGTGCACACACAGACCCATGCCCAGATCACAAAAGATGCACTTAAGTAGTATTCTTCTATTTCAAAAAATATTTAACAAATGTTACAGAAGGAAAATAAATAGATAATATAAGGCAAAATGAATTCTTAATTCCTTAACAAGGAAGAAGGGAAAATGTATAAAATGTTGACATCAGGCCCAAGGCCAGTGATGAGGGTTGCCCCGCTGGTCCCATAAATCCCATGTAACAAGACAGAGATTACCAGTCATACAGCATTTCATTCTCACATGGTGTCATTTCCATAAACAGTATGTAAAGAACACAATGATGAGTGCTAACTCAGGTCATTGGGGAAGAGTCAAATGTTAATAAAGAAGGTTTGGTTATCAAATTGAAGTTTTAAAACTTGTCTCAAAAGTATGTTACAAAACTGCTTTAAATAAATAAATACACATATATGTATGTGTATATAAATATATATATGAATAATTACTTTTCTTCCAGTATTTCTCCATCAGCAGGAATCTAGACTGCTGAGTAAGGAGGGACATGATCCTTGCATTCACAGAGGCACTAACTGTTCTTTTGTGTGTCCTAAATGATGTCACTGACATGCCTTTTACCCAGCCACACCCAGGTGCTGCTGGTGTACAGTTCAGGCTTACTGGACAATTTTAGTTCAGGTCACCAAAGCCACCTTCTGGCAAATGAGTCTTTGTAATTGAGAGAATTTCCATCGTATTCTGTGCCCATAAATAAGAGGAAACCCTCTACTCTAAAGGGAAGTAAAGCTCATTTTCTAAGTCTGTTACCTGTGGGTGTTTTAACCCCTTGCCACCTCAGACAACTCCTAATATTCCAATCTCACTATCTCCTTGTGGCTATTTAAATTTGAACCCGCTCCTGGTTCTCTCTGAACTAGAAATATTGAAGCCGTGGTGACAACTTTATTAAACTCCTTCTCCTTCACCTGCAGAGGGCTGTCTGCTGAGCCCCATGGGCAGCTGCAGAATCATGAACATCATGCCAAGAACAGATTTCTTAAGCAACTTTTTCCTGTGGGGAGAAAGATCCCTCTTCCCTCCTTCCAAAACCAAACAAAAAGCAAAACGGACTCTGCTTGCCTGCTTAACCTTCCCACCCATCTACCTAATCTGTTCTTTTACCATAAGTTCTGTGACAAGAACAGGCACCTGACTGTTAGCTGGCTCAGGGTGAGCTCTCATATTCCATAAGGGTCCCTTAAAATCAGTTGTAGCCGAGATTATAACCAAACTTGGATATTCAGGAGGTTTGGCAACAGACCTAAATCCCTCATGTAAACCTGCATTCCTCCTGCCCAATCCCATTCCCCAAATCTGCCATCACACACATAAAACACCTGCATATCACATGGAGACACCTAGGCACCCTAGGTCTCAATAAGAGTTCAAGGCAGCTGAGGTTGCACATATTTACTAATTGGTTCACTCATTAATTCAACAGAAATGTATCTCTGGCACTGTGTAAGGTGCTATGAAGCTTCAAAGATAAAAATGGTAATGTCTCTGCCCCCAGTGAGCTTTAAACTTTGACTGTGACTTAGGATTAGATTACACCTAAATTTTCCATGATGATATTTTCAGGGGCTCATTAAAAGGGGGGCACAGATGACTGATTTAAAGGAGGACAGATAAAATTGAAGGATTGGAAAATGAGGACTATTAGGAAAAGCTAGAAGAAGCACTATTATTTAGCACAGAAGGAAAAAGCTGAAGTGATAACTTAATAAGAGTATTTAAGTGTATAGAGGATGGACTCCATTATGGTTCTATCATCCATGAATTTATCTAAAACCCTTTTTGAACCAAATTATCTTTTTTAAGTTTGCGCTAGCTCTTGGAGTAATGAGTTCCTTATGTGGACTGCCTGCTGTGTGAAATAACACATCCTTTTGTGTTTTCTGAAATTTCTTCCTCTAAGCTTATAGGAACTCCCAGTAATTCCGAGTTTCCAGGATTTAGTGAGTAAGTCCCTCTGTCGTGTGCCCTCTACCTGTACACTGCTTGACTTAGCAGGCTTCTTTTGTATCCTTCCTCGAGCCTCTGTTTTTCTGAAGATTCTTTGTTTTTCCTTATAGAGAAGACCATCAAAATTTGTTATCAGATTGGCTACACATTTTCCTGAGATTTCTCTATGTCTGGTGTGTCTTTTAGGGGGTGTGCTAAAACCAACACATCTGTCATTCAGTACACTGTATTTAAATGATTTCAAAACACATTATTCCCCTCCCACATATTTTAACATCTCTAAAATGAAGATATGTCTTATAATCAAGTTAAGAAAGCAATGTATCAAAATTTAATTGGCAACATGTTTTCTTTCTTAGTGGTAAGGAAAGATAAAAGTGTGTCTTCACCTTCACTTTCAATCTCACAAAATACAGTATTGGTCTATTGTTGGTGTTCTTTAAGGAGCAGGAGGTGCTAAGGCATAATGGTAATACTTATGCGATGCCTCAGGATTTTGCTAATGTGTGCATTTGTTCAATGTTAATCAGGTGCTTTTTTTTCCCCACCAACATCTTTGTTGTCTAAGAGACTGAGGCAGTGTCTCTGTTATTTATAACTCTTAGTACGACACCAAATACCCGTCAGTGCTTAAATGATGCCAACCAACAAGACTGGCGAGGAAACACTTGTAACCTGGCTTCAATTCTTAACCTGCTTCCCAGGCAAAACCTTCAGGATTGTTTTCTGTATTGGTTCTGTCTAGAAGTTTAGTAAAAGAATATCTACCCCACATCCTACCAACCAGATTAGAGGATAAAAGCCAAGACAATGTGGGGATGGTACTCTGAACTCCTGGGGAAAAATTGTAGAAAGTAGCACAATATCATTATTATTGTCATGTTCACCATGTCCCCTGAAATCTAACCCATTCTGGAGAATGAATTTTCAACTAAAGCACAGTTCTGCAATCGGAGCTTAATTGGAGGCAGAGACTGTTCAGCAAGCTTCTCGGCATGATTCTCCTTTCTATGGCAGATTGTATTTCACTTTGCATAATGAGGCAATCTATCTATTTACTGATAATTTCCTTATGTAACTTGAGCGCCGAAAGGAAGTCACCACCAAGACCTCAAACTACGGACTAATAAACATGTTTCCAACTCCTGATGTGCAGAGCACTTAAGATACCTCTCTCGCTTGCAGACTGAAGTTTGTACACAATATATGTCAGAGGTCATAGTTTGCCAGGAGGCAAAGTTTTCATTCTTGGCATTTTATTTAGGAAGCCAGAAGGAAAAGAATGAGGTAAAATCTCCATGGCTGGCATCTTGATGGTATGAGAAAGGATGTGAAATTCCTAGAGCTTCTCTAATAATTGCACAGCTAACATTTGTATAGTACTTTATAATTTCATATTTATTTGCTCCTCATTAGCACCATGATAGATATAAATAGAACAGGTATTATACCACTTTGTATATAAAAAAAATAATTGGGGCAGATGGCTTGCCCAAAATCACACAGTTAATAATTGAGAGAGCCAAGAATTGAATCCAAGTGTTTTTGATCCACAGCCCTAGGAAAATGATGCCCTTTTCTCTATTGTTTCTGTCTAAAAGTTTAGTAAAATAATATCTACCCCACATCCTCCCAACCAGGTTTGGAGATAAAAGTTGACAATATTCCAGGCCTTACCCCCAGCCTTGTGACAGCCAGGACTAGTGTCCACCTGCATTAGGTCCCTGATGGTTCAGACAAGGGTGCCAACGATGTTGCACCAGTTTCCTTAGATCATTTCCTTAACCATCCAATTTGTTTCAGCAGCATAGGCCTGGTGCACTTCACCCACTCTAATGGTAAAATTGACCTTCCAGAAACGTTGCCTTTCTCCCATTATTGTTATAACACCTCCTTTCTTGTCTCCTGCATCGAATTTATCCTATTATATACCTTTTGTTTATTTATGTCTATTTACTGTCCATCTACCCAGTAGAATATAAGATGCATATGGGCATATATTGTTATATACTCAGGGCTTAGCATGGTCCCTGACACAGAGTAGTCATCCAACAAATATTTGTTAAATGAGTGAGTGAATAAAAGTTGCCTGAAATGGCCAAATTTCCCAATCAACACCAAATTTAACAGCATGGACTTTTAAAAGTGATCCAGTTTACTATGTATTTCATTTCTTAGAGCAACCCTGTGTTCAAAGTAGTCATGGTGTTTGATAGTGTCAACCCAGAGTCTTGAATTGTACTGCCAGGAATAGCATATCATCTGCATTTAATTATACATTTACTGTATTATAAACTGTGGTTATCTTATTACAACTGGAGGCAAATTAAAAGGAATGCCAAATAGCACACTAGGGACCACTGTGGTGATATAGTCTAGACTTCAGAATAGCAGTGGCTGTATTTATGGTCTTCCTGGGTTCAACTACTTTCATAATTCTTCATACTAACTCAATGAACGCTCTAATTTTTCCAAACTTATGTAAGCAAACTTGGTTACCTGGTAAGAAAAAAAAACTCTATATTCAATGTAGCATATATCTTGTACATTCAGCAAATCTCTCCTTTGCCCATAAACTGTCTCTTGTAAAGCTCAGCAAAGTTTCAGGAAAAATCTCTAATTTCTCTCAATAGCATTGAGTTCCTCTGTGCAGATATTGTGTAGTGCTGGTCGATGTGCTTGTTAAATTGACCCAGTGCTTATGTTTTAGTTAGAACTGATGACACTGACATAAGTCAATATTACTTATCACTGTCCTTGATCTGCTCCTCTGGATAGGAACTGCATGCATTTGCTTCCAACAGGTTGGACGGACATCAGCAGTAAATAATAAATTATAAATATAGGTCACCTGCTGATCCACAGCGGCCACTGACAACTATAAGCTTGCTTCCAGGACATCTGAACCAATAATACCTCCTCCACACATCCTTCCAAACCGCTTCCTTTTTGAAATATATTATTAGGCTAGTGCAAAAGTAATTGTGGTTTTTGCCATAACTTTTAAATGGCGAGAACCGCAATTATAGAATCTCACTTATCTCAGAGTAGAGAAACACAAAATCTAGACTTAACCAGGTCTGCCACCCAGGAATATAATCCTTACTTGCTGAGACACTTTGGGATATATAGACATGTTTTTGCTAAAAATAAAATGTCTTTGGGCTCTCAAATTGTATGAAAATGTATTAATTTATGAATCAACAAAATGAAAAAATATGCTTGTCTTAAAAGCATAGTGTAGTATTTTGAGGAAGTGAAGTCCAACCTCATCTATGTAGTTTAAGAATCCAATATCTTCCCATTAGAGATGAAAAAAAATGGAGACCCAGAGAAGTAAAAGACTTGTCTGAAGTCACATGGTTACTTAGACACAGAAATGCTGTCTTTTCAATGTTCAAATCAATATGATCTGTGGATGCTAGAAAAGAGGATATGGCTGGGTTTGTAGGCTTACACACCAGGAGTAATGTTTCTAAAGTTTCTGAGTAGCTATTCTCAGTTTTTGTGAGGCTGTGGTTCACTTAACTACAACCCTGAAGCTGCCTGGAATTAAGACGGTCTTTGGGAGCCCTTGAGGTCTTCGTTGTCATCTTAGAATGTAGTTATCTTAGTACATTGCCTTGGGTTGGTGGTAGAGGGAGTAGTGGTGGCTGAGGGGAGGGAAGAGGCAAAAGGAAAATGACAAAAGTGCGAGTCCTCTCCATGGACCAGGGAGAATAAACCTTTAGTGGCAGAGGATACCTGTGCTTTGTCCCAGCTTTGCCAGGCATGAAGAAGAAGCCCTTTGTTATAGACCCTGTTTTGCCTGACCCAGGAATAGGAATGGGTTAAAAGGAACTAATTGCCTGTTACATTCTAGGATAGCCTTCTATTTCAGGTTAATTGCAGAGGTTTCATCTGCTGGTCAGTGCTCTTCATTTCAAAAAGCAGTTACTGTGGATGGGGGTAAAAATTTTTTTTGGACACATCTCAGAATAATTTGGTTAAGCCTTGAGATCACTTTTAAGAATTCAATGAAAAACACTGTTTATCATATGATTAGCCAATTACAGTAAGATATTTAAAAGTTGTAGTATTCATTGTTTCACATGACAGGCCACCAGAAAAATTAAATTTCATTCTCCTATTTAAGATTTACTCTCATTCTTAGCTTCAAGGGCAGGGTACAGCTAAGGTTTGTGTGGTGGTAGGTCTATGAAGAAATTGAAGGGTGATGTTTCTGCACTTTGATTGGTTCATGTACACCTGGCTCTGGTCTTATTTCCTCAGAAGATTATGCCTCCTGTGCATTATGCTTCTAGAATGTTAGCTATTCTGTCTGATTCACATTCTAAACCACTTTACAGTGTCATGTGCCACTGAGCTGACTGTGTCATTGACTCTCTGAGGTCTCTTTAAATATGAGCATCTAGTGACTTTGGGCAGAATTATCATCAGTGAGGTGATAGAACTTGCCTGCAATCAATGACTGTGCAAATCTTCCTTAAAAAACAAAACAAAACAAAGCAAAACCCAACTAGTTCACCACCTGAAATGTAGTAACATTCCATATTGTGATTATTCTGAGAAGACAAAAAGCATAGCCATGTCACCAATTAGTCTGTGTATATGAAAGGGCCAGAATGTACACAGTCCAAACTGACTGAGAATTTTCCACGGCTACTTTGCTGGAGATGAATGTCTAGGATGTGATGAATTGCTCTGGGAATATCCTTCTCCCTGGTGGTAGGGACTTTTGGTAGCCAAGAGCTATCCTAGTAGACTTCTAATAGAGGTGGATTTTGAAGAGAAAGAGTAGCAAAGTGGGTAAGAGCTCGGGCACTGAAACAAGACTGCCTGGATATGAAAGGTGGGGCCATCGCCTATTAGATATATGACTTTGGACATGTTGTTTGTGAACAAATTTCTCACCCATTGTCCATAAAATCGGAACAGTAATACCACTAACCTTATAGAGATGTTGAAATAATTACGTATATTAATACATATTAAGGATTAGAATAATGCCTGGCACATAATAAGTGCTCAGAAATGTTAAACTTACTATTAATGATAATTTGATTAAACTCTCTATCTAATAGTAATGTTGAAGAGGGACCAAACCATAAAAATTTATCAATTTCTTGGCCTTCTTGAAAACTGCTACATAGTGCAATGGAAAAGTCATGATTTAGGAATTACCTCTAGCTGTGCTACTTTGGGATCATTATCTTACCTCTCTAAGATCCAGTTTCTTATCTGTAAAATGAAGTAGTAATATCCACCTGATGGAGTTATTATGAGGATTCAATAACACCATACATAAGAAACATTGTGGCTGATACAGAGTAATGGTAATATATGTCACTCCTCTTCCCCTTCCCAGCCAAACTGAGTCAGCTGGGAGCTAATGTCATGTTTTTTAATCAGATTTTTTCAGAACGAGAAGGGAAATAAAAATTATGAATCCAATAAGTGTTAATTGAGAATCTAAGTGCGCCAGGCCCCATGCTAGGCACTTGGGATACCACAGAGAATGGACCCTGCTCTCCCAGAGCATGCATTGTGCTGAAAAGATCAGCCTTGGTGGACAAGACATCCTCATTTTGGTATTCAAGAAGGTACAGGCTGGGCATAGTGGCTCATGCCTGTAATCCCAGCACTTTGGGAGGCTGACGTAAGCAGATGACCTGAGATCAGGAGTTCGAGACCAACATGGCGAAACCCCATCTCTACTAAAAGTACAAAAATTAGCCCAGCGTGGTGGCAGGCACCTGTAATCTCAGCTACTTGGAAGGCTGAGGCAGAGAGAATTGTTTGAACCCAGGAGGTAGAGGTTGCAGTGAGCAGAGATTGGGCCACTGCACTCCAGCCTGGGTGACTGAGCAAGACACTGTCAAAATTAAAAAAAAAAAAAAACAGGTATAGAAGGAAACATTGGTAACTATTATTATTTTATGAAAGAGAGGATCCAAGGAAATTTTTGTTTGAGAAGGAAGTTGCCTTTGGATTCTTTTCTCTCCTTGAGTTGTTCTGCCAAGCCCTGTCACACCATGGCACCTGAGTTGGTGCTTCACTCACGGAGAAAATAGAAGTCTAAGGAAACTGCATGTCACTGGTTAGGTTAATTTCACTGTCCCATCTGTCTTCATGGCTCAAGATCTTCACATGCAGTTCCATAATCCTTTGGAACTCGAGACCATATAAGCCACTGTGAGCTTACTGGTGATTTAGCAGAAATTTGAAAAGGCGGCTACATGCAGATGTGCTTTGTGGAGCTCAAAATAATGAAGTGCTTCATTGGGAGCTTGCAGTTTTACCTCATCCAAGCTACCTAAAACAAAATGAAGACTTTACAAGAAGAAAAACTGTAGTCTGTGGAAGGGAGATGTGTGGTACAGTGGAAGAAGTATGAGCTTGGAATTGGATGGACCTAGAATCAAGAGAGAAAAGTAGTTATTTCTGGAGTCAGAAATACCTTGATTTCATCATCTTACTAGCTACACGACTTTGAGGAAGTTACTCAACCATTCTATGCCTCAGTTTTTCAATCTGCAACATATGGGTAATAACATTAACAACTTTGTATAATTGAATATAATTAAAATTCTCCAGAAAATGTTCTGGGGGAAAGGAAGAAGGTGCTATCCCAGGATCATGCTGTGTATGACAAGTGGAGAGATTACTATAGGTAGGGGGATGGCAAGAAAAAACACATCCCATATTCTTTGCTTCGTGCTGGGGAAAGAGAAGATACAGGAAAAAAGAAAACATTAATTGAATATCTGAGTGCTAGATACTTTCCACACATTATTTAATGAAGTCTTCAGAAAAACCCTTAAGAAATGGTAGCTTACATGACCTACAGTTTGCAGATGAGAAAACAAATGGAAACTTCAAAAATTTATTGCCAATAAATGGCAGAGCTAAAAGTCAAGCTAGCTTATTCCCAAAACCTATCCTCCACCCACTCTTCAAAAGATGAACAAGACCTTTTTTCAAAGATGAACAAAATCTTTCTTTCAAGGAGCTCACAGTCTCACATAGTAGAAGAACACTATGATTATGTGAGATGGCATGACTTTCATAATTACAGACTCTTCTGTGCAAATGGAGCTTTCTTTACTTCCTTATATCTGAATTTACCTTAATTCTTAAATCTCAAATTCCACCAATAGGAAAAATTTTAATATTACCTCTTTAAGGTTAACACAGTCACTTCTACCATTTTACCCCTAATATATATATATATATATATTTTGGATATTCAGTCAGCTTAGGATTTTTTCCTCTGGTTCCTTAACCTAAAAGTGGTCTAAGTTCCAGGAACTCAAAAAGTATTCTGGCATTTAGTCTGTGGCAGTTCTGTGATCTTGCTCACCTCTGCAGAGGGGAAATCCATACATCTCCACCCCTACTGCTCCTATCCTGATTTTCACAGTCCCATCATGGTCCAAGCCCTATCCCACCATCATGAGACATCTCCTTCATGACACTCAAGTGAATGCCCTTTTCTCATTAGGCTCTCCACCACACTGCAGTCCTTCAGGACAATATTGGATTCACCACATAAGATGGTCGATGATTGAAAAACCTGAAAAACAGAGCTCTCCATATGCCTACTTCAAAGAATCATTTTACTGTCCTAGCACACGTAATGAATAGCATTCAAGTTCTCTCTTACATCTTGTTCTCCCCACAGAGCCTTCAAGTCAAGGACTTTGAGTGTTCAGCACATAGCTCAGTTCCTGGTAGATGGTGAGCACTCAATAAATGTCTACTTTAAAACAATGTAATAAGAAATTCATGAACACTGAAAAAAATACTTAAAAACCAAAGATAGGTCTTCTTGAAGACCACTAAATGATATCCAGAGTTCTTCCTTAAGGATCTTGTTTGTATTTAGCCCAACCAAATGAGAAAATATAGGGCCTAAGTTAAGGAAGAAAGGTAGAAAGTCATATGGAGATTAATTGGGACAAGAAACAAGGAAACAAATACTGAGCACTATGCATGAAATGCGTTAACTCCTCTGAGATAACTCTGAGGAAAGTCTTGCCAGTGTTGATCAAGTTATAATTAAACAAATGTGGCAGAAAACTTTTTATTCTCTTTTAGTTCAGACAAAATGGTTTTGGACTCTTTTTAAATGTCTTTTACTAAAACTCAAGGGAAAACATAACGACAAACTATTTCACTTACATAAGGATATAAATTTTCCAGAAAGTAGGTGTTGAATCCAAATCTGGATGAGAACTAGCTACAAGCTGGCTTTGATGTGAATAGTTCCAAGCAACAGCACTTTGAAGAAAATTCACTAAATCCTGGAGCCCAAAGTGTTAATTCTGGCTTTTCTTTTTCCCCCTGGTGAATTGTGACTTTGGTAAGAAAGGATGTCAGACAGTTAGTATGAGCAACTCAGTTAGTATGAGCAACTATGCTTCAGCAGTAATCAAAGACCAGGTAGAAATTCTAGGAGAAATTTTAAAACAGGGATAATGTTTGTTGAGTCCCTATTAAGTACCAGGCATCTTAAATCACGTTATTCTTACAACAACTTTATAAGATGGGTATTATTATACCTATTTTGTAGATGAGGAAAATCTCAGGATTTTCTTCCTCAGATTTTCTTCTCTGAGGAGATCTCATACCTTCTTTTGTGACACAAAAATGAGTTTGCTGAAATGTAGTAGCTTTAGTATTAGAAATGGAAATTGTCTCTAAGATAGGAAACAGAAATGTGGAGGTCAAAGATAGGGCAGGGTTTGCAAATCTGCCTAACAATAAAATGAGGAGAAGGAATTAGGTCAGTGACAGAACTCTTGCCTCGGACTCGGAAGTTTCAGGGGAATTCAATGCAGGTGGGGTATGGGATATGATCCACCTGTTAGGTAACGAATAAAAGGGAATGTTTATACCTTGGATTTGAGAAGTGTTCTTAGTACCACCAGTAAAAGCCAATAACTCATATTGTTTCTCAAGGGTTGGTGGTTAAATGAGATCATCTATCATCTTCAGTGTGAACTAATTATAATATGGTGGAGAGTATTATGATGTGGATCGGAGGTTATAGAAAAGACTAGATTTTGAGTTCAGATGCTCTCTTCATTCTTTGTTGTTGACATTGTAATTTGAGAGTGGCCTAGTTGTTATAAAAGTCTAAGTCCCCCAATTTTGCCTGTGGCTGTTCCTACATTTTCTCCTCTGAGAAATGAGATGGAGCTACATTTTCCTATACTCAGTAAACAGATACAATACAGGAAGCCCATCCACTAGGTAATTTTTAAAAAGCCACAACACATCCGCCTACAACAGGCTGACTTGGTGCCTTCTACACTTAGTGATGCTAGCATGAACTTTCCTTTAATGGCGGCAAAGCCAAGGAGAGCATACCTTGGCCTGAGGGTAGGATTTTCAATTTTCTATGAAATATCCAATTCACATCCCACAATTCAGTTTCTTTCTGATCCCTGGACTGGTGTGTTGATATTGGTTGGACTAGAGAAATGGTGTACTCCTCAGGTGGTGCCTGGAACCACTCGGCTGCCTTATTGAATACCAGCCAAAGCTGCCAGTCCCTGCTCTGTGTTTTTACACATCTACCACCGGCATCAGGTTTTATTAACAGGGGAGACAGGTTTCTAATGAAATATGGCCCTTAACTTCCTTTTATATTTGGTAATGTCCTGAAATCTTTATCCAAATGAAGCATAAAGCACTTACAACTGTGTTTTGCCATTGCACTGACCGAGGAATATATTCATTTGCAGTAACATGGGATTCAATGGAGTGGAAAATAAGCTCTGAAAATTGCTCTTGCCACGAAATTGTATCAATAAATAGGAAAAGCCCATTTAGATTTCATTGACCAATCTCCCCCCTGTGACAGAAATTAATATGGCCAAGTAGTGTGTATGGAAGGTAAGACGCCGGATGTGCCAGACGCTGAGTGAGCCATGTGTCAAGGCCTGCAGTGTAGCTAACTTATTTTACTGTTCACAGAGCCAGCTGAGGATGCCTTTGTGTGTATGTGGTGGGGGGAGAAGGAGTGTGAGAGGCAAAAGCCTCTGAGGGGTGAAGGAGAGGTGCTGAGAGCACCCATCTATAGGTCACTTACCACACTCCTAACATTGCATCTCAGAGTCTGTGCAAACTGAAACTTTTCCCGAAAGGCATCCCACCTAAGTTATGAAAATAAAAAGCAGGCTCATATTGTGCTTCTTTGAGTCAGTGTGGCTTCTGGCTATTAATTTCAATATACTACATTCTCATAATAAAATCTTTGCAGACACATCTAAAAATAAACACATGGTTGATGTGTGGTTTATCCATGTGGAGATGAATAAAACATCAACTTCAGGTGTAGAGTAGTCAATTATGATGTTAAAGATGTGTGGAAAATACAAAGACTTGTGATTGATGATATAGGAGTAAAGTTAAACTAAGAGTCAGGACTGACAGTTTCTGCATGATTTAGGGCAAACGAGTATCTCTGAACTCAGTTGCCACATTTGTAAAATGGGCCTAGTGGTGGCTGTGCCATTTGCTTCTCGGAGTGGTTGCAATCAAATGAGGTTATGCAACTGAAAGTAATTATGATGATCTGTAAATGTTTAAGATGCTATTACTATTCTCCACTATCAACACTGATGCTGAAGAACAATAATTATGAAAGTAAATTATATCTTTAAGAACTACTTCTTTGTGCCACTAGAGGCAGAATTATGTGGTAAAAGATGGTGAATCTGGGACTCTGGGGAGCTGGAGCCCAGCACTGCATCAGCTCTTACAGCACAGTCAGCCCTTGTGCAGCTAATCTAACATCTGTAATCTGAGATGGCTGTACTGGATTATCACAAAATTCTTTTCTAGCACCAATTTTTTTTTATCAAAGAGGTATCATCATAATGGAAACCCAGATGGTAAGCTAGAAATGAAAGAACATATATTGTCATTTCTAACCAAGAAGATCACAATTCTCTTGTGATTTAATGTTAAAGGACAAGGTCATAGAGGAAATTTTGGAATTATTTTTAGAGCGCTATACTCTTTAGGGTAAAATTGTCTTGAACCAAAATCACCATACTTGTGCTGTTATCTCAAACCTTCAGATTTCTCTTTTTATTTCCCTTTTGAATCTTCTGTCCAATATCAATGAAGCTTGCTAGAGGTGGTAGACTCCTCTCCTTTCCAGATACCCACTGAGATTCTTAAGCCTTGGAAGAGATGCAAAAACTGAGTTTTCACATGCCCAATGCCACCCTGGTAAAGGCTGGCTATATTACCTCCTCTCCTTGCCAATAGAGGTGTCTTGGGAACCTTCTCTTTTTCTGGATGTGCAGAATAACAACCAGGAGATAATCCGTGGCCTCTTGCTTGTTGGCTAAGCCCTTTCCCAGCCTTCTAAATGCTTGTTAGGAGGCCCTGACAAGTGGTAACTCCATGTGGTGCTCAGCGTGGCAACACATCACCACCTTCTCCCTCTGTATGCTCGTGTCAGACTGTCCCTCCCACCCTACAGAGTTTCAGCTGCTTTCATTAGTCAGAGTCTAGCAGATGATTACAGAGACTTATAGCAGGTGGAACATGGAAGGGAACATTGACTTGTCCCTATAGTCTGTGTCCCATTAGCAACGTGGGTAAAGGGAGTCTGTGCTGTGTTCTTTGGCTTCAATTAGTTGCCAGTTATACTCTTGGAGAAAGGGCAACTCCTCCATCAAACTTTGGGAAACCTTTATTAGTGCAGAGTCAATGGTACTTAGTACAATACAGTGGCCAGGATTGAGACTGCAACTTTGGTTGCCTTGATTAAAGCAGATATTATGATATCTCTAAGGGCCAGCCAATATTGTTTTGAATTAATGGATGAAATATATAAAAACATTCTCTTTGTAAAAACTGAAACAATACAAAGAAGCTAAAGCCCATTTACCACCATTCATCAACCCATGTCCCTCCCCAGAGGAGAACAATGTCAACCAATCCGTTTTTTAAATAAAGAGAGCTGCATGTAACAGGATGATGAATCAGGAGTCACTGAGCATCTCCTTGCAGGATTCTCTAGGAGACCCTCCTTCCCCCAAGAATTCCCTTCTCAAAATGTGTAAGAAAGGAAGTGGGGTTATGATGTGTTGGATTAGGAAGGGGTGTTGTAGTTTTTCCTTTCTCTCTTCATGGGAAATCACAGGAGGTGCTTCAGCCTAATGAGGGAGGCTCCAAGAGAAATACTTTTATATTTTGGGAGTGTCTTCAAGAAAGGGAGACTGGACCTTAATTCACTAATTGGACATCTGCTTAGAGAGTGGACCTGCTGATCTTCACTTAATAGGAGAGCAAAATGAAGCAGCTACACATTGCTTGGTTTGGGGAGAATAAAGGTGTTTCCTATGTCTCAAGTGCACATGGAGGAAGGTAGTTTGAAGGCACTTGCTATTACCTGAGCGGGATGGCTGGCTTCTAGAAGAGGAGACCCTGTCAGCAAGAGACTGTGGTTTTGAGCCACTAGGGGGGTAAGGCAGAAAAGATCAAATCAGAGCCTTTCATCTATTTCAGAAAGAACTCATCCATGTTTCCCAAAGAAAGGTGTTTGCCAAGTCAATAGTGCCAAAAGCCAGACAGTGTCAGCCAAGAGAGGACCCCACAGGCAGAGACCCCAGTCTCACCTCTACTCTAGTATAATGGAGAGAGAGAGGTGGAGAATAGGGAACAGGAGGAAAAGAATCAGAAGAGCAGACCAGCCTCTCTCCTTATTTCAAGTCCTCTAGCTGAGGCAGGCTGAACTGAGTGGGGAAAAAGGGTATATGATTGATTATTTAAACTGAGATAAATGGATAGGACTAAACTGGAGTGTTTAACATGTGAAAGTGATCAGAAAGCTATGGGATTTGCCCTGCATACTATTAAAGGGTTGAAAAGGGAGATTCAACACAGTTAAATGCAGTGAGTGAAAAAAAAATCAATTCCATATTTTTAGCCCAGTAAATCAAACTTTTCAATACACTAGTTATGTACAGAAAGATACCGTGTCGTTTGTTTTTAACATTAATAATGTCATAATGTATATATCATACCATAGCTTGCTTTTTGCACTCAGTAATGTCTCAGAGATCTTTATATGTCAATACATTTGGATTTCATTGTTATTTATGACTGCTGCATAGTCTTCCACAGTACTGCACTCCTAGAGTTTAGTTAGCTATTCTGGGGTGACAGGTTTTCAGCTGTGGAACAGCATAGACTGTGAAAGAGGGCAAGGTCTGGCATAGATCTCTAAAGTGTGGCCATGATGTCTGCATTGACTAAGAACTTGTCCAGGATTTCGGAATCCCTGGTGCTTTCTAAGGCTGGGCTATAAGGGTGTGAAGATGGGAGAAAATGGTGAATCAGATTGCAGAGGGATAGAAGTATCCTCTCCCCCTTGTCTTCCCTGTTATTGTTCCCCTAAATACCCATTTCACCAAGGTGGAAGCAAAGCCAGTGATTTCAGGTCAACACTGTTTTCTCACCTAAAAACTAGAGTGCATTTATTCCTTCTCTTTTCAAACCTTGCTTTTTTTGGCAACAAATAATGTCAGAAAAGTACTTTGAAAATATTGAAATGGGGCAAATTTATTACAAACTCAAAGATTTATTAAAATAAATTTCCATAGCAGTTGTAGTATTTCATATACATTTGTCAGATACATATATTTTAACCTTTAATTTATATTTTTGAAGGGATACATACTTATTGCCAGTAATTACTGAACAGATGTAAGGATATACAAATAACTATGTGCAATGTTAAACATATAATGCTGAGTACAGAGTATATTAATGATTTCACGTTTTGTAGGACTCTGGTTATCATGGTCAAAGATCCATAAAGATATGTTAAAATTTAGTGAGCTTTTCATCCTAATTCTAAAAATTTGGGGTTTTTATTGTCTTTTTTTACAGCCTCCCTTACGGTGCTTTAAAGTGAGATTATCAGGATTTCACTCAATAGAACTCTAAAATATCTCTTGTTTTCCATTTTCTCCAAAGAGTAGAAGAATCTGGCATTGTCTTTTCTCCCCTTATGAGTATGGGCAGCTTTCATTGGTTTTCTCAGTGTTTTTTTGTATTCGATTCTGTCCACCTTTCAAAATCTTGGTGTTAAATTTTTAGCAACAAGTACGTTATTGTTATTATCATATACTTGCTCAGGTTGGCTGATAGCATAAGGGGGTGTCCCTAGTCAACGTTAGGAAAAACAGCCACTCTGGATATGTTCTCCTGATATATAATTTGATTTTAGGGTTTCATTTGCAGCTGTCAGTCAAATACTACAAGGTGGCCACTGGGTATTGATAAAGGCCTAATTCCTCTGGAAAACTAAGTCCCCAGATGAGCCACCTGCTGGTGACTTGTGTGTGTGTGTGTACTCAGAGACAAAAATAAACATAAATCACTTGGTATGTCTGACAATATTTTTATTAGAAGGATTTATAGAATCACAAAACCAGAGGAGAATCTAAGAGTCCATAGAGGCCATTTCCCTGCCTTTAGGTATGCCAACAATTGGCTTCTCAAGTAGATTGATTATCTTCTTTTTTATAGCTCTTTGGAATAAGAGATTATATTCCTCATTTTGGACAAATCATTCTAGTATTTAATAATGCTTACATTTTTCTTTAAATGTCTCTGAGAAGTAGAGTTGAAAACTGTTGCTGGCTTCTCATCTGTATAGACCCATAGCTCCTGGTAATTTGCTACATTTGAAGACATTGTCTTCTTTTGATACAAATAAGTGTGTGTGTGTATTTTAATCATCTTAGTGGTTTTTTATTCCTACACTTTGTCCGGTGTCCAAGATCAGATCTGGAATGGCTACCCCTGCTGTTTTACCATAAGCAGAGCAGGCCAAATGCTAAGAGGACCCTTAAGATTTCCTAACAATAGGTGTGTATGTGGAAAAGACAGATGGCTTCCTTTGTACCTGATAGATTCCCACTGATTGAACATCTGTGAGAGGAATGGAAGGTATTTACTTTGCGATTCTGTTTGTACCAGCTGAAAATCACATGTAAACTTTTGAACAGTTTCTACAGAGGTGAAGGCAGAAGGCTCTGCAAATCTGTTGCCGCATTCAGCCAGCCAGCCAGCCACCATTTCCTTCACTGCTTGATGTTAGGCAGAGCTTGCTTTATTGTCACATCCCTTGCAGTGATATTTGCCACCTAAAGCAGCCAGACAAACAGAACATCCTGGCAGGGTCCCATGATTTATATCCTGGGGTGGAGGAGATATGCCAAGGTTCAGGGAGTATCTTTTCCTTTGACATTTTAGCCCCTCACCTTCATCAGTTCATCTTGGTGGGGTGGGGGAAGCAATGCCAGAATTGATATATGATGAGTGATTATGCATACAGTTTGATTGATATATCAGATTCCAGCTCTTTATACAATAAAAATATGTATTAGAAATTCTTACATCCTCTAGTTTAGATTTTCTTCCAATATCAAGGCAACAGGGTACAGAACAAATAATGTGAATTTGCTCAAAGAGTTCAGAATAAAAAGAAACTAAAAAGTTTTACAAGAAATGTCGCATACTTTACAAAAGAATTTTTAAATTGAATGTATTCCTGTTGAGCCATTAAGTAAGACGTTACTTATCATCAAGAGCCTTGTCAAGAGAGGGCCCTCACAGTATGTGATGTGTAATCAATAATGCTATAAGGAGATGTTCCAGATCAGGTCATGTCTGAGTGGAGTCTCAAGAGATGAGTGGAATCCACTTAGGTGACAGAGGAGAGGAAGGGCTGGGGGAGACAGTGAGTTAATAGTGAGTAATTTCTCCAGGGAACTGCAAGTTGTCCAGTTTGGTGGAATTTAGAATGCAAGGATTGCCAGACTGAATGCAATAATGAATTATTGTTTTAAAAGTCATTTTGGGGTGAAGGGAGAGTTTTGAAGAAAAATGAATTGTTGGAGAGAAAGGTGGAAGCAGGGAGACCCTTTAGAAGACTGTTGAAATAATTCATGAAATAGACTGTGGTAGCCTGACCTCAGGTGGTAACATTGGAAATGAAGAGATAGGGACGAGTTTGAACTGTATTATGGGTGAAGAATTAACAGAATTTGGTTGATTAACTGCGACAGTTGAGGGAGAAGGAACTCCAAATTTTGTTCATTGAGGAGAAGACACTGAGTTCAGTTTTGGATTTATGAATTGTGAGACATCTATAAGTGGCAATGTCTAACATTGGTGTGGAGCTTGATTTGAGAGTTATCTATCGGTCTATCTATCTATCTATCTATAATCTAACTTTCTATGTAAATGAAGCCGTAAGAGTAAAAAAAAATTGCCCAGGAAATGTGCAGAGAAGCTATACATACTGTCCTTGCTCTATGCTAGAGCACAGGTCTTCAGGCACTAAATACAGTGTTCAATATTTACAATGTTGTTTTATCTTGGACAGTGGTGGACAAACACTCTTACATCCCTGCTCCGTTTTCTGGACACTATGAACTTTCTATTATTACAATCTCATCAATATTTCATAATCCGTTTTCATTTTCAGGATGTTGTGGACAAATGCCTTTTAGACAGCATAAATAGATGCCTTAATGTAGATATTAGCTATGCTCATACACCAGAGTAAAATGAGATTAAAGAAAAGCCTTCTCACTGTATGTTGATGTCTCTGAGGCAGCTTCACCAAGTGACAATTTTTTGCCTTGTTACCAGATGTGGAGGCGGATTGTTTTACTTTTAATTCTATTCCTTGACTACCAGAACTAGATTCTAAAACCTTTGTCACTGTGCAGATTTCCACAGAATAGTCTATGTCTTTATTCATCCCTGACCGCTCGTGAATTGTTGTGAATGTTTATAGAAATGGGCGTGGGGAAAAGGATGGGTTTTCAAAACTTGATTTTCTAAGACCTGACAAAAGAGTAAATATTTTTAGATTTGCAAAAAAATACAATTCAGAGCAGTGAATCAATGCATCTTGGTGTTCTGAGTGATCTGAATGTTCTAAAAGAGGAAGCACTTGAGCAGCATCTGTGCCTGTTCTCTTCGCCACGTCTCTGATTCCCTTTGAGGCACTGGGAAGTAAGATGACTCTGAGCACCAATTGCTCACAAATTTCTTCTTCTCTTCCAAAATAAATTAGTGCTAGCAGGTCTCCCAATATGCAGATGCTGCCTTGTTGAGTCAAAGAACATTCCAAGTAGAAGCATTTGCATTCTGGGGACTAGCTTCTATGCTTCTAAAATGAGACTCTGTGGAGAAGCCAGACATGCTTCCCAAATCTATTAGGATGGATGGGATGTGATTCCATGCTCATTTTATGCTATTTTATTTGTGCTTGATTTGAGACCCTCTGGGAGATACATGCTATATACGAGATGAATTTTGCCCAGATTATCTACCTGGATGATTATACCAGTTTTCTGCCTTTTCTAACTAGTGAAAACTGAATGCAGTTCTGCCTGCATATGTGGGGGATGAAGGAGCAGGATGGAATTGATGATGTGAGCTGAACTTCTGTGGCTTACCCTTGGCTGCTTTGACTTTAGGGACATGGCTTTTGCACTAATAAAAAATGCTGCCAATCAGAGTGTCACATTGAAGGGTACAGTACATTGTGTCCAGAATATTCTCTATTTAGATGGCAAAAGTGTCAGAAAAAAGAAAGACCTGAGTCAAGTGGGTTGATTGAACTCAGGAGAGACGTAGCTGACTGGAAGCAGTTTGGGAAGGGCAAAAGAGCATTTCCCAAGTAGAAATGTGGCAGTTGAGATGAGTTCTGGGGACAAACACATGAATTCAAAAGGAAGGACATGTGAATTCATTTTGGAAGAGTGCCGGAAACAGAAATTAAAGAATTGTAAAAATGACTCAAAGTTTTGGTAAGAAGAGTCTGGTTTGATATTTTTACCTAAGCAGTTAACTGCACAGATTAAGAAATGGTTGACTCCTTGCAACTACAGTAGAAACTGATTAATCCAGAAACTAGCATTAATGGTACACAAGTACCAGGGAAGAGGACAGGCCACTTTCCAGACACTGGCATTGCCAGAGGCATTGTTGCTGTATATCTGTATAAATTTTTGTGTAAGTTGGAGTAACAGTGGGTAACTGCAGTGATCAGAAAGCTAGGCGCAGTCCCAGTAAACAACTGTCTTTCTTGACATGATTCCAGGTTCAAATAGCCTGGAAAATAATTTTTTACTTTAGGTTATATGCACTGCTATAGCAGAGTATGTTTCAGGTTCAGTTTCTTTCTCTATTGGTCTCTCTCTGTCTCTGTCTCTCTCTCTCTCTCACACACACACACACACACACACACGCGCGCACACGCATGCACGCACACCACATGGCTTTGTTTGGAGGCTATATGACTTCTCTGGATGACTCAGAATTTTGCTGGTGTAGGTCATCCAAGACCATGATGGGAGCAGAACAGGCATGCCTTAGAAAAGACCATGACCAGCTAAATAGGAGGTAGGGGTCTGGCACTCACTCTTGGGCCTGATAGAACTGGCTGACCAGAGGCCAGCTTAGATGGGAAGAGCAGCTACACAGACCAGGACAATTAGAGTACAACATTATACTGGGCGTTACAGGCAGAAATGCTAGGAAAACTATTATTACTCCTTTCATTCTGAACTGTACCCAGTTATGTTTGATCATAGCCCTCTGAGGCAGCTATTACTCTAAAGTTAAATTTCCTAAAAGCAGAGTCTGAGTCATGGATTTCAGTGCATGTGATTTACAGAGACAATGCTCTAAGGAGAAAGGGAGTGAGGGAAGTAGGACAGGGGAAAGAGCTAAGTAAGCATTTGGTCCCTGATCCCACTGGAGCTTGGGAGCATAAATTTCCTTCGGCATAGTGGTGGGCATGGCTTAACATCTTGAGTAAGAGGCTTCCGTTTGGCTAAGGGCAATTTCCCAGAGAGGATTACTGTCCAACACTCTCAGCTGCTGACAGATGGGTACTCCAACCTAGGAAAGAGGATCTGGAAGGAAGATGCTGTAGACTTTACCCTTTACTTCACAGATAGGGTAACTGAGACTCAAAGATAGATAAGCCTTGCTCCAGCTAAGGAACTCAAACAGTTTGAGAGCAAAGATTGCAGCATGGAAGCTGATTGGTATTTGCCCTATATTATTCTGAGTATGCATGTGACCCTGGTCCACGGGTAGTGTTGGCATCCAAAACAGAAATGAAAGCCCTACTTGAATCCTGGCTCCGGCCAAGGCCAGCATGGAAGGGCGAAGATAATTTTATATTGTTGAGACACAATTCTCCATGAATCTCTTGCATGTCCAGACATTTTGTGAAAGGGGGCACTGATTGTCTTTGTTCCTATCTTTACAGTGACGTTTATTTAGCCAACAGCCTTGGAAGACAGACATGGTGTCTTTTTCCACAGTAAGGGAAGGATGCTTACTGTTTATTTATTTATTTATTTTTAAGACACAGTCTTGCTGGGTCACCCAGGCCAGACTGCAGTGGCGCTATTTTGGCTCACTGCAAGCCCCGCCTCCCAGGTTCATGCTGTTCTCCTGCCTCAGCCTTCCTAGTAGCTGGGACTACAGGTGCCCGCCACCACGCCCAGCTAATTTTTTGTATTTTTAGTAGAGACGGGGTTTCACCATCTTGGCCAGGCTGGTCTTGAACTCCTGACCTCATGATCTATCCACCTTGGCCTCCCAAAGTGCTGGGATTACAGGTGTGAGCCACCGCACCCGGCAGGATGCTTACTGTTTATTAGGTAGGGTTTGGGTTCCCTAAACTCCCTTTTCCTCTCCTGCAACACAACACACTAAGTATGCAGGTGTCACCTGGCCCTCTAAGCTTTGCATTATGGGAATTGGGCTTGGGGAACTGAGGCAAAAATGATGGTTCTCTGGCTGCTGCTGATGCTGCTGTTGCTGAGATTAATAAAAATATCCTTTATTTCTGGCCCAGGAGCCCAATATCTTTTACCAATATCCATGAAATTGTGGCAGGCTAACTTGCTAGCATGCAGGTAAGGTAAAATCCTAGACCTATGACATTTATTTTTGACCAATATATTACCACTTATGGTTTTAGAAAGAAGATTTAACTTTGTGATTGGTGACTTAAGTTTCTACCAAAGCTAGGTTTATTTTTTTTCCCTACTAAAAGCTTTAGATTTTTTCTCTCTCAAATTAAGCATTTATTTTCATGCCACACAATGGTATGTCTGAGATGAGCTTTTAAAACAATTGTTTGCTCTCACAGGGATGAAGAGCCTCTTCATTAGGTTAATCAGTTAGATTAATGCAATTGGGTAGATTACATTAATGGTCCCACTGCTTTACCCCTTTGGTCAATGGGATGTTAGCAGATGTAACTCAAGCAGAGTCTTGAAAATGCTTGCATGATTCGGCTTGCACTTGTACCTCTGCCAGCCCTATGAAGAGGGCCAACTGGATTACTTTGCTGGTCCCAGGATGATGATGAGAGGCACGTGGAGTATACACACCCCCAGCCCTACTCAGCCTAAGACAGTGAACCCCAGCTGGCCACAGAGAGGTGAGGGAGCCAAGCCAAGGCTAACTAAACAATTCTGTTAAGCCCAGCCTAAGTCAGTCAGTCCACAAACTTGGCTAAGTAAACACTTATGGTTGTTTTAAGCTATTAATTTTTGGGGGTAGTTTGTTACACAACAAAAGCTGTTTCATAGTTTCTCAATTGCAAAGCGTGAATTGCCTTCAACTTTTCATTGTCGTGGATTTGAGAGAAGGATGCTCAGAGTCAGCTGCTGCAGCCCCAACTCAACATCTCAACTCTCAGAGATACAAGAACTCTGTTAACTCTAGTTTTAATAGGTCAGACTGGGAGGTTGTCTCCCTCTCTCCCTCCCTCCCTCCCTCTCTCCCTCTTTTTTCATTTGTTACTCTTACTTTTAGTAGATAGGTGCTGAAGAAACAAAGATAATCAGCTCTTACTTTTAGTAGATAGGTGCTGGGGATATAAAGACAAAAACTCATAACCAATGAGGACATTCATGCAGAAAAATAATATAGCAGATATAAGTGCTAATGGAAGTGTGTGCAGTCTGATCAGACTACAAAAACAAATCCAAGCCTCTGAGGAATGGGCATGGGTAGCTTCACTGAAGCAGTGTGGTTTCAGGAGCATTGAGTAGGCACTGCTGCAGTTCTTCCCAGCTCACTTGCTCGTGCATTCAACATGGATTTTCCCAATCAGGAAACATATTTTGACTACCTACTCTATACTCTGCACTTTGCTAGGCACAGGGGATACAAATACTAACTAAATTCAGTTGTCCAAGGAGTTTATACTTTTAGCTTAATTCTAGTAGCTTGACGTAATGTCTCCCCACCCCACCACATTTGTAATGCAGCTATCTCTGAGGATAGTAATATTTTAACCTGATATCAGTATTTTAATCTTATGCCTGCCTGCCTTCCATCTTTCCATCCTTCCTTCCTTCCTTTTCATTTCTTGACAGAAAGGGTCAGACTGGGCTGTTGCATGGTGGTCTATCCATATTGGGGTAAGACAGAAGCCCAGGAACTGGATAGATTTATTGGGTCTCAGTAGTAACCAGGAAAGGCCTCCACTGTCTACTAGAAAACATGTTTTTAAGTCCTTCCCCTTCTGAATTCTCAACATGCTACAAATAATACACTGCACTCTGTCTTAAGTTGGTCCTTATAACCAAGGAAATGGCCCTCATTCCCAGCCTTAAGGTACTATGAGATGGTAGCTCAGGGGCTCATTGCCCTGATAGCCTGTTCTTGGATAATATGTGTAACCTCAGCTCACAGGTTTCTCCTTACCATGTTCTATGCCCATTAATGATGTCATCTGAGACTGTATTAACAATAGATATTCCCAGACATCCTATCCTTCCTCAGCAAATGGCTGATGCCAACACTTTCTGCATCTTATACGTTAGTGTTTGGAGAAATACTCATATCATATGTACAAACCAACTAAATTCATTCAGTTGCAAGTGATGAAATTCTTTTAAACAAACAAAGATAGATGTATTGACTCGAACAACCAAATCATGAAATGATAGTGCTGGCCTAGGAGCAACAGGAACCAGAGCTGCCAAAATGTACATTTGCACATTTTGCTTACTGCGCAGGTGCCCAGCCAAGGGAGCAAGTAGGAGCTGGGATCCAGCCCTTGTGCCATTCCCCAAGCTGTGCTCTTTGGCATGAGACTATGTACCCCATAGGTACCTTCTGCTCATGTGCAGGGCCAGGCCTGCCCAAAGGCAGTGCATTTCTCTCTACTTGGTCCACTCAGAGGAGATTCTCATCTTTTACCTATCCTCAGAACATTGTTTTCCCTTCTATTTCAATAAGAGCCTCACTATAGAGCTTGTGTGAATGAGATTCTCACAGCTTAAGTATGTTTGCAGGATACTCCTCACCAGCTAACCAAGTGTGATAATTGACTTGGCATGGTGATAGCATTGGTGTTGGTATCATTCACAGTCATTAGATGTTCCTTAATACTATCTGGGAGCATTATTGTCATCCTGAAAAGCAATATCATAAAAATTGTGGAAAGGAGGAGGTACAAGTCTAGCAACTATAAGTCAGGACCTTCTGAGGAAGAATTTGACTTTATATCAGAGGTACTTAGGAACAGAATTGATGCTGAGAAAAAAAGTAAATCACCATTGGCAAGAGTAACTTGAGAAGCTCTTCAAAAATGCAGAGGAAATAAGAAAATGTGAAAGAGGATTATGAATATAGAAGATAGAAGACAGAAGCTTTATCAGATAATTAGAAATGCTTTTGAAAAGTGTTCCAAACAATTGGAAGCAGGTTAAATTAGGAAAGATAATGAAAATATTTCTTGATTTTTAGAAAAGATCTCAAATAGGTAAAATTAATAAAATGATACTTATATATAGTTAGGCACAAGGTTTGAATTATAAAGGGGAAAAATTCTCATGAGTACCCCCAACAAAAGTAAGAAAACAAATGAAGACCTTATCTACAGAAGAAGTAATACTAGTTGGCAACAGACATTTTAGTTTTTTTCAATAATAAATGCTGGAATACAAGGGAGCCACATCTGGAATTGTGGTAGCTGTGAGAGGAAGAAATGTTACCCCAAATTCAAATCGTTCTCATAGAGGCAAAGGACCAGTATATACCACCCACTAACTCTTTATGAAAAAGTTAATTGAACTTAGTCTCCAACTAAGTTTTAATAATGACATAATGAAGCCATTTTTAAAATACAAATCTTTATTAAAAACTTCATATGGAACTCCTTGCATGCATAGATTTCATATTTATAGTTTTAACTGTTCTTAAGCAATCCAAAGACTTATGAAGCAGTTTTCAATTGTGTTGAAGTAGAAAGGTGCAAGGTGAGTTGAGCTGCAGAGCTAGGAAGCGAATATTATTATCCCACCATCTACATCTGCATAGATAGGGCTGTTTTCCTTACCTTAGTACACATTCAACTCCCCTAGAGTGATTAAAAGTAAAATTATTTCTTTGTTAAAAAAAGGCCATCATCTGAGAGACAAATATTAGCTGAAGTAAAAAAGGCAATCAAGTAATACTCTAAGGACCTGCTCAGTAAACACAACTAGAAACGTGCTTATTATTTTACTCTACAAATATTTATTGAGCACTTACTATGTACTGGCCATTGTCCCAAATCTGCAAAAATAATGATGAATAAGACAGATACGATATTTGCTTTTCTAGAGCTAATAGAGAAATCAAACAATTAAGCCAATTACATAATTAAAAATTGTGAAAGGTATGAGAATAAGGATGAGGATTTCCTTTAGATAACATAAAAAGGACAGGTGCTTAAAAAAAAGAGATTACTGTCAAATGAATCTTGAAGGATGAGGCAATTTTCATCATGAAGGTAGTTGGGGGCCTTTTTGCCATATAAATTTAGCACTTGTGCAGTTATTGTACCAATAAGCAGTGGAATAGGATGACCTGGTTTACATTTTTGAAAGATCCCTTTGTCTACCATAAGGAGAACAGGGCAGAGGAGGGTAAGGATAGAAGAAGAAATATCTGTGCTCAGGGTGGGAGATGGTGACATCCATGTGGCAGGTAGAAGGATGGCATGGAAAAGGTAGCAGCAGTGGAGAAAATGAGATTGTGTTTTAGTCTGAGACATATCAAGTCTGGGATGTCTGTATAACATTCAGATGGAATGTCAAGTAAGTAGTTAGGGATGTAATTCCTGAGGTCAGAGAAGTCAGAGGTACAAGTACAATTTATATTTGAGAATCAGCAGCATATAGATGACATTTAAAGCCATGGAAATTGATGATGCCATCAAGAAAGAAAGTGTGTATGGGGAAAAAATACCAGAATTGAATACTGTCTACAAAGCAAAACAGGGCAGACAGCAAGTCAGCACCTACACTAGGCTTGCCAGGCCATCATTCCTTGGGAAAAATTCTTGGATATAGGCATTTTAACATATGTTCAGATTCTCCATTGGTTATTGCATTTCAGGTCAAGGTCCAGGATCTAACAAGCACAGATATTGAACTACAGCCCTTGGTCTGTGGGACTTTTAAGCTGTCTGACCAAGGAAGTATCAACCCTTCACCTGACACAATTAGTGCCTTGATTCAACAGCATTTGAATGGTGGAGCTTTGCTCTAGCCCTGTTCTGCAAGCTCCATGTTTATGGCTGATGAAGCACCAGACCTACTTCTGATATGAACAGGGAACTGAGATCTAAGACTTGGAGTTGCAACTGTATGATGTGGTTGTTTACTGGCAGGATTTTCTATAACAGCATTATTGTTTGGAGAAACGTTAGACCCTCCCGTGGTCTGGTCAGGTTCCTGGGGTCTAAGCCTTCTGATTGATTAGCATTTATTGACCAAAGCCCTGGGCTATAGCCAGTTTCCATGGAGCTTTGCTGGAGTCCTACAAGAAATGAGTCTTAAACAGGTTAATCCTTTACTCCCAATCTGCCTTCTGAATCCAAAAGGTGGTGTCTATGCACTATACCTCCATGTCAGAAATATATACTATTTCAATCCTGAGAGCTATGAGACCAGTCACTGACATCACTTTAAGAGACATGGGAAGATGGTTAGTAATAGTTGACTACCCCCAGGAGGCAGGTCATTCTCACCCGAGGACTGAGGGGAATTCCATTCATAATAACAACCAGGAGGGGCATATTCTCCAGTTTGAAAAGTATAGCCATGTCAGCAGCATCTGGAGCTGTAGCCCAAGGGTTGACCAAATGTTAACTAAAATTTGCAGCATTATTCTCAAGCCTTCTCTAATGATTCCTGAAAAGAGGAAGACTGCATGGCTTGTTCAGTCTCCAGTCCTATGACTCATTGTTGATAGTTACACTGGTGGGGTGCTATGTGGTATAATTCACTGGAGTTTGCCAGAAGGCACCAGAAGTAGGCAAAAACGTTGGTGTTATCAGGATACAGTAAGTGGCTACCAACTCTTCACCAGCCCATTCAGTACAAAGTAGTAACTCCAGCATCATGACAGATTAGCTGAGATGGTCACCACCTGTGAGAAACACATCAAAGGACTAAGTGGCCTAGGTGACAATTCTTCTGGAAATATTCAAGTTCAATTACTATGTATCCATATTCTGCCTCTCATGATTTCAGTCATCTCCTTTCAAATAGAAAAGGGGTGTCTTCTTGTTCTGGAAGTATCCTTACTCTCGGTGCCATACTTGAGGCCAGTTATCTTGTCAGGGACCTTGGGGTCACCCTACCACCTCCATACAGTTCCAGATTCATAGTTCTGTGACACTGAATGCATGCATTTGCACTCAGAGTAAGCAAAGTGACATAGTGACACAGCAAGGTGTCTGGCCTCAGAAGTTCGATACACAGGGGACAAGGTAAAATTAATGTGGGCTCCCTCAAGTCACCTGATTGACTGGAGTACCAATCACCAGTTGGGAGGAAACAATGCCTTTACAGTGGTGTCTTCCCACTCCTTAGCACAGCATGTGGGCTGGACTTTACCACTTCCTGAGGGAGTCAGGGTAGTCGTAGTAGTGCCACTAATTAGCATAGTCAAACTAGAAACTGGCTTTTAAGCAAGTCTGGAAAATGTTATTTTAGGCATTACATCCTCAAGTTCAGAGAAGAGCTGAGAATGGCAGCAAAGCTGCAAAGTTTAATAATATCTGATACAGTCCACCCCTAGGATTCTCAGTGTCCGAATACACCCTTCTATCCATATTGAACTTCTAAACAACAGTATCAGCAGCATGCAATGACCCAAGAGCTGTGTTCATGTATTATATGAATAAAAAGTTACCGTTTGTCTCCCCTAGAGATACAAAATCTTATGGATACACTTGTGGAGAATGTTCATTCCTTCCTTAGCACAGTCCAAATTCTCTTTGATATTATATAATGCAAAGACTAAATTAATCATTACTATCAATACATTGTATGTAAGACAATAGGAGAAGGAGAGAATTATAAAAGTGGCCTGAATCATTTTTGCTTACATTCTGCTGGCCAGTCATCTAGAAGAAAAATGGAAATTATGTGGTGAACAATAGCATTGCCTCTGTAATGCAAGAGAGCACAACGTTTCAGAAAAGAGAGACTTTTGATTAACCACATGTATCTATCTCTTATTTCCCTGACTCTGGAATAAGCCTTCAAAATGACAAAACGGGAGTTTTAAATACGTAGAAGTTGAAAAGGGCAAAGAGAATAGGAGGTTGAAAGACAGTGAAAGAAAGGCATCAACAAAATTTGGAAAATGATCAGTTGAATTAGATGGAGAAGTGGTAAATGTTTGAAAAGCGGGATGACAAAGAGAAAACCCATCTCCAAACCCCCTGAAAACTTCAGGTATTGGAAGAAAAGGGTGCATTGGTTAGGAATAATTCCAATAATAATGGGTGGGAAACAATCTTAAAACCTCGGGGGCATACAATAATCCCTTGTTATTCACACTTCAGAAGACTAGTTGGTTCACTCATGCATTTGTGGGCCAGCGGGGGCTTTTCTCAAGGCTGGGCCTGGCCCAGCTCCTTAGCTGGGGCAACTCTTCTGCGCTTGTCTCTCACCCTCCCCTGAGGCCAGGAAGCTGGCACAATCATGTCCTTCTCACAGGAAGGCAGAGGCACAGGAGGACAAGTGAAAAAGCTAGGGTTAGGCTCAGAACTGGCACACTGTCACTCATACCTCATCTACTGGCCAAAGAGAATCACATGGCCGAGCCTAATAATCATATGGCCTAATAATCACATGGCCACAACTCTTGAGTGAAAGGAATTGCAGAGTCACATGGCAAAGGACATGGGTGAAGGGAGGAGTGAAGAATTAGTTCCATTAGTACAATCTGCCTGTCTTAGCTTGGGCTTCTATAAGAAAATACCATGGACTGGGTGGCTCCTAAGCAACAGAAATTTATTTCTCACAGCTCTGGAGGTTGGAAAGAGCAAGATCAAGGTGTTAGCAGATTCATTATCTGGTAAGAGCCTGCTTCCTGGTTTATAGACGGTGCCTTCTCACTGTGTCCTCACATGGTGGAAGGGACAAATTAGCTCCTTGGGGTGTCTTATAAGGGCACTACTCCCATTCAGGAGGGCTCTGCCTTCATAATCTAATCACATCCCAAATGCCTGACCTCCAAATACCATCACGCTGGGGATTAAGCTTTTACACTTGAATTTTGGAGGGCCATAAACATTCAGCCTATAGCACTGCCACAGCAGGACTGAGAGGATGACCTGAACATGAGAGAGCTGCATGGAAGTCTTGTGAGGAGCAGTTAGAACCTCAGGTTTCTCTCTCCAGTCCCATGAATAGCAGAGGGCTGGAGGGGCAGGAGAGGCAAATGTTAAAATAATAGGAAAAAGTAAAAGTCTACATTTGGAAAAATGAAACACTAGTCTCCACTCCCTATTTATCTCCCAGAACTCCAGGAAGTCTGGAGAATACATTGGTAGTCTTTTCTGGAAAAGCTGGATGGACCCAGAGAAAAGACCAACAGATAGTGCTCTACTGGAGCTGAATTGATGGAGGGACATGGTAAATGAAGGAAATTTCTAAAACAAGCAGTTAGTAATTATATATAATTATAAACATAAATTATATATATGTGTATATATAAAATTAGGTATAATTTTACATATTTACAAAACATGTAAAATTATATATGCTATATATAGTAATATAACTATATATGCTATATATAGTAATATAACTACATATGTAAAATTACTATATATACACATATATAGTAATTGTACACATGTACAGATTTTACATACCTGTATATAGTAAAATTATATATGATTTTACAGCAGTAATGAATTGGACATGAAATGGAATCAGCCCATGAAGACAATTATTTCAAAGGGTGGTGATGAGAAATGAAGTGGTAAATGGAGGGATATGTGGATTTTATATATATATATATTTATTTATTTATTTTATTTAGTTTTTGAGACAGTCTTAGTCTGTTGCTCAGGCTGGAGTGCAGTGGTGCGATCTTGGCTCACTGCAACCTCCACCTCCCAGGCTCAAGCAATTCTCCTGCCTCAGCCTCCTGAGTAACTGGGATTACAGGTGCCCACCACCACATCTGGCTAATTTTTTGTATTTTTAGTAGAGACAGGGTTTCACCATGTTTGCCAGGCTAGTCTCGAACCCCTGACCTCAAGTGATCCGCCTTCTTCAGCCTCCCAAACTGCTGGGATTACAGGCGTGAGCCACCGCACCCAGCCTAATATTTTTAAAGTCTATTTTATGATGCAGGAGAGATAAGGATGAAGACTCAAAGTCTTTGAGAAGACAAAAATTTGATGTCCTCTAGAATACAGGTAATTCTGGACACCTCAGAAACATTAGCGGCATGTATCTCTGTTTAGAAATTGAGAGATTCTGTTTCTGTTTGTTACTTTGCAACATTGTGGAGATACACACACACACACACACACACACACACACAAACACAGAGCAGGTGGTTATATTCATGCTGTGGGATAGGTGATTTTTTTTCATGTACTTTCCAAACTTTATATAATAAAGATGCATCAATTTTGAATATGGGGAAAATGTTATCTACCCATTTATTTATTAATATTTATTTGTTTCTTTCATAAAATGAATGTTTCTGAAAGGGCAGATAGACTACCAAGGAAGTGGTACTTTAAGTAAGTTGACATAATTTAAAATACTCTGTCTTTTGGGGAATGATTTTGCCTTAGGGGATGAATGGATGGCTTAACAGAATCCTGAAAAAAAAAATCATTCCATCTCTTCCCTTCCTCTGCTCCTTTCTCTGCATAGTGGCCTTTCTTCACCACATCACAGTTGTCTCAGCCTCTCTCTCACTGTTTCACATGTTTTGTCTCTCACTCCCTCAGGCTATTTTCAGTTTGCCCCCTCCCACAGCCTGATCTATTTTCATGTAAAGAACATGATTTCTGAGAGTCCTACTTCATTTTTTCTGGTCCCCCTGTGGACTGGCCTGAATACACTTTGTTAGGGAATTATGTTGCACCAACTGCAGGGAATGAATTAAATTACTAATGGATCATTCTCTCTCAGGACTCAGGGGAAAATGCAAGTAAGCTGGCTGTGTTATCTCAACTCCCGTGGTTCTGCTAGGTATGCTAGGACCCCAGACTCTGGCTTTCTTACTATGTACCGGCCATTGTCCCAAATCTCTCTAGCCTCCCCGTCATCTCTGGAACCAAATGGATTTGGATTGGCACCTCTGCCTCTGACTAGTCATGTGGTTTCGGATAAATTCTTACGCTCCCTAAGCTTAGGTGTCATTTTTAAGATGGGGGTAATAATACACACTCCACTGAATTCAAGGCTGGAAAACAGCTACCCCAGCTACAATAGGGTTCAGTGAATAGACATTTCCATCCTTTCTTCCTACTTAATTTTTCTACTTTTTCTTTTCCAGTTTATTTTCTTAACTAGAAAACTATAATGCTCCTGTCACAACATAAGGGATGTCCTGCCTTCATCTCTGTAGTTGTATCTAGGCTAAGCTCAGACACAAATACAGATGGAAATAAAGGAACTTAGCTCTGGGACAATGACAGCTGAGAGAGATTCTCTCTTAAGAAAACCTTTCTCAATTAAAACAAACAAAAATATAGCAGGCTGCCTATCTTCCACACCTGTATGATCTTAGCTATTTGTTCTGACCCAGGAACTACAATAGGTTCTTTCAGGCTTAACCTTGTTTAAGCCTCAGGCAGCCTTGTGAGATATCATCATCCCCAAATCACAGAGAAAAGAAGTGAAGCTCAGAGAGGTTGCTCAAGGTCAAACGGCTGGTGAATGCTGAAGACAAGATTCAAAACTATAAGAAATCTGAACTCTTCATAAGCTCTGAGGTAGATTCATCTGCTTTAATTTTGCAGCAATTTCCTGTCCCTGTTGCAAGAAGGGACACAATAGGAAACTGAACTTGAAGATACTAATTAATACAAAACACTGATATCTCTGTAGTTATTAGCATTGTTCTCCTTGAAAGGATTCTTCCTTTATTTCTTTTTTGTTACCTTCCTCTTAATAATTTATAACTCAGTGGAGTGGTTTTTTGGGATTACCAAGGAATTCATCCATTCATTTGTTTATAACTTCTACACCCATCAACCTACTGTGTGCTGGAAACTGTGTAAGACATTAAAGATACACAGATATTGATGAGGTCACAGTCTTGCATGGAGAGACAAATATAAATGTACTATGACCGAGTCCTGTGGGAGGGGAGCATGGAGGAATGCTGATGCTATGTAACTGAGAGTGGATGCATCAGGTAGGAGGCATTCAGCCGCAAGTACTAGAAAACCCAGTTCGAACTGGTTTAAACAATAAGTAAAAATTATTATCTCACAAGACATAATGTCCAAGTCATGGTAGGCAAAAGTTACAGCATGACCAGGGCTCTGATTCCATTTCTCTGCTCCCCTCTCAGCTCTGCCTTCTTGTGTGGGCTTAATTTGACCTCAGCTCACCTAATGGATGCAGTATGATGGCCAGAAGCATCGCCTTGGGCAATAGTTTTCTTGTTTGTGTCTAACAAAAGAGAGAGAAAAACTTCGGCTCAAATTGTGAAAACTTATTTCCCTTCATTCAGTACAGGTCACATACCCACTCCAGGGACAACAGCATTCACATGGGATGTAAAGGAACAGGATTATCATTATGGGCTTTGGTTAAAAAAAAAAAAAGACCGCTTCCCTGAAATACACTTCACTGGAATCATGTACATGGTATAGAAAGTGAAACAAAGAAAGAATAGATGCTGGGTAGGTAACCAACAATGTCTATAGCAGTAGAATTCAGAGAGGGAGTGGCATTTGAGCTGGATGTTGAGGGGTGAATAAGAGCTCACCAGATAGCAAGGGTCAACAGTGCATTTCTAGTGAAGGAAACAGCTTGTGCCTTTGTGCAAGAGCCTACCACACTTGACGCCTGGGCTGCCAGTTCCATGGGAGCAAAGTGGAAGAGGGAAAGGGGGCTTGGAAGAGGTGGGGGCAGTCTAGGAAGGATCACACATCCCTTACAAAGTATTTGTTTTCAGTCTGCAGGCAATGGAGAAAAAATGATAGTATTTATTTGACGACAGGGAATATGAGGTTAAATTTCTTCCAGGAAGATTAGCCTCACAGACTGGAGTATAGAGAACAGAGAGGCTAGCAACAAGAAGAGAGCTGCAAAGTTTCAGGTTAAAGATGTTAAGTTCCTGGCTAAATCAAGCTGGATGTGGATGCAGAGCTAGGGACATATAAAGAGCCTTTGTGAAATCGCATTTCCTCCTGAAGTCCCTCCTCAGGGTCACTAAAACACAGGAATGAATTGACTGTGATGATGGAATGACAGAAGCAGCATCAGTGAGAGTGAGGCTGGAAGTGCACATATCTAATCCCGGAGCCAGAGGGCCAGGGGTTTCAGGTGTAAGGAGGGGTGGGGGAATAGTTCACAATTGGCTTCCTTGCTTCCTGGGCTTTTCTGGGTCTGCAGTGTTTATCATTTGCACAGAGGCTTCTGAGTTAATAATGTGAGACTTGTGATCTTAAGAAGACATAAGGAGAGCCTCAGCACCCACTCAGTGGACCATGGGGTTCCTCTCTCTGGTTTGTGGTGAGGTGTTTCTTCTCTGCACATTCACTGAGATGCTGGCAGATTCCTGATCTTGTTACCAGGGGCTGTTTCTGCAGTTGCTGAGGCTGATATAATCCCTGCTCAGGATGGATTAGGGACTTGCGGCTCAGGCCAATTAGAACGTTTGTCAGGCAAAACCCACTGCCAGTGAGTAACAGAGGAGAAGCCTCTCATTCACTCCTAGCCCATCGTCTAGAGATGCAGGGCTTGGGGTGGGTCTTCCTAGATAGGCTTTTATTTTAGAAGTCAAGTTCTTCTGTAAATTATTTTTCTCCATCCCATTGAATTACTAAGGGACTCCTCCAACTCTAATCTAGGTTAGAAATTTATCTTGATGGCACAGAATCTGGGTGGACGTCGTAGAGAGCAGCATGGCCCTCCCCCTTCTGTGGCATAGCATCAGGAGGAGGCACTCTCCTTGCTAATTTCTCCTCTCTAATGGATGAGTTCTGGCAGCATCAAAACATGCTATAATATCTCACATAACAGCAAGAACAACAACAAAGACCTCTTAGACCCCTGGTACTTTCCAACTACCGCTCCATTTCTCTCTTCCCCTGTATAGGAAAGCAACTCCAAAGAGTTGCCCAAATTGTTTCTATTTCCTTGTCCCCCATTCTCTCCTTAGTCCACAACAATCATGTTTTCATCTCTACTGTTGTATAGGAATTGTCCTTATCAAGACATTTGTGATTTCAGTCTGGGTAAATGCAATGTTAAGTTCTCAATCCCCATTGCTTAGTCTCTTACAGCACTTGACACATTTGATCATTCTTTTTTGAAACTTTTTTTTACTTAGCCTTCAGGTCGACATGCTTTTCTAGTCATCTGCCTGTGTAACTAGTTGTTTCTTGATCTCCTTGCCTGTATCCTCCTTCTTTAATTAGCCCCTAAATGCTGGAGTGTCCCAGGTCTCAATCCTTGGACCTCTTTTCCTTCTCTTATCTACTCACTCTCTGGATGAGCTCATCTAGGTTCGTGACTTTAAACACCGTTAATATGCCAAAGACTCAAAAATGTACTCTTGCAGTCCTGAGCGCCATATTTATGTATTTAGCTACCTCCAAGATGCCTCTGTGTGGATGTCTACCTGGCAACTTGTGACATTGTTTGTCATCTACTTTATAATACTATAACATAGAAAGTGTGCTCCAAAAGTGTATATTAGTTACTTTAAGCTACAGAGAGTTGCTTTAATCAGGAATCTGCACTACAGCTGGCTTCGTTGCAGAAAGGCCATCCTCCAGAGGCAGCTACTACAAGCACTTCAGCTATCTTTAACTCTGATCAACACCAGACATTTTGCTAATTAGCATGCTGAAGTCAAAACCGGGTTTTCATTTGTGAAATTAGTGGCTTGTTAATCAGCATAATGGATGTTAGAAATGGGCTTTTATAGGTCGAATTAGAGGTAATCAAGATATGGGAATTGGCTAAAATGTCATAGGGACATTTTCTACCCATATAAAAATAAAATATTAGAAGCTCTCAAGGCCTATAGGCTGTACCTTTAGAAATAGTACCTGAAGCTTAATTCTTTTTTTATTTTTACAATTTTCAAATGAAGTTTTATTTTTTTGCTTCAAAAAAATGCTAAACATTTTTTAATGAAAGTAAAACTGTCAAATGCGAATGTTAAATTCAGCCAGATGTTGACCTTAACTGTGAATTTAAATCTTTTTTATTTATTTATTTATGTATTTATTAATTTATTATTTAACTTTAAGTTCTGGGATATATGTGCTGAATGTGCAGGTTTGTTACACAGGTATACATGTGTCATGGTGGTTTGCTGCACCTACCAACCCGTCATCTAGGTTTTAAGCCCCACATGCATTAGGTATTTGTCTTAATACTTTTCCTCCTCTTGCCCCCAACCCCTCGCCCGACAGGCCCCAGTGTGTGATGTTCCCCTCTCTTTGTCCATGTGTTCTCATTGTTCAACAACTCCCACTTATGAATGAGAACATGCGGTGTTTGGTTTTCTGTCTTTGTGATAGTTTGCTGAGGATGATAGTCTCCAGCTTCATCCATGTCCCTGCAAAGGACATGAACTCATTCTTTTTTATGGCTGCATAGTATTCCATGGTGTATATGTGCCACATTTTCTTTATCCAGTCTATTATTGATGGGCATTTTGGTTGGTTCCAAGTCTTTGCTATTGTAAATAGTGCTGCAATAAACATAAGTATGCATGTATCTTTACAGCAGAATGATTTATAATTCTTTGGGTATATACCCAGTAATGGGATTGCTGGGCCAAATGGTATTTCTGGTTCTAGATCCTTGAGGAATTGCCACAGTGTCTTCCACAATGGTTGAACTAACTTACACTCCCACCAACAGTGTAAAAGCTTAATTCATAAACACTTCCATTTCCAGCCATTAGGGCAAAGGATTTCTGGGTGTCTGACCTTGCCTTGGAGAATTATCTTCTGCTGAGTGAACTCCTCATTTGATGCAGTTGTTGGAACAGCTGGAAGGACAGTGAGTTGGGATTGCATCAGTCTTACAGAGCAGGCATATCAATTGCTGTGTGCCTACTTGTTAATGACATTATGCCTGCATATGTGGTAAAATCAGATCTGAGACTTGCTTTCATTATAACTTAGTAATGAGGTTGTAAGGCAGTAACTGATTCACCAATTTCAACTCCTTATGTGGCTATAGTTGTCTACCACAATCAATCTAAGAATTGTGCACTATCAAAGTGGCTTGTGTCCATTTTCAATACACTTCAAACATAACATGGCCAAAACAGAACTCTTTATTCACCACTACCCCCAACATGCTCTCCCCCAGGCTTCCTCTTCACAATAGATGGCACCCATTTGCTCAGGCCTAAATGTAAAACCTTGCCTGAAACTTGCCTCACACCTACAGCCTATCCAGCAGGTTGTCTAGATCCTACCTTCAAAATATATCTTTTTCTTGTTCACTTTTCTCTATGTCCACAGGTCATCTCTCATCTCTACTACAATGGTCTCCTAACTGGGCTTACTATTTCTAGTGGCCTCTAGTCAATTCCTACAGAGCTGCCAGAGAGAGTCTGTAAATGTCAATGAGATTAGGTTTTCTTCCTGCTGTAACCCCTACAAAGTTTTCTATCACATTCATAACACAATTCTAGCATCTTGCCATATTTTCTAAAACCCCTTGTGATTGAGCCCTGACCACGTCTCCAACCTCAACTTTTCCTACTCTTGTCTCACTTTATTCTGGTAATCTTCAATCTTCTCTCTACTCTTTCAGCTTCTCAAGTTTATTCTGACCTCAGGGCCTTTCTACCTGCTGAGTCTTCATCAGAAATGCCCTTTCCCTGCATCTCTGTTCACATGTACTTCTTCAGAAAGGGCTTCCTTACCAACCAGCCAGCCTAAAATGGCCTATTGTCATTCTCTATCCTCTTGCCTGCTTACTTTTCTTCTTAACATATATCTTATGGAAGGATATTCTTCATATCTCCATTTGCTAAATATATTGTGGTCTATTTCCCTCATGAGAACAAAAGCTCCATGAAGGCAGAGACATTACACCATGTTAACAGTTATATCTTCAGTGAGAACAGCAGTGTTGGGCATGTAGTAAATAAATATTCCTTAAATAGAGGTGAACTGAATGAATGTTTCCAATATCCCGACATATTTCTCTGTTTCTTTCATGCTATAATTTTCAAACACAATGCAATTAGAAGGACAACTGGGAAGTGAGCTGTCTCTTTGTGAGCTGTGCCCCTGTTCACCAATTCATTCTTGTAACTTATTCTTCTTGCATCCCTGTAGTAAGTGCTGAGGATGCAATTGTGAGCAAGCCAGACAAATTATCTGCCCTCATGGAATTTACAGTCCAGAGAGTCACAAACAGCAAACAAGAAAGTTTGTAATGAGAGTTATAAAGAAAATAATAGAAGACCAAGATAGAGAATGTCAAGGGACATTATTTTATAGAAGGTGGTTAGAGACAGCATCTCTGAAGAGATCATCTTATGCTGAGACCTGAAGGATGAGAGTGAGCAGGGTGTATGGTACAGTGCATGGCAAGTGCAAAGGCCCTGAGGTAGAAAAGGTGGCTGACTCCTAGGACTAAAAGACCTTACATGGCTAGAGAGCTGTGAGTGAAGGTGGGATCTGTGTCCAGGGACTGGGCATCCAGGGCTTACCCAAGGTGGGTTATATACATATTACAATCCACAGTATATATTCAATTATAAACCAGTATATATATAGTATATAATATATATGTTATAACCCACACATATACACACACATATATATTTTCAATTGTAAAACTGAAATATTTTGGGTTATAGTAAAATTCTTATATTTTAAAAATTGCTCTGTAGGCTAGGTGGAAATGGATCAGGTGTCAGGCCAGGGTGAAAGCAGAGAGGTTAACTAGAAGGCAGTTGAGATGCTTGAGCTAGAAATGGCAGAGGTTTGGACTGAGACAGTGGCAATTGAAAGGGAAAGACATCACCAGATGAGGGCTCTATTTTGCAGGTGGAATAGGCAGGAGCTGGGAAAGAGTGGAGCAGGGGTATCCAGGGCTAGATACATGACAGGCCATCAATAAACATAGAATCATATTGTATCCTTGGGAAAAGAGGAGAAATAAGAATGTTTCCCAGACTTCTAGCTTTCACAACAGGAAGGAAGGGCATTATTGCTTTCTGAGATGGGAAAGACTGAGAGAGAAATAGCATTCATAGGAGTATTTACTTCTGATTTGAATATTTTAATTGTGAGATGGCTTCCGCACATCACGTTAAGTAAATATTTGAATATGCCACACCAGAGAGGAGAATTCTGGGCTAGATCTAGCAGTTTAGGATCCTTTTGAATACAGAGGGTGTTTAGAGCTGTGGGAATGGATAACATCATCCAGGAAAGACTAGAGAAGTGAAGATATTCCAGAACAAGGCCCTGGGGAAATCTAACGGCCCTGGTCAGTTAGAAGAGGAGAGGCTAAGAAGGAAATGAGAAGAGTGAAATAAGAAGTCCAGGATAGTGAGTTATCCTGGAGACAAAAGAAGAAAATGTTTCCTGTAGGAAGTTTGTCAGTTAAGCTGACTGCTGGTGAAACACTAAGAGGGATGACGAGGGAAGAGCGTAGATTGCATTTGGCAACACAGAGGTTGTTAACTTTGACAACAGTAGTTTCCGTTAAGTAATGGCAATGGAAGTCAGGCGTTACTTGAAGAGTAAATTGGAGATGCAGAGAGTAGAGGAAGATTGCTTAGAAAAACCTTTTAGGAAGCTTGACTGTGAAGAGGAGCAGAAAAATATTGCAATAACTAGAGAAGTATGTGGGGTCAAGGGAGAACGTACCACTTTTTTTGTCTATTAGGAGATTATAGAACTTCTTTGATACTAATAAGACTGTTTCAGTAGAGAGGGAGAGATTGTGTGGAAAAGAGGGGAGAGGTTGCCTTTAAAAGTCAACAGAGAATGAGATCCAAAGTAGAACCAAAAAGACACAGGAGGAGCCAAGATGGCCGAATAGGAACAGCTCCGTTCTACAGCTCCCAGAGTGAGCCACGCAGAAGACGGGTGATTTCTGCATTTCCATCTGAGGTACCGGGTTCATCTCACTAGGGAGTGCCAGACAGTAGGCGCAGGTCAGTGGGTGTGCGCACCGTGCGTGAGCCGAAGCAGGGTGAGGCATTGCCTCACTCGGGAACCACAAGGGGTCAGGGAGTTCCCTTTCCTAGTCAAAGAAAGGGGTGACGGACGGCACCTGGAAAATTGGGTCACTCCCTGTGTGCTTTTCCGACGGGCTTAAAAAACGGCGCACCACGAGATTATATCCTGCACATGGCTCGGAGGGTCCTACGCCCACAGAGTCTCGCTGATTGCTAGCACAGCAGTCTGAGATCAAACTGCAAGGCGGCAGCGAGGCTGGGGGAGGGGCGCCCGCCATTGCCCAGGCTTGCTTAGGTAAACAAAGCAGCCAGGAAGCTCGAACTGGGTGGAGCCCACCACAGCTCAAGGAGGCCTGCCTGCCTCTGTAGGCTCCACCTCTGGGGGCAGGGCACAGACAAACAAAAAGACAGCAGTAACCTCTGCAGACTTAAATGTCCCTGTCTGACAGCTTTGAAGAGAGCAGTGGTTCTCCCAGTAGGCAGCTGGAGATCTGAGAACAGGCAGACTGCCTCCTCAAGTGGGTCCCTGACCCCTGACCCCCAAGCAGCCTAACTGGGAGGCACCCCCCAGCAGGGGCACACTGACACCTCACAGGGCCGGGTACTCCAACAGACCTGCAGCTGAGGGTCCTGTCTGTTAGAAGGAAAACTAACAAACAGAAAGGACAGCCACACCAGAAACCCATCTGTACATCACCATCATCAAAGACCAAAAGTAGATACAACCACAAAGATGGGGAAAAAACAGAACAGAAAAACTGGAAACTCTAAAACACAGAGCGCCTCTCCGCCTCCAAAGGAACACAGTTCCTCACCACCAACGGAACAAAGCTGGATGGAGAATGACTTTGACGAGCTGAGAGAAGAAGGCTTCAGACGATCAAATTACTCTGAGCTACGGGAGGACATTCAAACCAAAGGCAAAGAAGTTGAAAACTTAGAAAAAAATTTAGAAGAATGTATAACTAGAATAACCAATACAGAGAAGTGCTTAAAGGAGCTGATGGAGCTGAAAGCCAAGGCTCAAGAACTACGTGAAGAATGCAGAAGCCTCAGGAGCCGATGCGATCAACTGGAGGAAAGGGTATCAGCGATGGAAGATGAAATGAATGAAATGAAGTGAGAAGGGAAGTTTAGAGAAAAAAGAATAAAAAGAAACAAACAAAGCCTCCAAGAAATATGGGACTATGTGAAAAGACCAAATCTACGTCTGATTGGTGTACCTGAAAGTGATGCAGAGAATGGAACCAAGTTGGAAAACACTCTGCAGGATATTATCCAGGAGAACTTCCCCAATCTAGCAAGGCAGGCCAACGTTCAGATTCAGGAAATACAGAGAACGCCACAAAGATACTCCTCGAGAAGAGCAACTCTAAGACACATAATTGTCAGATTCACCAAAGCTGAAATGAAGGAAAAAATGTTAAGGGCAGCCAGAGAGAAAGGTCGGGTTACCCTCAAAGGGAAACCCATCAGACTAACAGCGGATCTCTTGGCAGAAACCCTACAAGCCAGAAGAGAGTGGGGGCCAATATTCAACATTCTTAAAGAAAAGAATTTTCAACCCAGAATTTCATGTCCAGCCAAACTAAGCTTCATAAGTGAAGGAGAAATAAAATCCTTTACAGACAAGCAAATGCTGAGAGATTTTGTCACCACCAGGCCTGCCCTAAAAGAGCTCCTGAAGGAAGCGCTAAACATGGAAAGGAACAACGGGTACCAGCCGCTGTAAAATCATGCCAAAATGTAAAGACCATCGATACTAGGAAGAAACTGCATCAACTAACGAGCAAAATAACCAGCTAACATCATAATGAGAGGATCAAATTCACACATAACAATATTAACTTTAACTGGAACTCAGCATTAAGAAACTCACTCAAAACCACACAACTACATGGAAACTGAACAACCTGCTCCTGAGTGACTACTGGGTACATAACGAAATGAAGGCAGAAATAAAGACGTTCTTTGAAACCAACGAGAACAAAGACACAACATACCAGAATCTCTGGGACACATTCAAAGCAGTGTGTAGAGGGAAATTTATAGCACTAAATGCCCACAAGAGAAAGCAGGAAAGATCTAAAATTGACACCCTAACATCACAATTAAAAGAACTAGAAAAGCAAGAGCAAACACATTCAAAAGCTAGCAGAAGGCAAGAAATAACTAAAATCATAGCAGAACTGAAGGAAATAGAGACACAAAAAACCCTTCAAAAAATTAATGAATCCAGGAGCTGGTTTTTGAAAGGATCAACAAAACTGATAGACCGCTAGCAAGACTAATAAAGAAAAAAAGAGAGAAGAATCAAATAGACACAATAAAAAATGATAAAGGGGATATCACCACCGATCCCACAGAAATACAAACTACCATCAGAGAATACTACAAACACCTCTACGCAAATAAACTAGAAAATCTAGAAGAAATGGATAAATTCCTCAACACATACACTCTCCCAAGACTAAACCAGGAAGAAGTTGAATCTCTGAATAGACCAATAACAGGATCTGAAATTGTGGCAAAAATCAATAGCTTACCAACCAAAAAGAGTCCAGGACCAGATGGATTCACAGCCGAATTCTACCAGAGGTACAAGGAGGAACTGGTACCATTCCTTCTGAAACTATTCCAATCAATAGAAAAAGAGGGAATCCTCCCTAACTCATTTTATGAGGCCAGCATCATTCTGATACCAAAGCCTGGCAGAGACACAACCAAAAAAGAGAATTTTAGAACAATATCCTTGATGAACACTGATGCAAAAATCCTCATTAAAATACTGGCAAACCGAACCCAGCAGCACATCAAAAAGCTTATCCACCATGATCAAGTGGGCTTCATCCCTGGGATGCAAGGCTGGTTCAATATACACAAATCAATAAATGTAATCCAGCATATAAACAGAGCCAAAGACAAAAACCACATGATTATCTCAATAGATGCAGAAAAAGCCTTTGACAAAATTCAACAATGCTTCATGCTAAAAACTCTCAATAAATTAGGTATTGATGGGACATATTTCAAAATAATAAGAGCTATCTATGACAAACCCACAGCCAATATCATACTGAATGGGCAAAAACTGGAAGCATTCCCTTTGAAAACTGGCACAAGACAGGGATGCCCTTTCTCACCACTCCTGTTCAACATAGTGTTGGAAGTTCTGGCCAGGGCAATTAGGCAGGAGAAGGAAATAAAGGGTATTCAATTAGGAAAAGAGGAAGTCAAATTGTCCCTGTTTGCAAATGACATGATTGTATATCTAGAAAACCCCATTGTATCAGCCCAAAATCTCCTTAAGCTGATAAGCAACTTCAGCAAAGTCTCAGGATACAAAATCAATGTACAAAAATCACAAGCATTCTTATACACTAACAACAGACAAACAGAGAGCCAAATCATGAGTGAACTCCCATTCACAATTGCTTCAAAGAGAATAAAATACCTAGGAATCCAACTTACAAGGGATGTGAAGGACCTCTTCAAGGAGGACTACAAACCACTGCTCAAGGCAATAAAAGAGGATACAAACAAATGGAAGAACATTCCATGCTCATGGATAGGAAGAATCAATATTGTGAAAATGGCCATACTGCCCAAGGTAATTTACAGATTCAATGCCATCCCCATCAAACTACCGATGCCTTTCTTCACAGAACTGGAAAAAACTACTTTAAAGTTCATATGGAACCAAAAAAGAGCCCGCATCACCAAGTCAATCCTAAGCCAAAAGAACAAAGCTGGAGGCATCACACTACCTGACTTCAAACTATACTACAAGGCTACAGTAACCAAAACATCATGGTACTGGTACCAAAACGGAGACATAGATCAATGGAACAGAACAGAATCCTCAGAAATAACACCGCATATCTTCAACTATCTGATCTTTGACAAACCTGAGAAAAACAAGCAATGGGGAAAGGATTCCCTATTTAATAAATGGTGCTGGGAAAACTGGCTAGCCATATGCAGAAAGATGAAACTGGATCCCTTCCTTACACCTTATACAAAAATCAATTCAAGATGGATTAAAGACTTAAACGTTAGACCTAAAACCATAAAAACCCTAGAAGAAAACCTAGGCAATACCATTCAGGACATAGGCATGGGCAAGGACTTCATGTCTAAAACACCAAAAGCAATGGCAACAAAAGACAAAATTGACAAATGGGATCTAATTAAACTAAAGAGCTTCTGTACAGCAAAAGAAACTACCATCAGAGTGAACAGGCAACCTACAAAATGGGAGAAAATTTTCACAACCTACTCATCTGACAAAGGGTTAATATCCAGAATCTACAATGAACTCAAACAAATTTACAAGAAAAAACCAAACAACCCCATCAAAAAGTGGGCAAAGGACATGAACAGGCACTTCTCAAAAGAAGACATTTATGCAGCCAAAAAACACATGAAAAAATGCTCATTACTGGCCATCAGAGAAATGCAAGTCAAAACCACAATGAGATACCATCTCACACCAGTTAGAATGGCAATCATTAAAAAGTCAGGAAACAACAGGTGCTGGAGAGGATGTGGAGAAATAGGAACACTTTTACACTGTTGGTGGGACTGTAAACTAGTTCAACCCTTGTGGAAGTCAGTGTGGCGATTCCTCAGGGATCTAGAACTAGAAATACCGTTTGACCTAGCCATCCCATTACTGGGTATATACCCAAAGGACTATAAATCATGCTGCTATAAAGACACATGGACACGTATGTTTATTGAGGCACTATTCATGATAGCAAAGACTTGGAACCAACCCAAATGTCCAACAATGATAGACTGGATTAAGAAAATGTGGCATATATACACCATGGAATACTATGCAGCCATAAAAAATGATGAGTTCATGTCCTTTGTAGGGACATGGATGAAATTGGAAATCATCATTCTCAGTAAACTATCGCAAGAACCAAAAACCAAACACCACATATTCTCACTCATAGGTGGGAATTGAACAATGAGATCACATGGACACAGGAAGGGGAACATCACACTCTGGGGACTGTTGTGGGGTGGGGGGAGGGGGGAGGGATAGCATTGGGAGATATACCTAATGCTAGATGACGAGTTAGTGGGTGCAGCGCACCAGCATGGCACATGTATACATATGTAACTAACCTGCACAATGTGCACATGTACCCTAAAACTTAAAGTATAATAATAAAAGAAAACAAAAAAACAAAAAAACAAAAAACAAAGTGGAACCAAAAAAATAAAGATTGGCTTTTGGCAGGAGGAGGGTTTTTATTTAATGGAACTCAGGATGTAAAGAGTGCTTGCTTTTCTTATTTAATTGCTGAGGCCAACAGCTGAGAATCATAGATGGGAGCATCTCTGCTTTCTGAAGTGAGGCAGTGCACCACTTAGGCAAGACTTGGAGAGAGACCTTTTGCCCCCTTAACCCATCAGTTAACTTCAGGCAATATAAGACATAAGAAATATATAAGAAAGGCAAGGTGCAGTGGCTCACACCTGTAATCCCAGCACTTTGGGAGGCCAAGGCGGGCAGATCACGAGGTCAGGAGTTCAAGAGCAGCTTGACCAACATGGTGAAGCCCCGTATCTATTAAAAGTACAAAAATTAGCCAGGCGTGGTGGTGTGCATCTGTAATCCCAGCTACTCAGGAGGCTGAGGCAGGAGGATCGCTTGAACCTGGGAGGCGGAGGTTGCAGTGAGCCAAGATTGTGCCACTGCACTCCAGCCTAGGCGACAGAGTGAGACTCCATCTCAAAAAAAAAAAAAAAAAAAAGAAATATGTAAGAGTTCATGAGAGAGCTGGTAGTGAGTGAGAGGCTTGGGAGATGGTCAGTTTGCTGCTCCTCCTGACATGAGAGAGCAGGGGGGCTTTCCTCCCTCTCCAAGCCAATAAGGAGGGCTTATCTGTATCCCTGGAGGCTGGGGCACTCAGAAAGTGTTGCCTCCCTGACTATACCTAAAAATGTCTATGGATGAAAGGCTGTGAGGAGTCATCAGTGGCAGCAGGGCAAATATTCTCTGGGAATGGCCTGCACTTCCAAAGCCACCAGGACCAAATGTTTTGTTTGGTTTTGTTTTCCTGTGGGCCATAAACCTGACAAAAGGTAGTGAGTCTTGAGATTTCTTGAAAGGCGTCTTCCCAGTAGGATATTCTAGAGAGATGAGGTACCACCAGAGTGAGAGTCTGTATTGATGGGCTGAAACCCAGGGGATGTCAGTAGAACCATAAAAGACCCACTGGAGAGGACAATTCCCACATAAGGGAACTGCTGATGGGACGCTCCCAGCAGGGAGACATGTGAGGGACCCACAAAGCAACCAATCAGGGAAAGAGCTACATTTGAGCTATGGTACACAGAGGGCCCCAGTGCCAGGATACCAACACACCAGCAAAGAAAGATGGTGGCCTTTTCTCTGAACACTGTTCTCCAGAGATCAGCCCAAGAGGGAACCAGGAACAGGATTTAGACAGCAAGAAAGAGATAGAGAAGGAGAAGAAATGCAGAAGTAGGCAAAAAAATAAAGAAACCAATCTCATCCTCCTTCCTCATTCCAGGCTCTTGGACCTGAGTGAAAGTCCAGCAACTATGTGGAGCAAAGCCGTGGGGGCAGTGAAATTGGATGAGATGTTGAAGTTTTGACATCAGACTGGGTTTGATTTTCTAAATACTTTAAAAACCATATATCTATATCTATATATAACTATATATATATGGTTATATATAGATATAGATATATAAATTAAGAACAGAGAATGACAGGAGAAGTAATGATATGCCTGAGAGCCATCCTGGGGTGGGGAAGAACAATTCCATAGAGGGAGTATAAATGGGCGAGAAGGAGTCCAGTTGCTTTCTGCCTGCCCCTTGCTGATTCCAGCTTGTTCAATAAACTGGTTATGGTTTAAATTTGTTTCTATCTTAAAACATCATGATGTTTATATTGTTGCAGTCCAAATAAAACTTACGTATGACAGTTTACAAGCACTGCTGTGATTCCTGGTCTAGCATGTTGTAGACCAGGTTTATATATTTAAAGGCATCCATATGCCTAGCAGGTAGCAAAAATGGATGAGGCCAGTGAGGAGCAATAGAGAAGAATGATGACTGGAGAATGCCTGGCCTTTAATGTTTTAGCACCCCTCTTTGGGTCAAACCACACAAATGTGCAAACTACAAGTGACTTTTGTGTTAGATATACAGAAGTATCTTCCCCTACTCAGGCCTTTGTAAGCCTACTGCATTGTGTCTGTGGGAGGGGACAGGGAACAAAGCAATATGACATGCCTCCGCCTCACATACACATACTATGATGATGTCTCTTACTAGAAAAGTGTAGAAATATTTTGAGATTTCCCAAATCTATAATTTATGATTCTTGTCAGCATTCTAGTTACACACAGGAAAGCATCAACCTGTCATCTGAACGTTGACAGGAGAATAGATGAGGAGAGAAACAGAGAGTGTGCTTCACAAAAACTCCTCTTCCCATCACAGGCCAGATCCTGGTAATGAACACCAACGCCAACCATTGCCCAACCATTGCTTTACCAAGGAGCCACTTTTTAAAGGGCTTCAGTTCAATTCATTCAGTTTTTACTGAGTGCCTAGGATGTATGAGAAAATATTAGGAGGTCAGCTTTGACCAGAAGAAACTGTACATTCTTGTACACAATCTTGTCATTTAGAATTCTGCCTGACTAGCAATATATTAGCCTGAAGCAAAATATCCTGTCAGCAAATAAGAGCTCCCTCAACCTAAAAGAAAACATAAGAGGGAAATAGAGAAACAGAATTTCAGAATGTGAATAATCATATGCTAGAGAAAAGGAGAAGTAATTGTATTTCATTAAGTGTTTGCTTTCTAAATGATTCCCTAAAATGGAACCAATATTCATTTCTTTACGTTTTTTTGAAAATGCCCCAGATTCTTTCTTACATTGGAAGGGTCCTCAAAGGCTATCCAGACAACATTCTCACATGGGAGAGTTGCTCTTTATGGTAGGACCCCCTTCCAGATGGTTCATCCCACGTAAGCTTGTTCACTCATGATGATCAGAACCAGGTTCTGGCGCTGTGAGCTGTCCCAAACCAGATGCAACTAGCTGATGGAATCTAGAAAGATCTATGGTGCTGGGCAAAGGTTAAGGGCCTGGTCATACAAGATGCGTGGATCTGTATCTGAGAATTTGTCTATAATCAGGAAATAACCATGGTGGTAATGACGGGTGAAAAGACAAGGGAGGCAGAGGTAGCACTGAACAAGGACCTAACTAAATCTTGGAAGTAGTGTCTGCTCAGGCCAGGGCAGGACATCAATAGACAACCAGAGTGGTTCTGGTTGAGAGATCTGACTGCAAGAATCAGTAAAATCTCTGAAGACCTGAGAACAAGGCAAGGACTCAGAATTAAGGAAAGGAGTCTCTAAGAATGCAGTAATGTCTGGAACAAGAGTGTCCAGAGAACAAGCCTTGAGCAACTGATAGACATCTCTCTGTCCCTTCTTCCGAGTCAGTGCTGGCCTGGGTGGCATTTGCCTGCTGGTGTACCTTGTTTTATCATCTAGATACATTGTTTTTATCATCTAGAAGAGGAGAGATGTGAAACATAATGTGTCCTGTTCCCTTGACAGGGGACTGTGAGATTCCATCCATGATAGGCTAAATCTAAATTTTGCAGAATTTTCCTTAAATCGAATGGCTTCCTCTTCTTTAATTATTTTCTTCTTTTGATCTTCATTATGCCACCTTCTCCTGGTTTTTATCGTATATGATTGGCCTTATCTTTTACTGGCTCTTCTTCCTCTACCTGGTCTCTAAATATTAAACACTTGTAAGGCTCAGTTTTGAGGTCTCTCTTCTATTTCCTTCCATTCCTACTCGCATGGGTCATGTCCCATCTATGTGTTGATGATTCCCAATTTTTGTTGCTCTAACCAAGACCTCCTCCTTGAGCTCCAGACTCATGCATCTAGCTTCCTACATGATATATCCACGTGGGAGTCAAATTGGAATTTCAATATAATATATCCAAAACATAACTGTTAACTCTCTCTGTTGTCCACAACCTGCTCCACCCACTCTTTCCTCTATCTTATTAAATGGCAGCACCATCCAATGGAACATTTAAGCCAATAACCTAAGAGTCCTCCTTCATTCCCCCTTTTCCTTATGGCCCCCTCAACATCCAATTCTTCAGCAAATCCTTTTATTTTTATATATAAAGTGTTTCTGGAACCAATCCATTTCTTTCTGCCACATTACCACCCTACTCCAATCTACTGTCCTCTGTCCTCTCAAATACTGTTCTGTGTAAACTCCCACATACTCTGTTCTGTACTCAATAGCCAGAGTGATCTTTTAAAAGTATAAGTTAGATAATTTGCTCCTTGAACAAGTCCTGCCTGTGCAAAATGTACATAGTAATCTCCCATCACAATCAAAATCCAAAAAGCCTTGTCTGAGCTTCCTCTACCTACCTATCCCATTTCATCTTGGTGTACTACATTCTCATTCACCTTCCCTCAGCCACACCCTGCTCTCTTGTTACAATAGCTAAGCCTTAATCCTGAGTGAAGGCCTTTTCACTTGAGTTTTACCTGGCCCAGAAAGCTCTTTCTAAAACTGGCTGGCTCTTGTCATTCTGGTCTCAAAATGTCTCCTCCTTGGAAGGACTTCCCTAGCACCCAGCCTAGAGAGCTCTGCCCCCACCCTCACACTCCACCTTTGGTCTTATTCTCTTTCTTAATACTACATTCCTTTCCCCACAGAACCTGTCAGTGTATAAAGTCATTTATCTTGTTGATTATCTGTCTCCTCATCACTAGAATATGAATTCCAGGAGAACAGGGACCTTATCTACCTTGTTCCTTGTTAGAGTCCTATATATAGAAAGGAGGCTACTAAATCTGGGTGTTTAATGATCATTTATTGAGTAAAAGTGAACTCTACCTGCATATAACTTCCACTCATTGATCAGCTGGAGGTATGTTCAGTAAGTCTATTATTTCTTCAATGTGACAACCCTTTCAATATTTGAAGGAAGCCTTTATTATGTTGCCAATATATCTCTGTGTATGTGTATGATGTCTTTCTCTTGACTAAATATCTTCAAGAATTTAAATTAATCCTCATATGAAAGAATTTCCAGATACTTCACTATCCAGGTCACCTGCCCCTGGATAAACTCCAAAAGAAGACTCTCCAAAGTTAGTTCCAATGGTGTCTAAAAATAAACCAAATGACACCAAATATAGGTAGTAGAAAAAATGCTTTCAGGCTGAAATTAACAGCCAACTTCTGTTCTGGTCTGAAGTATTTTTCTGTAATGCAGAATTTAAGGCATAGAAAATATTAAAAGATTTTCTTTTATCTTTTAGAGCAAATAGTTCCCTCCCACAGCCCCCAGTCAATCAATCTTAGACATGTATTATTTACTTTCTTGCTTACTCCTTCCTGGGCTCTGATCTAAGAGAGGCAGACTAGAAGAAGACAGGGTCTCTGCTGGTATTTTCAGCTCTTTCCTCTCCTCTGAAGTTCAGATGTGAACCTCCTATTTCCTAGTCAACACCTTCCCAGTTGTTTCACAAGCACCTCTTATTCAACACCTATCCCAAATTAGACTTTCCTCTCCCTCCCCCAACCTTCTCTTCTCTGTTCTTTCTAATGCCTATAAATGATACCACCATCAATCCAGTCATCCAAGCTCCAAACCTCAGAGCCATTTTAGATCTTTTCTTTCTTAATATTCAGATCCAATCAGTTTTCAACTCTGCCAATTTTACCCTTTTCTTCACCTCTATTTTCACAGCACTTACTCAGGTCTTTATAACCTCTTAGTTGTAGCCTCCTGAACTGGGCTCCTGTTTTCCCACCCCTGCCTTGCTTCATTTAAGTCTTTTCTACATTGCAGTCATGGAGACTTCCAGTGCAGCTCCATGACGATGGAGCCCAAACACCTGGCATGCTACCTGAAGCCTCCTTTTGCCTGACCTACCTCCCTCTGGTAACCTTTCTTGACTCGCACTTAATTCTAAGAAAACAAAGTCAAGAATTCTCCCTAAACACCACATACACTCGTCTTCTATGCCTTTTCTTTTCCCCTCTACTTGGACTTCCCTTTTCAACTTTCTTCACCTTTCTAATACCCTCAAGGACTAGAGGAACAGCTGCTCCTCTAGGAAGCCTTTCTGACCCACTACTTGGGCTATAAACCCCTCTTTTCTGCCAAGACAGGGCCCAGCATGATTTCTTATCTAAAGCACTCAACAGGAGCTATTGAAATTATTTGTTTTTTATATCCTCACAAGGCTGCAAGTTCCTTAAAGGCAAAAAAACCTCTTATTTATCTTTGTACTTCCCCTCTAAGACCTGGCTAAGTGGGAAGCACATAGTAGGTATTTCATAAATATTAACTGATCTGAAAGATCGTTTAAGAGGCTGAAACTTAAATCTAGATGAAGAACTCTTAGGCCTAAAATAACATCAGAATGTCCCTACATTACAAAATAAGAGTGTTTCTAGTTCTTCATCATTCACAGTTCCTGATATTTCACATCTTGTGTTCAGAAACACTTCTAATAAAATTTATCATGCTCCAGCAGCAGAATTCGGGGGACTTAGGGTGGTTAGTGGTGCAATTATATGTTCTCTCTTACCTTTTTATCTGTGGCTAAACCTATGTTAAATAGTATGGATGGCAAGATGTGTCCAAGGCCAAGATGATGACGTTTCCTGTGATTTAAAAGTAGTGCATAGCTATTAAACAATGGAGACTCCATTGTGCTACTGTTATTTATGCACATCTCTTAGTCCCTACTACAATGCTTCCATCTGGGAGGCAAGGCTTGGGGCTTATTTAGCCTTGAAACTATTAGACTGTCCATCGCAATGTCCGAAACAGAGGATGGCCTCCGTCAATGTGTATTGAATTGAGTTGAGGCTGCCAAGTGGAAAGGAGGTTCATTGAGACACCAATTTGTTTGTGATAGTCATGGAAAAATATGTAGCAACGATTTCTTTCTCTTTACAGTGAACTTGCTTGTCAAATGCCTCTTTAAAAAGCAAGTGAAGATAATTGCAAGTCAGCTGGAAGTGCTGCCAAGATATGACCTCCAGGAAGGCCCAGAAGACAAGTGATATTGTGTGGACTGCTACAGCGCAATGTCTAACTGATGCAAAATGAAGAATCAATTTGAAATTAAGATGAGTAAAGGCATCCAGCACTTACAGCAAAAAACATTGTCATCAGGCCCTGGGGAGATGAGGACACCTCCCTTCCCTTCTCAGGCTCCCTTTCCCTGTCAGACTCTAGCTCTCAAAGGCTGTCATCCTCCAAGGGTATTCCCTAAGTACTGCATAGCATCTCTGTTACCCTTTGAATTCAACAGTATTGATCTCCTCCAACATTCATTCATTCCTTTAGTCAAAAGTCAGCTGTCAAACACAAGGCACAAGTGCACATTTAAGGAATTCATGGCCAATATTTGTCCTGTCATTTCATGAATTGTCTGAGAAACATAAAACATACAATGAGGATACTGATCCAAGATACATGGCACACAATTAAATTGCGAAAAACATGACTCTGAGTCCAAAAGTTCTTATTTTTTCACAGTCTTCAGAGTATTGTATAGACCCCTTGAAAAATAAATTTGCAGAGTGTGAATGTTAATTACTGTCACCTTCAGAAAAGAGATTTTCCACATTTATAAAAGAGAAATAGTGACTATTCTAGATAATAGAGCACAGAAAGAATTCTCAAACTAGTATAACCCTATTTCTCTATACCACAAAGACATCTTGTAGGCATGTTCCTCTGAAGGACTTGAGAATTATGCTTTTTTTCCTCCTTGTCTCTCTAAAAGCAAAAAGCACAGTAATCTCGCTGAAGTATAATCAAAACAGAGCCTGATGTGAAACCAGAGCCTTGAGTTTTCATCCTGCATTTGTTACTTAAAAGCTGACATAAGAAAAATTATTTAACTTCTCTTAACCTCAGTTTCTTATCTATAAAATGGGATTATAAAATGTATCTCACAAGGTAGTTATGAGGATTAAAGGAAATGAAAAAAATGCTTATTTGGTTTTGAATCCTGGTTTGGTCTAGCTATCAATAAAACTCATTAAGATGGAATGTTCAGGTATCCTCAGCATTTTGTTGTTGTTGCCAGTTACTGATGATTAAACTAAAACAAGGAGTAAAATATCTGTGGCATTTCTGCAAAACCGTGAGCCCATCACAAATCATCGAAAGCTCTGCTTTCACACAGGTGAGTCAGAGCTCAAGCCAACAAACCAAGGAGAGACCTGTGCTGCTGCAGCTTTCGTGCTTCTCAGAACCAACAGCAGCAGCAGCAGCACCTAACACCTAGCAAGCCGGCACTCTGTGCCAGGTGCCAAGCTGTGCACCTGATATTCCTCCTCTCCCCTCATCCTTAGCACAACCTCAAGAAACTTGAGCTCCTCCACACAGAACCATGGCCCCCAGTGGAGGCCACACATATGGCCCAGGCAGACCACAGGCAGCCTGCTCTCAAGAAGAAGGCTTGTTATTCTAAGGCTGAACCCAGAAGGATGCTAATTAATGAGCAATCTGTGTCCCTAGCCACCTTGCTTCCTTTTTATTGTATACTCTCTTGATCTATTGCAATCTCAAAAGAGGCCTCACAAACATCCACTTTTCTCCTATGTTGCCTCTTCCACAATTGCCAGGGTGATCTTCTGAACCCAGGCCACCCATGGTGCTGAGAAGGTCTCTGGAACCCTGGGCCTTTGGTCTCTCCATCCTCTGAGTGCCTGTGGCACTTGGCAAACAGCACTGTTGCTATCATGCCTTCTCTATCAGGAGAATGAGAGATTCTGGAAGGTAAGAATTTCCCTCGTTGATCATTTATCTAGTGGAGTTCATGGGATGATGGCAGGGGCTCCTTCCACCTATGTTCTATTAGAACAATGATTCTCAACCCTGGATGTACACCTACGATTACCTAGAAAGTTTTTAAAAATACATATCCAAGCCCATGCCCAATCGTAGTCAATGGAATCAGACTCTCTAGGCATGAGGATGGAGTCCCAGGTAACCCTAACATAAAAACAGGCCTGAGATCCACAGTATTTGTGTGTGTGTCTTGCTCCTCTCCATCCCCTTTGCTCCTCTGACCCATTTTAGAAGCAAGACTGGCCTGCAGCCAGCCCCTTCCCCTCCTCTTCCTTGTTGGGGCCCTGCTGGCCTACAGCGAGCCTGCCTGCCCCTCTCCTAACCAGGCCTCCAGATAAGTAGTCTGTGCTCTACCTTCATGAGTAAGTCCTGCAATCCTCTGTCCGCTCTGTCTGTGTCAGGGCAGGTGGGCCTGTTTGATTCCAGAGCTCACTCCTAGGAAACCCATTGTAGCCTAAGCCTCATTCACCAGTATTTGTTTTCAGTAATAAACTTGACATTTATATCTCCATTAGCTTAACATCCCCCTACCTCATCAATTGATTCAGAATTTAGGAAGGGGAGAGATTTATTATCAACCTCAAACTCAACAGCATCTTTTTTTTTTTTTTTTTTTTTTTTTTGGCCTGGCATGCATAGGCTATAATAGGTGCTCAATAAGTATTTGTTGACTGAATCAATTCCCTATGCACTTCTAGTAATATCCATTCTCTAAATTTTAGTCTCACTTTTTCTCTGTCTCTTTCTTGCACAAGCTACAGATGGTATAAATGCTGCAGTCCTTGGGAAGACTGAAAAAGCAGTCAGACAGATGTGTTGTTCATAGCTCCCTAGTCAGGCATAACTAAACATTTACATTTATTACCAATTAGAGGGGAAACAGACTGTAGTTTTATGCACTGTATGTGGCTGGGTATATTTCTTTTTGGGATCTCACTAAAAATTTCAAAATGTACCATTGGATCTCACTCTTACCAGCTCTAACCTCGTTGAAAACACCATTTAAATAGAGGTCTACCAATGACAGCACAAATCTATTGTCATTCCCCTACTCAAGCACAAAATACTATGGAGGTAGAAAGACAATGCTGCAGCGAGGCAACTGACCCATTGTGATTGACCTGAACCTACTTCACTAAGACTTTGTGGCCATGCAGAACTGAAGAAATTGTGGTAGACTATGTTGAGACTATGCCTGTAAAGTTGTTGATGGCACACAGTGTGCAACAGTGCTTGTGAACACATAGAGCTTTGCTGTGTTTGCAGCCCTTTTTCCATTTAGGACAAAATAGAGTGAGTGGACATAGTACTTGACAGGACTGTGGAACATTTGTGTTCCACAGGGTATCAGACCCAATGCTAAAGAATTCACTGTTTTTAGCTGAGTTCCATCTAACCTGGTATCCATCTCACATCTAAAACACTGACCCAATCCCATCAAAAAATCGAAGGAAAACACTGGCTAAGGTATAGGTAACCTGAGCTCTGGTTTCAGCTCTTATTAACACAGCTTCTTCACCTGCAAAACCAGATGATTGCTTCCAGGAACTTTGCTGAGGAAATCATGAGATGTAATTACAGATGTATATACTGTGTAAAAATTTCATCCTATGTTTAGTAACAATAGGAGCAATTTCAAAACAACCTAAATGTCAACAATAGGGTAGAGAATGGAAGATACAATATAGAGAAACCAGATGAATCACATAACCATTAAAAACCACTTTGTACCCACTGTAATGGATGTAATGAATGGCTATGATGAAAACACAAGAAAACAAATGGAAATTAACAAGTTCTGGTGAGGATGTGGAGAAATTGGAACCCTCATGCATTGCTGGTGGGGATGTAGAATGATAGAGCAGCTGTGGAAACAATTTGGTGTTTCCTCAAAAAGTTAAAAATAGAATTACCATATGATCCTGCATATTCCACTCTAGGTATATGCCCAAATGAGCTGAAAACAGACACTCAAACAAGAACACGTATACATATGTTCAACACTATTCGCAACAGTCAGAAGGAACAGCCTAAATGTCCATTAATAGATGAATGAGTGAATAAATAGTGGTATACACAAACAATGGAATACTTTTTCTGCCATAAAAAAGAATGAGGTACTGATGCATGCTACAAGGTGGATGAATCGCAAAAACATTATTCCAAGTGAAAGAAGTCAGACACAAAAGGTTCACATATTGTATGGTTTCACATGTATAAAATATCCAGAATAGGTAAATCCAGAGACCAGACGCAAATTGGTGGTTTCCAAGTGCTACCAGAAAGAAGAATGAGGAAAAACTGCTTAATGGGTATGGGATTTTACCTTGGAGTGATAGGAATGTTTTGAAATCAGATGGAGATGGTGGTTGCACAACATTGTGAATGTACTAAATGCCACTAAACTGTTCGCTTTCAAATGGTTGATTTTATGTTATGTAAATTTCACCTCACATTATTTTTAAAAATGATGGTTTTTAAAGAATATTTACTGACATGGGAAAATTCACACCATATACCTATTATTAAAACTGGACTTACAATATAATCTCAATTTTGAAAGATTAAAAATGTACACGTGAGTTTGTGCATATATACATACATACAGATATGCGCGCGCACACACACACACACACACACACACACACATATATATATACTCATCCTCCTCCCCTCAAAAAATACTATAAAGAAATTCAGAACTCTGATATTTGAATTATAGGTTGTTTCATTTTCTCATTCCTTAAAATGAACATATGTTAATTTTATAATATGAGGAAAAAAGCAATGTTATTGAATAAGAATTGGGTTATAAGAACATCACTAAAGTTTTCTCCAGCTCTGCAGTTCTAGTAGTCTCAACATGTTGCATTTTCTGGAATACCTATTAGATGTTGGGCAAGAGAGATAAGCCTTTAGAGTGGACACCTAGGAAATGATGATTTAAGGCAGGCAGGCAATATTGGAGCACAGAGACATTTAGAATACAAACATTTGTATAAGCAGTCTGTATGCATAACTTTCTCCCTCATCACATTGGCCATAAGTGATGCCATTGGAAGAACATACATATCCATTATTCAGCTCATGGCGCATTCCCTAATGGCTCCTTTAAGAATAATGTTTTCAGGGTAACAGTCATGGCTTTCATATTCAATCTTTTCATAATGCATTCATTTCAAAATAAAATACATACCCCTGTCCTGCACAGCTACCCAAGCTGAATTCTTACTAGATAAATTAAATTGCTTGGTTTTTTATTTGCTTTCTTTTTCTTAAAAATAACATTCTTCAGCTGATGTATTCCAATGGGTGGCTTTCTAAAATGATCAACTTAGTGTGGCTTGTGGGAAACTAAAATTTCACCATCCTTGATTCTACCTACCTCATCCTCTTCCTATTACTCCATATCAAAGGGACACTGAGGCTGGGTGTGGTGGCTCATGCCTGTAATCCCAGCCCTTTGGAAGGCCAAGGCAGGTGGATTGCTTGAGGTCAGGAGTTCAAGACCAAGCTGGCCAACATGGTGAGACCCCGTCACTACTAAAAATACAAAAATTAACCGGGGTGTGATGATGGGCACCTGTAATCCCAGCTACTTGGGCAGCTGAGGCAGGAGAAACACTTGAACCTGTGAGGCGGAGGTTGTAGTGAGATGAGATTGTACTACTGTACTCCAGCCTGGGTGACAAGAGCAAAACTCCATCTCAACAACAACAACAACAACAAAAGAAAGTGACATTGAAAATATGGAGAATTAAAAAGTAGAGTTTGACTTAGCGTTACAAATTCTGTGTACTTTACTCCATATTCACAGTTTTAATTTTTAATTTTTATGGATACATAATGGTTGTATATATTTATGGTGTATATGTGATATTCTGATACATGCATACAATCAATGAATGAATGGATAATGAATATATATATATAGTATATATACACAGTGAAATATATGACAGTCTTAAAAAAAAAGCAAAATCCTGTCATTTACAACAACATGGATGGAACTGGTGGACATTATGTTAAGAGAAAGAAGCCAGGCACAGAAAGACACTGCATGTTCTCACTCATGTGTGGGAGCCAAAAAGATCGATCTCATGTGGATCATGAATAGAATGGTGGTTACCAGAGACCAAGAAGGGTAGTGGGGAGTGGGGGGTGAAGATGGGTTGGTTAATGGGTACAAAAATACAGTTAGATACAAGGAATAAGATCTAGTGTTCAATAGCACAGTAGGGTGACTATAGCTAACAATAATTTATTGCATATTTCAAAATAGCTAGCAGAGGAGATTTGGAATGTTTCCAGCACAAAGAAATGATAAATGTTTGAGGTAATGAATGAATATCCCAATTACTTAGAACTAATTGTTACACATTGTATGCCTGTATTACAAATTTTGTTGTTGTTGTTATTTTTACCATTTTATCATATTCAGTGAGTCTCTCAAACCACTAATTACCTTTGTGGATTAAGAATCCCCACTCTTTACCTCACTACTTTTGGGTCAGTAGGCATAAAAGAGAAACTAAATTATTAAAATATTTGTGCTGAAAAGAGACCAGATTACATTCTGATAGTAGAAAATCCCTGTACCTGCTGGGCATGGTAGCTCACACCTATAATCCCAGCACTTCAGGAGCTGACACAGGAGGATCACTTGAGCCAGGAGTATCAGACTGCCCTAGGCAACATAGCACATAGCAAGACCTCATCTGAAATATATTTATGTACGTATATCTATAAAGACAATTTTTTTGTTGAGACGGAGTCTTGCTCTGTTGCCCAGGCTGGAGGGAGTGCAATCATGCGATCTCAGCTCACTGCAACCTCTGCCTCCCAGGTTCAAGTGATTCTCCTGCCTCAGCCTCCCAAGTAGCTGGGATTACACGTGTGCACCACCACATCCAGCTAATTTTTATATTTTTAGTAGAGATGGGGTTTCACCATGTTGGCCAGGCTGGTCTCAAACTCCTGACCTCAGGGGATCCGCCTGCCTCAGCCTCCCAAAGTTCTGGGATTATACGCATGAGCCACTGTGCCTGGCCCAAAAATTTTTTAAAAAGAAAATCCCTGTACATAAAGGGAACATGGGCTTGAACCTATGGGGAGAAGTGTAAAGTCTCATTTAGTGTTTCCAGTGGAGAGAATATTTATAAAGAAAACAAATTCAGGTGCTTTTTCAGAAAAACTGACTCAAAACGCAACAGAAGTCAAAAATGCAAATGTTGAGTATGTTCACAAAAGCCTGAGAACACAGCCATGGAAGAGGTATTGACTTTTCTCGTACCCACAAAAAGAAGGTTCAAAGAAATTTTGTGGACAGAATTCAGAGACTTGTCCATGGTGAGTTTTGAGAAGACAGGAGGTGAGTCATTTTGAGGCTTGAAAAGCTCTGGTTTTATTAAAACAGAAATAAGTTCACTTCCTTGGTCACTAAGGCTGAGAGACAGAGCTCTTGTATTATCTAGAGAAGAATCTGAAATGAGAAATGGAGGTGTTGTCAAAAACCTGCCTTATGCATCACCTTCATGGGTACTAAACTCAGTTGAATAATTAAACTCTTATAGACTTGGATATAGTCAGACCCCAAATAAGCTCCACGCAGGGCAACAGTGCATATTCCCTGAATGTCTGAGTGTCTGTATGTGCTGTCTATAAAATGTGACCACATGCTAGTGGGTAAAGGAAAGTGAAGATTTTAGAAGAGACTGCATCCCTATCTAAGTCCTCCCTTGGGTAACTGCTTTTTGTTGAATTGTAAAGCTGTGAGCCCTCAATGGATAACCTGACACACTGATTACTGTTTTTCTGGTTCTTCCTTTGAAAGGACACTAATCCAGCCCCAGGGGAAATGCACAGCACTGGGATTAAAGAACAAAAGATACTCCCTCTACTACCTTGACCTAGATCTCCAGAGGAGGTCAGCATTTATCAAGAGGATGTTATGGTGTCCCAGCCAGCAGAGCAAAGCACTGACATGGTTTGCCTGGCTCCCTCTGTGAGCTGTTGGCACTCACACACTGTGCTCACTCCATGGATTCCTTGCCCCAGGACAATACTTTACAATTGTCTATATTAAATTCTACTTTTCTTTCTCCAGCCTCAGGACATCCAGGAAAAAAAAAAAAAAAATTGGAGTCCCTCTGGATCCAGCACATGAGACCTAATTAGTTGCTCTATCTGAAAGTTTAGTTTATCAAGAGGAAAATTTAATACTTTCCAGTTAATATCCTCCTCCAGCATCATTTTCATGTGCTGATTTGTGAACTGCTGTGCTGTAAGAATGGTATATTGTGTGCTTTAAGCCACATGAACATCATAGGTTTGTGTTATCACTGGCAGCATCACAGATGTACTGCTTCTCCTGTTGCATTACTCAGGGAGTCCTCATTTGATATCTGGAAGCTCATTATTAAGATGAAGAGACAAGAAGCAGTGTCAGGCACAACAGCTTTGAATGGACATCACCTCAATGTTAACAAAAACCTCTCTTGTTTCTGAGGATTTCTCTGTGTTAATGATACCAGGATGATTGCTCTTATGGTGCTGTCTTTACATTTCAAAGAATTAGTTGAAGGTAAAGAACAAGAGGAGTGGGGAGGGGCCAAGATAGCCAATTAGAAACAGCTGTGGTTGGGGGCTCCCACAAAGAAGAATGAACATAGTTAGTGAATCCTGCACTGACAACTGAGGTATCCAGGTTCTCTCACTGGCACTGACTAGGCAGTTGGCGTGACCCATGGAGAGCAAGGAAAAGCAGGGTGGTGTGATGGCCCACCTGGAAGCCACACAGGGTAAGGGGAGTGCCCATCCCCAGCCAAGGGAGGTGGTGAGTGATCATGCTACTGGGCAGGGTACTGCCCAGGAAACCATGCATTTTCCATGGATCTGTGCAACCTGCAGATCAGATCATTCTCATGAGCCCATGCCACCAGGGCCTTGGGTCCTAAGCACAGAGCTGTGCAGATTCTCAGAGGCCACTGGCCTGGAGACTGTCAAAGACTACTGAGTTCCCAGGGGGAGGGGCTACTGTCTTCACTGCAGCTGCCTGTTGACTAAGATGACTGAGCTCCCTGCAGGAGGGGCGGCAGCCATCACTGTAGCTCCAGTCCACCATTTTATCCTCTGCCAGTGCTGGGAGACTGGAAGGTTTGGACCCAGGAGGAATTCCTCACAGCGCAGCTCAGCTCAGCAGCTGTGGCAGATCATGGGCAGACTGCGTCTTTAGGCCAGACCCTGACTCATCCCTTCTCACTAGGCAGGGCTTCCCTACAGGAATTTCCGCAGCTCCAGCCAGGGGTTTAGGGACAGAACTTTAATCTTCCTGGGACTGAGCCCCTAAGGGAAGAGATGGCCATAGTGTCCATAGATCAGCAGACTTGGTCTTTCCTCTGCTGGCTCTGAGGAATCCAGGCAGTCTGGATGAGTGGGATTGCCCCCAGTGCAGTGCACCCCCTCTGCCAAGAGGCTTCATTAAGCAGGCCCCGGATCCCACACCTCCTGACTGGGTGAGACCCCTGAACTGGGGTCACCAGGCACTTTATACAGGAGCATTACCACTAGCATCAGGTCGGTGCCCCTCTCAGATAGAGATCCCAGAGGAAGGAGCAGGCAGCAATCTTTGCTGTTCTGTAGCCTCCACTGGTGACACCTCCTGGTATGGGAGGGACCCAGGTGAATAGAGTCTTGAATGGACCCCCAGCAAACCACAGCTGCCCTATGGAAGAGGGGCATGACTGTTAAAAGAAAAACAAACCAACAGAAAGTAACAGCAACAACAGAATCAACACAAAAGTTCCCACAAAAACCCCATCCAAAGGCCAGCAGCCTCAAATATCAAACCTAGATAAACTCATGAAGATGAGAAAGAATCAACAAAAAACCACTGAAAACTCAAAAAGCCAGAGTGCCTCTTCTCCTCCAAATGATTGCAACATCTCTCCAACAAGACCACAGAACTGGGTGGAGGCTGAGATGGATGAATTGACAGGAGTAGGCTCCAGAAGGTGGGTAATAATGAAATTTCCTGAGTTAAAGAAGCATGTTCTAACCCAAGACAAAGAAGCTAGGAACCACGATAAAACATTACAGGAGCCATTAACCAGAATAACTAGTTTAGAGAGGAACATAAATGACCTGATAGAACTGAAAAACACAATACAAGAACTTCACAATGCAACCACAAGTATCCATAGCCAAACTGACCAAGCAGAGAAAAAAAATTTCGGAGCTTGAAGACTATCTTGCTGAAATAAGACAGGCAGACAAGATTAGAAAAAAAAAAAGAATGAAAATGAACAAACAAAAGTTTTGAGAAATATGGGACTATGTAAAAAGACTGAACCTCTGACTGACTAGGGTAACTGAAAGAGAGGGAGAACAGAACCAAGTTGGAAAACATACTTCAGGATATCATCCAAGAGAACTTCCCCAACCTAACAAGACAGGCCAACATTCAAATTGAGGAAATCCAGAGAACCCTGGCAAGATACTCCATAAGAAGATCAACCTCAAGATACATAATCATCAGATTCTCCAGGGTTGAAATGAAGGAAAATGTTAAGGGAAGCCAGAGAGAAAGGCCAGGTCATATACAAAGGGAAGTCCATCAGACTAACAGCAGATATCTCAGTAGAAACCGTACAAGTCATAAGAGATTGGGTACCAATATTCAATATTCTTAAAAGAATTTCTAACCCAGAATTTCATATCCAGTGAAACTAAGCTTCATAAGCAAAGGATAAATAAAATCTTTTTCAGACAAGCAAATGCTGAGGAAATTTGTCACCACCAGGTCTGTCTTGCAAGAGCTCCTGAAGAAAGCACTAAATATGGAAAGAAAAAACTGTTACCAGTCACTGCAAAAACATACTGAAGTACAAAGACCAATGACATTATGAAGCAACTACATCAACAAGTCTGCAAAATAACCAGTTAGCATCATGATGACAGGAGCAAATGCACACATAACAATATTAACCTTAAATGTAAATGTGCTAAATGCCGCAATTAAAAGACACAGAATGACGAGCTGGATAAAGAGTCAAGACACATCAGCTGTATTCAAGAGACCCATCTCACATGCAAAGACACACATAGGCTCAAAATAAAGGGATAAAGGAAAATTTACCAAGCAAATAGAAAGCAGAAAAAAAGCAGGAATTGCAATCCCAGTTTCTGACAAAAAGACTTTAAACTAACAAAGATCAAAAAAGACAAAGAAGGGCATTACATAATGGTAAAGGGATCAATTCAACAAGAAGAGCTTACTATCCTAAATATATATGTACCCAACACAAGAGCATCAGATTCATAAAACAGGTTCTTAGAGACCTACAAAGAGACTTAGATTCCCACACAATAATAGTGGGAGACTTTAACACTCCACTGTCAATAGTAGACAGATTGGTGAGACAGAAAATTAACAAGGATATTCAAGACTTGAACTCAGCTCTGGATCAAGTGGACCTGATAGTTATACACAGAACTCTCCATCCAAAAACAACAGAATACATATCCTTCTTGGTGACATATGTCACTCACTCTAAAATCAATCATGTAATTGGAAGTAAAACACTCCTCAGCAAATGCAAAGTAACAGAAATCATAACAGTCTCTCAGACCACAGTGCAATCAAATTAGAACTCAAGATTAAGAAACTCACTCAAAACAACAAACTTACGTGGAAATTGAACAACTTGCTCCTGAATGAAATTTGGGTAAATAATGAAATTAAGGCAGAAATCAAGGAGTTCTTTGAAATTAATGAGAACAAAGAGACAATGTACCAGAATCACTGAGACACAGCTAAAGCGGTGTTAAGAAGGAAATTTATAGCACTAAATGCCTACATCAAAAAGCTAGAAAGATCTCAAATGAACATCCTAATACCACAACTAAAAGAACCAGAGAACCAAGAGCAAACAAACCCCAAAGCTAGCAGAAGACAAGAAATAACCAAGATTAGAGCAGAACTGAAGGAGATAGAGACATGAAAAACCCTTCAAAAAATCAATGAATCCAGGAGCTGGTTTTTTGAAAAAAATTAATAAAATAGATAAACCCCTAACTAGACTAATAAAGAAGAGAAAAATCAAATAGACATAATGAAAAATGATAAAGGGGATATCACCTTTATCCCCTTTTGTTGTTGAAATACAAACAACCATCAGAGAATACTATAAACACCCCTATGCAAATAAACTAGAAAATCTAGAAGAAATGGGTACATTCCTGGACACATACACCCTCCCAAGACTGAACCAGGAAGAAGTTGAATCCCTGAATAGACCAACAACAAGTTCTGAAATTGAGGCAACAATTAATAGCCTACCAACAAATAAAAGGCCCAGGACTAGATGGATTTACAGCTGAATTCTACCAGAGGTACAAAGAGGAGCGGGTACCATTTCTTCTGAAACTATTCCAAACAATTGAAAAGGAGGGACTCCTCCCTAACTCATTTTATGAAGCCAGCATCATCCTGATACCAAAACCTGGCAGAGATACAACAAAAAAAAGAAAACTTCAGGCCAATATCCCTGATGAACATCAATGCAAAAATCCTCAATAAAATACTGAAAACTGAATGCAGCATCACATCAAAAAGCTTATCCATCACGATCAAGTCAGCTTCATCCCCAGGATGCAAGGCTGGTTCAACATACACAAATCAATAAATGTAATTCATCATATAAACAGAACTAAAGACAAAAACCACATGATTACCTCAATACACACAGAAAAGACCTTCAGTAAAATTCAACATCCCTTCATGTTAAAAATTCTCAATAAACTAGGCATTAATGAAACATACTTCAAAATAATAAGAGCCAATTATGACAAACCCATAGCCAATATCATACTGAGTGGGCAAATCTACAGGCATTCTCCTTGAAAATTGGCACAAGACAAGGATGCCCTCTCTCACCACTCAGCATAGCATTGGAAGTTCTGGCCAGGGCAATAAGGCAAGAGAAAGAAATAAAGCATATTCAAATAGGAAGAGAGGAAGTCAAACTGTCTCTGCAGATGACAACATCCTATATCTAGAAAACCCCATCATCTCAGCATAAAAGCTTCTTAAGCTGATAAGCAACTTCAGCAAAGTCTCAGGAACAAAATCAGTGGGCAAAAATCACAACCATTTCTATACACCAACAACAGACAATCAGAGAGCCAAATCATGAATGAACTCCCATTCACAATTGCTACAAAGAGAATAAAATAACTAGGAATACAGCTAACAAGTGAAGTGAAGGACCTCTTCAAAGAGAACTACAAACCACTGCTCAAGGAAATAAGAGGACACAAACAAATGGGAAAACATTCCATGCTCATGGGTAAGAAGAATCAATATTGTGAAAATGGCCATACTACCCAAAGTAATTTATAGATCCAATACCATTCCCATTAATCTACCATTGACATTCTTCACAGAATTAGAAAAAACTACTTTAAAATTCACATGAAACCAAAAAAGAGCTCATATAGCCAAGACAATCCTAAGCAAAAAGAACAAAACTGGAGCCATCATGCTACCTGACTTCAAACTATACTAAAAGGCTACAGTAACCAAAACAGTATGGTACTGGTACAAAAACAGACACATAGACCAATGGAACAGAATAGAGATCTCAGAAATAAGACTGCACATCTATAACCATCTGATCGTTGACAAATCTGACAGAAATAAGCAATGGGGAAAGGATTCCCTATTTAACAAATGATGCTGGGAAAACTGGCTAGTCATATGCAGAAAACAGAAACTGGACCCCTTCCTTACACCTTATACAAAAATTAACTCAAGATGGTTTACAGACTTAAATGTAAAACCCAAAACTATAAAACCTCTAGAAGAAAATCTAGACAATACCATTCAGGACATAGGCACAGGCAAAGATTTCATGATGAAATGATCAAAAGCAATTGCAACAAAAGCAAAAATTGACAAATAGGATCTAATTAAACTAAAGAGCTTCTACACAGCAAAAGAAACTATTAACAGAGTGAACAGACATCCTACAGAATGGGAAAAATTTTTTCAATCTATCCATCTGACAAAGGTCTAACATCCAGGATCGACAAGAAACTTAAACAAATTTACAATTAAAAAACCCCATTAAAAAGTGGGCAAAGAACATGAACAGACACTCCTCAAAAGACATTTATGCGGCCAAAAAACATATGAAAAAAAAAAAAACTCAACATCAATGATCATTAGAGAAATGCAAATCAAAACCACAATGAGATACCATCTCATGCCAGTCAGAATGTCTATTATTAAAAAGTCAAGAAACAACACATGCTGGTGAGGCTGTGGAGAAACAGGATCACTCTTTCACTGTTGGTGGGAATGTAAATTAGTTCAACCGTGTGGAAGACAGTGTGGGAATTCCTCAAGGATCTAGAACCAGAAATACCATTTGACCCGGCAATCCCATTACTGGATATATACCCAAAGGAATATAAATCATTCTATTATAAAGATACATGCATGCATATGTTCATTGCAGCACTATTGACAATAGCAAAGACATGGAGTCAACCCAAATTCCCATTAATGATAGACTGGAAAAAGAAAATGTGGTACATTTACACCATAGAATACTATTCAGCCACAAAAAGGAATGAGATAATGTCCTTTGCAGGGACATGGATGGAACTGGAAGTCATTATCCTCAGCAAATTAACACAGGAACAGAAAACCATTTACACTCCATGTTCTCACTTATAAGTGGGATCTGAACAATGAGAACACATGGACACAGGGAGGGAATAACACACCAGGACATGTCAGGGGATGGGAGTAGGGGGAGGAAAAGTATCAGGATAAATAGCTAATGCGTGTGGGGCTTAATACCTAGGTGATGGGTTAATAGGTGCAGTAAACCACCACAGCACACGTTTATCTATGTAACAAACCTGTATGTCCTGCACATGTATCCCGGAACTTAAAATAAAATTTAAAAAAATAAAAAGAATAACATAAAATGGATAAATGTAAAAAAAAAAAAAAAAAAAGAACAAGAGGAATATAAGAGATTTGCCTCGCCCAAAGTGTCTTGATTTTAGAAAATGAATCCAGTTGCCCCTCATGCAGGAACATGATGCTCTCACCCACAGTCTATACAGCATGTGTGTTGCTTTGTTTTTCTAGCAGTCAAGATGGGTTTATGTGGAACCAAACAAAGACTCTCTCTTGATCTCCCTTGTGACCAATGGTCTAAAATAGCTGGTTGGAATTAGCATCAGAGTATGTTATGACTGGATAAAACAGAAGCTGTCATGCTCAGCATTACAGAGAAGTAAGATCAACACCATGGGGACATCAAGGTTTGTGCCAGAGAATCAGAAAGACATTGAGTTCAGTCAATGATCCAAAAGCCAGAGTCAGATAGAAGGATGGGGGAGGGACACTGGGAGAGGATAAGACAAGCCAAATCAGCTTCCAGAGGTAAAAAGGAGCAAGGAGTGGGAGAATATAGGGGGAAAAACACCTGGGACTCTGGGACACAGGACCTAGGCAAATCCAGATTTTTCCACCCAGTGACATCTGCATGGCCCAGCACAATTTTTGATGGGTTTGGAACCATTTAGCTGATGTATTCGTCAGGGTTGTCTAGAGGGACAGAACTAATGGAAAATACACACACACACACACACACACACATATATGTATATTTACATATATGTGTATATATATGTACATATGTATGTAAAAGGGAGTTTATTAAGTATTAACTCACACAATCACAAGGTCCCACAGGAGGCCATCTGCAGGCTGAGGAGGAATGAGACCCAGTCTGAGTTCCAAAACTGAAGAACTTGGAGTCTGATGTTTGAGGCTGGGAAGCATCCAGCATGGGAGAAAGATGTAGGCCAGGAGGCTAGGCCAGTCTCTCTTTTCACATTTTTCTGCCTGCTTGTATTCTAGCCACGCTGGCAGCTGATTAGATAGTGCCCACCCAGATTGAGGGTGGGTCTCCCTTTCCCAGCACACTGACTCAAATGTTAATCTCCTTTGGCACCACCCTCACAGACATACCCAAGGATCAATACTTTGTATCCTTCAATCCAGTCAAGTTGACACTCAGTATTAACCATCATGGCTAACAATTGTTCTTTTCTATCAGAGGTGATGGTAAACGCCAGATTGCTTAAGGGATTCATAATAAACACTCAGCTCTCTACTGGCATTGTTGGGTCATGAACACCAGATTCCTGATTCTCACTCCAGTGTTCTTCCATAGGACCGATGGGGGCCTGAGAGCAGAGACTCCAGGAAAAGGTAACATCTAATCTCTTGATATCTGTGGGAACTGAAGAGCCCAGCTCAGGAGGATCTATCCTTCTTTTCCCTTTCTCAGAGGCAGAGTGAAAATAAAGGCTGATTATGGGGGCAGAAATCTCCAGAAATGCTCTAAAAAGCCAAGATAGAAATGGCTGCACATGACTGTGGATGCCTTTGTCTTCACCATAAAGCAGGAATGCTTATGGCTAGAGAAGCCCACTCTGTGCTCAGAAGCCAGAGGGTTCTAGACTCTTCCATCAGACCTTCTCTTCTTATCTTCTACCAGCATTTTCCTTTTTTCCCTTTTCTCTCTTCCTTCTACCCACCCCTCTATACACACCCTTGGTCTTTCTTGATATTGGTTCTTAGCCCCATTTCTCCAGAGCTCTAAATTTATCTTTAGGTTTAGCTTTATCATAATCTTACATCTTTTAACTTCCATGTTTCAACCTCTTACCTTGATAGCACTGAGCTTCTCTTTGCTTTCTAACAAGTTGTTTTACTCTGCCTTTTTCTTTTTCTGCTTTGTTTTTAAACTCTTAGTGATGTGAAATATTAAGCCCAAATTTAATCTTTTTCCTTGTGTAACTATTTTAACTCAATTTAAAGATTTCTGGCCTTTTATTTTCTAGTCTATCTGTTTAGAAATTCCTTTTGTTCTCTTTTTTCTTTTAATTTCCATCTCACCATTTGCCATGTTCTGTGACGATGAAACAAAATATCAGCCTGGGGGCAGGTATGATGTTGAGAACCCACATTAACAAAAGAAAAATGAGGGGCTTTCTTAACCCAGATGCCACTGTATATGTGTTTTACATTTCTCTCAATAGATTTTCTAGCTTAGTTGAAGATGACTTTGCAAAGAATCTCACCCTAGGAGACTTGGGAGATTTTGGGTAGAATCTGCTAAGAGCCATGATGTGGTTTGGCTCTGTAGCCCCACCTAAATCTCATCCTGAGTTGTTACTCCCATAATGCCCACCTGTTGTGGGAGGGACCTGGTGGGAGATAATTGAATCATGGGGGCAGTTTCCTCCGTAATGTTCTTGTGGTAGTGATTAAGTCTCATGAGGTCTGATGGTTTTATCAGGGGTTTCCACCTTTGCATCTTCCTCATTTCTCTCTTTGCCTGCTGCCATCCATATAAGATGTGACTTGCTCCTCCTTGTCTTCCACCATAATTGTGAGGCTTCCCCAGCTACATGGAACTGTAAGTCCAATTAAACCTCTCTCTTTTGTAAATTGCCCCATCTTAATTATGTCTTCTCAGCAGCATGAAAATGGTCTGATACAGTAAATCGGTACCAGTAGAGTGTGGTGCTGCTGAAAAATACCTGAAAACGTGAAAGCGACTTTGGAACTTGGTAACAGGCCAAGATTGGAATAGTTTGGAGGGCTCAGAAGAAGACAGGAAAATGTGGGAAAGTTTAGAACTTCCTAGAGTCTTGTTGAATGGCATTGCCCAAAATGCTGGTAGTGATATGGACAAAAAGGTCCAGGCTTAGTTGGTCTCAGATGGAGATGAGAAACTTGTTGGGAACTGGAGGCAAAGGTGACTCTTGTTATGTTTTAACAAAGAGACTGGCAGCATTTTGCCTCTGCCCTGGAGATTTGTGGAACTTTGAAGTTTAGAGAGATGATTTAGGGTATCTGGTGGAAGAAATTTCTAAGCAGTAAAACATTCAAGAGGTGACTTGGGTGCTATTAAAAGCATTTAGTTTTAAAAGGGAAACAGAGCATAAAAGTTTGAAAAATTTGCAGCCTGACAATGCCATAGAAAAGAAAATCCCATTTCCTGAGGAGAAGTTCAAGCAGGCTGCAGAAATTTGCATAAGTAACAAGGAGCCAAATGTTAATCCCCAGCACAATGGGTAAAATGTCTCCAGGGCATGTCAGAGGTCTTCATGGCAGCTCCTCCCATCACAGGCCCAGAGGCCTAGGAGGAAAAAGTGGTTTTGTGGGCCAGGCCCAGGGCCCCCATGCTGTGTGCAGCCTGCATATCAGGGACTTTGTGCCCTGAATCCCAACCACTCCAGCCATGGCTGAAAGATGCCAACATAGAACTTAGGCCATGGCTTCGGATGGTGCAATCCACAAGCCTTGGCAGCTTCCATGTCGTGTTGAGCCTGCAGGTGCACAGAAGTCAAGAATTGAGATTTGGAAACCTCTGTCTAGATTTCAGAGGATGTATGGAAACTCCTGGATTCCCAGGCAGAAGTTTGCTGCAGGGGTGGAACTCTCATGGATAACCTCTGCTAGGGGAGTCTGGAAAGGAAATATGGGGTCAGAGCACCCCACATGGAGCTGTGAGAAGAGGGCCTCCAGACCGCAGAATGGTAGATCTACCAACAGCTTGTGCCATGTTCCTGGAAAAGCTGCAAACACTCAACACCAGCCTGTGAAAGCAGCCAGGAGGGAGGCTGTACCCTGCAAAGCCACAGGGGCAGAGCTACCCAAGACCAAGGAGACTCACCTCTTGTATCAACATGACCTGGATGTGAGACATGGAGTCAAGGGAGATCATTTTGGAGCTTTAAGATTTGACTTTGGCACTGGATTTCAGACTTGGATAGGGCCTGTGGCACCTTTGTTTTCATCAATTTCTCCCATTTGGAATGGCAGTATTTATCCAATGCCTGTACCTCCATTGTATATAGGAAGTAACTAGCTTCCTTTTGATTTCACAGGCTCATAGGTGGAAGGGACTTGCCTTGTCTCAGATGAGACTTTGGACTGTGGACTTTTGAGTTAATGCTGAAATGAGTTAAGACTTTGGGGGACTGTTGGGAAGGCATGATTGATTTTGAAATGTGAGGATATGAGATTTGGCAGGGGCCGGGGGGAGTGATGTGGTTTGGCTCTCTGTCCCCACCCAAATCTCATCTTGAATTGTATTCCCATTAACTCCCACGTGTGTGGGAGGGACCTGGTGGGAGATAATTGAAACATGGGGGTGTTTTTCTCCATACTATTCTTGTGGTAGTGAATATCTCATGAGATCTGATGGTTTTATCAGGGGTTTCCACCTTTGCATCTTCCTTATTTCTCTGTTTGCCTGCTGTCATCCATGTAAGATGGGACTTGCTCCTTCTTGCCTTCTGCTATGATTGTGAGGCTTCCCCAGCCACGTGGAACTGTAAGTCCAATTAAACCTCTTTCTTTTGTACATTGCCCAGTCTCAGGTGTGTCTTTATTAGCAGTGTGAAAACGGACTAATACAAGCCAAAATCCTGCTGTTTAGACAGCATGGTGCACTTGCTGAGTGTTAGTCATTTACAGCTCATGCTACCTGGGCACTTTTGGAAAAGTCATGTTTTAAGATCAATTGTCTCCAAAGTTTACACCATTGGCTTATAAGCAACCCACTGGAGTGGTTAGCACTGGGTAGCTTGGGAATGGAAGAGAGATGCCTCCCAGGCATTTCCTCTGGTCTGATGGTGGTAAGGGTTGAGTGGACAGAACAGGGGCAGCATTCTGACACCACATTTACATCTCTTTTCTCCTCAGTGAGCAGTATCTCTGCCCTTCCTGGAGAAGATCATATGAGCAGCTTATCTGCATATGATCCCCACCACTCCACCTTCTTTCCCTTGTCATGAGAATAAGGAGAAACTGTCTATAGCAGAGGTGACTATGAACAGGCTTTCTGGACAGGAGCAGATGTACCCGTTAGGGGCTTCTTTCAAACTGTTAGGCCTTGCAGCTGGCAGTAGAGGCCTACCAGAAGGGCAAAATCTGTGGTTACCCCCACCTTCTGATATGTCTAAATTTCCTGGCCCTCACCATCTCCTGACCTCACAAAATCTACAATGTATAAAACTGTAGTTGGAGGTAAGAGGATTAATTCATAACTAGACTACTGGAAGAACAGGATGGGGGAATACCACCTTATGTGCACATTAGCACTGCCTTCTTGTCACCTAAGCAAGTGGACTAGTGAGATATCCCACCTGAGGGCTAGTGTTTTTCTTCAGAGTTTGACAACTGCACCGCACTGAAATGGGACTCTCTTGAGCAACAGCCACTCGGTTTTGAGTGTCTGTTATATGCAGATCTTAGCATCAGGTGCCAAGGAAGCCACATGGTATGTGAATTTTAGTCTTTGCCTTTGGGGACCTTACAATGTAGTTGGTGATAGGAGAAATATGTATAAGACAGTAATGTAGCTTACAAGGTCCTTACATCTCTAGGAGTTTCTCCTCCTTCCTCCTTTCTCTCGCTAAACACCTCAGGTCAAATTTTGAGGTTACTTTCGCAGGGAAATCCCTCCTTCCTGGTTGAGCTAACGCTCTTACCAACTTTCACCAAGCCTTTTCTGACCTTTACCTTTGCACTTCACGATTTCCTGTTATACTATTTCTCTCATTGGACAGTAAGATAGTTAAGAGCAGAGACTGACTAGTACACTGTTAGTGTTACCACCATTCAGTACAGTATAGAGACATGCTCACCAAACATATCTTAAATAAACGAATCAATTAATTAACAATAAGAGGTGCATATGTTACATGCAAAAAGCATAAAAGAGACAGCAATTTCCAAAGAAATTTAGAAGGGATTGGGAAAAATGGGTATCAAGGTACTATACTAGAGTTGTGGAACTGGTGAAGTGGGAATGGTCTGGCAACTCTTTGTGACCCTATGCACCTGGTATATACACATTCATGTCTCATCTAGTTATTATCATGTTAAGGTTTAGGCGTGTAGTCCTTTGGCCAAAAGGAAGTTGATATGCGTTCATGAACATTCCTCTGGAAGAGACGGCATTGTGATTCTAACTGAGCTAAATACCTCCAGCTCCCACTCCCCTCTCTCTGGGTGTGTGCGTGTGTGTGTGTGTGTGTGTGTGTGTGTGTCAGTGGCAACTGGGCCAGATGACCACTTTCAACTCCATCATTACCACTTCCTAAAAGCCACTGCATATGAGCAGTCTGTGGAGTGAAAGGACCTAACTGCCATGACCATCCAGCTTATGTTCTGGTGTTGGAGCCTGAGCACACATAAAGAAATATGTGCAGAAATATCCCTGAGCATAAGTGCCGCACTCTGAGAAACATTCACAAACAAGCACAGTGTAAAAGGAACACAGATATGAAAACAGCCAGTGAGTAGCTGTCTCTACTGTATAATAGATCACATGAAAGAGAGGGAGAGACATGCCTGGAAGTATAAGGATCTCTTCGCAGGCCATGGTACTATTTTATGCATATTTCTTTTATCGCCAACCACATTATAAGGTCCCAGAAGGCAGGAGCTAAAACTTACACACGACACAGCTTCCTTGACACCGAGTACTAAGACCTGTCTATAATAGGCACTCAATACCTGTTCCCTGCTGTAGAAGAGAACCCCATTTCTAAATAGACCACATGGCAGAGGACACGATGAGGACATGTGGTGAGACACAGGCTGAGGGGACCCTGGACACAATTCTAAGTGGGAGAAGAACCTGATTTTTGGAGAAGACTGGGGAGAGTAGTTCTATGGGGATCGTGGCAAGTACATTGTGTAAACTATAAAAACGTGGTGATATTGTGTGCAGGGTATGTGATTAGAAGGGTTGTAGGTAAAGGGATTCCTTCTACCAAGCCAAAAAAGGTGAATGGGGGTGGTTAATAAGAGGACAGCTGCCAGTGGACAGGAAGGAGAAGATAAAGAAATATCACAAATGACCACCCACTATTGGAAGTGCTGCCTATATCATAGAATATATTCTATATAGTTTGTGGACGTAAGGTTTGGCTGGGAAGTTGTGAGCTTGTATGTAACAACTGAGAGTCAAGATTGGAAGAGTGGTTGCTTAGCAGGCTTCAATATAGTTTATCTAATTTAATAAAATTGTATTGTGGATCTACTATGGGCTTGGTACTATGCCAAGAGCTAGTAGATACAATGGTAATGCTGACATAGTTTTGCCTGCCACCTAACCTGAGGCTCTGCAAGAGTGGAGGGGATGCATTAAGAGGCTCAAACTCCATGAAGAAGGTTTTAGGAGAAGCAACTTAAAAAAAAAAGTTTATTTTAGTTTCAAGGGTACATGTGAATGTTTGTTACATAGGTAAACTTGTGTCATGGAGGTTTATTGTACAGTTTATTTCATCACCAAAGTATTAAGCCCAGTGTCCAATAGTTAGCTTTTCTGCTCCTCTCCTTCCTTCCAGCCTTCACCCTCAAGTAGACCCCAGTGTCTATTGTTCCCTTGTGTTGATGAGTTCTTATTATTTAGCTCCCACTTATAAGTGAGAACATGCAGTATTTGGTTTTCTGTTCCTGCATTAGTTTACTAAGGATAATAGCCTCCAGCTCCATCCATGTTCCCATATAAGACATGATCTCATTCTTTTTTATGGCTGCATAGTATTCAACGTATATATATTCCACATTTCTTTATCCAGTCTGTCATTGATAGGCATTTGGGTTGATTCTGTGTTTTTGCTGTTGTGAATGCAAGGAACATTTGTGTGCATGTGTCTTTAAGGTAGAATGATTTATATCCCTCTGGGTATATACACAGTAATAGAACTGCTGGGGTGAACGGTAGTTCTGCTTTTAGCTTTATGAGCAATTTCCATACTGCTTTCTACAATGGTTGAACTAATTTACACTCCTACCAACAGTGTATAAGTGTTCCCTTTTCTTCACAACCTTGTCAGCATCTATTTTTTTTACTTTTTAATAATAGGCATTCTGACTGGTATGAGATGATATCTCATTGTGGTTTTGATTTACACTTTTGTAATGACCAGTGCTATTGAGCTTTTGTTAATATGCTTGCTGGCCACATGTATATCTTCTTTGGAAAGTGTCTGTTCATGTTCTTTGGCCACTTTGTAATGGGGTTGTTTTTCTCTCATAAATTTGTTTAAGTTCCTTATAGATGCTGGATATCAAACCTTTGTCAGGTGCATAGTTTGCACATATTTTCTCCCACTCTGTAGGTTGTCTGTTTATTGACAGTTTCTTTTTGCTGTGCAGAGGTCTTAAGTTTAGTTAGAATCCACTTGTCAATTTTTGCTTTTGTTGTGATTGCTTTTGGTGTCTTTGCCATGAAATATTTGCCTGTTCCTATGTCCAGAATGGCATTGCCTAGGTTGTCTTCCAGGGTTTTTATAGTTTAGGGATTTACATTTAAGTCCTTAATCCACCTTACTTTTGTATATGGTGTAAGGAAGGGGCCCAGCTTCAATCTTCTCCATGTGGCTAGCCAGTTATCCCACCACCATTTATTGAATGCGGAGTCTTTCCCCCATTGCTTGTTTTTTGTCAGCTTTGTGGAAGATCAGATGGTCATAGGCATGCAGCCTTTTTTTCTTTATAAATAAAGAAACAGAGAGAAGATTCAAACAAACGAAATTAGAAATGACAAGGGGGATATTACCTCTGACCCCACAGAAATACAAACAAGCATCACAGAATATTATGAACACCTCTATGCACATAAACTAGAAAATCTAGAAGAAATGGGTAAATTCCTGGATACATATACCCTCCAAAGACTGAACCAGAAAGAAATTGATTCCCCGAAGAAACCAATAACAAGCTCTGAATTTGAATCAGTAATAAATAGACAACCAACCAAAAAAAGCCTAGGACCCAGTGGATTCACAGCCAAATTCTACCAGATGTACAAAGAAGAGATGGTACCATTCCTACTGAACTAGTCCAAAAAAAAGTGAAGAGAAAGGGCTCCCTCCCCAGCTCATTCTACAAGGCTGGCATTATCCTGATACCAAAACCTGGCAGGGCAGAGATACAACAAAAAAAGAGAAAAGTTCAGGCCAATATCCTTGATGAATATCAATGCAAAAATTCTCAAAAAGCCCTACTTGCAAACTGAATCCAGCAGCACATCAAAAAGCTAATTCACCGTGATCAAGTAGGCTTCATCTCCAGGATGCGAGTGTGTTCAACAAATCAATAAATGTGATTCATCACATAAACAGAACTAAAGACAAAAACCACATGATTATTTAATAGATGCAGAAAAGACTTTTGATAAAATTCAACACTCCTTCATGTTAAAAACCCTCAATAAACTAGGTATTGAGAAACATACCTCAAAATAATAAGAACCATGTATGACAAACCCACGGCCAATATCATACCAAATGGGCAAAAGCTGGAAGGATTCCTCTTGAAAACCAGCACAAGATAAGGATGCCCTCTCTCACCACTTCTATCAACATAGTATTGGAAGTCCTAGCCAGAGAAATCAGGCGAGAGTAAGGAATAAAGGCCATTTAAATTGGAAGAGATAAAGTCAAACTACCTCTGTTTGCAGACAACATGATTTTATATCTATAAAATCCCATAGTCTTGGCCCAAAAGCTCCTTGAGCTGATAAAAACTTCAGCAAAGTTTCAGGATACTTAATCAATGTATAAAAATCACTAGCATTCCTATAAACCAACAATAGCCAAACCGAGAGCCAAATCAGGAAGGCAATCCCATTCACAATTGCCACAAAAAGAATAAAATACCTAGGAATACAGCTAACCAGGGAGGTGAAACATCTCTAAAATGAGAATTACAAAACACTGCTCAAAGAAATCAGAAAAGACACAAATGGAAAACATCCCATGCTCATGGATAGAAAGAATCCATATTATTAAAATGGCCATACTGCCCAAAGCAAATTACAGATTCAGTGACATTCTTATCAAACTGTTAATGACATTCTTCACAGAACTAGAAAAAAATCTATTTTAAAATTCATGTGGAACCAAAGATGAGCCCTAACAGCCAAGGCAATCTTAAGCAAAAGAACGAAGCTGGATGCATCATGTTGCCCGACTTCAAGCTATACTACAGGGCTGTAGTGACCAAAACAGCTTGGTATTTGTACAAAAACAGACACATAGATCAATGGAACAGAAAAGAGATTACAGAAATAAGGTCACACACATATGACCACCTGATCTTTGACAGAAGCTTCTTGTGTTATCTGAAAAGGGCAGTCACCTGCTTGCATGATGTATGAGGAAGACAACTTAACTATGGAGTCCAGATTGGATTAGAGAAGGAAGTAGTTGAGCTGGGAACTGGCCACATGCTGCCACAGTCCTCAGGAAGACTGTAGCATCTGGCTTTGGGTGAGAAGAGAGACAGGAAATGACTAAAGAGATGATTTCAATTCTGCTTTGATGTGGTGACACTGAGTAATGAGAACAGAGAGGGGAGAAAGGCAACCATGCAGTTCTCATCCTCACAAGACTAGTCTCCAAAAGGGGCCTCCAGCAGCTATTTAGTAGAAGTAGCACTAGCCAGGCATCTGATACATGGCTCCACTCCTGGCTGTTGGAACTCAAGAAAAATAAGTTTGCTACAACCCTAGCTTATTTATCTTAAGAAGAGGCTGTTCCAGCCTTAAATGGTCTATGATTTAAAATAGTACTTTGGTGAGAACTGTATGTGTTGGGTAACATAAATTAATGATATATTAATTATACTGTTGATGGCAATGAGGACTGAGATTTGTACACTGCTTTACACTTTGCAGAGTATTTTTGCATGTATTGTTTAATTTGATCTTCACCCAAACCACTGAGATAAATATAAACATTTCATCCATATTTTATAAATGAGGAAACAGAGACTTCGAGCCTTATCCTAAGGCTACAGGGAAGTAAGCGGCAGAGCCAAGACTCAAACCCTCCAAAATCTTGACCTTCTCTAATATGTGGGGACTTAAAGGTCTCCCTTATTTATCATCAGCTGTGAATTCTTGCTGCATGGAGGACTGCATTAGATGTTATCATTATACTATTATGATTGTCTCAGGTCACTTCTTTATTCTTTGATGCACTTGTTAATTATACATTTGCTGATCAACTACTATGTGCTAGGCACTGGGAATACAGCAATGAATAGAGCATGGTTCCTACTCAGAAGGACCCAATCTAGTGAAGGAAGCTACAATGGGAAAGTAAATAAATATTTACAACACAGCATACTAAGCATCCTATCTCTGAAGCACAAATGAAGAAATGCTGTGAAATGGTATATGTCTAGCACTATTTTAGAGCTTTGTATACTCTATTTTAGAGTATATGGTATTTATGGTATTTGTCTAGCTCTATTTTATTTGGGGATAGCACCATCTCATTAGATTCACAGATAAAACCTTTGACAAATGGTTTAAGATCCGTCTCCTTGGTCAAGCCTCCTCTGACTTCAGGTCACCATACCCTGTTCTTAGAACCCTAACACACTCTCTCCTGTCACCATCTATGGTGTATTAATTTTGTTCATTCGTTGTTTACTATATGTTTTCAGTACTTCTTTAGAGAGCATTATGGTAGATATACAGTAGTTTTATCAGGTGAGTACCATAGGTAATATTTATTATTCATTCATAGCGCTAGATCTGAACATGGTAGTCAATCAATAAACATTTGTTTGATTGATTGAGGTCCCCAGATTAAGAATCCACATGGTTGAGAGGTATCAAAATGAATCTCCTAAAAGTACTTCCATTAAACCAAGAAGGTGAATTCAAGAGCAGCTACAATGCTTCCCTAGAGTGTTTCAATTTGATAAGTGTAATCCACAAGCCCACCCTTGATCCCCCTCGATCCATAGTGTCAGGGGCTGCAACAAGCACATTCAGATTATGCAAGCTCCCTGTTGTTGGGGAGAAAGGAAGACTTTGACTCTTTAATGTCATTTTGTGAAAAAGATCTTGATCCAGCAGGGAAGATGTTAAGAACCAATAAAAAGAATTTATTGTTGGTATTTTTACCTGCATCCTGTTTCTGGCTGTTCTGCCGCCTTCTGAAGGGCCTTGGCACATATACTGCTTCTAAGTGCCAGTTTTCCCATCTGTAAAATAATCCCTGTCCTTGATCCTCAACTCACAGGGGTGTTTGGAAGCCTAGGGAGGTGTTGTCTGTGCTGTGAGTGCAGGTTTCCGGACAAAAGGCATTGTATAAATACAGGATCTCATTTCTATTTATAGTGTACACAGCAGTTCAGAGGTGTTTAATGCCCTGTCCCCTTTCCTTGTATCTGTTCACCCCAAAGTCTCACCTCTGCTTATACCCAGAAGTAGAACCATTCTGATCTATCTGTAGTCAGATTAATTGAACAGGACTCTGAAACCCCAAGTAGTTTACACAGCCTGTCTGTCTTTCAAGGCTCTTGCAAGCTCTTCTCTTTATTGAGAAAGGGAAAAAAGACATCAGTTGGGATGGCAATTCCTTGATTCCTTTATCAGGTCAGCTTTTTCCTGAAGGGTCTCCTTGCCCCTCAAGGCATCTCCTCATCTGAAACTCACTTCACACTGTGATGGCTGGATGCAGGGATGCTCTTGTTCTGTTGCCTTGGTAACAACTTCTGTTTGTTGATAACGAAGTTTACTGTGTGTTTGTCATTGTTTTCCCTCTGCCTCATGATAAAAGAGGGGTGAATAAACTCTGTGGATTAGGCGAAACGAAGGGCCATCTGGTGAGTGAAGGAAGAGGAAAGAGGAAGAACAGAAAACCTCTAGAAAGGCCCCTGTTGGGTCTTTGGGGGCTATGGAGTAGTTATGCATTTCACAAAAGCTATTAAAACCAGGAATTACTTTATCTGGAAGAACTTAAAGGCAGGTAAATAAAGACCTTGACATGACAGACCAATTCCTACAAGAATCATAAGAACAGGGGACTCCAGAGAAAGTGCTGAAAATCTCTTCAGGGTAGACTGGATAACCACATTTCATATGTTTTCCTCATCCTCAATGAACTTAGGTGTTATGGATCCACTGACATTTACTAAGGGCCTACTCAGAGCAAGGCTCTATGATTAACAGTACAATTTGGCAAAAACCTTCCTTAGTGTCCACATATCATATGCATCCTTAAAGCACAAGTATATTCAAATGGTTTTACTTAACATTAGCTTAGTATATATCCTTATTTTTATTTTTCTTAATTTGGAAGACTTGGCATAGTTGCATCAAAAAAGACAACTTCTAGACTTGTGATTTGGAGAAAGAAGAGCATTCTGATCCATTTCAACTGCTAAGCTTTGAAACCTGCATATGTAAGTTACTGTTAATTCTTTGTGTTGTCACCAAGTACAACTTTTACATTACAACAAGAGCAAGGTGGGTTGAGTGGGGATAATTTAGTTTGAATGTCAACTACAGGTATAAAAAATGTACATTTACAGCTTTTTCATCCTTTTATTTATGCATTTATCACATAATTATTGGATTCTGAGTATTTGTCTAGTGTACGAGGCACTAGGGGAATAGTAGTGAAGAAAACAATAGAACATCTCTGCCTTTATAGATGCTGTAATCTCTTCCAGTCCCATAATCAATGTTGATGCTCACATATGTGCTTCCGGTGTTAGCAGAAATTTGTTGTAGGATATAGAGTTGCCACCCCCAAAGTTTACCATAAAATTACACAACTTCAGAGGAGAGTCTTCAGATACCATTATCTCCAACCTCGTATTTAAAGCAAAAATTTGTTTCAAGCATCCCTTGAGGTGCTTACCACCTTCCACCTATTCCTTCATCTCTCACTTCTTATCTAGCAGCGACTCTACTTAAAGAACATTCCCCAAATCTATCTGCCCACATCTGTTATCTGTCTCAGTCTAATAGTCTCCTAGCTGGTCTCTCTGCTTCCATTCTTTTCCTCCTTCAAAATCCATTCTCTACACAGCTGACAGAGTGATCTTTTAAAAATGCAAATCAGATAATGTCTTCTCTTCTTAAAACCCTCTGAAGGTTCTCGGCTGCACTTAGATCACAATTTTAACTTTCCAGCCTCCCCATAAGCCCCTGACCTGCTTAGGTCTTCACCCACCTCTCTGACCTCGCTTGCCTGCCATCCCGGCACAGCACTCATTACTACCTGGGGCATAATTGCATGACTGATTATTTCTGTGACTGCCCCCAACCACCACACACACACACACACACACACACACACACACACACACACGAAAACACACACTAAAAACTAAGCTCCTTGGCAGCCATTGCTTTGTCTGATTTATTTCTACTTATTAAAAAAATGTCTTGCAGAGTAGGGCATTCATAATTATTTGTTAAAATTTTTAAAATGTAGCATTTTTAATGCCTCTTTTAATGACAAGAACTATCTGTATTATAAGGTCCCCAATGTATATATTAAGAGTTTATTTAGTTTTTTCATATATTGTGCAAAATTTTCTTTCTACTTACATGAAATTAACCAATTTCCTATCTATGTAAGCTCTTTAAATGTTGCATGGAGCTTCTATGCCTTACTACATTTTTTGTTTTCCATGTGAAACACTAACAGTTGCTTTAACCATTTGACCTGTGGAGATTTTCAAATCCTTTTCTCTTTTGTTTCCTTTTCTCTTGAAAACTACCAGTTTGCCTAGTTTCCTCTTAAAATGTAGGGATTGGTTTAGTTATATATCACAGCTATCTAGGGAAGACAAGATGAGTCAATTAACAGGAAACATTTGGCTGGTGAAAAAGAAACTTGATCCAATGTTATAAAATGTCTATTGATCACTTATATGAAACTAGTTTAATGTCTGACCAATTAAACCTAATTGAAGTCTCTGCTCTGCCAAGCCAAGTACACCTTCTATTGGATTTTAAGCAATGAACTGATGTGCATATAGTGGAAGGAACTGCAACCAATCCTCTGTTCTTAACTGCTCTGAATACATGCTGGTGCTCAATAAATATGGTATCAAAATAATTATAATAAAATTATGTGAAATCCAAGATGTGGTAATTAATGAAGAAGTATTTGAACTGTCAGTGGCATCTTGAGCCCTAAAGGGAAAAATAATAACCTGACAATATAAGTGAAATATGAGATCAACCAATTAATTAGCAGAATAATTTAATCTGATGCTCTGAAAGTAAGCCAATTAAAATTCACTGTTACTATTTAACATTGATTAAGCAAGGTGCTAGATCCGGAATACAGTTTGAAAATAAACCTATTCCTACCTTCAGGGAACTTAAAGCTAATTTAAGCAGCTGTATATGAAAGGACAAAGGAATAGGAGGTATGGTGTTGATTTGATTTACTTACTGGAGCTCCTTCCTCTGGGGAAGGAGCAGCGGAGGGCTGTCATCACCACTGCACTCTTCCAACCTTCTCTTCTGCTCATTCACCAGTTCCATCCTCATCTGACCTACACTGGAGATAGCAGAGGTAAAGTTAGGACAGAGAAATTATTTAAAAACACAAAAACAAAACAAGCTTTCCAGAAAATGTGAAATCTTCCACACTTGTGCTAGTTAGTGGAAAAGAGGAATGCAGATATAATTAGTGCTTCTGATAATTCATTAGGAATAATTTATGAGCTACTAATGAAACAACAATAACAATAAATATGAAAACAACTGAAACCATCTTGCCTTCCAGCTTACTTAAGGGAATGCATGTACCCACTCAAATTTAATGATACAAGAATAAACCACAAAGTAGCCCATTAACTACTCATTTAACTTTAATGAATTTTGATCTGTGAAATAAGTAATAATAATCTAAATGCATTTATAATCTGCAAAATGTTCTTTAACTTATCGTAAGCCTTCTCCTTGTGAAATACTTGAGTATTATGGTCTCCCCTCTGAGACCTCTGTTCACAGTGTTGGCTGAACAACATTTTGGTGTCATAACACTGTCCCTGAAAAGAGAATTCCCTATTCTTTCCATCTTACTAGAAGGAAAACAGGAGAGGAACCTCCTTTTTTTTCTTTTCAGAACTGCATGTATACTGTTTGGACACTGAATTGCCTTTCTAGGAGTTCCAATAGATTGTGTTGAGGTATTTATCCTGTTCTTTTCTCCTTGGCAAGCATTTGCATTCCTATGTAAGATGTTGGGGACAACTAATTCTGGCTGTACACTAAACAAAGCTGTCTGTCTCAAAAGAGACTCACCCAAGATGTAGGACTGACAACCATCACACTTTCATTATAGCATTCATCAATGTAATAGGCCAAAATGGATGCTAATTTGCCAAAATGTGTTGTAGGCTGTGCAAACACACTAAATTATTGTGCTTTAGGACAAGAGAGCTCTGGATTCATCTACTAAAGCTATTACCAACCCACAGAACAACATTTACCAACATCTATATTCCACTTACCTGTTCATGACTCTGAGTTAAGAAGTACAAGTTTGCCTAAACCAATCGCACTGCCCATAGCTTGAGCAGATTTCTTAATATGTATTTCCATGAAAACAGAATGGTAACAATAATGAAAGCTATGAGTAATTGAGCTCTTACTAAAGTTTACTAAAGCTAAGTGCTCTCCTTGCATTATTTCATTAAATCCTCACAACTTACGAGGTAGACATTACCATTAATTCCCATTTTATAGAGATAAAGAAATTGAAGCCTAAAAGTTAAGTAACATGGTAATTATCAGAGAAAAATGTGTAAGCCCAAGCCTGTCTCCTTTCTGGGAACCTGTGTGATTTATTCTTCTTTGGAAATAATGTGCTAGGGTATAAAGGCCATAATCATTGCTTGAACATACATGTTTTTGACAACATACATGTCATTGCTCTGACAACACATCAGTATGCTTAGCCCTTGTGTCCACTGACTTGATCTCTCCTTAAATCTTTATATGCATTGTACATGATTATTCTAACAATTTTACAACAAATTTCTGAACCTGAGGGCACTAACATCTCCATGGTGATCACTCTTCCTCCACTGTGGCCATGGTCACATTTGCACTATGTGATAACATCTAGTTAATTGAGCTAACTTATATTATTTTTCTCATCAGCCTAGTCTAAAATTAGCCATTTGAACCTCCACCTCTGCTCAGAAAGAAGAAATAGAAAAGAAAATTGAGGTTTTTTTTTTGATAGTTGCTATGTATCACTTTCTTTGTCTTGAGACTTAAAAAAATAAAGTTTGAAACTGTAGCAGATTAAGAACTCTGGACCAAATCTATTTTTCCTCCTCAGTTTTCTACTCTTCCTTGAAATTTCTTGGTGTCTCCTATTTATTTAGTGTTGCAAAGTCTGGTTTAAAGTCTGGCTGCCCTAAGTAACCTGTACAAAAGCTCTTCTCTACTTTAGTTCCCCAATCCAGTGACCAAGGGCCACACAGCTGTAGGAAAGCTTTTGTTTGATTTTTACGTGGCACTCATGATTTTATATTTCTTCCCACTCAGAAGGGAAAGGTCTAGGGGACAAATGACATGGAACATCAAAGTAATTATCTGAGTGTTTGGGACTAGTGAGCTCACAGTGTACATAGGTGACAGTGAGGAAGTGATTTTGCCTAACCTGACTCAGACTCCTTTCTCTAGAATGACCCTGGTTCCTTTGTCATTCTAACTGGGGGTGTTCTGAGGGCTGGGGAGATGACATGATCCATCAGAGTTATATAACGAGTTAGCCACAAGGCTGAGATCAGAAACCTGTTCTAACTTCTGCCTCATCCACCTTTTTGGCCGTCTCACCATACTCTTTATCTGAGCTAAATTCAAGAAATCCGGACTGTGAAAAATAATGACTCTGATGCTGTCTTTCCCTCAACTGAACCTAAGAGAAAAGTCCTCAATGATCAAACATACCGGGCACACCCTTACCACCATGCAGGTAGCCAGATAACCAGGGAATGCTACTGGGGCACAGGGAGGGCGAAGGTAAATCATTCTGATTGACAAACAGACACTGCTCCCTGGTCTGGTGAGTTTTATAGACAGAGTGAGGCAGAGCACCAAGGTAATTACTTCAATTATGCAAATCAATGACCCAAATAGGAACTTCCTTTTGTACAGAGTCCCAGCATTCACAAGCCTGGTCAGCCGCTCAAATGACCAAATTTTACCTGGTTTCATTAACATGTAATCCTTAAAATGCATGTTCACCCAACTAATGTAATTGCTTGGTCTCTGCAGATGGAATTCTTCCCAAATGTGTAAGTGGCTCTTAGTAGTTTAAAAAGTTTTAAATGCACAGTAAGTACTTTATACATAGTCTGTTGACCGTTAATAGTTTTACAAAATGGAAGTCAGCAGAGAGGACCATTCAAGTGCAGATGGCACAATTACTGACTGCCAACCTGACTCTCCCTTCTGCAGGATTGCTGCCCCTTTGCCAACCCCACTGTGGTTTGAGGAAGCTGACATATATTATTGGTTCTTTGGTGCGGTATTAGGAAAGGGAGATATTCCAAGCCACATCTTTACATCCAGAACAATGCATGAGGTTGAGATACTGCCTGATTATTTAAAAAAAATTGAAGCTGGCCTTATATTTGCCCCTCAAATTGATAATTGGGTTCTGACTTTATTTTTGCCTCTTCACTTAGTTTCTTTTAATATTCACCCACCTACCCCAATGGCTTCTTCTTTTCCTAAATGCAATTTCATGATGAAAATTTGAAAATAATGTGAGAGCAGTTGATTGTCAGGGAAGGCAGTTGCCTCTGCCTCTTTCTTATTAGAGATATGTTAATAAAACACTATTGAATGTTTTTGTTTTAAATACCCAGAGAGAAAGATGCATATGTAAGGAAATTGATATGTCAGATATGTAATATACAATTATTATACTATGCTTTTAATCAAATGTATATAGTTTAAATTTATATACATTGTATACATAATGCATATTATATTTAAATATACAATACAGTATGAGGAAAACCCAACAATATATTTTAGAAAATTGAATGCTCACTTTAAAAAAGCCTATCATTTTTGTACCTATGGAATACTTCAGAAAGTTAATTTTCTCTACAAACTGTAGTAATTGTAACAAGAATATCCTAATATGACTCAGATGCTCACGAACAACTTCCATATATTGAAAATTGGTTCTTAAACAGGATTTTAGGCTGTCATTTTCATAAGTGAGATTATATTCTGTGCACATAGTTCTGTTTTTAATAAATTTTAAATATGAAATTAATATAAAAACTCCATTGAAATTTTTTAAGGGCAAAGGCGCTACTTCTCTTCTTCTGATTGCTTCACTCCATAAAATCTTCTGAACACTTCATCTAGGCATTGCGTCTTCCAGCAGCCATATTACTGTTACCCTGTTAATGTATTTTATGAAGACAACAATACTAAGTATATGGATTTGCTATAGGCTGGAAGTTGCTATCTAGGAACAACTAACTGAACGGCAAGTCATATCTTGTTTCTGAAAACATCATAAATGCTGTTAAAGCATTATTTCTGAGTTTGTCTGTGAGGATGTTTCTGGAGGAGACTGGCATTTGAGTCAATGAACTGAGTAAGAAAGATCCACCCTTACCCAACCTGGCAGGCACCGTCCAATTAGCTGAGGGCCCAGATAGAACAGAAAGGCAGAGGAGAGATGAATTATCTCTTTCTCTTCTGGAACTAAGACACCCTTCTTCTCCTATCTTTGGACATCAGAACTCCAGGTTCTATGGCCTTTGGATTCTGCAATTTATATGAGCGGTGCCCCCAGTTCTCATGCATTCAGCTTTGGACTGAGAGTTACACTGTCTTCTCATCTGGTTCTCAGGCCTTTGGACTTGGACTGAGCCATCCTACTGGCTTCCCTGGGTCTCCAGCTTGCAGATGGTCTGTGTGAGACTTCTCAGCCTCCATAATCTTGTACGTTATTTCCCCTAATAACTAACTTCCTTCCTTGTTTCTCCCCTTCCTTTCCTTTCTTATCTTTCCTTTCCTCCTTCCCTTCCCTCCTTCTTCCCTTCCTTCTTTTTTCCTTTCTCATCTTTTCTTCCCTTCCTTCCTTTCTTCCTTCCTTCCTCCTTTCCCCCTTTCTCTCTTCCCTCCTTCCCACCTTCCTCGTTTATCTTTCTCTCCCTCCCTCCCCCACTCTCTTTCTTTCTCTCTCTCTCTTTCTTTCCTTTTCCTTCTATTGATTTAGTTTCACTGGAGAACCTTGACTAATACAGAGCCCTTGGAATAATTTTATTTTCTTGATGACTCCCAGATTGCCCTTTCTCAGCATGATATTTTACTTCTACCCACATGAAATTAGATGTTGCCCTCAAGAGTCTGTCTATGTCTCCTTCTTTTCTTTTTCCTTATGTTCTTCCTTAGTAATCTTAAGCTCACTCAAGGCTATTTACTATTATCTTATGTAGAGCTTTATCCTTCTCAATCTTCAGGGCCAAACTTTCTCTAAATTCATTTTTTTTCATTTCCATGATGGGCATCTTCATGCATACCAAACTAAGCATATCAGTTTTTCCAGAAAAGTTTGCCACTGTTCAATGTTCTTTATTCAGGTTACTATCAGAAGATTTTCCTAGACATTTAGATTTAAAACTTTTGAGTCATCCTTGACTTTTTCCCCCTCAGCCTGGCACATCTAATCATTTGGTGGTCTCTCAGCTAACTCTCTGTTTTCTTTCACTCCCTTCTTATCCACCCAACTAAACATTCATTCTCTTCTCATCTAGGTTATTAAAATGGTCTCCTAACCATCCTCTCTGCCTTCATTCCAACCAACATAGACTACACACTTACATTGCAAAATACCCATTTCTGATCATATCTGTCATTGACTAAGGTTGTTAAGGACACACATAATCTAGCAACTAAGGATCACAATGCTCAGGTTATATTTGAAGCCTCTCCTACTTACCTTTCCAATATCAAATCAAATATCCACTTTTATTTACCCTTTACCCCATTAAGCAGACTCATTTGCTGCTTTCCCTAGACATCTAGAATTTTTCTGTCTCTTTTTTGATTAGAAAGCCCTTTTTCTGCACAATGAAACATGACCTCTCCTTTAGGATCCAACCAGAAGTCAGCCGCCTTCACACAGCCTCCCCTTGTGTTGTGCTTTTTTGTCATTTCTCTTGTTCCCTCCCCAACCTCATGTATTACTGAAAGGTAATTCTCTCTCTTCTGAATTTACACTTAATTTTTTAATTAACCAACTTCTCTGTGTTTTTCCGTTTATAATCCCATGGCATTTTACCCATAGCTCTTAGGGCAATTATGCACTTTGCATTGATTCTGGAGATGTTCCTCCATAAATATCTGGTGGATGAATGAATGCAGCCTTTATAGATTTTTTTTTCCTCTAACAAGTCTGATTTCACAGACTCTAAGTCAATTGAAAAAATATTATACGTGAAGTGAATTTATGTATGCTTGCAACAAGTTATTTTAAAGGATAATTTGAAAGGGTGCTTATTTCTGGTGTGGGATTGCAATTCTTAATATAACTATAAAAAGAAAAAAATAAGCTAGTGATGGGATGGTTTTGTGATATTCTCTTACAGAATATTTTAGTCAAAATTTTGTATAATAAGGCAGAGAGTGAGCTCAGCACAATTAATAGCAACAGCATCAATAATTTAATAAGCACTATTCACTGAGAACCAAATATGTGCCAGAAACTGTTCCATATAATATGTACATATTATTTCTATTTTTACATTTTACAGATTTGCAAATTGAGGCTTAAAGGGATTAACTTTAATTCTCTAACTACTCAAGCTTAACATTTAAAATCCATACTTAAGTCTTATTTTTCTGGATCAGAATCTACTCACCATATTACTCCAGGAACTTCCCTTTTCCCTTGTAAATTCTGTTCCATTTTTGGCCAAACCATGGTTTGCCTCTGCTGCATTAGTGTGAAGTCATTTTTTTTTCCAGACATTGTGGCGGTAGTTCCCAGATGTCTGAAAAGATGAAGTTATCAGTGCACGAGCAGCCAGGGCTTTTCTTCATGTTGATTCACCTTAGGACACAGCCCAACAATGCCTGCAACTGAAAGTCATGTACATTAGCACAGCTCTGCCTCAACCATGAGCCCAGGACACAGAGCTGTGCACCAAGCATGATTCTTTCTGTTAATATCAATTGGCATAATTTAGCTTAACATATTTAATCTTAGAAGTGTAGTAATCGTCAAACAAAAATGTCTACAGTGACCTATTAGAACGGAAACTTCCATCATAAGAGCCACTCTTTGGAGCCTTGCAAGTTCACTGTTATATAAGCTTACTTGAGGGAGTTCCCTATGGGTAATGTAGTGAGAATAAAGAACTTGGGGTTCAAATCGTGACTCTACTGCTTAGGAGCTATGTGGCTTCTAGGTGTGTTTCCCTGTTTCTGTAATAGGTGGGCAGAGGGGTAAGGAAGGAGATAACATCTATTTTTTAAAATGGTATGAGGACTGTAGGAAACATATGGACCTGGTACAGATGAAATGCCCCCAAAATGATAGTTATTACTGTTATTACTCTCACAGGAAATTCCTATCCCTTAGCAGAAGAAAGGGTTCTGTATTAGTTTCCTGTGGCTTCTGTAACAAATTATAATAAACCAGGTGGCTTAAAAAAACAGTTAGCTCTTGCACAGTTTTGGGGGCCAGAAGTCTGAAATCAACCTGTTGGCAGGATTGTGCCTCCTCTGGAGGCCCTGAGGGGAAATCTATTATTTTCCTCTTCCACCTTCTGGTGGCTGCTGACTTGCTTGACTTATGCCCACATCACTGCAATCTCTGCGTCCAGGGGCACGTTACCTCCTCCTCTTCTGTCTGTGCTCTTCCTCTTATAAGGACACCACTCACTTAGGACCTGCTCATTTAACTCAGAATGATGTCCTCATCTCGACATCTTTAACTTAATTACCTCGGCAAAGACTCTTTTTCCAAATAAACTAGCATTCACAGGTTCTGGGATTAGGATGTGAACATGTTTGTGGGAATGTGAACAACTCAACTCACTACAGGTCCTGAAGGATTAAGTTTTTTGTTGATTTTTTGGGGGCAGGTGTACATGTGTGGTACACAGGATGCTGAGTGGGATAATGCAGTGATGTTATTGACAACCAGGGGGCAGCATACGAGGCCAAAACAGATTCTGAGAGTGGGGAGTAAGGCTGAGGAAACCAGAGAAACAAGCTGAAACAATAGGAGATGCAGGAGGCCTGGGTTTGGGGAGACCTAGGCTCTAGGTGTGGTCTTTGCCCCAATTCACAGTGCAACAGAGGGCAAGACATCTCTATGGGCCTGTTTCCCCATATACAAAATGAGAAAGATTGGAGTGGAGCAGGGATTTTAAATTGACTGCTTGCAGGCTGAATGCAACGTGCCTGTGTATATCAATTGTATCATCTAAAAATCTGAATATTTTTAAGTTGGCAGCCATCATATAAAAATTAGTATAGCTTCTCTCAAAAATCATATGTAACAGGCACTGGACACGCAGTCTCCAATGCTGATGATGCGTTCTAGGAGGGTGACCCTACCATTCAGCTTGGCACAGACCCCCTTGTGTACTACCTAGCCCACCACACCCCATTGTCTTCTGACATTGTGGTTGACGGCCAGTGCCTTTTGTCATCCCCTCACACTGCAGATTCCCTGATGGTCAAGACATATTTTTCTGTATCCAGGTTTCTATCAATAGTGAGATGCAGGTGGATGATTTTTCCTATACCTAGTTGGGTTCACTCAACTTACATAACCTGCATGAGGCCTCTAGAGTTTTGCCTTTGTGACCCCAAGTCAGAAGACTGAGACCACTGGTCCTCTCTGGGATGCCAATGACCTCAGTGCCAGAAGGGAAGGTCGGGGGGGCGGGGTGGTGCTAGAGACTAGCTTGATCTATGTCTGCAAATAACTCTCCGTGTGCCCACCCAGGTATGTGAATCCACCAGCTGTGTGAATCTACCTGTCTTAGGACTACTTCACAATTCATAGGACAATGTTCTGGCAACTCTTATTGCTCCTTTCCCCAATTTTCTCCATTCTCAGACTTCTTTCCCTCATCTCTCTGTACACATCCGTGGGACTCCTGCTACAGGATCTTTTACCCTTCAGTTCCTGCCATTGAGTCCCCATCCTGCGGTTTGTTTTCATTTTTTTAGTAGCAGTTCCTCCTTCATCCTAGACTTTCCTGCTCTCTCCTGCATGATTCATGACTTAGTTCTGCAGAGCATTTTTAGAGCCTTGTTTGCAACGGAAGAGAACTAGGGAAACTAAGCAGCATATTGTCTTCAATCTGGTCCCTCTCATAAGGGATCTAAGCTAATTCTTACGATTGTAATCCTGCAGTAATGGACCATCTGAGAAGACAGTCTCTCTCTCTCAGTGGGAGCCTCCTATGACTTAGGAAAGAGTCATGTGCCCAGGTGTTGCCAGGGCTGAGCTTGCCTGCCCACTCTTCACAGAAGCTGCCCTGATCTCAAGGTCTCATTGTTACTTGTGCTTACCCAGAGTCCCTGTCTGACACAGAAGAGTGATGCCATCTCGTCTCCCCACCTTCCCAACAATTTTTAAACCTCTGGGTGCTGCTACCAGCTTGCCTGGAAGGTGGGGTTCTAATAATGACAATTAGCTAAATATACAAAGAAAAGAGAAGGGCAAGGTCTCTCCCAAGCAGGAGCCGCCCTGCTTTTATTTTTATTTCTGTGTGTGTGTGTGTGTGTGTGTGTGTGTGTGTGTGTGTGTGTGTGTTTCTAAACTTCCCAACAGCTACTAAGCTAAGAAAGTTTTAAATATATACAAAAACTACAGAAAGGCTTTCTCTCCTTTGAATCTTTAGCTCTGCGTAGTTCAAGTCAACAAAGAGCTAGTGGTGTCTCCTTGGTGCCTTGGCTATGCTTGTGTTCAGTTTTGAGGCAACAAAATGTGGAGATAATGCTAGCTTTATAGTAAGGGTACACATGATCAGCAGGGAAACAAGCACAGCTCGAAAAGGCAGAGCAGAAGGAACAGTTTGGTACGTACAGAGGAAGGTGGACTGAGAGGCAGGAAAGGATGATTGAGGCAAAAAATGATATTATTCCTGGTTCATTTTGGAGATGATGACAATCCCAAGGCTTCTGCAGACTCCAAGGACAGGAAATACTTCTTAAAGACCACGTGGTTCCCTCAACAGTGTGTGCGCATTTCAAATTACGTCCTATTATACCTCCCATTTTTCTCCATTCTGCGTATGAATGGATGGTGCCACTGTTAACCCAGTTGCTCAAGCTGGAGGTGCAGATTCCTCCTAATCCCCACTGGCTTCTTCTCTCCTTTGCCTTTTTTAATCACTGGATCAGTCGCTTCTGCTTTCTCAGTGTTGACTCCATGCCCACTTCTCCTCCCCTGCCCTTCTAGGTCTATTGCAGGGCTTTCCTAACTCATTTCAGCCTCTAGTCTCTTCCTGTCCCATTTCTCCTTTATTCTACCACAACTGCCAATTTGATCATGTTACTAATAGGCTTGAAATATTAAAAACAAATCTTCCAAGGCTCCTATGAAACAAAATTCCCAATCCCTAGCTGACATTCAGCCCTGATATTTTGGTGTCTTCTCTTCTCCCCTTTGATCTATACACAAAACGTCCTGCACACTAGATTGTGCAGCTCCTTGATGATGCTATACTGTTTCCACATCAGCGCCCTCACACCCCCGTGCCCTTTCCCAGACTTCCCCTTACTTCACTCCTGCACCTGCAAGCTCTGTTTGTGCCAGGAAAGTTCAACTTGTCCTGAAAGTACCGGCTTACTGTGACATCTTCCCTAGGTTGCTGTCTCCTTGGCTCAAGGCAAAGCACACCCCTCCCCTTCCCACATCACTCTCCGAAGACCTCATAGACCTCTGCTGGCCCTTTATCACCTGTACTCCCATCATTTGCATGCAGGTCTGATCCTACCACCAACAAGGGAATTGAAGAAAGGGTCCAGATCTCATTTATTTTCTTCTCTCTAGCCCTTAGCAGAATGTCTACAGCATATTAGATTTTCATTAAATACACTCATTCACTGAACAAATATCTCTAAATCATCTATTCTGTATCAGGCAGTATTTAAGGCCCTAGAGATGTAGCAGTGAAACACCATGGGGGACAATTATCTGCCCTCATGGAGCATACACGGTGGTATGGGAGCCAGGGAGTAAACCAGATAAATAGTAAAAACATACTGTGTTACCCAGTGATGAGTGCCAAGGAGAAAACCCAAGCCCACCTAGAGGAGGGATGTGAAGAAATACGTGCTGAGTAAATGAGCTGTTCCTTCTCCTGGGGAATTTTATAAAATTTCAGGACAAGGGAATGGAGGGATACACTTGAGATGAATAAATTTGAGAGAAGCATGAGATCTAGATAGTACTCATTAATGTTTGAAAAATCTGGTATTGACCCTCCAGTGAGAGGGATTCAGAAGAACTTATGGTCTGTGAGCAATAGAATGAGCAAATGTTTATCTAAAATAAATGATTTTGCAAACTGCCTGCAATATCAAAATCTTGCAGCTTCTACCTGAATATTAGCATCTAGATCTGTGCATTTCTTTCCCTCGACGGGACTGAAGGCTTTTTTTTTTTTCCTGTGTTCCTCTCTCACATGAACACCTGGGTCCTCCTCATTGCAGATGCCTTGCCCTGCCTCCTGCCCTCCCCATTAATCTGTGGTAAAGGTGGAAAGGTAATTCAGGCAACCTGGCCACTGTCACGATTCCTCCTAGCACCACACACACACACACTCTGTCACACACACAACACTCACACCCACACAACGCACACACACTTATTCACTCACACTATGCTCACACAATACACACACTAACTCATTCACACAGCACTCACAATACACTCATTTACTCAAACACACACACACAACACTCACACATATTCATTCACACAACACACACATAGCACATACACAATTCACACACATTCACACACAACACTCACACAAACTCACATAGCACACACAATGCACACACTTATTCACTCACATAATACACTCACTCACAGCACACACACAACACACTCATTCACACAACACCCACACACACACTCACACACCACTCATATACACACTGACTTTCACACACACCCTTATACACACAACACACTCACACTTCCTTACACACACTCTCCTATATGCATGCTTACTTGTTCACACACATACACACACACAGACACACCCTTTCACAAACACACTAAAATCCCAGCAGCAGCGGCTCCACTCTCCTTTCTTACTTGTCATTAGCCCATGAAGAGGTTTGCTTAGGCTGCCACAGCACAGAGTCCCAGCTGCGCCGTTTCTCCCCCCAGGCACTTTGGAATGTGGTAACTTAAGGCCTGTTGCTGGGTCACAGGTCAGTTTTAAGGAAGTAACCTCCGAGCTGTTTCTGCTTATTTTGCTGTCCAAGAACTCTAGGTTTCCTCATTCCAGTGTCTGTGGGGGTGACTGCTAGGGGCTGAATTGTGTTTCCCCTGCCTGCCTCAAAAAAAAAAAAAAAAAAAGTCACACACTGAAGTCCTAACCCTCTACCACAGAATGTTACTGTATTTGGAGACACGGTCTGTAAAGAGGTGATTAAGGCAAAACGAAGTCATATGGAAGAGCCCCAGTCCAATATGGCTGGGGTCCTTATAAAAAGAGGGGTTTAAGATATAAACAACACACAGACAGAGGGCCGACCTATGAGGACGCGGGAAGAGGGCAGCCCTCTGCAAGCCAAAGAGAGACCTTACCAGACACCAACCCTTCTGGCACCTTGATCTTGGACTTCCAGCCTTCAGAATGGTGAGAAGATAAATTTCTGTTGTTTCCCTACTTTGTTAGTGAGCCTAATACAGCTGACTAACACAGTGACATTGTCCTTTCTCATCTGCGGCCACCTGCCCTTAGTGCACTGACCTCCTCTTTCACAGTGGATGTGAGAGGCAGCCTGGATGCAGCCTCCTTCCCAGGAAAACAAATCTCACATTATAGAACTCCCACGACTTGTGATGTGTGGGGCAGCTCTCCAGCGCAACCCCATGAAGGCTTTGGAGCAAGCCTCTGTTCTCTGACACAGGTGTGGCTCTATTCTCCTTGAGTGGAACACCCATTTCCAGGTCCCCCTTCATGTCCTCACCCTGCCCAGCAGGGAGGAAGCAGCCCTCCAGGAAGGCAAGAACTTCTTTGATCTGACCAAGTGGCCCTGCCTGGTATTTTCCAAAGAAACTCGCTTCATTAGACATGTTATTGACCAGTCAAGGAAGAAATTAAATTACTCCAAATCAGAAACTGAATTAATTAAAACAATTATTACTCTCACCTGCAGGACCAAAATGGGGTTGTTAAGATTGTGTTTTCCCCACCTCTAAGAGAAAAATCTTCTTTGCTTTCCATTTTGAGACTCAATAGGTAGAAAAATAGCAGCACACTTCTGAAAAGGGCTAGAAAATGAAAAAAGAATGATAATTCATTATTCAGTAATCAACTCCGATTGCAAAAGCAGCAGATTCTGCTGAGAACATAGGGCTGTGGAGAAAGACAAACCCAGACACTGCCCAGCTCGCACCCTCTGGGGCAAATCCTCTCCACAGAGACCTTATTAAGAGGAGAAAGTTGGGGAACCAGCATGGGGTACCACAATTTGCAGCCTCTCTACCTTTGTACAGCACATTAACATGCAGAGTCATTGTTTTATGGGCCTTGCACCCCTCCTCTCCAAACCCCACTCTCAGATTAAGATGTATTGTATAATCATCTGCCTTAAGGTTCCAGAACGCATCCCTCTCCACTGGGGCCTCTGAATAGAGAAGCAGATAAAGTCTCTGCAAGAGAACAAACCTGTGGAGCAGCTTCTATTTGTCAGTCAGTCCTTGCTCTGTGCTTTCATGGTAGGCAGAATTCTAAGATGGTCTGCAAGATTCCCACCTCCTGGGGCACACACACCTTCTCCCAATTATCCAGGCAAATACTAATCTAGGTGCTGCCATGAAGGAATTTTGCAAATGTAATCACCTGCCAAATCAGTTGACTTTAAGGAGAATATCCTGGCTGAGCCTGACCTAATCAGGTGAGCCCTTAAATGAGATTGGGTTCTTCCTGAAGTGTGAGAGGGATTTGACCCCAGAGACATTCTCCATTGCTGGCTTTGGAGATGGAAGATCCATTGGATGAGAGATATGGGTGACTTCTAGGGGCTGATAGCAGCCCCCAGCTGTAGCTGACAAGGAAACAGAGACCTTGGCTCTCCAACCACAAAGAACTGAATTCTGCTACAATCACATGAGCTAGGAAGAAGACCTTGAGCTCCAGATGAGGAAGCAGCCTGACCAATACCTTGATTTTAGCCTTGGGTGATCCTGAGCAAAGAACCCAGTCCTGCTGTGCTTGGACTTTTTTTTTTTTTTTTTTTTTGAGATGGAGTCTTGCTCTGTCACCCAGGCTGGAGTGCAGGGGCACGATCTCGGCTCACTGCAACCTCCACCTCCCAGGTTCAAGTGATTTTCCTGCCTCAGCCTCTTGAGTAGCTGGGATTACAGGCATGTGCCACCATGCCTGGCTAATTTTTGTATTTTTGGTAGAGATGAGGTTTCACCATGTTGGTCAGGCCGGTCTCGAATTCCTGACCTTGTGATCTGCCAATCTTGGCCTCCCAAAGTGCTGGGATTACAGGCATGAACCACCACGCCCAGACTGTGCTTGGACTTTGGACTTACAAAACTGTAAGCTAATAAGTGGATTTCTTTTAAGCCATTGAGTCTGTAGTTACTTGCTATGCAGCAATAGTAAACTAATATAGCTCTCAAAGATCCCTGCAGAACTCTGCTGACAGAGCTGAACCACTTACATAATCTGCTCTGCAAAATGTTTTCATGTGTGCAGTTGTGTTCTGGCTCCCCCAGATTTGGAGCCCCTCAAAGGCAGGGACTATGGATACCTCACCTGTGAGAGGGAGTACCGTGGAGTGGTTAAAAGCACTCAAGTCAAACAGAATACCTGCTCTACCAGCTACCTTGTGCAGATTCATCCCCTGAACTTCAGTTTTGCTATTTCTAACATAAGACTAATGGCATCTACCTGTTGGGATTGTTGTGAAGAGTAAATGAGAAAATCCATACAAAACATTTACTACTATGCTAATGTGAGGTAAAGGATCATTAAATTTATGGCTATTATCATTATTTACTTTCAATCATAAGCATGTAGTGAACAACTACTTTGTGACTGGCTAGGTGCTAGGGATATGATGACGAATACCACCGAACCTTGGCCTTCAAATATCTCACAATCAATTTGGCCCCTACAGTGACTCTAGGAGTGTTCTTTTTGAAGAAGAAGCTTCATATTTGGGGGGTGAATAGCACTAGGGAGTAGGCTATGAGCAGATCCCGATTGTGCCTAGATTTCCTAGGAGGTACCATGGAAGAATTTAGGTGCTCTTTCCACAATCCCACGCATGTTCTGGAAAATCATGCTACAAGAACCAAGACAGGATAAAGATGCATTCCCAGTCTTGTTTGAAACTATTAATTATGTAGAGGCACTTAGTAAAATTCAGATCTAGGGCTCCACCCACGACAGACAGAGGAGTGCCTGGTGTCTATTTCACATACACCTCACACTGTGATCCTGCCCAGTTATCTGATGCTGTGTAACAAACTACCCCAAACCTTAAAGGCTCAAAGCAACCACCATTTTGTTTTATCTCAAGATTCTGTGGTCAGAAATTTGGGCAGAAGATAACTGGACAATTCTTCTGTTCCATGTGGTGCTGATTGAGGCCCCTTGAAGTATTCAGCTGGCAGACAAGCTGGTCTGGAAGGGTCCAAGAAGGCTTCACATTACATGTCTGTCTCCATATTGGGGATGCAACTCGAGGCTCCCAGAGACAGTATTCCAGGAAACAGGGTGGAGAAACTGCCCATTTCTCAAGGCCTGGGCCTCAAAACTGGATGAATACCACTTTCCAATATTCCACAGGACAAAGCAGTCCCAGGACCTACCCAGAACCAAGAGGAAGGGACACAGGCTCACCCCTCAATGAGAAGAATGTATAAAACTTCTTTAACCTGCCTATGCAGAGTTAGTAAACAATGTTTTGCTGCAGAGTATCAAATAGCTAAGCCCTCCAATCTGAACAGTTTCTGAGTGTTCTAGAACTGGGGTTAGCAAATTTTTTCTGTAAAGGGCCAGATAGTAAACATGCTCGACTTTGTGAGCCACATATAGTCTCTGCCACATATTCTTGTTTTATTTATAATCCTTTTAAAAATGTAGAAACCATTCTCAGCTTGTGGGCTATATAGAAATGGTCTGCAGGCCAGATATAGACCATGGACTGTAGTTTGCCAGCTCATATTCTAGAATAATCTTCCATTACACACAGTCTGGCTGAATTGTAATTATGGTAGCAGCTTCTACCCATCGTATCCCCTGAGTAGCAATAATTCAGAGAAACAGCTGGAAAGGACCTTGGAAGTCACCTACTCTAATCCTAATGACGTGGAAACTGAGGTCCAGAGAGATTAAGAAACCTGGAAGAAGTACCATGGCTGACTAAGGGTAGACCCTCAGAGATCCCTAGGTCTTCTTTCTTCTAATTCAGTGTTATTTCCACTGCAACAGACCATATTTCAAAATGCTGTGTTTCTAGTCAGCAGAAATCATAAGTATCTAGGAGTAAGGTAGACATAGCAGCAGTGAAATATGCTTGGACCTTTGGACCTTGGAGGATGTTTACTCCTGGCTGGCTGTGGTCCAGGGTCTAAATGGAGATCTTCTGGCAGCGCTGCTTGGCCTTGGTCTGGTCACTGGCTGGAAAGCTGGAGTGCAGGTTGTCACTCCTATCGGGATGGATCATCAGTGTGGGAAGGATGCAGAACACGCACAGAAGGAAGGGAGGTGTGGGGAGGTTACATACAGATCTGCAGGAGGTGGGCTGGGCCATCAATGCCTCCCGCTGGAGAAGAGCAATCAGGGCAGAGGGCTATAGAATCACTTGTCATCTCCTTAGTGGGAGGTGCTATTTATCAGGCTTGTCACTTTGCTGAGTTCCTCAAGAAGCCTCTTATTTACTAGTATTTGCTTGTATGCCCCATATTTTTTCATGTCTCCATGCCTTTGGATATGCGGTCCCCTCTGTATGAGATCCTCCCAGCCCCGCACGCCTTTCTGGAAAAGTTAAATGTCATCTCCTCTGAAGAGTCTTCCCTCAGCTTCTCAGGAATATTAAGACACTTGTCCCTGGCTCTCACTTCTTTTTTATTGTATGTAAATAATGTCAATAATCTGGCCCTAAATCACCTAGTCTGCTTGCCACAGATAGTAACTATTTCTGTTATACATCTTTTTATTTCATAGATGTTATCTAATTGTGCTATAATTGTTTACTTTTATGTCTGTCAGGAATCATGTCTTTTTTTGTTGTTATTTTTGTTTCCCAGTCTCTACTATAGAGCACAGAGTGGATGTTAAAATGTTTGCTAAATGAAAGAATACATGAATTTAGAAAAGTGGGCATATCTGTAGTAATCAATAATACATTCCTCCTGGGGTCAGGGTGCTGGATGACTCTGACTGCCTCATTTTCTTTATTACTGGCTCTGAAGAGTTGGGATCAATTGAAATAGTTACCATGAGGAGCTTATGAAGTATTTTACTTTGGGACTCAAATGTTAGAGCTATTTCTTTAAAGAGTTGGTTAGGCACAATTTTGTTCAGGTTACCTTGCAAGGTCTGTCTTGATGAGTATGATGAGTATATCCATCCCTCTTTTCCAGTATCCTAGATTTCTGGACCAACCATATGTTCTGGCTCTTTCTAAAGGGTAACACACAAGGTCAACAGTTGGCTTTTGATAGCCTGATTCATGGAACATTTAAAACGTTTGCTTAATATGTAAATCATACTTTGGAGAAATATAATTACATACTCTAAATGGAGTCCTCAGCAGTCCCAGCTACTCTTTGCATGACCATGTTGTTTTGATTCAGAGTAACTAGACACTGGCTGATCATAATCCCTTTCCACATATCAATTTATTTTCTATCTTGACTCCTGCCTTTTGCCCATGTAACGTGAACTTTTAGCAAATCCATCCTGACCCTTTTGCCATTACAATGCAAAGTAGCATGGTATTGTTGTTTTCCGACTGTTCTAGTAGAACTGACCAATTTATTTAACACTGATGTGGATTCTAGGCCCCTGGAAGAATGCCTTATTTGTCCGCTTGCCAGGAAAAAAGATATTTGGTGACTGGTCTAGCCCTTTCAGGCTGCCCATTGCTATAGCTATACTGCTGTTGTTCTGGTGACGTGGTAAAAAAAATAACTAGTTGGAGACAGAGTGTGATGTTGCAGTGACATTAGACTATGCAGATAAATTTAAAATGCATGGACCTGTTCAAAATTTCACCAGCTCTCATAAACCTCCCCTTGCTGATTGGTTTCTTTGCAGGCAGGGATCATTCAGTAGGGATCATGGGTCACGGGGAGAAGATGAACACAGAGCAGAAAATAACACTTTGCATTTTTCACGTACAACATGCCCTTATTTGTAGTTCTATAGTTTTGCTTGTTTTAGATCTAGTCTAATTTCTCCCACCCCTAGGATCTGGGGGTCAATGTGGGCGATGCTTAGAGTATGACATTAAATTAGCCAGTGCAGTTTCATTTTGGCAAATATTATGGCTGTAGAAACCTAAGAATACCCACCAAGGACAAATAAAATCACATATACTCACATAGGACTGTGGTAATAGAGACAAAATACTGGTGAATACAGAGAAGTCATTTTGATTTTCTGCTGCAGCTGGATCTCACATTCTAATTGTGGGTACGCTACTTTCTGATTTTGAACCTCAGTGTCCCTGTCTGTAAATTGGGGTTAATATAACACCTTGTGTGGCCTCTTGCATATCATTTAGCTTTTATAAATGTTGATAGCCTATAGAAGTCAGGGCTGACCTGAGGCAAAATTATATTCCATGCAATGTTCTTATTTAACAGACTTAGAGGTCTACTTCCAAATTTGTCTCTGTGCTTGTGGTGGGGGAGAAACATGGAGATGGAGATATAGCTAACCTCTGAATGACTGTCTATTGCCTCCTGCTATGATTTGAATGTGTCCCCCAGCATTCACATGTCAGAAACCTAATGCCCAATGTGGCAGCGTTGGGAGGTGGGAACTAATGGAAGCTGTTTAGGTAATGAACAGAGTAATGCCATTATGAAAAGGGCTCACAGGGGTTCTATGAGTGGGTTCCCTTTCTGGCACTCTTGCCCTTCTGCCATGGCATGGTACAGCAAGAAGGCCCTCACCAGGTACCAGCACCTTGATCTTAGAGTTCCCAGAGTTCAAAACTGTGAGCCAATAATTTCTGTTCTTTATACATGACCTAATCTCAGGTATTCTGTTGTAGCAGTTCAACACTGACTAAGACATCTCCCACTCCCAAGCGCAGAGTGGATGTTGAAGCAAATTCTGGGGGTCCCCAGCAGTGAATTGGTATGTGACGAAAGGTGGTTGTTAGTCCCTATATTTTGTGATACCCTATTCAGGGCTTCAAATTACTAACCTTTTCTCCCTCCACGAGCTCCTCAAAATGTTGGCTCTGATTGTATTGTAGAAGAATTTAAAGAAACATTGCCAAGCTAAAACATCAGTTATGTGAAGGCTCTTTCTCCTTTCCCACTTTGCTGGTTGTGATTGTTGTTTCCAAATAGGAACAAGGAATTCTTCTGGAGGCAAGAAGCAGCTTTTTTGATGAGGGTGTACAGAAAGGCATTTTCTTAGTGGCACTTTCTTGAGGAAATAACAGAAATTCCCACTCTAAACAACAACAAAAACAACACACACAAAAAAACATGGACTCTAATCACAGAGAGAGTGCATCTGGTATATTGGTAAGCCCTCGAAATCTATTGGAGGTGGTGACAGGTAGAAGCTGAGAGGTGCAGAAAGGAAAGAGAGAAAGGAGGTGAAGGGGGCAAGGAGGAAAAGGCAGGTCAAGAAAGAACTCATACAGTCAGTAGACGCCTTCAGTAAAACACTGAATCAGGGGTCAGCCAGCTACAACTCATGAGTCAAATTCAGCCCACTGCCTATGTTTGTATGGTCGATGAGCTAAGAATGGTTTTTGCTTTTAAAATGCTGAAAAAAAATCTAAAGAAGAATATGTTGTGGCATGTGAAAATTATATGAAATTCAAACGTTAGCGTCCATAAATAAAGTTTTATTGGAACACAGCCACACCTACTGGTGATTGCCTATGGCTGCTTTCATGCTGCTGCGGCCGAGTTGAGCAATTGCAACAGAGACCATATGGCCCACGAAGCCAAAAATATTTACTGTCTGCCCCTTCCTGGCAGATTTACTATCTGCTGACCCCTGCTCCAGATAGTGTTTTAAACACTGGCCTGTAAATTTGGGTTAGCAGTCTAAACCTCCCCAACAAGAAGCACTTAGCAATTATTTGTTATTGTGTCTGTTTTCTGATAAATCCAGGGCCACAGCTGCAAAGGCAGGTACAGAAGGACCTTTCCCACTTTCTCTCCAGCTCTGTTTTGCCCCTCAGCCACCTGCACAACTCCACACACATCTCTCGCTGCTTTTTGTAAGCCAGCCTACCCTAGTTGAACTCAATGTACACAAGATTTTTATTTGTACCATCACATGAGAACTACATCCCACTTTTTGAAATATCACAGAAAAAATTATAGATAGAAATATTTGTAAAATGTGTTACACTGATTTCCATATTTTACAACGAAACTATAAGCACAGCACAGCCATATTTGAATGATTAAATTTGTATTAATCAGTATGATATGCAATGCTATTTTATCATAATAGTGAATGTTTTATGTCATATGGTATTGACAGTCTGGCTAACTAATTACATTTGTGAAATATATTTAGTATTGCTACTGTGAACATTATCATATTTCACAAAGCCCTATGCCACCTGAAGCACACACTAGGTATTCGCAGTTGTGTGTTTTCCCTAATGGCATTTTTTAGCCCATTAGCACTTGCAAAATGACTGCTGGACAAGAAACTAACATTACCCAACCTAGAACTGTCTTTATCTCCACTGCTTTCCACCAACTAGATCTTTCCTTAATTAGATTCCTGTGTAAACTAGCCATTTTTTGAAATATATGTATATTTTTATTTTGGCAGTTTGCTTTACTTCTAAGTGACTGCCTGAGTCCTCATATATTCCCGAAGGAACTTGTTACATAATCCAAAGTCAGGTTTTAACTCAGGGGAATCTAGTTCAGTTGGAAGGACAGGAATATATTGACAGAGAGACAGAACAATAAAGTAGTTATAAGAGTGCCTCACGCACAAGCTTTCTTTGAGTGCCAGAAATGATGGGGGCTGCTGACTTGGCCACTGAGAGTGGAGGGAGATGTGAGCAATGGTGGAGGCTAGGGTCTGGAGAAGGGACAGAAGCAGAGATGTTTTTCTTTTTTTCTTTTTCTGAAGGAAGATGGGAGCAGGTTCAAGGCTGGGAACATGACATGGAAAATCAATGTGTTTACAAAGAATGTGGATGGAAAGAAGAAAGAGGCTGTGGGTATAGACATGATCTGAGAGGGAGTGTGAGTGTTGAATAGGTGTGTGAGGCTGGTTTCTCCTGGAAGTTGCACTCTGAGATACCCATTGTAAAGACAGAGGAGCATGAGCAGGGAAGTGGGTGGGTGTCAGGGAAGGAGCTTGTGGAAGAGCATTTAAGAGAAGGCAAGGGATAGAGTTGGGTTTGTGTGCATGTCCCGTGTGGTTGTTGGGAGGGATGGAAAATTGAAGGACACGGAAACTGGGAAGGCATTAATTGCTTGCTGCCTGTTCTGTAACCTGACCATAAACACAGTTTCTCCATCAGGCTTTTTAATGGACTCTTGAGGTGAACCGTGTGGCTCTGTGCCCTGTCAGGAGTGATGGTATTGAGGCGGACAGCCCTGAGGCTCTGCTTTCCCCCTGCAGTTCATCATGTCTGAATTTACAAGGGAATTGTTTGGACAAGCCTGTTAAGTGAATGCTTTTCCAGCATTAGTAGGAGAGCTTACAGAGCTCCCATTGGATGGAAACAGCATCTAACCACCCCGAGCTATGCTGGGAGAGAAAATTTATATAATAACATTCACACAGCATCTTTCCTTTTGTTCTTTGGTTTCCTGCATTCTGATTGGTTGAAGGCATCTGTCCAAACCTCTGCTCAGGTAGAACTCAGCCTGCATCTATCTCCTAAATTGTCCCAAAGCATGAGACCTATCTGGGCACTCTAATTTGGTTCTGTTTCAGCAAGATTCACCTGTGTGTGTGTGCACGTGCATACACAAGCATGTAGCAAGCGAAGAGCGGGGAATCCTGGTTATGAGCTCTCCCAGCAGCAATTGCTATGGGAAAATAAGTGTTCAAGGAAAATGATCTGTATGCATTTTTTGCTTCTCTCTGTAGGAGCTACCCCAAGCCACAGCAATCCCAGATCCTGGAATATTACCAGTTATTCCGTTTCCAGTTTGTTTCCAGCAGAAAGCACTGGGGAAACCAAAGTCATAATAATAATGAGAATTGTCCAACCTTGAGTTTCATAGGAAAAAAGGCTAAATCTTAAATAGTTTTGGGATCTATTCGTTGGGAAGGGGAGGAAGAAGGTAATGGGGAAGGAGGTTAGCTACCCACCTAAGGCAAAAAAGTGCTGGGATTCTTTTGTGTCTCAGAGCGGTCCTCTCTGAGGCTGCCTTGCCTGAGGCATCTGTACACCTCGGCAGCAGGGAGGCCTGGAAGGTGATGCCCACACCAGAGCTGGAGAGGAATCTTCTCTGCCAGTAGAGAAGGTGGGGCCAAGGAGGACAGAAATTGTCGCCATGGCCAAAAGTCTTCCTGGGTTCTGTCTGCCCCATTAACTCTGTGGAGGGAGGGACTCGGTGGCAGCCAGTGCAGGTGTGAACACTCAAGTCATCACTTGGAAAATTGGGCCCTGGAGGCAGGAGCTGCCAGCTGCTCAGTGATGGGCTCTCATGCATTCCAAGTCTGGGCTGTGCCCAGCATCCCTACCCCGCTCCCCTTTCCCTTTCCCGGCAGTGTACGTGGCCCCCCACTGCCATCTCCCTCCCTCCGATCCTTTGCAGTTTCCCATGTAATTTGCTTGTAACAAGCCTCATAAAGTTTGATCGTGCTTGCTAGGACTGCAGACGCACGAATGGAATGAGCTCATGTTTCTGGCAATGGAGCACTAGGGTTAATGCAAGTCCCAGAGGGAGCTGCTTGCCTGGGCTTTTTCAGGAATGGGAGGCAATTTAACAACCTTCAGACTTTCAAAGTGTCAGAAAAGTAAAACCTGACATGCTTTTGGTGGGCTATATATTCCTGTTCTCTGAATTCTTATGTTTGATCAGCCCCCTTTTACTAGTCCAACCCCCTCTCTCCTCTGCCCCCATCTCCTGGGATTTCCGAATTACCATAAGACAAAACATTTATTGTCATCTCATTTCGCTGAACTGTTGGGCCCATCCAGTGTTTTACTATCTCTTCAGTCACTCTCCATGCCCCCAACCACTCCCACATCTCTTCCTAGTCATCGTCAAAACCCTCCTCTTCCTTCCCTTCTAAGATACTTCTTACCTCCTCCTTCCATGCTCCCTCCTCCTCTTCTCCCTCCTCTTTTTATTTCTCCCTCTGTCTCTCTCTCACTTCCTTTGCAGTTTTCTGAACCTCTGCCATAGGGCTTATTGGCTTGGTATCTCAGTGGTGCATGGACAGATGGACGGAGACCACAGGAATAGGGTAGGCAATTTCCCAAGGTGAGCTAAAAAGCTTTGTTCTTGATTCTTCCAATCCACCCAAGCCGCTTATTAATTTAACAAACATGTATGGAGCACCATTATGTACAGCCACCATGTTAAACATTAGGACTGTCTTTACTGTATACCTTGGAACTTGCTTGGATCACCATGGCCATTATTACTGACATCATGTTTTTACAAATAGTACCATTATTAATAACTACATTTGCAGGCTTATTAAATAACTTTCTTATATATTATTCAAATAAATGCATCTTTGTTGGATACCTTATTTGTGTCAAACATTATGCTGAGCATTGGGGATCTAAATTGTCTTCACAGGGCTTAAAAAATCTCTGGAGTAGCCAGGCCCAAAGGTGTTCCTTGGCTAACTCAAGGTTACAGAGCTCATGAGTAGACAGCCCCGATTTTTTCAGTCAAAGCTAATGCTCTTTCTTTAGCATAGTTTATCAAACTTATTCATTGAAATCACCCAGGAAACTAAAGCATATTGATATCTGGGTCCCACTTCTACAGACACTGATTTCATTGATATGGGTATGGCGTGGGCTCAAGTTTTTTTGTTTTTTTTTGTTTTTTTTTTTTTTTGTTCTTTTTTTTTTTTTCAGACAGAGTCTTGCTCTGTCCCCCAGGCTGGAGTGCAGTGGTGCGATCTCTGCTCACTGCAAGCTCTGCCTCCCAGGTTCACGCCATCCTCCTGCCTCAGCCTCCCGAGTAGCTGGGACTACAGGTGTCCACCACCACGTGCTGCTAATTTTTTGTATTTTTAGTACAGATGGGGTTTCACTGTATTAGCCAGGATGGTCTTGATCTCCTGACCTAGTGATCCACCCGCCTTGGCCTCCCAAAGTGCTGGGATTACAGGCGTGAGCCCCTGCACCCCACCCGGGCTCAAGATTTTTAAGTTTCCCCAAACGATTCTAATATGCAGCAAAGAACCACCGTCTAGAGTGCTTCCTAAGCTGTGCCGTCTGGTATTATGTTCTGTTGTTTTCATGCTCTGTTTGCACACGAATCAACCCTGTTTCCTCTGTGAGATTGTAAACCATTTGGGTACACAAGTGTGTATCTTACATTTTCTATATGGCCCATAAGGCTTACACAATGCCGAATGCACCATAAAGTATTGTTGGATTACTACGAGTATTATGACAAGTGGAAGGTGCGGTTTGGTGTCAGGGAAGGCTAGCAAAGGGGTTCCTGGCCCCTCAACCAATGGCTGTGGGCCTGAGCCATTTTTCCTAACAACTCTTAAAGACATCACCTAAGAGAATGCCTCTCCTATAAACCTCAAATAAGCTCCTTGACTTTCACTCTCTCTCAATGTTTTCCACTTTAATCCCCTACAGGATTCTTTTCCCTATTTTTTCTCTCCATTTTAATGACTATTTTGCAAACTGCAAACAGATACCAGGTTGGCTTTCCAAAACCCTTCCCTCCTTTCAGTGCTGAAACCTAGAAGCCAGGCTTAGCCACCAACCTGAGCAGGATCCAGGCCTTCTGCCCTTCCACTTTGCCCAGGCAGCTGAAGCCAGGTTCTTAGCAGATTTAAAAGCCTTCAAAGGAAGATGGCCAGGCCAGTTAGGGAATGGGATTAGAGTATTTAGCTCAGATCAACACAAAGGATTATTTCTTAGCAATGCTCCTCACTTCAATGATCTTGGATCTAAAATATATAAAGTGAAATAGCTCTACCTCCCAAAATGTAGAGATGTAGACTTGTGAGAAGATGCGAGTAGAGAGGCTAGGATCTTTACTTTTTTTTTTTTTTTTTTTTTTTGAGACTGAGTTTCACTCTTGTTGCCCAGGCTGGAGTGCAATGGCATGATCTCGGCTCACCGCAACCTCTGCCTCCTGGATTCAAGAGATTCTTCTGCCTCAGCCTTCTGAGTAGCTGGGATTACAGGTATGTGCCACCACGCCCGGATGATTTTATATTTTTAGTAGAGATGGGGTTTCTTCACGTTGGTCAGGCTGGTCTCAAACTCCCGACCTCAGGTGATCCGCCTGCCTCAGCTTCCCAAAGTGCTGGGATTACAGGCATAAGCCACTGTGCCTGGGGGATCTTTACTTTTTAGAAGCAGTTTAAAAGGATTCATTCATTCATCCATCCATTAATTCATCCATTTAATTAATTAGTGAACATTTATTGAGTCCTTTTGAACAAGTGCTAGAGCTAGAAATAGAGATGGATAGGGCATAAACTTTGCCTTCAGGAGATCCCAGTTTAATAAGGGAGAAAGACATGTATATAAACAAACACATCTGTGAGTTAAGTGCTTCGATGGAGCACAGAGGGAAGGTTCCTATCCTGCTTGAGGGAAGGGAATCAGGGTAGTTAAAAAGGGTTTCTGGGAGAAAGTGAAGTGGGAGGTTAGAGTTAAAAGAGAGGTAAGCATTGGCCAGGTGAGTGTGTGCAGAGGATGGTGCAGGGCCCCTCCTCCTGTGAACACACAGAGCTGCATCTGATGCAGTGGGTTGTGGGGGGTGGGGACAGCATGAGGACATGATGGGGAGGCCAGCCAGTAGCACCTCAGGAAAGGCCTCATGAGACAATCTTGGGAGTTGGGGCTTCAGTCTGATGACGTGTCACACCCCAGACTTAGGGAAGTGACTGGCCAGCTTCTGCCGCCACATCACTTCTGCCACTAAGCATTTGGGGTATGAGGCTGGCACCAAAACAATGGTGCAGGCACTCAGTTGATTGTCAGGTGGCCATGCCACCATTTCCTATGAAGACACTCTGGTTGAGGGTTCAAGGACATTTCCCCCATTGTGTTGAACTTCTCTGCAATAAAAGAGAAATCATTGGCAATTTCTGATTGGCTGTTATATGCTCTTTGAGAACTGCAGTTAGGCACCAGACTGCAGATACATTGATATATTTTAAACAAGGACCCACCAAGAAAAAGAAAACTCGTGTTCCCAAAGGCACCTGCCATATCTGCTCTCTCTTGATGTTGGAGATTTTTGTAGATGAAATGTTCCATATCTTCATTTCTTAAAGTCCCACCCAAAACATGAGGTGTCGTTCTCTCACTTACTCTGCAGATCCAACAAGCTATTACTCTCCTCAGTCTCTTTTTAGCAGAATGAGTGCAAAAACCATGCCAGAGCTGAGGCCAGAAAAGACCCCACTGAATAGGTCTTTGTTTGCTTTTTTTTAAATCATCATTATGCCAGCCTCCAGAAATTCCATGAGTTCTGTTTGCTGAGGGGCCTTGAGTTCTCAATTAAGCTGAAGTTGCAGAAGCCCCAAGGGAATTCGGTGGCCCTCACTGCATACCCAGGGACAGGCCTGGCTGTCTCATTCCTGTAAATATATATGTTTTATTAATGAGAACTCTGTTGAGCTTTCAGAGAAAGTAAGAAACTTATTTCTGTTCATTCTGGGTAAACTACTAACCTAGCTTTTTCCAAATACTATCCATTGCAAGATGGTCATTTTCAATTGTAGGGGAAGAAAACTGTGCCTGAATAAGGGAAAGGATTTGGGGGTCAGAAGAATCAGGCTCATGAACAGCAGCAGGGACTTTGCAGGTTTTATCATTACCCAACCAGGGAGACAGGTAGAAGCATCCCTATTTCACAAATGAGGATATAGAAACTCAGGTAATTTGAATAATTTGCCCAGGATCATAGAGGTGGAAAGTAGCAGAACTGGGTCCTGCAGGTCTGCACACAGGGCAGGCTCCTAAGTAATATCTGTGGATTTGAAATTCCATGGGCAAATTTAGCTGGAAGAAGAGAAGACCTTCTCTGATTAATTTGGGAGAGTGATTAATGAGGGATGTAAAATTTGATAAAAAGAATGTGCCATCAGATTTGCAAAGTGCTTTTCTACTTTGAAGAACCTTTCACAGATTTATCTAATAGGATAGAAGGACCAAGCGGAGTAGGCAGAGCAAGAGGTTTTATATCGATTTTTTTAGGCAAGTAAGCTGCAGCTTGACAAGATCCTTTAATGAATTAGTGACAGACTAGGGGAGGAGCCCAGTCTGCTGGCACCTTGGTCAGAGGCCTTAACACATTTGTGCTTTGCAAGCTTTCACATGCTTCAAAAATTAATGCAGATTTCCAGATAGCACCCCAGATCTACCATATCACCATTTCTGGAAATGGACCATGGGATCTATATTTTTAAAAAACTCTCCAGGTAATTTTTCCTGACATCAAAGTTTGTGAACACTTGTACTATTGTGTGTGTGTGTGTATGTGTGTCATTTAGACTTTGTGGGTTGGAAGAGCTAGTTCCCTTACACTAAGCTGAAACTTCCCATAAGCAACCTCTAGTCAATTGGTATCTTATAAGCTAAAAAAATTTGTTCTCGAAGAGAGATTAGAAAATACTCTCTCATTTTTAACAAGCCTCACTGTTAGGAAGTTATTCCTTGTATCTAACTACAGTATTTCTTTATTCAGTTTTTTTTCATTGTCTTATTAGGAATAGAGAACATGCAATCACTATCCTTCATGTAATAGTAGTCTTTATAATTGAAAGAAATTTATATATCTTTCTTCAGAATTCTCTACCTCACACTAAATTCTCTGTCCTTTTAGCATCAGAGTTATGAAGTATTTTTAGACTGAAGCAGTCCTGAGTTATGGACCCTGAGGACAGCATCACAGAGAAACTCTTTTAAAGAGATCCTTTTTTTCCAGTGTGACATATTTGAAATAAATATTATTAAAGATTCACATTGATTTCACTTAAGAATGGAAACATATATTTTCAATTTCCTCTTGCTGCCCTACATTTCAGTTTTCTAAAAAATCTAACCTACAGTTATGAAGCACATAAAAACTAATAGGATATTTTTTAAATTCACCGATCATAATGATATTCTACTTATGCAAATCAATGAAAGCAATTGACTCCTTTTACTCATTACCCAATCAAGATTTACAGCTGCCTAGTATGTTGGTTACACAAGCTCACATTTTTTTCACCTGTCTGCAACTTCCCCCCTCCACCCTGCCTTATAAGAAAGACTCAGTAGAGGGGAGAAAACTGCTTTCTCCTCTTCTGACCTTTGCTCCCCATCCCCATTAAACATTGTTTCTTTTTCCAAATCCCTGAAAGGTAATTCCAGTTTGGGCCTAAGGAGATGATTCATGTGTATATTTTCTCATGCTATGAAAGATTATAGAATGTCCATAGAAAAGAACAATATGAAACAGTTTGGGAGATATGACAAGGTTAACAGAAAGAAGCAAAGGTCTCTGAACACAGTCAAGCCACTTTGGCAAGGCACTCCTCTCTTAGGACTTGGCTAATATTTGCTCCCTTGTTCTGTGACACTTCTGGTACTGTAGGGGACTGGGACTCTCAGCTCTAGAGGGAAATTGTCACATTGTTTAAAGTTTATTAAACTTAGGCTATAGGGCTAGATTCAACATGTAATCAAATTTCAAGTTTTGAATCCAGTCAAGAAATGGATAGCTAGTTGTTGTTTATTTACTTTGGTTCTACTTTCTTTTTACTTTGTAGAAAAAAATGAAACATTTAGAAACAGCCAACAAAAACATAAAATCATTTGAGAAGGTGTTGAGGCCAGTGTACTCTTTCTTCCTAGCTCGACCAAAGACCTTACATGAAGCAGTTATTCAGCAAAGACCTAAACCCCAGTGGAGACAGATGGAATGACATTAGCACATGGAATTGGCATGCAGAGTAAGTGCCTGTCAGCAGGAAATATGTACAGACACTGTGCTTTGTGACCCACAGACACCACTCTTCCTATTGCCAGCCAGCTTCATCTGGAAAGACCGTTTTGTCTGATGTCCTAAATGTCACATACAAAAGAGCTTGTTTTGTTCCTAAAGCACCATTTCCTTACTCAAGGTTTTTGGCTGCCAATGCATAAAATCTATAAAGAAAAACAACAAGCCATGTCTGGGAAAGACATCAATAGCAACACCTTCCTCTGGCCCAGGGGATCAAGGTAGTAGAGGAAGACAAGACAGAGATAGCCAAGCCCTTTCCCTTGCAGCCAAAAAACAAATGTGATTTGCAGATGCCTTGGCCAATGATGGCCATTTGGCTCAGAATTGCCTCTATTTGTTTCACAGTCAACCTCGCACATGCTCTGATGGAAACAATAAAGACTCTCTCTTCTGTCCTACCCTGACCTGAGCACATACATACTTAAGAGAGACTCTGAGTATACATACTTGGTTAGGCAAATTAGATATTCCACTACCCCCATAGGAAGCCTCGTGAAGGGAAGATGCTCACACCCCCTTCAACTCAGTCTTTATTGAGAACCAAGGTTATATTTTACAGAAACAGCTAGATAATTCAAAAGCAGTTTCTTCAAAATAAAATATCAATAAAAATCATCCTTACTCCATTTCTTCCTAGAATGCTAAAACAAATAAAGGGCAACACTAGGAAAGTCCTGGGCTTCCTTAGACTGTAAATTGATGAGATATTATTTGTGCAGGTATCCTTCCTGCTTTCTTGTATTCACAGAAATACACTTGGGAGGCCTCCCCAAATGCTGGCCTCATCATAGGACATCTCCATGGGCTGCCTCACTGCATTTTTCATGGTCTTCCTGCCTTTCTTACCCTGCCATCCTCACCTCCTGTATTCTTGTTGTCTGGGAGCTGACTCTCCCTCCTTAGACCTGATTCCTGAGCATGATTCCCATGGGGACCTGATTTTCTGCTTGGTTTTCCACCAGTGTAATTGGAATTTAGATATTGATGGCTGTCAATAGCAGTTCACGGTATCTTCCCAGATATGTATTCCTTAGAAACTTTTGTTGATGTTCACAATCTGAAGAATGTCAGTGGAGGACATGCCAAGTAAGAGATTAGACCCAAAAGAGTCTACACGCAAGTCATGGTCAGGGGTTCTCATTTCCACAAACACCCCTGGATCCTGAGGGCTCTTATTCAGGAGGGGGGCCCTGCATACAATTCCTTCTTTCAATCCAATTCAGCAAGTGTTTGGCTAGTGGTAACGGAAGCATGAATTCAGTTTACCATTGACCTGAGTACTATAGAGGAAAATGAATGCTTCATTTTCTCCAGGGTCTCTGTTGGTAAGACTTAAAAACATATGAAACAGTCATGAAGCAGCAGGACAAAGCTCACAACTGGGCACTAAACTTTAGGGCAGAGGTGACAATGCTACATGAGGTCAGGGAAGCCAATATGGATAGCTGTTCTGGAAGGCTGAGTGGGTTTGGGTTGAGCAGGGAGAAGGAGAAGGCCACTTGTGGTATGGTGACTGTGCTGGGCAGTAGAATTCAGAGCTAACCTAAAGTTGATGCTCTGAGCCATCTCTAAGCACTAAGGGAAAGGCTACCTTTTTGAATTTTGCTTTTCCCTCTCCAAAGACCCCCAAGGTGAAGGTGTGGCAAGATGACACTTGTCCGTGCACAGCCAGTCAATACAGACCGTGCCAGTGGTGTTAAAACCTGGTTCTCTAGCCACAGCACATGCAAAAACTTGGGAAGTGAAACATTTCCAATTGATAAAGAGCCCAAGGTCATGAGTTCAATCCCGGGACAGCCAGTCAACTTTGCCTGTTTCTCACTCTGAGTTTGTGCTGCTAACTCTGGGCCAACTCTTCCATGTTGGTCATAAGAATCCTGGATAAGAACATAAATGAAGTAGGAGAAATCTGCCACCACCATTGAAAAAATCCACAGCTGAATACTGGATATTTTGTTGGCAGTCTCAGAAGATTTTATTTGTTTGTTTGGTTTTATTTCTTGTAGAACACATCATTAAAATATACTTGAAGTGGCAATATAGCATAGTGCCTGGGTGTAGGCACTAGAGGCAATTACCTGGGTTAGAAAAGTAGGGATGATGGTGAAAATAATACTTCCATAGGATTGTTGTGAAAAATATGAGATGGCACCTTAGAAGAGTTATAAGAGCGCCTTGAAGCATATTGAGCGTGTGACAAATATCAAGTCATCATTATGATGATGGCCATTATCGATCCAGAGTGGATGTTAGAGGGCATCTAGTTGAATACCATAATTTTACAAAGAAGGAAACTGAATTCTCAAGAGGTAAAATGACTTGCTGAAAGTCACGTGCAGAATGGGTACTAATACTCTGGTCTCCTGACTGTAAAAGAAATGCTTACCTTTATGTGTTATCTTCACCCTTAACAAAGCACATTCACACACGTTATCCCCAAACTCTCCCTGTTGCACCATGTTGCCTCTCCAAACCGAATCACGAAAACATTTTTCAGGCACCCGAGTATAAGAGTTTCACAGGTGAGTCCCAGAAAGAGGTGTTAGTGTAAAGAGATGAGGGAAGAGCACAGAAAGGCCACATTCCAACAGTGCAACTGATGATTGTGAAGCCTTCAAGGCTGTGGCAAAGCTATATTCCATTATTAATTTGATGCTGTGTTAAATTGGCCATTTTATGAGCAGCAGACAGAGTTCCTTCAGGGGGACCTGCACTATCTTCCATGAGCTCAACTGTCCCAACCGGCTGTCAAGACGATGCCTATTCCTCTTTCATGATTAGGAGCAGGAGACCATAATGAAACTAGGTTTGCTCCATTTCTTCTTTCTTGAGGAATTTAGTCTGGTCTTTGGGAAATAATATCTGCTTAACTTTAGTGACTTGAAGCCTACCTCTCCCTCTGTCTTTGTCCCCTACCCAAATCAGCCCACCTTACAACGATGACTAAAGAGTTGGTGTGTCACGGTCATCCACTCAGTAGCCTGCTGTTGGCTGGTGCACCTGCCTGTCTTGCCTGAGCCTCAAACTCCTTTAGCAGTTCCGTTTTTCTTGAAGCAAGATAAAGAAAGGCATGTCTCACTAGAACTTCCCTGAGGAAGCCCACTGTGTGTTGTTTGATGTATCACTTGGGTTGGTGGGATGGGACCACAAATGTATGTTATGTTAAATAATAGTAGCCTGATGGAGTATTCAGGTTAGGGGCAGAATTACTTGGGACAGTAAAGGAACCAAAGACTAACTTGGGGTGTAGGATCCTGGAGGGAGACTACAGTGAAAATACAAGGAGCTATATTGGCTGCAAAACTGTGAAATACTTTGCTGTGGGATGTGCAATGTAAACTCTCTTTTCTGTTTTTCTTATGATTCTTCAGTAAATCCATTAACAAAGCATGAACTTTTTCTTTTAAAAAACAGTGAAGAGGCAAGTATTGATATATAATCTGGTAAAGATAAGATGAGGACATTCTACCTGGTTGGTGGGAAGCAGGCAGCAGGAGGGAGAGTGGGTAAAAAATGTGCTGCAGTATCCAGTGACCACCTGAAAAGCAGAAGCTATCTTTCTACCAACAACTAGCTAATTCTTGGAAGGAATGGTCCACGCTTCAAATTCCCTAGTTTTATAAACATTTTTCTTTCTTCTTTTTGTTTGCTAGATATTGTTATAAAATGAATTATGTCCTCTCACCCCAATTCATAGGTTGAAACTCTAACCCCCAAAGTGATTATATTTGGAAATAGGACCACTAGAGAGGTAATTAGGGACAAATGAGGTCATGAGGATGAAGCTCTAATCCAATAGGACTGGTGTCCTTATAAGAAGAGGAAGAGATTCCAGATCTCTTTCTCTCTCCACTCACACACAGAGAAAAAGGCCATATGAAGACACAGTGAGAAGGCAGCTCCCTGAAAGCCATGAAGAGAGGCCTCAGCAGAAACCAACTCTGCCAGCACCTTGATCTTGAACTTCCAGCCTTCAGAACTGTGAGAAAATAAATTTATGTTATTTAAGCTATCCAGCCAGTAGTATTTTGTTATAGAAGCCCAGGCTGATTAATAAAATGTGTTGCTCCATTAAAAGAGCTCTTTCTTCTTCGCAGTTGGATATGACTTTATATTAATTTTCCTTGCATGTGATTTTGCCTAGAACGCTGTACCAGTCAGTGGCCCCTCCTATTGTAAAAAAAAAAAATCTCTTATATAAGCTTACTTATTTGGTAGGCTGGTTTTCAAATGTGCTATGGTTTCACCCTCTCTCAGTGTTTTTATCAGAGGAGCAGAACCAATGGGAAGTGTGTGTGTGTGCGTGTGTGGGTGTGTGTGCCCCAAGTCCACAGGGTAAACATTCATGAAGGAAGGATCCAGAGGGAATAGAGTTGCAGCTCCAACTGTTGTGTCATGCCAATGAGGTCAATCAGCAGGTCTGCAACAATGAGGTGAGTGTGGAGGCCCCAGAATATAGAAATATTTTATAATTTCTTTCTCCTCTGTTGCTTGGAATCTTTCATACTCAGGGAGAGCTTAGTCCCTCTTTAAATCCACCAGATTGAGTCAGGTCTACGCACAATAATCTCTCTTTTGATCAACTCGAACTCAACTGATTGGGACTTTAATTGCACACACAAAATTTCTTTATAGTAGCACCTAAAATAGCATTTGATTGAATAATTGGGAGAAGGTTGTATGTATTATAGATTGGCTGCTGTCCCTCTTTGATACTTCAATTCTCTTGAAAGAATCTCCCTGGTAGCCCACCTTAACCAGAAACATTCTAGAAAGGGGATTCTGGTGAATACAGGTTATCTTAGCCTTGTTAACATATCAGAAATCCATGACAGTGTTCAATACTTACATATATCATTCTGATTCACGCTCATGCTTTTATCCCACAAAACATGTAGGGCTGATCTATTAAAACAAACAAACAACAACAACAAAAAACCTCTTTCCTGACTTTCATGGAAATTGCTGCCAGGCTTTAGAGAAGACACATTCTCTTTTTCTTCCTTTAGTTGTCCTCCTTGGGTTTAAATCCTTCTTGCATGTCAGTCTTTGTTTCTGTTTGCTTGAATGTCATAGGAAGGAAAGATCTACACTCTTATTATTGTGGTTTGCTTGGTTGTAGCTCTTCCATTATAAACTGAGGAGGAATGATGTTTTTACCACTTACAAGCTGTGTGAAGTTGGGCCAATCCCTTACTTCTCCAGTGCTCAAAGAATAATCACCTCTTAGGATTGCTCTGTAGGTTAAATGACCAAATGCATGTAAAGCACTGTGCATGCTGCCTGAACACTGTAGGAGTTTGAAAAGTGATGCATATCATAATTATCATCATCAATATTATTATTTTCTCTAATTCTTTAAAGATAATAAAGAATAAGTTATTTACCCAGACCCAGAGCTACCCCAAACCAGAATTTATATCAATTGATGTGCTTCTCACCCCACCAAGAGTAATCTCAAGTTTCTTGCTACTTTAAGACATTTATTCAGAGAGGCTTCTAATTGTTGTTAGCCCTTCATCATTTTCTCGAAGATATTGCCTACAGCATTGACAGCAGCAATAATAAATATAATAACAATTCCATGAAACCTCATGTGTGCTAAAGGATCCACAGACAATCTGAACAGCAGGAAAGAAAGTTTCTTCCTATCAATTAATGGGAAGCCAAGTCTAATTTGCCACCTGCACAGCACTTTTGAACCTGTCAGGGACAAAGGAAGCCAGTGAACCCTCATCTTGTCACTAGTCTTCTTGGGGACTGCTCTCTAAAGCAAATGAAAATAGCATTCATTACAGTAAAAAATAGAACGGCTGTGTCAGCCCCCTATGTTCTCTTCCTAGGGGTAGAAACAGAGTCCATCATTGTCAGTGAGGAGGTGGCTCACAAAGCCCTCTGGACCTTTGCATTCATCCCCTGCTGCTGGAGAATGAACATTTCCTTAAACTCTTTTGAAATGTTTAGAATGTTAACTCATCAGTTCCCCTGTGACTTATGAGTCAAGAGACATTAGAAACATTAGAAGAGTTCTACTGTTTCACAGTCTAACTCTGAAAATTCTGGAAAGGCTAAGATAAATTCCAGGTAAAAAAAAGATAAGACTTCTGAGAATTTTTTGGCTCCCCTGAATCATCTAAGATAACAATAAAAACATGTATACAATCTATTGTTAGTGTACTCCTTGGTTTAAAAACTTACACAAATAAAAACAAAACAAAATAAACACACAAACCCCTTCCCAATAGTATGTACTAGTACTTCATAATTGAATTTCTTTTCAATTGGTACTTTGCTTACAATTAGGGATGCTGCCACTAAATGGCAGTATGCAAGATAAGGCCATGAAGTTAAAAAATGTGGACAATAACTTATTCAATAATTAATTCAACATATTTTGTTGAACTACCATGTGCCAGAAACATTGAAAACAATACTACTTACACCTTGATAATTTTGCCTTACATGAAAGTAAGCATATATTTATTGCTACTTTTATGTAGAAACCTTATACTATCAACTTCTAATTCATTGACGATGCACCTAATCAGAAATTACTAGCTATTATAGAACATTTCTCACAAATTATGCTAATCTAATTCTCATCTTATCCTCGTACCTTGATTAAAATTACCTGCTCCTTTGTTATGAACTCCGAATCCCATCTTGGCATGGCTCCACTGCACTGTCACATCACTTTGGAGCCTTTTTGGCACAGCAGCCACTCTGGGGGTTTTCCTTCCTTGCCAGAGATCCAGAGACTTCTTTTCCTTCATCCCAATTATTATTGATCTCATGCCCTGTTTGGAGCTTTGAGCTATGGTGCAAGGCTCAGGGACATCCAAGTGTTCCCTCTGCTCCCTCCTACCCACAGTTACCCACCCTATCTCATAGTGAAGAAGAGATGCTATTAATGGACGGAAGTTAAGGGGATTTTTTTGGGTCCAGATGCTGAGATAGTCTCTTTATCTCTTTAGGGATGATATTTCCTTTTAGGTCCTCTCTTTTCCATGATTTCAGTTAAAGAGGTCATGGACTGCTCTGAGAAGGCTGAGTACGTGGCTTGCCCAACTTCTATTGCAGGCACAGGGGTACTTAGGCTCTAATTCCTTGGAAATTTTCCAGAGAAGAGTGGTTGAAGGTCAGAATCCTGAGTCCTGATTGTGTCTCTAGTTGTTTAGTACCAAAGATCCAACTTCCTTTTGAATTAGAGGAACAGATTTCACTTGTCTTTTAAATCCCTGGGTCTCAGCTCTGTTCTTCATGAGAGCTCTGTGTCTTCTCTCCTATAGCCTAGAATGACACAGAGGGAGTAGGAAAATCACATAAATGAGCCTCAAGACCACTTCCTCTGCAATTACGACAGTTTTCTCTGCCATCCATTTTTTTTCTTGAGAAGTCCTTCAGATTTCTTTCTGATCAATACTTTATTTGCAATCAGTGATTCAGGTTGCCTGTAGCATCAGCTTTAGTTTATGCATATCATCAGACATACATTCTTTTTTCAAGAATTGTTTTCCATAAGCCTTGTATCTCTTACCACAGAACATTTTTAAACAACATTTATAACCAGAAGATTTAATGTCTTAATAGATAGGAGATTCAAAGTATTTTTATCAGATCAAATTGTCATGTTAAGGACATTTTATTGAATCTAGGCATTTATTATAAGATAATCTCTCTACATATATTGTCTCTCATATATTCATACATATATACATACATATACACATATATGTTATACATGTATGCATATGTGCATATACTATACATAAATACATAATACATTATATACGTGTATATATATATTGTTTTTGCCTATTTGTAATATAGGACATAACAGAACTATGCTCAGTTCACAAGATATCAGGATAAAGAGATTAAAATCAAGGCAAAATAGAAAAAGATAACAGAATATATTTGTCTTGCCACATGTTTTCGCCAAGTGTAGGGCATAAACTAAACAAGTAGTTTAGGACTTTCTAAGCATTACTAGATATACTATATGGGCCCGCTTGTGTTTCAAATCAGAATATTACATACAAGCACCCACTTAAGTCTCTGGGCTGCCCATGTCCATCCAAGGCAGCTGAGGGTAAAAAGAATGAGATTTTTCTGAAATCCAGGAAAGTCTACTGTTAACATGATATTGTATCCAGAATTGGTTCCTTCTGGTGGATTCTTGGTCTCACTGACTTCAAGAATGAAGCCGCGGACCCTCGCGGTGAGTGTTACAGTTCTTAAAGATGGTGTGTCCGGAGTTTGTTCCTTCAGATGTGTTTGGAGTTTCTTCCTTCCAGTGGGTTCGTGGTCTCGCTGACTTCAGGAGTGAAGCCGCAGACTTTCACAGTGAGTGTTACAGCTCTTAAAGGTGGCATGTCCAGAGCCGTTTGTTTCTCCCAGTGGGTTTGTGGTCTCACTGACTTCAGGAGTGAAGCCGCAGACTTTCGCAGTGATTGTTACATCTCATAAAGGCAGTGTGGATCCAAAGAGTGAGCAGCAGCAAGATTTATTGTGAAGAGCAAAAGAACAAAGCTTCCACAGCATGGAAGGGGATCTGAGCAGGTTGCTGCTGCTGGCTAGGGTAGCCAGCTTTTATTCCCTTATTTTGTGCTGCCCACTTCCTGCTGATTGGTCCATTTTACAGAGAGCTGATTGGGTCATTTTACAGAGTGCCGATTGGTGCATTTACAATCCTAGACACAGAGTGCTGATTGGTGCATTTTTACAGAGTGCTGATTCGTGCATTTACCATCCTTTAGCTAGACACAGTGCTGATTGGTGCATTTTTACAGAGTGCTGATTGGTGCATTTACAATCCTTTAGCTAGACACAGAGTGCAGATTGGTGCATTTTTACAGAGTGCTGATTGGTGCATTTACAATCCTCTAGCTAGACAAAAAAGTTCTCCAAGTCCCTACTTGACCCAGGAAGTCCAGCTGGCTTTACCTCTCAATTTGTCCTCTAAACAGGATACCCCAACTGCTGTTGGGAATTGGGCAATGACAACTCTAGCTACTTCCTCCTGGATAGGGGTGAAGAAGGGGCCCTGCAGTTTTAGTGTCCTCCAGAGGGGAACTGTTTAGGCCAGTGAACAGGCCAGTGGGTCAGTTCAGGAGTCCTCGGTAGAAGTTGTGAGTTGAGGTCATTTGGGGTTCCATTTGTAAGACCATCTGTAGCTCGATGGCCTCGATCCTAGAGGAAACAAATTTGACAAGAGGGTTAAAAATATAGGGCCCAAAGGTGAGTAATAGCAACATGGCTGTCATAGGACCTAGAAAGGGGAGAAGCCATGTTGCCCAACTCCAGAGGTTTGCATAAGAGTTTAAAAGGCATTGTCTGATTTCAGAAGTCCTTTCCTGTAAATGCCAGGCAGCATCTCATACTATCCCTGACTGGTTAGTGTAAAAACAACACTCTTCCCCTAAGAAGGTGCAGAGTCTCCTTTCTCAGCAGTGAGGAGGCCTAGGCCTCAGCAGTTTTGGTAGCAAACTTTACTTTTGTTGAAAACCTGTATTCCCAGCTACTCAGGAGGCTGAGGTAGGAGAATCGCTTGAACCCAAGAGGCGGAGTTTGCAGTGAACCGAGATCACCCCACTGCACTCCAGCCTGGGTGACAGAGTGAGACTCTGTCTCAAAAAAAAAAAAAAGAAAGAAAAAGAAAACCTTGTAACTTTGGGGTTTCAATTATTCTTTGCTATTAATAAGACCTCGTTCAGTCCATATTAACTTAGAATTGGTATAGATGGCTCCTTCCTGATTCTGTAAGTACTTTAAGGTTTGGCTGAGTGCAAACAGTTTGCAAGTTTGAGCAGACTAATTATTAGGCAATTTTCTTAACTGCTTCTACAAGAGTTCTCTTATCACTTACTGTCTACCTATTGTGTCTTTTTCCTTTAATCACCTGGGAGGAACCATCTATCGTCCTGTCCTGACTGGAGTTCCTCCTAGGTCTGGTTGGACCTTCGTATGGTAATTAATTAAGATTTAGATCCCCTGTTAGGAAATCTGCTGGGTTAAGAATTTTTGATAGGAAGGCTATGGGTTGTCAGTGGCCTCAGTACTTTCAGGCTATGCCCTTGTTTACACTGACAACAAGGTGGTATTGGAGTGTTATAGGGTTACAGAGAAGACCTTCAATTATCAATTATAGGTTTTAAATTTACCCTGGCTTTTAAAGGAATAGGGTACACTGTTTTTTTCTTTACTACTTCTATCTCTCTCTTTCTCTCTCTTTGACTTCTTCTTTGTCCTCTCTCTTTCTGACTCCCTCTTTGTCTGTCTCTCCCTCTCTCTCCTTCAATTTCTGTCTCTCTCTTTCTCTCTCTCTCTGACTCCCTCTTTGTCTCTGTCTCTTCCTCTCTCTCACTCTGTCTCTTTCTCTCTCTGACTTTCTGTCTCTTTCTCTCTTTCCTTTCTGCTGGTCTTTCCCTGCCTCTGCCAGCTGCTTATGCTGCTGGTCTCCCCTCTCTTTCCCCTTTTTGATGGCTTTGGCAGTGTAACACTGCTACCTCCTTAGGTTTTTGCACTGCATGCAATAACTCCATGATTTCCTTATGGTATTTAATGGTGGCTCCCCCAGAGGTTAGAAACTCCCTTTTTTTACCATATTGCAGCATGGGCCTGTAGGATTAGATAAGCATACTTGCTATCTGTATACACATTTATTCTTTTTCCCTTTCCCAGTTCTAAGGCTCGGGTAAGTGACACTAGTTCTGCTAACTGAGCGCTGGTGCCTGGGGGAAGAGGCTTACTTTCAAGTACGGTTACATCACTAACTATGGTATAACCTGCCTTTCATATCCCATTTTCCACAGATGAACTTCCATTGGTATATAGGTCAGGATTAGCTAAGGGGACTTCTAAGAGATCATCTTGGGAGGCATAAGTCTGGAGTATAATTTGTTGGCAGTCATGCTCAATAGGTTCCCCATTCTCTGGGAGAAAAGTGGCAGGATTGAGGGCTACACACATACATATTCGAAGCACCAGTCCCTCAAGGAGTAGTGCCTGGTATCTAAGCAGGCAGTTGTCTGATAGCCATAAACTTCCTTTGGCACCTAGTATGCCATTTACATCATGAGTAGTCCAGACAGTGAGATCCTTTCTTTGTAGCCTCTGACACTAAGACAGCCAGTGCTGCAACTACCCATAAACAGTGAGGCCAGCCTTTTGCTACTATATCAATTTCCTTACTTAGGTATGCCACTGGCTGTGGGGTTGTCCCATGAGTCTGAGTAAGGACCCCAAAAGCTATTCCTGCTCTCTCTGTGATGTATAAAGAGAAGTTTCATCCTGTGGGAAGGCTTAAGGCTGGAGCTTGAGTTTGTTCCTTCCAATGCCCAGACTTCAGGGTTGATTCCCTCCTCAAGCAGGGGACAACAAATGGGTAACTTGTTCCCCACATTCATGTAGATAATAGCTCCAGCTTTGGCTAATATGTCCCTCCCTAATAAAGGTGTGGGACTTTCAGGCATAGCAAGAAAGGCATGTGAAAAGAGCAAAGTCCCCAATTACAACTGAGGAGGTGGGAGAAATACCTGGTTACAGGCCATCCCAGGATTCCTTTGATGGTAACACTCAGTGAGGGTGATGACATGAGCTGGCACTTGCCCCAGGCACCCTCAATCCTGTTGTTGGATCATCTGGTTGGGGGCTTCAGGCCTAGAGAAACTTTGTCCTCTGGGGCAGTGCGCCTTCCAGTGATTTCCTTGGCATAATGGACATGGGCGAGGGGGCAGCTTGTTTCTTGTTGGACAATCTTTTTTAAAGTGTCCTTGCAAAGAACACTGGTAACAAGTCCTACTGGGTGATTGGCCTGCTCCATTTTCTGTTCTCTGAACGACCAAGGTTTGTTTGTCTGAGGATAATGAAGGCTGTGGCCTTTCTCTGATCTTGCTTTTCCTTTTCGGCTTGTTCCTCTTGGTCCCTATTATAGAACACCAAGGTTGCCAGGTTTAATAATGCCTCCAGATTTTGTTCAGGCCTAGGGCTCACTTTTAGAGCTTTCTCCTGATATCTGCAGCTGATTGGGTAATAAACTTATCTTTTAGGATCAATTGACCCTCAAGTGAGTCAGGTGACAGGGGAATATATTTTCTTAAGGCCTCCCGTAGCTGCTCGAGGAAGGCAGAAGGATTTTCTTCCTTTCTCTGAGTTTTGGTGGACATCATTGAATAATTCATGGGCTTTTTCCTAATTCTCCTTGGTCCTTCTAGAACACAGGTCAGCAGATGTTTATGACTCCAGTCCCCATGATCTGAGTCTAGATCCCAGTGAGGATCTATACTGGGGACAGCTTGCTGACTGGTAGGGAATTTGTCCCTTTCTTTGGCTGTCATTCTATCATTTACTTGACTAAGATACCAGGTATCTCCAAACTCTCAGGCTGCAGCTAAAGCCACATTCTTTTCATCAAAGGCCAGGGTTTGATCTAATAGCATGACATCTCTCCAAGTGAGGTCAAAGGTTTGCCCTAGACCCTGTAGGACATCTATATACCTATCAGAATCATCTGAAAACTTCCCCAGATCTACCTTGACCTGCTTTAAATCGGAGACAGAGCAGGGGACATGTACCCAGGTTGGGCCAAATTCCCCTCCCCCTACAGCTTGAAGGGGAGATAACCAATAGCCCAGGGGTTTTGTGGTCCTTTGGAGATTTCTTTGCTTGTTTCCTTTTGGGCAGGGGAGATTAGAGGAGGCTTATCATTAATAGAAAGGGGAGCTATAGGGAGGCTAGGATATGGGGGTAAGCTGAGAGGTCCTCCTGTGGGATGTAAATTGCAAGCTTTGCATATTTGTATATTCTCCTTCAGTGAAAAGAAAGTTTGGACATAAGGTATTTCACTCCATTTGCCTTCCCTCTTACAGAAAATGTCAAGCTGCCAGATAGTATTGTAATTTATACTTCCCTCAGGTGGCCATTTTCCCCATCAGAGAGAGAATATTGGGCCAGGCCATAGTGCAGAAAAAAATGAGCTGCCTCTTTTTCAGGGTTTGCGGGTCAAATTGGCCCCAAAGGCTTAGGATGCATTTCAAGGGTGAGCCTGTTGATGCCGGGTGTTTCCCATCTGAAAGACAAAACAGCCTGTGGTTTTGGTTTGTCTGTTTCTCCCCCTGCCCAAGAACCCACAACGGTCCCTGGACCCTGCTGATCAGAATAGTTGTGCTCACTGACTCAGCAGCAGAAACACCTCTTGCCCAAGAACCCGCAATGGTCCCTGGACCCTGCTGATTGGAATAGTTGTGCTCACTGACGCAGCAGTAGAAACACTAGTTTTCCTCCTAGACCACAAGGAGGACCAAGGAATGTTGGATTTAGTGGCCTTTACTGACACATTCTCGAAAACCTGCACCCTTGCCTGTCCTCCTAGACAAGGAGGACAAAGAAAAATCAGATTTAGTGGCCCTTACTGACGCATTGTCGAAAACCTGTTAGAGTCCTAACCATTCTCCTGTTAGTGTTGGGACTTTGCCCCTGTCCTATAAAGATGTTATGCCCCCAAAATGAAGTGGAGGGCCATACCCTGAGGGAGGGAAGGGAACTCCAGGGTTGGAAGAGTGACACCTTTTGTCCTCACTTGAATAGGAAGGATATCATTTCTGAGGCTCCCCATATCCTAGCTTCAGGAATAGCTTTTGTTAGGCCTGCTAGTCTGAGGAGGGATCCCAAAATTCCAGGTAAGATAGTCCCCCTCCACCCCCAACAGGGCTTTGGGCAAAAATTATGTCTTTCTGATTGGTGAGCCCAGGTGACTAAAGAAGGGAATAGAGTCCTGAAGTTTTTACTAGAAATCATTCTTATAGGAGAAACTAGAAAAGCACCAAGAGAGGGAGTAGTTTTTAGAAGTGGGACTAGCCTTGGAGAAGAAAGGCAAAAGGAAGTTTGTCTGACAGGCATTAGGACCCAGGAGGCAAGGGTCAGGATAGATAGGATAGATGGGTGAGTCTTGCTTGGGCAACGTGACTTTGAGAGTTCTGCTCATGGCTACAGGGTCAACCAGCTTTTTGTCGGGATCCCGAACCTGAATGGCTTTCCTCTCTGTCCACCCTTGGCTCAGCCCAGAAGTATAAGAAAAGCAGAAGCTGGTTCCAGGCAAACCAATGCTCCTAACTCCAAAGAGTCAGGGGTTGTTAGAGAGCTCTTTCCCAGAAAGCCTGACACCCGTGACTTTAGTCCGGCAGCCACGCTAGTCACTTTTAACTGGCTGACAGGTGCCCAGTATTCAGCCCCCGAATTCTAAGGATATTCTAAGGATAAATATGACAGAATAGCAAGCGAAAGAGATCTGATGGTACTCACCACTTGCTGATGGTCCCTTCATGGTTGCCAAAATATTTCCAGAATTGGTTATTTCCAGTGGGTTCTTGGTTTCACTGACTTCAAGAATGAAGCCGCGGACCCTCGCAATGAGTGTTACAGTTCTTAAAGATGGTGTGTCCGGAGATTGTTCCTTCAGATGTTCAGATGTGTCTGGAGTTTCTTCCTTCCAGTGGGTTTGTGGTCTCACTGACTTCAGGAGTGAAGCTGCAGACCTTCACAGCGAGTGTTACAGCTTTTAAATATGGCGCATCCAGAGTTGTTTGTTTTTCCTGGTGGGTTTGTGGTCTCACTGACTTCAGGAGTGAAGTTGCAGACCTTCTCAGTGAGTGTTACATCTCATAAAGGTAGTGTGGACCTAAAGAGTGAGCAACAGCAAGATTTATTGTGAAGAGGGAAAGAACAAAGCTTCCACAGCATGGAAGGGGACCCAAGCGGGTTGCCGCTGCTGGCTCAGGTGGCCAGCTTTTATTCCCTTATTTGGCGCTGCCCACATCCTGCTGATTGGTCCATTTAACAGAGAGCTGATTGGTCCATTTTACAGAGTGCTGATTGGTGCATTTCTACGGAGTGCTGATTTGTGCATTTACAGTCCTTTAGCTAGACACAGAGTGCTGATTGGTGCATTTTTACAGAGTGCTGATTGGTGCATTTACAATCCTCTAGCTAGACAGAAAAGTTCTCTGAGTCCCCACTCGACCCAGGAAGTCCAGCTGGCTTTACCTCTCAATATTTCTAGACCACTCCTCTTAGGAAAGAAAGATCAAAGATAACACCCCCAATGAAGTATATTCTAATTTGGAGCCCTGCTTTCAGTTGGATATCTAATTTTCTATTTTCAAGGGCATTTACAGCTCTGCCTTAAATAAGTTTTACACACACACACACACACACACACACACACACACTCAGCCATATATTGATATACACGAATGAGTCATGACGGGTAAATCTCTATAAACTCTACATCTCAAATTAGTTTCAGAAATGTCTAAAAATGACTGTGAACTACCTAGGAGCCTTATAGGTCACATTTAGTTGGGTTGAACTCAAAATCTCATGAGAACAAAATCTGCTGTGATTTGCCTTGTCCTTGTTCTGACTGGAACATCTAAGGTAGAGGATCCATAGAGACTTCTAGCTCCAGAGGGAGCCCTTTGACCCATTTTCTACCTTCCAATTGCAGAGTTTGACTCACAAGCCCTTCAAGGGATAGCATAGAATCCTTCTAGAACTATGATTAGAAATTCGAGGGATGCCACTTAGACTGTGGATGAAGATTATTTCTAATAAAATATAAATGTAGTAGCTTCATGATTTCATATAGTGTCTTCATGACTTTTAAAAATCTTTAAAGGTGTATAGATATTAATTTTTAAATATAAAGTGCTGTGAAGCCATGAAGGAGAAGTACTAAGGAAAAAATGATCTCCAGATTGGAGGAGGAGTTGAAATGCAGTGGTACAGACTCTCTTGAGACAGAGTATTACAAAAACAAGATTGAATGTAGAGTGAAAATGGGAAAAAAGGAGTGAAATAGGAAAACAATCCAAAAGGTAGATTTTAATGGAATGAAACAGCAAATAATAACCAAAATGGTGGCTGGATGCAAAAGCATCCAGCAGCTAAATATAGTTTGCAATGAGGACTCAGGTCACAGGTTAGAGGGAGGAGGTAGATAAGGCAGAATATCCCAAGTAAGAACCAGGTACACCTACCAGGGTGGTAAGAGAAGCCCCAGTGCTGTCAGCTTACTGCTGACCAGGAGTCAACTGGTGAACTAATGAAACAGAGGGAAAGGGATCTTTGAAGAAGTATCATTTGTTGAGCTATTTGCCAATATTAGCAATAGAGCTATTCCATGCTTCAAAACCTGAATTAAGCCAGTTACTGTGACTCAGACCTGTAATCCCAGCACTTTGGAAGACCAAGGGGGGCGGTTCATTTGAGCTCAGCAGTTTGAGACCAGACTGGCCAACATGGTGAAATCCCATCTCTACAAAAAAATACAAAAACTAGCAGGGAGTTGTGGCACACCCCTGTAGTCCCAGCTACCCGTGAGGCTGAGGTAGGAGAATTGCTTGAGCCTTGGAGGAGATTGCAGTGAGCTGAGATCACACCACTGCACTTCAGCCTAGGTGACAGAGCAGGACCCTGTCTCAAAAAAAATAAATGAATAAAATCTGAATTAAGTTTCTTTTGTAGAAAACAATAACCTCATTAATTGAGTGGATAAATATTTATTGCATACTATGTGCAAGACATTATGGTAGGTGCTGGAAATAAAATAAAGAACAAGATGAAGTCTTTGCCCCCATGTAACTTTTATTAGAGAGGGAAGATAGAATACAATAAACTAGTAAATAGATGAGAATATGAAATTGGCCCTTATTATCTGTGTGGAATTGGTTTCAGGACCCCTTTGGACACCAAAATCTGTGGATGCTCAAGTCCCTTATATAAAATTATGTAATATTTGCATATACCTATGCACATCCTCCTGTATACTTTAAATTACCTCTATATTACTTATAATATCTCATGCAATGTAAATGCTATGTAAATAGGTATTATACTGTATTGTTTAGGGAATAAGGTCAAGGAATAATGTCTGTACATGGTCAGTAGAGATGCAACTATAATTTTTTTCCAAATATTTCTTTTCTTTAGTAGGTTGAATTTGTGGATGCATAACCCACAGATACAGAGGGCTGACTTTAAACTGTGATTAGTGCTATAAATACGATAAACAGGGAGCTGTGATTGATTTAAAAAGCAAGCAGACATGGGCCTGTTCTAGATAGAATAATCTAGAAAGGCCTCCCTGAGGTGGTAATGTTTGAGAACAAAAAAGTGAGGAACCAGTCATACAAAGTTGTAGGACTGTGGTTTAAATCAGCAAAGGCAGAGGAGATAGCAGATGTGGTGGCTCAGAGGAAGAAATAGCTTGGCATGTCCCAGAAATGGACAGCCTGGTGGGAGACACATGATACCGTTGAGGTACAAGGGGATAACAGGCAGTTGGAGATCAGAAAGGCAGCTCTATTATTGGAACGAAAAGAAACCTAAATTAGAGGACACGGTATAGATCTCTGGGTAAGTAGGCTTGCTAATGCACCTCAGAATTAAACTTGCTAACCCAGGCCTAATTGAAAGATACCAGCCACTCCAATGGGCTCTTCATCTAAAATTTACCCCCAAGAAAAGCAGAGAATGCATCTTCCCAATGAGCAAGTTGCCACTCCAAAAAGAGAGAGAAAAGAAGGGGCTGATCTGTATACACTCAATTCCTTCTCCAGAACCCACCAACCAAAGAAGTCATTCCTCTTCCCTTGGGTACCAGAGGCGAAGCCAGACAGCTTACTCAAATAATGGTCCCTTCATTTGGATACTTGAAGAAAGTTTATGCACACAGGTATGTGCCTGACATATGTGCATTGACTATCTCTTCTACCAGTACGTAAACCTCATTGGTTGCTTTTATATCTACCCATAGTGTCTAGTTCCATTACACAAATTCAATTTTTGCTCTTTTATTTGCTGATTAATAAGGTTAAGAACAAATCTATTCAACATTGGCTTTGAGAATTTGAGGCCGATGAGAAAAGTTACCTCTTCCTTATGTCGTCCAAAACCTCTATTCTCCTTCCGTAAACAGTGCTGTTATGAGAAACAACTGGCACATAAGGGGAAAAAATCCTACTTAGAGTGAAAAAAGCCTTTTATCCTTTGGGAAAGCAGACTGGGCTCGGTCTGATTCACACACAGTAAAATCCTGCTTCTCCTAGTTCTTCCTGTTGCGTCCCTTAGGATCTATTAACAATGGGTTTCTCGGCATTTGTGGCTGGCAGAAATGAGATCACCTGGCCAGAAAAGCTCCGTCTCACTGAGGGTTGAATTCTAGCACAAGCAGGCTGAGTACCCTTCCTCTATAACTGATTGGGCCCAGCTTCCACTTTTTAAAAATCAACTTTAAAGTTCCGAGGCACACCTGCAGGAAGTGCAGGTTTGTTACATAGGTAAATGTGTGCCATGGTGGTTTGCTGCGGATCTACCCATCACCCAGGCATTAAGCCCAGCACCCATTAGCTGTTCTTCCTGATGCTCTCCCTCCCCACAACCCTCTGACAGGTCCGCATATGTGTTGATCCCTCCCATGTGTCCATGAGTTCTCATTACTCAGCTCCAACCTAATAAGTGAGATTCCACTTTTAAGGAGCTGTATTAGTCCAGTCAAAAATGACCCTTTAGTGTGTACTGCCTGCTGCCTTCAGTAAGACAATTATAGTTCTCTTTTTCAACATTTCAATTTTTGAAAAGGTGTACCTAGTTCAAATAATTCAAATAGTTCTATGAGGCTTACAATAAAACTCTCAGTTATCCTCAACCCCGGGTTCTTCCCAGAGGCAATTGCTTTCAATTATTTTAATTATTCTTTTGGTGGTTACCTCAATAATTTTAAATAACATGTTTACTAGTTTTTCTATTTTAGGCATAATCTATTGAGTTTTCTACTATAAACACATAAACATTGGGCTGATACATACACAGCCTCTTGAGATTGCTTGCACACACATCCACATTCCCTTGCCCACATTTTCCCACTATAGTTATATCACAATTTTTTATTAGAATACTCTGCATTGTTTATATTACTTTGGGGTTATAAATAACATACCTACACTGCTGAGTCATAGGTAGCACTACAACTTTTTTCCTGTACATTTTTCTCCTGGAGTTAATAATTTAACTCCTAATTTGCCTATATACTTTTTAATTGAGTTATACATGCGACTATCTCTAATTCATCTCCAAACTAGGTCTCCTCTCAACATCTTCAAAACACGTCAGGTAACCAACCCACTGGCTCCCCTTTGTTTCTTGGTACATCTGTCTCAAAGCCTTCATCTCTCTGGACATTTGGTGGCTGCTCTCTAGGTCTGCTTCCCAGCTCCCTGCTTCTTGGATCTTCCTGAACTCTTATCCTCAGGAGTCCCTTACATTTGCCTCTGTGTTGGATTCCCTGATTTTCTAGATCCCATTTCTCTCTCTTTATCGATTTACTCTCAGATCTTCCAGTAGCTTTCCAAGAGGGTGCATGAGTCAGAGATACATTTTAGATAACTCTTATATCCTTAAAAAGGATCCTTATTTTATTCTTATAAATCCTTATTTTATTCTCCCTAATCAACTGCCCATAGAAATAGTTTTCTCTCTGAACCTTAGGGTCATCTCTCCACTGTCTTCTAGTTTCCATGTATTGTTGAGAAAGTGTAATTGTTTGAATCCCAAGCTTTTATTTTTGATTGTTGGGTTTTTTTTTTTGTTTTTTTTTTTGTCTTTGGAAAACATTTAGCATATTCTCAGTTTCCCAGCATTCTGAAATTTCAAAATGTTGTGCCTATGAATTCTTTTTCATTAATAACACCGGACACATAGTGGGTGCTTTCATTCTAAAAACTCAGGTCTTTCAGTTCTGCGAAATTGTCTAATTACTTCTGTAGTAGTTTCCTCCTCTTCATAATATCTTTTCTTTTCTGAAACACCTATTTTTTTTGGATGGACCCACTGGGTTGATCCTGTAGATTTTTGGACAAGGGCGTGGTGTTTGTTTTTATATATTCCCTCCTATTCTCGCTCTTTCTTTCTCTGTGTGTTTTGCTTTCTGAAATACTTCCTCAACTTTATTTTTCAAGAATGAATGTTTCATTTCTGCAATTGTAGTTTTAATTCCCAGTAACTCTTTCTTGTTTTCTAAATGTTCCTTTTTATGGCCTCTTATTTGCATTAGAGCAGCATAGTTTGCATGGAGGTTGAGATTATAAACCGAAGAAGCAGATTACCTGGGTACAAACTGCAGCTCAACTGCTTAACCAGCTGTGTGACATTTGACAACAAAGTTACATGCTATGTGGCTCAGTTTCTTCAACTGTAAAATGGGGATAATAATACCATCCACTTCATGTAGGGTTATTGTGAAGACTCAGTAAGCTGCTATGAAGGCACTTGGAGCAGTGCCTAGCCCATAGAAAGTTCTCTGTACACGTCAACTGTTGTTATTATACATGCAGTAGCTGCTTTCCTCTTTCTGAATATAGTAATTACAGGAATTTTTTTTTAAATGCTTTTCTCCTTCCTTCTTCATCTCTGCACCTTTTTCCCATTTGTAGTTAGGTGTTTGTTTGGGTCTCTTTCTTTCATGCTAGAGGCATTCCTGAAACATTTCATGATATTTTAACAGTGAGGAGTTAAAATGCTGATAGGATGCTCTGCATGTTTGCATTGGTTTGCTGGCAGGTGGGCTTCTCTGTAGGTAATCTGCTGGACATTTCATTATATAGCCCCCAAGTGTAGGAGGTCTTGGGCTGCTTAGTCTCTTGCCTGAGGGTATAAACCTGGCAACCAGAGTTCTTGGAACTGAGCTGGGTAAGGGGACCCAGGTCTTCTGGTTCACTATGCCAACTTCCACTTATCCCCACTGCTTTCAGCAGATGCTATGGCCTCTGCTGAGCCTCATGTCAGAGAGCCTGAAGTACCTCTTAGGAGTCTTCCATTAGGGTTGGAGCTGACAATTGCCTAGTTTTGCAGGATAGTAGAGGGGAATCTGAGAACCTATCTGCTTAATATATTCATATACAGACATTTCACAAATACTCCTAAGTTCATTATCACTTGCTCATCTTCTTCTAGCTCTAAAATTCTGTGGCTATTTTCCTCTTTCATTTTTTCTTTATCTTTATAAATGTATGTAGCTTTAAAAAATCTCTTTTTTGTCATGTTTTTGGAGTTTGGGAAGGATACATAAACGCACAGGTATGTCTAAAAATCTGCCACTCTTTACAATGAACACTTTTCAGTGCATTTCTAGTGATTTTGGGTTCTGTGCAATGAACCATGAATAATGAGGACCACAGTCCACATAATTAATAAATAGAAGATGCTATGGCAGAGTCATTAGTCAGGGAGCTGAGCTCTGAGTCTTGGGAAGGCACTGCCCTGATCTGCCAATGGGCTGTCAGGATGGGATAGCATCTCATGTGTGGACTGGTTGGCATGGCTCGGGTGAGCAGTGTGTTTTCCCAGGACTGTCACTCATTGGCTTTATAACCTTGGATAGTTAGAGACTGACTTCCATTACCTCCCTTGTGAAAATAAACACATCTCTACTTCTCAGTTCTGTTTGAGGCTTAGCTATTATATAAACTGTAAATTTTTGCATGAATATTGGGAACCATTCTATTTTAGTTGATCCCCCATCTTAGCTTCCAAATATATCAATCTGTGCCCATTTATTTCACAGCACAAACCACACTAGAGTTAAATTTATATTCTTCTGTTCTTCTGTACTTTAGACAAAGCTGCTTCTAGGCAAGTATCTTGCTGATTATTTACTTAGCTCAGTATCTTTGAGTTCTAGTGCTGGACATGGTACATAGTAGGTGTTTAGTAAAATGTTGGCTGAATAAAGAGGAGACAAGAGCTATATGTTCCCAGAATTGAACCCACGGTCTTGACCTCTTTAGTCATAATTTCTAACCAACTATGTACTATTAAAAGAACCCGCTTTCATGACAGAAGATCCATTCTTCATAGCCTCTGGGCAGCCATTGGCCTAGCAATTGCTGCTGGCCTTAAATACCAGGGGGCAGACCTGAAGAATAATAACCCTGCTAAGACCAACTGCCCATCCTATTTCCCATCTCTTGAGCCATATGTTTATCAACTTATATTTAATAAATACAGCAGCAGAATTTGATTATAGTGAGCCTGGTGATAGTTAAACTCGATTGCCAAGGAAATAGAGTTAGAATCCTGAATTGTTTTTAAGTATTGCAATGGGCAATTGGAATGCCTCTTCCATATGGCACTGACTCTGTCTGGACCGCACAGCCCATTCCCCGTCAGATGGTTCCATTTTGGGTCAGCGATGATTGCAGAGAACAATGTGTAGAGGCAGGTGATCCCCAAGGGGGTCCATTTGATTTCAATTCTTTCCCCCCGATTGCTGTCCCACTGAAGACCAAGGGACTTTGGCACAGTTGGGCTTGCATCCATACATTTTTAATGGGCACATTGTTATTTACAACGCTGGCTCTATCCAGGGCTTTGGAAAGGCAGAGACAATGGTTGGAAGAGAATAAATGCCTCACATAAAGGTTAGTGGAGATTGTTTTCATGCTTCCAAAGGCGGGGGTGGGTTCTTTTATCTGCACCAGTTCACCTGCTTCCAGCTGTCACAGTTCTACAGAGCATCCACAAACTGCCGAAGGCTCAGCCAGAGGGGAGGGTGTTGCCTGCTGCTCAGTCTTCAGAGTGACATTTTCCCTTCTCTGAACACCCTGCCAATCCCCAGAATGCATTTACCTTCCTTTTTGAGGCTGCCTGGGGAGTACTTGCTATCCTTTGCCCTGGTGGAAGAAGGTGGCATCCTCTTCAATCATTGAATAGAAATTATAGAAACTTCCTTAAAGATATTTCCTTCTGGCTCACCTGTTCAGCTTATTAATAAAGCAACTCTGTAGCTTCAGGGGGGAAAATAGCTTGGTATGAGCCTGTGGTCGCCCTTAGAAAAAAAAGGGCTCCATTCAGATCCCATGAAGAGACACACACCTCTCTCGGTGCCCCTTACTAAAGCTTTTGTGAATGCTCCTAGAGTCTGTTACGGGGAGGCTGGCTTTGGCATATTATGAATATCAATAGAGTTCACATCACCATTCTCCCTATCATAAAGAAGCATTCATACCATATTCACCAGTGTGGTGGAGACAATAAGTCGGCTCCCCTCCCCAGCCCCTTTCCCTCCTTGTCAAGACGAATCAGCTCAGTGAGGAGCGTGGGCAGTCTAGCTTCAAGTAATTACTCTGAAACCTGGACTCTTGAGCTGGCAGTCACTTTTCTGTGTGTGTCTGTCACATATCCTTCATGAGTTCCTTCTTCTCTAAATGTTCTTTTCATCTTGCAGTTATCTTTTTCTCTCTCTTGCTCTTTTTCTGTGCTTTTTCTAAGAATCCACAGCCAGGCTAACCCTTCAAGGGACTTTTGAAATGTCACTGTGACCCCCTGCTCAATAGCCAGGACCATTGAGTCCTTTTCTCTCCATAGAAAGACTAAATACCTTTCAGCTGGAGTTTACAAATGTCTCAAAGTCGTAGAACCTTCTTAGTTAAAAATAAAATTAAGCCTCTTTGCTTGAGTGGTAAAGTCTTAATGGCCTACATAAGGCAAATGGCAATAAAGCAAAACAAGTACTGCTTTATAGCCAACCATTCATGTGAAAGAGGTACGTAAAATAATGATAATAGTCATAACAACAAGTAGATATTAGGGAAGGAAGGCTAGAAATGGGGGAATACAATGAAATGATCTTTCCCATTAATGTGATTCTCTGTGTAACTCCTGCGAAACAAGTGTGATGCATTTCCTGCCTGTGTGGGGAAACCTGCACTAACCCTATGCCCCCTTTTTTGATGTGATCCTTAATTGTGCACAGCTGCATGGTGAGGATGAGGCTGTCATCCTGACTCAGGCGAAGGGAAGAAGTTGGCCTCTTTGCCTTCTATTATGTTTGTCTTTTGCACTAATACCAGAATCACCCAGCTATAGTTGGACACAATTATTCTACAGAGGCTCAAAAGGCCATTGTCCACATCTTGGTCATTTGAGAAAAACCATCTGAGACAAAGAGTTCTTTCACAGTTGGGTCTTGCTCTCTGGAGAGAAGCCTAGAGTCATTGCAATGTGCTCTGGGGTGTGGGGGTTTAGAGATGTTTTGGGACTACATGGTAGTGGCCAGGGGTAGCCAAAGCAGCATCCCTATACTCTCCCCAAATCAAAACCACTGCAAAAAAGTTCTTTGGCATCAGAATTATCCAGTTTTATGTTATTTTGCATCTTTATATCCCTTTTGGGTTTTCTCTTTTGTTACCCCCAGCATTCAGGAAATCTTATTTAAATATTCCCCCTGGTCTCAGCTGTGCTATAGGGTTGGCAGGACAGGGTCCTGACTCATGTTTGTTCAGAACTCTAAATAGGAGTATCTCTGTCCCCAGACCAGCAGTGGTAGCCCTAGTAATTAGCAAAAGATTTCCCTCAGGCAGCATTTTCCAAAGTGGGTTGTATGTTATGTGTGTTCTGTTGGACTATTATTAAGCCTTATGGGGCAAAGCAGGCCATGGTCCAATAAGTTTGGGGAATATTGAATTAAGCAATTTAAACAGGTTTATTCCCAGTAATACTTCTCAAGGCCTTTGTATTCGTTTTCTGCGGCTACCGTGATAAACTCCCACAAAGTTGGTGGCTTAAAGCAGCATAAATTTATTCTCTCATAGTTCTGGAGGTCAGAAGCCTGAAAGCAGTGTCACGGGGCTGAAATCAAGGTGTTTGCAGGGCTGTGCTCCTTCTGGGAGGGCTAGGGGAGACTCCGCTTCTTGCCCCTTCCAGCTTCTGGTGGTTGTCAGCATTTCTTGACTTGTGAGCACATCCTTCCAGTCTGCAAGGCCAGGATCTTCAAATCTCTGTCCACTGTATCTTCATGTCACCTTCTGCAGTGTGTATGTGGAATCTCTGCCTCCCTCTTGTAATGACACATGTGATGGCATTTACGGCCAACTCGATAATACCAGATAAGCTCCTCCTTTCAAGACCCTCAATGTCGTAATATCTTTTGCCATCTAAGGTAACATCCAGAGATTCCAGGGATTTATATCTTTTCACAGGGCCACTGTTCAGCCCACCCCAGCCTTTAATACATTCTGAGTACTGTGGATCTCTAGGATGAGCTGAGAGTCACAGAGTGTTTCTCGAGCCTCAATGACAAAGCAACTCTCCTTTCACATACTTTTTGCTGGATTTGCATTCTGAGGAACACACTTTGGAAAATCTTAGCAAGAGAAGATGAGTCTTGGAGAAAAGTCAAAGCCAATCAGTCCAGCTGCCCTTCTCTCTGCGGATCTGGATTTTATTTGACTAAAGCAGATGGCACTTTCCTTGATTCAGGAGATGATATCATCACACAGATAAACTAGGAAAAAATATCAGCAATTTCACAGGACACCTAAGCCAGACTCCACAGGTGAAGAATCTCTAGGGAATGGGAAAAAATAGCATTATATTACAATTTCAAAACCTGGATTGTATTCCTGGTCCCCCTACATATAAGCTACATGATCCCAGGAAAGTATTTCAACTTTCCTAAGCCTCTGTTTTCTCTTCTATGAAGTAAGGATAATAACCACACCTACCTGGTTGTGTCATGTGAATACCATCTGTAAAAGTGCTTTATTAAAAGAAAACTTTATACAATCTAAGAAATTATTTTTATTGTGTGAAAAATAACTTTTTTTTAAAAAAAAGTTCATGTCTTACAGGATTGTCTTGGTGATAGGGGGTAGATCTCTGTTCCTCTTCTCTGGAGATCAAGTTGTTCTTTCACAGCAAAAGCCCAGAGCAATACAACTGTGCATTCTCATCCACTGTTATGTTTCCAATTCTTTGAACCTAGTATGTGTTCTATAAATGTAAAAGGAATGAACTGTCCTTGCCTATATCTCTTCTCCCTTTTATCAGTTCCACAGAATCATAGAATGTGTGGGCTGGAAGGGCCCTTGTGATATTGTCTAGAATAATAGCTCCCAAATGCTAATTTAGGGACCTGCAAATCCTGGCCTACATGAGAAGAAGCTGGCAGCCCATTAAATACAGTTGCCAGCATCACCTTGGGGATTCTAATTCAGTGAGTTTGAGATGGGACCTGGGAATCTGCATTTTAAGAAGTTCCCTGGGTGATGTGATAGAGCAGTTTCATACACTGATCTAACTTTTCCCACCATCTTCATATGGAACCATTCCTAAAATATCACACTAAGCAATCTATTTTAAAGATTTTCCTGAAATTCTTGCAACTTCCTTCACTAGAGATGTGCTGTGTACCAAGTGGTCATGTGAGACAGCCACAGGCCCCTTTTGGCTCATTCAATCATTCATTTACTCATGCATCAATTCATACGTTGTGTACCTACTACTTACTCTATGGCATTTCCTCTCAGGAGGTCCCTTGTCATCACAGACTCCATGATTTAAAGCCTCTTTCTTTCTCCTTTTTTGTCTTGAGTAAGTAGAGATATAGGATGGCTTGTCTTTCTGCTTTACTGTTGGCTTTTCTCTTTTTTAGGGATTATTTCTAAAGTAAGGAGGAAGCGTTTCTTCCCCTAAATGATGAATCACTGAATGCCTCAGAATTGTGAATCATTTCTTAGGGAGGATCCCTGAGAAACATAGTCCTCTAAAGTGTAAGGTAACATAATCTCCATTTCCCCAATTAAAAATAATCTAGATAAGTCAGGAGCATTGAATGATTTTTCCGATGGCAGAATCAGGACACGTAAGGCCTAGTTTTCCTAGCTCCTATCCCCTTTCATTTCTTAAGGTAATATTTATTCAGAATTTTTGATTCTAAGATAATGTACGTGAGACCAATGTTCTCCAATTTCAAAAATACTAACCTTCAAATATTCGTCTGACTGGGTGAAAGAATGGTCCTTTTCTTCTACAGAACTCATAATTACTTATTGATGTCTTCTGACACTCACCATCCTATGCTTATAAATAAGTATCACATGCCCCAAATTGAGCTAGCTAATGCCTATTAAGTGGTGGATGAGTAAAATGTTAACTGTATTTTCCTAGGCTACAATGGGACCTCAAGTGGTTTATTTGTTTGTTTGTTTTCAGAGCCTCTCCAGCACTGGAGGGTAAAAGTGCTTGCCTCTGAGCCTTGCTTCTCCAGTCTTTACTTTGCCTCTGTTCCAGGGATGCTCTGATCATTTGTCACCAGCAGTCTCCAACATTGGCAGGGAGGCAGGTCCTCAGGCAGCTCTGAAAGCTGGCATGGGATCTCCTAGAGTAGGGGTGCAGCAGCTGGGAGCCTCACTGCCCCTTTTCCTTTGGTTACTGGACTCAGACTTCACAGGACCCAAGGATGGTGCTGTCCTCCTGTGGCGAGTCACATCCTCTGTGTCAGAGGAGCATGCCAATCACAGAATTTCTATCTTCCACTTTTAACAAAGGTCTACCATGTCTCATTATGTTCTTCCACTTAAAAGTCTCTGGATGAAGGTGATGTCTTTTTTTGCTCACATTTATCCGGAAGTCAACAGAAGGGATGTGTAGGCATCAGAGAAGGTATCAGGGACAAGAGCTGGGGACTGAAGTCTGGGGATAGATTATGGCTTAGGATTGTGGTGGTCTTCATAAGGGCAATGGGAAACTACAGATTTGCTGTATTTTCCAAGATGAACACAATTAGATGCTGGTGGTCCCAAGGAAAGGGCAAGATGACTTACCTTTTTTGGTATGTGTGTCTGAGAAGTAGAAAATGCTCCTGATTTGATGAAATTGGTGTTCTTTCTTTTTTTCTTTTCTTCCTCTCTTTCTTTCAAATTGTTGATATTTTCATTTATGATTAATATCATGAATTTTCATTTCATTTACTGGGAAGGTCATTATTCAAAATAGTCCCTTATGCTGTTAGCAGTAAAACCTGAAGTTCAGAGGATCTAAAGAAATTAACTGTTTGAAGGTCAATAGATAGTGTGAATTATGAAATTTAGAAAATCCCCACCTTTTCCTCTCTCTTCTCCTACTCCTTCACTTCAACCAGCAGTCCAAATCATTTGAAAAGTAAGAAAACTATTTTGTGTACAAATGCACAATGCTTAGGTCTCCTCATTGATTCAAATAGCTTACCTGCCTCTTCTCCTCCACCCCAGCCCATCGCCATTCCCCATCACCTTCCTTATCCCAAGAGAGCCTAGATTGGGAAACTCTCACTCTATTTGTAAAACTGTGAACACAGGCCTAGCCCAGCAGATCTGACACTTGTTGTTTGTCCCCTGACATTATAAAGGACATTTGTGTATTTCCTGAGGACAGTCACAGGAAGCCACCAACGTCAGCCACTGTGGCTACCATTCTGGGATAACTGGAATGGAAAGGCATGCCTCATTGTGTCTCAGCTTTGGATTTATTTTGACGTCGGGAAATGGAGAGTAGAAAGGGAAAGTGTAGGGCAAAAGGAAGACAGAGGAGTGGTTAATGGAGGCTGAAGGGGCAGATTGCGAGAGAATGCACTCACAATAGACAGAAGATGGATTGATAGATTGGACCTGGAGATGTAAATAGGATAGTTTATTTAAGCTGCTTAGAGTCTCTTCTTCTTATCTATCCATCTATTTATCTATCTGCCTTAAGCAGGGACTGATAGGGGAACAGACAGATAACATGAGAAGGATGGATTAGCAGCAGACTGGGAGCCTCGTGGCATCTCAGATTCCAGGAGAGCAAAGGGACCTTTGCTCAGGAGGACCTAAGCATCAGGAGGACAGATTACAGAGCTTCCCTGGAGGATTTCCTGCCCCTCCTGCGCCCCAAATAAAACAAGACCAGTGTCCAGACAGAGAAGGTTACTGGGGCATCAGAGAGCCCAATCCCACACCCCCCTGCTGCCACCCCTCCTCTAACAATTTGCAGCTGTTCTCTTCTTCGACCCCAGAAAGTGGACAGCTGCCAATCTGAGAGGGAAGCTGAAAGTGGGGCTTGGTGCTAGCATATATTTTTATGCCAAAGCCTTGCTTTAAATTCCAGTCAGGCTTCCAGTCTTGCAACAACAACAGGGGAAAGGAAGAAGAGGGGAAAAAAAAGAAGGAAAGCTAACCGTGCTCCGGCTGTTCGGGAAAGCTGTCAGCTGTCAGGTCTGCTTAACTGACAACCTGTTCTCCAGAGCCCCAGGGGGTCTGGGAACGGGAGGAAGAGGTGAGGGCCAGTCTGGGGTGGGGGGCCTTTGCCAGCCTGCACACAACTACATAGTGAGTTTCCTCCACACCCACAAGCTCAAGCCTGTCAGGGCAAGTCCCAGGGCTAAGCAGCAAGCCTGGGGGTGGGGCGCAGGGTATGCGGTAGGACCCACTCTATTCCACGAGTCATCATGGAGCAGAGGTGCCACAGGGTACAAAGCTGCTGTGCTATGGATAAATCAGGCCTTTGCAGGACACCCTCCTTTGTTGGGACAGGAGAGGTTCCTTACAGCTAGGGAAATGAGGAAGAGGGGGAAGATTTCCAGAGGCTTCCAGAGCTCAGTCCAGACTCAGAGGTGCAAGGGAATCCTTCCTTTGGCCTCTGCCACCTTGGGACTGGGAACAGCCTTGAGGCTAGCTAACAGGCACTCCAAGGACTACCTGGCCCTTTCTACCTCTCATCTACACACTCCGGTTTCCATGATTCTTTTCCTTTCTCTTCCTCCCTTTTCCTTCTCCTGGCTCCAAACTCCTAAGTATGAAATTTCCACCACTCACAAGATAACCTTCTTCAGGGCAAATTCTTGTGTCAAGTTGGAAGACATAACTGTGCTTGGTTCCAGTCCCTGCTACTTACTATGTGATCTTGATTTCAGTCCCTAATGCTTGCTCAGGTGTGATCTTGGGCAAATCAGACTATCTCTAAAAGGGAGATATTTTTTAGTCCACAAATCAAACAAAATTATGCATATGGAGACATTTCATAAACTAGAAGAGCCTATAAGACATTCTGTTCTGATTTACCTTTATTTCTTTGACAGCCCCTAGAACAAAGACTTACACCATAGGCATGCAATAATAGTCAAATGAACAAATAAACGTGTGGATGAATGGGTGTAGTAGAGAAAAGTTACCCTGTGTTTGCTTATGAGAAACAAGGGAGATTGTTTGAGACTGAGCAACAGCAGCCTTGAGGCTAGCTGGCAGGTGCTGGTCCCCAAGGGCCTCCCTGTGGCCCCACAGAATCAGAGGCGCAAGGATGGGGTCTGGGGATCTGTACCTCAACTGGCTGCACAGCTAGTCAATGTCTCAAAATTGGGACATTTCTGTTCTAAGTAGGAAAGCAGAAGGCAGATAACAAAGATTTGTGATATTTTTTTCAGGGTAGAAATGATGGCATCATTGAATCCCTGCATATAGAATCCTGCCTGACAAACAACAGATCGATACCTCAGGATGCAGTTTTCTTCATGAGTGTCACAATAGCTTTCTGGGAGAAGGTGGGAGACAATGACAGTGAATATAATGTTGCTGAAAAGCAGCCATAGACTTATAGGTGGGGCCTTACATGCATGGAGAGAATATCCCAAGAGGATGGCATGGCAAGACCAGGGGGAGGCAGGTGAGGCCCCGAGGCACAGAACTTAAGGAGGCACCACTCAGAGGTTTGTGTAGGTGCTTCCTTAAATTCTCATCCTAGGTGCCTTGTCTGCTTCACCCTAGTGCTTGCCCTGGGATGAGGAGAAGAGTTAGAAAAGGCTTCTAGAAGGACTCCTCAAGTCAGAGAAGATGAACAAGAAGGTGTTGTGCAGTGACTCTTAGGGAGAAAGGCATTTCTGGCAGAAGGAGGCACATAACCAAAGCAGAGGTGGTAGAAACATGATGGTGTGGGTGAAGAATTCCCAAACTGGGAGCTAGCAGAAACATCACATTAAAGGTAAGAGTTGGGAGATATGAGAGAGACAAGGTACAGAACACAAAGGGTCTTCTCAGCCATATTAAAGGTCTTGGAATTTGTCCTCCTGGTTGTGGGAAGCAGGAAGATGACACAGGCAGTTGGTACTTCAAACAGAACTTTCTGGTCAGTCTCTAGACACTGTCCTATCCAATTCACAGATATAGTGAGCTACAAATAAAAGCTACATACGTAACTTTAAATTTCTAGTAGCCACATTTAAAAAGTTTAAAAAACATTAATTTTAATGACATATTTTATTTAGCATAATAGATCCAAAATATAATCACTGTAATCACTTCAAAATGTAATCAACATCAAACAACATTAAATGAGGTATTTTACATTCTTTCTTATTGTATAAAATCTTCAAAATCCTTTGTGCAGTTTACATGTATACCACATCTCAATTTAGTTTAGCCACATGTCAAGTGCTCAATAGCCACGTGTGGCTACAATGTGGAACAATGCAGGCCTACAAGATGGAATCTAGAGGCTAAAACATGGAGGCAGGCTTTGTAAGAGTCAAGGGGAAATGATACCTTTCTAATCCAGGGTGTTGGTAGTGGGAATGGAGAGAAGGTGCTAGATTGTCAAGTGACTGAGCTTTTTCTAGTATCTTTGTGAAATCGTGATATAGCACTTACCTTCCTGGGACACGTAAAGATTTTTTTGAGATCATGTATATGAGACAGCCAGCACAGGCTGGTAGGGAATGCGTGCTCAGTGGCATTCCACCCAACCCAGGCTGTTTGCTCTCTTCAGGAACAGGAATTAACATCCCACTTGGGTGAGGTGGAGCTTAAAGCACTGAAATGGCACAGCAGGAGGCATAGACTGTGGGCACTAGAAGTCTTACAGAGCAGCCCCACTGCACCTTCCCAGGCCTCTCTCTCAAAATCACCTAGGTAAAGGGACATGAGTGCCTAACTGTCTTGGGGAGGCTGGGAGAGTACAGTGAAGCCAGTCCAGGAGAGGCAGAAAGCAGAATTGCTGACATTCCAGGCAGCAGCCACTCTGACTATCAGCAGCCAGCAGTTGGCAGCAGCTCCAGATGATTGAGAACTGAACAGCTTAATTGCAGGAGTGTGAACATTGTGGAGTGCCAGGCTGGCATGGCTCAGTGCGAGAATGTTTCCCCAGAGCCTGCATTCCTTGACTTAGGTTGATGTGCACATGCTTTCTTGGGAAATGCCCCCAGCCAAACCCCTGTGCACAGACCAACGGCTTTTATGTTGCCTGGAAGAAGAAAAAAATGCATTTCCAAGTAGATGCAGGACATAGCTCTGTAGACAGAGCTGCTTATCCTGAGGAGAGAGGCTGGCAGAAAGGGGAGGGAAGACAGCTTATTCTTTACTCCCTGAAGTGTCTATGTAGGGTGTCCAAGAAGTAACATAGAGGATACAAATCTTGGCTGCATTAAGGTCCTTCTGAGCACAAGGAAGTTCTGCCTATCTCCAATTATTCTCACCAAGGTGACTTTCAGATGAATATTTGTTTATTTTCAAAATGTTTTTTCAGGGCAGCCTAAGTCACTGGGTGGGTGCTGAGAATCTGAAAAAGTTACCAAGTAATTAGGGCCTAGAGCTGGTGAGAAGCACAGCTCAGGTTCCCTTGGGATCCCTCTGACTTACCTTAATTTGCTGCCTCTGTATTAGTCAGTGTGAGCTACCTGCTGTAACAAACAACCCCAACATTCCACAGGGATTGCATAACAAATGATTATTTGCATAGCAGTCTGATATGGAGGAGCAGCTCTCCTTAGACAGATTTCCCCAGACTCAGGTACCTTGTACTTTCCATATCAGGGCTCTAATCTTTACTAACCTTTATTCCTCAGGGCCCTTTTCTGTCTCCTCCTAGGATGGCAAAGAAAAGGAGAATTGCATATGTGAGCATCCACAGACTAGGCCTGGGAGCGGGCGATATTTCACCTCTGACCAATTCCTTTGTTTAGAGCTCAGGCACATGGCTGCATCCAACTCCAAGACAGGCTGGCAAATATAGACGAATTATGTGCCAAGGAGAAACAGGGAAAACGTTTGTTGAACATCTAGTCAAACTTTGCCCCAGTCATTCTTTTTTTTTTGCTTGCTGATGAGACTAAGATAGACTTTTTGTGCTCTGACTTGACCCTAGAGGTTTGAGAGTCAGGACGCTGCAAGAGTGGGGCAACCTTAATTAGTAGGTGATGCCCTGGAGTTGCAAGGTGATTATTAATCAGGGCAACATGATGGTCAAGCAGTTGTAATGACAAACTAAATTTTTCTTTCCTGTTTTATGAACCTATCTTATCAGTTTCCTCAGCCAACAGAAGGTGCTGCAAGCTGAGTGCCAACAGAGCAGACCTCTAGGCTGCTCTTCCCCTCACTAAGTGATACCACATTGTCACCCACAGCCCCCACTTGCCAGCCAAGCTTAGTGGATCATTTGAGCGATAATATGGTGGAAGAGTCCTTTCTTTTTGCTTTAAAAAGCAACTGTCCAGAATAAGCAGCATTATCTGCAAAGGTGTGGGGATTCCATTGTGAAAAACAGGCAGTGGTACTGGCGGAGTTATGACAGAAATGGTCATTGTAACAGATATCGTGATGTGCCACAGGGCTCCCATCTCCAGGGTTGGCACACACATCCCTTAGCTTCCTGGACTGCTGCCTGCTTGTAGCTATGCCTCTTACGAGGAATTGCCCTCAGTCACAGGGAACTGCCTGATACAAAATTATGCCTCCTCCTAGGGGGGTAGCCCATGGCCAGTGGCTTCCTAGTTAGGGATATTGAAAGCCTGGCACTCTTGCCTCATTTGGGGACAACTCTATAGGGGCCATTCAGGCTTCAGAACTCCCAGAGAATCAGCTTAGGCCTCAGTTACAACCTCATTTTAATTCAGCTTCTCCTTCTGCCCAAACCTGCCTTCTTTACTTCCTTACATATGTATCCCTCAAGAATTCCTCTGGTGCGACTTCACATCTAAGAATTTTTTGGTACTAAGAGTGGTTTTAGGAAACTGACTTTTAAAATGAGATTTTGGAGAAGGGCCAATCATTGGCTCTCTGGAATTGTAAACCCCATCACTGGTAGTGGGTAGAGTAGAGCTAGACTCCAAGATGTTGCAGCAGTGTAATTATTAAAAGCAGGGAATTTGCTGTGCAACTGTTAAGACTTTCACCAGTGGTAGACTGATATGAGATATCCTTAGAGGGGGATACATGGCCTGCTGCAGTGTTTCTTGTGCTTGAGAGGCATAAGGGAAATGGTAATTACAAGGGTTATGGAATTGGGTGGCTGTTATGGTGTCCCATTGATTTGTGAAAGATAAATAATGACAAGCTCAGATGATTAATTACCATTTCAAGGCAAAATGTGAAAAGCCCAAAAGGCTTCCTTAGCAGCATTTAAGGAAATCCTAATCTCCTGCAGCCAAAATACCAAAAGAACAGAAAACAAGGCTCAGGACTTAATCACTAAAGTAGTGGAGCTGCAGATAGGATTGAATTCTCAGCCTCAATAAGTCTCCTATGCCAACTACTGGGTCCTAGTAGAGAAAGAGTAAGGACACTGAGACTTGAAATAGGGTAATCTGAGTGGATGCAGTTAAGAACCTTGACTTGCTGGGCCTTCAGTAGTACCCCCCACTATGACCACGATAGCCCCCTTTCCTGTGTTAGAAGATAATAGCCCTCCTCTTGCTTGAAGATGGTACAGAAACCTCAAATTAGGTATACATTTTATATGACAATATTTGCCAGCTTCAGGATCTACCCCTATCTTGCCCCCTGGCAACTAGTCCGATAAGGAAGATCAAATCCTGCTTGTACAACCAGACTAGCAATGTGCTGAGACTGCTGTAAAAGGAGAGAGAGTATACATCAAAGGATCTGCAGAGTATGGCTCCTATGCATTGGTAGTAGCTGGTAGCATATGCATGGTACTAGCTTCTGGGATAATGGTCAAGAGGGGAAGAACATAACGTTGGGTAAGTTATAGAAAGGAGAAGCCTCCTTTTTATAACTCGACACCTGGACAAGGACTCGGGAAATGATACCAATAAGTTGCTAGAAGGGCTCTCTGACACTGGAAAAAGCAAAGGCCTACACTATGTGAAGTAGAAGTGCCAGAACTGCCATGGAGGATAGTGAAGGAGAGGTGAAAAGGTTCAGAGGAGCTGGCATGCTAGAGTGCGTATACTATGTATGGCTGGAAACCTATCAGTGAATATGTTCCATGGGAGGGCCTGAAGGACATTCCAACTGTAAAAACAATAAACAATGCATTGGTAAGGGTGGGATCAGCTCAATGATGGCTGTTCTCTATAGGCCAAGGCTGATGTTAGCAGAGGCTAATACAAAACGGGGCTTCCTAAACACAATGAGCCTAATTAGTTCCCCCAAACAATAAAGGTCCATTTAGAGGTACTCAGTCCTCAGAATCAAAGTAGTTGCAATTATTGTAATGAAGCAAAGTGACCACAGATATCACAATGTGTGGCAAAATTCAAGTGGCATTTCAGATGCGCTAGAGGAATGGCCTATACTTTCAAAGAACTTTGGATGTATTAATGGAATTTGGAGTTTCCATAGACAATTAGAAGAGCAGTAAAAGTGAATATTGCTTAGTTTACACCACAATATATATCAAGACTGAATGTTAAGAAGGCTGAGAAAAAGAAAAAGCCCCTCAAATTAAAACTTACGGGTTTCTTTTTTTTTTTTTTTGGTCCAGTTTCCAGGCTTGCGTCAGTTTGCAGACCCAGGACACTGGCGGCAGAAAGAGATGCTAGTTTTGTATGAAAAGGAATCCTGCAACTATATAGCAATTGTATTCAGTTGAAACGCCTCTGTCCTTTCCCCAAGGGAATACAGCCCTTTACTCAAGTGAATACTTTGGGGAAAAGAATGCCAAGACTTTTCAATGATTGTCAGACATAGAAGCATTGATACCCAATATAAGACCTAATATCTATAATGGCCATGTTGTCAGAGCGGGGCTGTATAGTGCCAAAAAATAAATGGAATCCTAGAATCTTAGGTCTGGCTCACAGTGGGTGCAATGGACCCACAGACCCACCTGGTGACCATTTACTGGTATAATTGGATTAGATATTGGTGTTTGACAGAAACCCTCACATTGGTTTCTTCTATTTTTTTCTTTCTACTTTTATTTTATACACAACGGGTATATGTGCAGGTTTGCTACATGGATATAGTGCATGATGCTGAGGTGTGAATGCTCCTGTCTATCATCCAGGTAGTGAGCATAGTACACCAAAGGTAGTTTTTCAACCCACACATCCCTCCTTCCCTCCCCGGTCTAGTAGTCCTCAGTGTCCATCACTCCATTGTTTATGTCCATGTGTGCTCAATGTTTAGCACCCACTTATAAGTGAAAACACGTGGTATTTGGTTTTCTGTTTCTGTGTTAATACACTTAGAATTATGGTCTCCAGTCGCTTCCAGGTTGCTGTAAAAGACATTATTTCATTCTTTTTACGGCTACATCGTATTCCATGGTGTATATGTACCAAATTTTCTTTATCCAATCTACCATTGATAGGCACCTATTGGATTTAATGTCTTTGCTATTGTGAATAGTGCTGTATAAATATCCAAGTGCATGTGTCTTCTTGGTAGAAGAATTTATTTTCCTTTGGGTATATACCCAGGAATGGGATTACTGGATCAAATGGTAGTTCTGTATTAAATTCTTCGAGAAATCTCCAAACTGCTTTCCACTGTAGTGGAACTAATTTACATTCCCACCAACAGTGTATAAGCATTTCTTTTTCTCTATAGCTTCACCACCATCTGTTGTTTTCGACTTTTTAATAATAACCATTCTGACTGGTGTGAGATGGTATCTCATTGTGATTTTGATTTTGCATTTCTCTGATGATTCGTGATGTTGAACATTTTTTCAAATGTTTGTGGCTGCTTTTATGTCTTCTTTTGAGAATTGTCTGTTCATGTCCTTTGCCCATGTTTTAATGGGGTTATTTGGTTTTTGCTTGTTTATTTAAGTTTCTCATAGACCAGTTTCTCTGGATATTAGATCTTTGTCAGATAAATAGTTTATGAATATTTTCTCCCATTCTGTAAGTTGTCTGTTTACCTGTTGATAGTTTCTTTTGCTGTGTAGAACTTTTCAGTTTAATTAGGTCCCACTTGTCAAGTTTTGTTTTTGTTGCAGTGGCTTTTGGGGACTTAGTCAAAAATTATTGGCCAAGGCTGATGTCAAGAGGAGCATTTCCTAAGTTTTCTTTTAGTTTGAGGTCTTACATTTAAATCTATGATGATTTTCAGCCATTTTTTTAGTGTGGTAAAAAGTATGGTTCTAGTTTTAATCTTCCGCATATGGCTAGGCAGTTATCCCAATACAATTAATTGAATAGGAGGCCTTTCTCCATTGCTTGTTTTTGTCAGACTTATTAAAGATCATATTATTATAGGTGTACAGCTTTAATTATGAGTTTTCTATTCTTTTCTATTGGTCTATGTGTCTGTTTTTGCACCAGTACCTGCTATTTTAGTTACTATAGCTTTATAGTATAGTTTGAAATTAAGTAGTGTGATGTCTCCAGCTTCGGTCTTTTGCTTAGGATTGCTTTGGCCTTTGGTGCTCTTTTTTGGTTCCATATGAATTTTAGAGTAGTTTTTTCTAATTCTGTGAAAAATGATGATGGTAGTTCAATAGAAACATCATAGAATCTATAAATTGCTTTGGGAAGTATGGGCATTTTAATGATATTGATTCTTCCAATCCATGAGCATGGAATGTTTTTCCATTTATTTGTGACATCTTTGATTTCTTTCAGCAGTGTTTTGTAGTTCTCTTTGGCCACCTGTATTCCTAGGTATTTCATTTTCTTTGTGGCTACTGTAAATGAGATTGTGTTCTTGATTTCACTCAGCCTGAGTGTTGTTTGTGTATAGAAATGTTACTCATTTTTGTACACTGATTTTGTATCCTGAAATTTTACTAAAGTTGTTTATCAGTTCTAGGAACCTTTTGTTGGAGTCTTTAGGGTTTTCTAGGTATATATCATATTGTCAAATGAGGGAGATAGTTTGACTTCTTCTTCTCCTATTTGGATGGCTTTTGTTTATTTCTCTTACCTGATTACTCTGTCTAGGAATTTCAGTACTATGTTGAATAGGACCGGAGTGGGCATCCTTGTCTTGTTCTAGTTCTCAAGGGTAATGGTTCCAGCTTTTGCCTTTTCAGTGTGATGTTGGCTGTGGGTTTGTCATAGATGGCTTTCTCACATGTCAATACTAACCCTGAATGTAAATGGGCTAAATGTTCCATCTAAAAACCATAAAATGGCAAGCTGGATAAAAGAGACCCATCTCACATGTAACAATACCCACAGGCTCAAAGTAAAGGGATGGAGAATGATATACCAAGCAAACAGAAAACCAAAAAGAGCAGGAGTTGCTATTCTTATATCAGTTAAAACAGACTTTAAAATATTAATTAAGAAAAACAAAGAGGGCATTAAATAATGATGAAGGGTACAATTCAACAAGAAGACTTAATTTTCCTAAATATATACACACCCAGCATTGGCGCACCCAGACTCATAAAACAATTTTTTTCTTGACTTACCAAAAGACTTAGCTACACAATAATAATGGGGGACTTCAACACCCCACTGACAGTGTCAGACAGATCACTGAAGCAGAAAACTAACAAAGAAACTGAATGTAAACAGGATTCTTGACCAATTGGACCTAATAGACAACTACAGAACACTCCACCCAACAACACCAGAATATACATTCTTTTCATCTGTACACAGAACATATTCTTTTTTTTTTTTTTTTTTTTGAGATGGAGTCTCCCTCTGTTGCCCAGGCTGGAGTGCAGTGGCGTGATCTCGGTTCACTGCAAGCCCCGCCTCCTGGGTTCATGCCATTCTCCTGCCTCAGCCTCCTGAGTAGCTGGGACTACAGGCACCTGCCACCATGCCCGGCTAATTTTTTGTATTTTTAGTAAAGACGGGGTTTCACCATGTTAGCCAGGATGGTCTCGATCTCCTGACCTCATGATCCACCCGCCTCGGCCTCCCAAAGTGCAACATATTCTAAGATTGACCACAAGCTCAGTCATAAAGCATGTCTCAATAAATTAAAATAAACTGAAATCATACCAAGCACACTCTCAGACCACAGTGCAATAAAATAGAAATTCATATCAAGATCTCTGAAAACTACACAAATACAGGAAAATTAAACTTTCTCCTGAATAACTCCTGGATGAACATTTAAATCAAGGCAGAAATAAAGAATAAATTTTGGAGTTAATGAAAACAGGAACACCAGTTACCAAAATATCTGGGATGCAGCTAATGCGGTGTTAAGAGGTAAGTTCATAGTGCTAAATGCCTTCATCAAGAAGTTAGAAAGATCTCAAATTAACAATCTAATTTCATACCTAAAGGAATTAGAAAAAAAGAACAAACCAACTTCAAAGCTAGCAGAAGAAAAGATATCACTAAAATTCGAGAAGAACTAAGCAAAAGTGAGATCAAAAAATCTATACAAAAGATAAAAGAAACTAAGAGTTCCTCAAAAGAACAAACAAAATTGATAGAATGCTAGCTAGATTAACAAAGAAAAAAAGAAGAACCAAATAAACACAACTAGAAATGACAAAGGAGACATTACAACTGATCCCACAGAAATACAAAAGATCCTCATAGACTACTGTGAACAACTCTATGCACACAAATTAGAAAATCTAGAGGAAAGATATAAATTCCTGGAAATGCAAAATCTCCCAAGATTGAATCAGGAAGATATTGAAACCCTGAATAGATCAATATCAAGTTATAAAACTGAATTAGTGATAAAAAACCTACCAACCAAATAAAGCCCTGGACTAGATGGATTCACAGCTGGATTCTACCAGACAAAGAAGAGCTGGTATTAATCCTACTAAAACTATTTCAAAAAATTGAGGAGGAGGGGCTCCTCCCTAACTCATTCTATAAAGACAGCATCAGCCTGATACCAAAATATGGCAGAGACACAATGGCAAAAGAAAACTTTAGGTCAATATACCTGACGAACATAGATGCAAAAATCCTCAACAAATACTAGCAAACTGAATCCAGTAGTACATCAAAAAGTTAATATACAACAATCAAGTAGGCTTTATTCCTGGGATGTAAGACTGGTTCAACATACACAAATCAATAAATGTAATTCACTACATAAACAGAATTCAAAAACCATATGATTACCTCAAAAGATGCAGAAAAAGCTCTCAATAAAATCCAATATTCCTTCACGATAAAAACGGTTAACAGATTAGGCACTGAAGGAACATACCTCACATTGGTTTCTTACCCTGAAGAATAAGAGATATTATAGTAGGGAAAGCCAAGTGGATGCCTGTGAATCTGTGCCCCCAGTCAAACTAAGACAGGAAATAAAAAATTAATACTGCAGCCAAGGAAAATGGTAGAGATTAGTGCTAATTTAAAAGGTGCAGGCCGGGCGCGGTGGCTCACGCCTGTAATCCCAGCACTTTGGGAGGCCGAGGCGGGCGGATCACGAGGTCAGGAGATCGAGACCATCCTGGCTAACACGGTGAAACCCCGTCTCTACTAAAAATACAAAAAATTAGCCGGGCGTGGTAGCGGGCGCCTGTAGTCCCAGCTACTCGGGAGGCTGAGGCAGGAGAATGGCGTGAACCCGGGAGGCGGAGCTTGCAGTGAGCCGAGATCGCACCACTGCACTCCAGCCTGGGCGACAGAGCGAGACTCCGTCTCAAAAAAAAAAAAAAAAAAAAAAGGTGCAAAGAATTCAAAGGCGATGGTTTGTATCAAATCTCTATTCAATTAACTAGAATGGACCCTACTAAAATAGAATGAATCACAGCTGAATGAATTACTACTGCAAACTTAATCAAATAGTGGCCCTAACTGTAGCTGTTATGCCAAATGTACATTTACAAAAGCTGATTACTGCAGCCGCCAGTCTCCAGCCTGACTATTGATCTGGTGAGTGCATTCTTTTCCATCCCTATCAGAAAGGAGAATCAGAAGCAGTTCACACTTGTGTGATAAGAACAAGAGTATACAATTATGATCTTGTCTCAGGTTATGTTAACACTTTGACTCTGTCATAATATTACTAGAAGGGAGATGGGGTGTCTGGCATTCTTCAGAACATCACACTGGCCCAGTATCATGGTAGTCAGATCAGATTAGCAAAAAGTAGCAAGTGTATTGGAAGTCTGGCCAAAGCACATATGCTGCAGGAGGTGGAGATTAAAGCTTCATAACTCAGCACATCAATAACACTTTTAAGGGTCTCCTATGGTTTGAATGTGTCCCCCCACGAATTCGTTTGTTGGGAACATAGTCTCCCATGCAAGAGTGTTGAGTGGTAGGACCTTTAAGAGGTGATTATGTCATGAAGGCTTTGCACTCATGAATGGATTAATGTCATTACTGCAGGAGTGCTTTGGTTATTGCCAGAGTGGCTTCCTGATATAAGAATGGGTTCAGCCCATCCCCCTTTACATTCTCTTGCTCTTCTACTTTCTGTCATAGGATAATGCAGCAAGAAGGCCCTTGCCAGATGTGTGCCCCTTGATTTTGGACGTCCCAGAACCCAGAACTGTAAGAAATAAATTTATATTCATTATAAATCATCCAGCCTGTGATATTGCATTATAGCAGCATAAAATAGACTAAGACAGGGTCCACAGTTCTGGAGAATACCAGGATATTCCCTCCAAATTAAATTAAAAATTGTTGCACCTTACACCTCTTGCTACTAAAAAAAATAGCACAAATATTGATAGTTTATTCTGGTTCTGAAGGCAGCATGTTTTGCATAAAGGAATACTACTGTGAGCCATTTGGTGGATAACACAAAAGTCTGTGAGCTTTGAGTATTGTTCAGAGCTGGAAAGAGCTCTCAGCAGAAGGACAAGGCTGTGGTAAAAATGGTCTTGACACTTAAGCCATGTAACCTAGGAGCCCCTATAGTAGTAGAGACATCAATGATAGGAAGAATCATGTATAGAGTTTATGGAAAGCCTCGGAATTCTGGGGTTTTGGAAAAAGTCCATGCCATCTATAACAAAGAACTATACACCATTCAAAAGCAGTTTCTGTTGTGATACTGGGACCTAGTAAATACAGAGCTTTTGACCATAAAGCACCAAGGAACCTTATGGGCACCAGAGCTCCCTCTTACTAGGTGAGGTGAGTCAAAGCCACCCTGTCATAAGTTGGGGCCAGCCTTGCAGCAATCCATTCTAAGATGGACATGGTACAGCCAAGATTTGGCACAAGCAGGGTTGGAGAGCATAAGTAAGCTAAGCAACAGGTGGCACACAGCGCCATGCCATCCCTCTCTGTTGTACTAGCATTTCTTTCAAAGCTCACACATATGGCTTAATAGAAGAGCCTTGACAATCACCTAAAAGAGAGGTAAAATGACCAAGCTTTATTTATAGTGAGCTTCTGACAGATAGTGATGAGGGAAATCCTCCCAATAGGAAGAGATCTGATGTGGTGTGCCATTGGTCATCAACTTTGTGTTGAAAGAACAGTGGCCAAAGGCAGAAAGCTAGATACATGAACTGATGGGCAATGATGAATGGCTTGGTTTTTTGGTCAAGAACATGGAAAAAGAAAGATTAGACGATTAGAGACAAGGAGTTCTGGGAAAGAGACATGTGGATAGATCTATAGAAGTGGACAGGAAGTATGAAGGTTTTTGAATTGCATGGTAGTGCCCACCAGAGAACATCTATTACAGAAAAGGTATTAAACAACTAGATGTAATGACTTGGTCAGCTGATGAAAGCCAATCCCTTTTATTGGCAACTCTGGTACTGGTAAAATGGGTGCGTGAACTACATAGCTAAATGGCAAGGATGGAGGCTATGAATGGGATTCCCATTTACTAAGCCTGATTCATTTAGTGCTGGTGTACAGTGGTCCTTGGGGATAGCTAAGAATGTTGGAGATGGGTTAAGATCTTTGAATAAATACCCTGGATTATTAATTGTTCTCATCCTTTTACCATATTAGCTTTTGATTGCCTTTATGTACCAACAGATAGTGCTGAGAGTAATATTTTTTGTAAGCCAGTTTGACTCTACAGTAAAACAATTATCTCAGATACTTCTAGTAAGAATATAAGAAAGAATTTGTCCTCCCCCTGCTCTGAAAGCAAGAGCCAGAATACACTTGCCAAAGAAGGGGCATTACATATGAAGGGCATAGCAAAATTATCTATAATAGGGGATGATATGATCTTGCATATTGAAAACTCTAAGGAATTCACATACAAAAAAGCCCTAATGAATGAGAGTTAATAAGTTTAACAAGGTTGCAGGATATAAGATCAAAATACAAAAATTAATTGTAGTTCTTTACATAAACAATGAACAATCCAAACATTAAATTAGGGAAACAATTTCATTTACAGTATCATCAAAAAGAATAAAATACTTAGGAAGAAATATAACAAAAGAAGTATAAGAGTTGTATACTGAAAACTATAAACCATTATCAAGAGAAATTAAAGACTTAAATCAATGAAAAGACATTCTGTGTTCACAGATCAGAAAACTTAATATTGTTAAGATAAAAACAGTCCCCAGATTGATTCACAGATTCTACACAATTGCTATTAAATCCCAGCTGTCTTTGTTTAGCAGAATTTGATTAACTAAACTTAAAATTTATATGAAAATGCAAGGGACCCAGAATAGCCAAAAAATCATGACAAGGAAAAACAAAGTTAAAGGATATACGTTTCCTGATTTCAAAATGTACTACAAAGATACAACAATAAAGACAATGCCTTTTTTGTAGTGGTATAAAAATAGACACATAGATCAATAAAATAGAATTGAGGGGCTGGAAATCAAGCCATACATTTATGGTCAATCGATTTTGATACATGTGCCAAGAAAATTCCACAAGGGAAGAAGGCTTTTCGACAAATGGTGCTGAGACAACTGGACATCCACGTGCAAAATAATAAAGTTGGACCCCAATCTTATACCATATACAATAATTAAAACAAAATGGATCAAAGGCCTTAAACTAAGAGATACAACTATGAAACTCTCAAAATAAAACATAGACATAAATCTTTGTGACCTTCGATTTGGCAGTGCTTCCTAAGATATGACACCAAAAGTATAAACAGCAACAAAAAGGTAGAAAAATTGATCTTCATCAAAACTTAAAACTTATGGTCCAAAGGGCACTATCAAGAAAGTAAAAGAACCATTCACTCAATGGGAGAAAATATTTATAAACCATATATCTGATAAAGTTCTTGTATGCAGAATATATAAAGAAAGAACTCCTAGAACCGAACAGTAAAAAGAAAAGTAGCCCATTTAAAAAGATGAAAAAAATATTTAAATAGACATTTTTTCCAAAGAAGGTATACAAATGACCAATAAGCATATGAAATGATGCTCAATATCACTAGTTGTTAGGGAAATGTAAATGAAAATGACAATGAGATACCATTTCCCACCCACTACGATGGCAATAATCAAGACAGATAATGACATATGTTGAAAAGAATGTGCTAATGGGAGTGTAAAATGGTGCAGCTGCTTTGGAAAATGGACTGACGATTCCTTAAAATATTATAGAGTTCCACGGTGACCAGTAATTCCATGTTAGGCATATACCCAAAACAACTGAAAACACAAATGTTTATAGCAGCGTTATTGAAAATAGCCAAAATGTGTAAACAATACAAGTAACCATAATCTGATGAATAAATAAACAAAAATGTGCTATATTCATTCAATGGAATATTATTCAGTCATAAAAAGGAATGATATACTGATGCCTGCTGCAGCCTAGATGAACCTTGAAAACATTATGCTAAGAGAAAGACAGCAGACACAGAAGGCCACATAGTATATGATTCCATTTATATGAAATGTTTGAAATAGGCAAATCCACAGAGACAGGAAATAGAGACTGCCAGGAGTTGGGGGCTGGTGAAGAATGGGGAATGACTGCTACTGGGTATAAGATTTCTTTCTTGGGTGATATAAATGTTCTGGAATTGGATAGTGGCAATCTATGCACAACATTTTGAATAAAAATTACTGAATTGTACACCTTAAAGGGGTGAAATTTTTGGTGTATGAATTATATATCCATAAAGCTGTTATTTATAAAAGAGGAATGAAATGAAAAGCATTGGCCCAGGAGGCTGGGTATGGAATGTGAACATCAGGCTGACTTATCATTGTGTCTAGGAATTTGTGCCTAGACATAGGTGCTCCCATGGCCTGGAACATTATCCTTCACCTTTCAGCCTATGCACTTCTTATACTTCTATTATAACAGGAATATAAATGCTGCTTCCCTTCTGTCTGTATCTAAAAGCCTTATGGCAGTACTGCACCCTGGTTCCTCATCAAAGAATTCAACCAGGGATTGACTGCAATCCGGTACTTGCCGTAAGTGCTCTTAAGATGTGCTATTTGAAAGAGGCAGTCTAATGGGCATGTTAACTAGCCATTTTCTTAGACACTCTAAGCTCTATCACTGTAATAAGCTGTATCATCAAAACAATGTTCCTAGGCCACGTGACCCAGCAGGGCACAGCCTAACTCATTTCAGCAATGAGTTATGCTGTAATATTATATTCTCTGCTTTTATAGAGGGTCTACATAAAAAATATCTGTTTCAGTGGCTTATCTGTGTCTTCCACAAAACTGTAATTGAAGAGCCTTTTCATTACATTACCCGATGACTCTTATATAACGGCCCAGATGATAAATTCCTCTTTGTTTCCAGGAAGTTTGCTTCTGCAGGTAGATAACATGGATGTTTCCTTTTCTTCCCGCCCCTCCCCTCTCCTTCCTTCCCTTTCCCTTCCCTTGCCTCTTCTTCAAACATAGAAACTATCTAACAGAATGAAAAACCCTATGCTTATTGAGCATGTGCTCTAAGCCTGCCCCTGCTCTTTATATGTTTTATCTTATTTGACCATCACAATATCCTATGAGATACATACTTCATTGCTGTTCTTTCACAGATGTGCAAACTGAGGCTGAAATAAATTGAATGACATACCCAGCCCTTCACATCTTGTAAGTGGCAGTGACGGGGTTGAGTCAAGGCAGCCTGACTCCAAAAAGCACACTAAATCCCGTTCCTTCTTTTACTTAGCTATGGCACTTCCCCACAAGTTTCATTTTCTAAGTCATCTGCAAACCTTTAGAATTAAGAAAATGTACATACTAAGCCCATGTTTGCTTTGTTTCCCACACCCTCCTAGCTGAAAATGCTTAATAAGTAATTTGGATTGATTCATTCTTCCAAGTCCTGAAATCTTTGGAAGAATAACCCTACAAAAATTCTGGCAGTTGTTTTTATTAATGATGCAAGGGTGGTAATCAAACAGGTTGGAAGAGAGAAGGATAGAACTGAAAACAAAAATAATTCATTTCAGTTTTTACATGGGGTGCCTAGGGGGCACCTGGCACCTAAGTAGTCTAAAGTCTGGGAGTTCTGGGTGCTTGTACGTTGTTGGTGTGGATTTAATCACCTTGTCTGATGTATGTTTTTGTAGAATGACAGATACTCGCTGTTCTACTTCTGAACAGATTTGCTTTGATATGCTTTGGGGAAAAGACCTTTATTCAGCCAGCATGATTCAGCTGGTCCATGGGGCTGCTTATCTGTAAACACACATTGATAAGCCAGCTAGCTCAGAGCCCTCAGAATTTTGACTTAGTTAAGTTTCCTTTCTTTTCTCTGAGCTTCCTATTCTCACTCCATTTGTATAGGTCAGACACTTGGCTTCTAATTGGTTAAGAAAATAAAGGCCAGTAAAGCACCAAGATTTTCATAAGTGAAGTCACTACCTCAGAGCCAGCAATTGACCCTTTGGTTTCTTAGCCTCTGTCCTTCCCAGGAAGCTCTTACTTTCGAGCCCTGAGTACTGCAGGAATATAATAGGCATACTCTCCGGGAGCTTGCTCCTCAAAGTGTGGTCCATGGACCAGCAGCATCAGCATCACCTGGGGGCTTGTTATAAATGCAGAATCTGGGGCCCACTACAGACTTAGTGAGTCAGAATCTGCAGGTTAATTAAAGTCAGGGAAGCACTGGTTACACACATTGCACCTTAAGGAGTGGAGGCATCTCATCTACCAAACAGAGCTCCCATGGAAGTCCCACAAGTATTCCTTGAACTGAGTAACAAGTGCTAACTTGATGCTCAGGAGTCAGAAATTAGGGCACCAAACACATAGTGTGTGGCTTCAATGGGGCTCTGCTGCTCTTATTGCTCTTTTATACTCTCTGAGAAGGGATGCACATGTTATATTTTAAATCTTTCCCTCTACTGAGATGTAAAACATCTGGACACTTGGGACATTGCTCCAGCTTTATTAGAAGCCTCACAACAAATGCCATTAGAGTCTCTTCCAGGGAGTCACATGCTCTCTTTCTATGTTCCATCAGTACTTTGTACATCCCTACTAAGAATGCTCCACTCTGAATTGTTCATACATCCCACTGCCTGCTCCCCACCCCACATCATATTGCACAATTGTTTATGGTCTGGAAACATGTTGTGTAGAGTTTTGAATATCCTGCACCTAGCCTAGTGCCTATCACTTAGTGAAGGAAGGAAGGAAGGAAGGAAGGAAGGAAGGAAGGAAGGGAGGAAGGAAGGAAGGAAGGAAGATTGAATTTTAGGGAATTGAAGGGACACATTCTGGATGTTGGGGAGTATGGAGCAAACATATGCAAGGAGGTAAATGTTCAGAAAGAGAAGGGAATGAAAAATTTTAGGGAGGTGAGGATGTAGCAATTGAGTGACATATGAGACAAATGAAGAATAAAGGTCACTTAAATGGTAAGTATGGATCCAACATGCAAATCCAGATCTGACTTTACGTCTTACACAGTCTCCTGTGCCTGTGCCACACTGCTTGTAACATCATGAAATGATAACAGAAATACAATTAGTACCTGCATGGGAAATCCAACTTCCTCTTCCATAGGGGAGCAAACTGTGGGTCAGAGAAGTGGAGAGACTTCCTCACGATGACAGAGCTGGCTGGTAGCAGTACCAGAATGAGAAACCAGAAGAAATCTGTGTGTCTAATGCCATCAGACTACCTAAATTTCCCAACCTATCCTTCCTCCTTAACATGCGTAGTGCGTGTTCTAGAGAGAAGGAAAGCATGCCAGGAGTGCAAGCCACAGTTTTGTTTCTTGGGTAAAATGACTCCCTTGGCCCTTGCTCTTTGTGGTTTGCTGTCGGTAGGAGCCAGGACTCTTAGTATACAGCAGGGTATCACTTCATTACTCTCCTTGGCCATGACCCTAGATTCAGACCACAGGAACTATACAGTGCGAGACCTTTGGATGCTGGTGGGACCCAGTCACCTCTAGACTTCACATGGAAGATGTTTTCAGAAATTATCAAATTTTTAATGACATTCAAACTCTCCAATTGGTGGTTTATAGAAAATAGCAACAAATTGGAGGCAGGATGTTGCAATTAAAAAGCATGGAGCTGAGATGGTGGTCATCAGGAAACCAGCAAGTTAATCACTCTATTTCCAGCCTAGATGGAAAAATGCCTACTCTGTGCTTCAAGCTTCTAAGGGGTGAAACTTCAGTCCTTTTCTTTCACTTGTCACAGTAGCTGATTATTTTTGCTAAAATCAATTACAGGGAAAAGTGTGAAGACACTTCCATCTCATAGAAGCCTTCTTCTCCTTTGTGGAAAATTGCCTTCTCTCCTCCATCCCCACACTCCTAAGGCCTGGCCAGGGTCTCTGTCATCTCTAGGACCCAAATGTCACTTACTGGCAAAGGGAGGTAGCGAAGGAACCAGATGAGAATTCTATTCCTAGCTCTGATACTAGACACAACCATGAGAAAGTTCTTTAACTTCTCAATTTTTTTTTTTTGACATGGAGTTTTGCTCTGTCGCCTAGGCTGGAGTGTAATAGTGCATGCAATCTTGGCTCACTGCAGCCTCCGCCTCCCATGTTCCAGCGATTCTCCTGCCTCAGCCTCCCTGGTACCTGGGATTACAGGCACACACCATCACGCCTAGCTAGTTTTTGTATTTTTAGTAGAGAGACAGGGTTTCACCATGTTGGCCAGGCTGGTCTCGAACTCCTGATCACAAGTGATCCACCTGCCTTGGCCTCTCAAAGTGCTGAGATTACAAGCGTGAGTCACCAGGCCTGGCAAATTTCTCAGTTTTTTTCTTTCTTTTTTTTTTTTGAGACAGTCTCACTCTGTCGTTGCCCAGGTTGGAGTGCAGTGGTGCGATCTTGGCTCACTGCAACCTCCTCCTGCTGGGTTCAAGCAATTCTCCTGCCTCAGCCTCCCAAGTAGCTGGGACTACAGGCGTATGCCACCATGCCCGGCTATTTTTTGTGTTTTTAGTAGAGATGGGGTTTCACCATGCTGGCCAGGCCGGTCTCGAACTCCTGACCTTGTGATCCATCTGCCTTGGCCTCCCAAAGTGCTGGGATTACAGGCATTAGCTACTGCGCCCAGCCAACTTCTCAATTTTTTAACCTCTTTTTCCTCATGTCAGAAATGAGATTGGACCGGATGACCTCTAAAAATCTTCCAACTCCAAAAATCTAATTTTCTATCTTGCCATTGGGTTAACTTCTAAGACTGATTTCTTTTTCAGGGCATTTTAGTTTTCATGCAGAATATAATGGCAAAAAAAAAAAAAAAAGAGAGAGAGAGACTTTTCTGAAATGCAAGAGAATCGACCCATCTGATGAAATTGCAGGCTTTCAAGTGGTATTTTGGGACAGGACATCATGTCGGCAACATATTCTGTCTACTTACAAGGCAGCTCTGCCTATCATGACCACTATTTTTATATTTTGATAAAGAAAAAAAAACACAGAAGAACTGGAACTAAACTATTGTAATACCCAGTATTGGAAGTGATATTCATTTATGTTTTTGGCTGTTGATGCATGAGTGTGCTTGCAGAGCATAGCAATATTTTATTAGCAGGTATTAAATATATTATTTAGTATTAGAGGTATTAGTCTCAAGCATTAGGGCAGATTAGCATGTGATGTATCGTTCTTTGGGGTTACAATTAAAACTTGAATTCCTAATTGTTATTATCCAATGCACGGTTGGAACTATATTGTGATTTTGCTCTTAATTCCACAATGAGTTCACCAACATTGACAATCCAGTACTAATTAATGACAATTCTTTATTTGCAACTGTGTCTGTGAATAGCTGGTTCACATATTTTGATTATTATGGACTTTAAAGGTGACAGTTTCAACTGAGGACAGCCTTTTCTTATTACGGCATTTCTTAGCCAAGCTTTCTGAAAAACTCTGTGCTAAACTCATGGTTTCAAGCCTTTGAAAGCCTCTTAAAGGATGCTACCCATCCCTTACACCCCCTCTTCTTCCACCTGTGTTCTAGAAGCAAAGTCTTTGGCCTGCTCCTTTGACACAAGTTCTTCTACACCAAGCACCCTATCACTGTCCCAGAACAGACGAATCAAACATCAATCACAGGTAACAGATGACTAGGTCAAATATAGACATTTCTACCTCTGTAATTCATATTGGTTAGGCCGTCTATCAATATGATACTTGCATCTGGAATCAAAGGCACCACTAAATATTTACCAATGTGTAGTAGTACTTTTAGACGGAGTTGGTACACTAAGCTTCATAGTTTAAACCTCCAGATAGGCAAGATATGGAAAGCTTAGTAAATGGATGCGTATATTCCCTAGAACCAAATACATCACGCCATCATCTTCCTGAAACCCTCCCAAGACAAGAGATCTCATATCTCTGAAATAAAGAGACACAGCATCCTTACTAATAATTCCATAGGTGCGATTTTCTCCCAGTCTGGTTGCTGATACAAAGACAGAAGGCTGAGGTTTCCCATCCCTCACCACAACTGTGGGACTGGCCTAGGTGGGATGTGAGCCCTCATGTGATGACTCTGTTCCCACTGGGGCAGTCATGCTTGTGCTACTGAGGCTCCACACTGCTTTGTGCACTGTACATTCTCAATGGCTGTCCTCCCCACTCTGAGTATTGCTGTGCCTGGCAGTTGACAGTTTGCTAAAGGTGCACCTTTAATTAATGAGTAAGAGTCCCTGTCCATCCACTCCTACTGCCTGTAGACATACACTTTCAGAGTGCTAAAATCAGACTCCAGTATCTACCACTCAAACCCCATCACTGGAAGGTATCAAAGCCTTCCCACCACTTGTCAACCCCTTCCCACCAAAAGCATCCTCATCGGGTACATCTCAGCACTCCTGCTGATGATGTCATCTGCCTATTCCATCTCCCATGGGTGAGGAGCTCTGTACAAACTTCCCAAAGCAAGCAGTGACTTTAACTAGAAATAGACAGCCAATAACCATGCTCACCCCAGATCATCCTATCACTCTGTATTTCTACCCTGGAAGCCTTCAGGAAAGTGGTGAAGAAAGAAATGCCCCAGGCTGCTTATCTACCAAGGATTTCAGTTTCTTATACGTTGAAAGACCATGCAATGATTAAATATAATGTCAAATTCTTCTGCATGCAATAATAAACATAGAAGGCCCCTGGGCAGAGAGACATAATCATTGTCTCATTGTCTTCCATTTCACTTTATGCCAACTGAGATATACCACAGGTAGGAAATGAAATATTTCATATTTATGTGGTGACTCTCTCCTGAATAAAATGGGGGTTGTCATGCCTATGCATTGTGGTTGGAATGTGAAGCATAGACAAAGAAGTGATTCTCCAAAACAGATGCTATGAAGTGATTCTCATACCACCTGGAGGGAGGCACTAGGAGAAAAGGATGCATTGTTCTGTGTTGTATACATCAAAGCTGCTATTTGGGTTGGGAATGTGGTAATCAGACAGAATGGAGGGAGCCGATGCTACATTTCCGTCTTTCCCAATTTTCTCAAAGGGTGATCCCAGACCATAAGATGCAGCGTATGGGAAATTCTCCTAGTGTCTGCAGCGGTGTCGACAAAGAGGAGCCCCTTTAGCAGGACTTTGCCCAGTGCAAAGACTGCAGTTCCTCTTACGAGCAAGACCTTTTTAATTACTCTCCCCATGTGGGAAATCCTGGTTTTAGGACCCATGTTAGCCCTCACACCCAGGGAGAAAAAAAAGGTGATGGGAGTGTAGTGAGATAACTCTCTGGGATAGTACTACCTCGCTTCTCATTTAACCTCTCTCTCTCATACACCCCTCACAGCCCAGTCAACACAGGCACTCATTCACTTGTGTAACTTGTGTATCTGTCAATCAACCAGCTTCCCACACAGTACTATCCCCGCTTCATGGACACTCTTGTGTCATGCAAATAGCAATTAAAAAGAAAAATCCAGGTAACCCAGGGGACTACACTCTCTTTTTTTTTCTTTTTTCTCTCATTTTTCCCCCTAAAAAAGGCCTTTTCCAAAAATATATTAAACCAGGTAAATGTTTACTTAGATGTTCAGGTGGTTGGAGCAGATTGACAAGGAAAACAATCACAAAATAAATAATTTTGTTTTGTTTTTGTTATTTTTTTTAAAAAAGAACATTTCCTACACATTGTCTCTCTCTAACTTGACAGAGCTTCTTTCTTCGACAGAGAGATGCTGTTGGAAAGGAGCTCTGAAGGGACCACAAGGGGAACTGGGAACAATTCAGGGCCCTGAAACTTGGTGAGGGGAGGAGGCAGCAGAGAGGGAGGAGTAAGGGAGGGGAGCAAGGAGGCCGCTGCCTGCCCTTGGCGCTGGTTCCTGTTGGTTGTACTTCTTGTGTTTCCCAGTCAGCGTCTGGGAGGGCACAGAGGAGGCAGCATACAAAAGTAAGAACCAATGTCAGGATTCACAAAACAACAACATTTTAAGAAATCTGGTTAAAAAGAATACAAAAGTGACTCCACAGAGGGGAAGGAAGAGCTCCGACCCCTCCCATTGTTGTCCCCTCTTGCTTTCTTGAATGACAAGAATCACTTTTAGGATTTTTGTTTGTTTCATGGTTCGGCTGGTTCTTTTTCTTAATCTCTTCCTTGGCTCCTTTCTTTCAATTGCATTCATTTTACAAAGCACCAATCAACTTTACAGATCTGAGGCTGCTTAGTTGTAGCCTCCCTGTGCCAGTGTGTGTGTGTGTGTGTGTGTGTGTATGTGTGCGCGCACGCACGCAGTAGCTGTTTCTCTCTCGCCTGCTTCAGCTCGAGCCTCGAGGTCCCATCTACTGGATGCTGAAAGTCTCGTGGGAGCGCACCCTGTTGGCACTAAGGTGAGGGCTTAGATTATCTTTGTACCCCAGATTCGTGGATCCCCTCCTTGCCCAGTGCTGAAGTGGGCCACCCATTAGCTACAGAGTTTGCCGGTCTCATATTCCACAGGGTTTGGCAGCTTAGAATTGAAAGCCCTCAGGGAGGACTGGATCCTGCCCACCTCATTGTTGGCCAGCTTAAGCCGATGCCGGAGCAAGCAGGAGAAAAGGTCAAGTCGGACTTTGCCAGGTGGAGAAAGCTGGTTCACCCGGTCCCTGAGCTCAATGAGCTGCAAGAGTGCAGAGTCCTGGGAACCTTGAGTATATGGGTAGTCCAACTGGAGAATTAAGTCCCGGATAGCATCTGGGTCAAAGGGCAGGCTGTAGCCAAAGACCTGCAAGGTGTTAATTTTCATGTAACCCAAATTCTTAGAGGGATCAGTCATCTCCAGGGGCTCATAGTAGATTGTCTCATTGGAGCTGTCATCCAGGGACTTGATTCGGCTCCGTAGGTAAACATGAACTGTCTCAAAGAAAGTCTTCCACCTATTCCCCAAGGTGATAGTCCAGTTTTGGCACTGGGCAGCTGCATCCACGTTAGTCCTTTCCCAGTCAGGAAAGCTGCCCTCATTCACAGGCATGAACCAGCTCTCAGAGTGGCTGCCCCCAAAAGGGTTGACGTAGATGGCCATGACAGGCTCCAGGGTGCTGTTCTTGGTGAGACAGATCTGCAAAGACAAGGCCAACATCACGTGCACCAGCCCAGGCTTGTACTTGTTGCTTTTCAGGGTGAGCAGCATGCGCTTCCTCCAGGAAGGGTCAAACCAGCTGCCCAGCCGCATGTCATTGCTGATGAAGATGGAGTGTACCTCAATGCGGCTATCCTGCTTCTGCAGCAGGTACTTTAGCTCCAGGTCCTGCAAGTCTGTCTCCAGCCCAAGAAAGTTTTCCAGGGACTCGGCCACCTCTGGCCGGCACAGCCCCTGGGCCAGCACATAGCCCGGGTTGCAGCTCCCACAGCGTGTGCTATTGTCTGGAGCACAGTGGGCACACGCGGGCCCTTCGCCCAAGGCACATGGGATGGGGCCCTGGCAGGAAGATTGGTCATAGGGGCAGGTGCAGCTGTGGCTCTGTTCCAGGAAAGTGCCAGGAAAGGTGCTTTCCCCACAGTAGAGGAGGGACTGGATTCGGTTCCACCAGTAGGACAAGGACCTTGGGGAGCAGAGATAAAATGAAGAGTCAAAAGAAGTCACACACTGACACCCTCCTTAAGGGCAGCAAGACATTGACCACTAGGCATGGAAGGCAATGAGGAAAATAAAATCCCCAAGATCTCTGAGTGGCAGAAACTCTACTTTGCTACTTTGGACTGATTGAGCAAAGCCTAGAGCTCTGTGTCTGATGGGTCAGCACCAGAAATACTGGACACCAAATTTGTACTGAGAGCAACTAGGCTCATCTCTCCCAAGTCCTACTTCATTCCCTTATTCAAAAACCTACAGAGGATCTCCAGCCTCTTTTGTGTCAAATCTGTTTTCAGCCTTCTAAATAAGATGGTTCTTCAAATCTTCTAACTTCTTGCCAACTTCCATTCCCTCTTCAAGGTTTCTGTCCTTTCTATTCTCTCTGCTCCTCTCACTCCTCCACCAAGAACAGAAATTTTATATGGCTGATTCTCTTAAAATTTTGATTTTAGCTCTTATGTTACCTCTTCAAAGAAGTCTTTCCTGATGTCCCTGCCAAAAGAACCACCGCACTCATTCTCCATCACGTAACCCTGTTTTATTCAATCCATGACAATTATCAGTATCTGAAATTATTTATTTATTGTTTACTTGTTTATAAACAGCTTCACTGTTAGTAAATACCATGAAAGAAGGAACACTGTCTTGAGACCAACAGCTTCTCAGAAATGAGAATTGTTTCTGTGCATGGTAAGCCTTTAATCATTATTTGTTGAAAGAAGAACAAATGAACTCCTCTCAAAACCACTTCTTCGTATGCTTCTCTTCTTACCTGTGCCTCTGATAGAGCCGTACCACTGGGTTGCTGGCCGTGAAGGCAGCTCCTTTGCCTGGAAGACTGTCCTACCTCACGTGTACCAGATCATTTCCCTCTCTTCCCACAAAATGTGGCCAAGACTTTCTTCTCCAAGGAAGCTTTCATTTCTGATTTTACCTCTAGGAGACTATCCGTTTGATTTATGTTCTACCACCATAAATTTAAGTGGTTGCCACATAGTTATAATTTTCTAGTTTTTATGTTTCTGTTTGTTAAATCTTTCCAATTCATGAATACCCCTGCAGCTTAATAGTAAGGCATGGAATATGGATTCAAAAACTTGTCATATAAATAAATGAATCAGTGGATGAACAAGTGGATACTTGTAATGATACAGCCCCACTGTATCCCTGAGGGTGCAGGTCTCCACTTTTTTTCCTCCTGTGACCCAGAGCAGAATCATTTGTTTGACACAAGCCAGTGTGTGTGTTTTTCATCAGATGCAATTGCTGGATGAAATTTAACTCCATCCCTTTTTTTCTAAGACTTATTAAAATGGAAATCAGTAAATGAGAATTAGAGTATTACTAGAATAACATTTGAATCAACTATAATTTAGATAATAGTAAAATCAGCCCATCTTTTTTTCTCTCTCTCACTTCAGACGCAACTCACAGCTGAGAATGACACACGTGAGTAGGTCAAGATAACTGGAAGGCTATGTGTGAGTCACCACTCCCTGATCCCCTACATTGGACAGAGGGTTCTCCTTGGCCTCAGCAGCTGTCAGGGGAGGTGCTGAGCTCTGGCTGTAGCATCCAGGGGGTGCTCACCTCTCCTTGGGCAGGCGGAAGCGAGGCTGGCGATGGCAGCGCTTGCAGAGGTTGAAGAGCCGGCGGACGATCCGATGGGTCTTTTTGAACAGCACTTTCAAGCCAGCTCCCAGCTGCTGGTAGCGGTGCTGAAGGCTGGTGTCCATGGCCCAGAACTGGGAGATAGCTGTGGAGTTCAGGAACCGGTCATCGGGCAGCCTTTTCAGCAGGGCCTGGAACTCTTCTGTGGACAAGAACACAGGACCTGAGCTGACGGGTAGCTATGCAGAACTCTGGTAGGGGCAAGTGGACGCTGCCCAGATCCAGGGCCCTTCAAAGTTACTGCATGAGGAAGGAGGCTGCACACCCATTCTCCCAGGTGCATTTTTAAAAAAATCAACAACTTTATTGAGAAATAATTAACATGTTGTAAAATATGGCCTCGGGAACTTTCTCATCTTTTCTGCTCCTATGCCTCTGAATTTCAAAACAGATCTCTGCCACCCTCAGAGGGGCCAGAGTTCCTGCTATTGCTAATGACCTTGGATGCATCTCTTTCCCCCTTTATACTTCCTTCTAAGACATCCACAACACTATCTCAAGGCCAATCCTCTTCAATAACACCACAAAACCCATATGGAACATGTGGGGCCCTCATGAAGGTGAGTGTGCACCCAGACTGGCACATGTGGGCACAGAGAAGATGCAGCACCCAGCTCAGAAATCTTTCTATAAATCCTCCAGTCCCTGAGACCAGCCTCTCCCACCCATGTCCTCCTCTCTGACTCTCTAAGATACTCTTCTTCTCTTTTCAGCTTCAGCTCTTGGACAGATATCCATTCTGCCCTACAGCAAATTTAGAAGCAACCTGCCTTCTGCTTCAAAGCTTCTGCTGAGTCTAGGTTCTCCTTAGAGCTTCCTGGGCACACCATGACTTCTGAACTCATGCTCAGGTTTCTGTGCATTGCTCTGCTTTTCCTTGGGACCTGCAGCTACCAGGTCTCCTGGTAGAGGTCTAGAGAGCCCTGATTTATTCATCAGCAGTAACTCATAGTAGTAAAGGCCCAAAGTCATGTTATGGACCATAACCCACCACCATAGCCCAAAGCATGAGGCTGGAGACTGGAATGTCATATTCTCCTTCACTACCGAATGCCTTGTCCAGGACTTAAAATGGCAATCCCTGGGGCCTCAGCTCATTTTGATTTCTCATGTACCTGGTTCCTCATCTCCTCAGAAGATTGGAGAATCATGCCTAGTAATGGCACTAACATCTAGTATGTGCATAGTTAAAACATTTGAGTGTATGGAAGAGCATGCAGAGCAAAAAGACTAATCCCATGTGTCTGCCATTAGTTTTTGCCATTTTGCCATATTGGCTTCAGATTTTTTTTTCTTTAAGAAATAAAGCAAACCAAATATACTGCATGTGAGGGCCCTACACTTCCCTTTCTCTCTATCCAGATGTAACCACTCTCTTGATGTTTTCTTTTCTATTATCACATATTTTTTATTTTTCAACAAATGTAGTTATCCATTAAAATACCATGTATTGGGTATCCTGTTTGTAAACATTATATAAATAGTATTACATATGTATTATATTTAATAAATTATAGTATTATATGAAGACATTATATAAATATATATAATGTAACCTTTTTGTCTTGCTTTGTTTTATTCAACATCATGTTTTTGAACTATATCCACATAAATATCATTCATTTAGTGTCGAAATGTGCAAATATACCATGCAGAGTTCTTTATACATTGAGCATCTACATGATCTCATGTGAGCCTTCCATTCACTATTATCACTCTCCCTCTTTTTCAGATGAGGAAACTTGAGACCTTGAGAAGCTGCACGGCTAATCCAAGGTCATAAAGTTTGTCAAACCAGGCAAGGATGCAAAACCAGTTCTCTTGAATCTAGGTCTCAAGGTAACTGATATTAGCTTTAACAGCAACAAACAACAACTGAATTGTATTGAATGTCATCTAGAACCATTCTATGCACTTCATTGATTCAACAGATATTTATAGCGAACCTTATGTGCAAGCATTGCTCTAGGCACTGTGGAAGCAGTAGCAAACAAGACAAACAAGGTCTATGCCCTTAATTATGTTTATCTTTGTTTATTAAGTCCTTAAAACACACCTATGTAAATGGACATAATACCAATGTCCTAGAAAAAAATGAAACCACTTGAGCCTCAGGGTGGTGATATAACCTGCTTGAGGTCACAGACACAATTAAGTGGTCATGTCAGGATCCCCATGAGGATCCTCAACTCTCAAGTTTTGTTCTCCCCATGTTCTTGCTCTGTACCTCACAGCCACCTCTCATTGACAGGGAGGAATTCTGGGTCAGCTGGCTGCTCACCTGACTCTTCAAACTGCCGGTTGTGAGTGGCCCAGGAGTCCTGGATCTGCAGCAGGCTGTCCTCCATGGCCTGGATGTCAGCATCAGGGCAGTTGCATTCAGGGAAGGTGGGGCTGCACTTGCACCAGCAGTCATTCTCCTTGCAGACGAGCTCACCCTCAGAGCTGCACGTGATGTAGCTGAGTGCTGCAGCTACAAAGCGCTCACGCAGATACTCAGGCAGCAGCACCTGAAGGCCTGGGGAAAGGATGTGTCAAGGAATCTCTGGGAAGAACCAGTGAGGACTCAGTTTCCCATGCCCAAGCCTGCAGGAATCCCAGCTGGAGTTCTGCTGACTTGTGCATCCTGGGCCCAAGCATGGGCACCACAGTGCCTAATCCTGCTGAGCTGGTTGGGGGAGAAGGCTACTGCTGCCCCAGTGACAGATGGGGGAGGATCTGAAAATGCAGATGGGAAAATCAAAGCCCAAGGCTTAGCTAAACCCCTCAGATCAGCCAAATTGAGAGCGTGCATATCATAAGAACAGGCTTATTGGCTACACATCAGCATTTCTGGGATGGAAACAGGAAGATGTTTCAGATAAAAGAAGAGCTTACAGCCTTCTTGGGTGAGAAAACAAGGTTTGATGGGCTTTTTGCCCTGCCTCCTGTAGCCATCCTGTTTATAGCTTAACTGAGATTAGCAGTAGGCATCCTAGGACATTATTGAATTCTGACCCTTCTGGGCCTCCCCACCCTAGCTCTGATGACCAAGGAAGCTGTCCTGGTTAAGAGATAGGAACAGATATTGTGGGGATACAGTGCCCAGGTACTATGTTGAGTACTTTTTATATATGATTGCAAATAACATTTGTGCTCATATTGAGGTTTTTATAGGTAAGGAAATCCAAGCCCTAAGACCACAGTGACCTGCCCAAATCACAGCATTCATAGAATCTGCTTAGTGTCAGATCCTGCCCTTGTCTCATCAGCTAATACTATATAACTGGGACTGGCTGTCCTATTTCAATAGGATTTAACTCTGAAGAAGATTTGAAGGTGGGATGGTGGTCAATGCCCTGAGATCAGTCATGCCTGGATAGATATGAATGGCTCTCAGCTCTCTTCCAATTAACTTCTGATCTTGGATAGAATGCACTAAATTGCTCTGAGCTTCAGTTTTCTCACCCAACTGCAGTAACTACCAGTTTACCTACAGCAGAACATACTCCTAGTTGGCTTCAAGCCACTCACAAGGCGGCTGCTGGAAGCTTACCAAAGGATGAACAAAGGGTAGGCATGCCTTTGGATGCAGTCTGGGCCACGTTCGAGGTCAGATCTGCAGGAGGCTCCCCAGTAGCGACACTGTGAGACCTTGTGCCAGGAAAGTGAGGAATATGAGAACTTCTGGATATGGTGAGCTCCTCTTTCCTCAAACGTCTGCCAGCTCTTTATTTTTAGGCCCTTGACCTTGTCCTTGGCAGGAAACCAGAGAACTCAAAGTATGTATCCCAGTCTCAGCAGACCTCAAAATATAACTTAAAATTGCTAGCAGCAGTGGGTGTTTGTTGTTCTTTCTTGAGGTCTACCTCCAATTCTGTACTGCCCCTAAATTTTCCTTCCTTGGCACTGTGCCTACTGTGGCATTTGAGTGGTTCCCCTCACACACCCAATCCACATGCTTGCTTTCAACACTCACCCTCTCCAAGTCCTTTCATTTCACCTCCCCCATCACTTCCCTCCTCCTCACCAGAACACTTCCCATGCTATAAAATCAGTGCCCCGACAAATGTCTGCATGAGTGTTGGGCTATAAAATTAAATAGCATAAACTATTCCAAATGAACAACTAGACATTTTGAACTTCACTCACTGCTACTTTCCAGACACAAACCCAGCCCATCCAGGGACATCAGTGAAGAGGAATGCTAATTGCCTTAGGTAGCTCTAAATAAACGAGTTTTTAGTCCTCTTTCTTATATATTTCTTAATTCCTAAAGCATTGCTGGGTCGCATTTGACTCAGGTTGCCTGGAATTTGTAATCGTAGATCCTGAGTGAGGGTTATTGATTTTGTAATGCTGAGACAATAATATCTTAAACAGAATACAATTCAGTTAGGCCTTGAGAAAAATAAAGTTTTCCCACTGAATCAGTTTGCATAGCCCTGCCCCCAGGATGCCTGCGGGGAACAGACAGCAAGAGATGCATGTCTCCCCTTAGCCCTCAGCCTCCAGGGTTAGTGTGGTTTTCTTTCCTTTATCTTTCACAGTTTTGCTTGTTCTGTCTCAGATCAAAAGTCTTATTCTTCTCAAACTCATCTCCTGACTTTGAATTGCCCATGTGCAAGATTACAGACAAATAACAGAAAGCAGGGGCCACCTTCAAACTGTGGTTCCAGTAAGTAGTGGTCCCCCACTTTATACAGATCTTAGTTGAGCTGGAGATGGTAGTCTTCTAACCACTCTGTAAAGGCCAGCTATTCCTCAATGTGTCTTTAGGAGAAAGCAGAGGGTTTTCTGGGAAATGAAGATCGTTGAACTAGGTAAAGGCTTCTTATAAGGATGGGTATGCTGTTTCTTATAGGATTGTGACAGAGGACTTGAGATGGAATGTGAAGTGGGATGATTGAGGTGTCATGTGATATAAGCAATAGGTCTGGGGTATAGGACAAACCATACCAGAAAGTTTCTTAAAACATGATGGAAAGTTGTTAAATACAGGTTCCAAAACTTGTGGTAGTTCTTGTCTTAAGAAAGGTTTGATCAAATGGAACAGGCAGAATTTTTTCCCGCTATTTGATCTAGGAATTTTTTTTTTTAATCAGGTGTGAAAGGTATGAAAACCATCATAGTGCTGCTTACCAAGTAACTGTACTTTGTTCTCTGGACTCTGTACCAAGACAGAACTGACTGAGTCCAGATTGTCATAGTTGCTGCAGCCCAGAGGACCGGTCCTGGTCTCGGTGACCTAGAGAAGGAAGGAGTAGGGAGTGGGTTTAGATAACAAGTGGAGACTCCCTTTATACTTCCCTTCTCCAGCTGCTCCATCTCAGGTTCCACGTCCTGTCCTCGACCAGCTGTAGAAGTGATACGTTCCTTTTCGTACTCCAGAGGTATAAAGTCACTTTCTTCCTTGACCTGAGGCAGTGAGTATCTGTTACATATAGCTGGCAGCAGCAGTTATATATAAGTGAGAGCCTTTCAGAGAGAGCTAAAGGGAATTTGTGTCTGGAAAGGCGGAGAATGCTGGAGAAGGAGTGAAACCTTAAGCTCTAGTCACCCCTTCTCCCTCCAGAGGAAGGCAAGAGGCCATATGTGGTCCCTGTCAGCCTGCTGGAAAGCCCAGCTGCATCCACTTGATGTGGTACTCACAGACTTTACGGATCCTAAAGATGAAAAGCACTAGAGAAATATGAGTTACGAGTATTAGTATTAGTATTAAACATTTAAGTCCCACCTCGGCACTGAGACATCCTTAGAGAAAATCAGCTATGGGCTTACTGCATATTTTAATAAGTATATTAAATATACATAAACTCTTATAGCCATGTAATATTCCAAAACACCATAGAGTCATTTAAAAATGTTATAAAGTTGGCCCATTAGTTTTCCCTGATGTTTAAAGTATAAGATGAAAAATGGGAAGCTTTAAATGCACTGAAATAATTATGTAATAAGAATGATGGGGACCTGAGGCCCCTTCTTCTCAGGATCTCTGAAGACTTTGCCAACAATCAATCAACAAGTATTTATTGAGCAGCCACTGTTTAATTCCATACAATTCTTCAAATATTTATAGTGCACCTTTCCTGAAGTTCATCGTGAAGCCCACTCTGATACCTCTGACGTCCTCTTCTGGCTTCAGGCCCCCCTGCTTTGCAGCAGGCACAGGAGTTGCAGTTTTGCATCCCTTTCTGCAAGTATGTGATCCATGTCTGAATCCTACACTCTATAGGCTCCAAAGAGGGAAGCTCATATTTATTTTGCTCACCATGTTGTCGACAGCAATTAACACAGTTTCTGGCACACAGTAGGTACTCAATAAACAAGAGAATGCATGTATAATACATTCTAGGCTTTTCAGGGTAGGGAGGTGTGTGCAACAATGTACACATTGTGTACTGCATTCTCCAGGAGATCACACCCTGTGGGGCAGGTAGGTGCATACACAGCTGACTGATGGACATCCAAGTCACGGTAGAAGCCCACATCATGATGAGCTCTAAGGAAGCACAGCTCTAAACAAAGGGAAACAAGAGAGGAAGTAGCAAAGGAGGCACCATCTGTGTTGGTTCCTAAGGAGAAGTAGGGAGTGGACAGGTGGGAAGAGAGGAAATGTACTACAAGGAAAAGGAGGAGGGACAGTGTGATCTCTGCAGCACAGAGCTTGGAAGTGCATAGTGCATGTGTCTAGCACCCTGCCTTGTTACCATGGTGAATATGAAAGTGTAAGGGACATTCTTCAAAGGACTTTAGTAGACCTAGGTTTAAAAAATACACATGGAGCAGAGTGATAAAGTGAGAGATTGTGTGATGCTGAGCAAAAACAGTCGGGAGAGAGGCAGGAAGGATTCCTGTAGCTTGAAGTAGTCCACGAAGGCTTTATGAAGGAAGTAAGCCATGAATTCATTTTCAAGAATGAGTAGGGGTGGCAGGGAAGGGAGGGGAAATTGAATAAAGAAAGGTAACTCCACACAAATACCAAGGGGTAGCAATAGACACAGAGCATGAGAGGCAGCAGGGAGAACTAGACCGAGGCCACGCCAGGGGCAGGGACAGATTCTCTACAGTTTTCCAAATTCTTCCTCCAAGAGCATCCCACTCAACTTTCCCAAGAACTCTCTGGGACAAATCTCATTACTATCACTCTCCAAGGAGGAAAGTAAGGTTCAGAGTTACAGTCCTTGAGACCACAGTGCTGTTGAGTAGCAGAAACAGGATTCTAACTTTAGAGTCCTCAGACTCCAGTTCAATACCTTTTTGTCTCCTGAGCAGGCAGGTCAAAGGACTGCAGAAAATAGAGTCTAAACCCTTTACATGCCATCACTGTCAAACACAAGTATTCTAAACAGACCAGTCCACCCAGCATATTTTAGTGATGTGTTCTCTCCTCAGAATGTTAACATTGAGCAAAACAAATTGTACTGACTTCAGATCAATTTGATTATCCTTACAATGCAGATTAGGAAACCAAGGCTCAGATAAGTTAAATGACTTATTCCAGGTCATACAGTCACCTGCAAGGATAAGATTTATTTGATTCACTCATTCATTCTTTTATTTACTCATTTGCTCATTTAACAAATATTCAAGGAGCATTTGGAACTCGCAGATGAATAAGACATAGTCATGGCCAGTAAGGAGCTTAGAGACAAGTGGAAATGTACTTAAACAACCCCAGTGTTCTGGCTGTTACACATGAGCCTGCCTCCCTCCACATGTGGACACAGGTGCTGAATCATGTTTCTTTATTGGGTGAGTGGGTGATTGGCTACTGGTCAGACTGGACTGGGGAAGCAGAGGCAGCCTCATTTCAAGGTGAAGTCTTCACTTTCTATATAGTGTCTAATTCCCCATATGAAGAGCCATGGCCAATAACTGTCCCAGCTACTCTGGGGAAGTTTGCCCCTCTAGGGTAGGGTGGGCTGAAGGACAGAGGTGGGACACAGGGGTATGGTATTTGGAGGCTTGCCTGTCCCTGCCTACAGGTAAGCTGGCCACTCCGTCGTCATTGGGTTTTTCACTGGCTTTTCCATCCACTTACTCCTGACTTGGTCACTCACCAACCAGGTCCAGGAAAGAAGGAAGCTAACAAGCCTTAAGTGGAAATAAGATGTGACCCAAAGAGGAGGACAGGCTAGAGAACAGCCACAATAGGAGCTTTCCTTTTCCCCCACTTCTCCCTCCCCCATCCCTGCCTGCCACCAATGCATCTGCTTCCCGCCCCCCACCATCATCTTGTTCATCATGCTGGGCTATCTTTGATGCAATTTTCTGACCTTTACTCTGCTGTTCTAAAGGTCAGTCCCACAAGAGGACAATCAATTAGGTAAGTCATTAAAAGGGTGTGAGTAACTTCACTTTAATTGTGGCACAAGGATGGGAATTAGGAGACAAAGACCATGATCCTCATGCTCATTTCCTGTTAGAGTGAAAAACCCACAGAGTGAGAAAGGCCCACTCAAGTTTCACTAGTTTCCAGAGTCATAGTGCTTTTCATTGCTATTCTGCTCTGAGACACTGTCTTCTCCCTTCAGAAGTAAAGGAGGTGAAAAGAATAGAGGGAGCTGGAGAGGGTCCCATTGCAGTTATTGCCTGAGTACTGACTTGAGTAAGCAGAATAGCTTGAGAACCGCCCCCCCCACCCCTTGCCCCAAAGTGAGGAAAACCTCAGCATCTCTGGAGGGTTGTTCAAGAGGATCCTGCACTTTTCTCTGTAGAAGAGGCAGACAGCTTTGGCAGATTATAAAGAGAGCCTATACAGGTAATGGAGAGTGCATTTCACTCAGGCACACACTGTTCAAAGAATGCCTCAGATAAGCTTTCAGAAAGGGCTAATAATTGTGTGCTAATTGGTCTGTTGACAGAGACCATCCTGCCTTGAGAAAGCCCTGATGGATCTCAGGTTCATTAGCACTTCCAATTTTCCATAAATACCAGATCATGCAAACCCTCATTCCAGCCAGTCTGCTCTCCCCACCCTCCACCGTCCACTTTCAGGCTGCTCTTGTCCTACCTAAGGGGACACCTGCAAACTAAGAGCAGAGTGAAATGGGCTTCTAATTGTGAGCAATCAGAGGGATGGGAGAACAGAGCTGATGGTGTACTTGCTTAAAAAAGCTGCAAATTGAATCCCAGGCTGCTGCAGTGAGGAATTCGGACAAGTCACTTTTAAGGAGGTTTTGTGAGAAACTCTTTTTCCATCCTGGGGTCCACCTGAACTTTTGTGTGAACTCCCTTCAGTCAGCTTGTGAGCATGTCAAGCCCTCCCCACCAAGTCCTTCCTCAGCCTTCAACTAAATAGAGGGTGAGCTGTAATTTAGAAACAAGCTCCTTCCCTTCTTTGTGGCTCTAATCCCTTCTGGGGAATTATGGACAGGATGTCTATGTATACAACCCTTCACAGTGTGCAAAGTGCTTGCTGTGCTCTGTATCATTTGGTGATACCCCAACCCTATGGCAGAGCCAAGAGTGATATTCACAGTATTTATCAGCAGGTAGAACAGAAGCACATTAACTCATCAGAAGGGATGGCAGCCCTAGTGCCAGGGCAGGGCTCTAGAGGCCTCTTCAGGTATACTCTCCCTTTGGTTACCATCAAAAGGAAATCCGGGGGCTGCAGGGGAGGAGTATATGTGGTTAGGGTAGTACATGGGGGTTGGAGTGAAGACTATTCACTGGCTGTATAGAAGTGTTTCAATATTTTAAAAACTGATGTAACCACATCAGCTGAATGTAAGCCCTGTGTGCAGGTGAGTCAGATAGTTGGTAATATGCATCGTGGATGACAGAAATAGAGTTCAATGACTTCTCAAGGTCATAGAAATAGACAGCATCAAGGCCAAAACCAATCCCGTCTTCTTAGTTGAGTAAGTTTGTTTCCCACTAAACCATGTAAGTCTGCCTTCACCTCTCAAGTATTTTATGAAACATCTTGCCACATGCCAGACAATACTCTAAAGGGACCTGGAGCTGTGTACCTGCCACAGAGTCTCTGCTGCTCTAAGACCTAGTGTCTTGGTGAGTGTATGTGTCAGGAAGGTGATAGGCATGTAAACATCCTCAATGTAAAGTGACAAATTCTGCAATAGAGGTGTGTGCCAATTTGGGTAAACCTTCCAACAGAGGGGGATGTTCAGTGAGGTCTTAAGGAATACATTAAATAAACAAAAAGGTGCATATGTCCATGTTAGTGCAAAGAAGTTGCTAAGTAAGGGTAGTAAGTGTACATCTGCTTAGGGGAACAAGAAACAGGCAGATATGCTGGGGAACTTTTCCTCCACCAAGGCAGAGTAGGTAAGCAGAATACCCCATCCCAACTCCATCCACCTCTCTCAAGAGTAATGAATGTGCTGGAAGCCAGCTGCTGAGTAGAGGAAGGTAGGTGGCAGGTGTCGTAGCACCAACAAAAGAGTATTAGCTAGCAAGGACGTGCTGCTGTGTATATCCAGGCTATTGGCCTTTGCTATATGGATCTGTAAGTACTAAATGTGTGAGAGCAAAGTAATGTTCCCTGGCAGACAACTTTACTGCCAGGACAAAATGGGCATGTCAATCCCATAAAGTGAGCAGAACTGTGGGGTGGGATGCCAACACACAACTTTGCTCCTTAGTCTAGCAACGGGTCCTTGAACAGGCCACATCAGGTCTCTAGACCTTGCTAAGTTATGTAAATGTGAAAACTTGAAGAGAAGAAGGTGGGGGAAAACAAAATCATCCTTGTTTTTTCATGGTTTTCTTCCTAGGGGGAGAAGCCATTGTACTCCCAGACAGAAAAAAATCCCAGATCAGTCAGCCCAGTGGAAGCTGAATATTCATCTCACTTTCAATGTGTTCTTAGAGAATCTTCAAAAAGTGGTTTCCAAGGATGGTGACCTCTTTTGAGGAGATGGGCAGTGGCTCTAATTCTGGAAAGTGCATTAATAGGCACTATAAAAAATGTAGTTTGGGCTATCTAACCACCTTTAACTCCACCACCCACAGACTGCTTAAGAGGCAGGTCCAGAAAGCCATAGTTATGACTATGCAAGCCCAACTCTTTGTATTAAACTAAGGGTAGACTTTGAACCAGATTCTTTCTCAAGAGAATTGAAAACTATGATACTGAAAGAAAAAATTTACAAGGTGATTGTAGATACTCATAAAATTCAAATAATAAAGAATTATAAAGCACCTAAAATATATCAGGAACCGAGGACATGGCAATGAACAAAGTAGTGATCTCTGCCATGGTGGCATTGACCAAGAGATAAAATAGAAAGAGAATATTCAGCCAGAGTCAACTCCACAGCAAGCCAAAGTTACATGTAAGTTGAAGTCATTGAGGTACAGAAAAGTATAGAATAAATAGATAAAGGATCTCCAACTAGGGAAGCAAGAAGATGACACAGATGGAGATGAAAAAGTAGTGACACGTATTTCAACAAAAAACAAAAAAGAATAACCTGGGAGTATGACCATACTTTTCCAAGTTCCGTGTGCCTAGGTTAGATTTAGTGCCTAGTCTTTGGAGAGCTGTGATATTTTTCACCAGAGTTCTCTTAATAAACTATTCTTATATTCAAGCTACCTTGAGTAGATTTCTGTTTCTTTCAACTAAGCATGCTTATATGTACTTGCATACACACTGAGCAGAAGAGCCTAATCTATGTGGAAAATGCCATGTCCAGGGACTCATTCATTAATTCAACAAACCTTTACCCACTGCCCACAGTATGGGAAGCTCTGTACTTTTATTGGGAAATCATAGTTGAACAAGACCCAGCCTCTTCCACAAGGACCTCATAGTCTCATGTGGAAGTCATCATGTTAGCTGACATACGTTCAGTTTTACAGTTCAAATGATATGCCTTATAAAAGAGGCATATGTTTGAAACCCTAAAGGGGCATTTGACTACCTTGGGAGTTAGGAAAGGCTTCACAAAAGAGTTACTTTTTTTTTTTTTTTTTTTTAGAGTGAGTCTCCCACTGTCCCCCAGGCTGGAGTGCAGTGGCATGATCTTGGCTCACCGCAAGGTCCGCCTCACCAGTTCATGCCATTCTCCTTCCTCACCCTCCCGAGTAGCTGGGACTACAGGCGCCCGCCACCACGCCTGGCTAATTTTTTTTGTATTTTTAGTAGAGACCGGGTTTCACCATGTTAGCCAGGATGGTCTTGATCTCCTGACCTTGTGATCCGCCCTCCTCGGCCTCCCAAACTGCTGGGATTACAGGCGTGAGCCACCGCGCCCAGCCAAAAGTTACCTTTTTAAGCTGAGCAAAGGGTGAGGGGGAGCCATTCAGGTGAACAGACAAGCATTACAAGTAAAGCAAACAGCAAGTGCCAGGAAAGTGAGATATGAGAACATGACATATTTGAGTAAAGCCTGATATTTAGGTATGATTGGGTTATACAATATGAATGGAAGGTGAAGAGTAGAGCAGGGAGTAAGGGGGCTGAGAAAAGTACCAAAGGACTTGTTAAAAATGAAACTAGAAAGACAGCAGAGACAGATTTTCAATAGTCACACCGTTTAGTTAAGAACAGGAATTAATCTTTTTCACACTCCAGCAGTGCTATGGTTAATACTTTTTTTTTTTTTTTTTGAGATGGAGTCTCACTCTGTCACCCAGGCTGGAATGCAGTGGCACAATCTCCACTCACTGCAAGCTCCGGCTCCTGGGCTCATGCCATTCTCCTGCCTCAGCCTCCCAAGTAGCTGGGACTACAGGCGCCTGCCACCACGCCCAGCTAATTTTTTGTATTTTTAGTAAAGATAGGGTTTCACCATATTAGCCAGGATGGTCTCGATCTCCTGACCTTGTGATCCGCTCACCTTGGCCTCCCAAAGTGCTAGGATTACAGGTGTGAGCCACCGCAGCTGGCCTACACTTTATTATTAAACCTCATGGAAAACTTCAAGATAGAAACTATTTTAATTGTACAACAATTTTAGGATGAGTAAACTGAGGTTCTGAGAAGTTTGGCAACTTGTTCAAAGCCCCACCATGAGCAATGGCAGAATTCAGACTCTTGGGTTGCAGCCTATGTTCTTTCCATTGCATCACACTGCCACCCAGGATGGGGAACAATAGTTTGGGCTCTGTCCCATGTACAGTTTGGAGCCACTGAAGCATTTTAGGCAGGGAGCAATATGATACAATATGATATGATGATTTGCACTCATGGTAGCAACCTAGAGGTTGAATCAGGGAGAAGAGCTGAGAATAAAGATAAGAAAACTACTTAACAGGATAATGCAAGAAAATCAGGTAAAAGTTGATGAAGTCCTAGATTAAGGAAATGGCAGTGGGCATGAAGAAGGGACAAAGGGCATTTTGAAGACATATGCAAGAGAATGATTATATTGCCTAGGTTTTCTTCTATGGTTCTTATGGTTTTAAGTCTTAATGTTTAAGTCTTTAATCCATCTTGAGTTAATTTTTGTTTAAGGTGTAAGGAAGGGGTCCAGTTTCAGTTTTCTGCATAAGGCTAGCCAGTTTTCCCAGCACCATTTATTAAATAGGGGAATCCTTTCCCCATTTCTTGTTTTTGTCAGGTTTGTCAAATATCAGATGGTTGTAGATGTGTGGCATTATTTCTAAGGCCTCTGTTCTGTTCCATTGGTCTATATATCTGTTTTGGTACCAGTACCATGCTATTTTGGTTACTGTAGCCTTGTAGTATAGTTTGAAGTCAGGTAGCATGATGCCTCCAGCTTTGTGCTTTTTACTTAGGATTGTCTTGGCTATGCAGGCTCTATTTTGTTTCCATATGAAATTTAAAGTAGTTTTTTCTAACTCTGTGAAGAAAGTCAATGGTAGCTTGTTGGAGATAGCATTGAATCTATAAATTACTTTGGGCAGTATGACCATTTTCATGATATTGATTCTTCCTATCCATGAGCATGGAATGTTTTTCCATTTGTTTGTGTCCTCTCTGATTTCCTTGAGCAGTGGTTTGTAATTCTCCTTGAAGAGGTCCTTCACATCCCTTGTAAGTTGTATTCCTAGGTATTTTATTCTCTTTGTAGAAATTGTGAATGGGAGTTCACTCATGATTTGGCTGTTTGTCTATTATTGGTGTATAGGAATGCTTGTGATTTTTGCACATTGATTTTGTATCCTGAGACTTTGCTGAAGGTGCTTATCAGCTTAAGGAGATTTTGGGCTGAGACGATGGGGTTTTCTAAATATACAATCATGTCATCTGCAAACAGAGATAATTTGGCTTCCGCTCTTCCTATTTGAATATGCTTTATTTCTTTCCCTTGCCTGATTGCCCTGGCCAGAACTTCCAATACTAGTTAAATAGGAGTGGTGAGAGAGGGCATCCTTGTCTTGTGCCGATTTTCAAAGGGATGGCTTCCAGCTTTTGCCCATTCAGTATGATATTGGCTGTGGGTTTGTCATAAATAGCTGTTATTATTGTGAGATGCGTTAAATCAATACCTAGTTTATTGAGATTATAGTGATGAATCAAGGAATTTAAGAAAATGAGGCCATTAAAGAGTGAGGAAAGTGTAAAGTTGGTCAGGTCAAGGAATAGGAAGGAACATAAATGGGATCTTTAAGTTGTAGACCCAATGCCTACCTTTCATTTTCTGATATGATCCATTTTTCTCCAACTTTGACACAGTCCCCTACAGGACTAAATGGGGAGAGAGGCTTTCACAGAGTTCGGTCTTCTTGGTAAAACCTACTCCATGCCACAGTGATTTCTAGGTGGCACTGAGAGCCAGCTTGAGACTCATGGCCATAATTATAACATAAGATCACTCAGCATAGTTTTAAGTTTTATCAGCTGCATTTAGCAGTTCACGTACAGGAAGGCATGGAATAGATGGAGAGTTGGATTTAACCAGGACGTGTGTGTATACATGATGAAAGATAAAAGAGGGAAGAGAGTTAAGAGTAAAAAAATCACATCAGTGAGTTTTTAAATCATTTTAAACTGTTTAAGATACTAGTCTCTCAAATATACCCTACCTCCCTGTTAATAGAAAGTCATCCTTATCTCTTCTACTCTCACTCCAGACTCTGTAAGTCCCCTAATCTCACCTCTTCTCTTCAGTTAACTTCCACTGTGCTCTGTGGATCTCATGATCAGTTCTTAGCAAAATCCCATATAATCTCAACTACTTCTCAAGAGTGCACTTTGCCTTTCAGTTCTAACCTCGATATAGCTGACCCTGAGGACATGGTTTCCCCTGCAGCCTTCTCTAGCAGTGGCTATCTCATTTCCCACCCCTCATGCTCCTGGGCATGGAATTAAGGAAGGCGCTCCCTTGTGATATCCTGAACACTGTTCTTTCGTCCTCTCTAATGATCTCTGGCTCCTTTGAAGCCAGAACCACTGGACTCTTAGCACCCACTACCTGTCCTCATTGCAGTTTATGTTTCTTGTTACTTCCCCTCATTCATTGCCATCAAGTGATTACAGAGGGAATGCAGTTACTAATAAAATTAGGTTCCAGGGCATAGTATTCCTTCTATAATCTCAATATTAGGCATCGCCCACTCATACTTGCTCTAGTCTCTTTCCCTAATGAATTGTCAAACCTACCTAGACTTTTAACCTTTATACCTGACCAACTTTTCACTTCCTAGCATCCTCAAAGGCCTCTTTTCATTCCTTGACTGAATTATATTCCATGGTCCATTACTGTAATCATTCCTTTGTGTATACTCTCAACTCTCGTCCCTCTTTTATCTTTCGCCACGTATATACACACATCTTTGTTAAATCCAACTCTTTGTCTATTCCATGCCTACCTATACATGAACTGCTAAATGTAGCTGATTAAACTTACAACTATGCTGACTGGTCTCATGTTATAATTATGGCCACCGAAGAGGGCTCTCAGTGCTACCCAGAAATCTACTGTGTTTATCTAGCCAACCAACACTCTTAGCTCTTATTCTCAAAAGACCATTTCATAGATTATTTTCCCAACTATTCCCTTTTCTTCCTGTTAGCCAAAGACTTTCCTTCTGTTTAACCTAGGAAATCAAGAAGAAGAAGCCAATCAGAAGAAAACAACAGCAATATCTCACCATGCAACTAACATCCTGCTGCATTTGTCTTTGTGCCCTCTGCATTGCCGCCTGTTAGGAAGGATGAAGCACTCAAGCTCCTGGGTAAGAACAACCTCTTTGCTCCTATGATTATCTTCTGTCTCTCCTACGTCATCACTTTCTCCCTCTCTATGGAGTTTTTTTTTTTTTTTTTCCAGACAGAGTCTTGCTCTGCCACCAGGCTGGAGTGCAGTGGCGCAATCTCGGCTCACTGCAACCTCCGTCTCCCGGGTTCAAGCGATTCTCCTGCCTCAGCCTCCCAAGTAGCTGGGACTACAGGGGTGCACCACCTTGCCCAGCTAATTTTTGTATTTTTAGTAGAGATGGGGTTTCACCATGTTGGCAAGGATGGTCTTGATCTCTTGACCTTGTGATCCACCCGCCTTGGCCTCTAAAAGTGCTAGGATTACAGGCATGAGCCACAGTACCTGGCCTATGGAGTTATTTTAATCAGTATATCAATATGCTGGAACAGCTCCCATCTTAAAAACAAAAACACACCCTCCCATGACCCCACATTGCTCCCCAGTTATCACTCGTTTTTCCATTTGCCTTCATAGCAAAAGGATTATTTCTACTCATATCTGATTCCTCACTTTGCTTCCTTCCTCGAGTTTTCTTCACTTGGCCTTTTGTACTCTTCATGTACTGAACCACTCTTCTCCAGGTTACCAGTGACCTCCATGTCACCAAATTGAAGGTCGAGTCTCAATCTTCACCTTAGTGACTGCTCAACAGCCACAGTTGCCAGTTCCTCCTTTTGTGAAAAACATTCTTCACGTGGCTTTGTGAGCCCGCTTTGGTTCTCTTCATATTCTCTGTTCTGTCTCAGTCTTCTTGGTTGGATCCTCTCTTCTTCCCCGTTTCTGAATATTAGAGTGCTTCACAACTCAGCCCTAGGGCCACTTTCCTAGTTGCACTCACTCCTTGAGTGATCTCATTTCATTTTCTCCCATAGTTGTAAATACCCACTACACATGAGTATATATTTGCACACCAAATTTCCACCTTCAATCATGGCCTTTCTCTTGAAATCCTGGTGTTTGTGTCCAACTGACTGTTAGATTTCTCTACTAAGATGTCTGATAGGAATGTCACATTCAACATGTCTAAAACCAAATTCTTGATTTATTTCTTTCAGATCTGTACCTCCTCCCAGTGTTGTCCTTTTCAGTAAATGGAATCACTGTTCATTTGATTGCTCAGGCCATAAATCTTGCAGTAAATCTTTATTCCTTTCTTCCAATCCATTGTCTGATTGCATAGGCTCTATCATCAAAATATATTCTGAATATGCCAACTTCTCACCACCTCTGTGACACCAGCTTTGTCTAAGCCACAATTATGTCTTACCTTTACCACTGCAATAGCCACTGAACTGGTCTCCAGGATCCCCCTTTCTTTCTACTTCCTAATCAGTAAGGCCTTCATGATATGGCCCCTGCAACCTCTATAAACTCATCTTTCACTTCATTTCTCTCCTGACTGCATGCCAGCCTCACTGCCTTTCTTGGTGGTCCTGGATCATACAAAGTACACTGCCCTGCCCCTTTAGGGCACTTGTACCTGTTCTGTCCTTTGTCTGTGATGTTTGGGGCTTACTCCCTCACTTCATTCAGGTCTCTGCTTAAGTGGCATTCCTTGGACAGGTCTTCCCTAAACTCCACATCCCCATCACCCTTTATCCTCTTACTTGGCTTCATTTCTTCATACCATTCATCCCACCTGGCATTATACAGGTGTACCTCAGAGATATTATGGGTTCAGCTTTAGACCACTGTAATACAGCAAATATCACAATAAAGCAAGTCACGCACATTTTTTGGTTTCCCAGTGCCATATGAAAGTTATGTTTACACTATACTGTAGTCTATTAAGTGTTCAATAGCATTATGTCTGAACAAACAATGTACATACCTTAATTAAATGTTATTGCTAGAAAATGCTAATGATCATCTGAGCCATCAGCCAGTTGTTGGAATCTTTTTGCTGGTGGAGTGTCCTGCCTTGATGTTGATGGCTGCTGACTGATCAGGGTGGTGGTTGCTGAAGGTTGGGGTGGCTGTGGCAATTTCTTAAACTAAGACAACAATGAAGTTTGCTGCATCAATGGACTCTTCCTTTCATGAGAGATTTCTCTGTAGTATGTGACGCTATTTGATAGCATTTTACCAACAATAGAACTTCTTTCAAAATTGGAGTCAATCCTCTGAATCCCTGCCACTGCTTTATCAACTAAGTTTATGAAATATTCTAAACTCTTTGTTGTCATTTCAACAACATTCATAGTATCATCACCAGGAGTAGATTCCCTCTCAAGAAACCACTTTCTTTGCTCATTCATAAGAAGCAACTCGTCATTTATTCACATTTTATCATAAGACTGCAGCAATTCAGTCACATCTTCAGGCTCTACGTTTTATTTCAGTTCTCTTCCTATTTCCACTACATATATAATTACTTCCTCCACTGAGGAAAGACATCTTCAAAGACATCCATGAGGGTTGGAATCAACTTCTCCAAAGCTCCTATTAATGATATTTTGACATCCCCCTATGAATTACAAATGTTCATAATGGCATCTAGAATAGTGTTATTTCTAAATGATTTTCAATTTACTTTGCCCAGATTTGTCAGAGGAATCACTATCTATGGCAGCCTTTACCTTACAAAAACATTTTTAAATAAGACTTGGAAGTCAAAATTACTCCTTGATTCATGGGCTACAGAATGGATGTTGTGTTTGCGGGCATAAAAACAATATTAATCTCCTTGTACATCTCCATCAGAGCTCTTGGGTGAGCAAGTATATTGTAAATCAGAAGTGATATTTTGAAAGAATTTTTTTTCTGAGTAGTAGGTCTCAACAATGGGCTTAAGATAGTTCATAAACCATGCTGTAAACAAATATGCTGTCATCGAGACTGGATTGTTCCATTTATAGAACACTGGCAGAGGAGATTCAGCGTAATTCTTAAGGGCCCTAGGATTTTCAGAATGCTAAATGCGTCTTGGCTTCAATTTAAAGTGACCAGCTATATTAGCCTGTAAGAAGAAAGTCAGCTTGTCCTTTGAAGCTTTGAAGCCAGGCATTGACTTACCCTCCTTAGCTATGAAAGTCCTCAATGTCATCTTCTTCCAGTAGAAGGCAGTGTCATCTACACTGAAAATCTGTTGTTTAGTGTAGCCACCCTCATCAATGATCTTAGCTAGATCTGGATAACCTGCTGCAGCTTCTAAATCAGCAGTTACTGACTCATCTTGTGCTTGTATATCATGGAGATGGGTTCTTTCCTCCAATCTCATGAACCAACCTACGCTAGCTTCAAACATTTTTCTGTAGCTTTTTGACCCCTCTCAGTCTGCATAGAATTAACCAGAGTTAGGGCCTTACTCTGGATTAGGCTTTGGCTTCAGGGAATGTTGTGGCTGGTTTGATCTTCTATCCAGACCACTCAAACTTCCTTCATATCAGCAAGAAGGCTGTTTGGCTTTTTTATCATTCTTGTATTCACCGGAGTAGCACTTTTAATGTCTTTCAAGGACTTTTTCTTTGCATTTGCAACTTGGCTAACTGTTTGTTGCAAGTGGCCTAGGTTTTGGCCTTTCTCAGCTTTTGACATGCCTTCCTCACTATGCTTAATCATTTCTAGCTTTTGATTTCAAGTGAGAGATGTCTGACTCTTTCACTTGAAAACTTAGAAGCCATTAAGGTTAATAATTGGCCTAATTTCAATATTGTTGTGTCTCAGGGAATAGGGAGGCCTGAGAAAAGTGAGAGAGATAGGGGAACAGCCAGTTGGTGGACCAGTCAGAGCACACATCATTTATTGACGAAGTTTGTTATCACATATGGGTGCAATTTGTGACACTCCAAAACAATTATAAAAGTGACATTAAAGGTCACATATCACAGATCACCATAACAGATAAAATAACAATGAAAAAGTTTAAAATACTGTGAGAATTATCAGAGATACGAAGTAAGCACATGCTGTTGGAAAAATAGTGCCAAAAATAGTGCCAGGAAACTTGTTTGACACAGCGTTGCCATAAACTTTCAATTTGTAAAAACAAAAACAAAAACAAAAACAAAACCACAGTATCTGCAAAATGCAATGAAGCAAACCATAACAAAATGAGCTATTGCCTGTATATTTATGAATGATCTCTCTGCTATTAGAATTCAAGCTTTATCAGGGCAGGAACTTTACAGCTTTTGTTCATTCTTGTATTCTCAGGACCCCAAACAGTGCCTGACAAATAATAGGTGCTCAGTAAATATTTATTGAATGAATTAATAAATAAACAAAATTTGCTTGTGAATTTCACATGGGATAAAAGCAGGATATAAGACAACTTTGAAGTATTTTCAATACCTTAACATTTTGCTTAGAATTTTTAAAAAACTGTATTCTCAAGTACAGTATTTTCACTGGTTTTCCCTAAAACAACATGAACTTTACTAGAAACCTCTTAGGTGTAAGTAGAGAAGATATGATGAAGGTTATAGTTATTAAAGTCACAATAACTATTGATCTCTTAAAAACACTCATGAGATCATGTTACTCCCCTGTTAAATCTTTCCAGTGGTTTTTCACTGCACTTTGACTTATATTAAAATTCCTTCTCATGGCACATAACCTGGCTCCAGCCAAACCTCGTCTTCTCTTTGTTATTCACCTCCCCATCATCTCAGCAGTCTTCTCTGTGCCCCAACAAGGCACCAGGCTGGTTCCTGCTAAAAGGCCTTAGTACTTACTTGGAACAAGTACTTAGTACTTTGTTCTGTCTGCCTGAACACTTTCCGCTCACTTCTCCACACAGCTGGTTTCTTATCATTCAGAGCTCAAAGTCTAAACCCCAAAGTGCCCTCCATGATCAATCTAATAATAATCGTATGAGCTGCTCCCTCCCCACGCCCCAGGAAATGTACACCTATGACTCTGTCTTGTCTTTATTTATCATTAGAAATAACTTTGTTGTTTTTCCATCCTCCACCAGAGTGCAACCTCTGTGAGCATGGGGACCTTGACTGCCATTCACAGACGTGCCTCTGCTGTAGCCTGCCTCAGAGTGGGTGCTCTGTGAGTGTCTGCAGTGGAATGAATGACCCCATCGTGTCTGAAGGCTGGCTGTGTCTTCATCAGAAAGCTTCTTTTCCTCTTCCATCAGTCGGCCCAGCTGACCTAGAGATGGTTGAGGCTCTGGCCTCCCCCTGGTTCCTCAATGCTTCCCGCATCCCCTTCCCTGTACCTCTCAGGTCATTACCTTGATGGCCCCCGTGGCTATCTGGATATGGTGCAGCCGTCGCAGCGTGCTCTCTCTGTCGATGAAGTAGGAGGCGGCCAGCTGGTGCAGGGTCTCCAGGGACACAGCTGTGCTGTTCCCACTGCCCCCGATTATAGAGGCACCTCCTGTTGTCTCTGTCTTTCTTCCCAGTTTCCGCTTGTCCACAAAAATGGTCAGGGACTCTTCTCCTATGGTGAACAACACGAGTGTATTGGTGACGCTCTCTGCTCTCGAATCCCCTACCAATAGGAACATAAAACCCTTGGCCAAGATAGACACAGCTGAGAGAGAGTGCAGCCCCTGCTGCCAAGCTCTTCCCCCAGCCCTTATCATCTTTAGAAGAAGCTCATCAGAGGGAGCCACAGGCCAGCGGCCTCGCTCCCTGAAAGGCCCTCTTCCAAAGCTCAGTCCCCCTGCCCTCAGCTTATCTGTTTAACATCATCTATTGAACTCTGTCTCAAGCAATCCATCTTCATAGGGGAGACACAATTCTCTCTCTCAAGTTGTTTACGAGGAGTCTTCGTGGCTTTTTCTGCTCCCTCAGGAAGGGCAAAAGCCTTGAAGCTGCATCTCCCTCCTCCCCATCAAACACTCAACACCTGCCGCGTGCCGACAGCTGGCCCGAGCCCTGGGAGAGCTTGTTTTAGTCGATTGGACAGTGAGCTAAATGTTATAATAAATCCTGCTTCCTTCTTCCCGGGGCAGAGGGAGCTCTGCATCTTCAGAGATTTTGATCCTGCCCTGGGTCCTAGCCCACATTGCTCCACCCTACCCCCACTCTCCGCCCCACAAGAGGATGATTCATCAGCCCAGAACCACTGGCGTTGGTTTGGACAGTTTCCAATCTTTATAGAGAGGAAGAGGGGTCAGGGACTCCAGGGACTTCGACTTTTTTGCCTGTGGGTCTGACCATTGTAGCCACAGCAAACATTAGAAAGTGGCGAAGCCTCAGGGGTTGGGTGACTCAGCAGAGCGAAAACTGGGAGTGCCCCCTGCTGGCAAGTGCTTGTTAGGAGCCTGTCCACCTCCAACCGCCATACCCAACTTCCCCTCCTCAGGGAATAATTAAATAGAGATGTTCTGGGGTAAATTGAGATGTCAAGAGACTGCACTGTTTTCAAATGCACCAGAAAGACTTCTCAGGCAATAAAAGGCCCGGAAGAAGATAAGACTGTTGGAGCTACGCTACACGAGTCTTAACGTTATTTCCAATGGTCTGGCAACCAATTAGCTTGGGATTGTGATGTTGCTTACCTCCAAGGGTGGCAGAAAGTAAGAAATGAGTGCCGTACTTTTTAATCAGATTTTCTGTAACCTGTTGCAGATTGGGTCTCCTTCCAAGGAGGCGAATGTTCCGGATAAACTCTGGGGCAAGAGGCAATGGCAAACTGAAGAAGTCCTTCCTTTCCAGAGCCAAGTTGTTCACCTTCCAACGGGCAAACTCCCTGGGGGAAAAGCCAAGGGATAAGGAAAAGCTGACCTCGTTTCAGAGCAAGAGGCATAAAATCTGAAGTAGGTAGTGTTCTTCCTCCACTTGCAGCCACTCATCTCCTCTCAGCCCACATCCCCTCAGCTGGAGGTGCCCAGAGCCTGGAAGAGGCCCCTTGGCCTCTCACCTGGCCTGTCATTCACATGCTGTAAGAAAGCTCTGTCTCCACTGATCTACATTGGAGCCTCTCCCAGCCAACTTTCTCATCAGACAGTAGTTGATTCGCTTATTCACATGAAGTCATGGTTTACAGTGTCGAGTAGTAGAAAAAACAAACATTGGAACAGTGGTTTGCAAAGATGTGATCTAATCACAGTTGTCTTACCGTGAATGAGTCACATCCCCTCTCGTGGCCTCAGTTACTCACCTGTGAAGTCAGGAAGCTTGCTCTAGAACCACTGCCCTCATATTTTGATCTCTGATCCCCTTCATACTGTTAAAAATTATTGAATCCCCATATTTGTACATGTGGCTTAGAGCTATTGAGATTTACCATTTTAGAAATCAAAACCGAGAAAATCAACATTTGTTATTTCATTTAGAGATAACATTAATAAACCCATTACATATAACATAACATTTTCATGACAACTGTATGTTCTGAAACAAAACAAATTTAGCAAGGAGAGTGGCATGGCTTTGCATGTTTGCAAATCTCTTTAATATCAGGCTTAGCAGAAAAGAGCTGCACTCTCATATTTGCTTCTACATTCAATCTGTTTTCATAATTGTGGATTTTCATCTTTGGTACTACACTAAACTAAACAGATGGTAGTTTCTTAAAGGTTAGTTACAATATGGAATCTGAAATCATGTCAGTGAACTTTTCATGCTTTGTTACATTAAATCCAGTGTTCTATATTGTAATTTGAATGGATCTTTTTATCCTGCATAATGTTGTAACATCATGTGTTGGTCATCTGGAAAATATCAGGTCACCAAGTTATGCAGATCTTCCACATTTTGACACTTTTCATTATACAATATTAAAACATCTCACTATTTAGTATCATGACCAATCTCTTCAACGTCTTTAAATATTAGGAAAATGTCAAGTTCATGAGGATGAATGCAAGTTTTCTAAAATTTGAATTTTCATTTAAAAGCTTAAATTTTATTATTGGCAACAAATACTGTCAGTTGTTTTCCTTGCAGAGTCTGGCTTAATTCATTTTTTTTTTTGAGAAACGCCTGCTAGACACTCAAGTCTGAATAATCACAATTTGTTGCTTGTGCTTTCAAGAAAAAATGGAGTTCCATGAAAAAAGTGGCTAGTTCAGCTTGCAACTCAACCACAAAAGTATTTTTCCTTGAGATAATTATAGTACTTAAGTAGCCTCAGATTTGCTTTATGTGCACTTCCCATTTCATCTTACAGAATATTAAAAACACATGTACCCAAGGGTCAGGATTTAATAAAAGTAATAAATGTTACTGCTTTAAGGACATTCTTAAGTGAAGATAGTGTGTGTGTGTGTGTGTGTGTATGTGTGCGTGCATGTGTGCTTATGCGTTTAGGTGCAAGTGTGTAATGATGAAGAATACATGACTCTTAGTGTTATGTGGTATGACTGCTTTTATTCAAATTAAAGTACCAGCAGTTTTATTTTGTACCTTCAGTGCAAATGTCAACATGAACACTCTGAAATAGACTAAGCGGATCCATATTTTGAGAAGCCTTATTCTAGAAGATTGCAAAGTTGTTCCTTTCTAATCCTGTTGAAGATTTTAATTTTCATGCTTTGCTCCTCACTGGAATGCTTGCATTTTAAAGGGGACAGGTTTATAAATCTTTGTCTTGGGATGAAATTTAAAGAATCATATCCATTAATAAAAAATGAGTTTTCCATTGTCCCCCAAATTATACTGGTAAGAACCAGCTCCACTGCCTTAGGAAGCAACAAAATGTAAAGTGTTTACACCCTCTTCACCCATCCCAAATCTGCTCATCATAACAGTGCCAAACCTTGGTCTAACCTTCCCCAAATGTCCATGAAATGCAAATGATAGAGTTGCATAAAAATAAAATAATTAAAAATAAATAAACGGATTTTTGACAAAGGTGCCAGGAACACACATTGGGGAAAGGAGAATATCTTTAATAAATGGTGCTGAAAAAACATAATATCCACATGCAGAAGAATAAAACTATCTTTCACCATGTACAAAAATCAGCTCAAAATGAATGAAAGACTTAAACGTAAGACTCAAAACTATAAAACTAATAGAATAAAGTTTAGGGGAAAAGCTTTATGACATTGATGTGGGCAAGTTTTTTTGGATAAGAACTCAAAAGCACAGGCAACAAAAGCAAAAATAAACAAATGGGATTACATCAAACTGAAAAGCTCCTGCATAGCAAAGGAAACAACAGAGCGAGGAGACAACCTACAGAACTGAAGAAAATATTTGCAAATTATGAGTCCAATAAGGGGTTAATATCCAGAATATGTAAAGAACTCAAATAACTTAATAGCAAAAGAACATTTTTTTTAATGGTCAAAAGACTTGAATAGACATTTTTCAAAAGAATACATAAAAATGGCCAGCAGGTATATGATAAAATGCTCAACATCGCTAATCATCAGGGAAATACAAATCAAATGCACAGTGAAATGTCACCTCACCCTAGTTAGAATGGCTGTTATCAAAAAGACAGAAAATAACAAATGCTGGTCAGGATGCAGAGAAAGGGGAACTCTAATACACTGTTGGTGGGAGTGTAAATTAGTGCAGTCATTATGAAAACAGCATGAAAATTCCTCAGAAAACTAAAAATAGAACTACCATATGATCTAGCAATCTCACTACTAGGTACATATTCAAAGGAACTGAAATTAGTATATCAAAGAGATATCTGCACCCTCATGTTGATTGCAGCACCATTCAAAACAACCAAAATATGGAATCCACCTAAATGTCCATAAACTGATGATATACACAATGAAATACTACTCAGCTGTGAAAAGAATGAAATCCTATCATCTGCAGCAACATGGATGAACCTGGAGGACGTAATGTTAAGTGAAATAAGCCAGGCATAGAAAGACAAATACCACATAACCTCACTCATATGTAGGTCTAAAAAAGTTGATCTCGTGGAATTAGAGAGTAGAACAGTGGTTACCAGAGGCTAGGAAGGGTAGTGGGAAAGGGAGATGGGGAGAGCTTGGTTGACAGATACAAAGTTATAGTTAGGAAGAATAAGTTATGTGCTCTATTACATAGTAGGGTAACTGTGGCTAATAATAATGTACTGTAGATTTTAAGTAACTAGAAAAAAGCATCCTGAAAGTTATCACCACAAAGAAATGATAGATGTTTGAGGTGATGTATATGCTAACTACCCTGATTTGATCATTATTCGGTGTATGCATGTATTGAAACATCACACCAATACACTGTTGTGCCGGATATGTCAATTATAAACAAAATTTTTAAAATTAAAATTATAAATACATGAATAAGTAAAAATCCATGCCACATTTGAGGCATAAATCCCACCATCTAACTGTAGAGACTGAGAGAGGAGCATGTGTCAAACGTTACTAGGGAAACAAAGAAAAGCGGGTGATTAATAACTCATGGTTCCAACAAAGTCTTCAAAATTCCCGCTGTGTAGCTTTATTTATCTAAGCAGGTAAGTTCATAATAATATATTGTCAGTTATTTCCTTTGTGCAGCAAATGCTAAACTTTAATTAAAGTACAGAGTATTTGTCAAAAGTATTTTCTATCCCAAACCCCACTGCAGGGTAAAGAAGAGTTGCCTAATCTCATCTCTAATTGGCTGGATGGAAACTAGAATCCTCTCACTGGTTAGTTGATAATTACATTGATGAATCATAAAATCAGATTACTAAAAACAAATAAACAAACAAAACACCTTAGGGTCATCAAACCCAGCCCCCTTGCTTTGGGATAGGGCATGTCTAGACTTCATTAACTAATAATTTCTAACCCATTATTTTTCTACATTGCTAGGGGAAAAAGACATTATTACAATTTCCATAGTTTCTTATAATGGTCGAAGCCCCTCACGGAAAGGAAAGGCCAACTTAGCATAGAGGTGGGCCCCACTTTAATTAAATATAATAAATAAAAATTGGTAGTCCATTGTCTGGCCCAGTCAGACACTGGGTCTGGATGGGAACTAGTATCCTCTAGTTTCCTTATGTTTCTCATAAAACAGAAAGGGTAAGTGGTTTACCTAAAGCAATAAAGCCAGTTGATAATAGAACCAGAACAAAAAGCTAGTGTCCTGGCCCTCCTTCTATGCTATTAACAGCAACTATGATGGCGGTGACAATAGTCACAACTTGGACCCAGAGAGATTAAGAAAGTAGTGTGGATGAAGTCACACAGTTAGTAAATGACAGAGTTGTGCTTAAAACCCAGGCCAATATCATACTGCTGTTTCTATAGCACTGTTTTCCTTCAAGTAGATAAGGTTAAATGTTAAGTGTATTTCATTGCATTCTAATTTTTTTGTGGTGTTTAGTATCCTTTAACACAAGTATTTTTATTACCCAGAACATTCCACTTTTTACATTTTCTACACAAAACATGGATTAATTGTATATTCAAAACATAGCATAACATTTACACCACAGCAAAATGTTCCTGGATTAAGCCAGTTTTAACCTGCCCATTTGCAGGAGAAGAAATTGAGATGCCTCAAAAAGCCAAGTCCATACAGAGAGTACATGGGAGGAATCACAGATAAAGGCCTAAGTCCAGCTCCTGTGGCTGCTAAAGAAATCATAACACAGAATAATGAATGACCTAGAAAAAGGAATGATACTAAGGAAGCTTTTTATGAGCAAATAATAAAAAATAATGGCTAACATTTAATGAATTTTTAGTATGTGATAGGCATTCCAAGCATCTTACAAGGATTAGTTAATATTATATTCAAAACACCATATAAGGGGGAAAATATAATTATCTTCATTTTATAGATGATGAAATTGAGGTACAAATAAGTTAATTTGCCCAGTAGTTAAAAGCTAGTAGGTGGCAAGGTCAGGATTTAAACACAGACCGTCTGACTCCAGTACACACAGCCTTTGCCACTAGGCTATACTACCTCCACCTGTGAAACTCTAAGGAACAACTGTGCTATGGAGTAGAAGTGTGAGCATGTGGGGAGAGAGTTTCAATAGTGCCATATAGGGATTATAAGGATAGGGACTATATTTGGAGAATTTCACTGGAGAAAGAATCCATAAGAATGCATACAAGTGGCAGCCGGGCGCCGTGGTTCATGCCCGTAATCCCAGCACTTTGGGAGGCCAAGGCGGGTGGATCACGAGGTCAGGAGTTCGAGACCACCCTGGCCAAGATGGTGAAACCTGTTCTCTACTAAAAATACAAAAATTAGCCGGGCGCAGTGGCAGGTGCCTGTAATCCCAGCTACTCAGAAGGCTGAGGCAGGAGAATCATTTGAACCTGGGAGGTGGAGGTTGGAGTGAGCCGAGATTGTGCCACTGCACTCCAGCCTGGGCAACAGGGCAAGACTCCATCTCAAACAAACAAACAGAGAATGCACACAAGTGGCTACATTTGCCAAAGAACAAAAAACAAACAAAAAAGCCCAAATCTATTTTCATCACAAATTACAGTGGGCTATCAACTCAGAATTAGACTCAAGTGGGCATGGTGGCTAGTGCCTGTAGTCCCAGTTACTCAGAAGGCTGAGGTGGGAGGATCATTTGAGCCCAGGAGTTTGAGTCCAGCCCGGGCAACATAGCAAGACCCCTGTCTCAAAAATTATGAGGCATAAGGCCTCAGCCACAGGAGTTCGAGTCCAGCCTGGGCAACATAGCAAGACTCCTGTCTCAAAAAAGAAACATTAGGCATAAGTACTAAGCCACAGAAAGGTTCAGACTCTAAGGGCTCCCAGTGGTTTTCTCTTCTACCCCAATAAGTTTCTTCCTTGCCCTCTGGGGCCCTTCATGGAACCAAAATAATGGAGAAACATCTATGAGTGGTGTTTGAGCCAGAAAGTGGTAAAAATGTGCTTACAGAACTTATTAACCTGGTTCTTTCCAGCATCTGCAAACCTTAGAGGCAATACTGGAAGGCAGCCTGAGCTATTCAAAGAAGAAATGTTCATTTCTGATTTTTCATTTAGCAGTTTTTCCCCCCAGTAATAGAATAATCAAGGCTCTTTTTTTTAAACTAAGAAAAGGATGTTTTCTATATATCAATTATATTAACACACACTGCTTCAATTAAGCCATCATCTTTGTTTCAATTAAGATATCAAGTAAATCTCCATTTCAATTTAGCCATTTCTCCTAAAATCTTCTCCCACTGTGTTTGTTACACAGTAAACAGTCTGAGAAAGCAAACATTTCTAACAGCCCTATAGTCCCTATGTAAAGTGTCTTTAGAATAGGAGTGGCCACTGCATTCAGGGCTGACAGGTTGAGCCAAAGGGTAAAGAGAGCCCTTCCCTGTGGACTTTGCCTGTAAAATGCATTCACATTGCACATATAAAGGGTACTTCAGTAAACTGCTATAATTAACAAAAATTCAGTCCATTTTCCATCTTCCTCTAGCATGCTTTAGGTTAGCCTAGAGTGAACAATATGTATTTCCAGGAAAGGGTGAACATACACATAAAATCATTAATAAAAACCAAAACAATGTCCAGGAAAGGGATAACCCAGCCTGGAAGGTATAATCCAATGTGTTAAATCAGCCAAGCATACCGACACTCAGAATATTTTAGATATAATGATATCTAAATAATCAGTGCTGAAGTAATTGTAGTTATCTTTATTCCAAATTGCATAACACTAGTGGTCCAGATTGCCAAAAAATGATGCTTCTGGTTGTACATGAGTTTAGGGATTTCCCCAAAATCCAAAGGGGCCCTGCAATAGGAGAGTTGAACCATAGCCATGCCAGATCTCAGGCACAGGAGCTTCAGCAGGGTTTTGAGACTGGGCCAGCTCTGGGTTTGAAGCAAAAGGGTCTCCGATGAGAATACTAAATGGCTACAAATGTTCCTAATTCAAAAGATGTAAATAAAAAGTGCTGCCTCCGACTCAAGCTACTGATTCTTATGTCAGCAGCCACCTGCAGCACTATGTTACACAAGGTCAACAAGAAATCTCCCAGCAAGAATCCCCCTGCAGGGTCTCGTGCCTGAAGATGAAAGACTCAGAAAGAGCACAGCTGGGGTCTTCCAGCCCAGGTGCTGTTTCCAGCAGCTGCACACAGAAGCACCAGTTTCCAGACTCATAAACTGAGAACATTGACCTGGCCCCTGTGAAGAGTCACTACCTATGAAGCCTCCCTCCCTATGCAGCCTTAAGGGGGAGAGTATTAAAAAATACAATACACACACACACACACACGCACACACACACGCACGCACACACACACAAACTGTACCTCAGTGAAGCTGAAATCTAGAAGTACAGGTCGAGTGTCCCTGATCTGTAAATCTGAAATCTAAAATGTTCCAAAATCCAAAACTTTTTGAGCATCAACATGATTCTCAAAGGGAACACTCACTGGAGCATTTAGAATTTCATATTTTGAGATTAGAGATGCTGATCCAGTATAATGCAAATATTCTAAAATCTGAAAAAAAATTCAAAATATTTCTGGTCCCCAACATTTTTTGGATAAGTGATACTCAACCTGTAATGAATACTGTAGCCTACAATGTGGGTGGTTGTGCTATAACTTCACACGAACAGCCGGATTATTCTGTTTCCAGTTTTTTAATAGATCTTTCATCTTTCTACCTCTGCGGGGGAAGCATGTTCCGGCCCATTTCCAAGTCCACAGATAGGGCTGTCATTTGGAAAGTCACATCCCTGTATCCTAAGCATGCAGCTCTATCCGCCCCCCTCCACCGTGGCACCCCTGCAGGCTTGGCACCAACCTATCCTGGTGTCAGTGTGCCCCTGCATACTAGGAGACATTTGTTCCTCCTGCATTAGACTCCAGGCTGGGTTTACTGAGGAGGAAATCAATGCTGCTTCCAGCAGAGCCAACCAATCACCGCCTGCTCACTATTCTGCGTTTCTCAGCATTGAGATACTGTGGGGAAGTCTTAAGGCAGCCACGGAACCCATTTTGCAAGCAATGACAGAAGGAGTGGGCTGTCAGGGTAAGGACATTGACCTCTATTCTTTGGCCCTCCTGATCTATTTCCAATGATCTATCTTTTGGGGGGCACCCCCTCCAACTTTTAGTGCTCAAAAGGACTGCAGTGCTGAAAGAGACTGGGCTATTATTCTCCAGTTTGAACCAAACTGGTTTTCCCTGAAAAATGAAGATAAACAGAGGACATGTTATTGAATAAAATATTTAAGAAGTCTGGAGCAAAAGAGATAGACTGGCCTTAAGCCAAGGACATAGTTTTCTTGTCATTTTTCCTGGGACTTTACTTTGTCTACTTAAACTGCCAACCAATGACCCATGGGAAATTTTCTCACATACCAACCAGTTCTGGGTAAGTTCAACTGTCTTTGTTCTCAGAGCCTTTGTCTTGGAGATTTGCCTTTCCACAATTAGCTTGAGACTTGCCAACTGGACAGAGGAAAATCAATAAGTACCACTGAGTTTCACACTGCTGATTTTCCTAAAGAATTTCAGACACAGGAAGTCTTCTCTTTCTTCATCTTTCTACCAATATACCTCACATCCAGGGCTACTGCTCCCATCACAGAACTCAGTCCACCGAGCGATGACATCACCATTTTGTCTTTTTCATAGGACTCACATTTTTCATCTTGAAAAACTCACATGAACAAGAATAGCCAAAGCCAACATGTACACTGAGTGATGCCAGTTTTTTACCCAGTGACTCAGCTATGATAGTTTCACATTCTCTATCAAGCTGGACATTTTAGGGGCTTAAGGATATATCATACTTTGGCTCCAATACAGAGGCAGTATTTCCAGACATATCACATGACCAGGAGATTTCTATCTCAACAACAGATTACTGTAATGTACTTGGCTATTAGAGACTTTACTGCTATAATGAATAAGACATGATTAATATGAGCTATAAAAAGAAACGATAATAAAAATCATAATCCCATATATTGGTGTAGTGCTTTCCTGAGAGATTGGGGGGAAGTCTTAAAGCAGCAATGGAACCCACTTTGCAAACAATGACAGAAGCAGTCAGCTATCATGGTAGGGACATTGACCTTCTCTATTCTTTGGCCCTCCTGATCTATTTCCAGTAGTCTCTCTTTTGGGGGCACCCCCTCCAACTTTTATTGCTCAAAAGGACTACAGTGCTGAAAGGGACTAGGCTATTATTCTCCGAACAGTTGTCTTGATATCCAAACTGTTTTTTGCACACAATTTTTACACACGCTTATTTTATCTATACAGGGACCTTGGGGGAAAGGGAGAGAAAATATCATTAATCAACCATTAAGCTTTTACATGTTAACACATGAGGAGACAGAGAAACTGAGAGAAATGGTTTGCCCCAAGTCTCAATTGACTAGTGGTAGAGTTTGACTAGAACCTAGACCATACTACCAATGATTTTCTGCCTTTGTCTGTGACCTGTGTTCAAGCTCAGGGAGTACTGTCCACCTTTGTCATATTTCCCAGGTAATTCTTTTGCCTTGTTTACCACTGTGGCTGGGAGAGATCCCCAGGCAGGAAGGCTTCAGTCCAGGAGTTGTTTGGTTAAGTAATATCTCAGCCCTTGCAACTCTTAGAGACATAAGAGCAGAAATGAGGCCATCTCTTCCCTGATGTCCTGGTGCTCTCCATCTTTTCACTGTCTGGGAGAATTCAAGAAGCCTGGCATGGAGGTAATTTAGCAGCCTGCTGTGTTCTCAAACAACGGCCTGTAAACAATGATTGGCCAATTTCATTCTAATCTTCCCAATTTTGCTCTAATTAAAATCAAGCTGCAGCTTTCAAACAGTTTAATTAAGGCTGATTGGGAGAAATGGGGGAGGGGAGAGTCAAGCTTAAAGGAGGAGGAGATCACTGTTTGGCTATTCTCACACTGCCCTGGTGGGGCTTGGGGACTTAGGGAGGGCACTGAGAGTGGTGTGTTTATAGAATTAACATGAAAGACAACAGACCCACTGGAATGAGGGTCCAGTGAATCTGTGTGACCAGAAGGATTTGAAGAGGGAGCTGAGACCTGTGTCTTCCCAGGCACAAACTGTCAGATCTTTCCTGACATCCCAAACTGCTCCCCAGCATCTCATCTGCTCAACTGTGGAGAGCATGGCTCTGTTCACCACTATCTGCCTCCCATTGTGCTTGTCTTTGCTCAGCAAGTGGCCCATGCAATGCTTCTCCCATCAGATGTCTTCATGAGCTTCCTTTATTTACTTGACTCCCAGAGAATTCCCACAGACTGGTAATTCCTTCCATTATTCTACAAGTTTATTCCTTTTGCAAAGAAATAGCTCCTCTGGTATTTTGGTGCATTTAACTTTTATATAGGCCATTCTTCTTTGGACTAAATAGTTTTAGTTCCTTCAACACAGTTTCCAGATTCCTAGGCCTACATGCTCCACCTTTTCTGCTTGCAATCTAGCTTGTCAACGTTCTTTCTTTTTAAAGATGGAAACCAAAATTGAACACAATCTGGTAGATATATTCTGAGCCACTGAGAGTACGTTAGGATACAAGATCTGAATACATCATTATCACCATCACTGTGACCATTATCATAGTTTCAGTTATTAGTGAGACCCTCTGTTTCTAGGAATGGAAGTAGATACTTTATATATTTTTAAATTGTTACTATAATCCTACAGATGTCAGTGTGGTTGATTGAATCATCATTCTCGCCAGTATTAGAGTGCCCTTTGACATGTTACTTTGCAATATCACTCACTTGTGAGGGGGGAGCTTATTTCCTTCCCTCAGTGATATTGGGTTTGGCTTTGTGACTTTGCTTTGGACAAAGGAATGAGGGCAGAAGGGACTGTGTGCTGATTTGGGGCCAAGACCTCAAAAGATACTGCATATTTCTACTCTCCATCTTGCATTTCTGCCCTTACTATGAGAACTGCTTCCTCCAGGTACTGCAGGTGCTGCTCTTTTAGCCTGGGCCCCAGAATAAACACCACTAGAAGAAACACCTAATGGCCTCCTTGCAGACCAGCAGCGTGAAGCAAAGCTAACCCGGCGAACCTGCACATGAATGAGTAAGAATAAATTTCGTTCTTATTTTATTTTTTTGAGATGGAGTCTCACTTTGTCACCCAGGCTGTAGTGTAGTGTAGTGGCATGATCTCGGCTCACTGCAGTCTCTGTCTCCCAGGTTTAAGCAATTCTCCTGCCTTAGCCTCCCGAGTAGCTGGGATGACAGGCACATACCAACACGCCCAGCTAAGGAAGAAATTATTTTTAAACTACTGAATTTTGCTGTTTTGTATGCATCATTGTAGCAATAGTTAAATGACACACACCACAAGCTTTAGTCCTATTTTATAGCTAAGCTTGTTGAGGCTCAGATAATTTAGGACACACACAAGGACACAAAGATAAGAGGTGAAGGCAGTGTATGCTGTTGCTGCTATATATATTTTCTTTATTAATGTACTTCAATATTACATTCATTTTTTAAAGACAAAAATATTCTTTGCTAACCATAATCATATCATCAGCCAGTATCCCATATTTCTTTCCAGCCCCAGAAATTTTTTTCACAAGTATCACAGCCAAGTCAGGTCTCTGATATTTGTGACATTGACATTTTTAACTTCAGTTTAGGGCTTTACATTTCGCCCTCTTTTTGCATTCCACTCCTTGTGGCAGAGGCTGGAAAGTTGTTTCCAAAGATGTTTCCATTTTCCTCCTGGGCTCACAGATGGACAATTTCCCACCCCCACCCCCACAGCTTCCTCTGCATTTAAACATAGCCATGTGACTGAATTCTACAGTGGAATATGAGTCCAGGTCTAGTCCTTCAAACCTCTCATGAAATCCTTCATGCTCTTTCTCTTCCCTTGTCTACCAGGATCCAGGACTCTGAGGCCCTAAGGAATGGCAGTGATGAGGTAGGAGTCTTGGTCCTGAATGATTTCATGAAGCAATCTCCTTTTATGTCTCTCATAAATTGTATTGGAGTGTGACATGAGCAAAAACATAAACTTTCATTAAGTCACTCAGATTTGAGGACTGTTTGTTTCAGCAGTTACCCTATTTTGACTAATACTGTCTTGATTGTATCTATCCAATATTCTAGCCTGATGAAACAATCTTGGCTCTTGATCTCTTAACTGTATTGCCTAGCTGGATAAGGGTTCAATTACTGTTTTTATTGTCCCTGTGGTCAAGTAGCCATGCTCCCATTTCTTCTCAGCTCAGCAACAATCCTGTATGTGGTCTCCCTTCTTCTTGCTTGTTGGGTCTAGGGGGAGATGGTGTTGGTCTTGAGGCCTTGTCTTTTATGCTGTGGGATCTTGGTGTGTGAGTCGTGCTCTACAGGGAGAATACCTGTCACTGTTAATGATTTATTTTGAACTATCTACAACTATAAAATCAGTGGCTAGATTAACTCAAGCTACAGTTAAGGAGAGCAGTATGTAGACTATAAGTGATCAATCTGATTAATGTACAGCGTTCTATGCATAAAACGAGTCTGGTAGAGTAAGACTACCTATTCTTTCTTCTTTCTCAATTAATCTCTCTTTATTTTCTCCCTGTACTCTTCTCTAGATTTCTCATTCTGTTTTTTTTCTTATTTACTAATGGGCGACCCCTCACAAAATGAATAAGCATTTAGCTAGAAATAAACCAAATCTTTTTTTTCAGTTATCACCAAATAATCCTATAAAGAAAGTACTATTATTCCACCAATATTACTAATTAGAAAAAATGAGGCTCAGAGATGCAAAACAATTTACACAACTAAAAGCAGCAGAACTGCAGTTTAACCCAGTCAGTCTGATTCTGCAATTTAAACTGCAATTTAACCCAATCAGTCTGATTCTAGAGCCTTGAGTCTCAACCACTTGTTTACGCCTTCATCTAATTTCATCCCAGAACATCCTACTCCTACTGAATGGTTTCATCCTCTTATTATGCCCTTATGTGTGGCAGACATGGTGCTGGGGTCAGGAGATATAAAGGTGAAATACGACATGTTCTTTGCCTGAAGGAGCTCAGAGCCTAGTGAAGAGCAAAGAGAAATAAACAAGTGCACAAAAATAAGTTCGTATGGTAAAAATATGAATAAACTGATGGGGAATCATAGGTAGGAGTAACTAACTCTTGTAGGAGTCAAAGAAGACTTCATATGGCGATGATAATTTAGATGAGTTTGAAAGGTGAGAAGGAGCTCAGAGGAGATAAAGAGCTTTTGGGGTAGAGGGAATGGGTTATGGAAAGACACAGGACATCAAGGGGGCCTTCTGTGGGCAAATCTGGAGGTGTTCACCGGGACTGGAACAAAAGAAAAACAGGAAGAAATGGTGGGGCACAATCAATGGCAGAGGGTCAGTATTCATTGACTATTTGTTGAAATAGTGAATGAATGGATTTGGAAGTGAGTTTTATGCTAAGAAAATGGGTTTGGGTTTTATTTTTGGGGGACAGATGGACCAACAAGGACTTAGGCAGGTTGCATTAGAGAAGTGAGGAAAGTACGAATGGTAGACAATGAAGCCAGAGGAAAAGAAAAGAGGCTGGATTTGAAAGACAGTTCTGCGATAGAATCCACAAAACTCAGATGGGGAGACAATGGAGAAGAGGCAGGAGTGACAGTAGCCAGGGGCTGTTCATACCGGCTGTTCATACAGGTGGCAAAGAGTGTAGCAGATACAAGTGTATTAGGACCTCATGAGTTCAACTCTGGCTATGATTTTACCACACAAACTAAATCTAGGTATATAAAATCAAACTGAGTAACAGCTGGATGTAATCCTTTGAACTTGGATGAGAAACCTGTATTCTCTAGACACAACTCCAGCACATTTCCAACGTTCCTCGAAGCACTGAGATTTCAGCTCCAGAAGAGTCACCCTGTGTCCTGAGGTGTGCCTGTGACCTGGCACCACTGTTGCTAGTCTTCGACAATGGCACAGAAAGCAAGAAGTCAAAGAAGTCTGGGGAGAGGGAAATGCCTGACCTAAGAAACTCTAAAATGAAAAACTGATATTGATCCATGACAAAATTCTTGAGTACTTTGAAATGTGAGCAAGCAAGCAAGCTCCCTAGGAGTCAGAATTGGTTTAGGAAGAAAACCTTATGTCAAAATAAATTTCATGTATTTTCTTCATGAAGAAAGATGGAAAAGGGAGAGTTGGGGAAAAACAAACAAGGACAGCTTGTGAAAGAGAATGCGAGAGGAGGGGAAGGAGGAGGAAAGAAACTCTGGAAGGAAGTTACAAAGCGCTAACGAGTCTAGGAATTGGGGGGAGTAATAACTGTTTTCAAAATCTAGAGCCCTGTTGTGAGGAAGAGACAGTTAGACTTATTCTAGAGAAATAAAAGAAAGCAAAATCAGGACCAATAAGGGAAGGTTATGGGAAGAAAGACTATGATTCGATTTCCAAAAGATCTTCATAATGTTTTAGGCTGCTGAATAAAAATTGGCTTCAGTGGTCCGGGCACAATGGCTCACGCCTGTAATCCCAGCATTTTGGGAGGCCGAGGCAGGCGGATCATGAGGTCACGAGATTGAGACCATCCTGGCTAACACGGTGAAACCTGGTCTCTACTAAAAATACAAAAAATTAGCCGGGCATGGTGGTGGGTGCCTGTAGTCCCAGCTACTTGGGAGGCTGAGGCAGGAGAATGGCATGAACCCGGGAGGTGGAGTTTACAGTGAGCTGAGATCACGCCACTGTACCCCAGCCTGGGTGACAGAGCGAGACTCCATCTCAAAAAAAAAAAAATATTGGCTCCAGTGAGCACCTCATGGCTGGAACTGTTCAAGCTAGGACCCACTGACCACCTTCTTGACTGTCTGCAGACTGGTTGTCTTCACTGGCTAGGAAATAAGTGATGTTAAGTTTCCTTCTAACTCACAGATTCTGGCATCACTTAGCCCTGATTGGCCGTCCCACATTGTCAAGCTTCCTTCCACACCCAAACACTGTGTAGCTTTGGCCTCTTGTCCCAGGCTAATAAGCCCTGTGGTTTTCAGATTTCGTCTTCTAGCCTGACCGTGATATGTAGGCACCAACATGCACACATCTATCCTAGTGGTTGCAGAAGACAAAATAATGTATTCTCATCCTCCAGTCACATTTCTTTTACGGAGTCCCACTTGTTCCTGAGTTTCTCAATGAACCAGGCCAACATTCAGGGACTCTCACAGCCTCTTTTTCTCTCGACTCCTCTTTTTTAGTGTTGTTCTTTTTAATTTAGGGATGGTTCATTGAATTTTAAGTTTTAAAATTATTCTTTAATCAACATATAATAATTATACATTTATAGGGTACAGTGTAATATTCCAATCCATGTATGCAGCATGTAATGATCAAATAAGGGTAATGCCCTCTTTATCAGACTCACAATTTAGAACATACACAGAACCAGCCAAGCAAGAGGCTGGCTTATGATGCTGAAGTTTACCGCTGTTACTAATAAACCAACTACGTAACTCATGTCAAGGGATCATTAGGTGTTTACATGCCTCTGTGGATCCAGGAGAACTCACTCCCCAAAGAGACTTTCTTCCTATCCCTCCTTCGTCACCAGTGTGTCCCCAAGTGAGGCAGAGGCTTTCCTGGGAGACAGAGAAAATGAGAATTCTCTAGGGCACTGGGGCTCATAACAAAGAACTTGGTGAGCAGTGGTTCTGGCTACCTCATTTTTCTCCCATCAGGCCTCCTGCCCAGCCAGTAAGACTTCTTACTCACTCTGATTCACTGTCACATCCAGAGCTCGTTTGCTCTTTGCAGAGGAGGAGGAAAGAGGCACACTTCTGGGCTCAGAGGAGAGCTTGGCAGGGTGGCAGGATCATAGAGCATTAAACAGGTACAGTGGAGAAGACACGGCTGGGAACTCCTGCCAGATTCCTGCATCTTCCCCAAAACATGTAACAGCCCTAATCTGTGCACAGCTATACCTAGAAATCTTAAAATATACTCAGGGGCCTCAGCCTCTATGTCTCTCTCACTGCTTCACCTGAGTGCATAGTGTGCTGTGAATGTGAAGGCAAGTGGGACTGTAACAGAGCATACACCAATCTCATCACTGTAAGAAAATTCAAATTTACAAAGTAGACCAATAAGCAGAGATTGCATGCAACACCAAAGGTTTCTTCTGCCTTTATGAAAATACTCCCTGAAATATAAGACATTTCCAAGTGGACATGTGTGTTTACAAATCAGTACCTACCTAATTCTAAAGTCAGGTGGTAGGGATTTACTTAATACTGAATTTTTATAAGCCATGGCCAGGCAAGAAGTAAGATACTGCATCTTGGCAATGGCAGTAAGTGTTCCTCCAGGAGAGGATTCGATTTACAGAAATTCGATTTACATCGCACCCTTGTAGAAACACACCAGCAGTGCACAACCAACACATACAGAATTTGCTGTGGGTGCATTGTTTCAGGAAGATCCATCTGTGGCTTCCTCCCACTCAGGGTTCCCCGGAGCCTAAGCACAGATGGAAAACTCTTGTGGAAAGAGAGAACGAATGACAGGGTCTTTGAGGGAAATGGGTCAGCCTCCAGCCTTCTGAGGCCTGTCTTCTGCATCTCAAAGACCTACCAGGCTGCCTAAAGAAAGAAGGACAAGGAGCCCCAGTGACAACCCGAGACACTGTTTCTCTCAGAGCATTAAGTAGCCCAGTCTCAGTGATTTATTTCATTAAATAATTATCATTAATGGACAGGTTCCCTGTCTTATTGGTTGAGTGCTGGTTCTTCCTCTTATCAGTTATGTGACACCCTCTAAAACTCAGTGTCCTCATCTGTTATATAAGTGTACAAATAGCAGACCCTTGTGGGGTTCTTACTAGGATAATTTTAATTAATGTTAATAAAGTACTTAGTAAAATGTGCATATGATGAGCATTTAATATATGTTAGCTACTAGTATTCATTAATGTCATTAATATCTCATAGTACAGAAAGAATGCTTTCTTTCCCTAAGTTAAATAGAAATTTTGACCAACTATTTTTTATTTTTTCAGACCATCTATTTTCTTTATCACTTTACTCTTTTCTTCCCATGGGAGAATTGGGGAGATTGGCGAGAGCCTGCTGTTTTCATCCATATTTCTCAATACTGTGTAGAGTTCATGGATTGAGACCCCAGCTCACAAAAGGCTCTTGTCTCTTGGACATTCAAGCCCTGCAATGGGAAACGCTTCTGATCATCTCCCCCTCCTCACAGTCAGCTCACTTGGCAGAGCTGTCCCTCTGAGGTTTCTGGCTTGTCCCATCCCCACAATCCAGTGATGGCTTCTCTAGTTGCTTCACTTAGGATTAGGCAAACCAATCTGATGGACAAACCCAGCTGACTTTAGTTTGGGGCAAAGGCAGGATTGTAGGACTGGCATTGCCAGCTCTGACTCAGGTCCAAGCTGTCATCTGCAGCCCAACTTATCTTCAGTTCCTTGTGAGCAGACTCAGCTGTTTCTACTCCCAGAGGGGAAGATGGTAACTGGCATGGGAGCCAAGCTCCTCTCACCCAGACTTTTTACTATACCACAGGCCTCGCCCACTTCTAATCCTTTGCATACGTGGGTCTTCCTAGAAAGCAGAACTCTCTGAGGCCTGGGCTCTGTCTCCTTCAGGGTGTGTCCCCAGCCCTTGTAGAGTGGCCAACACATACAAATCCTGGATAAACATGGGCTGAATGAAGAAACACCCCACCCTGTGCCACTCACTGTTCTAAGCTCCATATACTGAAATGCTTTTCTTGTGGGATATGTGGGAAGCTCTGGAGTGAGAGAAATGTGGCAGAAGCTGAATAAAGAAAAAAATATTGAGAATCCTTGACCTAGAAAAAGCTATTCTCTTAAAGAGAGAGAGAAAAAAAGACCATATGACTCGACAGCGTCCCTGTCGGCCTGCACCTGTGTCGTGACAGTTTCCGGATGAAGTCTACCTCACTCCTTTCTACACACACACACGTCTCTAAGAAGCAATTCATTCATGAATAAAATTAATTATTTCTAGAAGCAAAATTTAATCCTCTTTTCCTTTGCCTGATTGACTCAAGATCTCTTACCAAATCTCATCTGAAAACAAAACTGATCTTCCCTTCCCCCCTTGGCCATCCTGAATGCTCCCTTCATTTCTTCCAAATTTTTATTTTCACATTTTCTCTTCACAAATCAACTTTGCAATCTTATCTCAAGCCAGGGTGGCTAACCTGGGTATAGCCCCCAAAGACATGGGAAAATGTGTGGCAAGAGCCATTGTGTCCTGGGGATGCTTGGGACTGGCATCCTAAGAATTCATTCTGACACAGCATCCATAGACCAAATCTGTCCATCAATCACTGAGAATGTATTAAATGTCTTCTTTCTAGCATTTGAGGTGATGCATCCCAATGTGTTTTCTGATGTGTATGCTGTCACTCAAACTGGACTGCTAATCTCCCAGAAATCAGTAGTATCCTGTTTTGTCTGTCTTTCGTATTCTGCTATAGTGCCTAGAATAATGCATTGCACGAAGGAGATGCTCCATAAATACTTGAGAGAGGATCAAGTGTGCAAAAGTATGGTGTGGTAACCTTACCCTGAATCCAATTGCTCGAGCATAAATGATGTCAATTTTTATTTGAACAAGTAGTCTAACAGGACCTTAAAGTACTATGTACCATTTCCTCACCAGTTGAGAATTCACGCTTCATTTTTCCAAAGCAGAAATGTAAGAAGTTGCTTTTGGTCCTAATTTCTCTACACATGCAGTGATTTTTACTTCATTTTACTTACCCCTAATGCTAGAAAATGACATGCCTCTTCAGGTGAGAGTTTTTTTTTTTTTTAATTGCACCTTGGAAGAAATCAGTGTCTAAGAGACACTTTTGGCATTTCAGAGAGACAAAATATGGCATAAATAACCAGTGGGGAAGAACAGGGAAAGGAGAGGCATCACCATGCACTTCTTGACATGGGACTGGCTGCTCAGTTCCTAAACCACATCTAGTGCTCCCATGACTTTGGTTACACTGCTCCTGTATCTACACCACCATTCCACAAGCCTCCACCTGGAGTCTCCAGTCATCCATCGGTTTTTGCCTATGTGTTACCTTTTATTCCAGCTTTCCTTGACCTTTCTGTGCAGAGCAATCTAGCACTTGCTTACTTATCTGTAAGTGCCATCAGATCAAGAACCCTGTCAACCTTGTTTATAGTCTATTATCAGAATCTAGTGCAATAATAAGCACCAAGCTGGCCCTCAAAAATGGGTGTTGAATGAATGACTATGTCTCTATATATGTTCTAGAATTATAGTTGTTTGTTTATGTAAAATTTCTCCTTGCTCCAAGACAGCAGAATGATTTTTTATTCAGTTATTTGTATGCACATAAGAGGGTTCCATATAGGTCTGCTGCACTGATGTGGTATGTTGTTTCTATGCCAGAAGTGGAAATAGAATTCTGCCCAAAGATAAGGACATGCTGGGCTCGTCGTCCAGATACTTCTGGGTTAAAATTCCTTGGGCGGAAGGCCTAAGATGCCTTGTGCTGCATCTGCTATTTAGGTTAGGTATTTATGTTACAGGACCTGTGTGTTTAGGCAGTACTGGACTCTTCGCTAAAGCAACCTCTAAACATTTTGTTCTGTCCCTCTCCTACCTTCTCACCCCTGTGGACTGAGAAATAGTGCCTGTAACCAGAACTGCAAGCTCATTGTTGCCATATTGCCTCTAATTTTGCTCTAATTTAAATCACAATACCAGTTTGTATACCCTTCCTTCATCTCCTTCCACGTCAAGAAACTCCCTCATGGTCAAAACGCAAACCCAGTGAAAAGTTCAGAGATCAACCATTTTACTTTGGGCCTGGTGGTTTATGTGGAAGAGCTAACCTCCTTCCTTTTTCCCATCCACCTGAGCACTACAACTTCCCTTCTGGAGCCCTGAAGCCACGTGATAATGTAGCCTTTCTCTACCTCAGTGGCTGTAATGCACACCTCGGAAATCACTGGGATTTACCCAGGTAGACTGAAGTTGTCTTTGGTTGCCGTTTATTTATATGGACTGTGATCTCTTAATTGGAGATGGTGCCTCTCCCAGGGTTCGCTGTTTATCCAAATCAGTATTTGTTAGTCAGAGAGACGTGGTCCAGATGATAAATCAGCTCTGGTGCTCCTCCTGTGATTGCTTCCACAGCTGCTATCTGCCTCCTCACTTCCCCATCTCCCGGGAGGCACCCACAGGCTGCTTCTAGGCCCTCCAGCCTTTTCTGCTGTTCAACTTTTCTCCCAGCTGCGGTACCTACTCTTATGAGTTCATATGTCTTGGCACTAATAACTCCTAGATTTACCCGCTCTGGATTCCTATTTTATTTTATTTGCAATGCCTCCTGTAAATAGTCTCACTGCTGCAAATGCCTCATGGGGGATGCTGTCTTTCCAGTACACGTTCTGTGCTTCTCCACCCTCTTCATTTTTGCTCCCGTCTCCATCTCCAAATACTTAGTATAGACAAGTGCAGTACTCCTCAAGCTCTGATGCCATCTTGTTCACCTGGGGATCCTGTTAAAATGCAGATTTTCATTCCTTAGGTCTGGGGAGAGGCCTGACGTTCTGGATTTTTAATAAGCTCTCAGGTGATGCTAATGCTGGTGGTCCAAAGACTGCACTTTGAGCATGCTGTGAGGTTGGTCAGCAAAATTTACAAGGTTGCCAAAAATTGGGTGAGCACTTCCTTCACGTCTAAGCTATTGCCAAGTCTTATATTTTATCCTGATGAATTCCAGATATTCTTTCTTAGGGTTGTTGCTCTGGTGCCTTGTTTACTGCCTCATTCACCAATCACCTGATTCTATCCCTGGTAGCCCTACAGCTTCTTAGTGTTCAGTTTCATTCTACAAATCTGCATACATATCCCACAATATGATAAGACTATGATATCCCTTTTAGTCAATAAAGATATGTATTTAATTCTATTTTGTTTTGACTTCTAACATGTGGCTTCTAATGTATCCCCAGACCATCCCTTTCCAAAAAGAGGTAGCTAGAAATAGATGTGATAATGACTAAGGTCAATATTTTGGAATTCCATTCAGCATTGCTTTCCTCCCAACCACTCATCGTTCTATTTGATTTCCAACTTTCTCTCTCAATGTTAATGTATTCTTTCCGAGTTTTAAGTGTTTCATCATAGTGGCTTGGATTTTGTCCAATCCCATGATTATCTCTCTATTAAAATCTTAATACAAAAAAGAAATAAAAAAAAACAGACTGCTCATTACTTTGATTTGTAGCAAAGAGAGAATGGAACATTACCACTAGATTGTTTCGAGAAACCATATTTACATTTGCATCAGCTCAATTTAGGTGCCTGAGTAGGTGCGTGTTATGATGAAGATGCACTTACCAGTCAAAGGGAGGTGGCGTGGTCTAGAGTAATGAGCAGGAGACTTCAAGTCAGGAGCCCTGAGTGCTATTTCTGGCTGTGACTGGCTACCTCTCTGACCTTGAACAAGTGCATTTCACATGCCTTAGACCCTAGTAGCCCATCGTAAGGCTGCTGTGAAAAGTTGGTCTCTAAGCATTTATTGCAGTGGGGGCTATGGAATGGAGCAAGGTATGGGGAGCCCAGAAGTCACACATGGAACTGGAGACAGGACCTCTGTTCTTCTAGCTCTTACCATGAGCCTATTAAGAGATGGATCTGAGAAGGAGGCTAATAGATCAGATCTTGTTTTGACAAGGCTCAAAGACATGCTGAGAGGTTGGTCAATGTTCAATTTACAAGATTGTCAAAAATTGGGTGAAATGCCCAAGCCCATCCTGTTATCTAGGAGGGCTTAACCAGAGTGCATATTGTCTCTGTTCTCTTCATGGTGTATCCTAAGACTATGCTTTTCATCCCTGGGACAAAGGAGCCTGCAGTCACCGGCCACTGGAGGACATGCCTAAGAAAGGCCTGCTCAGTGAGCCATCCTTAACTTTAGACACAAGGGCTTGACCTATGGCAACTTTAACATATGCTGGAAACCATCTTGCTCCCTCTGGTAGCCCACAAGGCCAGTAAGAGTGTGCCCCAGAGAAGATCCAATTATTCTTCAGTTGAGTTCCCCTCCCAGCAAAGAGCTGAATTGAAGGGTAAAGGTTAACATGCTTTAAAAAGGAAAGCAAGAGAACAGTGTTCCCCCTTCTAATATAGGCTGTCGAATGCTAGGCCCTCAGCAGACATTAAAGCAAAAAACACCTATGATTCTTATCTCATTATCCTTCCTGCATAGGCTAATTTTTAGAGAACAACCTAATAAAAATCGGCAGTATTTATTAAGCACTATCCTAAGTGCCTACATCAAATACTTCCTTTAATTTTCACCTTAATCCATTAGATAGGCACTATTACTGTCCCCACTTTACAAATAGGAAAATTGAGGAACAAGAAAACTATGTAATTTGCCCGATATTATACAGGTAGAAAGTTGCAGCTCCAGGATTAGAACCCAGGTCACCTGGCTCCAGGACCTTCACTCTTAAGCACCTATGTCTGTATGAATACAAACTTGTAATGAAGAGAGCAACAATCTCTGGAGGTCCGTGATTAGAGAGGCTGCAGCTATTCTAGAATGACTAGTCATCTCAAAGTTAGAGCATACTCCAACATCCTAATAAGAATAGGTATAATTTGTAGTTTAATGTTAGAAACTTGCTGTACAATTGTTTTGATCTGTTCAACAGGTAGAAGAGAAGGAGGGTCTCTTTCCTATGAAATCTTCAAGTGATTCTGCACCAAATATACTGACCCCCTTGAATCATAGTTTTATTATTCTCTACCACAGTGCATCCGCTTATAAATGGAAGACACATGTGGCTACTATCTGATTTCCATTCCCCAAAAGCTTCCTTAAAGGGTGAAACAAAACCTTAATTCTGTTTGAGACCCAGTATTTCCCCTTCAAAGCATTTCTGATATTCTCTGTTGTTTTTTTTTTTTTTTTCCTCTTTCTACTCTTCTGGATTATGGGAGAGAAATTTGAGGATGACTGTCGATGTATGTTTTACCAGTTTTCTTTGACCTGCTTTAGTCAATCCAGCAAGGTCCTAAATTTGCCAGAGGAAATTGCCACTAGAAACAAAGTGGGAAGGGACAAAAATGAATTCCCACTGGGATAATGTAGAGCCCTACAAGTGCCCATGAGCCACCATTTTGCTTCATCACTAAAGGCAAAACTCGAGGAATGCTCCTGAAGCAGCAGTGTGTGACTATCCTCTCTCTGCCCCACCAAAAGGTCACAAATCAGAATACTACACTCCTGTCAGAATGACTGGTTACTGTTTCCTCAAGTACAGGTTCATGTGCAATAACTGACCCCAGAGAAACAGAATGGCACAGTGTAAGAGCTTGTCACATTAAATGATCAGAAAACCATTACCAACTGATAGAACAGTTGATGGTGCAGAAATGATTACAGACACTCCCCGTGGGCCAACTCGGAGCTGCCGCCCAGGCGCTAAGTGGCTACCAGGCTGTCCGGAAGAAAACTCTCCTGAGGGGATAAGGAAGCTGAGAGTTTGTTCCCTCTAGTTTCTACAGCTCCTTGAAGTGGAGAGTGGTGTTAGGACTCCCAGCCTGACTTCAATTCCAATACACTTTTTAAAAATTATTTTTGGTTATAACAGTGCTTCTGTGAGATTCGGGATAAACTAAAAAGTCTAAGGTAAATTAAATCTTATTTTACTGGACTGGAGGGATTCTCTGCTTAAGCACATTCTAAAGTGGATTTTCTGATTTTTTTGGAAGATTGAAAAAAATTCTTTAATAAAGGGAAGGTCACCCTGAATTTGCCATCTAGAAAGTGTAGGGAGGCATCTTCGAGATTCTTAGGTGTTTACTGACAGCTGAGTTAACCCTCTACTCTCTTCCTCTTCTACTCATCTGCTTTTACCTGAGCAGGTGTAAACTCAGCCCCTCCCAGCCTGAGTTGGTGCTCTCTGCTTCAGTGATGCTATGTGAATTTCTGCTGTGGCCCTTGGAAGATGACAAGGGCCAGAGTCACCAAAGCAGGGAGTGTGAACTGCAGTCTCTTCCAGGACCAGACTGCATCTAAGCACAGTGGGAGAAAAATGGCCTGAAAGGAGAGCTGGGTAGGTGATTCCTAAGAGTAGGATTTTGTTTCTATGAATCTCTGGGTCCACAAAGTACCAGCCCCTCAAATATCTCTGACCTTGCTCCTTTGTCTGCACCCAAGTGTGGGAATTTTGAAGCAGGTGAATGGCCTCTATAAATGGCCACTATTTTACCATTTGGGAATCTTCTGACACTGTACTGAATACTCTTAAAACCATACTTCTGTGACCCCTTACTAATCTAAACTGGTTGCCTCATTACTGCAGATGTTAAAAAAGAACTCCCAGAAAAAAGAAAATGTCTCTAAATATATTTTCAGAACCCAGACTCTGCAATCTGCCTACTTGCGAGCTAATCCTGGCTCCACTATTCACTAGCTTTGTGCCCTTCAGCAAGTTGCTTAACTTCTTTGGGCCTCAATTTCCCCATCTTTAAAATGGAGAGAATAACTGTTCTTCCAACATAGGGTTGGAGTTACTTTATATAAGGCATGCAAGTTGATAAATCTAGCAAGAGGTCCAAAAACATTAGTGTGTTCATATGACTAGAAATGCATATGCCAGTATGTTAACAACAGGAACCTTTAGTTGCCAAAAGAATGGATGGTTTTGTGTTTCTGTTTCCTTTTGTGCTTTTTCATGTTTTTTCTTTTTGCATGAAAAACTAATTTTAATTAGAAAATAAGTATCTTTGAACAAAGAAACAAAATCAGCAAGGCTCCCAGGGTTATCTAAAGATACAGGTAAGGGGAAAAATGGCAAGGGGGCAAGTGGACAGAGGGATCAAAGAGAATTTTGAGTTCACTGGTGCACTGTGGGAGCCCTGGAGGTGAGCACGTGGAGGAGCACTCTATTTTTGAAGTGCAGGTCCAGCAGCCAGGAATATGTGCCTGGCTTATTCCACTTGATGATGGATTAGGCAGGTCTCAGGAGTCTGACTTTCAGCTCTGATGCTTCTGGGGATGGGCCTAAAGGGCCTAACCCCCTTTTCCCACAAGGCCTGCGGAGCCTGGGGTGTTGACAAGGGTAAGGACAGGTTTGTTCCTGACCCTGCAGGGCTCCCCAGACCTCTAAGGAAGGAGCTGGAGCTGCCCTTCCTTTGTTTGTATGTTTAAGTAATTACAACTCATGAAATTAACTAACCCATTAGTTAAAACCTGGCCCTAGCATTTGACTCTGACCTCCTACGGCAGCCTGGGCCACACGCTGACTCCATGCTGCCTGATTTGTCCTCAATTTATAAGCAGCACAACCTATAAATAGAAACCCTTTTGCTAAGTTCCCCAGGAGGCATCAGCAGGTTTTCCAGCTTGTGTGTGTTTTCTTCTTTCTTTTTTAAAAAACTGACATGGTAGGCTTATTTTCCCTGCCTGGTGTTCCTCCAGCTTTCACCTCTAGCTCAGTTTGAGGGCATTCCAGCCTGCTTAGGGGTTTGGGCCAGCACACCAGCAGGGCCTGTGCAGGTTGGGTTCTTAGGGAAGCCCCTGTCTCAGTGGAGGCCCCCACTTACCTATAAATCCTGTACCTGGTGGTGAAACCCTGGCGGTACCGCTCCATGAAGTCAGCATACTCCTGAGCGCGGTGGAAGGGGCCCCGGTCTGTGAGCAGCCAGTCCAGGGGATGCTGGCCAGCTACGGAGGCATGCTGCTCGGGGACCACAGCAGCCGCCGTGGCTGAGACAGCCAACACCCAGCCAGGCAGGCCCAGTGCCAGCAGGGCTGTCCATGGGGCCACCGCCGGCCGAAGCCCTCTAAACCGAGTGCCACACTGCCACCTCATGCTTCTCCCGGGCGGTTGGTTTCTTCATTCTCTCGCCACGCTCTCCCGCTCTGTGCTGCTCCTCCAGGGCTCAGAGCTAGAAAAGTACAAAAGGCATTGTCATTTGAGCACCCTGTTACCCTATGGGCCTGTGAGCATCACACATAATTGGGTTGGGCCCATTCCGGAAATCCTTTATGCTAGTAACGTAACTTCGTTCTCGGCATTTAGCTAAGTGCTTGAGGTACATCATTTCATTTAATCCTTAAAACCAACCTGTGAGGAAACACTATTGCCATCATTTCACAGATAAGAAGATGAGGCTTAGAGAGAAACTTAAGAAAGTTGCTGAAGTTCACACAGCTATTAAGTGGTAAAACCAGAGTTTGAACTCAGGGGATCTGACTCTTAACCCTTATGTTATGTTGTGTCCATGCATCCTACCTTGACCCACTCGACACCATCCATTTCTGTCTTCCTCTTCCAAAAATGCTCAATCTGTTTCTGCAGTTGCCTCAGACTGTGGGCTGCCTCTCGAAGTTTGATGTAAGGTGAGAAGCAACCCATTTTTCTGGTGGAGAATTGTGAGGTAGAAAAGTACTGAAGTTCCTTCCGTTGCTGCTGTGAAGCTGAGTGACTGTGGGCAATCACTTCCTTCTCTGGGTTTAATGTATAGACAGCCTTGAAGAGTTAATTTCTAAGACCTCTTCCAGCCTTGAACATCTGATCTACTCTTTTATTGAAGGTCATGTGGGATGGAGTTGGAATGGGGTACTCAGATATTGCATATAGCGTCATCAGAGTGGATCATGCTCTCAAGGATATCCATAATCCTCTCACCTCACCATGCAGCTTGAGAGCACCACGAGGGGCAGGGCTGAGCAATAACTGCTGTATCTTTCTATACCAGCTCCTGAGAGCAGACCTTCACACACCGTTCTTGAAGGAATGAATGAGTGCCTGCCCTGCCCTCTCTGAGTTAGACGGAAGATGCCAAGAAAGTAGTAAGATTCTGGCCTTCAAAATTCCTGGCTGCTTTGTGACTCATCACAGGTCTCTGATTTCCAGTGCCTACTCTTTGGTCTGAGAACAGCGAGTCACCTTGTTAAATCTCTGGGCAAATGCACGGGACCGTTCAGTACTGTGGGGCTTCTTGGAATTGTGATCATTTCCTCAATCTTTAATTCCTAGCACATGCTGTCAGAATCTGCCCATCTCCCCTTGTCAGCACCAATTCGGTGTGTGCCAGAATGACCTCCAACCTCCAGCACCTGTATTTCATGGCTTGAGAACATTCTCTGACTGCCAAAGCCCAGAGACAGGCTCCCTGGGGATGAGGCAAGGAGTGTTAATTCCCTGGCAGTTCCAGACTCTGGTAAGGGCAGACGATGTGGACTTCAGTACTTGATTTACGCCCCCTGCCAGAGTCCCCCAGGGCACTCTGGGCTGGCTCCAGTTCAGAAAACCACCTGACTTCCATCGGATCAGTGTGAATCCCAAAGGGGCTGCACAGAGGCTGGAAACAAACATTAATTCTGGAACTCTCCCAGCCTAAAGGTTGGCCTGAGTCTGGGAGATCCGTGCCTCACCATTCATACAGGATGCTTTCAGAAGAGTTGCAACCCCTCCTTAGAAGGATGGAGGACACAGCTTGAGTGGCTGGACGTTCAGCGTCATTCCTTCACTCCAGCTGGTGGATATTGACCACCTCCCATGTGCTGGACAGCTCTTAGAAGTTACCATAGTGCTCACAGAAAGTTTGTTAAATAGCCATTATTAGTATGTTTATATTTTATTGAGACCCAGAATAGTTGAGCTAAGAGACTGCAGAAGTGGAATACGAGCCTAGTTCTGGCTCCATGTCCAGACCTTGATAAAGAATGTAGTACAGCCTAAGGAACTAGAGCAGGCGGTAAGACAGACCCTCGCTTAATGAACTAGAGGTGGGGGCTGAAAGAAGAAAGAATAACGAGGCAGCTCCTGCCCTACCAGATCTTCAAACATGATAAAATTCCAATAATTAAAACAGATGATACTGGCACACAAATTGGACAGCAGATCAATGCAATAGAATAGATAGCTCAGAAATAAACCTTTTTATATATTAGAACTTAGTATATGAAAAAAAGCATCAGAGACTAATTGCATGGAGGATGGAATATTTTATACCTAATATTGGAAAATTAGTTCCAGTTGGAATAAAAAGTTAAGTATAAAAAATAAAATCATAGAAAGAAGGAAAATCCTCAAATGTTCTATAATAAGCATGCATTACCATGAAAAAAAAAAACACTTTTGAAACTAAAAAGAGGAATCGGCTTTGTACATAGAGGGTGTAGGCATTTTTTATATGGATGCAATCTGATGAGGATGCCCAAAATATTTCTCATGTAATCATTCACATATTCATTTATTGAAGAAACATAAATTGAGGGCTCCTAAGTGCCAGACACTCTGCTAAGCATTGACAATACAAAAGCAAGTGCTCATTACATTACCTGAAATTCTAACATTAGCAATTAATTCCTTTTATAAAATATTGTTCTATTTTGTTTAAAGGCATAATGACAAAAGGGATGGGGAAATGTTCATTTCGAAGACTGCAGCTACCTGATACTGGAGGCCAAGGCAGCCAACACAGCAAGGTGGAAATGCGTGGATGCGGGTGGGAAGACACTGGAACACAGAATTCCCAAATGACCAAGATCCCCACACCCTTCTGTGCATGCCCTATATGATCCCCTCCCCTTGAGTATGGGCAGGACCTGTGAGTATGATGGGATGTCACTCCCATGATCTGGTTGCTAATCAGTTGAATTTGAGTTACGATTCGATGACTGCAGAGTGCACTGAAAGTCCAGATGGCAGATAATATTTTAGATCATGGTGGTGGCAGTGAGGACAAAGGTTTCTGAATAACCTTGAGCAATACCCGGGGTGGAACTGACCTACTCAGGTGAGCCTTTAGAAGAAAGTGAAGCATCAAGCTTCTGCTGGCCTGGGGAGTAGCAAACAGCCATATGGTGAACTGCTTATGGGGGCCACATGGCTATGAATTATAGATGGGCTCTGGAATCTGAGAGCAATTGCTAGCCAACAGCTAGCAAGAAAATGGGAACCTCAGTCATATGACCTTAAGAAAACAAATTCTGCCAGTAACCATGTGACACTGAAAGAGGATCCAGAGCCTTGGATAAGGACTGCTTCCTTGTCTAGCCCCTGGATTTCAGTCTGGTGACACCCTGAGCAGAGGACCCAGTTAACCTGTACCCATGCTCCTGACCCACAGAGACTGAGATAATGCTTTTGTATTGTTTTATGCCATTAAGTTTACGGTAATTTGTTGCACAGCAATAGAAAAATAATGCAGACACATAAAAGATAACTGTAGGCTCTCCCATTCTGCAAAAGGCCTGGCCTAGTTGGGGTTCTTCATGCTCCCTGAAGACCAGCTGTTATTCTCTGCATGAGAAGAAGCCAGTGTGGCAATTTCTTGAGCAGAATGGGACTGATAATCTTCCCTAACTCAGCTGAGTCACATCACACCCTGCCTGCCTAGTTTATGGACCCCTTAAGGTCAGAGACCATAAGTGGTTTTCAAAAATATTTGATGAATCAATTCCATGCATTTCATTGTGGGGTCATTGTGAGCTACTGAAAACATGTGTCCTTGGCCCAGCTGCTTCACCCCTTGGTGCACTGATCTCCTGTGTTGCAATATGGTGGTGTAGTCACCCCCTCACCTAGCAGGAGAAGGTTTCTAAGGACAGGTGAGAGCACACATGTGAAAAACCTGTGTGCTCTTTGAGAGAAGAAAGCTATATTAAGTCAACGGGTGCTTCTTGTTATTCTTTGTTTGTAATTATGCTTTTTCAGAACTCACAATGTGCTAGAACCTGCCTGGTTATAGGAGTATCAGCTTTAGAATCAAACAGTTCTGATTGCTGGGCCAAGTCTGCTGAGCACAGCAAGAATGCCTGAATTCAGTGCTGACTGCTCCTCTCAAAAGCCTGGCCTTGGAATCATATGGTTTCCGCTTCACTGATTTTTCTCAGTATCTGAAGACATTTTGACTAAGAAATCTCTTTTTAAGAAAGAGAAGTTTTAAACAGGTTTCAAAACTTTCTTTTAAAAAAATCCCTAGAACATGTTCCTTTACCTTTTAAAAAAGGACAAAATAGTTGCTGCATTGACAGTTGTGTTACAATCAGGCTTTTTAAGGGGAACAGCTTTTGGCCATTTCCTGTTTATGCTCCACAAATAATATCACTAGAAATTTTGCTGCAGCAACCTGTCAAGCAAATTTTAACTGTCTAAATCCTCACAACTTCTGGTGGAACTGCTAATAAGCAGCAAAATAAAATAGTTAGTACCTTCCCCATCGTGCTTCAGTTTTTCCTTCTTGTCCTGAAGCTGACTGCATTAGTAAGCCTCCATGTTATATGCTAGGATATTAAAGTAATGGCTAAGTGAGTTCCTTTATGAAAAGAATTATAAATTTACTAGTGAAAGCCAAATCATTTCACTTACTTAGACCACACTTAAGACGGTTTTACATCTAAAGAAATAATAAATTAGCTTTGCACAAAACGTAAAGGTAAACCAAGTCATGGGTTTTCCTTTGTTAACTGCATCAGCTCAAATCTGTTCTTTAAGCCATGGAGTAAATGGGTAACAGCTTTGTCAATGGAAAAAATCATATATAGATAAAGTCACATGGGAAGTAAGCAGTGCAGTCTTCAAATGGTAGAGCTTATAGGAATCGTGTCTCTACCACTCTCAGATTATTACCCAGCTGAGGACTTCTTGGGAATTTTTTTGCATCCTCCTGTTGTTTTTAATATCCATTTATGCTAGGCATGTCAAAAGACGACACACTCAGGATTTGAGGCATTAGCTGCTGGTGTACCAGATCTTGGCAATTGAGATAGATATTTCTTCATTGAAAATTATTGCCAAGGAGGGGTTATATCTTGGGGAGTTAAGGATATGGCTAAGCTATGGTTATAGGCCTGGAGAAAAGGTAAAATAGGTATGAGAGTAATATTGTAGGTAACAAGATTGTTACTGTTAATTATCATTAATAAATACCAATATAAGTCATTTCATATTTGTGAGGTAGTTACTGCTTATGAAGCACAAACAATAAAATCACTCTTTTTAACAGATGAGAATGCAGAGGCCAGAAATGGATAATTAAATTGCACGAGGTCACAGATTTCAGTGGTAGATTGAGGTCTACCTATCCTAGATCCCATAGTATTTATACCTCACAGCATCAGTTATATGACTTACAGCTATTTAAAAAAAAAAAAAAAGGAGCCTTTGCCACTTACAAATTGGCTCCCTCAGGCAAGTCACTTCCCTCTGGGACCTTCACTGTATCATCGGTTAAATGATTTATGAGGTCAGGTGATCCCACCTGCTGCTGAAATTCCATAATTCTATGCAAATATAAGGGGCACATATGTAAGGGGAGAGGCATTATGATTTTAGTCTTCTTTGGAAGGAAGCTCTGTTTTTCAGAAAGGGACTGAAACATAAAAGAAGCAGGGTATAAAGCAGGAATTTCTGCCTGCTGGAGCAGTGACATTTCATAAAGTGATTAGGCAGTGACATTAAATACGTTTTCAAGCCATATAAGTGGTTAATTGGCCAACTCCGTTGAGGAGATGTTTTCTTGAATAAATCTGAGGGTGTCAGTTGTTAAAAAAAAATCACAGAAATTGTTATTTGTTCTTGTCATCCGCAATATCTTGATGCAAAACCTCCTGTTTTTACAAGAAAGGGAGTGTAGATAGGAGAGATGACAGGACATTCTTAAGAGCAAGGGTGGATGTGGGGGTGCTATCAGCTCAGATCTGTGGCTTTTATTCTTCCCTCTTGTTGCAATAAGCTGTCAACTTCAACAGAGACTAACCATGGTGCTTTTGCCTTGACGATGTGCTCCTGGTTTCATTTTGTAAAGCCTCATCAGGTCCCATAATTCTCCCATTTGAACCCAAGCAGGGGTGACACATTTTGTCACTGCCCTCCCCAGGCTCCAGGATTCGACCTTCAGTGTCACCCTCAGGACTGGCATGGAACTGGCAAGCAATAGGTGATGCATTTCCCCACTGCTGGTCAGGAATGACTTAAAATCAGTGAGGGTATAGATATCCTCACTGTATAGAATCAGGTTAATAATATTCATAATTATTTATGCAATGGTAAGAGCTAATCATAATTACTGTTTACTAAATATTCTTACATTAATTTAAGAACTTTAACAGAGGAGGCCGAGAGAGCCAAAGAGACTCTCTGGAGATCACTCCACAATAAAACAGAAGTGAAACTCGCATATTCTGACTCTGAGACCTATAACTCAGCTCTCCTTAACCTCACTTGCCTCTGTTCATCAAACAGTCAATCAGTTATTAAGTAATGTCTATGCACAAGGACTGTCCCAAGGGATGGGAATAAATCTCATGAACAAGACGGACCCAGCCTTTGCTTTCATAGGGCAGGAACAAAACACAGGACTTAGGATCCTGTAATGAGCTTAAAGGGTACACAGACACAAAAGCACACAGCACTCACACACATGTACAGCTTTAGTGACATTAGACCTAGTAGGCTCCCTCCTCTGAGGCCCCAAATTTATAGGTCTCTCTGTGTGATAACCAGCCCTTCACTTAACAAGGGCAGATTCATCTGTCAGTTGCTGAGGCTTCATACTCGCCTGCCGGGTGTCCTTGGTGCTTTCCTTGGTGAGACAAACTAACTGACAGGCTTGCCCAGAGCCCTGAGTGATAAAGCCAGGGGCCGAATGTGCAGACCAGGGAGACCCTTCTACTCCGGAGCCTCCCTTCCAGTCAGGGGGATCGCTAGCAAATAGAAAGATGGCACTGCTGATCAAATAGTACTTCTAAATAAAAAGTCGCTCATCCCAAAGCCTTTAAAACTTCATCTCCTTGCAGATCAACCTTCCTCAAAACCATTTCCATCCTCCTCCATCATTAAGAAACCCCAGCCACTCCTTGCGGCCCTGAGAACCAATCTGCCTTCCACTTCCAGTCACTGAGCTCCCCTGATCGGCTGTTCCAAAGTGGAGTGGTTTTGAGAACAGACTGCAGAACCTGGCTGCCTACCTTCCTTGGTTAGTTCCAACACTTTTGCCTCAGGTTCCTCATCTGTTTTTTTGTTTGTTTTTTTCTTTTTCTTTTTCTTTTTTTTTTAGATAACAATAATAGTGCTACTCCATAGGATTGTGAGGATTAAAAGAGTTAATATTTGTAAAGCCTTTAAAAGGTGTCTGGCCTGACCGGCCACAGTGGCTCACGCCTGTAATCCCAGCACCTTGGGAGGTTGAGGTGGGTGGATCACCTGAGGCCAGGAGTTTGAGACCAGCCTGGCCAACCTGGTGAAACCCTGTCTCTTCTAAAAATATAAAAATTAGCTGGGCATGATGGCAGGCGCCTGTAATCCCAGCCACTCGGGAGGCTGAGGCAGGAGGATCACTTGAGCCTGAGAGGTGGAGGTTGCAGTGAGCCCAGATCGTGCCATTGCACTCCAGCCTGGGCAATAGAGTGAGACGCCATCTCGAAAAGAAAAGAAAAAGAAAAAAAGGTGTCTGGCCCATGGTGAGTGCTGTGTGTTCACCATTATTTTTTCCATTGCTCCAACAGGGGTTATTAGCACTAAAAAGAGTCCAAAAACAGTTCATAGACTCATCCAATCTTAGTTTTTGTTTGTTTGTTTTGTTGTTGTTTACAGGTGAGAAAACTGAAGCTTGAAAAGGTAAGATTTCTGTTAAAAGACGTGTCCTCATTTTAGCCTTTTAGAGGTTTCTCCAGGTCACTCTGAATAACCTCACCAGTCCCCCATCCCTAGTCCTCTGCAGCTGATGACTGTAGTGATGGGTTCAACCCAGGGCCCTTTCACCTTCATCCTGTGGTCACTTGATTCCCCAGTTGTCTGGCTATGAGCCCTGCCATTGTACTCACTCCTGCCTTTCCTCTCTGTGAGTCTACTATGGTCTCTCACATCTTTTAGCCTCATTTTCTCCAAGAAGCCTTTCAAAGCTCTGTGCATTGATTATGCGGTTGCTTTGGCTTCCTACAGCCTCTGTTCCCTGGTTAATTTCCACCTGATCATGTCCTGGAACTGGGGAGAAGGGATGGGATCCTGGAGATTACCTGGTCCAGTGGTTCTCAGCAGCCTGGAGCATATGTGGTAGTTTGTGTATGTGGGGAAGGTGGGGAGTGGAATGGAAATAGGGAAGGGAGGAAAGAGGGAAATAACTGAGATATGGGGCTGGGGTATATTTTTATAATTTGGAATATTTTTTAAAAACCTCCCAGGAGATTTTGATGCAACATTCTGATGGGATCCAGTGATAAAATTCATGTCACATTGTATCATAAGTGAGAAAACTTTCAGTCACAGAAGTGCAATACGTTATTTAAAGACCCACCACTGGTTTGGGGAAAAGTGAGGACTTGAACTTGGGTCTCTTAACACTAAGCCTAGAGCTTGTCTGTCTCTGTTTTATGTGTGTCAATGGTAAAATTTTCAAAATTCAAAACCCATGAGTCCCAGAGTTGCCATTATAATCACCTCTAATTATGTTTACATATTAGTTACTGTGTACCAAACATCAATCTAAACACTTTCCATGCATTATTTACTATGCACAAACCCCTGTAAGGTTGATGCTGTTATTATGCCCATTGTACAGAGAAGAAAACTCAGGAACAGAGAAGCCAATAATGTTCTCCCAAGGGGAGTCCTTAATACTATTTACATGACCTATAAATCTAACAGCTACAGACTTGAATAAGATAGCTGTATTCACATGAGGTTATCCTAGATTCCTCTGGGTCATTTTCATTTTAAAAATTGCAAGATTGAAGAAAAGTCTAAAATCTTAAAGTACACAAGCAGGATTCACCTACAATCACTTTTCCAGCTTAGATAAGCATGCTGCTTTTTTGGAAGCTGTGTGGCTCCTGTTTAGATGGCCTGTCAGCATGGCCTCATAAGAACGCAGTGGTATTTCACCTGTGCTGTCTCAAAAACCATAGGTTAGGTGTACTCCTCCACCATGGGCCAATCCACAATTCCTGGTTTCTTGCGTGCCCTTGAGTTACAGTGCTCTTCCCTCATATCCCCAAACCCAACTGAGCCTGTGCCCAGATTCCTCATCCCCTTCCTTTCTGCCCAGTCTCTGCATGTCCATCTAAGGTGTAAGAGGCTTGTACCCTGCATTAGGCCGTTATTGCATTGCTACAAAGAAACACCCAAGACTGGGTAATTGATTAAAGAAAAGGGTTTAATTGGCTCATGGTTCCAGAGACTTTAGAGGAAGTGTGGTGCTCCCATCTGCTCTACTTCTAGAGAGGCCTCAGAAAACTTACAATCATGGCAGAAGGTGAAGGGGGTACAGGCACATCACATGGCAAAAGCAGGAGCAAGAGAGAGAGAGAGAGGTGGGGGAGGTACTGCACACTTTGAAACCACAGATAGGTGTGAACTCAGAGTGAGAGCTCACTTATCACGAAAGGAATGACCCAAGCCATTCATGAGGGATCTGCCCCTATGATCCAAATACCTCCCACCACACCCTACCTACAATGGGGATTTCAACATGAGATTTGGGTGGGAACAAATATCCAAATTACACCACACCCTTTTTGGCTTCTGTGCCTCCTGCTCTCCACTCCCCCATTTCCTGCTGTAGATAGATAGGCCCCCAGGAATTTCCTGCCCTTTTACCTGCTTCTGGACTGCACCCTCTCTTAGAGTTCCTCTTTATATATTCTAGCCATTGGACCTCCTGTTACCAAGATTGCCTGAATCAAACCATTTGGCCCTGCCCCTGGGCATGGCCTGCCCATCTCCCTGGATCTAGCTACTGAAGCTGGCTTAGTCATCTACTTCAATCCCTTGTTGACAGCTGCTTTCGTACTCCAGACAGAGACCCTTCTCTGTCCCTGCCTCCTCCCAGCAGACTGGCTTCTGTTGCTTAAGCCCCAGCTCACTTCCCAGCTGAGTCTCTGTATATACATAGGGTGGTTTAAGGCCCGGGAAGCCAAAATAAACCCAAGCCAATCACAGAGAAATTGCTCATAACTATGTAGGCTGAAAAACTGAGGTGGGGCTGATAAGCAACTCTCCATTATGACCTGCAGCCCTCAATGTTACTCTTGCTCTTGGCTTTCTGCCAGGCCTGTCATTGAATCTGAACTTTTAGCCCAAGCTCTGCCCTATTTGGACCTTGGCACAAACCAGAATGTAAAATGATAATGCCCTGAGCTGTGCTAAACAGCACAGAGCTCCTGAGATGTTACAGATGCAGCTGTGACCAGCAAACACATTGTTTCCGGGATTGTGTTTGTAAATATATGAGTTGCCTGACAGCTTGTGGAATTAAATATAGATGCTACATCACAAACTCTAGCTAAAATAAACTATATGCCACTCAATGAATGTCAATAAGTACACAGAGAAAGAATCATTGTACCTTTTTGTAGCATAGTCCAAGACACCCACCACTAAGTGCTTTGTTTGTTTGATAAAGGGCTCTCTCTTTAGGCCCCCATAGGCTTTTGACTGGTATTAGTGGAAAGCTAGGGGGATAGCAGGAGTAAGGAGACAACAGGGTGCAATCAATAAAGCTGCTGCATTGAGGAAATGATGTGTGGTGGCAGGAGCTAGCTTGGGAGTTCCACAAGTAGACTGGAATATCATAGTTAACCTTTTGGAATTGCTGACCACAAAGCATCATTTCTAAAAGTATGGTCCAAGGCTCACTGGTAGTTTGCAAGGGACTACTGATGGGGAGCAAGCTGTTCTATCACTGCAAGCTCTCTCTTCAGTTATTAAGCCAAATAACTCTCCTTCCTTTAGATTGATTTTTACAGACAACCAAAGCTTATATATTAGCAATCTATTTAATAATAGATTAGACAGTGGCAAGAATAGAATAGATAATGGCAAGTTGAAGTGACATCAGCAAGATGGTGGAAGAAGAGGTCCCAGGCTTCACTCCTCCCACAGAAACATCAACTATCCAGTCAAAAACACCTTGGTGAAAATGTGGGAATAAGCCTGAGTCACCTGTGTATTCCATGGAACTGAATCAAACTCCACATGGAAGGGGTAAGAGAAATGGTTTTGCTTTGACCACGTTGCCCTTCCTCTCTCCCCTAAGTCAGCACAGTGCCACACAGAGGAAATTCCCTAGGGCCCATGGTTTCTACAGCGGGAAAGCAAATATCTAACTTTCCCAGCATTTTGAGGTGCTTCCCAGGCAACTCACCCCATTCTCACCTCATTGGAAATGGGGAATGGAGGAGAAAACCACATGACTAGACTATCTGTGGTCAGGTAAAAACAAAGTCAGGAGGTGGAGCCCACAGAGAACAGTAAAATAAATTGTCAAGTGAAACATATTAAAAAATTATGCAAATTTAGACATCACAGATTTTGGTAAAAGCTCAGTGCACCTGCCACTAGTCGTGCTCAGTCAGAGGTATCTGTGGGTGTGTAGCTAACCCACAGAGCTGAGCTGGTCACTCCCAGAAGAGGTGGGAAGGGTTACATGGCTTGAGTCTCTAGATGGCCAGCCTCAGACCCTATCCTAGGGTCCTGCCTAGGTAAGAGAAGACCCCCTGCAGCAAATTTCCACAACAAGCAGGCACTAGATCTGCTACAGTCAGGAGCTTAATCTACACTCCCTGTAGCCTTAAAGCTTACCCCTAGACTCTGCCCAAGGAGACTGCTGATCACTGTAGCAAATACTGACAAAAAGCAGGCACTAGTTCTGCCACACCTGGGAGTTTAATCAGTTCTTCTCTTGGCCTCAAAGCCCATCCCCACACCTCATCCATGGAGGAAGGCAAATCTCAGTCATGCATTTCTACTGACCATAGCAGTTAGTCCATTCATCCCAACCTACTTAACTTTGGGGCCTCTTCTGCAACCTTGGTCAACTCCTGAACTCAAATAGCAGTACCTGGCCAGGGAATTACACCCTGTGGCCCTGCCAGACAAGATGTGATTGCAGCATCCATATGGCAGCTCAGCCTAGTAGTAGAGCTCAGCCAGTGATCTTGCCAAACAGCAAAGCCTAGTCAGCTGCCCCACACAAATTCCAGGTAAAAGCAGTAGCCCAGCCATCTAGAGAACTTAAAAGCAAGCCTGCCTTCCCAGGATCATTACCCATCCAGAATGACCCATCCAGAATCATAGGGGTAGATTAACTAGTGAATTCTATCCCTGCCAAAAAAACAAACTTGTAAAAGCCAGAAAAGTTGTCTGTCTCCACAAATGCATAAACACCAATACAAGGATACAAGGATTATAAAGACTCATAACACCTCCGAAAGAAAGTGACAAAGCTCTAACAATAGACTCTTAGGACAAAGATATCGATAAAAGGACAGAAAAAAAAATTCAGAATAATCCTCTTAAAAATGTTTAGTAAACTTCAAGAAGATACAGATTAAACATTAAATAAAATCTCAAAGATAATACACAAACAAGAGAAGTTTGACAAAGAAATAGAAACTTTTTTTTTAAATGGAAATTTTTTAAATGAAGATTACAGTGACTGAACTGAAAAATGCAATAGAAAGCTTCAACAGCTGACTTTATCAAGCTGAGAAATCAGTAAACATGAAGACAAAAAATTTGAAATTACCCAATCAGAGGAGTAAATAATAATAATAATAATAAAGAATGAAGAACATCTATGGGAATAATGGGACATCATCAAACAAGAAACCTAACCTATGCATCATAGGCATTCCAGGAGGAAATAAAGAAAGAAAGGAAAAGGCCATAAAACATATTTAAAGAAATAATGGATGAAAACGTCTCTAATCAAGAAAAGAAGCCAACACCTAGGTATACAAAATGTGGAGGTCAGCAATAAAACTCTAACCAAAAAAGAATTCACCAAGACATGTAATAATCAAATTATCAAAAAATAAATACAAAGAACAAATTCTGAGAGCAGCAAGAGATAAGAAATACATCACATACAAAGGAGTCCCAGTAAAACTATCAGCAAACTTCTCAGCAGAAACACCGCAGGCCAGGAGAGAATTGGATGATATATTCAAAGTAGTGAAGTGAAAAAAAAACAAACAAACTACCAACCAAGAATACTTCACTCAGAAAATCTGTCTTTCAGAAATGAGGGAGAAATAAAAACTTTCCCAGACAAACAAAAGTTAAATAAGTTTATCATCACTAGGCCTGCCTTGCAGGAATTGCAAAAGAGAGTTCTTTTAACTGAAACTAAAAGATGCTAATTATTAACATAAAATTTATGAAAGTACAAAACCTAATAGTATAAGTTATATGTAGCAAAATGTGGAATAGCCTAGGACTGTGATAGCAGTATGCAAAGTAATTTTATCCCTAGTACAAGCATTAAAGGATGAAATTGTTAATAACAACAGCTGCTGAAATAAATTGTCAAGTAAAACATATTTAAAAAACGATACAATTCAGACATCAAAAACATAAAATACTGGAATGGGGGAAAACTGGAGAGTTATTGTATGCAATCAAAGCTAAACTGTTAGCCTCAAATAAACTATTGTAAGTGTAACATGTTCTATGTGAGCCTCATGGCAACCAAACATCAAAAATCTATAGGAGATGCACAAAACAAAAGAAAACAAAATACATACCCTACAGAAAACCATCAAACTACAAAGACAGAAATAGAGGAAGAAAGAAAATATCCACAAAACAACCAGAAAACAATTAACAAAATGGCAATAGTAAGTTTTTACCTATTAATAATTAATTACCTTGGAAATAAATGAATTAAATTCTCCAATCAAAAGACATAGAGTGAATTTATAGATAAAAATCCAAGGTCCAAGTATATGCTGTACATAAGAGATTCACTTCTCCTTAAGGACACACACATACTAAAAATGAAAGAATAAAAAAAAAGATATTCTTTGTAATTGGACAGAAGGGGCAGTGATACTTAGACAAAATAAACTTTAAGTAAAAAACTGTAAAAGGAGACAAAAAAGGACATTATATAATCAATTCATTAAGAGGATATAACAGTTGTAAATTCATATGACCCCACAGTGGAGCCACTAAATATATAAAGCAAAATTGAAACTCTTCCCTCTAAATTCTGGAACAAGTCAAGGATGCCCACTCTTGCCAGGTCTATTCATCATGGTTTTGGAATTCCTTATTACACCAATAAGGGAAGAGAAATATGTAAAAGGCATATAAATTTTAAAAAAAGAAAAAGTGAAATTGTCACTGTTTGCTAATGATATGATTATCTATATAGAAAACCCAAAATAATCTACAAGAAAATGTTAGAATTGATGAACAAATTCAGTGAAGTTTCAGGATACAAATCAACAGGCAAAAATCAGTAATGTATCTCTACACTAACAACAGAATTTCTAAAAAAGGAATCAAGAGAATAATCTCATTTACAATGGCTATAAAAAAATTAGGAGTAAATTTAATCAATGAAGTGAACTCAGATAAATAAGAGATAGCCCATGTTCATGAATTAAAAGAATAAATGTTGTGAAAATGTCCATACTACTCAAAGCAACATATGAATTCAGTAAAATTTCTATCAGAATCCCAATGTCATTTTTCATAGATATAGAAAAAACAATGGAATATGATTGAGCCTTAAAAAGGGAAGAGATTCTCTCATTTGTGACAACACAAATGGAATTGAAGAACAATATGCTAAGTGACATAGACCAAATACAGAAAGACAAATACTGCATATTCTTAACTAACTGTGGAATCTAAAACAATTGAACTCATAAAAGCAGAGTGTAGAACGGAAGTTACCAGAGGCTGAAGACTGGGGAGACTGGGGAGATGATAGTCCAAGTGTACAAAGCCTCAGATAGAAGAAATAAGTTTGATTTTTTTTAAAGATCTGTTGCACAGTGTGCTAAATATAGCTAATAATTGAGTACTATACATTTCAATATTACTAAGAGAGTAAATCTCAAGTATTCTGATCACAAAAATGTCAAATATTTGAGGTGATGGATAGGTTAATTAGCTTGATTTAATCATTCCACCTTGTATTCAAAAATCATAGCATCACTTTTTGCCCCATAAATATATACAGCTATATTTTGTCAATAAGTAATTTTTAAAATCCTAAAAAATAATGAAAAGTTGGTATTCATATACTAAAATCAGCCCCATGAAAGAGTTTGCTGATGATTCTCATTTAGCCTTCAACCAAAGTTTGTTGCCATGTAATCCTGGTCACTGATGCAAAGCTCCCATCATACTGCCTAAATCACAGAAATCCCCACTCCTGGTGGTGGTGCCAAATGAAGGGTACTTGGCATTCAAGAAAACTTCAATGTTGTCCTAAGGGTTAAGGTTTTACTTGTGTTCATCACTTGGAATTTATTGCAATTGCTATGTTGTTTCCAATTTTATTTATTTGTTTGTTGTATTCCTCTCTAATTTTTTTTTCCAAGATGGAATTTCACTCTTATGCTCAGGCTGGAGTGCAGTGGTGCGATCTCGGCTCACTGCAACCTCCGCCTCCCAGGTTCAAGTGATTCTCCTGCCTTGGCCTCCCGAGTAGCTGGGATTACAGGCTCCGGCCACCAGGCCCGGCTAATTTTTGTATTTTTAGCAGAGATGGGGGTTTCACCATGTCAGACAGGCTGGTCTCGAACTCCTAACCTCAGATGATCCACCCACCTCGGCCTCCCAAAGTGCTGGGATTACAGGCATGAGCTACCGCACCCGGCCTTTAATTCTTTAACATCAAGTTTTTTCTCCATTAGAAAGTGGGACTGTAGACTTAGACTGCAGCAATTTGGACACTGTTTGAAGGTCCTTGTGCAAAATTAAGAGCCCCCCCATAGAAGAACTTGAGTAATTCTAAAGAAACCTGACTTAATTTTGGCTCAGACTGCTGCTGACTTCCTAAACTATTCTTGACAAATGAAACCTTTTGTAAAATGTGGTAATAATTTTCCCATTTCTTTCCTTTTAAGAAAGTTAAAAAAATATCTACTCATTCATCCAATTAATGTTTATTAGACAAAGAACATTCCATTTAGCTAGGACATAAAATAGAAGAAAGGGAAGATGGGAGAAAAGGCTGAAATGTAATGATTTAGTTTTTTTGAAAGAAAGCTGTGTGAAAATCCTTGTTATAATGCTCCTGCAGCAAGCCCTATTAACCAAAGTCACATCAAGAAGACCATGCTGACCAGGACTTGCACACGTCCACGACTCAGTGATAATAGAGGTTCAAATCAGTCACTTCTGAATCAAAACAGATTAAATTATTTTCAGCCTAATTTTGAATTGCATCAGTGGTTTTCAGTCAATTCTTTAGAAAATAGTATAAAGTAACTTTATTATTCAGTATTTTAAAAATCAAATTATTTTATTTCTTGAACATGGTGAATAATAGAAAATTTACTTAAGACAGAGCCAACCATTTATTCCTGTGGTTCTCAATTAGGGAACGAGAAGGGGTGATTTTGCCCCCAGGAGACCTTTAGCAATATCTAGAGACGCTTCTGGTTGCAATAAATGAGGGCTGGGTGCTCCAACTAGTGAGGTAAGGCCAGGCGTGTTTCTCAATAGCCTATAATGCACAGGACAACTCTCCACCATAAATAATTCCGTGACCCCAAATGTCAGTAGTGCTAAGATCGAGAAACGCTGATTTATGCCAACAAATTTTAATGAATCAAGACTCATAAAATGTCTCTGAAAAATGTAAGACCAACTCTTTAGAGAAGTTTATCATGTTTGTCTAGTTTGCCAACACACATCATGGAACCAATGATCAAAGATTACACATCTCCACATCTTTTCCTTTTAGGCCTCTGGGTTCATGCTTAATAGGACCTTCATAACAATAACAACAATAAAACCAATAGAAAATATCTATTTATTAAGCGCATATTTTCTTTTGGGAACTATGCTAAGCACTTTATTTCCACCAAGGTAGGTATTATACCCAGTAGTGCCCAGTGGCGCTCACCTAGCTTCAAGATCTTGGTTCCAAAGTGCTATTCTCCACTAAAAGGAATTAGTGCTCCTTGGAGAAATGGATGATTATAGAACTGTGGCAATTAAAGCATAATATGAGCCTGGAACTTTTTTTTTTGTGACAAACAGTAGTGTGCTGGTGAATTTTTAACACCCAGAGCTGGGGGAAAAAGCTCTGATTGTAACATGTGCAGACTTCTGTGATGTAAATACCTTCACCATACTAGGTTCCAAGCTACTGACTTGATAGGATTAGCTCACAAATATCCTGAAAATTTTACAATGGGCTCTTCTAAGCTAGTGTGAAACCAACTCCAGCACACCAATAAATTTTTTTTTTTTTTTTGAGACAGAGTCTTGCTCTGTCGCCCAGGCTGGAGTGCAGTGGCACAATCTCAGCTCACTGCAAGCTCCGCCTCCTGGGTTCACACCATTCTCCTACCTCAGCCTCCCAAGTAGCTGGGACTACAGGTGCCCGCCACCATGGCTGGCTAATTTTTTGTATTTTCAGTAGAGATGGGGTTTCACTGTGTTAGCTGGGATGGTCTCGATCTCCTGACCTCGTGATCCGCCCATCTCAGCCTCCCAAAGTGCTGGGATTACAGGCGTGAGCCACCACGCCTGGCCTAAATGTTTTAAATACCCTAAAAATAATGGGTGTATGTCAAAAGGACACAGAGCCACCTTGAAAGGGCTCCCCTCATGAACTCCAGGACAATGGCAAATAGATTACATTTCAGTGAGTAAAATACTAATCTATGAGGCCACATTTTATCTATCATCTATCTATCTATCTATCTATCTATCTATCTATCTATCTATCTGTGTCTATAGAGATATGTAGACAGATGGCACATAGGTAGGTAGGTAGATTGATTGATATACTCAAACAGAGAAAGAAAAGAAACCTTTTATTTATAATATAATGTCAACTAATACATGCACAAAAATTATGGAATTAGAGAATTATTATTTAGCAATCCTCACAGTGATAATCCATTGAGGTAAGAAACATAAATCACTGCCAAACGATGGGATAAAAGTTGATGTAGAATGAGATATTTCACAGTTTTAAAGTATTTCTTCAAAACACTTATACAGAGAAAAAAAATAACTTTACTGTGGACAAACATGACAGCTACCATCTTACTCAAGTGGTCAGTTAATACCACCAGTAATAACCCAAATAAAAATCATGTGCCAGCTGATAGGATCCAGTGAGATCATAGAATCACTTCTGTGATAGTCCTGCCCAAAAGCCATAACTTGAATCATAATGAACAACACAGGGCTGGACAGCACGAGGAAATCACAGACAAATCTAAATTAAGGAACATCCTACAAAATAACAAGCCTGCAATCTTCAAAAATATTAAGGTCATGAAGGTCAAAGTAGGACGGAGGAACAAATTGTTCCAGATTGAAGGACACTGAAGAGGCATGACAAGTACGTGCAATGTACAATCCTGAACTAGATCTTTTGTCATACAGGCTGTTACTGGGTCAGCTGTAAACCTTGAAAGGGTCACTGGGTGAAGGGCCCATGAGAGTTATTTATAGTCTTGCATAACTTCCCTGTAGAGCTGAAATTATTACGAAGCACACAGGAAAAAAATGAAAAAAATAAAGTTATATATATTTACACAGTTGATGGGGCCAACATTGACATCTTGGTTCTAATTTTGACATCTATGCTATTTACCAATCTACAATTTTAAAATATATGCTCTTTTATTGAAACACATGAGGAATATCTTAGACGTTGTAAGACAGATCCTCATAATTTAAAGCTTTATGGACATAACTGGAGACTTGTTATCTGGTTGTATCCAGGGTGGTGCAATAGAAATATAATGCAAACCATATATATACATGTACATAATATATATATACATAATATATATATTAAATTTACTAATAGCTATATTAAAAATATAAAAAGAAATAAATGCACCTAATTTTAATAATATTTTATTTAACCTAATCCAAAATATTGTCATCTGAACATGTAATCAGTATAAGAAAATTATGACTGAGTTTTTTTTTTTCACACTGAGTCTGAGATCTGGTATGTATTTCACATTTACTGCACATCTCAGTTTAGATAATAATTTTTCATCGGAAAGTTTTGATTCTCTATTTAGATGTCAAATAATTTATAGTTAAAAAATAGATTCACCTATATGAGTTACTCCAAGAATACTTAAACATTTTCTAACATCTGAACTGAGTATGTTTTTAACTTAAAAAAATAAAAACTTAAAATTTAGTTAATTAGTTGCACAAGCTATATATTAAATGCTCAATGGCCACATGTGGCTGGTGGCTATCATAATGAACACAGGGCTGGACAGGTCTATATTTCATCCATTCCTATATATTTCTATGTATTTATTGTTGTGCATGTACATTGCTCGCTCCATTCCTATATACAAATATGTACTGTAACTTTATGAAGAGCAGTGTACTCTTTTCATTTTGTTGCCTCAAGCAGAAAGATTTTGAGTGAAGCATGGTTCTAGACAAGTGAAGGAATCAGAAGGCCTGGCTCCTGATTTTCCACCTCCAACTGCTTGGTTAAACTCTCTTGAACCATGGCTGTCTCTGCTCTGGAACTTAGGTGAGTAAATATAGAAAGCACACAGCAGAATGGCACCACAAGGGAAAGATTATATGACTGAAAAGCACTAGATAAATATTAACTTGTTAGGCTGTTTTTATTTTTAGAGACCAGAAGCAGAGGACAGAAGATATTGCCATCACAAATTTCTCTGACTTTGGAGAAGTCAGTGAATTTGCTATTTTGACTTCTCTCCTGTAATGATAATAAAAGGACGCACTGTTCTATTCCAACAACCCTCACACATCTACACCACAGAATGAATTAGAAAATGTCAGCAAAATGCTATGCTCTCAAGAAAGAAAAGTATTGCAAATGAATTTATATTAATAATTGTTGCCAAGTGCTGAAATTATGGATGCTCTTTACCTTCTTTGTTAGGATTTTATGTATTTCCAAATTTTCTGTAAAGCGATGAATTATTTTTATAATCATAAAAGCTCTTTTTCTAACTAAAAAATTAGAACAAGGTATTATGAATACTCTTTTATCTCCATTTTTTTTCTTTTTTTTTGTTATCTATAAGACTCTGAGTGAGACCTGAGTGTTAGCTGTTCTTACTGGAGAGCTTCAGCCACCAATTTGAACAGCTGGTCAGACAATTCTTTCATTTCCAGGATCTCAGTGTCTCACACTTGGTTGCTCCACTTGCGTGAGGCGGAGCTGGGGTTTAGTCTAAACAAACAGAAACAATTCATCACACTCATTCACAAATGTCACTCCTTTAGCTATTGCCCGGCCCCACCATTCTTGACTCTCTGCCAGTTCTACAGCCTTGTGCTTAGTCAGTCCTTGGCCAAGCAGCCTGTGAGGATGGCCCAGGCAGATCTTGGAACTGGTGCTGGTGATTCAGCAGGAAGAGGCTTTCTGTCTCACTCCATCCATCCTCACTCTCTGCCCTAATGAGCTGCCCAAAGGCTGCAGCTGCCCTCCTGACATCTCAGCTGGTGTGGAGGGCCTAGGGAGAAATTACCCATATGCTTTCTGTGCTTGTCGATCCCTGAAGTTTCAATTAAAGATGCTTTCAGTTCTTTTTTTCTTTTTCTTTTTTTTTTTTTAAATATCCTAACTTAGAACCCCTTGCTTCCCCTACAGGGCCACCACATACTGTGATGCAGATTGTCCTTGTACAACACCAAGAGGCACCATTCACACTGTAGCCTAAGTGAATGGCACCCTGTGTTGTTGAGCGGAACACAACCCATGTGGTCACACACAGGGCCCTGCCACTTCTGTGTTTTACCTCTTAAACTCCAGAATGACAAGCCTCACTCTTGGTGATGCAGCACAGTTGTAAAGGTGCAGGGAATAAAGGCAAGAGACGACCCAAGAGGCAAACAAAAGAAGAAAAGTACATTTGCCTGATCACGTACATTTCTGGGTACCATCAACACACCCCTGGAGTAGAGTACCCTGAGGTGGCTTGCCAGGGTTCAAATATGTGATGCTTTTTGATACACTCCAATTGTGTTATTTGTGCCTTCAAAGGATTCTTATTGAGGCTGGGACCCAAACACGTCAGTGTCACTCCTAGACACCTTCCTTTTCAGCACTTACTGTGATAACCGTGTTAAAAATCAAATCTTACCTGTTCATTAAGGAAATAACAGTTAAAGGACAACAGCTGAAAAAAGAAGAAGACAAAGAAAAAAAAATCTGTGGCTATGATGCAAATGTAGAATGTAGTGGAGAAGGGGCCAGAGAATAATGCACACTCTCTACAGATTCAGCACCTGGGATGCATTTCTCTGAAGGGCAGTTACCAGCAGTTAGTGGGTTACAGCCGTCACCACACCAGGGGATAAGGAGAGTGGGGAAATGGTTAAGTACACTTTTTTAAAAGACAGTACTTATCTACTTATTCTCATTTGTTGGATATTTGTTTCAAACACAAAACTATCCTTCCCAAATTTGCCTCTCAACACTGTTCTTTAACCTACTTACATACAGTGCCTGCCTGTCTTTCCACAAACATCTTTAAGCTTGACTTCTGCAAAATCTGCGGCAACTTTCCAGTCTCCAAGCCTGGGAAGCATCTTAGTACCTGTGGCTAATACTTACTGAGCGATGACTGGGTGTCAGACATTGCTCTTACTGCTTTTCATACATTGTCTCATTTGATCCACAGGACAATAAAAAGCTTTGTGTTCTACTGTTAGATTCTTTTTATGGATGAGGAAATTAGGAGCTAAAGAGATTAAATTCTAAAGCAGCACTTCATGGCCAGAGTGGGTTGTCTGGGTCCAGAGTGCAGGTTGTAACCACCAGGTTCTACTCCCCTCAATCCACTTCTCCCCCGTTACCCTAACTTGTCTGCGGCGTTTGGCACTGCTGGCCACTCTGGCCTGACTTTTCTCTTTCCTGGTTTCTGTCTTTCTGTCTTTATTTTGCTTTTCCTGCCTCCTGTCTAGATTTAGCTTCTTGGTTCACTTTCTTCACTTCACCTCCTTCCACCTCCAGGGCCTATTCTAACTCTCAGCCCCAGGAACCAGCCTTTTTTGAGGGAGCAGGGAAAGGGAAGCAACCAGAGAGAAACTGTAACCAATGTAGCCAGAGAAATATTCCAGGAAAACGGCCACCATGTCGGCAACTGACATCTGGAATTGTAGACTCATCACAAAGGCCCTTTGTTTCATAGAGAAAGATGCAGAATCCAGATTCTGAGGTTTAGACTTACATATGCGACTAATGGTACAGCTGGGACCAGATTCGAGGCATGTATTTGCCACTCAGCCCAGAGACCCTTGGTTGCACCCCACTCCTCTGACAAATCTCTGGTTCCAACAAATGCCTGCAGGACTCTGTTATCCACACAGGACTTCCACATGCCCGCCCTTACATGGCTGCATCCTATGACAACACTTGTTTTCAGCAACCCTACTCTTCCCCCTTAAATGCCTCCTTCCCACCCTGCATGATTCCTCCCTTTGCCTCAGGTTCAAAGTTTTCTCAAAGTCTGCCTTCTATCTGTCTACCTGTGAGCTTGGTTTTTCCAAGCTGTTAGCCACTCAGGCTCTAGGTAACATCTTTCTTCTTCTATAGGATTTATTTGCAGCAGGATACAAAGGCCATTAGTAAATCAATAACCCTTTACTTAGAAAAGGAGGGGAGGTAGAGACCTGGAGTTTTTAATTCAGATCTAGCAACTCCTGAGGCATTATCAGGAGCATTCTAAAAATAGGCCTTTGAAAGGCACGATGTGCTACTGTTGCAGCTTTATAGCTTCCTGCCCATAAACAGAAGCAGCTTGCTATGTGTGGAATCATTAGCTGAAATCTCCCTCTCCTGTGGTTGTTATGTTTTCCTCTAACTCTAACACCATATGTATTATCTATTGCTCTGGGGCTGTATGTTTCTTTCACTCTTGCCCCTAATCTCTTCTATCCACATATGTCTTAGATGTGGATGTCTTAGATAGATGGACTGACTTTCCATCTATCAGTGTGTTTCCATCTCACCCACAAAATACTTCTGTCACTCTCTGAAGCCTCATTTGCCAACGTAGCCACGTTGAGTATCCATAAGTCAGCACATGTCCTAGTGCCTTTCATGCTTCCTACTAACATCTGGGGACTCCTATCACTGACTGTCCTTATCCCTCTTCTTGTCCCACTGTCTCCACACAGTTCTTCAGGCATGTGTGCGAGTGGGGCAAGAGTAGTGGTGACATGACCACGTGCTTTAAGGCCAATGCTGTGATATCTAAAATAATACACGTAAGATTTAACTATAAAACATCAGAGTTCTGCATCTCCTTTCACCTAGCAAGTCTACCTCTGGACAATTATTTTGAAGATGTACACAAAGATTCAGCTACAAGGATGTTAGTTGGGAGAGGGAAAGCACCATTTACCTGGCCTTTTGTTTCTAAAGAATATACTAACAATCTATTACTATGTAACAAATGTGTAACAAATTATTTTCTTACCTTATAACAAAATTTAGTGATTGTAAATGATAATAAATATTTACTATCTCACATAATCTCTGTGGGTCAGAAATTTGGGTGGCTCTAACTCTGGGTCTCTTATGAGGTTGTAGCCATAATGCCTGCCAAGGCTTCAGTCATCTGAAGGTTTGACTGGGGAAAGAGGATTCAGGTCTAGGGTGGTTCATTGTCAAGGCTGGTGGGTTGATGCTGGCTGTCGGTAGGAGGTCTCCATTTCTCTTCATGTGGCCCGCTCCACAGGGCAGCTTAAGTATTCTCACAACATCTCACGTCTCACAGAATCTGGCCTCCCCAGAGAGAGTGAGCCAAGAGATAGCAATGCAGAAGCTGTTATGACTTTCATGACCTAGCCTTGAAAATCACACATCATCATTTCTGCTGTATCTTTTGGTCACATAGACCAGCACTGATATGCTATGGGAGGGGCCTATGCAAGGGTGCGAATACCAGGAACTAACGAGTATTGAAGGCCATCTTGAAGCCTAGCTGTCACATAGGAGAAGACTTCACCATGAAATATACTCCTGGTCTCTCTTCTCACCAAGAACTATTTGTATTGTGAGTTTGAGAGAAGCACAGAGCTCACACTGACCTGTTAGTTCTAGACTTCTTTCTCTTTTCCAGCTAGACAGCCTGCAGTGGATGGGCATTCTGCCTATTTTCTGTTACCCAATAAACTTAGCATAGCAGGCCCTGCCTGTGTGGTCAGCCTGCTAAATCCACAGATTTAGGGAAGTAGCAAAGGGAAGGCTTGTGTTGTCTGGCCTGATTTGGTTCCAGATCAAGGTTATCCTAGGATCTGTACTCATTCTTCTCAGGAATGAAGCTGATCTTTACTTGTGTCTTATTCCTCAACTGAAATTCTGTTGAAGAAAAATGGAGGCCAGGCACAGTGGCTCACGCCTGTAATCCCAGCACTTTGGGACACTGAAAGAGATCACTTGAGGTCAGAGGTCAGGAGTTCGAGACCAGCCTGGCCAATGTGGTGAAACTCTGTCTCTACTAAAAATACAAAATTTAGCCAGACATAGTGGTGGGTGCCTGTAATCCCAACTCCTTAGGAGGCTGAGGCAGTAGAATTGCTTGAACCCAGGAGGTGGAGATTGTGAGCCGAGATCATGCCACTGCACTCCAGCCTGGAAGACAAGAGTGAAACTCCATCTCAAAAAAACACAAACAAAAAAAAGTATAGGTGAAGAAAGAAGTGCTATTTGTTGACACTTCCCCCACACGTTCCTAAACACATTTTATATTATATAATATGATATTTACAATAGTGGAAAATCCAAAGTAACCTAAATATCAAATAATAGATTGCTTGAGCAAGTTATGACATATACATATGATACAGTATAATACAATCATTTAAAAGTATGCCATACAAGAATACTTAGTGATATGAAAAATTATTTAGGATGTATTAAGTGAAAAATTCAGGTTATAAAATAGAATGCAAGTTTTTATTCCATTAAACATAATGTATATCTGCTTAGAAAAAGACTCTATATACACACACAAAAACATCATTTGTAATTATCACTGGTTGGTAGGTTTATGGGTAGTTAAAATTTGCTTCATTTTGGCTAATCTGTTTTTCCTAAATTTCCTATATTTTACATTCATTACCTTTGTAATGAGACAAGAAAAGAGAAAGAGTTTCAGATGGTAGTTCAGGGGTTCAGTTAAAAGTAATCAGAAATTTTTAACCTTCTTTATTAGAGAGAGAGCCGGGCATTGGTGTTACCAGCCCACTTGCATAAGCCCATTTGACACCATTGATCATTGCCTCTTTCTTAAACATATTTTCTTAGCTTTCTTGGCCCCACTCTCTTTTTTTTCTGCTTGTTCTGTGGCCACTCCTTATAAACTCATCCTTCTACATCAAGTCATTCGATTGGAGTTTCTCAAAGCTCAGCTCTAGGCCTTTTCTCTCTCTTGCTGTATACTTTACCCCCTGGTGACCTCACCTCCATCCATGGCTTCACAAGGCAGTTAGCCACAGAGCATATGAGATTCATACCTCCACCCTAGGCCCTCTCCTGAACTCACATGATTTGTGTTCTACCTAACTGACTACTTCAACTAGGTGTCTCAAAACGGCCTCAAATTCAATATACCCAACAAGCTTCATAATCTCGAGTGGTTTCTATCACAGTGAAGGGCAAAATAATACATCTTTTCTTGTGGTTCTTATAATGCAGGATGCATCTTGGAATTATCTGGAAAGCCATAAAACACACCAATGTCTGTATCCCCAAAGGTTCTGGTTTAAAAAGCCAGGGATCTGGTGCCTTCAACTACAGGGCACTTGCTCCTGATATTGGCACTCCTATGCGGGGTCTGTCCACTTATCTCTTAGCCCACAATTCTGAGTTCCAGCATCAGGGCTTTAAGGACGCCTTCCTTGAATCTCTCTGTCAGGGTCAAATTCCTGATTATAGCCTCTTGAAACATCACCTCTCTTTTACTCATAGCACGTTTCAATTATGATTGTACATATTTGTTTGGATCATTGTTTGGTCAAAGTCTGTTTCCCCTGCTAGTCAGTAAGTTCCAAAAAGGCTGCATATTATTTCTTTTGGTCCGTTTTATCCCTAGCATCTTTTATATTAAATAACACATAAGCGGCACTCAAAAATGTTCCTTAAATCAATAAAAAGTGAATTGGTTATGGTTTATTGGTCCCCACTTCATACCAGTGCATTCAGATGACAGCATGAATCTTGCCTTATCTCAGTGGGTCTTTTTTTTCAAATTTTTATTTTCATTCCTTTATTTCATATTGTTTTCTTTATGATTACTTTTTGTTTGTCCTAAATGTTTTCTTTTTTTATTTTTTTATCATTATTATACTTTAAGTTTTAGGATACATGTGCACAACATGCAGCTTTGTTATATATGTATACATGTGCCATGTTGGTGTGCTGCACCCATTAACTCATCATTTAGCATTAGGTATATCTCCTAATGCTGTCCCTCCCCACTAACCCCACCCCACAACAGTCCCTGGTGTGTGATGTTCCCCTTCCTGTGTCCATGTGTTCTCATTGTTCAATTCCCACCTATGAGTGAGACCATGCGGTGTTTGGTTTTTTGTCCTTGCGATAGTTTGCTGAGAATGATGGTTTACAGCTTCATCCACGTCCCTACAAAGGACATGAACTCATCATTTTTTATGGCTGCATAGTATTCCATGGTGTACATGTGCCACATTTTCTTAATCCAGTCTATCATTGTTGGACATTTAGGTTGGTTCCAAGTCTTTGCTATTGTGAATAGTGCCACAATAAACATACGTGTGCATGTGTCTTTATAGCAGCATGATTTATAATCCTTTGGGTATATACCCAGTAATGGGATGGCTGGGTCAAATGGTATTTCTAGTTCTAGATCCCTGAGGAATTGCCACACCGACTTCCACAATGGTTGAACTAGTTTACAGTCCCACCAACAGTGTACAAGTGTTGCTATTTCTCCACATCCTCTCCAGCACCTGTTGTTTCCTGACTTTTTAATGATCGCCATTCTAACTGGTGTGAGATGGTATCTCACTGTGGTTTCGATTTGCATTTCTCTGATGACCAGTGATGATGAGCATTTTTTCATGTGTTTTTTGGCCGCATAAATGTCTCCACCCCAAATCAACAGAATATACATTCTTTTCAGCACCACACCACACCTATTCCAAAATTGACCACATAGTTGGAAGTAAAACACTCTTCAGCAAATGTAAAAGAACAGAAATTATAACAAACTGTCTCTCAGACCACAGTGCAATCAAACTAGAACTCAGGATTAAGAAACTCACTCAAAAACACTCAACTACATGGAAACTGAACAACCTGCTCCTAAATGACTATTGGGTACATAATGAAATGAAGGCAGAAATAAAGATGTTCTTTGAAACCAATGAGGACAAAGACACAACATACCAGAATCTCTGGGATGCATTCAAAGCAGTGTGTAGAGGGAAATTTATAGCACTAAATGCCCACAAGAGAAAGCAGGAAAGATCTAAAATTGACACCGTAACATCACAATTAAAAGAACTAGAGAAGCAAGAACAAACACATTCAAAAGCTAGCAGAAGGCAAGAAATAACTATGATCAGAGCAGAACTGAAGGAAATAGAGACACAAAAAACGCTTCAAAAAATCAATGAATCCAGGAGCTGGCTTTTTGAAAAGATCAACAAAATTGATAGACCGCTAGCAAGACTAATAAAGAAGAAAAGAGAGAAGAATCAAATAGATGCAATAAAAAAATGACAAAGGGGATATCACCACCGATCCCACAGAAATACAAACTACCATCAGAGAATACTATAAGCACCTCTACGCAAATAAACTAGAAAATCTAGAAGAAATGGATAAATTCCTCGACACATACACTCTCCCAAGACTAAACCAGGAAGAAGTTGAATCTCTGAATAGACCAATAACAGGCTCTGAAATTGAGGCAATAATTAATAGCTTACCAACCAAAAAAAGTCCAGGACCAGATGGATTCACAGCCGAATTCTACCAGAGGTACAAGGAGGAGCTAGTACCATTCTTTCTGAAACTATTCCAATCAATAGAAAAAGAGGGAATCCTCCCTAACTCATTTTAAGAGGCCAGCATCATCCTGATACCCAGTGGGTCTTGATGAGATCAAGATGTATGAATCCAGATCCTCAGTCCAGATTCAACCACAGGGAGCTCCATTCATGACATAGGCTTTGAGACAGGCAAACTTCAGCCAGCTAAATATCCAACAAATTTTAATTCTTCAAGCAAAAAATTTTCAGTGTTAACTAACTATATCTAAGCAAAGTGTTTGTTACTATGAAGGCTGACAAAAAGTACAAGGCAAAATCTTTGACTTCCAATGACAGGCAAGGACTCATTTTCGGGCCTCAAGAGAAAACTGAAGAAATAGTGTACCTTCTCTCTTATTAAAGAAATAGTCCTTTATGACACAATAGATGAAGCCAAAATTGCCTGAAGCGTCCTGTCCAAGCCAATTAAAAGAGAAACATGTTAGAAGAAATTAAACTAAAGGCATAGCTGTGCCATCATCAGTTTAGACCTCTGAAACTCTTAGATGTCCAGTTCTATTCAATACCTGTTTTGTTTATTTTTTCTTTTTTTATTTCAATAGTTTTGGGGGAAACAGGTGGTGTTTGGGTATATGGATAAGTTCTTCATTGGTGATTTCTGAGATTTTGGTGCACCCATCACTTGAGCAGCATACACTGTACCCAATGTGTAGTCTTTCATCCCTCACCAACTCCCACCCTTGCCCCTGAGTCCCCAAAGTCCATTGTATCATTCTTTTGCATCCTTATAGCTTAGCTCTCACTTATAAGTGAGAACATATGGTATTTGGTTTTCCATTCCTGAATTACTTCACTTACAATACCTGTTTTATAAATAATGAAGCACTATAAATATTATTTTTATCTCATATTTATTTCAAAAAATATTGAGTAACTGCTACATGTTAAGCAGTAATCAATTATTTAATCTTATGATGCTTACATTCTGGTGGGTAGGTGTGTATACACAGTAAACATACAAATAAATACATACACAAAGTATTAAGTGATCATAAATGCCAGGAAGAAGAAGAAAGCAGGACAAGGAGAGACGGGGTGTGCTGCTTTATATAGAGTACTCAAGAAATAGGTGTATTAGAGCAAAGACTGGAAGCAAATGAGATAGAAACCAAACAGGGCATTTGGAAGAAAAAAGTATGACAAGCCGAGGGAGGAATGAGTACAGGTAGGAGGAGCCTGCTTTACTTGTTAGAGGAATGGCCAGGAGGCTGGAGTGGTGATGAAGCAGTGAGTGGGAGAGCAGGAGGAATGGGGTCAGATGGGCAGCGATGAGCAGATTTCGCAAGACTGTAAGGACTTGAGATTTTCATCTGAGTGTGACATTGTGCTGCAGAAGGTTCACTGTGGCTGCTATGTTGCTCTGGCCGCTATGTTGATAATGCATTAATGCATTCTTTTTTTTTTTTTTTTTTTTTGAGACAGAGTTTCCGCTCCTGTTGCCCAGGCTGGAGAGCAAGGGAGCAATCTCAGCTTACTGCAACCTCTGCCTCCTGGGTTCAAGCGATTCTCCTGCCTCAGCATCCCAAGTAGCTGGGATCACAGGCATGTACCACCACATGTGGCTAATTTTGTATTTTTTAATAGAGATGGGGTTTCAGCATGTTGCCCAGGCTGGTCTCGAACTCCTGACCGCAGATGATCCCCCTGCCTCAGACTCCCAAAGTGCTGGGATTACAGGTGTGTCCCACACCTGGCACCTGGCCTGAGAATACATTCTAGGATACCATGGGTAAAAGTAGAGACCAGTTCAGAGGTCAGAATAATGGACCAAGTAAATGATGATGGTGGCTTAGACTAGGACAGTAGCTGTGAAGATGGTGCAAAGTGGTCAGATTCTCTACATATTTTGCACATAGAGCCATGAATATCTGCAGATGCATTGCTTGAGAAGAATAAGGAAAAGAAAGGAGTTTGGCTATATTCTATAACTGAGTGCATTTTTTAAAAAGTCTTCTTCTACTTTTTTCCTGTCCTGCTTTTGTACATCAACAAAACAATCTTGGGACGTGCTTGAATCTCAAGTTTCTCAACCTAAATAAAATTTTAAAATTAGAATGCTGAGAAGTTCTTTTCACCCTGAAAATGCTGTCTGCCTTTTCTGAATCTTCACTAAAGAAAGGAAAAGAAAGGACTTCAGCTGTAGCCTGACGGACTCCTCTTGAATACAAAGGAAATCTAGATCAGATGCTGTGAGTTACTAAATATGGGAATGAATCCTTAAAATAGTTCTCAATTCCAGTCTGCCTGGGACATTTGGGGAAGGGTTGGTGGCCTCTCCATTCTCCTTTCATCTCTGTGACTTGGGCCTCAGAAGGAACTGATGACCAAATATCATCAGATAATCATCCTCTCTGCTGGACTCATGTGGGGCAAAGTTGTCCTTAAAAAGTCAAACAAAAGTGCTCTAGTGTATGCGGCCAAAGTTGGAAACCAAAACCACCACCCTACTGAAAATAGGTCATTGATTTTCCTCAAATTTGGCCTACAATTCCTCTCTCTAAGACAATTATCATGCTGCCAAGTTTAAAGGTTTAAGACTGCAACCATTTGGGGGCAATAAGGTGAAATATCTTAAAATAGGTCAAAGATCTTTACATATGCTTCCCCTGACTCCTACTCCCATCTTGCAATGAATGAAAATCTTGAAGGGTGGCTTTTTTTCCTTACCTAAAATATTACCTCAGGAACAAAAATAGAATGCAGTGTCTACATGAAGCTTATGTGTATGGTGTGTGTGTTCATGTATCTGTGAGTATAATTTCTTTTCAGGGTTAGGAAGGGAGACATCAGATATGAGAAATGACTGAGACAGGTGTAAAAAGTAAAAGTGGCTCTTCTTTCTTTTGACTCTCAGAAACCTCCTAATTGCCAAATTCAAAAGGTGTTTGCAGAGCTAACCTGACTTTTCTAGCAGCATGTAACATTGGAGTCACTGCTCTTCCTGAAATGCATTCTTGCATCCAACAACTGTGGAATGACTGAGTGAGCATTTATTATATGTCAAGAACTGGGAATACAATGAGGGATGAAGAAACAGCTTCCTCAGGATAATGGACTCTTTTCTGACATCCCTTCTCTGGCTAGTTCTTCTATGCTCATCTGTTTTCCTTTGCCCATTTTTTAAAAAAGGTGGACCCCAGCCTGCCATATTTGGAGGACTTCCTAAGGGTTCTGAACTCCCACATGATTCATTAGTACCCATACAGCACTGCCTCCCAATTTTACATCTCAAGCCAAGGTCTCACATCTGACCTCCAGAACTGGGTGTGTGTGTGCATATACAATCATCATTGAATTTGCTGAAAAATTAAATAGGCACCACATGCTCATTGCAATAAGTGAAACAATACAAGGGCATAAGGGAACAGTAATTATTTCTTCCTTTCCTCTCCAGTTCTGCTTCTTTGAAGAAGAAATGTTAACAGCTTAATACATGTCTAAAGACATGCAACTTTCTCCATCCATACTCATACAAATCTATACCTTTGTCTGTTTAGATGTAATATATATGTGAACATTTCTACATACATTTTCCATAGGCTTTTTAATCCCAATGCATCTTATATTCATATTTTAGACTCAAACTTTTATGACCTTAGTTCACATTTTCTTTGCTTTGAACCTGGGATCATGCAACAGCTTCCTAGCTTATCAATTTACCACTGTCGCACTCCCCCCTCAGCAAATCGCCATATTCATATCCATCTTTTTCTCTCTAATAGTTATTGTTCTAAAATGCAAATTTGATCTGCTTAAAATCCTTGAGTTGCTCCTCATCACTCATATTTTTAAAAGTGGAAACACCTTTCTCTTGATTTCAAGGCCTTTAGGACCTACCTTCACTCTCTCTAACTTTCATTCTTGTCACATCCTCATACCCGATCACCTGCTCTTCATCCAACACACCTTATTCCCCATCCAATTCATTCAAGGCTTCAGGTAAATTCCATGGTCTCTCCTTTCTCTGGCCCTTTTGCATATGATCTTTCTTCCTTTTTGGTGGGTATGCATCTTGGTCGGCTTGGGTGCCATAACACAATACCAAAGTCTGGGTGGTTTAAACAACTGAAATTTATTTTCTCACAGTTGTAGAGGCTGGAAAGTTCAAGATCAAGGCCTACCACAGTTTGTTTCCTGGCAAAGTCTCCCTTCCTGGCTTGCAGACAGCCACCATCTCACTATGTCCTCACATGGCTTCTCTCTCTCTTTTTTTATAAAGTCACACCGTATCAGATTAGGATCTGATATGATTTGGGTCTGTGCCCCACCCATATTTCATGTTTAACTGTAATCCCCAATCTTGGAGGTGGGGCCTGGTTGGGAGGTGATTGGATCATACAGGCGGCTCCTTCATCAATGGTTTAGCTCCCTTTGGTGCTGTTCTCATGATAGTGAGTGAGTTCTTGCAAGATTTGGTTGTTTAAAAGTGTGTAGCACCTCCTACTTTGCTCTCTCTGGCTCCTGCTCCTGCCATGTGAGACACCTTGCTCCCCCTTTGCCTTCCATGATTGGAAGCTTCCTAAGGCCTCCCCAGAAGCAGAAGCCGCTGTGCTTCCTATCCAGCCTGCAAAACTGTGAGCCAATTTTTTTTTAAACTTCTTTTCTTTATAAATTACCCAGTCTCAGGTATTTCTTTATGTCAATGTGAGAATGGACTAATACGGGGCCCAACCTTCTCACCTCATTCAACCTTAATTACCTCCTAAAGACTCTATCTCTAGACATAGTCACGTTTGAGATGTGGGGATCCAACATATGAACTGGGGGGACTGGGGTGGGGGAGCAATTCAGTTCATAGCAGGATGGAAGGATTTTTTTCTTCTTTTCAGCACAGACGTTAAGAGTGAGTTCTCTGAGCCAGATTGCCTGGGTTTGAATCCTTCTGCTATTTAGTCTCTAAATGACTTTGAGCAAGTTACTTAACCTCTGATTCAGTTTCCCTACTGCAAAGATTCTCAAGCATCTGTGTACATCAGAATCAACCAAAGGGCATATTAAAACAGGTAACTACAGCACACTCAAAGAGCTTCTGAGTCAATAGGTCTGAGGTGGGAACTAAGAATTTGCATTTCTTTTTCTTTTTTTTTTTTTGAGATGGAGTTTCATTCTTGTTGCCCAGGCTGGAGTGCAGTGGCGCAATCTCAGCTCACTGCAACCTCTGCCTCTCGGGTTCAAGTGATTCTCCTGCCTCAGCCTCCCAAGTAGCTGGGATTACAGGCATGCTGTAATTACATTCAGCAAATTTTTGTATTTGTAGTAGAGATGGGGTTTCACCATGTTGGCCAGGCTGGTCTCAAACTCCCGACCTCAGGTGATCCACCCACTTTGGCCTCCCAAAGTGCTGGGATTACAGGCGTGAGCCACCGCACCTAGAATCACCTTTTAAGCCACATGGATAGCTGGATCCCTCCTTAAACGAGTCAGTGCAGAATCTCTGGAACTAGGGCCTGAGCACTGGTAAGCATCCAAGGTTCATTAGGTGATTCTAAGGTATATCTGGGTTGAACCAACTGAGTTAGGAAAATGCAATCCATTAAAATGCACATTTCATTCAACATTATCAGTCATTGTCCTGACCATGAATTTGTTTCTCTTATCCTACTATAAATTGCCAGCTTTGAGCAGTTTTGAAAAGGGGTAAATAGAGAAATTAGCATTTGTAGAGCACTTTACAGTTTTCAAAGCACTTTCATATTCAGTGTGTCATCAAAATCTTAAAATAACCCAGGGAGGAAGGTATCATTATTCTTTACAAATGCTTTGAGGCAACAGCCCAGAGAGGGGAGTACACCAAACCCTTTTAAAAGAAGCAACAAATCAGCAAAATGCCATCTGCCAGGTTTTTTTGCTCTTGGCCTATCTGTTATCAACAATGCTACCTACAGGGCATTTTTGCCATTCATCCATGACTTGGGCCCCACACGTTTTTCTCCACTTGGCTTTTGGTGTGTTTTGTTCTCCGGCTGCTCAATGATGTCTGCTTTGCCCCTTGACATCCCAAGATTGGCTTGGCTGTCTGTCAGCTGCTTTTCAGGGATTGATTCCCCCGCGACTTGCCAGCGTTGGTGTTGGTTTGACTTTGCTTGAGCCAGAGGAGTTAAATAACTTGCCTAAAGCCGCAAAATCAGTGAGTGGCAGTTGAAGATTCAAACTCAGTTGAAGTAAGAAATGGCATAGGAGGACTTGGTGATTTGAGGTTGAGAGCGGTCACAGAAGAGGGAGAAAAATGCTGAAAGGAAAGGCAGGGCGCTGGACTCGTGCTTTGTCCTTAGCGTGTCTGCCTTGGGCTGCTCCTGAGTATGTGACCATAAGATTAGGCTATAAAATAGTAACAGTCTTTGCAAAATATGCTAGAACTGAAACATCAAAAAGAAGAAGTTTGCTTATCACAAAAGTCCCTTAGGTACACTGTTTTATTACAGGGATATGGCAATGGCCCAATAATATTTTTGGAAGTGCCTCCAAAACTTGAAGCACATTCCTGTAAATATAATTAATGGTGGCAAATATTTGTCCTTTGAGAGAATAATTTATATTTAGATAAAATGTCATTTAGAACCAAATACAATGAATAAGAAACAGGACAGTGAAGAAAAGTGGGCTTTGTTTAGAAAAAACTCTGGGCTGTGAGCTTTCTAAGAGTGGTGAGCATATCATTTTTTAAAATTTTATACCCACAGGTTCTGCCATCTTCCTGGCCATACAATAGATGATCGAGAGGTATTTGGTGAAACAATGAGAAAATTAATGAATGGGTAGAAGTTATTTTGTTATGAGGCCCGGAAGGTGATGTCTTAACAAGAAAATCCAAAAATGTTCCAACTAGTAGAATACCACTGGAGAAAGTACAGAGCGTCTTAAGGGGACCAGAGACTACTGGGCCGTGCAGGCCCTGATGAGTATGCTTCACACCCATGTGCACACACACACACACATACACACACACAGCCTCGCCACTTAAGAGTCCTACATTTTCTATCCATATGCAAATGTGTATGAGACACCCATAAATGTACGGAAAGAGAGTTAAATCTTCTTAGTCATGGGAAGCTGTTCAGGAGAGGGAAAAAATGAAGGCTTATTAAAATCAAAAGGGGATAGAAGGAGATTTGATACACTAAATGGTTAGACACAAGGTTTTGCCTGCAAATTAAGAATGCATCTCATTCCCATTCCTGATACCAGGCAAATGAACATTTCTCATCTTTGTGATTCTGTCCATTTAAAACATGGATGTCCTTTTCAGGCAGAGTCCAAGATAGAGCGCAGTGTCCTCGTCTGGACCCAGGTTCTCAGAAACATTTGCTTGGCAGAAAGAACTCCATTATCTATCCTCCTTGGATGGTGGATAACAAACAATGGCAAAGTGAAATATCCTATTCATAGAAGGAACCAGGACTAAGATTCTGTCATGTAAAAAGATTTTTAAGGTGTTGGGAGGAATAGAAAATTTGTTTTCCTACAAGTTGCTTTAAAAATGTTAGTGAGAAAAACAGAAAACAGAAAGCCTCCCATAGTCTCTCCTATATGGAGAATAATTACGGGAGAAGAATTTCACTGTTTCATTTCTACATGATACAAACAATAATAAATACAGCCAAACATCTCATAGATATATTAGCATCTTTGTATGTCAGTGTCTGTTTAGGACTAATACCAACATTTCCATTGCAACAATACTATGTAAAAGTTCAGGGCCATGGATTAGAAAGAATGGGAACTGGGTTCCAATTCTACTTGTCAATTTTCTTGATAACTATTTCAGTGACCTTGAGCAAGTCAGTCTCCTAAATGAGTTATTCCCCTGAACTTTTGTTTCCTCTTGAATAAAATGAGAAGATTGAAACAGATCATAGCTGGGTCTCCTCCTAACACCAATAGCCTTTTTAAACACAGTTTCACCATGTGATGGGAAAAATAAGCACAGAACCATACGAGTCTATAAATGCCCCAACAGTGTCTGCTGTAAAGACCTCAGCCTGCAGTAAGGGCATGTGCTGGACAAGGCAGGGTTTTCTCTGTTAAATTCTACCTGAGGAATGCTTTAGTGGCATGGCTCAAATTCAAGAAAGGGCATTCTTTTATTTCCTTCTCCATGCTAAGAGAGACAGGTACAAATTTTGTCAAATCACTCAACAAGGGGGAAACTAAAATTTCGTTCAATTATATGGTTCCTGAAAGTTCTTCTAATTGAATTACCACAGGTGCCTGTTGGGCATTCCTGGCCACATCCCCTATAATTCCATTAGTATTACCTCTTTAGATCCTATAAATGCCATTAACATAAGGCAGACATTTGCTTTCAATAAGATAACACAGATGATTTTTGTCTAATTGTCTCTCTAATCCCTCCCCCTCACAGCCTGAGAAATAGCTTGCAATTGCTCAAATGCAGGCATTTATTATTGCTGATCAAAACTGTTTGGAAACATGACAGTGCTATTGGGAAATTTTGATTCTTCCCTTCACCCATCACATGCTCGTGGCTTCTGACTGTAGGGTAGGTGAAATAAATAGTTTTTAATGAGATCCTCATCATTAAAACAGATAGAAAGGGAGAAGAAAGAACCTGCCCCAGTTTTTACCACACTGCCTGTAGACACAAAACTGGATCCATAAGCAGTTTACGCTTCACAACCCAGGTGGGTTTCCTCGTCTGAAGTTCCTCTACCCCTCATGGGTAGTGGTTTGCTATTGTGAGGTTGTTATATTCAATGTAATGGATTCACCATACGGTCTTTGCAGGCTGGCTCCTACTTCAGTCAAATCTTAGTTATTCTTGTGTTATTCAATCTTAGATAGCTCCTAAATCTAGTCTGTGTTTTAGTTATTTGAGATATTGGCTTCTCTACGTTGTTTTCAACTACCTGACTGCGTATTCATTTCTGCATATTGGCAGAGCAGGATAAAACCTGATCTATTTTGCCTTTGTTCATTACTCATAATTAGATATTTGTAGAAAGGGTTGGGTAAAATAAGTTTTAAATGTTCTGAGAGTTACATTTCTTCATTTTCTCACTCACACTATAAATAATCCAAAATTAAGCTTAAGGTCTAGCCATTGGTCATTGGTAGTAATAAAAGTTGAAACTCATCTATACCAGGGAGATGAGTGATGTTCTTAATAAGACTAGAGCTAGGATGGGCTCATTTCCTCCCACAAACCAACATGTATGCACAGATCCAGGCAGTAGTAAGGGGAAAAAAATAAGTTAGACAGAGTTGGAAACCAAACAGCTTTCACAGTGGGTTTCCCTAATCTCACACCTATATTTCTGTAAATAATTTCCTTCTTAGACTAATCCTTTGATAATTACCAGACCCATTCACCTACAGCAGAAGTGTGCATGACCTGGTACACTGAGAGACATGATGAGATATGCAGTGGGCCATCAACTAAAAAACCCGGGTCTCTTGTCTCTACCACAAAAAGTCAACCCTTTCCATTTAAAGGAGATTCAAATCAGAACACTCTTAACTTTAGGAGATTGATGAAGATTCCCACCAAAGATGAAAAGTAACAAGAGGAAATTAGGTTTACAGGAGACCCCTATTATGTCTGCTCATAGCAGAGCAATTATTGGAATAATCGCTCCACTGTGAACATGAATCCCACACTTAAAGATGTTTCCCATTATTTTCATTATTCCAACTGATTGATGCCACCTTTAAACCTATTTGAAAGAAATATGGTCTTTCATTGTATTCTTTTATTTTTAATTTGAGGTTAAATCAAGATATGTATTAAAGAAAACACAAGAAGAAATACATGTTTTATATAACAAAGAAAATAGATCTTCTCTTTGTAAAGGTGATTCATTGTAAATTTCTAGCTTAAAAATTTGTTGTTGGAGAACTGCACATTATTGGTGTTTTCAGTCTGGGTCCCTTCTGCACACATTCGAGGTGAAAGATACATGAATCAAATGAACCAGATTTAGAAAGGGACTGCCAGAGCTGGGCGTGGTGGCTCACGCCTGTAATCCCAGCACTTTGTGAGGCCGAGGCAAGTGGATCACAAGGTCAGGAGTTTGAGACCAGCCTGGCCAACAAGATGAAATCCCATCTCTACTAAAGATACAAAAAATTAGCCAGGTGTGGTGGCACACACCTGTAATCCTAGCTACTCAGGAGGCTGAGGCAGGAGAATCGCTTGATCCCAGGAAGCAGAGGTTGCAGTGAGCTGAGATCTTGCCATTGCACTCCAGCCTGGGTGACAGAGCGAGACTCCATCTCAAAACAAAAAAAGAGCGAAAGAGTGAAAGAAAAAAGAAAGAGGAGGGAGGGAGGGACTGCCAGGCCATTAAGTCCTCTTTCCCCAAGGGCTACTACAGTTTGTTCTCATCCTCATCCTCATATTCTCCAGAGTTTTATTCAGTTTAGCTTGAGATGTCTTAAGCGATGGATTTCCCAGAGGAAGAGCACTGGATTACAGAGCTTGCCATTAGAAAGCACTCCCAAACCAAGACTTAGCTGTCCTTTGAAATTTAGCCTCAGAAATGCTCTATGTGCAAATCACCACTTATTCAGTTAGAACACAAGTTTCGAGAGGGCTTTTTAGCATTGAGATCCTGGATTTGTAAACTAGTGCTCTGCAGTTGAGAAGCTAATAAAGACATCATACTTCCTGGAAGGACAATGCTCTCTGGAGAGTTGATGACACAGCCAGGGCCCTTTGCAATATGAATGTGTTGGGGTATTTCTCTTGACTATTGAGGGAAATATTGGGCTTTATGCTATTGGTTAAGGATGATGTAATAATAAGGACTCACATTTATAGACCAGGCAACTGTGCTAAACCCTAAATTGTATTATTAGTCCTCACCATAACCCTATGAGGAAGATACACAAAGATCATCTGCATTTTCTAAATGAAGAGGCTTAGATCTGTTAATATGACTCACCCACGATCACACAACTAATGAAGCCCAGAACTGAAACCAGGCAGTCTGACCCTGGAGTCTGTTGTCTTAACCATACCCAACTGTGTATCACTTTGCCTGAATCAAAGCAGACAGACTGGGACCCAATGCTCACTTCCTGTCCTGTGAAACTAAGGTCCATTAGTGAAGAACTATCAGCAGGGTCCAGTTTGCCTATAGCTGCTCCAAAGAGGGATCTAACTCCCCCTTTACTTACTCCCACCAGGGGAACAAGGAGAGGAGAGAACGGGAGACTGCCAACCTCAACAGATGGTATGTGGGCTGTTTTGGAGAAGGGAAGAAGGAGATTTTTGCTGGCTGACAAAGAACAAGAGAAAGAGATTGCAGAGAAGTGCGACATAAGCAGAAAGAGCTAAACTTGAAATATATGTGGAAGAGAGAAAGATTGAGGGATAGGGACTGCTCTAGGGGACAGATGGGTAAATAGTCTTGAAAGGACATGTTTTAAATGTCACATAACTCCAGCCTAGTGAGGAAAAGTGAGTGAGGAGCGAGACAGGTTCAGAAACAAGAGGAGCAAGTTCCTCTCCATAGAGTTTTTGCAGCCTTTCAGCTGAAAGTCTGGAGAGACTTATGGAGGGTTGCCCCGTATGAGTTAGGGACTCATATTTACTTCTGAAGGCAACTTGCCTATCATTCTAGTCTGGAGTCAGCCTAGCAGAAAAGAAAAGATGAGGGTATTCTGAGGAAGCTTGAATTTTATCAGGCCCTGTCCATTGTTAACTGAGTTCCAGAAAGGAGGACAATGAGATGTAAGGGAATTTCTGTTCAGTTGAAACTTATAGATTCACCACCTGTTACCAAGCTCCATGGACCCTCCTCAGTCTTGGCTGAGAGCACACTGATGATGTGATCAGTGTCCCACATACACCCCTTTCCTTTTTGCTTGCAAGCCAATTTTAAATTATTTATGCACATGACTTAACGTTAAGATGGTTTATTCATAAGGTTGCCTTAGGAGACAGGAGATAGACAACCTGCTTTAGTGACAGTCTCTCTGGAGAGTGGCAGCTGCACAATGTCTTACTCCATCAGGCTCTATGAGGACAAAACATCTCAATGTGGAGGCCTCTGTTTAAAGTAGTTATCAATGTTACCTAGTTTCTAAGTTGAGAAGTATTTATATTGACACAGTTGCTGGAGGTAAAAGATCAAAACATGTCTTAGCTCCAGACAGGGTAAGTCTGTGTTAAGAAGAACAGATTAGTACTCTGATTGTTTGGATCTGTAACAAGTCTAAGGGTAAATGACCACCTCAGAGGTAATTTGCCATCGTTGGCTATGGTCCTTTTCTGGAAGAGAGTGGCAGCGACCAAATGAATCATTCTGTCACCTCTCTACAACATTCACTGTGGACAGGGGCTTGGCCAGAGGCAGGACTGTCCTGAACCCTATTCTGGGAGGTTTGGTCACTGAAGGTCTCAGTTACCAAATGGACCTTGTTGACAAACAAGTCTCACCTATCAAGTGACTCAATGGCAGAAAATCTTATAGACTGCATCATAAGAAAATCCAAAGTACCTTTTTTTTTCAGCTTCCTTACTTACAGTTTTTGGTCTTTGGAGTTTTGAGAATCAAGTCTAACTTGAACTATTGCTTTCAATTAAGGTCATACAATGTATAATCATAAGTCCTAATTGCATTAAGATCTTTAAAATGTTTTATCATAGTTATGACTGCATTAAAGACATTACGTGTGTCTCTCCCTCATCTTCCTGTAGCCTGGCCTTCTTTACCTCTCCAAGAATCCTCTTGAGCTACCGATTTCTCTACTATTAGTGTGTACCTTGTCCTGAGTTAACTTGAAAATATCAAGCTAATGAAACTTAGAAAATATGAGTGTTTTACAAAGGTATGGGTGAATAGGGTGAGTTTTACTGTAAACATACACTGCAGTTTCTGCTTCTTTAAAAAAAACCTCTCAGGAAAGATAGGTGTGGGTTTATTTTCTATAAACAAATACTGAATTCTTAACCTACGCATAATACTGAGTAGGGAGCTCTGTGAATGAACAGAAATGTCAAGTGTAATACATGTTCTCAGCTCTCAAGAAGCCTACTGTGGGAAAAAACACGTGTACCTCAGAAGCTGAAGTAATATAAGAGTTAAATAGATATCAAAGAGTGTCACGGGGCAGTTACTAGAAAAAAAGTATTAATTTTCCACTCCATGGAAATTCTCCAGTTATCCACATGGCTCATCCTCCCAACTTCTTCTTCTAGTCTTTGCTTAAATGTCACCTCTTCCTTGAGGTCTACCCTGACCATCCCATTTAATCCTTCAACCCTTCTCCAGGGCTCCAATTTTCTTTGCTATATTTTTTTCCATTGAACTTATTACCTTCTAACAACAAATACAACTCATTAATTATGTTTTTTTGTTGTTGTTGTTTATTGCTTGTCTTCCACAACCAAAACATAGGCTTCACAAGGGCAGGGGTTCTATTTTTTTGTCTGCTTTATTACTGCTACTTCCCTAGCTCCTAGAAAATGCCTGGCACCTCGAAAGAGCTCAATAAATATTTGTTATTTTTGTTATATGAGCTTGAAATTGAACTAGATGGAATAAATATGAAGCTGAGTAAGTTACAGTACCTGCTGTAAAGAAGTCACAAAATGATGCTAACTAGAAAGATAACAATAATAACAGCAAGAATGATAGTTGTTATTTATCAAGCAATTATGAGCCAGTCACTGTGCATAGCTTGTTTCACTATTTCATTTAATTTTCACAATAATACTTTGAGATAGATATTATCTCTATTGATAAGAAAATAGAGGCTCAGAAAATTTAAATCTTTGGCCCTAGGTAACACAGCAAGAGAACAGGTGTGCTGGAATTTTAGATCAAGACTCTCTCACTCCAGAATCCATGGATTATTTTTTAATCTTTTAAATTACAGAACATTTCCAAACATATACAAAAATAGAAAAAAATCATATGGTTAACTCCTCTATACCTATCACTTAGCTTCAAACAACAAATGATAAATCCATGGCCTACCTGGTTTGAGAGCTCATAGTCCTAACTACTTGATATATAATTAAATAAGTGGAATAGAACATTCACTGTTTAAGAGCAGAACAAGAGTGGAAGTCGACATACCGACATACATGAGTGGTTGAGAGGCCTTCATGAGGCCTGCTTTGGCTAAACTCCACCTTCTCCTCCTCCTTGCAAGCTGATCCTCCAGGCTTCATATGAAGCCCCAGAAGCTGCAAGGCTCCGTCCTCACTCCATGCCTGACCCTGTGCACAGGATGTGTGAGGTCTGATCCAAAGGAAAGTGGCATAAGAAGGACCCATTTTGGCAAGTGAATGTGCTTAGTTTGGGAAGAAAAAAACTTGTGCTCTTCTTCATCATTGCCAAAAGGTCTGGGTCTAGAGCAACAAGTTCATAAAGTAGCCAAGGATGAAGACCAAGGACCAAGACCAGATAGTTCAATCTGGGCTTCTGGAACTGGTGACTGATGATAAGACAGCCAGCCTGGATGTGCCATAAGCATTTTCTGTTAGGTGTGGCAGGGTGAGGGTTAGCGGGGCACAACACACTAGGGCAGGAAACAGTTGAGTTAGAGAAGCCACAAAATTTGGGGTAGAAGGGGAAAAAGCACTGGGAAGGCTGATTTTCCAAAGATCTTGATAGGTTTTGAAATGGTTCTTTCTAAAAATCCATCACTGGAGAGCCAGACCTCAGTTGTTCCTCCTGTCACTTCCCCTCCTCATACCTTTTCTAACTGGTTGAGAGGAAAAATTGGCAGTTTGGGTCAGACAGATCTGACTTAGGTTTGGACTTTGCCTCTCCCACTTGTGTAACCTCAGGCCAAGAACAAACTTGACTAAATTGCCATTAAAAGGGGCGTATTGTTTAGTTCACATTTGTGGAGTGTCTAAAGTGATGCCTGGAATGTGTTGGCTCTTTGAGAAATGCCCGCTTAGTGTGATGTGATACTTCTTAAGCATTTGTTAATGAAGAAGATGCAAAGTTCCCAGTGGGATACGCCTACAACTAGCATTATTCATATTTTTACAAAGGAGAAAATTAAAGTAACCAGGAATCCTGGTTGTATTATAAGGCCCAGTGACCCAAATCCCACATGCATTTTAGAAGAGATCCAGGATCTGGAAGCCAAGAGTTTTCTTCCTCAATTCCCTCTCACTTCCCAGGGTCCTAACTTTGACCTCCATTACCTCTACATAAGTATCTTTGAAGACACAGACAAGGAGCGATCTCACCCTCAGGACCTAAGAGCACAAGAGACCAAACACTGCTCCTGTGGCAAACATTGGAATAAACCATATGTATATATATGGCTTACAACGTTTTAGGTTGGTGCAAAAGTAATTGCAGTTTTTGCTGTTACTTTCAATAACAAAAAATTGCAATTACTTTTGCACTAACCTAACAGTTATCATTAGTCTATCCTCCTTTTTTTCTTTTTTGTATTATGATTAGGAAACTCAGGGACATACAAGTGAAGCAACTTGCCAGAGGCCAAAATTGGAATTGGAATTGTGTCATCCATAGAGCTTGCCCCTTCAGGGATACCTCCCATGCCCAGGAGCAATGAGAGGGTTGAGAGTGGGGTGGACTGACAAGGGCCAGCCTACTGTATTCCATATCAAGTTGTCAGCGGGATGGCCAGATCTTCAACCCAATTTGGGATTTGGTAGGCACAGGATTCTGCACTTAATTGCTATCCATGAATCATCCTTGTCAGGTTGTTTTGCTAAGCATATTTTGTGTTTAAGTACAGCAAAATCTTTCAGAGGTTCAGGCAGTCATTATAATAAATTATCTGATGAATAAAGGGCAATGATCACAGGCCCTCATGTATAAAGGAGTATCCTGCGGCATTGAGACAGCATAGCTCCTGAACAGGTTATGTCTGATGGGAGCTCATTCCTCACTGGCAGTAATTTCCAGAACACTGCTACTAGAGGAGAGGCTGTCTGATAGAGCTGTGAACAGGGTAGGCTCTCAAGGCACACTGCTTGGGTTCAAATTCCACTGTGTCACTTCCTACCTTTGTAATCTCTAGGGAATTATGAGCCTTTCAGTGTCTCAGTTTCCTCTTCAGTAAAATGGGAATAATACAAGTGTCTGACTCATAGGATTGTTCTGAGAATTAAATGAGTTAATACATATTAAAAACATAGACTAGTGCCTGATAAATATTAAATGCTCAATAAAGAATGATTACGTTTGTTTATAAATACTTCTCCAGGCTGTAAGATATCCCGCATGGTTAGTGATTTTCCCCTAACTCCGCATGCACTTTGTTCATTCTCTCCTTTGGAAATTTAATGGGGATAATATGGCTGGGCTGCAATATCACCCTCCTCCTGTAGGTGGTTCCTTCTCCCTTACGGCAGTACTTTCCATAGAAAATTCATTTAAACACATATTTAATAGGTGTTTGGTAATAAGATCAAAAAAAGTTTCAAGGTCAAGATATATTGGAAATACTTGGCTAAACAAAGATAAAACATGTTTCTTTATTGTAGACCTTTCCAGACCCGTCTAATGTGATAAGTGCATTGTGAACCTCCGAGTGCCTATGAGGGGATGGGTGGAAAGGAGGGCACGTTCTCCAACTTTTCTAATCGCAGAACTTTTTTTTTTTTCCAACATGACAACCATTAACCACTTAGGCGACGTTAATATTCTACCAAACCGAGTATGGGTAACATTTCATTTGGATTGCCTTAAAATGGTATTTCTCAAAATGCGGTCTGTATATCATCTGCTTGTTAAAATTCAGTTTTCTGAATCTCATGCAAGACCTACAGAATCAGATTCTCTGGAGGAGGGGCTGGGGATTCTGCATTTTAATAAGCTCCCCAGGTGCACATTGCATTTTGAGAACCACTGCCCTAAAGGAAACACATCCCTAATTTTGTAACATATACATTTGAAATCCTGAACGCTAAATATTCTTAGTAGGAAAGATTCTTGTTAACTTTCTAGTAACCCATATTTTAATGGAAATGGGTGTGGTGGGGTAGATGATGAGGTATTGGGGTTTTTGTTATTTTATTTTTAACTGTATAAACATAAAAGTCTTCCCTGTGCTCAGTATTGAGCCAGGGATCTGGGGAAAAAAATGATTAAAAAAAAAAGACTCAGGCTCTACCTTCAAAATGTTTATAGTTTATAATTAAAAAGGGAAGTAGACATACTACTTGGCCTCTTCGCATCATTGTAGGACCTTGGCTGCAGTCATCTTAGAAGTCAAGTTCACATGAGACATAGATGGCACATTCTAGGAATTAAAGTAGGGAGAGAAAGAATTTATCTTCTAGATGGCTCAGTCATGAATGAGCCACCAAGATATCAGTTTTATTTGTTTGTTTGTTGCTATCCTGAGAGTTGGGGTGGGGTTAGGGAGAACCATGTAGTAGAGGACTGCATACACAAAAAAATTAGATGAAACAAAGGATGAGGGTGAAAAGTAAGGGGAGGGGAGACCTAATAACTGGATGAATTATGGGGAAAAAACCCTGCTGACTCTGTTCAGTTTAAGGTGAGAAATGACAGGATTAGAATGTCAAATTGCTGAGTACTACAAACCTAACCATAAACCTCCTCTAAGCTGTTCAGCTTTTTTTCTCTGCAGTCACTAATTAAATCTTGCCTTGAAAGAAATAAAGTAAAATAAAAGCCACATGCTTTTTTGAGTCAAGTAGATTGCATACCATCGGCCTATAAGGAGCTGGGTATCTGGTCGATGTGTATGGGGAACTGAAAGTGGAAGGAAATCAAGATAATAGAGCACTTATCTCTTTCTTTAAAAAAGTTTTCATAATTATTTCTCATTGAATGTCCCATCTTTGTAGCATCTTACTTTCATATGCAGTCTCTTTTCCCTATCTAGCCGTAATGGAAAACATGTGGGATTCCCTTTTCAGTGTGATTTATGCAGAACTGTAAACCAGAGGAACCCAAAGCACATTATAAACAGTATTTGAAGTTCAAAAATCATTCATGTCTCCAACAGGAAGAATGACCAGGGTAAGTTTAATATGATGGTTCACCAAGTCAGTATCCTTTGCACCATCCACACCTTTTATCCAGAAAATATCTTCATAAACTGTTTACTTTCTTGAATATAAGCTTGCTACATTGGTACATTCCCAAGTCTCTTCTCACTGATTTAATGAAAACACAGTGTCTGTGTCCTAAGCTTAGTATCTTTATGATCAAATATCTGACTCCATTACCTGAGGCCATGATGAGTCCATTTTTCCTGTCACTCTCCTCTCCTACGTGGGGCAGATCTGCCCATCAAATAAGAATTTAAGCAACTAAAGCCCTAACAAAGATATTGCTGGCCCTGTGTTCTTCTGTTGTTTGCCTGAGCAAAATCCATCATTACTCTATATGCATATGGCATGTGTCAACTGTTTTAAAATTAGCCAATTTTCCTAAGCATAAAAATGGATTTTTGTCATATCACATGAACCATATATCACAAAAACAAACCAGTTTTTGTTGTGGCTTTTTTCTTTCCAAAATACATGAAGTCTTTTTAAGTCACTGCCAAATCCATTTTGCTCACTGCATTTGTGAGATACATCTAAAGAAACGAAGCAGAAAAAGAAAAAGAAAAAAAGAAAAAAAAAAAAGCTCACACACTGCCATCACCTGGAAAGAAATCTAGTTCATTACCAAACCAACCATGCCTAGGAGGAGGCTGGATTGCTTCATCCTGCTTTTAAATAATAAATAAATACAGCATTTGCATGCTGCCCTGCACTGAGAGTTTGAGACAGGGCAAAAAAAAAAGAAAAAAAGAAAAAAAAAAAGAAAAACAACAACAACAACAAAACCCCTAAGTTTAAGAAAAAGAACTGTCATTTATGGAGCATTCTACATATCAGATTTGATGAGTACTAATTCTGCATTATTTCATTTCATACTCTAACCCTGTGAGTTGTACCACATCCATTTCACAGATGTGCATCCTGAGGCTAATGTAGTAAAGTAACTTGGCAAGATCAAATACATGGTACGTAGCAGAGCCTGCCAAAGACTTGAACCCAAGTTCACCATGCCTGAGCCTCTTCTCTCAATGACCATGTCGTCACATACGAGAGCAAAAAAAAAAAACCATCGAAACTTCTAAAGACATGATATTGCGGCACCAGGTTTCTTTTCTTCATTAAGCCTGTACTGGTGCGTTCTTTAAGGGTTGTAGCTCAGAGCAGCCCTCTTTGGGAAATTCTCCTTGAGCCTTTGCATAAAGCCTCCAAACATTGCTAAGCTCAGGAGTGATGCAGCGTATGTAAAGAATCAGCAGCTGTCTGTATGGTTCGTTTTGAAGGGCCTACAATTCCTCTCAACAAGGAAAAGCACCATGTCTCACTTGGGTTAAAATCTGTGAATTTCTCTTTTGAAATGTTCTAGTGTTAATTGGGAGGGCAGCACATTAAATCATTATTAGTCATTAATACCTTAACACAAATTAGTTGATCAGGTTACTGAGAGGTGTGAAGGGCCCTGAGGGAAGGATATTATCTTGATGGAGGTGGTGGGGAGTTGCCAAAGAGGGCAGTCTCTGGATTGCTGCAGGGGCTGAGTGAGGCTGAGTGAGGGAGCTAAGGGAGGATGGGAGGGGTGGGGCAGGGAGGGAGGGACGGCACCAGGACTAATCAGCTTAGTTCCAGACAGGATTGCTTCTGCAAATGCAACTGTCCCTCCCCATTCCTTCTCCGCACACGCGCACGCACACATGGCTCCCCTGCTGTCCCTTTCGAGCTTGCCGGAGTGTACTTACAGATAAGGGTTTTAGGAAAGGTACCGGCCACTCCTCGGCAACCTCCGGGGCAAGAATCCCGCCTGCGCCTCTGCGGCCGGGGGCTTGTAACACAGCTTTTCGCCTCTAGGGGTCTCTAGTGACCCGAGGCTTCCGGAGGAGGCTGCCCTTGCTCCGCGGTCCCTCGCGGCTCAAATCCGGAAGGTCGGAGATTTCAGAAAGAAGAGGCGTGTGCAGGGCGCCTCCCAAGACCCCGCCAGCCGCCGGCACACCCGTCAGCCACCTGCCCCTGCTCCTGCCTAACGACGTATTGATGATAAATGGCTGAACACCGAGTGAGGGGTAGGCAGACATTAGCTGCCCCCACAGTCCTCACTGAGTGCTTAGTTATTTCTATGTCTCAAGGGGATTTCAAGGACCTCCCTCTGCATCCCCACCTCACACTCTTCCAGTAAACCCAGTCCCCCGGCCTGCCAGACTACAGCCCAGCAGGAGTCTCCGCGCTCTCAGCCCGGCAGCCTCGTGGTGGGGATGGGGCATGAACCCGAGTGAGGGACAGGCAGGCCCCAGTCACCAGCTACCCGCTGCCGCTGGGCTTGATGTTCTGCCCTCCCTGAGCTGGGGCTCCCCGCGAGGGAGGACCGCTGCCTTCGTTCTGGGAGACCTGGGTACCCTAATGAAAACAGAAGAAAAAAAAATCACAACTGAGGAGTATTGGGAAAAAGCACGAAACTTTGAGCAAGGCACTTGTTCCTCCCAGTCCACTGTTGAAGAGGCTGCAGGAGTTGATGGCAAAATTCTGGCTTTCTAATTCATCCTGCAACACTTGTTTGAATCCCAACTCCACTACTCACTAGATGTGAGATCTTGGGTAATTGACTTAACCTCTCTGTACCCATTTTGTTTTTTCATCTTCAAAACGAGAATAATAGTATCTACTTCATAGAGAGTTGTTAGACTTGAAAGAGATCTTACAGTGCATACTCTCAGCATCTAGTATAGTGCCTGGCACACAGCAGGCGCTCATTCATAGACATTGAACTCCTTGCATTTTCAATTACTGAGAACAAGGGAGAACAACAGTGATTGGTCCTAGTCTCACAGAACTTCGCAGATGTGTCTGGGTGAGTGAAAGTCTTATATTTTAAAATCAATTTTAATATATCACCTGTGATTTTAAATGAATCACAAGTTTTGCTTTTTAAAGAACTTCTGCAGTGGTCTTCAATGTGTTTTGAATACCTTTAGGTTCCAAGGAGTTGCCCTAGGGAACACCTGTGGGTGAGGAAAGAGAAGAAACAGGTGGCGGAGCTCCAGACCCCCTAGGCCTGCTCCAACGAGAGAGCTCCCCTTTTATCTGCTTTATATATTGGGGTTTTAGGTAAGGGTTTATTGATGAAAGTCTTCCACTGCTTTTTTGAGAGATGAAAACCACTGTGAATATGTCCTTGTATAATTCAGGGAAACCTTTTCCTCCAGGCTTAAGGATGCTCAACTCTGCTATTTGTCAACCATTGTCTTTAATCTTTACAATTTTTGTGCAACATAAGGTGTAATATCCATTTTACTAGGTGGGGATACTGAGGCAATAAGCCACACATAGCTGAGGTCACACAGTGGGTAAGTGACTATGACCAGATTGATGCCCAGGTTTGTCTCACCCAAAAGTCACCCACCCCATTGACCCTCAGAGCCACCCAGGGTGGAAGGCAGAGGGCATGGTGCAGGGGCAAGAGCCCAGAGTCTGAATGTTGGTTGCTCCTCTATGCTTTGCCTTCCTCAGTTTCCATATGCAAAACTGGAAGACACTTACTTCATAAGGTTGTAATAAAAATTAAATGAGATAATATAAGTAAAAATGAACCTAGTACAATTTTTATCATAAAATAGGCATTGGGAGTATATTAAATATGTATGAACTTGTCCCACCCATTTCATCTGCTCGCCAAATCATTTCTTTAACCTTTTATTATAAGAGATATTCATTCAGAAGGTATAGATGCATGCATGTGTATATACGGGGTGTGCGTGTGTGTGAATACATACGTACATATGTGTGTATAGATGTGTGTGTATATACATAAAATTGTAGAGCAAACCTGCCCTCGGGTCAAGAAACAGAACACTGCCAGCATCTCAGAATCAACCCCCTCTGCATACCCCTCCTTGATCAAATTCCCATTTCTCCCTCCAGTCCAATTCACTTCTCATCTTGTTAAAAAATAATTTTCTTTTCCCCTTTTACTCATGCCTCTGGGTTGTCCCCAGCCCTTTTGCTATGCCTCTGTCTGTCACTTTGCTAAGGTTCTGAGTGACACGTTGTTCACAGGAGAGAAGTGAAATAAAGTGGTTCAGCAAAACAGGTGTGTGTGTGTGAGAGAAAGAGTGTGTGTGTGAGAGAAAGAGTGCGTGTGTGCCATGCTTCCTACCCTTGTAGGATGCAGCATACTGGACACCTTCTGAGATATGTCTTAACCCAAAAGAACAGGAGGGACAAATAGATTGATAGGGGATAGGTTTGGGAACATTTGGGCTATTTGCTGTACCCCAAGGCCACCCAGGCTTGAGTGTGGTACCTCCAGCAGTGACAAGTGAACATCACAGCAGCTAGTGTCTTGGTTACATAGAAGAAACAATTTTTCTCCTCTTTAGATTCCCAGATCCAACTCTAGAATTTCTACTTTTCTCAATTGACAAATTACACCTCAATTTGAATGTTACTTTCTCTAAGAGACTTTCCCTGACCAATGCCTCAATCACTCTGTCTGACAATACTCTATTTTATCTTCTTCATTATCAGCACTTGAAATTATTCATTTGTTTATATTGTTATTTTTCTGGATACCATAGTAATAAAGAATGTGGACTCGGGGTCTAAACTTGATTAGAATGCCAGCTCCCCTAGTTACTAGCTGTGTGGCCTTGGGCAAGTTACTTAACCTCTCTGGGCTTTCAACTCATCGTCTATAAAATAACAAACCTACTTACCTTATAGGATCAAATGAGTTTATTTGTGTAAAACTTCAGTACAGTGTCTGCCTGACACTTAAGTACTATTAAGGTGTTAGCTATTATAGGCAATGTCCATAATAACCATGATTATCATGATTATAATCATACCTTCTGTCTAGAATGGAAGCAACTTGAGGGCAGACCTTTTATCTGTGTTGCTGTTTGCTGAATCCTCAGTGCCTAGGAATATGACCCAGCACTACACACTCTTAATAATATACTCAATAAATATTTTCAGAGAAGTATGTCTTCGAGCCTCGATCCCAGCCCTGCTGCTTGGTGCAGGAGATGGCCATATCAACAAGTCAGAATGGTGTGGTGAGTACAGAGCAAAAACAGAATTTGAACAAGGTGTGTAGGAGTCTAGAGGGGGAGGCAATTAATTCTGTCCCAGAGTTTCAGAGAAGACTTCATAGAGGGATACTATTTACAGAGTCTTGAAGCTCAGTAACCCTTCAAGAAGCAGAGAATAGGACAGGGGAAGATTCTGCATGAAAATAACTCAAGACCTCTAAGGCTCCAGAGTGCTGAGGGAGCTGCCTGGTGTTTGAAGTGGCTGCTGTGAGAAGCGGGATATAGGAGAGGTGCACAGAGAGGTTATTGGACCAGCTCATGAAGGAGCTCCTGTTTGTTATGCTAAGCAACTTGTTATTCTGACAATAGTGGGGAGTCACTGGAGAATTACAGTAAGAGGAAAAGCATGGTCAAATTTACTATTTTGAAAGATCATCCTGGCTGCAGGGAAGAGACTGGACTGGCTAGCCTTCAAGGGAAGAGATACAGAGATCAAGTCCTGGGAAGATGCTGGAGAGAAGGGTGAGAGCCTGGCATCAGACAGTGGCAGGAGGGGTGAGGAGGAGAGGATGGCTTTGAGAAATCATTAGGAGGTAGACCCTGTCAAGCCTGGAGGATTTATTGCATGTAGGGGCAGTGTGAGAGAAAGTAGAGCCCAGGACAATTTACATTTCTTCATTATTCCTTTGGAAGTCGGGTGGATTTTGGTACCTTTAACCAAAGCAGGAATTTGGGGAAAGGAATAGCTTGGGATGTGAATTGGTGCACACTGATTTTAGTTTTGGATTTTAATCTTGGTGATGTCAAAGTGAAGACCTTTAGTAAGAAAGAGTGTTAACATTTGTTGAGCATCTACAATGTGCCTGAAACTATGTTTGGCACCTTACCTATTTTATCTTATTTAACATTTAGAATAACCCTTTGAGAGATCTAGCATTACTATTTTTTACTTCTATAGATGATAAAACTGAAAATACAAGAGATAATAATCCCCCTTTTACGTGGTTAACATGTACGAACAGTAAGTAGAGTAGTTTGATTAAGCAAGATTGAATGAAGTAAATAGAAAGAGAAGGATTAGAAAATACAGTAATAAAGGTAATTTGGGGCAGGTTATGAAAAACCTTGAATGGAGTTAATAACCATCCCACAAGGTTGTGAGAATCAAGTGAGAGAAATCTTGTGAAAACCTTTTGTGAACTATAGAATGATAAGCAAATATGAGTTCAAGTTGTGGCCAAACTTATTGCAGTGAATGACAATAATGACAATGAATGAGTTATAATATTCAAATCTGTAATTTTTAAAAATTCAATTATTGTGTCTTCTCCCCATTCTTCTTCTTGGTAGGTCCACAAATTTTGTTGTTGTTGTTGTTTTTGTTTGTTTGTTTGTTTTTATAAAGAGTCTCGCTCTGTTGCCCAGGCTGGAGTGCAGTGGCGCAATCTTGGCTCACTGCAACCTCCACCTCCTGAGTTCAAGCGATTCTCCTGCCTCAGTCTCCCAAGCAGCTGGAATTACAGACTTGCACCACCACGCCCAGCTAATTATTTCACAAAATAATCTTTAATACATGGCCATGCCTTTCTTTCTCCCCACCACACTATCAACATATTGATAAGAAAACAGAAAGCTCTCACAAGGAATGATCATAACGTGGTAGAGATAAAAAGAAAGGAGGGAATTTGAAAGACAAACATACCCAGCTGATCCCACTATTGTGTCCTCACCCTTTGGAGTAAGACCCTAAAGATTAGTTACTCGGTTATTTCTACTGTCATTCAAAAACTCGAAAATATTAGGATAAAATTACCAAGCCACCCACTGGCTCACTCTTTGTATGTGAGCTGAGAGCTGCAATGCTTCCCAAAGGCTTTGGGTGGGCTTAATTACAGTTAACAAGGTCCCTCTTCAAATAAATATAGGTTGGTGTATGCTATTTGTGCCCTTCTTGAATTGAAATTTTAGAAATACATGCCTTAAGGCTCACTCTGGGCTGCTCCTGACCCCTCCCTCCATGTTCTTTCTCTTTTTATGTCGCCAACTCCTCCTATTTCATGCCTCTGCACCTTTTCCCCATTAACCTGTCACTACTTTGCAGGGCCTTTGTTAACACTATCCAATAATAATAATAATAATAATAATAATAATAATAATGCGAGCCACTTACATAATTTTAACTTTTCTAGTAGCCACATTAAAAAATAAAAAAGAAATGGGTGAAACTAATCTTAATATATTTGATTTAACTCAATATATTCAGAATATTATCTTTTTAACATGTAATGAAGATTAAAAATATTAATGAGATATTTTACATTGCTTTTCTTTTCAAACCAAGTCTTCAAAACCCAATGCATATTTTACATTTACAGCATATATTTCAAGTGCTCAAGACCCATATGATGCCAATATGCTATCATATTGGCAACTGCCTAGAGCTTAGTCCTGTGAGGTATCAAATTGTCTTCTCCCTTTGCCCAATCCAGAATTCCAGAAAAGTTTGCATTTCATGTGAGCCTCAATAAGAGGAATAATGGGACTGGCTGTTGATGATTCCATGCTGTGTTGATGCTACTCAACTTTACTTCTCTGTCTATGGCAGAGTGACAATTTAAAGAGGGGCTGACCTGCATCCTAATTGGTCAGACGAGATTGGTTCACCGTAGTCCCCAGTTTGAAGCATAACTCAGCTGTCTGTCTCTTCCTTTCTAGATAGAAGAGACTTTAATTCACAACCCTTAACCACATGCCCTTGGGCCCGGATCTCTACCTCAGCCCCCAAACATAGCAGTGGATGCTTCTGAATAGTAAAGAGAAAAGGAGTCATGCTCACAGTCCAGCTGCACAGTCATTTAAGACAGGAAACAAGGGTGACAGCAAGGTCCAGGGAAGGATTTTCAAGGGAAAGTAATGTCCTTTGAGACCTGTTCCCCGAATAAACTCCTAGGGCTAAGCAAACAAACAGACTGGGTTCTTGAGGGTTTTACTTTTGACCTGGAAGCAATTATGGAGTGACTTTAGGTAAGCCATTCCACTTTCATGTTCAATGGGAACTTCCTCCATGTTGGAATGGGGCCACCCAAGCCACCGGTGACTTGCAGCATGAAAAACATCCCAAACCACGTGAAGACCAGTGACTAGGGTGGTTGTGTTACCAGTCCTCTCACAGGCCCCCGCGCTTTTCCTTGACCTTTCCTCTGGGAGAGATGCCCACTGTGGGAGCAAATGTGTGTAGCTGGCTGGTCACAGCTCTCTCCTGGTGGGCCCTTCCTTGGCATTGCCCAGGCTGGCAGGCTGCCTCTCCCCTTTCCTGCCCAGCTGAGCAAGCACAGTGCCCTGTGGTACAGCTTCAGGCAACACTGCATCCTGCCCCCCACACCCCACTTTTCCATGGTCTCCTCCTTAGTGGCTGCTACAGTGTATGTTTTATTAAAAGGGAGAGAGAAGGGGAGACAAGAGGTTATGTACATGGGCATGCTCAAGAATCTTAAGATTGAAAATCTCCTGCTTGCTGCTAAATGCCTAAGGGCTTTGGCATTTTGCCAGCTCTAAGAAAACCCCAGGAGGAACATTTGGGTGGAGAAATAGGATATGAAGGAAAATCAAGGCTCTCTCTTAGGAGATTCTGACTGTAAAATATGAGAAGTTGTGTGTGTGTGTGTGTGTGTGTGTGTGTGTTCTCTTAAAATTTGCTTGCTTACCCCAAATATCCTCATTCAGATTTTTTGATATGATGTTGATAAGCTCTCTGAGGTTCAGCAATACTTTTCCCACAATATATAGATTAGATTTGAGGATGGGTGGAAGGCCAGATAATTTTCAATGTCTAATGAGATGCCCAGCATTACAGAGCCCCCTGCCTAGGTTCTAGGGCAACTTCCTGTAGACCAATATATGTTTAAAATAATTTAACTAGGTGTATGGTATTTCCAGAATGCAGAAAAGAAAGGTAGCCCAGGGTAAACCCCAAGGAATCAAGCAAGCCTCGAAGTTTCCAACCTTCCCAACAGTGCTGTAGTTATTATTTCTGTCAGCTAGAACCCTTTCCCTCATTCTTTCTATCCAAACAAATCCCACCGCATCCCTCATGGCTCAACTCAAATTCTCCTTCCTTTGAATACTGATAGTTCTCATTATCTGTACGAATCAATCGCAGATGAACTAGGTCAGCCTTGTAAATTCTCTGGTATTGAATTGCTGTTTAGAACCTACATCATCATTTCCCTTTTGTCAGATGGGAGCCTAGTTTCCTAACTAGACTGCAAGATCACTGAAGGCAAGGGCAAAGGCCTATGAGACTTTTATTCTTCACTGCTTTTAAGTTAGTCCCGGAGGAGAAACCTTGTGTCATTGTAACATCTCCATCCTTACGAAGCACAGAACAACTAAATCAGATTATAATTACTAAAATCAAACCATTCCTTAGAAGAAGCCCATGGAGTCTGGGGTTGGTTCAGGAGCAGTGAGACCCAGATCCAATTCCACAGTGTCCCTTAAGTGCTGTGTGACCCTGCATAAAGCAGTTCCTCTTTCTGAGGTTCTCTGCCCTCCCTTTTCCAAGAAGGGGGCTAAAATCATTTTAGCTTTACTTCTTAGGGTAATCAAAGATAAATGAGACAATAAGCCGTGTGAGGATTAATTAGATGAGCTCTGGAAAGTGCTGTCAGCCCTTTGGAAGAGGATGCCATTATAAAATGTATACAAGGTCTTATTATTTAAGAGAAAGAGTTGAATCGCCAAAAATACACTGCGCAGTGGGGAAAACAAAACACTAACCAGGAAACCTCAACTAAGCATCCCAGTCAGCAGAAAGTGCCCACGCAGATGTCTCAAGTCCCTCCAGATTACCTCTTGTTTGTGAGTTGGGGAAGGATTTCAGAGCAGTGCCTCAAGGGAGTGTATCATTTTTCTGTGATGCTCTCCAGTGGCTAGCCTGTGTCTTGGGAAAGGGGATCAGGAGAAGGTGATGACACAGGGTTGTTCTTTGCCCTTTGGCCTTGTTCAGTAAACAACCTGTCAGGAGGCCAGAAAAGAGCACCTAGAAGATAATTTTGAGGGCCAAAAAGGGAAGATGCTCCCCATCTTTGAGACCAGCCCCATGCTGACAGAGCAGGAACCTTCCTCCTTCCCCAGCCCTTTTCTCCTCACCTCCTTTCTTGTGCCCACACTGCAGCACACATCACTCCATTCTGGGAGACAAAGCCAGCTCCATTTTTGGTGAAGAGGGGAAGTAAGAGTCAAGAATGCTCCTGTCTTCTCCATGGCTGCAGCCCAGCTGTCAAACACTTTGGCGCCAGCTGACCTCCAGAAGGGGAGACTATGGTGTGACATTTGCTTCCTTTATCTCAAATATTTCACAATATACATGCTCTGTGCCTTTTCAAATCATATCCTCCTCAAAGAAGCAAGGCATGCATCTTTTCCTAGAGTAGGCAGCAGCTCTGATATTGATAAGACAGGATCATTGTGGCAGCATGTCTTGGTCATGCCCTCAGTGCTGCAAAGCAACTTATTCTGGGTGAAGGGGGACTCCAGAGGGTCATGCCTTAAACAAATAACATACACACAACTGTGTGAGTCAGGAGGGAAAGCACACAAACTCCAGCATCACTTTGCTGTTGCCTGATGTCATCAGACTGCCCCCCAGGGGATTTGGTATACTTTAGTTGCTTGGTTAATACTGGCATTGCATGTATTTTAGCGAGCATGGTCAGAGAGAGTCACTTCAACATGCACATGTCTGGAGAAGGACAGAAGCAGAAATACTTGACTTATAATATACCTTTTATCCCTCTGATTGGTCTATGCTGACATAACAATGTCCCTGCTGAATAAGGCCTAGATTACCCAACTATAAGCTTGACCTTTTATAATTGTTATCCTTTTAACAAAACATTTGTTTCTGCTCATAGCACCCTGCTCCTAGGGCTGCAAAGAGCACACACACAATTCTTTACAGAGGGGTCTGTTCAATCACATTACAGTGCATTAGCTTGAACATTGGTTAACATTTGGCTTAGGTCTATATACCCTGGATAAATATGTACCATGCAGAGGGACTGCTTGGTGAGGAGAAGAGTCCTCTGGGCTGGAACAACAGCTCACAAGTTCGTGTTCCTACTAGGCAGGAACACTCCAGGCATCCGTGATTTGGACAGGGTGCTGGACATGCTTGGTTCTTCTGTGGGCAGCCTGTTTCCTGCATACAGCTGTGAGCACAAGCACACATACATACACACACCACAGGCAGCATTCGACAGTGTACCCAGATGATCACAAAAACAGAGACAGAGATCTGCTAGATGATACCAGCACATCCCACCTTTCAGCACAGCAATGTTCTTCCCTAGTGTCTCCAGTGCTCTGCCAGGCTCAAGTCAATCAATGGGGCTTCTGCCACCACCCTGGGGAGACTATTTGCAACCTACAGGGTTCACTGTTTGGAATTTTATTTTCCTGACTGCATGTGCATGGGAAACATGCCATAGGGCTCTATGAGCACGATAATGTAGATATCGTGCATTGTAACCTCAGCTCTTTGGGGTCCTTCCCAAACATAATGAACCTCCCAGCGTCAGCTGGGCAGGCAAAAGTCCTCGTCATCTTCTGCAATTATGCAGCCCTATTGAATTTTCTGAAGCTAATAGGAGTTGCACTAACTTTGAGGACTTAAACCAGGCAAAAGCAACATAGGTCAGGCAGGGAGCCCAAACCCTCTGACAGCCATGCAACACCAGGAGGCAATACCAGAGCAATCTCTAGCTCAACCCCAAAGTCCATTGCTCAGCTCCACAAGACAGAAACTAGGAGAGGTGGCATCATTCCCTCTGCCTGCCACTGCCAGGCACCAGGGCAAGAGGGTTGTATGAGAGCAAAATGGTCCCTTTACCAACGGACACACCAAAAAGGACAATGAAAAGGGGAGAAAAATCACCGAAACCCTGCACTGTTACCTTGAATCCTTGCAAGAGCCCTCCTTGCTGTATCAGCTGCTCCCCAAACCTTCAACGACTGGGAGGAGACTCCTAAAAGATTCCAGGTTTTTGTGCAACATCTCCAGTGGCAGCTTTCCAAAGTTTTTACTTCATGATTTCTTGTGGTTCTTTCTCATTTGGGGAAACGCGAATGCCTCCCCCTCAGCGTGTGAGAGGGAGCGGATGTCTCTTTTCAAATTCTCTTGCTCCCCGCTTTACTGTCGGTGCCGCCGCCGCCGCCACCGCCACCGCCGCCAACGTTAGACCACTTGCCTGCTGCCTTCCCGCTGAGCAGCCAGGATCCCGGTCTCCCAGAGCATCTTTGAAATGGGGCTTCGGCACTGGGCCGGGGCGCACGCGGGGTGGGAGAGGTAAGGGAAGTGCAAGACCCAACTGGGGGAGTCCCCTGTCCCTCCGCCGAGGAGAAACCCAAGATTTTGCCTTCTTTCCAACTCTAAAGAGACTCACCCACCCGCTCTCTCACCCGAAATCACTGCCTTGCACATGGGCAGAGACAGGTCTTCCGGCTTCACCGCTCCCTCGGCTGCCTGCAGACCTGCCACTGACCTCGGAGCGCACGGCAGGTGCACATCCCCGGGCAAGTCCTAATGGGATCCTCCGAGCTCAGCGTAAGCGCTGCCAGCGCAGCGGCGAGCAGCTTGCGAGGCAGGCGGATTGCATCCCAGAGCTGCAGCCCGGCGCGTCCCCGCTCCGACTCCGCGCTCCGTACCTAAGCAGTGTCACCTGCAGACTCAGACACCAGATGAGTGTCTTAAGATAACAATGCTGCCCTGCCTGCCTCTCTCTTTCTTTCTTAGGCATGTAGGTTGGCAGCCAATGGGACGCAGCGCCACACTCCCCACAGGTGCCCATTGGCTGGGCGGCTTGGCAGGGGGCGGGCTCTGAGTCTCACCGCTCTCTCCTTTGGTGAGCTGGCAGGCTGGGGTACCAGCTCTGTTAACCCTCCCAGCGTTGCAGTGGGGACTTTTTGGTGTGTATAAGGAAGCCTTGGGTACATTCACGGGTGGGGCGTTGGACACTCTTAAGAAGGCTGGGGAACAAGAAGTAGCTGGGGAGCTAATTACATTTTCTTCTAATCTTCCTGAGTTACAATAATCATTTGTCCCAGCCCATTTTGTTTGCTTGCTTAACTAGAACTCCCAGAGATTGGGACCCATCTGAGCCATTTTCCATCTAATTTGAGGTTTCATTTGGTTGTTTTGTGCATTTTTTAGCCTCTTGGATTACTTAAGTAGAAATGAGCCCCCAAGTGAGAAATAGTACACACACACACACACACACACACACACACACACACACACACACACACACCAGAGATCCAAGAGGAGAGAGAGGCAAAAGAGAGCAAGAACCCAGTAAGATGGCTAGAGAGTGAAACAGATTTAGAGGCCAGGACAGCTAAATCAGGAAACATTCTGCCCCCACACCAGGACTGTAAGGACAAAGGCAAAGAGGAGAACTTCAGGTTTCTGGGGAGAGATTAAGTTTCAAAAATGTCCTTCCAAAAAAGGGAATTGTTTTGCCTGTGGTGTTTTCCCTCTGTGTGTCTCCTTTCACTTCTGTGTGTGTCAGGAAGAGGGACTGTGCATCTCCGTTTAGTTTTTAAAGGAAGACTAGAGAAATCAGAACAGGACCAGCCTTGTTTCTGTGAAGCAGGTGCTGTTGCTGGGCCTGTGAATTGAAAGAGAGGGAGGGAGGAAAAAAGGGAGGGAGGTGGAGGGAAAAGGGAGGAAAGGAGAAGGGAAGAAAATATTAACTTTACATTGAAGTGTGAAGTATATATTTTTGATGTTCTAATGAGGGTACAAAACTGAAACATGTCCTGCTAACTAGCATACTAAACTAGATTTTGGCAGGAGCATAGGAAAGAGAGTAATAGTTGAAGAAAAATCCAATTCAAGGGAAGAGCTGGGGGCTGGAGCTGGGGAAGGAACTTGGGAGATCCATGCTAAGTCATGTGGTGGGGGAAGTATGAAGAAGATAAATATATAGTCAGAAAGCGAGAGGAGTCTTTCAATTTAGTTTCCTTAAATGGAGAGCAACATCAGAGATTATTTTGTAAAGAACTACAAAAAAAAGTATGTAGAGATTTAATGAATGTGTAAGAAGTACACATGGAGATTAGCTAAATTGCATCAAGTAGTCGTAAGTTCTGAATGAATAAAGAAAAATTAGAAATTTTCTTCATTCATCCCCTCAAACTCACACATCTATCACTTTCACCTATATTTTCTTCTCTGTATCTTATACAACTTTGAACTTCCTTCTGCGTACTGCAAGTATCTGTTTGCCTAAGCTACAAAACATGTCAGAGAATGGTGGTCCCACAGGGTCCTGCGCTCTCTTTCTAGAATAAAATAACCAAGAGAACCACTGAAAGCCTAAATCTATTGCTACCCAACTGCTGAGTTATTTACTTTTGTGATTTCTAGAGACAGAGACCCACTGAACTTGTCCCAAGTGACAACATACTGAAATGTTAAAATAGCATAAGGGAGTGGGTAAATAGAGGGAGAGGTTGAACAAAGGATTGCTAATTTCAATGCAAAGAAAGTTAAAATTTCCAAAATCTGTAAAAGAGAGAGGAAAGAGGTGATGGCAGATAAGAAGACAACTTGAAAAAGAAAACTTGCTTGTGCTTTCTTCTCCTATAAAGTCTGAAGCCGTGTAAAAACTTTTAAAGAGGCAGAATATACATTAAGAATTGCCACAAGTGTGTAGTTTGATAAATTCTTGCCTATATATGCATCAACGTAACCGTTACTCACTTTATTTCCAGCACTGCAGGAAGCATGTTCGTGAACGTTCTCAGTCAAAACCCTCCACTCCCCAGAGATAATTTTATTCTGACTTCCATCACCAAAGATTAATGTTACTTGCTCTTGAGCTTTGTAAATATAGGATTAGAGTATACACTCTTTTGTGTCTTGATCCTTTCACTCATCATTTTGTCTCTGAGATTTATCCATGTAGTTGTATGTTTTATTGCGGTGCACCATTCTATTACATGACTACATGGCATTTATTCATTCTGTTCTTGATAGATATTTGGGATGTTTCTGGGGTTTTTTGGCTATTATAAGTAAACTTGTTATAAATGTTTTTGTGCTTGTCTTTTGGTGGATGTATGCAATCATTTCCTCTGGGAAAACACCAAGGACTATACATTACTTAATTTGCTTTGACTACTACACTGGAGAAAATCTCATGGAGATGACTCTGAAGCCTATTATCTTGCCAAAATAATTGAATAAGGTGATAGTGGCAAAGGCTATCACTACTGAGTGCCAACTAAATGCCTAAAATGTGTCACATTGTTTACATACATAATCTCATTTCCTCCTCACAACCACCCCCAAAACTATGTATTATTCCTGTTTTGCAAATAAGAATATTGAATTTAAGACGTTGTATTAGGAAATAGCTCTTGCTTTCCTGAGTGTATGTGTATGTATATGTGTAGATGTGTAGATGTTGGGGGAGATGTAAATAAATGCCCAGGGAATGGAGCTAGAAGAAGGGAAGTCATGGAAGTTCTCACTGCATAGGTGCAGCTGCAGATTAGCTTGGAGAGATGGGACAATCTGAAGAATTGTTGCACTTCAGGTGGACAGAATGTTATGGGAGGAGTGAAAATAGGAAATAGATTTTAATTTGATTGAGAGATGTGTGTGTGTGTGTGCACATGTGTGGTGGGAGGATAGAGATATAGTGCAGTAAGCAATCTATCTAAAAAACAGTGTGAGATTAGAATAGTTTTTAAATTTCTAAACCATGGGTTTTCAGCTTTATCATGTAGAAAAAGAAAAACTAGAATGACATAATGAAAGTTAGATTTCATGAAGATCAACCTGGTAGTTGTGTACAGAATGCGTTGCTAGGAGGAAAAGGAATCAAAATCTATTTTAACAGTCAAGGAAAGAGGCCATTGGTGCTTAAACACAGGAAGGTGTGCCTTAGGAGAAAAGTGAAGGTTGGAGATAACAGCGCTTGCTGTTTTACAGTGTTTTAAAGAACAGAAATTTTCTGACAATGAATAAATGCCATGTAGTCATGTAATGGACTAGTACACAGCAATAAAATATTGAACTACATGGATAAATCTCACAGACATAATGATGAGTGAAAATATTAAGACACAAAGAAGCATATACTCTAAGATTCTATATTTATAAAATTCAAGAGCAAGTAACATTACTCTTTGGTGATGAAAGTCAGAAACATTTTCTGTGACCAGCAGGGGTGAGCGGAGATGATTGGCCCCTTTTGTTGATAGGGAACCAAAGACAAGAATGGTCCAAGCTTATCTCCAAATAAGAATATTATGAAGTTCCAATTCTATTATTTCACTATATCATTATGCCTCTACACAAAGGTGATGATTGAGATGCATAACATTTTCCCCCATCTCCTCTAAATGTAAAACATCATGCATTAGAGATGGCCTGGTTTCCATGTACTTCAACCTTTACCCACATCTCTAGGTATTTAATTCCCTAAGAAAGGGCCATGTGACATTATTTCCATTTTTACAGGAATCAAGTACTCTGGAATAATATATTCTCTTTTAAAAAATTCTACTGTTTCTTTTGTTTGGTTCTTGTTTAGAGAGGTCTAGAAAGACTTGAGATACCAACTACCAACTATGCCCAACTCAATATACATTTTAAGAAGACTAGATATTGACTTATTGGAAAATCAACCCTAAATGGTTCACTTGGGCTTTCTAACATGACTCAAGAATCTTCAGAAAATTAGAAAGAAAGATTTCAAAGTGGCAGTAGATTATATGCTACTCAAAAGCAGGAGGAGTATTTTTCTGGCTGTGCTTAGCCTAATGCCTATGATACAGTAGGTACACAAACATTTGCTGAATTAATTACTGTGGTCCATAAAGCCCAGTGATTATCCATGGGTGCACCCTAGTGTACCATAACCATATAGTGGAAAGAGCAGTGGGCAAAGAAATATTGTTCATGGTCTTAGCTCCATAGAAGATAGATCACTCTTTAATGGGTCTCAATTTCCTTATCTGTTAAGTGAGAGATTGGATGAATACATGATCAGGTACTTACATGCCATTTCTCACATTCTAGTATCAAGGGTGTGTTCCTGGCATCCACTATAATTATTCAATGGCAAATAACCTTGCATAAGTAAGTTTAATACAAATTTTTGTTTATGCTAGGGATAACAGAATGAAAGAGATATGGGGTTTTTGTCTCACTCAGTATCTCTTAGGGGAGCAATGACGATGAGGATGAGTTTTCAAAAGTCGTTAGCTGGTACATCTTTTTTACAGTAGTTTACAGTAGTTTGCAATGCTGCATGGTAAGATAACTTGGGGTTAATTCCCAGACAAGTTACGTATAAAAACTCAACTAATAAAGTGTCTTTGTTCTTCTTTTCTTTGCATATGTGGTAAATGATCTTTCACTACTTAAACATTACCTTAAATATGGCTTATTTTCTCTATTCAATTAGTTAAACTTTGTAAAATATATGGCAAAAGCTTTTTTGTCTTTTAAAGAACATATTTTCACATATGCCAATAAACTGACACCAGGTAGAATGAAAATGTAATTGTTTCTTAAGTAGGGGGTCCTCTTTTAGAACAGTAGTGCATTAAATTTCTAGAGTGAGAACTACAAATAACACAGTCTTCATAGCACCTAGTATTGAAGTTAGCATTGACCCAATAACAGTGGAGGGACACACTTTTGAAATAAGTTATTGGTTATCATGTGAGAGAAAGTTCAGTTAAATGTCAGATTTCAGAATACACAATGTCACTTTTCTACCACTGTTTATTGCATATTGTCATCATTTTTAAAAGGCAACATTGTTGAGCACTACTGGGAACAGATCTTACATGGGTTTTGGTGGTGGTGGTGGTGGTGTTATTCTTCAGAATACTTATGCAGGGTGCTGAATATCTGCCCTGTTGTACTCTTGACTGGATTGGGATTGACTTAGCTCATACCCAAGGATATTCTTTTATTACTTTTCCATCTGTTAAGAATGCTTAGGAACTTTGGTTTTTCTCACAATTTCTTTCCAGCTTTGTCCTATTTACTAGATTGTCTAAAATTAAAGTTTCAAGATTTATTTGAGCTAACTCTACTTTTTTTCTATCAGCTATAATATTCCCCAAATCATCTTTTTATTGGTTACTACAGATAAAATTTGTGATAGAAATGAAATGAAGCAAAGAGAAGTTGCAAGTAAAAGTTTTGATCTCCTGCTTAACTGTGCACCTTACTCTGTTGTGCATATCTGTCCATCCATCTAAACCAGTATAACAAATATTTTCTTTAAATATTTTGCAAAGTTAGTGCTAAGTAAAAATATGCACATGTGCATTCCCAGCTCCCGTTTATCCTATGTACAAATCCAACTAGTGGGGGACGGGGGGGAAAGCAAGACTCGGACAAGCTATAATACATCCACAAAACCACTGGGGGAATTTTCATCTCCCCTCACCGCCCAGCTTTGCAGAAGCGCCCTTTAAGGTGTATGTCTGTGTGTGCCTCTCTCAAGCCTTCTGGATGATAATGCGAGACGGAAGATTTTACATTGCAAAGATCAATGTATTAAAAATGCCGTGCAGGTAGTTCATAGCCAAGAGCCTTGCTCGTGTTGGAGGATGCAACGGAGGAGAGAGGCAGGAGCACCGGCAGCCAGCTGGGGGCTGACCTGATTCCCTAGAATCCTCAGCTCCCTTCCTCTTTCCTTTCGACGTCCTTCCTTCCCTTTTTCTCCTCTCCCCCCTCCCCCGCTTTCCCTTCTCCAGATAAGCAGCTCCGGGAAACAAAGAATCCGGGGCTCTCCAGACATCAGAGCTTAAACCCAGGACTCTGCAAGCGGCATCTCATTCCGGGGTCCAGGGCTCTCCCGGCTCTCCATCCCCTCCCTAACCTCCCCCGCCTCCCGCGCTAGCTCCCTCGCTCCCTCGCTCCCTCCCCGCTCGCTTCCTCCCCCACCATCGCAGCGCTAGGAGGAAGGCGGCCGGGGCTCAAGATGGCTTTAGCCGGGCTCTGCGCCCTGCTCGCCTGCTGCTGGGGGCCGGCGGCGGTGCTGGCCACGGCCGCCGGCGACGTGGATCCATCCAAGGAGCTGGAGTGCAAGCTCAAAAGCATCACGGTGTCGGCACTGCCCTTCCTGCGCGAGAACGACCTGAGCATCATGCACAGCCCCTCGGCCTCGGAACCCAAGCTCCTCTTCTCGGTGCGCAACGACTTCCCGGGAGAAATGGTCGTGGTGGACGACCTGGAGAACACGGAGCTGCCCTACTTCGTGCTGGGTGAGTCCCGGGGGAGGTCGAGGCGGCCGGAGGCACTGGACCGGCGCCCCCACCCCCCACTCCAGCTCGCTCTACACACCCACTCGCCGACGACCTCCCCTCCCCCACTCCTACCTCCCGGATCCGCCCCACTCCCGGACCATTCTCCACACCTACTTGCATACTAGCGCCTCTGTGCACCTGACTTCTCCCCAAATCCCACCTGGATGCTGAGCCTCCTCTCAGCTGCCCTGCCTCAAAGAAACAGGTTGCATGAGTCTCTCTGAAACCTCTCCCAGCCTTGACCTCCCAGCTTTGATTCAGGAGCACATCCACACAGCACTTTTTGTCTGCTACCAGTTCAACTCCCATAATCCCTTCTCCCCACTCCCTAGCCACATGCTCAGCTCTTTGCTTCACTCACTCTGGATACCCACACCCACCCACAGCACTTCCTGGGGGCTTTAGAAACCGGTATCCTGTCATCACCTTGCCAGCTATGTGCAAGCCAGATTCTAGTCTTCATTCATGGAGAGCCCTTTATCTGTCACCAGGCTACTGACACCCTCCCTTACAAACACTCAAGTTTCTTATCCCCCAGCTGTTCATTCTGGGAAGTCCTACCTCCATGCTTAGATGTCACAACCCCCTAATTCAACCACGTCCACACATCCATGTCACATCACAGTTGGTTAAAGATATTATACAACTGTTGTCTGTTAGTATTGGTCTCTTCTTTGTTCCCAGGGCCACCTTAGATAGGCATAGGCATTCCTGCACACAGAATGACCTTTCTAGGCAAGGGGCTCTTCCTTCCTTTGTTTGTTTACATCTCTCTCTTTTTGGTACTCCCACTGTAATTTTCTCAGGTCACCTTCAGGTAGTGGAACTCCTGTCACTTCAGGTTCTGGAACCCATATATTACTTCAAATCATCCCTGTTTTCCACTACTAAGCTGCAAAGGTTTTGTGGTCCTGCTCTAGTATCTTGCAAAGCACCACAAGTTCATGTTACTTTGCCAAATTCCCCTCACTTCTCCATGTGCAGATGGAGCTCTCACCTTGCTGTGCATGCCTACCATGCAATCCATTTCTTTAGTGATGTTGCCAATTATTCTTATTTTGCCCAGGAGAAATTCAAAGAAAACCACACTTCAGTCTCTAGATCCAAGAAGAGAAAAAAAGAAAATGTCTAGGAGGCTGTTCCATTTACTTGATACCCTACCAACTACAGTTCCATTTGCAGAAACATGGTTTCCTGATGGCCACATGTAGGCTAGAGCCACATGTGGAATTCTAACACATCCCTCTTGCTCTTCCTTCATAGGAGATGTCTTCACACTGAAAACACTAGGAAGTGAGTGAATAAACCCCTACTCCCCAACCCCTAGGGAAAAGCAATTTCAAAAATTGCCTGGCCCTTTGAAAAGTTGCTTTATAGTTCCCGGAGTGCAGCTCAGTTGAACCCATTAAACCCAACCTATACTCTTGATAGGATTATTTATTTTTGCTTTCAAAAATACCAATAACATAACAAAAACTGGGGACTAGCTGGAAATGGGAGCATTGTGGATATGCCGCTCATCAAAATGTACAATTACTGGGTTATTTAGAGGATGGAAAGTTCACGTTGAAGTCATGCTGATATGCAAAGTACAATCTGTTCATCATAGTATATAAAAGTGAGTAGAGGGAATTATGTGTTTCTAAAGAGGCTGTTTTGCACTCTGCTTGTAGTGTTTACTGTGCATGAAGAGTTACACGCATGATGCTTAAAAAAAGGGAGGGCTAGCAGGTATTCAACATTTCATTTCTTTTTTGCAGAATCCCAAAACCAGGGCCTAATGCTGTGATGTGCCTACTAGGAACCAATGTGCACAGTGAAAGCCCAGATGTTATAAGAACGGGTTTTCTGCACCTCTGTGCAAAGCTGCCCACTGCAGTGTCCTGTTGGGGTTGCTATGGTAACCTGGTGCAACTTGGCATTTACACACAGGCACACAGACACACTCTCTCACTTCAGGGCCAGATGCACTATTTAAATGCATCGATTATCTCCCACCCTCCCAGTCAGTGGGGTATGCTCAGAACCAGAGAAGGGCTGGTACTTATTCTTTCTGGCTCAGTATGCTCAAAGGAAGAAGGAATGAATTTCAGTTTGGGTGGGTGGTTAAACAGATCTGGGCAGAAAGGAAGAGGAGCCCAAATTTATGGAGGATAGACTCAAAGGTAGTTTTGAATTTAACTTTTGTGGTCTTGATCATGCAGCTCTTGGCCAATGGTGAGGGCTGTAGTGACTTTGGTTTTGAGATTTCCCTACTCATATCTTTGGAACCTTGTTTACTTAATCCATCTCCTGGAGGAATCTGAATCAGTCAATTCTGGAAATTTATTGAGTTGTACCTGCTCAGCACTCAGAGGCATTACTAGGAAACAGAAGTTAAATAAAAGTCTCTTGCCCTCAAGTGGTCTCTAGTCACTGGAAACACAAAGATACCTGTAAGAGCTGTACCTACCTAATTGTGTGGTATGACTGTTAAGGGGTATAGGGATGCTGTGGAAGGATTTGCTTGCATGACAAGAGCAGATTCCATGGTAATCATGGACCAGAAGCTTAGGCTAAAATCAGATCCTGTCACTCCTTTGAGTGAAAAAAAAAAATTACAAACAACAAGAAAAACAAGCTTTGGCTTCCTTTTGCCTCTAGGATCAAGTCCTGTCACTTCACTGAGGCTAACTAGGGTCTTCTCATTCTGATTGCAGCCAACTTCTCCAGCCCTTTATCCCTCCAAGCCTGCCATGGCCTTCTGGACTGTTTCAGGACTTTGCGCATGTAGCTACTCTGCCTGGAAGGCTCTTTGCCCTTTCTCTATTAGGTGGTATCCATTCTTCCTTCTAAACCATGCGCAAGTCATCTCTCTATGAAGCCTCTATCCCATTTCTGTGCTCTTTGCATGGATTAAAACAGAAAACACTCACAAACGTGCAAAATTAAAGGTAGATTAGGCTTGGCTTGGACTAGGAAAGGTGAAGACATTTAAGGTCATGGAGAAAAGATGAGCAAAGGCATTTGGTGGTGGGAGTGAATATGGAAATGGCATGCATATGGCATAGTGTGGGGATCGGCCTGCCCGGACAGAGCCTTGTGACATGACAGTAGTGGGGACTGGGCCTGGCTCTGTAGAGTGGCACGTGGCTCTCCACTTCAAAACTAGGCAGAAAGGGCTGACTTGACATAGAAAGCATTGAAGTCTGGATCCCAGAGGTTATCTCAGCCATCAGCCTTGGCAGTTTTGCTTGTGGTATAATTCCAAGTAGAGAACAGGAGTCAATATCTCCTTTTCTTTGAGATGGGGTTTGCAAATTGTGATTCAAGGGCCCAGTATGACTTTTAGGTATGTTTTGTTTGACTACATATGGTTTTTAAAATGCTTTGAATATGAATGTTTTTAGTTAGGTCTAGATTGCTATACTTCTCACAGATACTGATGGTTCTGTGCCTAATATACTTCTTCATAGTACTTACCTGGCAACTCTAAGCCATGTAATCTAAACCTAAACCCCTGCTTTCAGATGTGTGGTGAAAGCCTCAAAAGTGTTGCAAAATAACTGTCATTTCTAATTTAAAATATTTAGGCACATGAGCCTTAGCATCCTCTCAGGAGATTTAAGAGATTTGCCAAATTAGTCAACTAATATTTCATATCTGAACTAAAATTTCATATTTCAGCTTTCAAAATAGTAGACATTCCTGCTTTGGAGCATATTTGATTTGGAGATAAGGAGTTAACCTGAAATGTGGCTTCCAGGTTTTCTGTGCTGTAAATAGAATATATTTTTATATCAGCCTCATTACTATTTGAAGGAGAAACCCTTCTATTTCACCCAACTATTGAGCTTTTGCATATGTACAACTTAGTGAAGAAAGGTGTTTCTCTTGTGCCTTGGCATTTTGCTTTAGCTGTCATGGCTTTTGATTGAAGAAGGTATTCCTGAAGATAAATCAATCAGCCTGCAGAGATGTAGTAAATTCCCACATGCAAGGTGCTGTTTAAAGTGTCTGGAGCAGGCAAGTGTGGCGGTTAAAAGAACAGGCTTTGAAGACAGATTTGCTGTCAACTTCTGGCTTTCTACTTATTCCAGCAGTGGAGAAAACAGAAGAATGGGGGAGTTAAATAACTTACTCAGGGTCACTTAGTGAACAGTTGATGGATCCGTCATTCGAACTCAGGTCAATAGGATGTTTAAGCCTTTCTCTGAGCTACTATTTTACATGCCTTAAAAGTTTTCAAAATCGTTTCTTTTTCATGGTTGAACAAAAGGAGCCCTGAAAATGGTTAAAATAGGGAAAGCACACTCACCTAGTTTGTATATAGGAGTCTTTTGTGATCTTTATGCAACTACTTCTTGAATATCCTTGCCCATTGAGTGATTTCTCACACCAGCCTTAATAACTTTATCAAAAAATAGTTAGCTAAGTACATATACTTTGCTAAGAAGAGTTTGGGAATTCTTACTTATTTATAGTTTTCAGGTTCAGGTAGCCATGTTTCCATGTTCCTGTGGTGACATGTATGGGACTCACAGTCATGGTAAACAAGATAGGTAGGCTGCACTGGGGATGAAGGTAATCTGTTCAGTGCTCTTCTGAGGAGGGTCCTACAGAAATGCAAACTGAGAGTCCCAGAGAGAAGGCTCTGTTAAATGGAGCTATCCAGAAGGTAATGTGGTTTTAGCTACTTGTCCAAAGCCAGTGATCTTTGTATTGGGTGGTCTTGTGCTTAGAACTTATTTTGAGAGCTCAGTGGAGCTGTTTAAATAGCAGTTACTGAGCTTTTCAATTGGCTTCAAAGGTAATATTGGACATAATGTTACTTATGGGTGAGCTTTGGCCTGATAGGAAACAGTTAAAATACCCAGGTATCCCCAATTCTTTTCACACATCTCTCCATCTTCCCATTTGAGGGGAAACTTTAAAATATGTTTCTTTTCCTTCTTTTTTCTCTCCACTACAGTGAGCTGCCTAGGTTAACAGTAAATGCATTTGTATAGATTGGCAGCCCTATCCAAGACATAGTAGATGAATGCTAGCAATCCTAAGGTAGGTTCTTCAGCACTTATATAACTCATGCTATCAGAATGTGCTCATTTATAGTATTGAGAGGGTTATTATTTACTGTTTCTCTACAGAAATTTAGATTTTTACAACAAAGGAATTTTGAATATGAATGATGAATTTTACAACATTTTAACTGCTTTTTTAGATATGTTGATATGATTTGAATTCAAGTAATTAGAGTTTTTGAAGAAAAAATAAAATTTTAATTTCTTTTTTTTTTTGAGATGGAGCCTCGCTTTGTTGCCCAGGCTGGAGTGCAGTGGCTCAATCTCGGGTCACTGCAACCTCCACCTCTCAGATTCAAGGAATTCTCCTGCCTCATCCTCCTGAGTAGCTGGGACTACAGTCACCCGCCACCATGCCCGGCTATTTATTTATTTTTATTTTTTTTAATTAAAGGCAGGGTTTCACCATGTTGGCCAGGCTGGACTCGAACTTCTGACCTCAAATGATCCACCCACCTCGGCCTCCCAAAGTGCTGGGATTACAGGCGTGAGCCACCACGCCCAGCCAATTTTAGTTTCTTTATTCATCTTAGGAAGCAAGATTGAGGTCTTGTCTTATAGACACACTATATATACACATATATATCATACACACACACACACACACACACACACACGTACTTTTTTCTTTCTTTTTTTAGAAATGTAATTAAACTTAAAAGGCTAGTAGTTTCTCACATCAGGGCCAGTTTATGAGAACAAACCTGGCAACTTTTCAGCAGGGACATACGAAGTCTTCATTTCTTCACTGTTAAACCAGTTCATGTATATGCACACAGATGGCAAAAAGAGCTCTGTTATGAGCAAGTTAATCTCCCAGGACAAGTTAAGGTCTATGGAAATTTCGAATGTACTATACAAATTGACACCTATCATCATTTTATTATTTTTAAAAATTAATTACTTTAAAAAAATTATTTCAATAGCTTTTGTTACATGGTCATCTACCACCATTTTATTCCTACTAAAAATATGAAATAGTTGATATTTTGTTTTTAATCATGTACATTTTAAAATTTTAATAAAAAACCCAAAGTATTTGTATAGATCTCTAGATTTCCAAGGAACAATCAAATTGTTGACGGTAATCTAAACTGACATGACAACTTTTGTGAAACGATTTGGTATTATATAGTACAAGTGAAAATGTATATGCCTGATGCTTTTGCAGTTCCACTTCTAGCTTTTCATTACACAGGAATTTTTACATGTATACATGAGAATATTTGTTGGGAATAGCAAAACCTGGAAGCAATCATTATCAGGAGACTAGAAATATACAAGGTGGCACCTTCATCAGTGACATATTATCTAGCCAGGAGAATAAATGAGTTGTAGCTACATATATCAATGTGGGTAAATCTCACAAATGTAATGTTAGGTGAAAATAAGAAAATAGCTGAAAAAAATAGTACAATTTTATTTATATAAATTCAAAATAACATATTGTTTAAGAATACATACAAATGCAAAATTTTTATGAAAAGCAAGAAAACAAAAACAAAATAAAATACGAGTGTTACCTCTTGTGGAAAGGGAAGATTGTGTGAAGGGAGAGGGTGAAAAAGAGGGCCTCAAAGCTTCTAGCAGTACCTGATATTTGTTTTCCTTTTTTTAAAAAAAAAACAAACAAATTAATTTTTAAAGAACAGTTTTAGGCCAGGTGTGGTGGCTCACACCTGTAATCCCAGCACTTCAGGAAGCCAGGTGGGTGAATGGCTTGAGCTCGGGAGTTTGAGACAGGCCTGGGCAACATGACAAAACCCCACCTCTACAAAAAATACAAGAGTTAGCTAGATATGGTGGCGTGTGCCTGTAGTCCCAGTTACTTGGGAGGCTGAGGTGGGAAGACGGCTGGAGCCCAGGAGGCGGAGTTGCAGTGAGCGGAGATCCTACCACTGCATCCTGGCCTGGGTAACAGAGTAAGACCTTATAAAACAAAACAAAACAAAACAAACAACAATAACAACAACAACAAAAAGAACAGTTTTAGCTTTATGGAAAAATTGGGAAGATAGTACAGAGAGTTTCCATGTGCCCCATACCCAGTTTCTCTCACTATTAACATCTTATATTAATGTGATACATTTGTTACAATTGAAGAACCAAGGTTGATCCATGATTTTTAACAAAAGTCTACACTGTATTCAGATTTTCTTAGTTTTTATCTAACATTGTTTTTCTGTTCCAGGATCTCACCCAGGGTACCACAGTACACTTAGTCATCACATCTTCTTATGCTTCTCTTGGTTGTGACACTTTCTCAGACTTGTTTTGGTTTTGATGACCTTGACAGTTTGAAGAATACTAGTCAGGTATTTTGTAGAATGTTCCTCAATCGGTATTTGTCTGATGTTTTTCTCATGATTAGACTGGAGCTAAGGTTTGGAGAAGGAAGCTATAAAGTGTCATTTTCATCAGATCATATCAAGGGTACATTCTATCAACTTGACTTCTCACTGTTGATGCTGACCTCAGTCACTTTGTTGAGGTTGTATTTGGCAGGTTTCTCCACTGTAAAGTTACCTTTTTACCCTCTCTCCATTCCTTTGAAGGAAGTCACTGTGCACAGACTATTCCAAAGGAATGGGGAGCTATGGTCCACCTTCTTGAAGGCTGAGTATCTACATAAATTATTTTGAATTATGCTATATAAGAGAATTTTTTCTTTTCTTCCATTTATTTGTTTACTTATTTATTTATGTCCTATGGACTCATGAATATTTATTTTATACTTTGCGTTTTAATTCAGTACTACTTTATTGATTTTATTGCTCAAATTGTTTGTCTCAGCATTGGCTAATGGGAGCTCTTTTAGTTGGCTCCTGTGAGACTTTGATATACCCCAGTCAATGTGAGTTTTTGTTTTGTGAGCACCTTTTTACTTCCTGTCACTACAACCTTCTCCAGGGTCATCTTGCATATTACCTGCCCCTATTCTAGAATCAGCTATTTCTCCAAGCAGCATATGGTGTTGTTGGTTTTTTTTTTTTTTTTTTTTTTTTTGAGACGGAGTCTCACCGTGTTGCCCAGGCTGGAGTGCAGTGGTGCAATCTCGGCTCACTGCAACCTCTGCCTCCCGGGTTTAAGCAATTCTCCTGCCTCAGCTTCCTGAGTAGCTGGGATTACAGGTGCCCGCCACCACACCCAGCTAATTTTTGTATTTTTAGTAGAGACGGAGTTTCACCATATTGGCCAGGCTGGTCTCAAACTCCTGACTTTGTGATCTGCCCGCCTCAGCCTCCCAAAGTGCTAGGATTATAAGCATGAGCCACCATGCCTGGCCCCCATCATTCTTTTAATTGGAGGATGATGTTAGAAACCAAGATCCGGGAACTAAGTGTGCTTGTTGTTACAGGAGTGTTGTTGCTTCTAGGCTCTCTCAGCTGACAGAGCAAGGAAATATATGTCTTTACTAACATATGTATATATCTATCTGTAAATATTTCTATATGTAACCATATGTGTCTATATTAAGCTAATCATGAGTTCATACTGATGTCTCCAGCTTTAATCCATTATCTAATTATCATTACCTAATTAACATTAGCTCTCATCTAATTCGTGAATCATCTTGCTTCCTCCCCTTGCTTATCCTACTCCAACAATGAGTAACCTGACTCCCACCATCTACCATCCATGTATTTAATTTTTCAGTTTCACTGTGAATTTATTACAGTATTGGAATTGTTTGCCCATACCACCATGGGGAACAACTTTATTAGTTGTAGGGCAGTTTTTCTGTACAATTTCTTTTGTCTTTAGTCTTGCAGATTACTCTAAAGTTGCTTAGGCCAACACTTTCCCCCCAACCCCTTCCAGTGAGGTTGTTCATACATTTATGATATAGTTAGTATTTTGTCATATTCTGCATTCATCCTGGGATCACTCAATCTCCTAAATGATTTCTTTTCTTTTAATTTGCACATATAAAGTTGGCCGTTTGTTCCCTAAAGTTAATGAATGTTCACACATGTATGGTGTAATATATCCACAGTTATAGAATCATACAGAACAGTTTGATCACCCTACAAAATCTCCTACCCTTCATCTATTTAATCCTCCATGCCTTACTTCCAAACTCTGGCAACCACTGCTCTTTTACCATCATTGTAGTTTTGCCTTTTCCAGAATGCCATATAGTTGTAATAAAGTATGTAGCCCTTTTAGACTTGCCTCTTTTCCTTAATATCATGCATTTAAGATTTATTGACATCTTTTCTTTTCATGGCTTGATAGCTCAGTTATTTTTATTGCTGAATAATATTCCATTGCATGAAGTACCATAGTTTGTCTATTTACCTATTGAAAAACATCTTGGTTGTTTCCAGTTTTTGGCAATTATGAATAAAAATACTATGAACATTAGTATGCAGATTTTTGTGTGCTTTCTTTTTTTGTAATCTCATGCAGAGATTTGACTTAATTATATTCCTCAATTCACAGCATATTTTATTATAGGTCTCTGAAAGCCCTTACTCCTTCCAGTCGTTTATTGATTTGCCTATTTGCTTCTTTTCCTTTATACCTACTCTCAGTTTTCACTCACTGTTCCCCATAGGAAAATACTCTAATCTCCCTAATGCTTATTATTTTGTTTTGGTATGTGTTCTTGCAATAAGTCAATAGTTGTTCTGTGTTAATGTATTTTAAATTCAAGGAAATGGTGGTGTCATATTGTTATTCTGATACTTACTCTTTTCACTCAGCACTATATTTTTAAGATCTACTCATACTACTTAGTATAAATATAGCCCAGCACTGTCCAATAGGGATTTCTGTAATAACGGTAATATTCGAGTTCTGCCTTATCCAGTATGGTACTTTCTGGCCAAATGTAACTCTTGAACACTTGAAATATAGTTAGTACAACTGAGGAACTGAATTTTTATGTTTACATTTTAATGAGTTTAATTTTAAATAACTTCATGTGGCTAGTGACTACCACGTTGAACAGTGAATACATAAAACATGCCCACTATTGCAGAAGGGTTTATTGGACAACACAAATCTTATCCATTGATTCTGACTGTTGCAGAACATTCCATGATGGTCACCTATTACATTTTGCCAGTCCTTTCAGTGATGGACATCCAGGATGCCTCCCGCTTTCCGTCACTACAAATAATACTCCAGTTATCATTTTAGTACATATTTCCTCAAGGACTTTTGTGAAAATTTCTCTGGGATACATAGCAGGAGCAGAATTGCTGGTTTATAAAGATTATGCATATTTAATTTGGCTAAATACTGCCAAACTGTGCTCAGAATGGCTGGATCAGTTTGTACTCTCATCAGTAGTATTAATATTTGAGGGTTCCTAAATCCTCATACTCCCACCGACACTTGGCATTGTACAGTGTTCTAATATTTGTCAATCCACTGAGTGTAAAGTGACATCTAATTGTTATTCCTTTCATATTTTTAGGAGCATTTTAGATACGAGGGAGGTTATCTCTTTGACTGTAAAATGGGTTGCAAATATCATTTTTCCCAGGTTATTGTATGTTTCTTGACTTTGCCTATGTTTTTGTTTGCTTGTTTTTTGTTTGGTTGGTTTTCCAGAAGTCTTTGGATTTTATGTAAGTGAAGATATTAATTATTTCTTTTTGACTTCTGTACCTTATGTCTTCATTGGAAAGGTCTTCTTCACTTTAAAGTTATAGAAGCATTCATCATTTTTTCCCTGAATATTCTAATAGCTTTATTTTTTGCATTTAAATACTTGGTATATTTTGAATTTATTGTGGTATGTAGTTTGATATATGGCTTTATCCAAGTATGCTATATGACGCACCAACTTTAGCTGGCGTCTTCATCCATTTTGTGTCGCTATAATGGAGTACCTGAGGCTGGGTCATTTATAAAGAAAAAAAAGGCTTATTTGGCTCACAGTTCTGTTGGTTGGAAAGTTCAAGATTGGGTATCTGCATCTGGTGAGGGTTTTAGGCTGCTTCCACTCATGGTGGAAGACAAAGGAAAGCCAGAGTGTGCAGAGATTACCTGGTAAGATATCATCACAAGAGAAAGAAGCAGAGGTGCCAAGATTTTTTTTTTCTTAACAACCAGCTCTTAGAGGGAACTAATAGATCAAGAACTCACTTACCTCCAAGGAAGGCATTAATCTATTCATGAGGCATCCACCCCTACAACCCAGGCACCTTCCATTAGGCCTCACCTCCAACATTGGGGATCAAATTTTAATAAGTGGTGTGGGAGGACAAACATCCAAACTGTAGCAGCTGTCCACATGGTTACTCAGATGGTTGATTACCAGTTATTAAATAGCTCATAATCTCCCCTCTGATTTGAGATGTCACCTTTATCATATAATAAATTCCATAATACATTTGGGTCTATTTCTGAGCTTTTATTCTGTTCTATTACTATGTCTACATATTCATGTGCCTATACCATATTGTGTTAATTATTAAAATTCTGTAATGTGTTTTCATATCTCATAGGGCTAGTCACCCTTTGCTGCTATTCTTTTCTAGAGTTCTCCTATCCATTCCGTTTTTCCGTATAAACTTTAACTGGCTTATCTGGTTCTAAAAATGTAACAAGAAGAAGAATAACAAAAGCTAGTGGTATTTTTAGTCATAAACCTTGTTAAATTTTTAAATTAATTAAGAAATAATTAAATATTTAAGATGTTGAATTTTTCAACTTAAGAGATTTGTACATTTGCATTTGTTCAAATCTTGACTGCCCTTTAGCAGAATGTTAAAGTTTTTTTTTTTTCTCATAAAGTTCTTGCACATTTCTTGTTAGATTTACTTCTAGGTATTTTATCTTTTTGTGCTTTTGTAAAAGGAATGTTTCCTTTTTTATTTATTTATTTTCCAGAGGATTATACTTTCTATATGTGAAGGCTATTAATGTTGTGTGTTAATTGACTACCTTTGGTTGAGGGAACGTGATGCTATACATGTAAACCACAGCAGTACCTGGTGAAATCATTTTACTGTTATCAGTTTCTAGGTGGGTTTTAAGTTCTAAATACAAGAAAATTCTGATGGTGAATCTGCCACACTATGGAACCTGTGTACATGTAGCATCTTTTGGAGTTATGCAATGCAAATCTGTGCACTTTCTGTGGTCCTGACTGATGGCTTTGGATTGTCCTACTCTCCCTGGGATATCTACCTTTCCCCAAATATGAATTCTGAGAACTGATATTTTTTCTTACTCATGTCTCCCAACATAGTCTCATCCTGTACCTTGACCTTATTATCTTTCCCATATGCCCTCTCCTGTCCTTCCTGATTTCTCTGACTGGCTCTTTCAGTCTACCACCAGTCAAGGACATAACCTAAAAAAGCACAATGGCAAAGGATGGCTGCTTTATTGAAAAGTTCCTTCTGTACAAACACATGGGAGGAGTGGCTATTTCCTTTTTCTCTCCACTGCTGCTTCTACACCACATGTTCTTAGCTTCATGGCCACATATGGGCTACAGAGTTAATTGAGTATAAAATTTATGCATAAGGGCGATTTCTTGAAAAGAGGGTCCACAACTTAAATCATATTTTTAAAAAGGTCTTGTAAGTGGCATAGAGATGAACTTTTTCTTTTCTGGAATAAAGAGTTCTTAGGAAGTGACTTAAAGAAGAAAAGCTTATTCTCTCTCAGGCAACAATTCTGTGATGAGTGATTCAGCTTGGAAAGACCCTACTCCATGAAGTTATTCAGAAACCCCAGATTCTTCCACCTTGTTGCTCTGCCATTCCCCAGGCCCTTGTCCTCTTCTGCAGAGTCACCAGTATGTGTGTTTACACTCACAGGAAGGGGAAGGGCAGTCATTCAGGGTAACAATTTTCTTTCTCTCTCTCTTTTTTTTTTTTTTAAGAAAGTAAGGCAAAAGTTGCACACATCCCTTCTACTCCAATGCCATAGGTAAGAACTTTGTTACATGCCTGAAATCCCAGCAAAGGATACTGGGAAAAGCAGTCTTATCTGGGTGGTCATGTGCTCAACTTAAATTCTAGAAAGAAAGAGAGAATAGATTTTTTTTTGTTTTGTTTTTGAAAAATAGCAGTCCCTACCATAAGGATTCGAAAAAAATTAAAAATCATTCTTCTAGGCCCATACAATTTCACTCTCCTTCCAGGAAACACCTCCTGTTTGAAAATATACATCTTTGGCTTGATAATCTTCTGCCTCTCCTAACTACCTGTATTTACCATCTTCCAGGCCACTCACCAATGTGCTTAGTACTGCCCCTCTGTATTTTCTGCTATGACAACTCCTGCCTTTACACAAGAACGCATTATTAACTATATAGGCCTGGATCAAAACATGTTTTCTTATAGGGCAAGATATTAAATATTTTAGACCTTTTAGACCATATGGTCTCTGTTGTAACTACTCAATATATCTTATACTGGGAGGAAAGCCACTGTAGACAATATGTAAGTTAATGTATATAGCTGTGTTCCATTAGAATTTTATTTACAAAAATAAGCAATTGGCCCATAGGTTGTATTTTGCCAACCCCTGAAGTACCCAACACATTCAGCTTTCTACTTTATAATTCCTTGACTCCTGCAACTCCGCCTTCATAACTCCATTTTACTTACCCATAACTAGGGTCACACCCTTCTCATCCCTAAAAATTCTTCAACGCTGAAACTGGCCCTACTCGAACCACAAATTCTTCTTTCCAGCTTTCTCATACTCTTTCACTCTGCCTGATAATTGGTCCTTGGAAATTCACAGTTTCAATGCCACTTTTATTTTCTCCATGTCTATTAGAATGCTCTGACATCTTTTCCTTTACCTGAACTACCTTTTTATAAGAATCCTCAATTTCAGTGCTGCTTCTTATCATTATACAGCATCTACCAGTCAAATGTCCAGAGGTAGATCAATTTCCCAAATTTACATGCTTTACCTTTACCCCCAGACTGAATGCTGAGATTTGTGTGTAGATTCTCCTGTTTGTGTACATTCAAGGTACCATAGTTATCTGGGTTCTAGTCTACATTTGGTCCTGAAAATTGCTTATTACTTTTTATTGACTTTGGTCATCCCTTCCTCTCACTTCCCCAAGTGACTGTTTCAAACCATTAATAAGGTAGTTAAGCTCCCAACTGAATTTCCTGTCTTTACACTTAGCATAAGATGTTGCCTTGTAGTTGAGGCTATCAGGCATATTATCTCCAATTTCATACATCTCCAACACACAAACTTGTAGACCCACTTTGGAATCATTCTTACTTTCTTGCCTCCAATTTCCAATGTATTTTGAGCAGCTTCTAAGTAGCAGTCATGATACTAGGCTTTTGGAAGACAATGAGAAATAAAACAGACATAATCCTGTCTTTACAGAACCAGGAGTTTGATCTCTTCTAGGAACTTTATATATACATATATATATTTACTATATATATATATACTGTATATATATTTACTATATATATACACTATATATATTTACTATATATACTATATATATTTACTATATATACTATATATATTTACTATATATACTATATATATTTGCTATATATACTATATATATTTACTATATATACACTATATATATTTACTATATATATACACTATATATATTTACTATATATATACACTATATATATTTACTATATATACACTATATATTTTTACTATATATACACTATATATTTACTATATATACACTATATATATTTACTATATATACACACTATATATTTACTATATATACACACTATATATTTACTATATATACACACTATATATATTTACTATATATACACACTATATATATTTACTATATATATTTACTATATATATGTTTACTATATATATTTACTATATATATTTGCTATATATATATTTACTATATGTATATATATCTCCTTCCTCTCTTCTAGATATTTACTTTTCTCTTCCTCTTTTTCCTAGATCTTTTCCTTAAGCCTATAAGCATACTCAGCTCTCCTTTGTCTTAAAAAGTTAAAGAAACTTCTACTTACTTGTGTACCCTCTCACCAAGCATCCTATCAGTCTCCCCATTCATAATAGCAGTCACAGTTCTGTGCACTGAGGTCACCATTGATCCTCTAATGTTAAATCCAGGAAACTTCTATCATCATCTCAGTGGCCTTCAGTTGCATTTGTCACTGTTGATCTTCCTTGAAATTGGTCTCTTCTTTTCTTGGGTAATGCACAATCTCTTTATAGGAAGGAAAATAACTTGTAAAACTGAAAAAAAGAAAAGCCAGTGCATTAAAAAAAAAAAGAAGAAAAAAGAGAGTCCTTGCCAAATCAGTTGGTGGTGCCTTCAAAGGCCTAGTTATTTCCCAGCTTGTGATATTTTGACTCTTAGAACCTGCCCAAGAATACCCAGAATTCTTAGCAAGGCATAAAAAGACTCTATGACTGATTCCTACCTCTCTAGCACTATCTCAAATTAACCTCATATTAGTTTGAAAATTTTCTATTTTTTTTTTTTTTTTTGAGACGGAGTCTTGCTCTTTCACCTAGGCTGGAGGTCAGTGGCGCGATCTCGACTCACTGCAACCTCCACCTCCCGGGTTCACGCCATTCTCCTGCCTCAGCCTCCTGAGTAGCTGGGACTACAGGTGCCCGCCACTACGCCCGGCTAATTTTTTGTATTTTTAGTAGAGACCGGGTTTCACCGTGTTAGCCAGGATGGTCTTGATCTCCTGACCTTGTGATCCGCCTGCCTCGGCCTCCCAAAGTGCTGGGATTACAGGCGTGAGCCACCACACCCGGCCTGAAAATTTTCGATTGTAAGACAAAATTCAACAAAAAGTGATGTAAATGATAAAGAAGATGCATAGGCTCAGGTCAATGAAGGTGTGGTCCAGCTTGCCTTTATTTGGGCTCCAACTGTGGGTCTCTGCAATTTTCATGACTTTGACCTCTGGGTGTGAGCTTCATCCTCAGGCTGGTAGTAAGATAGCTGCAACAGTTCAGGCATCCCTTCCATATGGAAAATGTTCAGAGGAAGAGTCAGGATTGCTTCTGAGAGAGCTCTCCTAAAAGGAAGGAGGCATCTTTCTCCTAGCAGACTCCTGCAAGCTACTCGTTGCTACTTTTTGGCATGAGTTGACTTAGGCCTACTCTTCCTTGGACCAATCTCTGTGTTAAGAAGAATGTAATAACTGGTCAGCTTGGGCTAATCAGAGTCCATTCCTGGAGCTGAAGTTACCCATGCAAGCAGTAAGGTGAAGTGACAGCCTCAAAGTTACTTCAATAACTCTCCTCCACTTCATACTTCAGGAATAATGGGCTATTATTGGCTCTTTTATTTTTCCCTCTAATTCTTTTCATTCTGCCTTATACGTCTTAGGTACAATCTCCTTCTAGGAATCTTTTGAAGGCTGTTTGTACTCCTGTATTCTCATAGCACTCCATGCACTCACATTCCTTGGTAATATTCTAATTCTAAAATAATTTTCTTCTCTATTTGCCTACCCCTGCAACTGTAAGCTCCTTAAAGGCAGACAGTTTCTTAGTTATCTGTGCCCACAGATTCTGGCACAGTGCTGTTTGGCATGGAGTACCTACTTAGTGAATGTATGCTGAGCTTGGTACCATTGAACTTTAACAGACTAACTCCTGGGAAGCCTTGGTGTAGCTCAGCAGCACTCTAAGTGTTCCACAGATCTTCCCAGGGACTCATGAGACCCTTTCCAGGGTGTCTTTGAAGTGAAAACTATTTTCATCATAATATTAAGAAATCAGTTGTCTTTTTCACTGAATTGGTATTTACAATCATGGTGCAAAACAGTAGTGGGAAAAACTGTTGGTGTCTTAGCAGGAATTAATAAAACAACACCAAACTATACTAGCAGTCATTGTACTTTTCACCACTCTCACTGTTTTTTTTTAAAAAATCCAGTTTCATTTAAGAATAACCCAAATAAAGCAGTAACAATTGCTTTATTGTAAATTGACCCTTGAGTACATGTCCCCTTAATATTCCAAGTGAAAAAATGGGGGGTACACACAGAAAGCAGTTTTGCTGCAAGCTAAAGCGAGATTGTTTGAGTTGCAGGCTGAACTATCGACTTTTGTCTTGTAACACAATTTTTACTTGAAAGAACAACTGACAAGCTAACTATAATTATTCAGACTTGAGTATTTGGCTGAAATTTTTTTGAAAGTGAACTAAGTGATCTCGGAAAACAACTGACAGTGTGTGTTGCCAGTGATAAAATTCAAGCTTTCAAGAGAAAAATTAACATATTATGGAAACTTGTACATGCCGTAGTGAGCTTGACAGCTTTCCAATACTTGAAGACTTTTCTGATGAAATCAGTAATGCTATTAATGGGTAAGGGTTTTTGAAATTGTGTAATGAAATGTACCAGCATTTGGAAGATCTGTGTAACTCCATGAACTAATATTTTCTAAGTGACCAATGCATGTTTCAAAACTGTGCATGTATAAAAAAAGTTTAAGTCTCAACATGGACAATGATTTTAATAAAGAGTGTACAAAATATTCAGTGTATGACTTCTGTTTCCACATTGCCAGTCACCTTTAAGAAGTTAATGCTTGAGTTTTGGCGTTGTATTAAAGAATATCTATAATTATCTGAAGTGGCTATTAAAATATTCCTTCCTTTTCTAACTTTATATCTGTGTGAAACAGGACTTTCTTCATCGATTTCATCCAAAATAACATGGTGTAGTGTATTTGCTAAAGAAGTGGAGATGAGTATCTGTCTGTCTTCTATTAAGCCAGTATTTAAAATATTTGCAAAAAAAGTTGGACACTGTTATTGTTCTCACTATTTTTCGTTTTGGAAAATATAGGTTTTTTTTTTATAAAATATATGGCTTATGTTAACGTGCAGTGGGTTTCTTATTACTGTAATGAAATGGATTAGTAAATATTTTAAAAATGTCTTAGTTCTGGCTTCAAATATGGTAAACATTGGTAGATATACCCCACATAAGCAAATGCTCTTTGTGATTCTCAATAATTTTTAGGAGTGTAAAGGATTGCAGAGGCCAAGATTTTTGGGAACTGCTGATCTAACTCCCATGGTACTTCAGCTGGGAACTGACCCTGATATTCCAGGGAGAATTAATTGTCTTGCATGTGAATGTAGCAGCACTTGGTTTACATCTCTATTACAACATTCCCACAGAATAACATACTAGTTTGTCTGCCTGTGAACTTAGTGCTGTTGGATACCTGATATTCAGTGTTTAATAAATGAACAGACAGACTGACTGACTGACAGACTGACTGAATGAATGAATAAGAGTTCCTGGTCTCCTCTTTCTGCCCCCAGGTCTGTTTTTGTTCCTGAACTGTTATGAGAGTCCTGTGGGTCCTATGGAGAACAGAGCTTTATACACACACAATAACCTCTTCTAATTAGATTTGCTGCCTTCAGCTTCCATTCCCTTCGGCCATATGGGAAATTTCTATAGGTCAGAAAGGAAGAGTGCTTGGTTGAGAATTTCAGAATTATGGAACTTAAAGAGATTTTCAGAGGTCCTTTCCTTTGCCACTATCTTGAGGGTTTTGGACATACAGTGAGCCTGGAAGGCACATTGTTACGGTTACTTAAAGGTCACAGGGGAGACCAATTGAGACACTCTGACATTTAAAGCAACTTTGGCATGTTTCCCAGGGGCCTTGGTATTAAAGGGTAGGAGATAGCTGTTGTTACAGAGCCACTTGGAAAAGTATGAGCTACTTTAAGACAGCACACCTAAATCCAAGATGTTTTTACCTTCATTTACCTCCAGAGGAACGGAGCTGAAAGTTGATTTTTCTGAGGTTGCAGGTTAAAGGAATCTGAGAGTTATCTGAGTTTCTCAAAATCTTAGAGATTTTGCTGGGCTAGGCAATCCTGGGGTCGGACACTAAGAAACTCAGAGACTTAAAGATTTAAGGCACCCTGAAAACTGCTAGGTCAATGCTTCCCAAACTTTTTCATGACAAGACATCCCTAAAAATGATGATTTTTCTCTATCTCCCTGGAGTAAATCATGTGTTTTCTTACGGTTGGAGGTGATGGGTTTTAGGGACTGTGGCTTACGCCAGATCCCACCAGTTAACCCGAAGGCAGGGAGTGAATATCGCTGCACATTGAATCTATTTGCAGCAGACTGGGATGCTAGGGCATATCTATTGGGAAATCATTTTCTAGTCTAAAGCATCTGTGTGGGAGGGGGCTGCAATCTCATTGCACACTGTGTAGATTCCTTTTGTGTAGTAAGAAATCACTAATCGCCTTCTCCAAAATTTTAAAGCTGTGGTTCCTCTAAATTAGACCAGATTACCTCTAAACCACTGGGGCTGTTATCTAGTATGTTAAACAAGCTCAGAGATAACTTAAAATCATTGAGTTCCACAGCTGGGCGCGGTGGCTCACGTCTGTAATCCCAGCACTTTGGGAGGCCGAGGCGGGAGGATCACGAGGTCAGGAGATCGAGACCATCCTGGCTAACACGGTGAAACCCCTTCTCTACTAAAAATACAAAAAACTAGCCGGGCGCGGTGGCTGGTGCCTGTAGTCCCAGCTACTCGGGAGGCTGAGGCAGGAGAATGGCGTGAACCCGGGAGGCGGAGTTTGCAGTGAGCCGAGATCGCGCCACTGCACTCCAGCCTGGGCGATAGAGCAAGACTTCGTCTCAGAAAAAAAAAAAAAAAAAAATCATTGAGTTCCACTTCCATCTCATCTCCGGACCTGTTTTGGTAGTAGCCTTAGGGACTATTCCTATTTAGTCCAGTAACCTGGCAGAAAAAAAAAAAAATCATGTTCCAGAATCTCTTATGACATCCGCACAAATTAGAGCATGTGAAAACATGTAATAGCCATTATTTCCACATGGATTTGATAAAGTTCTAGCTAACCCTAAAGGCAAAGAAAAGACATTTGTTTACCTCTGGTAACTTGTTCACTGTCAGTGTTGCCCAATAAATGGTAATTTATTATTTTTAAATAATATTAGGCTTATGTAAAAGTTGCATAAATAATGCAAGTAATTCCCACATACCTTTCACTTAGCTTCTCCTAATTGTCATTTTGCCAATTGTAGTACGATGATGAAAACTAAGAAATTAGCATCAGTATGAGAATATTTTTAGTCGATACTTGAGGTATCGTTTTAAAACTATAATATTTAAACATATATTAGAAAATATATGTATTAGAAAAATATAGGCATATGAAACCTATGATTTCATTCGTTTTGTCTCTAAAGTTCAGATTAAGCAAAAGTTTATTTAAAGTAAATTTTAGTTAAAAAACATAAAAGTGACTTTCATTTCAAGTGGCATATTGACATGGCAAAATTAAGTTATGAAGATATTATTTGAATGACATTTCGGAATCTCTGTCAACATAAATGTGTGATTTAGGAATTTTAAGAACTTACCTCCTTTCCCTTACTACCTTGGTAGAGGCTCCTAGGACAATGGCTTCCCAAGATGGTCTTTACAACTTCAGGGTGCAACTTCTCAGTGATTTGCATTCTCCATCCACGATGGTTCAGCCCAGAATAAAGTCCCTGCGCGTGGCCATAGCAAATCTGACTTCCCTATAATTCTCACATTACAATGTAGATTGATGATTATGGTAGTGATGATGGAAGTTAATGTTCTTCCAAAGACTGGGCATTGACAACAACTTGGAAATGTTCGTACTAGAGGGAGATTTGAGAGGGAAATGTAAATTATCCAGTTAATGGGTTTTCTCCAACATAAATGCAAAAACTGCTTTCATCTTGAAGTCACCATGTAAATCACGCTGTCGCCTGGCAGTTTTATGTCCTCCCAGGTTCTGTGCAGAGATGATTGCTAAGAACTCCGGAGCAAGGTAGCTCTTTAGGGGTTGAGATGGCCATGAGGGCTGTGCAGATAGCTAGAAGGACTCCTGCTTAATCTGGAATCAATTTGCTGACCACATCTGCCTTATGAAGTTCAGTGTTTCCTCCTCCCTCAGGACTCAAAGGCACTTAAAATAATTTGTGGCTCTTGAAACTCAGCTCCCCCCCTTTTTTTTTTTTCCTCCTTGCTCCTTTCCTCTGGCTCAAAGAATCCTGACTTCCCATGCATGTTCTCATTGTTAGTGAATGAAGGTGGAATTCAGGTCACCACAGTTTCGTTGTCCTTATAGAAATCAGGAACTTGCTGGATTAAATAATGACTTCCAGATAGAGCAAAGCGTTTTTCGGTACAGGATATGCTTTTGGAAGTTTTTTTAAAGCAGAATCTTTCTTAGTGAAAGTAGACTCAGTCTACTGATTTTTAAGATCCTCTTCCTTTCCCTCATTTTTTTTATGTAACATTTTGAATGTGAAGAGAAGCAGTGATGTATAAAGAACCATTTGATTGGAAGCTACTACTTGACAGTCTTCTGTATTTTTCTTGTTTATATTTGCCTGGCTTTCCAAACTACTCCACATTGTCTGGGATTCTGAAGTACTTTTTCCAAGTCCTGGGGTGCTCTGGAATAGTAGGATAAGTATTCTGATTTCTGAATGTCAAGCACATGAACTGTGGTTAACGTAATCCTCTATTTCTACGTTGGATTTTGTTTATTAACACTTTATTTTTAGATTTTATTTCCTGAGTTTGCATATCATGTAACAACTGCTGGTACTACAGGCATAATTAAAAAAAACAACAACAGCAATTTGACCACTGAGCCACATGCTGACCACCTTGCCTAGAATTTGTAAATTTGCTGACAATGTGTAATTATTATTTTTATTGCCTCAAATAACAATAAGTTCAGAAAAATATGACCAGAGGGAGCCATCTTCAGAGCATGTCTACATAATCATTAGAGCTGGGATTCATGGTATAGTGATACATGTAGTTCCCTGTAGTTTTTCTAATACGGCTAGAGACTGATACCACCCCCTGGATGCGTGAAGGGCATCCAGTAAATTGGGCCATTTATTCATTCTAACTTGGCAGATGGGAGCTACTATACTTCATGTGGACTGTAATGTCTTGCTAACCACTGACACCAATACTAACAAAACTGTTGGGCTATTTCATCCAGTCAAGTAAGAAAGTATAGCACATAACTATGCTTTGGTTTTGCTCCAAGGTGACGTTTCCAAAATACTTATTGTTGGAGTTGAGTAGACCCAATGAATGTCACCTCTTTTCTCCACCTAGCTTCAGGACCAGCTAAGAGACAGAGATAAGAGCCAGGCAGTTGGAAATGAAAATATCCCTTTTATTACTGATCAAACTATGCTGGAAGATGTGGCTTAGGTATGGTCAAGATGCTTGCTTAACATTCTTTTAAACTAAACTTATGTCTCCAAATATCAGGTTTCCATGGAAATAGAGCTGGCCCTACAAGTCCCCACAGAGTTTAGACAGCAGAGCAGAAAACACTTTATTTAGGCATGAAGATACCAAAAATACAGAGAGGAATGAAAAGGGCTGAGTGCTGCCAGATAGTTTTTTTCCCCCATATTCATCAATCAGATCTGTTTCTCTTCTTTTAACAATGTGTACAAGGGTAGAGAGACCAGCCATGCTACCTTACTGGAGACTTATTATATATGGAAGCATGAATCCTGGAGAAGAGAAGTTCCCCAAGCCCCCATCACTCATTGCACGCCAGGTCCTGAGCTAAGTACTTTTCCTCTATTAGCTCAGGTACTACAACAATCCTAGGAAGTAAGTGCTCTTTGTTTTTTTTTTGTTTGTTTGTTTGTTTTTGAGATGGAGTTTTGCTCTTTTTGCCCAGGCTGGAGTGCAATGGCACGACCTCATTTCACTGCAACCTCCGCCTTCCAGGTTCAAGCGATTCTCCTGCCTCAGCCTCCCGAGTAGCTGGGATTACGGGTGCCTGCCACCACGTCCGGCTAATTTTTTGTATTTTTAGTAGAGATGGGGTTTTACCATGTGGGCCAGGATGGTCTCGATATCTGGACCTTGTGATCTGCCCGCCTTGGCCTCCCAAAGTCCTGGGATTACAGGCGTGAGCCACTGAGCCCAGCCAGTAAGTGCTGTTTTATTAATGTAGAAACTAAGACTTCATAAGGTAAATAGTTTCCCCAAGATAACACAGCTAAGAAAGTGAGAGAAAAAAATACGTCCTTCAGTCTACCTGACCCCAAAGCCTCTGCTCTTAACTAGAGGACTATGAGGTCTCAGAAGTCTCAGCTCTAATAGCACTTCTCACCTTAACATGCACTCTGGTACCTTATCTCTCTATACCTTGTTTTTACTGTGTCCAATGGGGAGAATAATCCTGGCTTAGATGAGAGAACCCTTATAGAGAATAGATAGTAAGGAATGGTTGCAAATTACAGTTAGCTATACACACATGGACACCCAATGAATCTACTTATAGGTCAAGGATAAGCACTTATAATGTGGATAACAGAATGTACCCAGGCTTTTTTTCAAAATTTTCTTTATCTGTGAGCTGATACATGTGGGATAAAGGAAGTTAGCCTTGTTTCCCATAAAGTGGTAAATTGGGTCACATTATACTTAGAAGATTATTTTATTCACTTATCCATCCATAAAACACTTATCAGGGGTCCATTCTGTTACAGGAGGCTCAGGGCTAAATTAGGAGGATGCTTTGATGGGATAAATAATGCTCATATAATCCAGGACTATGAGGTCCTGTACATACCCATAAAAAGAAAGATAGTTAAAAGATTATAATGTCTTTTCAACCATGGTGGCTTCTTGGCAGAGCTATTTTCGGCTATTATAACTTCCTCTTCTCAAAAATACATTCACTGCATTTGACTTCCTGTAGCATCGCTTTGATGATAGAATTCATTCATTCATTCAGTTACATGCTTGAATATGGCTCTGAAGCCATATGTTTATTTTTTAAGATTTTCTCAGATTGGGGCCAACTGGACATTTTTGAGTTCAAAATGGTGGTGTTTGGGGGATGCTGTCTCTCATTTGGTGATTAGTGAGCTTTGGCCTATTTGCAAATAGATTTTCTTCTTTTTATGCCAAATGCAAACATCTATCAGCTATATACAGAAAAACTTTCTTACAGTGATTGATTTTGTAGATGATAAAAATACCCTAATAAAGAAAGCAGTGAAAGTCCCTTGGATATCTAGATGGGACAAGCCAGAGATCTATGACCCATCTGGTTGGGAATGTTTTCTCTGTGGGGCCCCTGGAAGAAAAGCAAGAAAGATTAGTGAAGGTTTTCCTCACCTTGTCTTACCCTCTTGATGCTCTCTGTAGACAAAGTCACTGGAGTTATGAACACTTTGAGTCTTCCACTTTAAAATTAGAATAATACTTACTATCAGATAAATACTAAAAATCCACTAGGTTTTGCCCTTATTTCTAATAGATTGCCTGATTTTCAAAGTTCTCAAGCATTTCCACAATGACTGTGCTCTAACAAGGCTGCCTTCATCACTGCATCCAAGGTGCCTTCCTTGATTTAAATTATATGCTTCTGTTCAGGACTTATATGCATTGGCCGTAATTTGGTTTACAGCATGTCTTTCCTTATGAAATGCTCTTTTCTCCTTCGTTGCCCCTTGAAATAGTAGATTTTCTGCAAAGACCAGAATGAGTCCCTCTCTTTAATAAGTACTTTTCACATTTGCCCTATCTCACATAGATATCCCTTATATCAAAAGTCCCACAGTTTTTGTTATCTAACTTACATTATTTCATATTACTTAATTGCTCACTTTACATTTATTTTTCCTCCCAGATAGAGGTAAGCTCATGTATAAGAGGTACCATCTTGTGTGTATCTTTTTTTTAGCACCCTTGTCTTCCTTAGATCCCCAATGCTATGCTCATCTGAAAGTCTCAATGAATAGTTACAGGATAAATGCATGAGTTCTCATCTGTTGAGATTCACTAAATCCTGAGCTGTGTTGTTAACTCACACCCGGAAAGGTTTTTCAATGGACTCTCTTTTCCTTCCTCAATTTTCTGCATGGCGGAGTGGAAAGAGCATGGGCTTTGGTGTCAGAGAATCCACCACTTATTTTAAATGACCACAGCCAAGTTTTATTCAAAGCTCCTGAACATTGGTTGTCTCATCTGTATGGGAGAGATAGTACTTTTCTCACAAGAAAGCAGGAAATCATATTTTAGGGAAGCTGGCACAGTTTTCGGCACCAATAAGATCCACCCAGGCTGCACCCTGTCCTGTGCCTTCACTCAGGTAGCACCCAAGCACTCTTTCCTTTTCTGTTCAGTGATATCCTGATTAATGAAAGCTTTCTAAGGAAGCTCAGCTTGGTGCAAACAAACTCACAAAACCTCTTCTAAATCTTGTGAAGCAGAGCTGTCTGGGTACATTAACATGACAAAACCACCTCAGGACACAGCTATTTGTCCCAGTCCAGTGGAAGGTGGAGCCATGTTGGCTCAGCAAAATGACCAAGTGTTCTAAATATATCTGGGTCAGCAGCCTCTCCTTTCTGTGCTTTCCCTTTTCCTTCCACTCCTCGGCAACCAGAGATTCCTCAATGGCTTCCCCTCCACCCTACCACAAAAACGGAAGTATCTGATATAATTAATGCTCTTTGATTAACTGATTGTAGTTGAATGTGAATGAGTTGCAGCTAGTGTGTTATCCCAACCAGCAGTTATATTTTAGGCCTTTTATGTCTATGGTCCCGTGATAAGAGATCTCTAGCATCAGCAAGCAGAGAGATTTTCTGGGGCAGGAAAATTCTACAGTCCCAATCTGCTGGCTGTAAGGTTGACCTTGAATAGAAACCAAATTTAGCCTTTTAAGGCGATAGGATATGTTGGCTCAAAAGTGGCATCTTTCTTTCTCCCTGATGGTTGGGTTCCCTTTTCCCCTAGGGAGAGTTGATCTGAGCACCAGGTCTGGAGCTTGTTTTGGTTATTGGCAAGGGGGTGGGTGGAAAAGTCAGTACCCTATTATAATCCTCTTCCAGCCTCTAGAGGGCTGTATTTCCTGCCCTTGGTACCCTGGATGGCACCTTCTCCCTCCTTTAAGTGCTGATATTTTAACCTCATTCTGAACCCTATTCTCATCATTTTCTATTCTAAGACCCATAAATGCATGTTTTATGTTTTCCAATACACTGGATGCTATTTTAGTTAGCATTTTATTAATGGACTTTCCATATTATAAAAATCACCATAAATCACAACAGGCAGAGTGGCATGGTAGAGTTTTAGGCTAAGAGGCAGGAGACCCAGGTTCAGTTTGGCTGGACAGCTATCATTGGCCCTCAGTATTTTCCAGGCCTAGCTTGGGTGCTGGGCATCCAAAAAGAGTTAACGCCAAGGCTGAGCCTTCACAGACCTTGACAGTTTGTGAATTAGCTCCACCTCTAGGTAACTGTGACCTTGAACAAGTGTGTTTACCTCTCTGGATTATGTGTATAATTACAGCATTGGAGTAGGTGAATCTAATGCTCATTCTAGCTGCAGATTTTATGAATCTATGTTCAGCAGACCTGCCTCTGGGAATTAATACTTCAAAGTAATATTTTCCTATTGTAATAACCCTTCTTGTCTGATATCCTTGAACTCTTTTCTTTGTCTCTTGCATTATTTCCATCTTAGTTAATAATGTCTATGGCTGAGAAAAGCCTGTGATGAGGACCTATTCTCTTCAAGAAGAGATGTTGGCTGGAATTAGACATGGCCTGTTCCACTTATGTTTTCCTTTTTGAGTCATGTGTCTGTCTTGATCCTTTCTCCTGTCTTCACCAGCCCTTTCCTTGCATGTGTTATTAATACCTCTCTGTTTATTTCATTATATAATTGTTCAGTATTTGTGTTGTGACTATTTAGAACCACATCCCCATAAACTTCTTCTTTATACTTTCCTGCTTGTTTATACCAGTGTTTTCTAACCCAACAGTTCTCTGCCAGGGATGATTTTACCACCCCCTCCCATTTGCAATGGCTGGAGACATTTGGTGCTACAGGCATCCAGTGGGTAGAGGCCAAAGATTCGGCCAAACATCCTACAATGTGTAGGGCAGCCCACACAACAAAGGATTATCAGGTTCAAAATGTCAATAATGCTGAGGTTGGGAAACCCTGGGAGAATTATTTTTAATTTCTTTAAAGCAGAAACCAAGTATAATATGTCTATTTCCACGTGAATAGAATGCAGCACAGGGCTGCACAACAGGAAAGAAAAGACATTGCTTATTATTGTTTGACTAACTAGCCCCTGGGTAGGTGAACAGAGCTACCACGGCTCAGTGATAGAATTTAGCCATGTGCCATCTTATAAGAGCACAGCCAGGAAGATGGATAGAAAGGTCTGACTAAAACCACAGCCAGGCACAGTGGCTGACGCCTGTAATCCCAGCACTTTGGGAAGCCGAGGCAGGGGGATCACCTGAGGTCAGGAGTTCAAGACCAGCATGGCCAACATGGTGAAACCCTGTCTCTACTAAAAATACAAAAATTAACTGGGCGGTTGTGGGGTGCACCTGTACTCCCAGCTACTCAGAAGACTGAGACAGGAGAATCACTTGAGCCTGGGAGGTGGAAGTTGCGGTGAGCTGAGATGGCACCACTGCACACCAGTCTAGGTGACAGAGAGAGACCCTGTCTCAAAAAAAAAAAAAAAAAAAAAAGGAAGAAAAATAAAAAAACAAAAAACACAGTTACGATATTTCATGTGATACTTTGAAACATGTAAAGACTATTCTATTGGGATATTTAGTCAAATGCAGTAAGACTGAAGACCCTAAGGCAATCCAGCTGGGATATGTTCACAAGAGGACACTCCACAGGAGAGTAGCCACAAAGTCTGTCACAGTGACTTGTGAGGCATAGGGGTGCCTACTGTGAGTGAAAACAAAGAGCAAATTATTCAGTAGGATGGGATTTCATTTGGTGGCAAATTTTAGCACAGTGTCAAGCTCTCTTAATGAGCAGTGGTACTACTTTCTTCAGGAAGAGAGGTCATCTAGTTTGACATTTGTTTTGCTTCATTTTATAATTCTCAAGTTAGAGCTGGTGCTTCTCTTTAAACCTGTGATAAAATATTCTAGAACAATGCTTGTAAAATTTTAGTGTGCATATGAATCACCTGAGGATATTGTTCAAATGCAGAGTCTCTTTAGTACTTTTGGGGTGGGGACCAAGAAGCCACATTTCTAACAAGCTCCATGCTACTGGGTCATGAGAACATTTTGAGTGGCAAAGTTTTTAAATATTTAAGCTGGAAAGTGTTTTAAAGGTCATTTAGTCCAAGCCTGTGTATCACAAATGATGAAACTGAGGCCTGGAGACCCTAGAGCAGTCATGGACAGAGCATGGTGAACAGACATCCAAGCCCAGCCCTGTCCCCTTGCCCTTCTTTCCCCTCTTCCTGTACCCCCCAGCTTTTCACTTTGCTGCACAATTTTTGGCAAGCCACTTCCTGTTGCTGGGCCTTGGCTTTCTGTTTTTAAAAATGAGGGGGCTGTAGTCCCTGTGAATTCTGCTGTAGCTGGGGCTGTCGTTTCCTCCATGCCTCTGTCATTTGGATGCCCATGGTCACGTTGCTTGTGGCTCTTTTCCTGCTGCCTCAAGGGAGTGAATCTGGAGAATGCAGGAAGCAGGGCTGGGTGGGCAGAAGATTGCTGGGGACTGTTGGTGGGGTATTGGCTGGATTAGCAGGTACTGTCTTCATATGGTGAGTGTACTAGGATCTAGTATCAAGTATACTCACCATATGAATTAACTAGGATCTAACCTTGGTCACAAATGAATCCTAGCACCCATCGAGCTGGTTCAGGGCCACTACTGATGTGATGAAATGCACAGAGCTTAATGGGAATTGACATTTCTTGCTGCTGAGAAATGAGGCAACAAAGCAAAAGCAACGTCCCGTGGCAGTAAGCACATCCACCTGCCCCTCTGCATGTAGAAAAACTTCTCTTAGAATCCTAGGGATGGCATTTCTATTAATATTGCATTGAAGGTCATTGAGGACAGGAGAAGGAAGGAGAGAGAGGAGACCTGTGCCTTCATTCACTTGAACCTCTTCATTATTCATCTGCTATAATGTCTTTCCTGGCATCCTGTTCTTTTTCAGGTCATTGTTATAACTAACCAAAATGGGTAGCTTTGGACATCCCTCTGGGAATTCCCAAGGCATTTCTCAAAACTTATCTGAAAATAATGATTATACCTCTTCTCACAGGATGATCATTATTGCTGAAGTTTCCTCTCCCTCCTGTATACATTTTTACCACTTCCTCTTTGCATTCTGTAGAAGCACACAGTGAAGCCATTTTTAAAACTTGGAGGAAAAATCGATATTTTAAGCAATAAAGATGCATTGTTTTTCACAGGAGTTTTTCTTTGAGGATTTTTGCAGACATCAGACAATGAATCTCCTTTGTATCTCTTTAAAGCATTAAGGAGGATAGCCCCTTTCATTCCCCGCTGAATAATAGTAAGACTGAAGCATAGCGATGTGGTCTTTGCCTAAGTCCATTCCAGTGGGTTGGTGGGGAACAGACCAACATCAAGAATAAAAATCCAGACACCTTGTGATTCTCCACTCCAGTGAGATTGCTCCCAGTAGTCCATTAGGCAGGACTCCAGGGGTGGAAGATCAGTGTTCTCTAACAAGATCAGAACTGTAAGAGCTGATTAGACCCGTGCGATGGAGCAGGAGTAGATAATGAATGGTGGAGAGGTCAGTTAGGTACTACTGCTTTCAGGAGCCTGCATTTCAGAAGCAAAAAGGCACTCAGTGAAATGAAAATGTAACTCATTTAGTGTTGATGCAATGACATTCCTGTATTTGCAATCCATTACTAATCTGTGGATCTCAGTGCTCCTTGGAAGCATGGGGGCTAGCTATGTACATGGAATGATGAATTTTGTAGATGTTAGCACAATGGATTGGGATTTGTGGATCCAGAGATCTGTGCCCTCATTTCTGCTGCTGTTATCTGCAATCGATAAATGCTTTCAACACACATTCCCTGGGTGACTACTGTAGGCATAACACAGTTCTAGTTCCAGATAATTTTGTTCCCTTAGTATCTGATACATAGTAAATATTCAAGATAAGTTACTGGAATAAATAAATGTCTGAATGAATTAATGTATGTGCTTAGGCAAATGTGACCTGTTCCTTCCCTCATATAGCATGCGATCTAGAGCATAAGCATACAATCTATAGAAAATTAGTTATCTTCTTGAGTTTCATTTTCCCCACTTCAAAAATAAAAATAAACTAGACCTTTACAGGGCTAAACTGTGAACTTGTTTATTCCCACCCTTTTGGATGAGTGGAGATGCTTACCTGCAAATTATTGCTAGATGCATAATAGAAGGTCTTTACATTAGCAGGACTATAGGTAAAATAATGACCTTTGCTCTGATGATATCAGTGTGCAAGTATTATTAATGACAAGCTATAACCCTGTTCCTGCCCCATCATGATGCTTTTACCATCTTGATCTATCACCACCTAAAGAAAAGAGAAAGGCTTGATGAGTTTGGGATTATGGGGCATTCATGCTTACATGGCACACGGACTTTGAGCCATGTGTTTTTGATACAGAGGAGAATTCTTTCAGTCTCTTTAAAAAAACCTAATATTTTTAAGGTGACAGGATGTTGTGGAAAGAGAAGAAGAGCTTGGGCTTTGCATCTAGACAGACCCTGTTTTGAATTCAGTCTGTGAGTGACTGCTATCCAGTTACTCAACTACTCTGATCCTCGATTTTCTTTTGACCTCTGAGAAGTTTATAAATGGCAAAGTGCCTTGCACACAATTATTGCCTAATAGTTCTTCCAGTTCTAATTATTATTTAGGTCAATGCTTAGAGGCATCTTTACAGATATCTTAGTTAGATAACTAAGGTGATACATGTGATAAAAGCAGGATTCAGCTGGACAGGCACAGATATTATGTCGAAATATTAGAGCTACTTTAAAGGCTATCTTTAAAATTATAGTGTATGAATCATTGTGATTTATGAACTAACCAAAAATAATTCTTTTCCTGGAGAATCTGACCCATGCTGGGTCACAAGGAGAGGGAAACCACCAATATTGGAACATCTCCCTCATGTTTTTACCCCCTTCTCACTCTGAGTATGAGTATCCCTTAACACATCATTTTACTTGGGAAATGCATAAGCAAATGTGTGTGATTTCAGGTCTTCAGTGAACAGCTTTACTGGCATCATAGCAGTTTAGACCTGCTAAACACAGGCAGTTTGCTAAGCAAGTGCTAGAAGGTATACCAAGGCAGGATATGAGGTGGCTTGCAGAGTGGAATTTTATTAGCTCTGTTTTTTCTGTCAGGGCCTTTGGAGTTCAGTCCCAGGTAGATCCTAGCCATTACCCAGATGGTATTCAAAACTTGGAGGGATTCTAGATTATAGATTACAGCTTCCAGACTTGGGATGTTCCATTGACATGATTATCTAATGCAGAAAGGAGACCCTGCTGCTGGTATATCTGCACCTTCCTCCTGATGAGTGGGCTTAGGAGATATTGGGGTCAGGAAAGGGCATGCAAAAATTCAGCTGCAGAATCACAAAGTTACCTGAATGAAGCCACAGGATGAGAAAAGCAGACTGCCATCATTCCTCTATGATGACTTCATTTGGTACCTACTCATCTCTACTGGTGACGAAGTCCAAATTGAAGATAGTAACTGGTAACCTAAAAGGCAGACGTGAATCTTCTTAGCCAAGATAAGAATCTTGTGTCCTACTCAGGAGAAAGGAATTGATTAGATTGTTATTTGTCTTTGTTCACATGTTTTTAGAAATGCAATACTTTCCTCACCTCCTTCAATTATAAAGGTAATATATGTTCACAGTATTGGTTTTAGAAATGATAGGAAAGAATAAAGAAGGGGAAAATCACCAATAACCTTACCAACCAGAGGGAACCTGCTATGGTTTGGATGTTTGTCCCTTCCAAACCTCATGCTGAAATTTGATCCTGAATGTGGCAATGTTGGGAGGTGGGACCTGGTAGGAGGTGTTTGGGTCTTGGGGACAGATCCCTTATACATTTCCTCCAGGGTGAGTGAGTTCTCACCTTATTAGTTCCCACAGAAGCTGATTGTTAAAAAGAGCCTCGTGCTTCCCCATCATCATCCTGGCTTCCTCTCTCACCGATAGCTCCCCTTCTGCTGGTTTCTGCTGTGAGACAAAGCAGCCTGAGGCTCTCACAAGATGCAGATGTCCGGTCCTGAACTTTCCATCCACCAGAACCATGAGCCAAATACGTCTCTTTTCTTTATAAACTACCTGCTCTCAGGTATTCTGTTATACAACACTAAACAGACTGACAGAACCCTTCTGACACGTAGGTATGTTTTCCTCTTTTAAAGCCTAATTTTTACCTATTGTCTGTGTATTTTAAAAATCTTGGTTTTTCATTTAAAAATTTAATGTACACAAATTTCCATCATATAAAAATCTAAAAAAAAAATGTAATTTTATGAATTCTGGGAAGGCAGCAGATGGGTTTACTGTTAAATTCTCAGTTCCTATCAGTTTGTGACACAACATAATCTCTCAATATATAGTTGTTGAATAAAATAAACAATGATATTCTAGCATATGGATGTTAAGTATTCTATTGGATAATACTGAAATTTCACTTTTTTTTTTGCAATTATACCTAATGCTGCAGTGAACATCTATGGTATAACAGAGTTCTTTTTGTATTTCTGATTATTTTCTTAGGATAGATTCCCAGAAGTACAATTACACACTGTGTCAAAAGGGTATGAGCATTTTAAAGTTCTTGGAACATATTACCAAATGGCTTTCCAGAAGGGTTGTATTAATTTATATTTCCACCAGAAGTGGATGAGAGGCACATTCACTGTAGCCCAGGCAGACAGGGAGTAAATACAGCAGTAAGGACCACTTGGGCAGCTCCATCCATCTGGGAGGATAGACAAGAGCAGCTTCTGGTGACTTGAGGGGAAGGTGCTTTTTAATAGGATTTGAAGAGTGAAATTTGTCATGTCCTTTAATTAAAAAATCCAATAAGTGCAAACTTGGTCTAAGGATAGAAAAAATAACATTTTAGGAAAACTGAAATATAAAGCTTTCTCCTTCTCAAGGGACCTAACAACCAGCCTCTGCAAACCTCAGAGAGAATGCTGCATGCCAGGAGCTAATGGTAACCTTGTCTGCCTCCACCACTTAGTGTCAGACACTTTAACGTGGACCAGGCTCATGCCAAAGTCTCTAGGTGATACTAATTCCTGATTTAATTACCCTTGACAGTGTGTGATGGGCCTTAACAAGCTGGAGTCCCTGATGAACTGCAACTTGGGGGTTTAGAGCATTACTTGAAGGGTGTGGCCCTTACCCAGGCTAACTCTGGTGGGTGCAGAAAACCAGATTACAGCTCAGGGATTCAATGAAAATGACAGCGCACCATCCAGTGACCTGCAATGTGACACTTTTAAGTGGGGGAGGTGAAGCACGGTATTTTTCTGGACCTAAATCATTAGAAAAGAAGCACTCCAGGAGCAATTTTAAGAGTATCAACATTAGGTAGGTGCCATGCCACCTCTCATACCATAGAGTCATCATCCTAGACTGTTTTACTTTGTTGTTGTTCATTTCAAGCCTCCTGTTGATGTACGATAGGTCTGCGGCGGGAGGGTACACTTGCTCACTACTCTGGGAGGATATCCTAACCTCATAACCAGGGTCACACGGACCACCCTGCCATGCACTGCCAAAGCCTAGTTTTATCTCTGGCCTTCTTTGTTGACTGAGACAAGGTGGCTGTTTTGTAAAAGGAATTTAAACAGGAAGAAATAATAGTAAAAGAAAATGTCAATTATATTTGCAAAGGTAGATGAGTTTACAAAGTAAGGTTTAGCCATGAAAGGGATTGTTCACTCATAAGCTCTGTGACTTGGGGCAAGTTAGTTAACTTTTCTGAGCCTCAGCTTTCTAATCTGTGAAATGCAGGTAATAATACTCACATTGAAGGGTTCTTTTTTAAATTCTTTTTTCTTTTTTATTTTTTTGAGATGGAGTCTCGCTGTTGCCCAGGCTGGAGTGCAGTGTCAAGATCTTGGCTCACCACAACCTCCACCTCCTGGGTTCAAGTGATTCTCCTGCCTCAGCCTTCTGAGTAGCTGGGACTACAGGTGCGTGCCACCATGTCCAGCTAGTTTTTGTATTTTAAGCAGAGACGGGGTTTCACCGTGTTAGCCAGGATGGTCTCGATCTTCTGACCTCATGATCTGCCCACCTCGGCCTCCCAAAGTGCTGGGATTACAGGCGTGAGCCACCACTTCCAGCGAAGGGTTCTTGTTAACATTAGAAGATGGAATGCAAGGAAGAGAATATAGCATGACTTTTAGCACGTCACTGGGTCTCAAGAATGTTAAGTGCATTTTTCTCTTTTTTTAAGTGGTTATTATTTTCCCCATTCCTTTCTTTCTGTTCAACTCTCTTTCTCAGGTAGAAGCTAAACAAAGATATTCAGCCTCTCAGGCTGAAGAAGATTTGAGTTGACAGTGCTTCTAGATCTGGCGGTGGCATTGATCCCTCCCAGCCTCCTGCTTCCTTGCTTGGTGGGTTCCTTGCGACCTACAAGCTGCCTATTTCTTCACATTTCACCTCCCCAAGCCTTTCCTCTGTCCTTACACTTATTTGTAGTTTGATTTTGAAACTATAATGATCTCTTCCATTCATGAGTGGTCCCCAGTTTCTCACCTGGAATTCATGCCAACTTGTTCTATGAACGCAGTGATTATATAGCCCAGGAACTGACACTCTTATCCCTTACATATGCCTACTGGGAAATTTTTACGCTGCTTGGAGTGTATTCGTCTGTTGTTTTCCCAATAAGATGAATTCCACTATATGGTGAAATGTGGTCTGGTTTCTTTCATCTATCAGTCTGGTTTATCATCTTCATCTATTGGTCTGGTTTAGAATACTGACCTGGTCTTAAAATAATCCTGATGGTAACACCATCCTTTCTTGGAGCTCGTTGGCACCTTTGACAACCACAGGCTACTTCCCTCTTTGTTCTTACATTCATACTTCTTTTTTGACTGTTTATCATATTCCTATGTCATGGATGATAAGAAATTTCAATGCTCATGTCATATACAGAGTGGAGATAAGTGATTGCTATCTCCTCAGGCCAGTGGCTGAGCCAGGCTTTGCTGGGTCGGGTTGCTAATTCTACCGACTTCTCCAAATTCTTTTCAATGCATTCTATAAAATTAAACAACTCTTTCCCTCAGTTGCCCCATAGGAGATTAGTCTTTTAGATTCTTGTCTAATACCCAAAGACCATAAACACACTTTTGAAATCACAGAAAAAAGGGAAGAGTGATTTTCTCACAGATGTTTCTTCTAGATTTTGATTTGGGAGTCACTTAGAGATCTCATATTTGGTGCATACACATGAACAGACATGCACCAATTTCAAAAATAGCAGTAGTACTGTTAGTTCTCCAAATGAAGGGTAAGAATATTTTTAAAATTGTGAGCTTGTTCAAAAGTAACTCATTTGACTTTTGAAAGAAATATATGGAGAATTTGAGGGTAACAATTTTAACTCTAATAATGTTTTGACTTTTAGAATTTTGATTCAATTAAGCAAACATTAAATGCAATTTGGGTCTTTGAACTCACCATAAAAAGTCTAATACTAGGCATAGAGGCTGTCTGATGCATAATAAGAAAATTTGGGGTGAGGATAGCCTATGGAGCTAAAAAATAATCTTCAGAAAGGCTTGTGAGAAAAAGAAATGGATACTCTTTTGTTTTCTTTTTTTATACAGTGCTTCTAAGTTATGACTCCTTTTCAAAAATATCTTGTTTTCCCTAATTCATCTAAAGACAGAAAATTATGTGAATAACCCTTAAATTCCTTTGCAGGGTTGTAATTAAGAAAAGATGAAGCCCCCCAAACCACTTCTGCTAGTTAATGGAAACTTACATTTATATTATTATTATTACTATTTTATTTTATTAGAACCTGATGATTGCTTCACTAGGGCATTGTAAGTTATTATTTGTAAAGAAATTGTATCTCTCTGGAATAAAGGTCATTTTCTGTTGCTGCATAAGTTGACATGAAAAATTACATCTACAGCAAACATTTACGTTTTGAATCATATGCGTACAGGACGCTGTTGACCTGACAAACTGTTTAAATAAATCATCAAAATGTGATGCCATCCATCCAACAGTTTAGAAAGAGTTTGAAAGTAAAATTGTAACACTGTGGGCCAAATATGTCAGATGGCTCCTGAATGAGAACCCTGAGTCACTGGCTGCCCTGCACAAGTATCGGCAATACCCAGGGATCTTCAGAGGGGACCTCTGGGCCCTCAGGTCACCTTCCATTGAAGGACAGAGGTGAAGCACTAACCAAGAAAGTACCACTGAATGGGCACAAAGCATAGCCAGAGTGGAAAGATAGCATGGTGGTTAGAGCCTTGGGCTTCAGACCCCAATGGACGTGGTGGGTGAGGTGTATGGTAGCTGCTCAGTTATGGAGAAGGCATGGGCATGGGTGGAATAGTGGAAAGTATTGTGACATGGGTGAAAAACTGGTGTAGATGCCAAAGAAGAGAATAAATGAGTGCTTCTCGGAATAAAAAGCATTAACCGTGGGGTCTTCTAGAAACCACTACTTCAAATTTTTAATTCAACATTTTAATATTTTTATAGAAGAGAGAGGTCATAATGAAATTTCTTTAGTGTGCGATCGACACTAAAGTCTTCCACATACAGGAATGTAAGCCAATGGAAATAAATTTCAGAACTATCAGAGAAGCTTAAATGAGAGAATTGAAGAATAATTTCTTTTTTTTTTAAAAAATAAAACTTCATTTTTTGCAGCCCATGTGAGTGTGACCTACCTGCATAAGATTTGTCTGACCGTTCCAATGATTGCTCACCCTCTAAAAGCCTTTTATGCTTATTGTTTATGCTGTCTACTTGGCATGGGAGGATATGTTAGCTTCAAAATGTTATTTATCTTTTTCCATATACATCTTGACTGCTCAGTAACATTGTATTTTTCCTTCTGGTATCACCAGAATCTACCACAGAGCCCAGAAAGCACTGGATCATCAATGAACCTTTGGAGTATTCTTGATCATTACCTTGGCCCAGGTTCCCTAGAAAACAGGGCTTGAGGCATGCACTAAATTATGTTGCTTTTAATAGCAAGGCAAGGACCACAAAAATGAAGAGAATGAGCAGTGAGCAAGGAAATAATGAGAAGTGATGCATGATGATACGTTATCATAATGGCCTTTGCTTCAGGATGGCAGCAAGAAGACTTAGCAAGTCACTTAGTATGCACATTTGCTTTGCCAAATGGGTAATCTTTGGACAGAGGTATCCCACTCTTTGGGGCAGTCCATGGAAAAGAGGAAGGAGCAACTGTTTATCCACTTGGCCCCTTCCTTTTTCCTGTTTTCCATTCGTCCTTTATTAACTCTCCTGTGCTTCTGGGTTGCATCACCTGGCTCCTGCAGTGGCCACTCAGCAAGCCAGATCTCAGACCCTAGAGTATCGCATTTCATCTGATCTGGAAGTTGCAAGAGATGCTAAGACACAAGGGGTACAGCTTGTTAGCCTGGTGTATGTCTCTAGCCAAGGGAAGGAGGATCTGTCACTCTCAGTCAAGTAGCTATTCCTAAGCAGCAAAGCCATGCTGGCTCAGGTCAACTTCATCAGTTACTAAGGGCAGCTAAAATGGAGCAAGCAGCTGAGGGTCTCAGAGGTGGGAAGCCCAAGGCAATCAGATGATGGTCCTAAGATGTATCTGATAGGATAATGATGATGATGGTGATGATAAAATAAAAGCACTGACAGCAAGGAATAAGCCAAGAAAGCACCTGAGGAAGCAAGCAAGAATAACCAAATAGGTGGAAGACATTTTTAATGTAAGGACAGATTAAACACTCTTCAGTTTAGATAGGTGGGGGCCAAGAGAAGTCCTAATTAAATGGATATAGATTTGTTCATAACATCTTGGAATATTAGAAATAAAGGGCATCCTTTGAAGCTTGAAGGAGAGTTAATTTGGGAGAAATGAAAGAGAGTATTATTATTACTTAATATAGTGGGTAGTAAACACATAGAATATATTATCCTTTGAAGAGAGGTTGTCAGAAAATACAAATTGGTTGAAGAATAATCGAGGTAAGTTCATATTTTATGGAGCCATAATCGGCAACTATGAGGAAATTAAGGGTGTTTAGGGTACTAGCGCTAACTTTTTGAGATTGAGGTCACAAAAGACAGTAATGTCCTTCATGTAATATACTTGGTGTCATTTTCAATGACTGAATCCTGGTCTGAATGGATCATTGGTCTGAGCCAATACAGTGTTTTATATACCTATTTTTATCATTAATATCCATAGTAATTTCAGGGACTTTTCCCCACAAGGGAGGTGTGAGGGGTTGTGAAGGATGCATCAGAATTTTTGCCTCTACGTCTAGGTAAGCAACCTACATTCTTATAAAGGAATGGTGTTCACTTTAAAGACTACTTGGCCTTTGTCAATACTTCATCTATTAGCATTTAATTCTCCTCTACAAACCAGTGAGGGATTAAATGGGCAATCAATCCACTTAATCTTTGCATAGTCATTTGAAACACAAATATAATATACATTAATTTCATTATACTCATTCTGAACTCTAGCTTTTTGCCTAAATTAATCTCTATACTTGGATTGCCTTCTCTCTCTGTTTATCCAATCCATGCACCAAAAGACTCAGGCAAATTCCCATTTCTTCGTAAAATCTCTAACTACTTCATTCCTTGTGGCCTTTCACTGCTTTAAATCATTTGGCATTTATTGTCTTTCTCATAAATACTCAGTTTTATGCTGTCTTGAATTGGTTGCTAATCACTTTGTTTATACATAGATCATATTACTCTAACTATATTTTAAGCCCTGTTAAGATCAGAAGTGAGATCTCACAGCACTGCCATCTTCTGCCAGCATCTGGCACAATGCTAGGCACTTAGTTGATGCTGGCTGAACACTTGCCAAGTGATGGGTTGGCATGTGAGAGGAGTGCACGGACTACCACACAAGCAGACTTGAGATAGTAGGCAGCTCTCTATAGCCCCATGTGAAAATGCTTTCTCTTTGCATTTGGATAATGAAAGCAGTCCTTAATTTTCACTGAGAGTAATAAAAGTTATTGCCCCTTTTAGTGGTGCTAACTTACTCCCACTCCTCCTCCTCTATCAAAACATGCTGGTGAATCCTAAAGACCTACTAATTGATAATAAAGAGAACTTAATCTCCTACCTGATTTTTAAGAAGAGAATTTTCTGTCCCTGTGTTTTTTCTTTGTTCCTCTGGGCAGTGGCTTCTGTGGTAGCTGTTAGCAAAATGCTTCAGGCGATATACATCAGACATAGAAATCCATCATGGCTAAGTTCCTCCCAAGCTAAAATCTAAGATGATACAGTGTTTAGCCAAAGCGCCATGAAGCTCACACTCACGCCCTTACTAAATCTCTCATATAGGCCTTCTTTATCTCATCCCTCCTGGTGAGAATTTTGTGGGAGAGGATTCATCTGCAGTAGAGGCCTGAGGAAAGACTTGGAGTGAGAATGACTGGAATAATTTGGCCTCAAATGCGCTACTAAACTCTATCAGCCTCAGTTTCATTATCTTCCAGATGCTGCTTGTGAGGATGAAATGAGATGAAAATATAAGAAATGCTTGGGTAAATGAGTAGAGTAGATGCTCCACTGCCAGGCTGAAGATCCTAACTGGGATTTCAAATGCTGGCTAGCTGCTTGAAGCTGATGTACTCATCCTAGTGGGGAAAAGATGCTGAGCTAGCACCCTGTACTTCTTAGAAAGAGAAATGTGGTATACCTGGAAGCAAGAGTCAAGCCCTCCATGGGAAGCAGCTCCTAAGCCCTGTGATAATCAAAAGTGTGGCTGAAAGTCTTCCTCAAAAACGGCTCCATCAGAGAGAACAGAATTAAATGCCCTTAAATCAAACCTTTTACACAATGGACCAGTCCTCCTCCTGGGCAAGATGGAAATAGAATTGCCATTCTGGGGCTTAGTTCTTTTACTTCTCCTTTCTTTGCTAATCGGCCACTGAATTCGGCTTCCTGCCTGGGGTTAGCTCACAAATCGATCCTGAGGCCTCCCAAAGGTTTGGCTATGCCAATTTCTTGCTGCACCACTGGCCAAAATGTAATCAGCTCATAGAACCAGGGTGGGAAAGAGGCAGTTTGCAGTAAGTAACTGCTGTCTGTAGAGAAAGTCTGCTATCGAGAACCCTGAACTCCTAGCATAAAGAAGTAGCCCAGGGGCCACCCAGTAGCCCACTGGGTTGAGGTTAGGGTAGCCAGATAGGAATGTGAGGTTCCACCTTCCATGATCTGTGGTCACCATCTTTGGGGTGTTGAGTCAGGGTTATTATATATTTGGTAGACTCTGTTGCCTGCCTCATCTGTAACAAGGGAAAAATAGTACCTACTGTGCCTCCTTCATGGCATTTTGCTGAGGAACAGATGCTCTAAGGTATTATATTTTTGAGAACTCAGTAAACCACAAAATGTGCTAGGCAGTTGTTGGGTATTAATTGTCATTAGTGTGGGCAAAAAGTTTGGTAATTACTGTTACTTGATGAGTTTTTCCTTTTGTTTCTTAATGAATGCCTTAACATTTTTTGTGCAAATTTGTGTTGACCTTCCATATTTCCCATTGATTGATTGTTGGAATGAAGCCATCACCTGTACTGAGAGGGTTTGCGTGGGACCACTAATAATGAATCCATTCTACTCAGCATGCACTGGTTCCCCTGACTCTCTTGCTGAAGCCTTGCAGAAGAATGTGTTTATGCACCCCTGACTAGCACCTGACCCTGTGGTCAAGTGCCGCTGCATATGGCTTATGTGTGGTATTAAAATAAACGAGGCAGAACCAGCTGCACTGCACACTCCCTGGAGTGTTGAGAGGAGCCTTGGCCTTGGAGCTAGGGGCTGATGCCTCAGGAAGCGCTTCAGTTATAATAATCCCTAGAGAGAAGAAGGTAGAGGCCTCCAAAAGGGGCAATGCACTTTGTTGTTCTGATCCTAGCTTACTATCTCAAGGGCTCTTCTCTGTCAGCCTTTCCATAATTTATTGCAAGTCACTGAGAAGACCTTTTAGATCCTGGGTGTTTCTGCCTCCAGTTCTTTGAAATAAGGAGGATAATTCCTGTCACCTCTCTTGCAGGAAGGCAGTGTGTCTGATGAGTTAGGTAATGTCTGGACAGAGCGCTGACCACTGTGAAGTGAGAAGCAGTGTGGAGTGGCCAGATGCAAAAACCGCGGGTGGTGACAAGAGCAGCCAGGTTGCCAGGATGGGACTGTCGCCCTAGTCTTGTGAGCAGGAGTCTGAGCTGAGTGTAGTATCCTGGAGTTGTGAGGGGCAGCAGGATAGGGAAGAGAGAAAAGGGAGGGTCCCCATTTGGCTTCTAAAAAATCTTCCCTCTAGCATCCTTGACCTTGGAAGTTGAGGCTCTTCTCTACTGCCACATTCCAGCAGCAATCAAGTACGTTTGAGCCATCACTGCTCAGCTCCAGTGTCCTCAGATATTACAACTCATCAGGTTGACAGGAAGTAAAGACAGTTCTACTCTCTGGGTTTTGTTTTGGGTGGCATCGTGCTCTGCCTCTTGAAGAACAGGCAAGACATGGCTCCTGTCACTTCTGACCCATGTCTTTTCCTGCTCTGAGTCTCCCGCCTTCCACATTAACTCATTGGGCTTTCTCTCAGTCCCTCTGCAACACAAAGTTTACCCTCGCTACTTCCTTGTTGCAACTCATTTTAAAACCACTTTGGCATGAGGAGAATGGGATTTGGCAGGTAACAGTAGGGTCCCCATCGATCTCTTTTTTAACCCAATAACCCCAAAGTGCTCCAGGGTAGTGGCAGCACTTCCTTCTCTCAGCATTTATTCCTTCTGCTCGAGCCAAGAAATGAAACTGCCAGTTTTGTGCTAAGTGGGTCAAGAGGGCCTCTCGTTTTCTTGCATCTGCTTCAATCCTGTTGACAACATCCCTGAGCTGTTCTGCACTGCCAGCAGGGCCACCATTTCAGTTCTTCCATTAGTACTTCCTCAGCCTCACTCTGGACACATGTTACCCACCTCCCTGATCACATCTAGGTCCTCATCACAAAACCTAGACTCTTGGCAGGGACCTGGGGAATATACTCCATAGGTGGGTCTTTTAACTAACTTTAGGGGCCCTCAGGTCAGCAAATCATGGAATTGTGAAATGTGAGAGCTCACAGAGCCTTAAAGAAGTTGGAGGAAGGGAAGAAGGAGGTGGAGGAAATGCTAACTTTTACAAATCACTTTTTGTGTGCTAATGGTAGTAAAATGCTCTATACCTTATTTTACCCCAAGCTCCAGAAAGAGTAGAAGTAAGTATTATTAGACATTTTAAACATCCTATAGTTGAGAAACCTATAGGATTCTCATCTATAGAAAGAGGACAGTAACTTGCCCACCATCATATAGCCCTCAAGGAGCAGAACTGATACTGAAAACCTAGGTCTGTCTGATGTCAAGGGCCACATTTCTCCCATGAAATGCCCTTTTCCTGCCTTACAGTTCCCCAGGGCCCCTCCTTCCATTTTGCTGCTGAGCAAACAGAAAATGGATCATTTGTGTATCACTTGTTCAAGGTCACAGAGCTTTTTTAGGGGCATAGATCTTTCCATCTTTTACCCAGTGTCCATCTTATAAAGCACTCGGCACTCCCCTTCATCCTGTGTAGGATTATGATGATATTTGGTGTCATATCTCTTAGTCTATTGAAACCCAAAACCTTTTGTTCCTTCTTCTAGAACTCACATGGACTTTACATAGTGCATGTATATATATATCACCAGCAGCAATAGCAACAACAGACAAAATGCAAACAAAAGCTTGCCTATGGTGCTTTTAATTCACAGATCTGATTTCCCTAGGATGAAAATACTCCATGCTTGTAAGCATCTTCCATTTCCAAACCTCAGCTCACAATAATCTAACATACAAGCAATAGGATGATCAGAGGCAATATCCGTATTAGATCTCTAAGTCCAGTTCAGAAGAGAGAGTTAGGCTGCTGCTAGGGATCCAGTGCAGCTTCAGCACATCGTCCAGTCAGGTGAATGCCCCCTTTCTGGTGCCTGGACTCAGTGCCTAGATATCTCCCTCAGAATCCCAGCAGCTCAGAGGAAAGCCAAGGTGAATACCAATGTAGGCAGAAAAACCGGGAGACAGCCTGTTTGAGTGAGATAGGAAGGGCAAAAACTCATTATAGAAGAAAGTGCTGTCTTTTTGCAATGGAGGGCCCTCCTTGTGTCTGGGAGTCATGAATATTGCATCAAAAGAATCGGCTTGTTTAAGAGAAGGGAAAAGAAACCCAGAAGCTGGGAGAATTAAATAACTCCTGGGAACTAGCCTTAGGAAGGGCTTTTCAATTTGATTGTGGAAGTAAGTTTCTGTCAGGGTTTTGCCTTGGATTTTTAGCTTTGTGTGAATCTAGATGAAGAAAACCCCTTTGGGATGCGTGAGGTGAGGAGAAAGCCTTTCTGTGACCAGAGGGCAAGCAGGTGTCCTTGTAATCAGTGGGGCTCACAGTGCCCATCAGGCTCAAGGCTTGATTTCTGTAGTGTTTTTACATAAAACTTCCCAACGATTCAAACGCACTGGGGTAGTTGAGGATGTTTTAAGGTGAGTGTGATTGTTGCAGCTCAGCGTTTGAATACTTTGATTAAATATCAAACAATCAAACAAACATATTTCTAGGGGCCTTCTGAGCTTGAGACCAGCTATAGGAGCTCCACTGCTCCTCCATTTTCTGGCTCTGATGCCACATTGTGGTTTCATTTTGTGTAGAGTGGAACAAATAAACATGAGTGAAACATTACTGCTAAGATTGAGGAGGAAGCTGTTTCCTGGATTCTTTATCAAGTTCCTGAGCCTGACACTCTAGTGGACCATGCAACAAGGCACCTGGCTTCTATGTGGGAAGCTTCTCCCCCAGTCTGCCCCATTTCTTCCTCTGCTATTTCAGGACTGAGGGGGCAGCCTCTGCCGGTTGATAGCCATCTGGAAGAGGGGGATGTTAAGGGACATCCTTGGGGCAGTTCTGTGGGCATATGGGAATGAGGCAAAGAGGAAAGAGAAGTAATAACAAAAGCAACAAAAGGCAGAAGGAGGAGAGGAAAATGAAGTACAGAGACATTAAACACATTCACACTAGTCCGTAGTGGTCAAGGCCACTCCAGGAGTATACGGAGTCCTAGGAAAAATCTCTCCCAGAATTTAGTTCATTTTGGCCCTCAATTTGCTTGAAGGATGAGAGGTTTGAGAGGAAAGAAGGAGGGAAGGAAGGGAAACCAAAATACGCTTTGCATTTCTGCAGCTTCTTTTGAGTTGAGAAGGGCTCTTTAGCCAGAGCCTCCATCCAGAACCTTGTTACCATGGCAACCCACTTGCAGCCTGCAGGGCTGTGACAGCCCACTCCGGAGCTAGTGCTACCGAACCAGAGAATATTATAGGGGAAGTTTTGTTTCCTGGATTATTAACATTAAGTATATACACATGGAGGTATGTAACAATCTGTGAATTCAGTAGCAAATGCTGTTTTTCTTCCTTGACATTAAAAAACTGTGAATTCTGCACATTTATTTAGCACCTACTAGGCACCAGCACTGTATAGGTAATGAAGATACAGGGATGAATGAGGCACAGTCCTTGACATTGATGAGGGCACTGTCTGTGATAAGGTGTGGGGGAATACACACAGCCAAAGAAACAAAAAGTTACCATGCCATGAGATGAGTGGATTTAGGTGCTGGGTGTTTCACGAGCACAGAGGTGGGTGCAGCTTAATTTGGCAGGGAATTGGGAAGGCTTCCCAGTGAAGATGACATTCAAGAACTCACAAAAAGGAGTGAGTAGGAGTTTTCCAGGTGGAAAATGTAAGAAGAAGGGAATTCCTGCGGGAATAACATCATTAAGCAGAAAAGAAACCAAATTATGATTTTTGTTTCTTGACGTGTTCCCAAGGCCTCCCACCCAGTAAGTCTGCCCTCTTTGCAGCCACAGCCCCCCAACTAGAAGGTGGTGGCTACAGCATTACCACTTTTGGTTGATGTAGTGGACCAACAGCATTTCCCAAGCCTTCCTGGGGCATTTACCTATATACCTGCATTTCTAACATTATATACACATGTAATATTGGCAAACCAAATGCCATGGGGCCTGAGAGGGTGGACAGGCCTGATTTTTAAAGACAGCCTGAAATTAAACGTTTGGAAAGACTTTTGTTTGGGGATTAGAATACTTTTTCCCTAAGAAATCCCACCATTAGTTTGGCTGGCTGTGTAATGGCTTATTTGAAGAGGGGCCTACCTGTTCAGAACTACCTTAGTGGCCTTTACTTTTGCTAACTGCTTTCTTTATGCTTCTAGGGATATACTAATTTGCATACTGACACCAAGAATATGAAGATAAATTACTTCTTTTAGAGCACGGGAGAGTAAGGCCCACCTCAGTCATGTTCCACAGCCCCCCTAGGATCAATGCCAGTCATCCCATGAACACTCTGTGCATATTAATTGGTGATAATTGAAAAATAACACCTGTCATTTTTAAAGAAGAAAATTGTCTCAAGTGATTGTACACTTTTATTCAAAGACCATTGTTATTACCTAGATTCACTAAATAATCAGATTGTCATTATCACAGCCAATATTATTACTAATATATATTTACTCTTTTATTCATTCATCCAACAACTATGTTGAAGGTACTGTGGTGGGAATATAAATATGAAAAAGAACAAGTCCTATTTCCAAGAATCTTGCAATTTACTGTGTTTGTGGAAGGGAGGGTACAGATGTATAAATAAATATGATACAAAGCAGAATGAAGCAATTGCTATACATACAAATATATATACATATAATCTAGCACTATGCCTTTTACATAACACATTTTGTAAGTGTAAAATGATTGATAGGATAAATAAACATGTCATAAACAGGCAAAGAAGAAATGATTCATTTTGATGGGCATCCAGGGCTTGCAGGACAGAAAAGTTTTATAGAGGAAGTAACATTTACATAGAATTTCAAAGGGTGATTGATATTTTAGTAGGTATAGAGGTGAAGGGCAGTACAGCCTGAAGAAACAGCCCAGGCAAAGTCTGGGAGTTGGGATATTGCAGGTTGTATCTGGGAAATGGCGAGTGGTCCAGGGAGTAGTATGGTGTGGGAAACCTGGAAATTGGGCATTTAATTTTGGGACATATTGAATGCCATGCTAACCAATTTGAACTTTGTTAGGGGGTGGGTGGGAAGTGAGCAATCACTGATGATGCTTGAAGAAGGAGCTGCTGCAATTATGTTTATCGTTCACTGTTTACCCTCAGCAGAACTTAAGTTCCGCTAGGTCAGGCTTTTTGTCTGCTTCGTTAACTTATATACCCCAAGAGCTCAACCCAGTGCCTGGCACGCAGTAGATTCTCGGTAAATATCTGTTGGGTGGGATTCTACCAGGGCTTTGGGAACTTATTTCTGGAGATAATGTGAGAGTTAGGGAACCGGAAGGGTTTCATGCAGGAGATTCTAGCAAATGATTCCAGTAGCTGTAAAGAATACCTGTGGGAGTGAAGCCGGGAGTGACTCTGAGAATGGAACAGAACTATAAATGGGAGGACTGATGAAAGCTGGAGGACTTGGTCACTGAGTGAATGTTCCTTGTGTATCTAGAAATAAACAACTGGCTAGACTGTCATTAACAAGATGCAGAACTCCAAAGAGGAGGTGCCACTCGGTGGGGGTGGGGAGGGGCGGAGGAGAGAGAGATAATGGCTTTGCTTCTAGACTGGCTGAATCTTAGGTGCCTTGAAAAATGCACGTAGACACCTACTTTAAGAGAAAATTGGCAGGTAGAGCTCAGTGTGAGACATGGAACTAGAGTTATGAAGGTGGGAGTCATTAGGATAGAGGTAATAATTGCAGTGTAAGGGAGTGGAAGCCCGGGTCCCCTGGGGAGGAGTGGAAAGCAAGGTTCACAAAGGTAGAAGACAGAATCTGGGGAAAGCTTGCATTTAATGGGTGGGAAATACAAAAGCTTGAAAAATGGTAGAAAAGTCAGGATTAAAATTAGGAGAGCAAGCGTCAAATGAGTCAAAGGGACAGAGTGTTCTGGCTGAGGATGTGACCAGCAGTAACAGTATAGTTGAGGTGAAGGCAGGTGAGAGCCCACTGGGTTAGGTAGTCAAAAGGCACTAGTATTATTTCAGTAGAATGGTGGAGGCAGAAGGCATTACAGGAAATTGCACATGTTGGATGTGAAAATAGAGCACAAATGTAGAATGCTTCTTTAAGAAGTTTGGCAATGAAGGAAAAGAGAGGGAGGGGGTACCTTCAGGGGAAATCAGAGTTAATGAAAGACATTTTATTTTTTATGAATGGGTGTATGTTTACGAGCTAATGGGAAGGAAACTGTTACCTAAAGATTTAGTGATAAACTATTTGTTGTCCATGGTATAGAAAAAGTATTTCGATTCTGAGAAAAGAGGTATTATGAAACGTGTTGTCATCTACACATAAAATAATACATCTGTGCACAATTTTAATATAATAGTGTAAAATACAGCCCATAAAGATAATATTCAGTCTTGCTAATAATTATCTCTTTGGCAGTCTCAGTTTCTGGCCATAGAAACAGAGCTTCTTTCTGTAAATGCTGTGAGGTCAAAGGGGTGGTAATATAGCAGTCTGTGCCTGTCTCACCATTTGCCTTGGTGTTGGCTATGGAGTCCCAAGCAAGAGAAAATCAGGCCAGATGGGATGAGAACTTGGTTTTTCTAGAATTTGGGTTTCATGACAATGTTAGGAATCCTAGATGCTGAGATACATTAGAAGGTTTTGGACCTTTTACCTCACCCTCCAGATTTTCATGAAGATTCATCATGTAAAGATATTAACCATATTCTAAAACATGGAGGAAATCCAATAAAGTGTTCAATGGAAAATCCAGATTACAAATCTCTGTGGAGTATGATACAATTTTTATAAAATTAAATGTTGCATGTGTAGATACATTGGCATAGAGAAAGACCTGAAGGAATATTATTCCCCAGAAATATTAGCAGTAGTTATCTATGGGAATGGGTTTATGAGAGATTATTATTTTCTTCTTTATATTTTTATATACTTGCCAAGTTTTAAACAATGAGCATACATTATTTTCATGACCTTTATTTATTTATTTATTTATTTATTTATTTATTTATTTATTTTGACACAGTCTCTCTCTGTTGCCCAGGCTGGAGTGCAGTGGCATGATCTTCGCTCACTGCAACCTCCGCCTCCTGGGTTCAAGCAATTCTCATGCCTCAGTCCCCCGAGTAGCTATGATTATAGGTGTGCGCCACCACACCTGGCTAATTTTTGTATTTTTAGTAGAGGTAGGGGTTCACCATGTTGAACTCCTGACCTCAGGTGATCCACCTGCCTTGGCCTCCCAAAGTGCTGGGATTATAGGTGTGAGCCATCGCACCAGACATTCATGATTATAAAATTATTTAAAACCACAACTTAAATATCACAAAAGTATAATTGCACATGTATCTTCTCATATCCATCTTTTCATTTAATTTTCACTCTGAATAGGGTCTGAGTTTGGAGGGGGCTAATTTTATAACCCCTGGGCCCTGTGATTACAACCACACCTCAGTATTGAATCAGAACAGGCTCCATTTAGACTATGGACTAGAGCAAATCACAACTGTTTATCAGATATGTATCCTTGTGGGTGAAATGGGTGGTGGTGCTCCTCCTGGTCTGTTGAACAGAGTAGGGCTGTCGTGACTGTTGCCCCTTCTTCTTTTCTTGGTCCCCCACCCCCTTCTTTTCCCTTCCTCTTCCTTCTACCTCTCATTTCTCCTCCTCTTCCTCCTGCTTCTGCTCTCTGCGCTCTTCCTCTTCTGGCTAACAGTGCTTCTCCTAATGGTCTCATGCTGTCTTGCTTTTGAACCATATGCACTGGAGGATGAAGAGCTGGGTCAGGAAAAGTTCATGGTCATCATTGATGAAATGCAACAGGAACCAGAGGAAAGGCAAAAGTAGAGTTTTGACTGTGGCCACCGAAATTAGGACATTTAAAACATTGATTTTAAAAAGGTATATGTTTGTGGCAATGGAACTGTTGTGTATCTTAACTGTGATGGTGTATATACAAGCCTACACATGTGATAAAATTGCATAGCACTAAACACACACACACACACAGCACCACATACACAGAAACAAATAAGTGTAAGAAAAACTGAGGAATTCTGGATAAGGTGGGTGGACTGTATCAGTGTCTATCACCTGGTTGTAATATTGTGCTGTTGTTTTGCCATGTTTCCATTGGGAAAAATGGGGTAAAGGATACATGGTATAATTCTACATTACTTTTTATAACTGCATATAAATCTATAATTATCTTAAAATTGTAACAATTTAATTAAAAATTATTTATATATATATATGTGCACCATTCATGTCATGTGAAATCCATTGCCCATGTGGCTTAGGATTCTGCTCTAATAGGAAAAACAAATGGTTTTAAAACAAATCTATTAAGAAATTATTACGTTAGGCACTATGATAACTAGGCACATTACATATATTATTCTCTTTTAATCAGTTCATCAACCTTATAATGGGTATTTTTATTATCCTCCTTTGATGCATAAGGAAATGGAGGCTTAATAAACTTAAGTAGCTTACTGATGCCCACCCAGTTAGTAATTTCAAAGTGAGGAAGCAACCCAGGCGGCTGACTCCAAAGCCTGTGCATCTAGTCAATATGCTGTACTCCCTTTGAGCTCTGCCAGGCAACATGTTTGCCTTGAATGATATTTAAGTCAGACAGGTAGCAGTGTCTTGACTTCTCCCAGTCATCATTTCTTTCATCCTTTGAAGCTCAGTCCCCTATGAGTTTATCTAACTACTACACTTATTATGAGCCAGTTTTACTATTGCTAGTAAATCAAGTTTACTCCCTGCTATGTAGAGACATATGTCTTTTAAAATTGAACTCTTTCTCTTAGGTTTCTGTGGGAGACTCCTCACCCTCTCCACACCCACTAATTAACTATCAAGATTAGGTAGAGCTTCTCTCCATAAGCTGTTTGTGCAGGGCATGTAACTGACTATTGACGAATCCTGTGGTGAGACTTGGGAGACTGCAGCAAGGTTCGGAGGGCCCCAAAACTGGCAATCTGGGCACAGCCCAGCTTCTGGAACTGGGGCAATATTTTGGTAAGTCCACTGTAGGTGAGAGCAAAAAGGAGGGTGTGCCAATTAGGTGCACTGGCAGGGGGAAGACAGAACAAGTAAAGACAAAAATGAGCCCAGCTCAGGCACTGACACATCTAAAGGAAACAAGGTGGTAGTGGAAGAAGGCAAGGAGGATAACAAATCCAAGGTCAAGGGGATGACAGTATTGAGGACACCTTCTCCACAGCTCATATTCTCATACAGATTGAACATCCCTAATCCAAAAATACACAATTTGAAACATTTCTGGTTCCAAGCAGTTCAGGTAAGGAAGGGCTGCTCAACCTGGATATGCTTCCCATGAGAAGCCACCAGCTGTTCTGGGGGTGGGGGGGACAGTGGGCTCTTTCCTGCTGTATGGAAGCTGGAAACAACCTTAGGTGTCTGTCCCTGGTTTGGAGCAAGTGCGGTGGTTATGAGTTATTGTTTCCTGTGGTGAATTGACTGCCCCCGTGCCTCCCTGAGCCTGAACTCCATGTGATAAAGAGAGGCAGTTTTCAGGGGATTGCTGGGAAGATGCCGAGTGTGTGCAGAGAAGGCTGGAGAGTCAGGAGGGCTGCTGACCTCATGCAGGTCGGCTCTGTGCATGCTTATGTTTCTTTTCATGGAATGCTTTGTTCAGCGTTGGGAAAGAATTGGTCTGGCTAGTTAAAGTTAGCTCTACAAAGATTGCCTTACAGTGAATATGAAAGAGAACCTTCACAACCAGTCACAGGAGAGAGAGGTCATTGCAGAGGGAGGAGCGGGAGATGATGTGGGGAAAAAATTAATGAGAAGAGCACTGGACATAACAGACTGACTCGAAAAAAGGGAAACAGAGAAGGATTCTGGGCTACCAGGGACTGTCTAAGCTGTGTGAAAGGTACAGATAAAAGGTAACTCAGCCATCTTATTAGAAATGGGGGATGTCTGCGCTGCATGCTTTTCTCCCCTACCTTCCTTCCTAGGCTAAAATCTCAAGCCCAAAGGCATTAGGGATGTGAGATGAAGAGAAAAGAGATGCCTGTTTGGGAGGGAGCAAAATCTACTCCTTGTGGAAATATTGATGAACCACAGAAAGCTTTATTTGATGCCATTTCTCCCATCAGACCTCATTACCCACGTCTGCCTTTGAGTCAATGTCCCTGGTCTGATCGTTGCCCATGTGGCACCCACCCCGCTCAACACGGGTGGAATACGCAGAATCCTTTAGGAACTCCTCCTCGTGGCAGGCAGAGCCTCCACGAGGTGCTCAGAGAAGGCATGGCGGACAGGAGCGAGAGGTCCTGGAAATAGCTGGCTTGTGTGCCTTCAACATATTCCCTCTTCCTTTGATGTGAAGGACTCTTTACACAAAAGCCACTGTCAGCAGCAAAAACATGGTAATAAGTATTTTTTTTTCCTGCTGAAATAAAGCAATTACCACAGACTATGCAAACACCTAAGTGACCCCAACAGTAACCAGAGCAATTTGCTATGAAGTTGGTTTCCACTGAAAAAGCAAAACATTCTATGGCAGCCAGCCTGGAACCCAGATTGCACATATAGAGAAGGGTCACTTGCCATTCAGCTCTGATAAGGATGCTCTTTGAAACCTTCCTTGGAGCTTGAGAGGGAGCTGGGGGAAAAGGAGTGTGAAATGGAAAGCAGAACCCGGGAACTTGGAGAAAGGCTACAGAGCAACTTTGCACCAAACACCTCTAAGCTGCCATCCTTCTCCCCAGGCCCAGTGTTGCCGACCCCTGTGGATGTGGGCCTGTTAGGTGGATTCACGGTCATTGTGAGGACTGCTACAGACTCTTAAGATCAGAGGAGACATACCAAAAGCCCACCATACAAAAGGGGGCTGCTTTCTCCTGCTGTAGAGTCCTTCCCATGCCCAGCAGTTGTCTAGGTGTTTGCAAAACTAAGGTGAGAGATTGAGGTGATACATAGATTGTGCACTTAAACTCTCGTACCAGTCTTTTGTGTGTTTCAACTCTATATCTTATCAGCTCTATCAGAGATTATCATCTCATCATTTAGAGCAATAATCAAACAGAAAGCACTAAGCTTCCATGGAAGCCACCTGGCAGAAGAGTGTGTATTTAGACATACCCTGGAAGGGCTTGGTTTGTAAGTAAATAAGTGATTTCTACTCTTAAGAGTGGTCTTCGAACAACAGCATCAGCATCACCTGGGAGCTTGTTAGAAATGCAGAATCTAAGGGTCCACCCCAGACCTGGTGAATCAGACATTCATTTTAACAAGATCCCAAGTGATTCACATGCACATTAAAGACTGAGAAGCACTGCTTTAGGTGACATCGGTATTGTCTCTCTCAATTGGCAGCATTATGGAAAAAAAAACAGTCTTTGGAATGAGTCCTAGAATTAGCTCCATTACTTAATGATGTAAAAAAAAATTCTAACTTCTCTTAGACTCAGTTTCTCCATTATAAAATCGAAACACCAGGATGGTTGTGAGAATTCAGTGAGCTAATAGATATCAAGTGCTTGGCAAAGAAGAGGGGCTTAACAAAGGTTAGTGTCCCAACTACCAGGTCTTCTTGTTAAAGGACTTTTGAATTAAATATCCTGCCACTGTCCCCAAGAGGCTAGCTTTTACAGAAACCAGTGTTTTGAAGAGTTGTAGGAGGGTTACATAGAATTTCACTTTGCTTGTTTGATTTCACCTCTGTTAAACTCAGCCAGGCTTTCACAGCAATCTTTTTCTAAATCAAGCCCACTTCATAATTAAAGGTAAGATACTGGCTTATTTCCTGGTCCATTGATCCTATATTAGAGGTAACCTGAAATTGGAGGACTTTTCACATTTCTTTTTTCTACAGTGGACCTTGGTGTAACCGCGCAGGGTATGGGCTTAAACAATCTTGAGTCCAGACTGTGGCTCTGCCATTTACTGATGTGTGACCTGGAGGCATTGTCTAATCTCTTTGGGATTATACCTTATCTAGAAAATGCAGCTGATAAATCCCTATCTCCTGGGTCATTGTGAATGAAGATTGAGTGAAAAGTTACATTCAGCTGAAACGGCACATGTACCTTGCACATAGTAGGTACTCCATGCATGTTTATTTCCTCCCCCTTTGTATCTAGAAATAATTCTAACCATTTCTAGGGATAATCTAATCTTTATTCTAGAGCATCGCTGGAAAAGACAGGTTTGTGTGTCAGGGACACAGGCATTATTTTTGATACTCTTACTCACTGGCCGCTTCAGATTCAGAGCTAATGTTATGTTAGACACTCCAGCCAAAATGGTACAATGATGTATTGGTCTTATGACTCGTTTCAATAAATTAACTTTGAAATGCTACTTATTTTTACACTTAGGAACTCATTCTAACTTAGTCCTCGTTTGATCTTTATAACTTATTTTAAAGGTCTTTTTGCATGTAATCTTTCCTCTTTATGTCTTATGATGGCCTTTGGCCAAAAGCAATAAAATTCTGACCTAGTAAAATCCCAATTAATATTTTTTCACACATCACGTATAGTTCATGTTTACCCACCAACTTTGAGCTCTCAAAATATCACACTTCCGTGAGAAAGAATCAAATATTAATGTGTTTTATTGGTAGATAAATAAGGTAGGGAAAGGATGGAGAAAGGGGGACAAATAAGGAGTGAATGATATTAAGTAGCATAAGAGGAAAATATTCAGAAGTATAATTAAAGATGAAAGATGCCTTCAGCTGAACTTTTCAAGGAATAGAAAAATTAGTGAGTCTGAGAAACTTGGCTGAACTATCTATTTTAGAAGATTGGAAATTGGAAAGATGAAAGCTCTTCCACCCAAAGCAGTAAAACAGTGGAGAGAATTGTGATTCTCTATTATGAAAGGAAGGACCCATGAGAGATCTTCAAGTCTGTCTTCTTTATCTTGAGGCATGCTCATACTTAGACAGTTCCAGACAGATGAGAACCCATTTTTGCTTTTAAACAATGTGAAAGGAGGATATTCCATGGTCTCTTGATTCCAATCAGCATTTCAGTTTTTAACAATTTCCAGTCACAAAGAGCTCATTCTGAAGTCTAACCTAAGTCTTGTGTTTCTTGTTTAACACTTAATTTTATAGATAATATACTGCTAAGGGCCACAGTTTTAAAATGCCATCCTAGAACATCCCTATATCCAATACGGCAATGGAATGTCTGTCTCTTGAGATATTGTGTGTGAGTCTCTCTCTCTCTCTCTCTCTCTCTCTCTCTGTGTGTGTGTGTGTGTGTGTGTGTGTAAGTGTGATTTCTCTCCCTTAAAACACTTTTGAAGTTTCATCAGGTGCATCTCAAACATCTTCTAACAATTTATCACAAATGTAACATCAATGATTTTATAGACACTTTCTTAGTAGGTATTTATAGTCTTCTATTCTTTGAACAAATGGGTTTCTTAGGTTTACTACATATTTCCTGCAAAGCTTCAAGCAGATTCTTTTAATTTTGGTATACCGTATGAACAAAAAATCCAGTATTCATAATTTATACATTTTAATTATATATATTCTCAGTCTTAGTTTTACCAAACTGATGAGGACTGACATCCTTGTATATATGAAAATCTCTCTATCCCTTTATCTATTCTAAGTGTTCTTCGGACTCAGATAACTCTGCACTCTGTTGATTATTTTCTTTCTTTCTTTTTCTTTTTCTTTTTTTTCTTTTTTTTTTTTTGCGTGCTTTTCCAGCTTATCCTTCTCTACCTAGCTACAAAATCAGAGTTCTTCAGGATGCATCCCAAGGCTCTCTGCCTTTTCTTCCTAGATGATCTCATCCATTCTTTTGGTTTCCATTGCCACCTAAATGCCTACAACTATATAACTTCAGTCCAGATGTTTTTCTGAGCTTGAGAGCCTTATATGTGTATATTTGTGTCCTGAATATGAATATTTATCTATCTCACAGTCACTAAAAGTTAACATGCCCCAAGCTGGATTCTTCATTTCTCCCTTTGCCTTTTAAACTTCTTCTTTCAGTTTCTCTTATTTCAATAAATGATGTCACCAATTATCCACAATAACCAAAAGGTGGAAGCAACCCACCTGCCCATTGTCAGATGAATGGATAAAGAAAATAAGATATGTGTGTTGGGGCAGGGAGTGGGTATACACACACAATGGAATATTATTCAGCCTCAAAGAGGAATTTCTGACACATGTTACACTATGGAGAAATCTTGAAGACATGCTAAGTGGAAAAAACCAGCCACAAAGGAGAAGTACTGTATGATTTCACTTATATGAGGTACCTAGAGTAGTCAAATACACACATCCCCTTCAGAGAATTAGAATTTCTTTTTTTTTTTTTTTTTTTTGAGATGGAGTCTTGCTCTGTCACCAGGCTAGAGTATAGTGGTGCAATCTCAGCTCACTGCAACCTCCACCTCCCGGGTCCAAGCGATTCTCCTGCCTCAGCCTCTGGAGTAGCTGGGACTACAGGCGTGCACCACCATGCCCAGCTAATTTTTTGTATTTTTAGTAGAGATGGGGTTTCACCATGTTGGCCAGGATGGTCTCGATCTCCTGACCTTGTGATCTGCCCACCTCAGCTTCCCAAAGTGCTTAGATTACAGGTGTGAATCACCACGACTGGCTGATAATTAGGATTTCTTCACAGATGAAGGGTGAGCATATTTTTATACATGTTCAGAATATATTTTTCATAGCATTGTGGAGCATCAACTGTTGGTTAAATTGATTGCAACTTCTTCCCTTTTGTAACATCCCTTAAAAAAAAAGTATCCTCCCAACAATAGGTTATTGCTTTCCATTCTCCCTTTTTCCTTTGAGTGAACAGTTTCATCTACATTCATCCATCAAGGTCCCAGAAGAAAACAGATGATATACTCCAATTGAATATATTGAGTTTATTGAGGGATCATTACAGAAGTTCAGGAAGGAATAGTGCAGTATACAGAGGCTGATAACAGCAAGGTGCTCTGGCCAGACTTAGGCCTAAGTGGTGAAGAAGGAGGCAGTTACTAGAACCCAGAGCTGGTGAGGGCTGTTTGGGGGAGAGCTGTAACTCTCCTTGAGAGACACAGCCAGCTCAAGGCCAGCCCACAGGGAATCTCACTATTCTTCATCCCTCTGCTCTCCTGGGAACCCAGTCAGAAGCCAAATGGCAAAAGACCCATGCAGAATTCCATACCAGTCATCCTCCCTCAGCACAGAGCAAGGAGAAAAAAAGTGGGTGGCAATCCTGGAGTAGCAAATGGACTATCCTTCCTAGGTTTATGCATAGATCTCTTGCCATGTCCACTTTGGTGCCACCACATTTATCCTGAGCACAGTTTTTTTTCTTTTCTAATTTGGGTTTTATGTTATTATATTACTTGTTTATTTGCTCAAGTTTTAAGAATGGAGTGTATTGTATAATTGTATAGCTAGATTGAACCTGCCAGTCTTAACCTGAGCTATGAACCCTCTACCAGCACCTCTCAATACTGCACTCAGGAATGATGAGTTCCTAAAACTGATTCTGGTTCAGCAGGTCTGGGGAGATTCTTCATTTCTAACATGCTCCCATGTGACGCCCATGCAGCTGGTCCATGGACCTAATTTCAAGAGCAAGGCCCTGAACCACTTAAAAATGGTCTTTAGATAAACTGCCAGCTGCCCCAAATTAGCTAGGTGAGGCAGTGGGATGGTCCACCCCACTGCTGCATGGCCTGCCATCTGCTATTTCATTACTTCTTGGCTTTGCCACTGGCTCCCAGGATTCAGGTGTACCATGTGCTTCTCCAAGCCTCAACATTTCTGCCTTCTGTATATGATTTCCTGCTGCTCTTTTTCCCGGACTTGGGAGGGAATTAGGACAGCAAATTACTATGATTATCTGAGAATGGTGTCTTATAAGTCCTATCTGCCTCACTGTTGCTATCATTTGAACGCCATTCAGCTTGAGGTTTACCTGAGCCAAATAAGCTGATGATGCTTTGTTGATTGGATCTGTGAATTGCAGGAAATGAGAAATCTATAATCTTAGAGTAAACCTCCTTTTGGCAGGGTGAGGTATCATAGACTCAAAGTTTTGCGTATGTTAACATATCTTTGGCCCTATTGTTTAATGGACTTTCAGCAAAATTTATAGGCAGCACTTACAAAATAAATGACCAGTTTAGCAGAGGCTTAAGCCTCTACAAAGAGTAGAAATAGTATAGCAGAGGTGGGGAATGACTTATTCCTGAACTTTATATCAGACTGTAAGCTGCAGCAGAACTCTGAAAGCCAGGACTTAGGAAAAGTTACAAAATAGAATATCTGGGATGATTATGGATGCCCCTGGGACATTGCATTCATAGGCTGAGACAGCGATGAGGCCAGTGGAGTTAAAAATATGGGAAGGAAGAGGAGAGGAATATAAAGGATACATTTGTGTCATCATCAACTGGGAAAAGCAACAACATTTAAGAAAGTAGCTATTTTAACCTAAATAATAAAAATACTATTTACAGAGTGCTTGCGATGTGGCCATTTCTCTACACATACTCTTTCAAATCATCACACCTTCTGGGAAGAATAGCATAATGATGAAGAGTGCTGCCTCTAAATGAGATTGGCTGACTCAAATCTGGTATGCACCAGTTCCTGGAAACATGGCCTTAAGAAGCCCATAACCTCTCTCTACTGCATATTTTTGTTTTTGTTTTTGTTTTTAAGAGATGGGGTCTCGCTCTGTCTCCCAGGCTGAAATGCAGTGGTGCAATAATAGCTCACTGCAGCCTTGAACTCCAGGGCTCAAGTGATTCTCCCACCCTGTGCCTCCTCAGTAGCTGAGGCTACAGGCACATGCCACCGCACCCAGCTAGTGCTGTGTGTTCTTTTTTACAGTGAAATGGACATGAAAATAGAAGCAACCTCCTAGGGTTGTCTTGAAGAATAAAGGTGTTCATAAGTGGAAATCACTAAGAACAAAGCGAGAATATACCAATTTCTCAATCAGTGCAGCAATAATTAGTATCATTTAACCAAGTTCTATTTTCTGCATAAATGTGAGGTGTTTTTTTTTTCCATGAAGCCATATTGTCTCTTCCAGCCTAGTGAAAATGTAATTTACAGTGGGATGACCATGTTAGTTATGGTGGGAAAGAGGGGTCTTAATAGTGTTGAAATCGCCACAGGACATTTCCAAATTGTGCTCTCAGCTTCATAAGCATCTATCTGGAGAGGAATATGGGAAAAATAATTTTAGAATGTAGAGTACAGTGGGCCATGATTCTTTAGTGTTTCTAAGAAGAGAAAGAAGACGTTAAGGTGAGGGAAATCCATGATTTCATTGTCATACCAAGGTTTTCACTTTTGGGCAAAGTTCTCCATGGAGAGTGAAAAGAAACTAAAGCCTTTTAAGGAATCATTTACCGTTGAATCTGGAAGGTATTTCAGGTGAGTTCTGTGAGACTCAAAAGGTAATTACTACCAAGTATCCAGTGTGACATAAGGTATTGGCTAAATCCCGTACAAGCGTATTATTTAATCTTCTCTCACTCTTTTCATGGTAGCTGAGTGTTGTCATATAATCCCCCATCAGTGAGGAAATGATGGGCCTAGAATTCCTAAGCGACTCACTGTTCAAGGGCAAATGGCAAATCGGAGAGAGAACCAACACTTGACTCCCTAGGCAGTGAGTCTCCACGCTGTCTATTAACTCTGTGAGCCAGGCTAAGTAGTCATAGAGGAATGCCCGTCTGTGAAAAGAGGAACTCATTTCAAAATAATACTTCATGAAAGGTACTGGTGATCAAGAAGGGATAACAGTAAGGCCCAGAGGACTGTGATTTCACAGTTGTAAAGTGTGGGAAGACCTGGGTATCATCTCATCTAAATATTTTCCTCTTACTGATAGAAGAAGGAGGAACGGTCTAGACCCCAAGGTCACTGGCAGCTGGTGTCGGAGCTGAGACAAGTCCCTTTTTTGGACTAGCATTCATTTCACTCTACTATTCTCTGCACATAGTGCAATTGCTTTTGCTGGGAAGGAAAAGCTTGGGTCTAAGCATCTGTGGCAGTCTTTGAGCAGGAAATAGTTAAACTGCGAAAATCACACTTTTTAATTATTGAAATTATTTATTGATGCTGAGACACTGTTTGGTGAACGTATGTGGGGAATATTAATGGATATTATACACTACTCAATCTCCTCCTTATTGACTCCTGCGTCACAGCACAAACACATGTGGTCCAATAAAACATGACTTTGTTTTAATAACATTATGAATAAATTATTAAGGGACTTTTTTTTCTTTTTGCAGTAATTTTACTAGTTTGGTTTTTTAAAAAGCCAAACCCAATCATAGGATGATAATTAAAAGTAAAGGAATGTGCAGCAGTTTCTTAGCCATAATCTTCAGGAGACTAATAAAGAATTGTCAAAATGCAGACTAAAGAGTATGCTCTGTTTGCTGAGTGGTCCTTGAAAGCTTTCAAGGGGGCTGTAACCTCTGTGGTTGCTTCCATGTCTTGCCAGCTGTGACTGAAGTCTGTGCTGGGGAGAACTTGCCCAGGATGGCTGCCATGCTCTGCTTGTTAGGATGTTGGTGGGCATTGCAGAGGCCAGGGTGAGGGTACTGTTTTTCTGCATCAGTCATGTCTAGCACAAGCCTAGCCAATAGCAGGCCCCACAAGTGCTTGTTGGATGAGTTACTGCACGCCAGGCCATACCCTTTAACTCCCAAGCAGCACCATGGTTTGGATTTCTTACTGAGTTGGCCTAGGGATCTGCTCAGAGCTAGTATACACTGTAAATAACTGTGAAAGAGACAAAAGGACCCAGTTTAATCAGTAGGGGCTCTTGTGTCAGCCAGACCTATATTTTAGTGATTGCCTGTTACTGTCTTAGGCAAGTTACTTTGTCACTTTAACCCTCATTTCTTTAAAAATGATAATACCCACTTTTCAGGGGCTGGTTCGAGGACTGTATGATAAACATGTAAAACAACCTAACTCAGGGTCTAGGAGGTTGTTATTATTCACTTCAACTTGACACCAGATGGAAGCCTTAGAGAAGAGAGTCACCCAGTCGTGTGCCAGCTATTAAGTTTCATTTATCTATTGTTTTGCTATATTTGCATGATTATGATTGAGTATCTGCTGTTCCTTCTCTGTAGCTCAGTGTATCCTCTCCCCTGTTCCCATGTAAAATCCAGTTTTAGGTCAAAGAGTCTCCATGGGTGCTCTCCCCTTACCAGCCTCCCCAGTGTGGCTTCAGTCAATTTGCCCAGTGCCCTATCCTGCTAATCCTGCCTGAGAGAGTTCAGAGGACAAATGTTCATCCTGTGATTTTGTATGCAAGGGCAAGGCTGACTGTAGATCTCCTCTAGCCTGGCAAATTTCACTGTAAGGTTTTTTTCTGGCTTCTAGATCTATTCAGTCCCCAAATATAACTTCACATCATCTATTTGCCTTAGCATCTCATTATGAGTCAGGAAGTTGTTTTCCAACCTTCTCTGCTGGGAGCTGTGAACATGTGAGGTCTGTATAAGACCAACACCAATTTGCATCACTCAGTGCTTTCTGCACTAATGCTCACATGGTACTTAGCACTTCCTTAGTGCTTCTTACCATTGAAACTTTCTATAGACATTAGCTAGTTTTTCTAACACACACAGTTGCAGGTAGGTGTTGCTATCATCCTTTTGCAGTATGGGAAAACTGAGGCATAAAAGATCAAATGCTTATTTCAGGTTCTAGTAGCAGCCATTATGGTCAGAGAATAGCCTGTTCCCAGTCTGAGTTCTGATAACTCAAAGCAATATATCTGGTTTGTGGTTTCTCTGAAGTCTTTTGGGTTGGCACCACTGGCATTTTCCTCTTTGGATGTTGGCCAGTTCTATAATGTTAAGAATAATTTATTCTTGGGTCTAAAAGAAATTAGACACATTGAAGGTGGATACCTAACCTTTTGAGACCTGATTTTTGGAAGGTCTCTCATAGACTACCCATTGGATACCATCATTTATAAAAGAGTATTAGTCTGAATTAAGAAAGTAGTCTGACCCAATTATGTCCATTATAATTTTACACCCTCATTATCCCAGCTGTTTAAGCCTTTTTAATTTTATTTTGTTTTATTTTATTAGGAAAGATGGTGGTTGTGTTTTTTTTTCCCTGCATTTGGAATATTCCCAGATATTAGGCTAGAATTGGAGTGAAGTTTAAAGTAACCTTGATGGGGAATGCAGACATTTCTGCAAAGGGTCATTGACCTCAGTAGGAAGGTGTGTGATGGAATGGAAAGAATCTGATGGGTCAAATGGTCCTGAATTTGAATTCTTCTTTCCTTACTAGCAGTATAACCTGCATAGGTTTTATCCTCTCTCAGAGTTTGCTTCCTTCTCTGTATAAAGAGACCACTAGTACCTACCTTGAAAAGATTTTGTGAAGGTTATATAAATGTTTAACCCTGTATTGACTTATAATACTTAACAAAGTGTATTCCCCTTCCTCCCTCCCCTTATTTAACCTTGAGGATAGACCTCTGTGTACTCTCAATAGAGCTTATAGATGGAGCACAAAGGATAAATGCCTAATTAGTCCATGTCCCAAAATGATGTATGTTCCTGAATGTGTCTGATTTCTCTTTGTAATTAGTGGGACCCATTTCAGATACTGCAGACTGCCAGCAATCAATTTGAAAATGACAGATGTGAACTCACTCATTATCCTAATAGATCCATTTTTAGTGTATGAAAACTGAGACCCAATCTTGCCTTGGGGCACAAAGAAGTGAGTGCCTTGGCTCCTGCATGAGAATGTGACATTTATACATTTGGGATTCTCATTTGCAGGCTTGTAACCAGTTTCATAATCAATGATGAGGGAAGACAAGGGCAGGGAAGGAAAGGCTGCCTATGGGTGCAATCATTCTTGGCCTTATTGATAGGACATCTACTAATTTGTCACTCTCTCCCTATCATGTTTTTAGAGAATAGTTTTTAGGGCTTCCAATTTTTTTAAATGACATATACATGCATTCATGTAAAGCATATCACAAGCATATAGGTCAATGGATTTTAACAAAGATAGCAAGCCTATGTACCCAGAATCCTTTTCAAGAAAGAAAACAGCACCAGCCACCCCTGTCCTCCCTGTGCCCCTTCCAGTTGCCACCTCACCCCCAGGAAAACCACTAACTTGAACACCATAGGTTAATTTGACTATTTTTAAATTTTATGTAAAGCTACCTTACAAAGCAAACTTTTTGTGGGCATGGTTTCTTTTACTCAACATTATGGACTTCATGAAATTTTGTTCATGTTATTGAGAGTAGCTGTAGGTTGTTCATTGTCACTGAAAAATAGCATTTCATTGTGTGAATATATCACACTGTATTTATCCATTCTACTGTTGATGGTCATTTTTGTAGTTTCCAATTTGGGTCTATTTTGAACAGGACGGCTATGAACATTCTTATGCATGTCTTTTGACTTATAGATAAATGCATTTTAGTTAGATGTATAATAATGAGTGGAATTTTGGCTTATTGTGAGTACAAGTACTTAGGTTTTACAGTTGCTGCCAAACAGTTCTCCAAAGCTAGGTTTTCACTTTTTTAAATTTTTTTTATTTTTTTGAGAGAGTTTCACTCTTGTCACCCAGGCTGGAGTGCAATGGTGCAATCTCAGCTACTGCAAACTCTGTCTCTCAGGTTCAAGTGATTCTGCTGCCTCAGCCTCCCCAGTAGAGGGGATTACAGGCATCCGCCACTATACCCGGCTAATTTTTGTATTTTTATTAGAGACGGAGTTTCACCATGTTGGCCAGGCTGGTCTACAACTCCTGACCTCAGGTGATCCGCTCACTTCGGCCTCCCAAAGTGCTGAGATTACAGGCATGAGCCACCATGCCCAGCCGGTCTTCACATTTTTAAAGGAACGGTTATGTTAGTGGTAATATTGTGAAAGGATCCTGAAACCAAGTTTGCATCAGTAATCAACTTATACTTAGAAATGGAATCATCTTCCCTGCGCTGTAATTTTTGTGCCACTCACAAGTGGAATTTCAATATCTGAGTTCCATCACAATAGTTAGTTACCCTTACCCAGTGGTAATTTTGTCTCATCCTAAACTCCTGAAGGCAAAATATTTTCCATGGAGGCACCAACCTTTCTCTCGATGTCAAATCCTCAGCTTGTTCATTTTTATGGTACAGTAAAAACCCACTTTAAAAAATTGGCTTCAGGGGACTGGGATATCAGTGGAAGAATTCTATGTGTATGCAGTTTCTAAGCTATCTTTAACCTGCTTGTTCTGTTCTGGAAATGTATGACTAGGAGCTGTCACTTGTCTTAAATGTTTTAATGAATGATATTTAGTTGCCTAAGGCTTTTTTTTAAGGCAAAGGACATAGGCTTTTTTTAAATGCAGAGAGAGATGGAAAATAATAGACATTCCAGCTTAACATAAGCATCACCAAATACCAACTATTATAACTCACCACATTTCTGTTTTCAGTACAGTGAAATTTCATTATCGTCATCATCTGTATTAACTAATTTTTTATTATCTGCCCATAAAGCACTAAGGGGTTTATAGTAGAGTGTGGTGTAATGGAACATGTGTTAGAATTGGAATTAGGTGCCTAGGAATAAGTCCTATCTGCCATTTACTAGCTTTGTATCCTTGGGACAATCACTTAACTCTTAACACCTCAGCATTCACAATTTTGAAAGGAGGGGTTGGGTTCCCTGACGTGTAAGAGCCCATCCAGCTTTAAAAATCTTTTGCTTTGAATTTTTAGCAGTTTGGATACATCAATGAAAATGCATATAATCAAATTTTCCTTTTAATAAAATATATGATTTTTCTCCATAGCTTAGAAAGATAGATACTCACACTTCTCTGATGTCATTGAGCTTTTTCATGGGCCTTCTTAGATAAACAAGATGAGAATGCTCCTACTAAGTAGATTAAGACCAATAGAAAGAATCCTCCAGCTTCTCAATGGCAGTTTCTGTGGGCTTGCTCTCTCTTTTTAGCAAAGAAAGTGGAGCACAGGAGGGGAATATCTGCTAGGCAACTATATTGGCAAAGTACTGAATTTTCCAGACCTCAAATATCTTCTTAGTTTTTAATTTTTAATATTAATATTTATTCATTCAGAAAAATTCATCAAGCACCAGCTATAATGCAGGCACTTATGATAAGAAATAGGTTAACAGAAGCCCTCACAGTCAATGAATGCCTGTGGTTATCTCTTATGTCCAAAATCACAACTGATCTGATATTTTATGTGCTTTCCCTTTCTAAAATTAAAAAAAAAGGAGCTAGGATATGTTCATTATAGAAAATTTCAGACCTGATTTTTTAACCGCCTGTACAGATCATAAAATATAAGCGAGGACTTTAAAAAAGATTATGTATTGATTTATTTGTTTTTGCCAGCCTGTTTTCTCTGGAATATAATTATATTAAAAAGCTGGTAAGAATGATGCTTTTGGAGGAAAAAAGAGAGTACATAAAAATCAGCTTTGGAGTTTCTTCAACATAATACTTTGTCCTTAATTTTTAATTATAGCAGTATAAGAGATTATATCCAGTGTGTTGAGAATTGATGTTGCTTAATGGGAATGTATATTCTTCCCTAGTAGTATATGTATTATTCATAGAAAAAAATGGTCTTTATGAAAGGGCAGCTGGTCCTTTAAGAGACAGAGCCTCATGAATTGGAGTAGCTGCTGAGAGTGGTTTTGATTTGCTGCCTGCAGTGCACTTACAGGCTCATTTCACATTAATAGAAGATGATCTGTGTTCCTTCCTGACCTCTTAGAACCTAAATCACAGATGGGGTTATTGAAGAGATTTGGGATCAGTCGATGGTCAGTTAGCGACAAGTCACCAAGGAGCTTTCTCACCTTTATTTTTCTCATGATCTACAAGATGATATTAATTTCCTTATCCTGAGGCAGATGGAGAGAAGGAATGGGGATTAGTTTATCACAGAAGATCATAACCGATATCTTTTTTCTCAAATCATTGTTTACTTTGTCCTTCTGCTTTCTACCTCATCTTTCTGTTTCCCCTTCGTTTTTTCTTCCATATGCTTAGTGTTTCTCCTTGCTTCCTTCTTTGCACCCAATATTTGTTGTGTTGACCACCACACATCCAATGCTAATTAATGAGAAGTCACTTTGTCACTGTATGGAAAGGGGCTATTAGGCAAAGCAAGGTGACTGATCTGGAGGGTTCAGAAAAGAAAATAATAAAAAATAAAAATAGTTAACATGTCAGCTTTGCTAAGTGTCAGGCACTGTATTATTTTATCTCATCTTTATGACAGTCCTTTGATATAGGTACTCCCGCTGCTATGATGATCCGTTCCTACTCACAACACTCCTGACACCAAATGTGTGGGGTTTTTCACGCCAACAACCAATTGGCCAACTCTCTGGACACCAACTAGGTGTCCAGTGATTCAATTCAGTTCTGACACTAACTACCTGGAGTTAGCATGAGACCCCACAGATTCCCGTAATACTGCTCCCCCTTCAGACGCCAATGGCAAGTCCAGGCTACTCATACTTCTGACCAAATGCCTGTAAATTTGAGGGTGGGAAGATTTCCCACAACCCTCTCCTTCAAGTTTGATAATTTGCTAAAACAGCTTATAGAACTCAGGGAAATCCTTTACTTACATTTACCAGTTTATTATTGTGGGTACAACTCAGAAATAGTCAAGAGATAGATACGGAAGGGTATGGGGTGGGGGAAGATGCGAGGTGCTTTCATGACCTCACTAGACGTGCTATCTTCTCAGCACCTGAATGTGTTTGCCAACATGGAAGCTCTCTAAACCCTGTCATTTAGGGGTTTTACGGAGGTTCCATTATATAGGCGTAATCGATTAAATTATTGACCACTGATGATTAGTGCAATCTCCAGCCCTTTTTTTCTCACTGAAGGTCTGGGGTGGGGCTGAAGGTTCCAAGATTTCAATCACCAATTTGGTTACTCTGGCAACTAACTCCCCTACCCCATTTATCTCATTAGCATAAACTCAGGGATGGTTGAAGGGACCTTATTATGAATAGCAAAAGATGTTCCTCCTCTTACCCTTATCATTAAGGAAATTCCAAGGGTTTAGGAGCTTTATGCCAGGAACACAGATAAAGACCAAAGATATACTTCTATAGTTTTTATTTTATCATGATATCATAGTACTATTATTATAGCCACTTTCAGATGAGGAAATTGATACTTAACTTTATTAAATGAATTGTATAGAGACATATAGTCAATAGATGGTGGGACTGGAGTTTAAATCGGGTTCTAACCCGAGACCCAGGTTCTAACCTCAGTGTTCATGGGAGCTGGAATCATTAGGTTGAACCTATATTGAAAAATTATCATATGAAATAAAGTGAAGGCATTTGGCAGTTGGAGAAAAAAATAATAATGGGATCTTTCCCTGAAAATTTCACAGCATCTTCTTCCTAGCAGTGGTGAGTATTCAATAAATGATAGTGATAAGTAAAAATGATGAAAGTGTTGTTGAGCCTGGGGAAGAAATGAGGAAACCACTTAAGACCTCTGTATGGGTTGCTCTAAACTGGGTTTTTATCTTAGTTTATTTAGGCTGCTATAACAAAATACCATATACTGGGTAGCTTATTAAAAAAAAAAAAGCAGAAATTCATTTCTCACGGCTGTGGAGACTGAGAAGTCCAAGATCAAGGTGCCAGCAGATTCAGTGTCTAGTGATGGCCATTTCTTAGTTCAGAGATGGTGCCTTCATGCTGTGTCTTCACATGACAGAAAAGGCAAAGCAGCTCACTGGGGCCTCTTTTATAAGGGCATTGTATTTGTCCATTTTCATACTACTATGAAGAAATACCCAAGGCTGGGTAATTTATAAGGAAAAAGAGGTCTAATGGACTTACAGTTTCACAAGGCTGGGGAGGCCCCACCATGATGGTAGAAGGTGAAGGAGGAGGAGTAAAGGCACGTCTTACATGGCAGCAGGCAAGAGGGCATGTGGCAGGGGAACTGCCCTTTACAAAACCACATATCTCGTGAGACTTTTTCACTATCAAGAGAACAACAGCAGGGGAAAAACCCACCTCTATGATAAAATTGCCTCCCACTGGATCCCTCTCATAACACATGGGGATTATGGGAGCTACAACTCAAGATGAGATTTGAGTAGAGACACAGCCAAAGTATATCAAACATTAATCCATTCTTGAGTTCTCCACCCTCATGACCTAATCATCTTCCAAAGATCCCAACTCCTAATACCATCACATTAATGATTGGGTTTCAACATATGATGTTTGGGAGACACAAATATTCAGATCATAGCATTCTACCCCTAGGCCCCTAAATGTCCTTCTTGCATGAAAAATGCATTCATTTCATCCCAATAGCCCCCAAAGTATTAACTCATTCCAGCATCTACTTTAAAGTCCAAATCTCATCTAAATACTATGTAAATCAGATATAGGTGAGACTCAAGGTATTATTTAACCTGAGGCAAATTGCTCTACAGCTGTGAACCTGTGAAATCAAACAAGTTATGTGTTTCCAAAATACAAATGGTGGGATAAGTATAGGATAGACATTTTCATTCCAAAAGAAATAAATAGGGAAGAAGAATGGAGTGACAAGTCCTGAGCAAGCCAAAACCTTATAGGGGAAACAACATAAATCTTTAAGTCTAAACATTAAGTCTCCAGAATAGTCTTTTCTGACTTGATGTTCCACCTTCAGAAAACACTGGGGCTAGGGTTGGTTCTCTAAGACTCCTGGCAGCCATTCCCCCATGGCTTTGCTGGGTACAGCTGATGAGGCAGCTCTCCTGGGTTGGAGTCACTTGCCTGGGGCTGTTCCAGACTGGAATTGCAATCTAGTGTCTCTACTGGTCTGGAGTTGCAAGAGTGGCCCTGCCCCATAGCTCCACTAGGCCTTGTCTTAGTGGGGACTCTTTGAAGGGGAGTCTTTGAGGTGCCTCCATCACCACAGTGGACCTCTGCCTGGTTTGTGATGCTAAGGCTCCAGGTCTCCATCTTTCAAATCTAGGTAGAGGTAGCCATGCCTCCACAGCTCATGCACTTCATATAGTGGAGATGGCCCCACACTGATTTTGCCAAGGTTTACCACTGGTACCTTCCAGAAGGGTTACCACAGGGCCCTGAGCCTACTGCAGCCACACATAGGGCAGCTGAGGATACTGCACTACAGGGTGGGGAATGGAGCCTTGAAATTGTTCTTCCCTCCAGGCCCTTGCACTCTGGGCTGCTATTGTGAGGGGCATACCCAATGATCTTTAAAATGCCTTTGGGGTCATTTTTCCATTATCTCAACAAATAGTAGCAGACTTTTATTGAGATGGCAGATCCATACTAATCTCCTTATGAAAAGGTTGCTTAGCTACACTCTTGTTCTCTCCTACAAAGGCTTTCTCATTTCTTCCAACATGGATAGGCTAAGAATCTTTTAAATTTTTAAATTCTGCTTTCCTTTTGGTTAACAATTCCATTTTTAAGTCAGTTCTCCCTTCTTATATTTTACTCTTAGCACTCAAGAGAGGCTAAGCCACACCTTCAATACTTTCCTTAGAAATAGCTTTGGCTAAATATCCAATTTCATCACTCACAAATTCTACCTTCTACAAAATACTGGGACACGAACACAATTAAGCCAAGTTCTTCGTTGCTTTATGACAAGGATTGCCTTTCTTCCAGTTTCCAATAACATGTTTCTCATTTCTATTTGAGACCTCATCAGAATGGCCTTTATCATCCATATTTATACCAGTATTCTCTTCACAATCACTTAGGTATTCTCTAAGAAGATGAAGGCTTTCTGTACCACTCACCTCTTCTGAGCCCTGATCAGAATTGCCCTTAACAGTCTTTTCACAGCAACCTAGGCTTTTTCTAGCATGCACCTCAAAGCTTTTCCAGCCTCTTACTCATTACCCAATTCGAAAACCACTTTCACTTTTTTAGGTATTTGTTACAACAGCACCCCCACTTCTCAGTACCAATTTTCTGTCTTAGTCTGTTCGGGCTGCTATAACAAAATGCCATACAATGGGTGGCTTATAAACAACAGAAATTTGCTTCTCACAGTTCTAGAGGCTGGGAAGTCCAAGATTAAGCCACTAGCACATTTGGTGTTGGGTAAGTCGGTTCAAAGATGGTGGCTTCTCACTGTGTCTCCACGTGGTGAAAGGGGTAAGGCAGCTCTTTGGAGCCTCTTTTCTTAGAACACTAATCCTAAGCCCAAAGCAGGGGGCTGGAGGAAGATGAGCAATTGGATTATACATAGAAAACAATCATGTGCATAGGCAGCCTCCCTTCACTTAAAACTGCCCTGTGCATATTCATGAGGCATTATTTCTTTTTAAGAGTCAGGATAGCACAGTGATGAAGAGCATGCACTTCAGTGTTAGACAGATCTGAGTTTGAGTCCTGGCTCCTCTAATTATGAATTCATAATTTTCTTAGTGTCTGTGAGCCTTGATGTTATCATCTGTACAGTGGAGGATAATATCTATCTCATTTGAAAATATTAAATGAGATAATCTGTGGTAATTGTGTAGCAATCTGAAATGACAATGGTGATCATTTGTTAACATAAAAGCAGCACTAATACATGAGGCTGAAGTCATTGTCTGAGTTGCAGGAGTTGCCTGGAAGTTCCTGAAATTTTAGGCAGGGCATTTCTATAAGCCAGGAGCTCTTGGGAGCCAACATCAGTATCAGTATTTGTATGTAGATCTGAACCCAAAACATAAGCCCCAAAACACAAACCCTCAATTAAATGCAGTGACCTAACAGGCCCATGTATACACACATAACTGAAAAGTCTTCTTCCACATGCAATTAAGAGAACAACTGAATTTTTAAAAACAAACTCTGAATCATTAATCAATGGGAAATGATTGAAATCTACCCTTTTCTTTGTTGATATTTCTTTTGTTTTTTGATGAAATCTGCACGCTGTGTCATTTTTCAACTCACCCAGGCCCTGTTCAGAAGCAGGAAAAGCCCTGGCAGAGCCAGTCTTGAGGGTGTGTGCAGGATCTTTTTTCCTGATTTTGTATTGTTGCTTTCCAGGCTTACCCTTTTTACACAAAGGGCAAAAGTGACACCTCAGAGTATTAAGTCTCTAGATAGTGGCCCTTTTGTTCCTTTTGACCTATCAAATGAAGTAAGTATGGGTGCCCTAGAATTTTGCAATTTTTTTTAGGTTGGTAAAATAATGGTTATAGAGGAATGGGTAATAGACTATTTCCTTCTTAAATTACCAGGTGAAATCCTGCCTGTGCCAGAAATGGGCAAATTCTTTTGATGACTCTAACGTTATGGATATCACGTACAGTGTCCTGGCACTGAGGCTGAAAACAAATGTCTTTTGGACTTCAGCAAGGCATTTGGCAAGGCCTTCTGCACTAGCTTTCTAGATGTGATGAAAGGAGAAGGCAGAATGCTAGTCCAACTAAGTAGATTATGTGGTTGAAATGTGAAAGGGATGCTAGTATATTTTTCATTCAATCATTCATTCAGTCAGCCAACAAATATATATTCAGAGCTTTACCATATACCAGACTTTTTTCTAGGTACTGGTCATGCACAGTGACCAAAGGAAATGAAGCCCCTGACTTCATGGAGCTTATATTCTAGTGTCATGGCACAGAGCTCTCTGTTCAGTTCCGTCTTGTTCAGCATTTCTATAACTAACTTCTTTAACAGTCAAGGACATGTTTATCCTACAAAGCTACAGCGATAAAAACAGTGTGGTACTAGCATAAGCACAGATATATAGAAATGGGTTAGTATTGAAAGTCTAAAATAAAAAACCCAATGAGATATCACTTTACAGCCTAGATGTAAACCCTTATATTTACAGACAATTCATTTTTGGCAAGAGTGCCAAGACAATTCAATGAGGCAAATCATAATTTTGTCAAAAAAGGTGCTGGGACAACTGAAAAACTGCCTATCACATGGAAACAATGAAGTTGGACCTTTACCCCATGCCATATACCAAAATGAACCCCAAATGGATCAAACACCTAAATGTAAGTGCCAAAAATATGAAACTATTAGAAGACAATATAGGTATAAATTTCTGTGATCTTGGATTAAGCAATGGATCTTAAATATGACACCAAAAGCAAAAGCGACAAAAGAAAACTAGGTAAATTTGACTTCGTCAAAGTTTGTAACTTTTGTGCTTCAAAATTCACCATCAGGAAAGTAAAAATACAACCCACAGTATGGGAGAAAATATTTGTAAATCATGTATCTGATAAAGGTTTTGTAGTCAGTATGTATAAAGAACTCCTACAACTCAACAATAAAAAGACAAGTATTCTAGTTAAGCATTGGTCAAAGATTTGAACAGACATTTCTCTAAGGAAGATACACAAATGACCAACAAGCAGATGAAAAGATGCTCAACATCCGTAGTCATTAGAAAATGCAAAACAAAACCACAATGAGATTCCAACTTCACAGCCTCTAGGGTGAGTGCAGTCAAAAATGGGAACAATAATAAATGTGGTGGAGGATGTGGAGAAATTGAAAACCTTGTACATTGCTGGTGGGAATGTAAAGTGGTTCAGCTGATGCAGAAAACAATTTGGCATTTCTTCAAAAAGTTAAACATAGAATTACCATATGACCCAGTCATTTTATTTTAGGTACATAACCAAGAAAATTGAAAATATCTGTTCACACAAAAAAAGTATACATAAAATTTTATAATAGCATTATTCATAATATTAAAAAAAGAGACAATCCACAAGTGTGTTATATCAACACAATGTATTATTATTTGGCCATAAAAGTGAAGTGCCGATACGTGCTACAACATGTATGAATCATAAAAACACTGTGCTAAGTGAAAGAAATCAGAAACATATTATAGAACTCCATTTATAAGAGATGTCATAATAGGCAAATACATAGAGGCAGAAAGTGGATTAGTGGTTGCTAGAGGATGGAGGGCTGGGGGATGGGAACTGCTAATGGGAGTGTTTCATTTTGGGGAGATAGAACTGTTCTAGAGTTAGAGAATAGTGATAGTTGCACAACTTTGTGAATATTTTAAAAATCACTGAATTGTGCATCTTAAAAGAGTAAATTTTATGGTATGCAAATTATGTCTCAATTAAAAAAGACATGTTTATCATAATTATAAGTTACGTGAAGCTAGCAAAGGGAGTATTTGCATTGGATAGCAAAGATGACAGTCAGCACTCAGAAGAATCTTGACAGATTGGAAAGATGGGCTGAATCTGACAAGGTAAAATTTAGTAAAAATAAACATAGAATCCTAAAACTGCATTCAAGAAAAACCACTAATAACAGCCCTATAAAAATAATTCCAGGCTTTAGTTCACAGGAAGCCTGATGTGAGTCAACAGAATGTCACGTACTAAAAGGTTAATGTAATGTTTGCAATATTTAATAGAGTATAGTTACTCCAATGAGGAATTAACATCACTTTTTTGAGAGTTGGTCAGATGACACCTAGACTTTTGAGGTCAGTTCTGGTTGCTGTGTTTCAGGAAGCATCTAATTCAGTACGTGCACCTAATCCAAATACATATTTGGCTTTCAGAAGTTTATTTTTTTTCATTTGAAAGCATTTTGGTGGGGCAGGACTTCCCCTTTCACCAGCCTCTTCACTTCTTTGTTATCAAGCAGGACCAGACTCACATATGCATGTTACCCTTCAGCTTCTTATAAATATTTGTGTTTAGCCCCCCTAGCCCCCCACCCATCTAGAAAACAAGGGCATGTAGACAGAATGGTAAAGGAATCCCAAAGCATGTTGAAAGACAAGGAACAACGGAATGAACTAGTTTTATTTGATGAGAAAAAAATGTGGGAGCCTTGGGAGTTGACTTCAAATATTTGAAGGTTTTCTTATAGACATGGGAAAGGAAAAATGAGTAGAACAAGGAATTTACACATTGAAGCCTCAGAGAAGAGGTATTTTGACTCAATGTAGAGAGCATTTCAACTGAGCTCTCTGTAGATGTGTGGCCTTCATCCAAATGTGGAGAGTCAGCTGAGCTATGTTAGCACAAGGTTAATGACCATTTAGGTGGAATTTATTATCAAATGGGTATTGGGTCTATATGATCTTTGCAATCTTTTCTAGTTTTCAGCTTTCATTATGATGCTAATTATCTGCCAAGCAATTCTGATGGTTTATTTATCCATTAGACACTCTACCAGAGACTGGAAACATAAGGCTCTCTCATGGATCTTGTTCTTTAGGAAGCTCACAGTATAAAAGGGATAATAAGAATATCAATACCAAGGAGTTATTTTAAGGATTAAATGATATAATGTTTGTAAAGCTATAGCTATGTCTAGCATGTTGCATATGCTCAATTAATGTTAAGGATCTTTCAAATTAGGGAAGACAGACAGTAATAAATACAGTGAATCTCTATACTAGATAAACAGGGTACTGTGTGTGGGTAACTGATTGCTGGTCTGTGAGATCCCTCATTCCAGGATATTATCATATTGTAGTGGTTGGCTCTCGTAAAAATTGAATTACAAAGATTATCAATATAATTGTATATAAATCGTACCTTTCTAACTTGCTAGCGTCTTTGATTTATATTGTTTTGTATGGTATTGATGACGGTGGCACTGATTGAGGGGTGTGTGTGTGTGTGTTGTGTGTGTGTTTTACATGTGTGTACATGTAGGTTCATGTGAGTAAGGCCAGATTAACATATTGACAACTGATGGTTTTGATGTTGGAACCGAAGAGGATGCCCTATTTTATTAATTGAAGTAAAAACTGCTAGACCTCTGACTGATCATACCTCTAGAAAAGGTGACCAATGTCAGTGACTTCTCATTTCTATTTTCGTGTCTCTATTGCCAAGCCCTTTGCTAAGAGTCCATTTTGATGGAGTTTATAGGGTTGAGAAAGAACCCAGAGGGCCCAGCATGCCTGACAGTACTTAAGGGAGGGTGACGTGCAGGTGGTGGGCAGGCTAGGGGCTGGGGCAGTGCGGGAGGAGGCCTTAGAATGGGGACAAAGACAAAACAGCCCTTCATGCATTTGTCAGGGTGTGAGCAGTGGGTGTGTGAGAGAAAGGATGGCATGAGTGTGCAAACATGTGTACCCTGGCTGGCATAAGGTTTCTAGTTTTTGGTGAACTGGACTGAGAGTTGAGAAGCAAATGTTGATCTTATTTGTCGCAAACATTTTCAGGGTATGATGTCCCAGTGCGTCTCTCTCTCTCTTTTTCTATTTCTCTCCCTCCCCCTCAAGTTATAGCTATGAGTCAGAGATTAATACATTAACCAAATAATAACAATGGCTTTACTTTCCCCTCACAGGAGCTTTTGTTATTAGAAGGTTCAAATCTGGCCTCTTTCAAAAATAATCCAGACACTCTCAAGGAGCTTGCAGGGACTACCCTCTATCGTGAGCTCCTTGCTGAGCAGAAAGACTCTTGGCATCTGATACATCACAGAGCTCAGCCTGCTCCATGCCTGCACATTGATGAGATTAGGGCATCAGCTTCTGGGTCACCTCCTCTGCTTTTGAGGCAAATAACTGGCTGTAGCTAGTTATATAGCCAAGAAAAATCAGCATCCTCTCTTGCTTGCTCACCGCCTTTGTCTGCCATTGTCCTGCTCATAAAGGGGAGGAGTGTGCTGGGAAGAGAGAGAGGAGAAACACGAGTAGGGATATGACTTTCCCTGCCCCCGAGCCAGGTGAAGTAGTTCATATCAGATGAATATTACTGTTATTAACCTTAAGGAAAGTATTTTGGTATTTTTAATACCCTGTTTTATTGAGGAAAGAAGGAAGAAAGAAAAGGAAGGGAGGAAAGAAGAGAGCAAAGAAAACTCCATATGTGTTTGCATATATTTATATGAATTGGAGAAAGCAATGTAAAGATATGTTTCAAGCTTGAATATTAGTTTATTCTGGGAGTAAGACTGGAAGGCAGAGGGGCAGAAATTTTGCTTCAAAATCCTCTGGGCTGTGTGCCTTCTTAGAATGAGCATGCCATGTTTTTAAATATATTTAATATAATTTTTAAAGCAGTATTCTATCAAAAGAGGGTAGGATTTTTCAAAAACGTTTAAGTAGCATCTCTTGGTTGTTGATAACTCACAAAAAAGTGTGTTTTTCCCTTGTGAACATTTTGCTTTCTTTGTTGTTACTGAGGATGACGCTAGCCACATTCAGGGAAGTATCCAGTCGGGCACATGGTGAATGTCAGGGCTATTTCAACCCCTGTATGTCTTTGGATTATTGGCCTGATTTCCCAGCTTAAGTAAACTGCCTCGATTTCCCCTTTTGTAGAATGCAGAGCACCAAGAGAGCTTGGCTGGGCACCTTAGGAGTGAATATTATTCAACTCTGGCAACGGAGCTTTGGTCTGGCTTCACCAAGGTAGCCGAGGCGACAGGCACGCAAGCATCCCCACGTGTAAGGTGGGAAATCTTCCATTCTCTTTAGGTGCTTAAATGGATTTCCAGTCCAATTCTGTCACATCTGAGGCATTCAGATATATTTCCAAAATCTAAGCCTTCAGGCCTACACTAAATGGAAACTCTGAGACACATGAAGTTGGTTCCCCATCACTATCACCGGAGTTGAAGGTAGAAAAAGATTAGGTGATGATAATACCTTACAGGTACACAACTTCATTAATCCAAAGCTCTTTGCAAACAGCTCAGTAAATCCCAGGACCTAGAGCTCAACTGAGCTGGTGCTGAAATGCAGCCATCCCCTGAATGAAGCAGCCTCCGGTGTCAGCAAGCCACCCTCAGAGAGACCTTAACTCCAAACTTCACTCAGTGAGGTGAAAATGAAGACTGCATCTAACAGCAGCAGCAGGGACGCTTTTTCAAGGCAAAATGTAATTACCAGAGTAGGAGCCGGCCTCACAAGTGGGGATTAACACTCCCCAACTCCCACAAGCACCTTGGGCTCTCTGAATAGCTTCAGCAAGATTTGGGGTTTTATGCTTCCATCCAAAAGTTGGCTCTGCGTGAAACACGGTTGCGGACTAGCAGACTACGGGGACACTGATTCATTGCAACCAGGGGAAAGGATTTACTAGTATTTCTTGTAAACCTAGGCAGCCTGAGGGTGGAGGTGGGGATTAGAGGAGATTCACAAAGTATGAAGGTTGTAAAGGAGGCCATGGTCACCTCTGAATAATAAATAATGTTCAGGCTCTTGCTGAACGGGCAGAATTCAGCATATGGCTTGCTGAGCGCTCTGCTGAGGATGGCTATTCACGGTCAGCATCACAGGTACTGTTACTGGTTTTGGATCTCCAGAATGTCACTGAAAGACGATTTCCACATTCAGGCAAGTTTCTAATGCAACCAACTTAGGGGTTTGAAAACTAGGGTTTTCTGTTTAGGCATGGCCAGGAAACCTGCTTTCTTTACACAAGTCACGGTGCTTCTTGGTGCCTGACCCTTCACCATCTGTGTCATGGAGGTGTTGTACCAGATCAGGATCTTTGCAAATTATGTTCTTCAGAATCCAAAGGATTTCACTAACATGCTTCAGCTGCCAGGAGGAAGGGGCATGTTAGGACTCAGTACCCATTATCCCTGCCAGGAGGAGAACAGCTCTTTATCTTTGTTGATATAGTAAGCATCTCTGTAAGGTTTCTTTAGAAAAAATTCTAAAAAAAAAGTTTGAGAATAGATGCTGTTTTCTAGTTCTCTGTAGCTATGATAGTCTGTATCCATGCAAATAACTTTCTGAGTTTGACAAACAAAACACCCAAAGTATGCATATTAGTTATCATAAAAGATACTTAACAATGTATATTCTCAAAATTAAAACTATTATTTCCTCTTCATTACAAACTATTTATTGAACATGGAACAATTAGAAAAAAAACAGAAAAATATAGAGAAGAATTTTTAAATCACCCACTAATCTATTTTCTAGAAACAAACTATAAACATTATTCTGCCAATTTTCTATGCATATATAATTTCTTTTTAAAAAACTGAGCTCATATTTTGCACATTTTAAAAAAGTTTTTTAAAAAATCATTTGACTCTATTTTGTGAGTGATTTGTCATGTCATTAAATGTTCTTTGAAACATGTGATGGTTTTTGGCATTTAGTATTACGTAGTATTCCATCATATGTGCATAACATCATTTATCCATCCCTTCTGCTGAGCATCTAAATGGATTCTAGCATCTGCTAGTTTAACCGAAAGAGGAACATTTTTAGGCTAATTATTTTCCACAATAAATATATGTTTAAACTTTAATTGTTGATGTTGTTTGGTTTATTTGTTTAGTTTGGGATTATTGCTATTTTTTTCTTTTTCAGAAACTTGAGTTTATGTCTAACACTAGTTGACAATGAGACGAAAGTTAAAAGGTGAAAAAAGGAGTTTTTTTAAATGGATTCATGACACTACAGAGAAGGTGCCACTAGAGAGACAAGAAAGAGGAAAGAAGCTCACTAGGGAAAGGCAGCAGGTGGGGGTGGGTGGTGGGGTGGGGAGAGAGAGGGCTTCTCTGCTATTATAAAAGACCAGGACATCCAGCAATTCCAATAGCGCAGAGAAATCCTGGATCGGATCATAATTATTGAGTTTGAAGCACTTTTTCCTTTCTGAGGGCCCACAGGGAACATAAAATGGGCTCTGCAGACCCCTTTCCAGGAGCATTGTGGAGAGCTTGAATGAGAACCCCATGAAGAGTTCAACAACTAAATTTCTAATTTTGACCTTGCCACTAACCCAATGGACTTGGACATGTGTCTAAACTCTGTTATGTCATCCTATAATGAGGAGGTTGGTGTAGGTCTGTAGTTCCCACGAAGGCACTAGCCTACCTAGGAGCCTCCAAGAAAGTACGAACCTGGCGAAGACAATGCCCATGCTCATGAAGAAAGAGAAAAGGAGAAAACCAGGGAACCACACATGTACGCATGCCTCCTCTGTGCCAACAATTGTGTGAACAAGGCCATTGATGCATTATTCTGGCCAACTGACAACAACCCTGGCAGGCAGGGGTTGTGCAGGTGCATATTACCACCTGGGCTGCATTTTGCCAAGTGAGAGATCTGAGGTTCACTCAGATCATCAAGGAAACTGCCCAGGGTCATATGGCCAGTAAGTGGCAAAGTGGGGTTTAAACTCGTGCTACCTAGCTTCAAAGAGATGATCTTGTCACTGGACCATAGGGGATCCAGTTATATATGTCTTTGAATAAAAAGAGATAAAAACATGAATCCTTACCCAATAAATGTTGGGTAAACAGGAAGACAAAATATAAGGATCCTTGTCAGGTTTAAAATAAAAATGCTCTAGAAACCATGGGGCTATTTTTTTTCTAAGGTCTACTCCAACATATACAACCAGATACTTTTCCTTCATCTCTTTAGTTGTCAGGAAGCACTAGAAATCCTTTAGTCCAATTACTTTGTTTTATAGGTAAGAAACTAGGGTCCAGAAAAGCTAAATGATATTTAGATGATTAGGAGCAGAGCTGAATTCGGAACAGATGTCATCTGTAATCAAGTGAGACAAGTATTTATAACACCTAACATAGTGTCTGGTATGGACTAGTACCAGCCATTTAGTAAGTCTCATTTCTTATGCTTTCCTTCTGCTATCCATTCCTTTCCTGGGTTCATTTCTCCATTCCTTAACATTCACTTGTTGTGCCCAACCCATGTCTTCAGGAGGCTCTTGGTCCAGTTAGAAGTTCACAGTATCTTACGCCAATGCCCTTTTCACACCCTACATTGTTTGAGGCAGAAACAGATGTCAGTCGGTTAAGAAGTGAATGGGAAAATTAAGAGAAAAAACAAATTCACAAGCTTACGTTTTAAGGGTTGGACAATTGATGAAAAAAAAGAAGGCAGTAAGAAAAGCTAAAATTAAGGTCAAAAGTATTTTGTAAGGAGATGGGGTGGGAATTACTTTTATCATTATTTTAGACCAAGCCGTGAGAAACAGTGGAAAGAGAGATTGAAGTTGAAAGAGACACAAAAATAGAGCAAAATCACGGGAGGTAGCAAGTGAGGGAGGGGGTCAAGGGCACGGGTAGAGGGGTTAACCATGGAAATAAATAGATTTCCCTCTAAGATGGAAAGAGTATGAAAGGAAAAGTGAAGAAATGAAAAAATCTTGAAGTCAAAAACAAGGAAGTTAACAGAGTTCACCTTTTTTATAGATAGATCTGGATTGGGATAATAGGTTTGAGTTATGAAGGCAAGAATTAGGCTCAGAATATACCCACTCTGGAGATTTTCTCTTTGTGGGGGGACACACTCATTGGCACCTCTGTGATTGGGAAGGTACATAAACCCCTAGAGCTCACATAGCAGCCTTCTGCCTTTGGTGGGAGACACGTAGGGGCTGGGGTCATGGTAAAGCATAACTAGATGGGTCTCTTGCCCTTGTTCAGTGTGGCCATTTGCCTTTCTTTCCTCCCAAGTCCAAACTGTGGTACCTGCAAGCACTCACTCCATGATGGAGTTTTGGAAGTGTGGCTCTGAGAATTTAACTCCTACTTAGTAGGGAGCTGGAGCAGCACTGTGCCTTGGAGTCAGAGGCGGATGGCACTGCAAAGGGAGGTAGTCATGTATTTGCAGATATTATAAGAAGCCTCCAAACTTGTTATTTTCCAACTCCACAGAAGACAATGCCAGAAGGAACAGGCTTAAATGACAGCAAGGGAGAATTTACTCTGACAAAAGAAGAAAAATATCTTAGTTAGTTAGGATAAATATGCTGCAGAAAAGGATTTGGAGGAGGATGTAGAACGTCTATCCCTAGAGACCTCTGACTCTCTCTGAAAGGCAGAAGTGCTTTCTGCAGGAGTTTGGGCCAGGTGGTGTTAGGACTTCCTTGGCGGTTCTATATTTAATCTATAATTTTGATCTCCTGACCCCAGGTGGTTACCACTGAGAGTAGTTGTCCACTTATGAGAGTGTGTTGACAATTCAAGATTTTGGGTACTTTGTTGAATTCCATTATCCTTACAAAAGAGGATGAAAAGATTTTTCTATTGCTTGCCTGTTGTGTAAAGGTCCTTTATAAGAGGAAAAGTATTTTATTCCAGGGGTTAGAAACCTAATGCTTAGTCACAGCTTTATAGAGGGAAAGCCCCAGTTGCTGCAATTTCTTTAATTTCTGACTTCATACTTGGAATTCTCAACTTCCAAAGCCTAAAATCAACATTTTTATTTTTAAAGATGAGATGAAGCATTTTTTTTTTCTCAATGGCGCATGACCTGATTTGGCACAGAGAAAAGAACGTTGCTTTCAGAACAGCAAATTCCCTTCCAGAATTGTAATCCTGAGGGCCATCATCTCCTGATGTTGGGTGGTTCCAGAAAGAGGGCGATAGATCACTAGTGTTGAATTTGTGCGTGACGAGCAGTGGGTTTTATACTATGCCCAGACAACCAAAAACATATGGCCCTAGACTCACATAATGAGGAAAATATACTGATCCATGGCCAGTTGCTGTCACCAGGTCACTAAACCTATTTCTCCAGATATAAAATGAGACTATCTTGCCTCTCGGTACAAATGTAATAAAATCTAGTAATGCAGCCATGAAAATAAGCACTGATCCATAACCTGAGGGCTTAAGAAGTCAAGGCTAATGAGAAACTGACAGTATACAAAAAATAAATTGAATTTTGTCTCTTTTATCTTGGGTTTAATAGGAATTTGGGTGTATTTTCTACAGAGAACATCCACATGTGCCTTATGCAGACAGGATGTAGAAAAATAGGAAATATTGTGCATTGATAAGAAAATGAGTGGGTAAAATGATAAATGGAGATATAGCCCATGAAAATTTTATGATCCTAGTAATTTTTAAATCTACTAGCAAGTAATGAGCTACCAATACCTTAGGCATAATCTATGGCGGCAGAGCTCCCTCCAGCATAGGGAAGGAGAGTATTACAGGGAAGCCAGGAGTATTTAATGCAAGGGGCCAGTGTTATTCTTCTGGTTTGTATCAAAAACATCTCCCCTGAACAACTGAGGAGTGGGAGGGAAATCCATGCTATTGTGGCTTCTTTGAAGGCATGCGAAGGGCCACATCCTGGCGCTGAGACCTGCCCTGATTCTCACTTGCTTTTCTTCTTCTGCAAAGTCTCCATGCTGTACCCTTTGTGTGAGTGTCCTTATGACAGAAAGATCAAGGGGCTACTTCAGAAGAGCTTAAGCTTCAAACAGCTTTTTCCAAAAATAACAAAGGTGGAAGAAAGAAAAGAGAGCCATGGGAGTGAAAACTGGAGCCAAATAAAAGAGCATGGAATGAGACATTTTAGAGGTGAAAGGAGCCTAAGAAAGCATGGAGCCCATCCCTCTCATTTAATAGAGGAGGAAACTCAGGTCCAGAGAAGCCTTTCCCTTAACAGATAGTGTTGTCCCTGCTATCATCCTGGGGTCCTCATCTTTACATACTGCACACTCATAGGTAGATTCGTCCATCCCCATGACCATGGCTTCCACTTACCATCACTTGTGCATGCCTTTAGACAAGAATTTTCCTATGCACTTCTGACATGTCCATTTAAATGTCTGAAAGGTCCATTTAAATTTTCCTATCTGACAATCCAAAGTGGATGTCAAACTCAGCATATCCAGACCTCTGCTCCCTCAGCCAATCTTGCTCCTCCAGGCTGTGTTTCCTCTCTAGCATAAACCTTGATTGACCTAGCCTTCTGTGGTTGTCCACATGTCTTCCCTTCCCCTAACCCCAACATCCAAGCAGTGACTTACTCTGCTAATTCCTCCCCTTTCACTTCTCCTCTGCGTTTTCCGTTCTTCTTTCCAAGAGCAAGCCCTTAAACCACTCTTAGCTTGACTCTACATTATTCAGCCATCTTTCTAAAAGCATAAATTCAGCCATGTCTTTCAATCCCCTTCATCTGTAGAGTAAAGTTCAAACTCTTAAACGGGGAACATGATATCCTCTCTAACCTGGCCTCTGGAGAGCTCCGCGTCTTTGTACAACCTACCAAGAGCCATCTTGGTGTCTTCAGAAGGCACCCTGCCATCACTGCATGACTCGGTAACTTAGCCAAGATGTGGCCAGGGTGTCTTCCCCTTGCCACCCACACCCTGCTAGTTGATATAGCTCACTTATCTTTAAACTTCATGCATATATTGCCTCTTCTTTTCAGCGCTCCTGATGCTTTCTTCTTAAGAAGATGGGCCGCTCTTGTTTTATAAGAGTGTTTTACACCCTCTTGTTTTATACCCTGACTCCATCCTGTGTATTCTTGGCAACTGACCCTTTATTGCATTACTAATTTTTCCCCTGCCCATGTTGATATATAAATTTCTTATGGGCAAGCTCATTCATATTTGTAATCTTTAGTATTTGGCATGAAATACAATTCATAAAAAGTAAAATACTTTTTAAAGGAATGAATGAATAACCAAATAAAAGAAAGTTCACACAGCCCACCAGTGATCAAGTCAAGCAAGAGCTCCTTGACCTTTCTTCCTCCAGGTTATGTTTTTTCTACTCTGTGTTGACCAATGAGAAGGCCTTGGCTTTTAGAGTGGTACCACCAATGCATTTTCTCTATAAAAGTTACCTTGTTTTCAGGTTGAAATGTTAGCACTCACAAGCAAATTGAAAATAAGAGAAAATGGGTCCCCAATTTCTAGAGCTTGTTATCTCTCTCGTGAGTCAATTATATTTTAATTGTCCGAGAAAAATAATACAGAGAGAAGGGTGCACACATGTATTGAGTGCCTTCAGCATGCTTCATATGTGGTCTCATTTAAGCCTCATGCACCCCTCTGAAGTATGTGCTGTTATCTACCCTAACAAATGAAGACCCAGAGGCTTCGAGGTTATGTAACTTGCCTGGGATCATCTGACTAGCAAATGTCAGAGTTGGGAGTCTAACCACGTCTGTCTGATTCTAAAGCCCATTCTCTTTCCCCTTCACTACACTTCCTCCCTAGGGAAACAGAACAGAATTAGGGACATAAAATCTCAAGAAGTTTCACTAAAAGACATTCCTCTGTGACTCCAATAACAAATTGGACTGAAGAGGCAGGAGCTATGAACTCTAACTCTAATCCTGTTTCATGGCGTGATTTTGAGAAAGTCAATTAACCTCATATTTTCCAATTCTTCATATTCATGAATACGGAAAACACAGACTTTCCTTATCAGTTAACAGAAAAGAGTTACTTCACAAATAAGTTTGTGTCATTTGCTATAGAAATGCATTTTATGCAATTATTTAATACTAACCATAACAGTACTCTTACTTCTACAAGAAACTAGTATTGGTCTAAAGGACATAACGCAGCTGCTCTAATGAAAATCAAACAGTGGACAAAAGCCTGATGCTCATTTTATTTTGTTTTAAACAAAGTCTTAGTTGAGAGTGTGATACCGGTTTTTTTTTGGCCTGGTGATATAGGAAAAAAAAAATGGAGGAATGAAGAGACACTTAGGAAGGGAAGAGGAAGGACAGTAGGTGGGTGGCTGTTGAACATCTTACGTTCCTAATTGATTTTTTCCCCTAGTTTAATAAATCCAAGGTGAAAATTGACATTGTTGCTTAAACATTAAACACATAACATTCACAGCATTCATTGTATCTCAACAGCTACCAGCTGTTGACAGAACTTGAATTTTAACAGTGCTTTATAATATAGAAATGTAAAAAGTCTAAAATTAAATATACTGGACAGAGTGATAGAGAAAATACTCAAAGTGGAAGCAACATAGAAATACAAGGAATTACATTTAAAATTTTTTTTCTGAATTTTGAGAGGCAATAACAGAACGAGGCCTGGTGTGGGATTCTTTCTCTGGATTGTTTATGAGCGAACGTTCTGTATAACCTTGTGCAAAATACTTAACTCTCTGAGCTTTTGTTATCTTTTCAGTGGGGGCATGGAGTTCATGTTATGAAGGAATTGGGCATCTGTAAAGTGAGGACAGTATTTTCAAGTGTCTTTGTAGTACTTGTGTTCTCAGGTTTTATATTGTTTGGGATACTAGATTTGGGCTCCAGATACTCTTTGACCACACCCAATGGCATGGCAGAAAGAAGCAGGAGAAAGGAGAGTTGAGGGCCCACATAACAGAGAACAATGGGAAAAGGATGGCAGTCTGTTCCTTGAAATTGTGGTACTTCTTCTTTCAAACGAGAGCCTTAAATAAATATATTTTTTAAGTTGGAAGGAAGAATTAACCTCAACTCATAGAGGCTAAGTTCTTGAGCAGGAAACTTTTAAGACATTTTGTAATAACTCTCATAATTAAGGGATGCACAGGCTGAAAGAGACCCCGCTTGGTCCCAGCACTTGGCCTTTCTGATTCCCCAAACCCCACACTGCCATTCTTTCTTCTGGGACCTGGGAAGACATCAGCTTCCTCACCAAGGCTCTAGCATTTTCTATAGTCAGAACACTCTCTCAGACATTTGATCCACTCTTTCCTTGTTTTATAAAAGTCCAACCTTTATACACCTAATATGATTTAGTCCTGGTTTCATTTCCTGAATCTTTGTGTTGCTTTTTCTTCCTGGATCTCATGCTCAATGCTGCCAGTTTCTTTGTCCCTGCAGGTGCAGACAAATTAGCATATAGAGTAAGTTGCAGAATTGGAGAACAGCAAATTTGATTTCAAAAGCCATTTCAGATTGAGGTCCATTTGGTGGCATTAGGAGCAAAACTAATAAACAAACCAGACTTTTTTCTACTCAAATTGATTTTTTTTTACATGACAATATCCCTTTAGATGTAGGATATTTTATCAAATTCTGATTTTGGCTGTCATGTACAGTGCATTTTTTGTTTCCTTCCTCATTATTGCTGACTGTTAAGTTATGTGGGTGGGCAAAAGAAAATATTTTCTTTGATAATAAAAAAGAATGTATGTCCTTTCCAGCATCATTATCTGCTGGTGTGTTTTTATGACCTTACAGATACTCCATATTGTGGTTTGACGTTGTTGGTGCTATCATGATTCCCATTTTGCAGACTGAAAAAAGGGCTGTACCTAGACTTTACAATAATGAAGAAATCTGGGAACTAGTTTACTCTCTCATTGTCTAAATAAGCATTTTTTATAACTTCTTTCCGTTGGGTGGCATATATTTACTTGTTGTTTTTTGAGGGAAAGACTTCCCTATAATATGTGACAGAGGATCAGAAGAGCCCTCTGTGGGATTCCATGATCTAGGCCATCTAGTGAGGTGCCCAAGTTCAGAATTCTCTGAGCATTCCAGATATCCCAAAGGGTGTTCACGTCTCAGTGGGTGAGCACTGTTGCTTACAGGGCACAGTGACTCGCCCAAGTTGCTCAATGGTGGGAAATGTTTGTGAGGACAGGTCAGTGAGGGGCAGTGACCCCACAGGGATGAAGGCACAGGAGCTGTGTGTCAGCCAACCCTCAAGGCAGGTGGACCTGGATCCAGGACAGCTGGGGCTCTGGGGTAGGGCTTTGGGAGATTCCTGGGCTGCATTGCAGTAATGTGCCCATCTCCTGTCATACATCTTCCTCTCCTTTCCCTACCATCGTACCTGGTGTTTCTCTTTCTACGCCACATGTCTTTTCTCTACAGCAGAGCTTTTGCTTACTCACCTTTTTCCTATTTCCTTGTCTCTCCAGCTTGAAGTGGCTCTTATGGCCCAGACTCCCCATCTGTGCTTTCCCTGTGCATCTCTCTGAGCTCTGCTTCCACTTATTTATGCCTGATTTGTTCCATATTCCCAATTTCACATTCCTACGAGTGAGAATCTGATGACTCATCTTTTTGTGTCAAACCACGTTGTGGATCACTGCCCATCCCACAGACGGCTGCCCTTGGGTGAGGTGCCCACCTCTAGGGGGGCATGTGAAATGAAGGGCCTCAGGAAAGGCTGGCTGGCTTTTAAAGGAGGAGGCAGCTTACCCCAGAGAGGGCAGTTGACAGTCACCAAGATTGACACATCTGAGGCACTGGCCTACTGTCTTCTCATGAACCTTGCTAATACTGTTCCTCACCCTGAAGTTGTCTGGCAGCTTATGAGGAATGACTGGAAATTAATTTTCTAAGAGCTAAAATGTTTTCAAGGTCAGAAAAGGAGAAATCGTTAAAGTGACCATAACCAGGAGACACTGAATTTAGAGCTTTACATTTATTACTTTATTTCTTCCTCACAACAACTTTATAAAGTAAATGTTATAATCCTTATTGGGCTTAAATAACCCGTTCAAGACAAGCTAGTATGAAGTAGAAAGGCTGATAGACAAGCCAGGTTTGTCTGACTCCAAAATTATGCCGGCAAATTATACTCCTTCTATACCTGACTAGGTATCTTTAACTAACTAGCGTGCTGGTCACCAGAGTCAAATTAGGCATCCCTGAAAAATGTGACTGCAATTGGAGCAGCAGTGGGAGAGCATCCCAAGCCAGTACTGGGAAGGAGGGGAGTCACGCTGAGATCGAGGGGGAAAGTCCCTGATATCTGCATGATGGAGTTGCAGCACCTCCTCGAGGTGGTTTCACCCCCAGCAGACGTGAACACGGCATGCAGAAGGCTTCTGTGACTTATATTAACACAGATCCATCATTAATATGACAAATACGCACACCTGCAGACTTCATTGCTTCCATTTCCTTGAGTCACTGATAGGTTTATGGCCTGCCTCAATTCCAGGAAAACTGAAGCAATTGAGATTGGGCGAAAAAGTCTCTAACTCCAATCAATCTGCAGCAGAGCCAGTCTCCGGCCCTGATGACAGACTTTCTTTCTAGACAGGATAATTAAAGAAGCAGAGTGAGCTACTTCTCAAAGTCCCTTCATCTTAGCTTTATCATCTATAACGCAGTCTCAGAAACTCTAAGGCCAGGTGTGGTGGCTCACGCCTGTAATCCCAGCACTTTGGGAGGCCGAGACAGGCAGATCACTTGAGGTCAGAAGTTCAAGACCAGCCTGGTCAACATGGTGAAACACTCGTCTCTACTAAAAATATAAAAATTAGCTAGGCATGGTGGCTCAGGCCTGTAGTCCCAGCTACTAGGGAGACTGAAGCATGAGAATCACTTGAACCCGGGAGGCGTAGGTTGCAGTGAGCCAAGATCTTGCCACTGCACTCCAGCCTGGGTGATGAAGCGAGACTCCATCTCATAAAAAAAAAAAAGAAAAGAAAAGAAAGAAAAGCAACTCTAGCAGAGAAACGTCTTTTCTTTTCCCATCCTTCCTCAAATGACTGGCCCTTCATTATGACCAAGGATGCACTTCCCCCTTCATTTGTTTCCCATCACAGACAAGGCAGGGTAGGTTTTCTGGCTTGCTTCTGTGAGGATGGTGCATGGTGTGAGGGATTTCTTTTTCTTTCTTTCTTTTCTTTTTCTTTTTCTTTCTTTTTCTTTTTTTTTTTTTTGAGACATAGTCTCGGTCTGTCATCCAGGCTGGAGTGCAGTGGCACAATCTCGGCTCACTGCAACCTCCACCTCCCAGGTTCAAGTGATTCTCCTGCCTCAGCCTCTGGAGTAGCTGGGACTACAGGCTCATGCCACCACACCCAGCTAATTTTTTGTATTTTTAGTAGAGATGGGGTTTCACCATGTTAGCCAGGATGGTCTCGATCTTCCGACCTCATGATCCACCCGCCTCAGCCTCCCAAAGTGCTGGGATTACAGGCGTGAGCCACCATGTTCTACCAGTATGAGGGATTTCTATTGCAGTTTGAGGATCTCTCACATGAGATCAAAAGGTTTGTTCATAGATGGGAGCTCATGCCTGTAATCACGGTGCTTTGGGAGGATGAGGCAGGAGGATCACTTGAGGCCAGGAGTTTGAGACCAGTCTGGGCAACATAGCAAGACGCTGTATCTACAAAGAAATGAGAACTAGGCTCACCAGTGCACATCTGTAATCCCAGCTACTCGGGAGGCTGAGATGGATGGATTGCTTGAGCCCAGAAGTTGAAGGCTGCAATGAGCTATGAATGCACCACTGCACTCCAGCCTGGGCAACAGAGCGAGACCTTGTCTCAAAAAAAAAAAAAAAAAAAAAAGAAAAGAAAAGAAAGAAAGAAAGAAAAAATGTTGCTCAGAAAAAGAAAAGCAATCTTCTTGCCTGAAGCTTTCTCCCTCCAAATTCAGGTTCAGCTTGTTATAAAAAACCAAAGACAGCACAAAGTGGGATATCATTCTTCCTTTAAATGACTAAGGAAACCTCCAGCAAAGAAAGCAAAGCTACTTAGTATTTTTTTTTTTTTTTTTTGATGAATGAAACCTTTTAAAAGTCAAGTTTTTCTTTTAAAAAAGCAAGAAATGGCTGGGTGCAGTGGCTCATGCCTGTAATCCCAGCACTTTGGGAGACCGAGGTGGGTGGATCACGAGGTCAGGAGTTTGAGACCAGCCTGACTAACATGGTGAAACCCCATCTCTACTAAAAATACAAAAATTAGCCAGACGTGGTGGCACATGCCTGTAATCCCAGCTACTCAGGAGGGTGAGGCAGGAGAATAGCTTGAACCTGGGAGGCGGAGGTTGCAGTGAGCCAAGATCACGCCATTGCACTCCAGCCTGGGTGACACAGCAAGACTCCATCTCAAAATAAAAAAAAGCAAGAAATTGGAAGAATTTAATAGATTATTAATTAACTGTATATAAAGCAATGGGTGTGAAATAGAAATTAATTTGTAACCACCAGGGTTACCAATAAGAGATCCCACAAGATATGAGAAAATGGTGCCAGTTAGAAACTACCAAATTATTTTATTACTGCAGAGGCAAAAAGTGAGAAAAATAATGATGAAATAATTATTTTCAGTTTTTATTGAAGAATTTGTGATATTTCAACAAGCATGTTACCTCTTGAAATTGAAGTACTAAAATAAGTAATAATGAATACTGAGAATACCACAAATCAGGCAACCAGATAAAAATAGTTAAATTCCTGGTGCTGCATAAAACACATACGTGCATCATGAAGAATTGCAGAGAAGTTAGGAAAGGTGATATCAAAGTATCTAATTCAACCTTATCCAGCAAAAGATCCTTGTCTGCAAGGACTCTGTCCCCTCAATGAGTCAGACCATTAAAGTTGATGACAACAGATGAGATTTGTAAATGGAACCTAGCATGAGTGTAAGGGATTACAGTTATGAAGGGGGACATGGTAACAGTGGGAATCTGTACAGAGAAACCAAGCCTGAATGAGTGTCCTGTAGGGGTGTGCCATACATACTGATCAAGGAGATCGACTTAGATTTTTAAAAAGCTTTTGATAGATCCTCCCTTTAAGATCTATTTTTTGAAAAAATGGTAAGTTACTATATTTGTTGGGCATGGAGACTCAGTTATTATGAAAGCAATATGATTAACAATCTTTATAAATGATATAGATGATACTGAACCTTATACTAAAAAGTCAAGTTAATGGAGACAGACTGTAAGAAGATCAGTGTTAGAGGGCAGAAAGGAGAGATGATTTTCCTGTGACCAACTTCAAGGTAATGCCCTCACAGGTAAAGACTCCAGCTATAGTTATGAAATAAAAGGATCTTTGTCATATCATTAATGATTCAGGAAATAACTTAGAGTTCATTAAAAATCATTCTCTGAAAACACTGACCCTACATGAAGTCGTGGCTAAAAAAGGGGAACAAGTGGCTTTACGAAGGATGTGAGGAACACAATAGTATTCTACCCTTATGTAGAGCTGTATTGACTTTTTTTTTAACCAGGAATTAAAAAAGGTTATTCTTGTCACTAATCTTTAATGATAATATTAATATTACTAATAATGGTAACTCATATTTCTAAGCATTTCCATGTGCATTTTCACTTTAACAGCCCTTTGATAGATGTTTGTGTTATCTCCATTTTTTGAAAGATAGGGAAACTGAGGCATAAAGTTTTCAGAGGTAGTATGTGCAAGAGCCTTGCCTCAGACTTCGGTTTCCTGATATTAGAACCCTCCCTGTTTCTGCAGTGCCACATTACTCTGCTCTAGGAAATGTATTTAATGAACCCAGCGAACATGCACAGAAAAGTAAGTGTAATAATCAGTAGGAAGTAGGTGTGGTTCTATGAAGGTAGAATAAAACGCCTGGCACATACTAGATGCAATAGCCAAATAAGGATGAAAGAAATATGAATGAGTCTCCTGATACAAGGCAGACTAAGAGAGGAATGTGATCCAGGTTTATCACGTTAAAGTATATGTGAACTTGTTCACCAAATATTCAACTGCTAGGACTCAAAGTTTTTCAAACCCAAGGAAGATGAGTTTAGGGCAAATGAAAGGAAGTACTGCTTAACCCTGAAGGTATGATTTATATGAAACTTGCTTCCCAAAGTGTAGTACAATCGCAAAACACAGTTATAGTAAACAAAACAAAAAAATACTAAACAGTTTATGAATGAAAGAGACAGAGTCAGTTGCCAAGTAGCTAAGACTGACCTCAGCTTTAAGGTTGATGTCTGGGAGGATGAATGTCCCCTGGCACAGAATTACCTTCCAGCTCTGTGCCTTTTTGGCTCCAGAATGAGGAGTAGATGGAGAAGCTACCAATGCTGTATACCTGTCCCTAATTTCTGTCTTTGTGTCCTGATTTAAGGTGAATCATCCATTCATTCCAGTTACTGTCACTTTTGTTTACAATCTAGCTTATATGTGAAACTACAGCCATATTCCTTTGGGACGTGCTCTTACACATCAGAGGAAGAAAACCCAGCACTTTTTTTTTTCATTTTGCAAAACGCAACTAACATTGTTTTAGTTAAAATCTCAAACTAATGGGCCAGTGCTACCGTGAAGTATGAGAATATGAACACAAACATTCAGACACAAGCAGCACTACAGTGACCAGCACACGTAGGTGTGAGGAGTGGCACCACTGATGGGTGCCACATGGTGCATAGACTTCATCTATTTTCTGAAAGACGTTATTCATGTAGAATGCATGGCTCCTGTTTCTTATTACCAGCCCCTTAAAGTGTATTTTGTTTGGAGGGCTTGTAGAGGAGGGAGGGCTTTAGAATTAAGATAGAAAATATAGAAGGGGCAATAATAAAGAAACTGTTCTGTTAATGTATGTTATTCCCAGCTGAGCAACAAGATACCTTAGCGATCAAGTGACCTTGTATTTCTTTTAAATCATTCTCCCAGCAGGGATTAGATGGCTAAATCAACGTTTCCGTGGAGCTATGCCTGTCAGGTCATTTAGAGGTCATCTTAACCCCTTCAGTGATGAGTACCTTACACAAATTAGCCTACAGAAATGGGCCCAAGGCAGTGTGGAGAGTCTTTAGACCAGTAACAAACCAAATACTATGCAGATGTGATTCTTCAGGAGAGTCTGCCACAATGAAATCACATCAGATTGCCATATGATTTGTACACTAGTGTGAACAGGTTAATAACTCAATTTCAGTCTTGGATCTATAAGCCCAAACTCTTCAAACTCCTGACAGTGTTTACTATTGATGTATATCTTCTGTATACCTAATTCATTAAGCTGAAGTACAAGCATAGTGGCTCATGATTTCTCAGTGTAAGTAAACATCGGTTTGGTAGACAGCACAGTCTGTAGCAAGAGCACTGTGCCAGAAGTCAGAAGGCTGTTATCTCCATCTCATTAGCTCTAACCCTTGAAATTGTCACTTACCCTCATTGGCCTTCTGGTTTCTAATTCTGTAAAGCCTACCACACAGAAATGATGAATGAAGAGAGGACCTTAGAAGAAAGGCCTTTGCAAGTTGTAACACAGGGATGATAATAAGGTATTCTTCACGTGCTTGAGTCTTTGTGGAATTCCCTCTACACTCCACTTTCTCAGGCTGAATGATGCCACAGAGATACCTAAGATTACTATCATGTCTCAGCCTTACTCTGAAGGAACTTGAGGTCCAGCCCCCATTATGGCAATTGCAAATCACAGAGAGACAAAAAATACCAGAAAGCTTTAGAGTGAGAAGAAGCTTTACAGGTCACTTATGCCCACTTTTCTGTAGGAGAAAATGGCTTATAAAGAAGAGCCAAGAGAAATGACTGGCCCTCCAGCTTGGGCTCCCTGGCTGTTTGTATGTGCAAGAAGGCAGTGCTCAGGGTCAGCAAGGTAAGCTTAGGCCTCTGTGGGAATGGGGTGGAAAGCCTGTTCCCTAGAGTGAGGATGAGAATGGAAGGTTCTACTTGAGTGCAGTACTTCTTGGCATTTATGATGACAGGTGCTCACACAGACTAGTCTACAGAGAAGGACTCAGTTTACTACTGATAAAAGCATAACTATTATTTTAATATTGCATCCATTTGCTCCTTCCCTCTTCCCTGACCACAATCACCACCCCGATGTCCTGGAAGGAACTGCCCATTTGAATTCATGAGTGCCTTGCTAAGTGCCTGACAACAAGCTCCCTGGGGCTGGCCTTGCATGCCAGCCTTGAATGGGCCTGGATGGCATGGCATCCCTCTGTGAAAGCCCCCATAGCCAAGTCTTAAAGCATAAATAGTGTACGTGGAGTTTTATCAGAGACATCTAAAGATTGTTCAATTTGCTAATGAGTACTTACAGAAATGTACAAATACGACTTGCCCTGGGCTTCTCAACTGGAGCTGAGCTGATTCCTGGACTTATCAAGACTTTTAAGCAGCTGAAGCTATTTAAAGGTATAATTTGCTTAATTCTCTCAAAGATTGTTGCTCAATTTTAGGATTTATGTGAGTGATAGTAATAATGACAACAAACAGTATTAATGATATTGATGATGATACTAGTGTTTGTTAAACTCCAGGTACTGCTAAGCTCTTTGTTTGTATTATCCCAAGACTGAGATTTGCAAAGTGAGGGAATGAACGTTGAGATAGTGAAAAACAACAGTGGCCTTAAAACCAGGAGACCTAAGATTCTCCACTCAATTGCCACTCCCACCCCTACCATTCTAATATTTACTCACGGGGTGAACTTGGTCAAGTAGGTTGACTCTTCTGGAACTCAAGTTCCTCATCTCTAAAATACAGATATAAATACTCACACGAAAGGGTCATTGAGTATTAAGTTAGTTCATGAATACTGAAAGGGCTTCTTAGCAGAGCCAGTGCATAATAGATATATTATTACTTGTTGAGTTGAATCTTAGATGATAAGAACAGAAATACAAGTGGATGAGAACTAATTAGAAATGGAGATGAATGAAAACAGTTTAGGACAGGCAACAGGCTATTCTTTTGTAACTCATTTACAGGTGATATTTAGTCATTTTCAATTCTTTTTTCCGTTCATTTTATAAGGCAAGAGCCATAGAGAGGACCTTACTGAAATTGTTTAGGATCAGAAAATTATAGCAAATACTAATCTCTTTGTTAATGAAAGACCAGGAGTATAAGACAGAGGATTTGGAATGAACAGATCTCTCACTGGGTCTAGTATACAGTTTTCTTATAATCACCCTGTGACCAGTCTTTTGACTTTTTCCAAAATTCCGGCATCCATGTTGCTCCCAACACATTGCTGCAGCAGAGTGGACCTCAAGGACTTGCAAAGCTCAAATCAGAATTCCAGTCGTGAAACTTCAGGCTTCAAAATGACTTATTGTCATTACAATGTATGAAATGATCTGTAAATACATATTTTAACATTATGGAGTTTAAATATTATTACATACCTTACTTGATGTCAGATTCCGTTAAATGCCTGCTGTTATCTCAATTTACAAAGGTCAGTCGGGTGGCAGTGGAGAATAGAAATAGATATAAGTAAAAAATCCTTTTACCAGTACATTTGCAGCTCAGATAACCCTGCCTTTTTCAAAAAGCTTTGGGCTTTTTTTTTTTTCTTTATCCTTTCAAATGAGACTTTAATGAGTATCATGTGGATAAACTCTTTGCAGAGGTTTGAAAAGATCCAGAGAAACACTGTGGTAGGAACAAGCAAATCAGTTTGGATGAAATCACAAGTCATTCGAATGCCTCCTCATCTGTCTGGTTGTGTCAGAACCTTTTGGCTGCATTTTTCCCCCACAGGAATGTTTTCATCTCCATGGCTAGGTAAATAGAATGTTCATGTAGTTGCTCGATTGCTATTCATGTCAGTACAGAGTAGCGTAGAGTGACCTACTTCCAGCAGCATCCATAGAAAGCTTCACTGCTTTCCATCAAGACTGATTTAAAAAGCCACCCTCTGCTTCCCACAGCTCCCACCCCCAACTGCCCCCAGAGACAACAAACTATGGACTCTCCAGGGTGCTTATTTCCTTTCTCTCATCACTCCTGCTTCTTCAGTTGGTTCGTTTTAGTCCATCCTAGCCTTTTGGCAAAGGAGAAGCGGGTGGATGGGCAGCTTCAAAAGAAGTTAACATTGCAGATTTTTAGAGTCTAGCTCTACAAAGCGGGGAGCCACTGAGAGAGAGATCAGGCTACTCTTATCCACAGAAACAAAACTGATCAAAGGTTAATAATTCATTGAAAATTATTTGGAAGCATCTATATGTGGGTGATTTTTTTTCTTACTGGGGACTGTTGATTGGAGTTTCAATAGGTCACTCTCATGAGTTTCAATACAGCCACTCCTTACCTTATAAATTGATAGGCTGGATTGAGCTGAAACATTCTAGCACTTTGAGAGGCTGAGGTGGGCAGATTGCTTGAGCCAGGATATTGTGACCAGCCTGGGCAACATGGTGAAACCTCGTCTCATAATAATACAAATATTAGCAGGGCATGGTGGCATGTACCTACCTGTAGTCCCAGCTGCTTGGGAAGCTGAGGTAGGAAAATCATCTGAGCCCCATAGGTAGAGGCTGAAGTGAGCTGAGATTGTGCCACTGCACTCCAGCGGGGCACTGGAGTGAGATCCTATCTCAAAAAAAAAAAAAAAAAAAAGAAAGAAGGAAGGAAAAAAAGAAAAATCCAAACTCCAAGAGAAAACATCTGATTCTAAAAATTTCTGCAAAGACCTTTATCCAGGTGCCATACAGAAAAAACAGCCTGCATCTGACTTGGGGCCTAACTAGAGCCAAGTGTCATATTTGGTTTTGTGTCATTGAATAACATGGTTAGAGCTGGACAATTCCTAGAGAAATCTAGTCCCATGGTTTGAAGATGAGAAAGTGAGCTCCAGGGAGCTTACAACACTCCCATTCTCCAGGCTTCCTGTCCAGTGCTTTCTCTAATCTGCCATTGTTTCTCATCACTGAATCACTCATGCTTTGAGGCTCTGTTGTTTTTGCCTTTAAGGGTAATGTCACCAAGCAGGGAAATAGAAATTCAATTATCCTTCTCCTAGTCACAAGTGGATATTTCTATTCCAAATCCCAGCAAGTCAAGAAGATTTTGGTTCCTTGAAAAATGAACCTCCTGTGCTTCTGTTGGATGAGAGCTTTTTGAAATTTTAAGCTATTTTGCTCTAAAGCTTTTGTTCCACATAGTTCTGTGGCCATTGCTCAAGCCTGTTTGGAGAAAGAGGAATGAGAATGAGATGAGAGGAAGCAGCTCTACGGCAATGAGTTAACTACAGGAATCACAATGAGAACTCCTTTCCCAATTGTTCTCTGAACATCTTCGCAAAAGAGTTTCCTGGCTATGCTGTTTTCCATATTGCTGTTCACTTAGCCAGGCCAATATAGGCACAAACTTCAGACAAACCATCAATGTTTCTGACATCTGTGCTGGCTGACTTCAAGCCGAGCAGTGTGTCCTGTTTTCTGTGGCTCTCATCTGGGATGTGGGATTTTAGCACTTCAGAACTCCGTACTAGATGGTCCCTATGGCGAGAGGCATGGAGGCTCAGCCAGCTCAGTCCAAGGGCCATTGTTTCCCGGGTTAGTCTCATTTCCTCACTTTTCCTGACTTTGTTCCTCCTCTCTGCATCTTTCTCCTTTGTCTGTTTTTCATCTGTCCCTCATCTTCCTTCACAGATGGCCAGGACATTAATGTGCTCCTGTCATTATGTTTATGAAACAAGTTGGGGTCTTTAGAGGATCCCTTTCCACAGACATTAAGACTTGGGTCACGCTTGATACTAGGGTGAAGATTTGCAGGATAATTAGTGATCCCCTACTGTTATTAACCCCTGACTTAAGCAGGTTGTTTTCTTACAAAGGTGTTGAAAGTTAATACCACTGTTAATAGTTTCAGTGAGAAGACCATTATGAAACCGTGTGGGAAACTAGAACTACCATCAATATCTTTCAAACTCTGAAATTAGAAGGAAAAAAAGAACAGAAGAGGGGCGTATTTCTATCATAGGCCTATCTTTGGTTACCTTAATGATAGTAAGTATCTGATAGACAAGACCCATTTGTTATTCTTAGTGTTTGACAGTAGGTTTATCACTACTAAAGTCCAGAGCTCAATCTTTATCACATAGGGAAGCTCATAATGGCTGCTGAGATAGCAGAGGGTGGAGGTGTAGCTAGATTCTATTTTTAGAGATGCATCTTTTCCTTTCCATTGTATTTCTTTCATAGAGGTTATAAGGCTCTCATAGGAGTGCATCTTATTTGTCCTGCTATCCTATCCCCTCATAGGAGTGCATCTTATTTGTCCTCCAACTGATCCAGTTCTTTCCTAACTCTGCTCTGTGAACCCCCCCTCAGAAACCATACTAGATTTGGTTTGGATAAGCGTTCTTAGACTAACAGCAACTTTGAAACTCCTAATTTAAGCAAAGTCTTTTAACAGTCAGTCATAGCCATTAGGGAGTGTCAACCTCAACCTTGAAAGACTGCATGGTTAGTTCATCAGGTGCCCTCAACATGAGGCTAAAAATTGACTAGTTAATGCTTCCTCCTGCCTTGACCTCAGCAATCACAGCAGCCTCATTAGTACTCAGCTGGATTCAGCTTGCACTCAGCCTTGCTAGGAGTGAGAAAGGGTCCCAGAATACCAAGACTGCTCTAAGCCACTCTAAGCCATCCAGTGAATTAAAGTTCTTTGACAATTTTCCAGGTTAAAATGCATATTTGAATTCAAACTGTCAAATTCTTTGAAAGAGGGCATCATGGAGCTGGTCCTCAATGAGGTTGTATTTTGGGAGAAATCCTGATCCTGACATGATGTGTTTTCTTAGCAGCTCAGTTCAGGGACTGCCAGCATGAAGGAATGCCCAAAGAAGGAACAGGGCACTTGGATCGGTATAGGGAAGTTGTAATCCCTGGCAGAGGAATTTTTGAAGCAAAGTTTCCAGTGTCCTAATCTAACCCCACAAAAAGTGCTACAAGCTCACAATCCACAAGCTAACATTAGAACAATGACTAAAGCTAATCTAAAAGTGATTTCATCTCACTCTTCTTCCCACTGCCTTTCCCTATCCCTGATTATTCTCTGCTGTGACTTTCCCTGCCCAAGATCTCATTATTCCAATTCTGTATCGCATGCAGAAGCTCTAAATTATCTTTCTTAGAAACCATGCATCTGTACCAGCATGAATGAGAGCCTTTCTCACCAGCCTGAGGTCCAGTGGGAACATGGCCTGGCTCTGGAAGGCTCTGATCAAATCCTCCCAAGCCTGTCCACCCTATGTGCAGAGGGAAAGGAGAAGTGGAGTTTGGGTTAGACTGGGAGAAGGTTTGACATAGTTTGAGATATTAAACTTTTCTTTATAGGTGGTTATATGAGGCACACCCTTGTGGACTTAGAATCATAGAATGTCAAAGTTACAACAAAATTTTCAAGTTCATCGACACAGATCCTCCTTGTTCAGATGAGAAAACTCAAATCAAGGCAACTCATTCAAGGTTACTTGTACCATATCTAGGCCTCCTCCACCTCAACTCACTATTTTAGTCATTGCAGACTGTAGGATTAGAGTTATAGTGAGATCTTATTGAGTCTGGTTTCCTGCCATTCTCTTTCGGGGTCTTTGTAATCATTCTAAATTGTGGCCTAGTTCATTCCTCTGCTTTATAAAACCATAGGTGACTTTCCATTAGTTCTGAACTCCTTAAGTGGGCACTCACCACGTTCACAGTTGTCACCAATCTGCATTTTTCGCTGCTGTCCTGGGCTATTCTTCTCCACCTCATCCCCCCTGCAGCTTAACCAGACCTCCTGTGGTTCTGCAAACATGTGTTATCCTTCTGTTCCTTTGTACACATTGTTCTCTTCCTCTGGAATGCCTCTCCAACATTTTCTCCCATTTGGTTCCTTCCCATCCATTTATGCCCTGCCAAGCTCCGCTCTGCATTCAGCACTGCTATTACTGCTTAGAGTACTTCTTCATGATCATGTCTTAAGTCTCTATTAGATTGAAACCTCTTTGAGAATAGGGACCATGTAACACAATTTGCTGAATGTGGCAAATATAGTGTGCTCCAAAAATATGTATTGTATACAGGAATAACTAGCACCCTGGTTTCCGTAGATTCTGGGAAGTTCCAGACATTTAGGGGGTGCTGAGGGATGTGAGGTTTGTGGAGGAGAAGAATGGACACACCAGAAATCAGGATACCTTCCCTTTCTTGATGTCTCAGTCCCACAGCGTGATGATGGCATTGGTGCTCTTGCCACCTGTGGTGTCTTGAGATGACTGAGTAGGACCTCGTTGAGACTTTGCTTATTCAGTACCCTGTGAAAAAGGTTCTATCTGAGCCTCCTCTACACCCTCAGCTGGCCTTGGGCAGGTGTAACTATCACCTCCCAAATTTGCTTTTGCGTGCCTCATGGCAGGCTTGCATTGGTAAAGCAATTTCTGAGCATTTCCTCTTCTTGAGATATTCTGCTGGGATCCAGACCAGCATGATTACATTGATGTTCCAAGCTCTGATCTCAGTCCTATCAGTTAGGAAACTCACAAGACACTTACTCTGCCCTGTGTGGTTTTTCATTGGTTGGCCCAGGCCAGATGTAGCATACATAAGTAAATTCCTGGTTTAGCATTGTAGCACTTCTATGTCAGATCTGCCAGGAAAAAGAAAAAAGCCAAGGAAGAAGCTATCATTAGGTAATTATCTTGAAACTGAAAAATGATGGGCACCCTTGGTAGGCATGGTGCCCTCTTCCTTCCATCCTTTGCCTTCTATGGTGAGTCTAGTCCAGGCAGAATCATGAACTCACTGTCTGTAGAGATGGGCATGGATAACCCACAGAGAGGTTCTGAGGGTTGGCCTGGAAGCCGAGGCCAGAGGCTGTGCTCTCAGCCCACCTCCCCATGGGAGTACTTTGTCAAACCTTCACTGTACCTGTTCTTCCATTGGTGCTACCATGCCTAGGACCCTGGAGCAAAAGACCTTCTTCCTCATGAAGAGCCTTGGACTGCTAATAGGTATGGAACTTCTTGAGCTGATGGAATGTTCTGGGATTAGATTGTGGCTGCACAACTTTGTGAATATATTAAAAACCACCAAATTATATACTTGAAAAGGGTGAATTTTATGGTATGTGAATTATATCTCAATTTTCAAAGAAATCATGGGATACGAAGACCTAGTATAAAAACTTAAAAGACTGCAGCATAAAAGCTCCTAAATGACTACATGGATTTAGCTACTCAAGTGTGCTGTCTGTCTGTGCATGCTCTGAGATTATGTTGTCTGGTGTGTGTGTTGTGGGTGGAGGGGACAAATTGTTCATCCACCTCAGCCTTTGTTCTGTGTCAGACTGGGGTGACCTTGGTCTCGGAACCTTGTCTTGCTTCCACAATGGAAACAGAGGTAATAAGCCTGACCTACTTGATGAGGATCTCCTGGGAAATAAAAATCTGGTTTGCCAAGTGCTTTAGAGGTATGAGGTGCTAGATCCTTCGGAATAGTTACAGGAAGGGCTGAGTGGCACTCAGATGTGTATGAGATAAATCCTGCCCTCGGGTGGAATGGGTGCAGGCAGGAGGCTGGAGGTGCCCTGCTGTGGGTGATTTAATTCCGTCATCAGGTGCTCTGTTAGGAGCCATGACAGCTTGTGATTTTTATGTCCAGGGTTAGGAGACAGAGTTTGGTTTCCGCTGCAATAACAGGACAGGCACTCACGGGAGGAGAGTGTGTTTCTTGGGAGGAGCTTTTGGGGCTTTGATTTGAAGGCATGAGTAGTGGTTGGAAGGATAAGCGCCCAAGTGGGGAATGGAGTTTGTGATTGTCAGGCCTCCTCTGAAGAGCTGCGGGTAACTGCTGCTCCAAGCATGCACCCCCACAGACATGCCCACAGGTTTCTCCCCACATGGAAATCTGCAAGCCTCCTTAGTAGAAAGAGGGACTCTTTTCCTGGAGAAGTCTGTGTCACAGCCTCGCTTAATAAATGAGGCCATGCTTATAGAAAGCCAGGACTGGGGTTCAGGGGATTGTCCGTCCTCACACCCTCTGCCCACTACAGCTTCCTGGATGCTTTGTCTGAGTTCATGGACAGCTTAGCAACCCAATGGGATGACTGAGTCCTCTAGGTGGTTAGGGAGGGGCCAAGGATGGAAGGGGGCTCTGATCCCTTTCTCTTTTAGCCCTGACCCACACTCTTAATTGTACCTTCTCCCTCATCTGTGGGATGGTAGGACAAGACAGGGAATCATATCAGTGTCTTTTGAGACAGGCTAATGACCTGTGGCTCATATAAAACCTTCTAATCGCCCTACCCTTAGCGGACCAGCTGATATTCTTCCTTTTCCTCATCCTTATTCCCCTATCAAAGCCTGAACATACTTCCCCTACTTCTCTACCTATTGAAAGGAAGTCCACTTGCCCATCAAACCCATTACCAGTATCATCATCCTCAGAGGCTACTTTCCTCCCCTCTTCTACCCTCTACCCAGACAAGATTACTCTTTTCTTCTTCTGTGTTCCCACAAAACTTTGCCACCGGTGTCACACTTGTCACATTCACTCGTGGTGGGCTGCTTTGTAGAATTTCTTGAGGATCTCGTTTAGATTAGTATCTGAGTGCCTGGGACAGTGCCTGTGCATAATACATGGCCGATTCATGCCTGTTGAATAAACAAACCAATAGATAAATAAATAACATCAGTTGTGCCCTCCCACAAATACTGAAATATATTTGTAAGCTCCATAAATACTTAAAATTGTTTTCCTTTTTATGGTTGTGGTACTTGATGAGAGAATACATTCTAAGTGTGTCTTATTAAATCTCTTTTATGTCTGTGAAATTATTGTTATTTTTTGGCCAAAGTTAATAAATTTTTGGAGAAGAAGCCTTGCCTTAAAAAAAAAAAAATGGCCAAGCCATATGGCTCAAGTCTCTAATCCCAACATTTTGGGAGGCCAGGGTGGGAGGATTGTTTAAGACCAGGAGTTCAAGACCAGCCTGGGCAACATATGGAGATCCTGTCTCTACAAAAAATAAAAAAACAAATTAGCTGAGCATGGTGTGGTGTGTCTGTGGTCCCTGCTACTTGGGAGGCTAGGGTGAGAGGATTGCTTGAGCCCAGGAGGTTGAGGCCACAATAAGCCATGATTGCACCAGTGCTCTCTAGCCTAGATGACAGAGAAAGACTCTTGCTTAAAAAAAAGAAAAAAAAAAAAGAAAAATTTTGTAAAGCAATGGTTTACTAAACACATGTTCAGCAGAATACTAGTTCCCTAGAAATTTGGGAGAGACTCAGTTAATCAGGTTTTTCTACTGTGTTATATCTCAGAGCTTTGATATAATATTGCTTGAGAATGCAAAAGAGAGGAACATACACACGGCGTATTTTGCAGTACTACCTTAGCACCAACTACAGTGCTAGGGGCATAGTCAGTTTTGGTATTTTGCTATTAAGTCATTGATGCTGGTCTCGTGCCTCAGTCTCCATCCCTGAGAATCAAGTGAGTGTGTCTGTGATAAGGGCCTGATTCTTCACTGTCTTCTTCATGTATACCAACTCTGCTCTGCAAAACTGAAGAAAAAAAATTAAAGGGAATTATAACATTACTTTACCTGTCATAGCAAGTTAGCAAACATCTCCAGTGGACTATGCAGCAAGTGATTGTGGTTTTAGAAATAACCTACCAGCCCCAGTTGCTCTGCAGTAACCTCCCAGGACTATTCCATAAATGCCAGTTGTCTGCACAGTAATTACCAACTCTCTCCTTGGTAAATTTACTGGTATGTCTAGGAATAATTGCTGGGGAACTCATACTTTCAAATTTACAAGAGGCAAACAACCTTGTATTTACCTCGGGAGGTATCAGGTATTCAAACTGAGCTGTGTAAAAGATCATAGAAATAAGGGGAAGAACTTGAATTTTCACCTTGATATTTTTTTCAATGGGTGAGAGCCTGGTTCACTAGATTTATGGTGGAAAGACCTACCAGAGATAATTGTCTTCTTCTCAGGGTCTCTTCTCTTCCTTGTGGTTTGGAGTAGCAGTAAAATCTGACCTAACTATACATTGTTGGAAACTTCTGTTGGCTTCAGACGAAACTGGCTAATTGGTACAAGTGGCGAGGAAGAAGATGAAAAACTTGGTCCCATCCTGATTCTCACCTGTGCCTTTGGTGTTCATCTTCTAGAGATCTCAGGGAACACAGAGGATATCCCTTTGGTGCGCTGGAGGCAGCAGTGGCTGGAGAATGGCACTTTGCTATTTCACATTCATCACCAAGATGGTGCCCCAAGCCTTCCTGGACAAGACCCCACTGAAGAACCCCAACATGAGTCGGCAGAAGAGGAGCTGAGGATCCTCCACATCTCAGTCATGGTAAGAGCAGAACAGCCTTAGCCTCTCAGGCCATAGCTTATGTTACCTTGACATTAAGGGTCTTGGTATTATAGATATCACTCTATCAGACCTAACTCTGTAATGATCATTGATCATGTTAATAAGTAAATTTCCCATTTGTGGGAAATGCATCCACCTGTGATGTAAGTAATAATTGCAACTATTTCTAACAGTACCATTCCCCAACTGTTTTCTCTAGGAACATGCTCAGATATGAAGGAACTTTAACAAACCAGAGATAATATTAGATCAGGGCAGCCAGGCACAGTGACTCACACTTGTAATCCCAGCACTTTGGGAAACCAAGATGGACGGATCACTTGAGGCCAGGAGTTCAAGACCAGCCTAGCCAACATGGTGAAACCCCATCTCTACTAAAAATACAAAAATTAGCTGGGCACACCTGTAGTCCCAGCTACTTGGGAGGCTGAGACCTGAGAATTGCTTGAACACAGGAGGTGAAGGTTGCAGTGAGCCGAGATTGCACCTCTGCACTTCCGCCTGGGTGACAGAGTGAGCCTCTCTCTCAAACATCAACAAAATTAGATGAGGCTAATAGATTGTCATAGATGGGAATTATCCAATTAGTGTATTGGAGAATCTTAAAGTTGTTGCTCCACAAATGTTTGTTAAATGACTGACTCTCCAAGCTGCTTGCCACTACCAAGTTCTCTTTTCTCTTCTCCCAGCCAGGAGGAAGCCAGTAAACTGGCTTTCTCTCCTCTTACAATAGAGGGCATGTGGGTAGACACTTGCACCTCTCTTTAGCTCAACTCAGATCTTTTACTATTAACATTCCTTCTCCTTCTTAGAAATTTGAAGCCTCAAAAAAAGTTGGAAGGTTCTTTCTAACATTGTAGGAACTTGTATTCTAGAATCTCACTGGAAAGTAAGTGCTATGATGGCAGGCCAGGGTTTTTGTTTAGTGTTGTTTTTTTTACTGATGTGCCCCCAGTGCCTAGAACAATGCATTCACATAGTTGATACTTAATTAATATTTGTGGAATAAGTGAATGAATTTCCCAGTGAAGAGATGAATAAAACCTGTCACACTTGGTATTTTATGTATTGATATTGTACTGGTAAACAAATACATTGTCTGCTCTTAGGGTAGCCTAATAGCAGGTTGAGACTTGACTGATTATTTATAAGCCATGTATATGGGAGGGTGTAGATTATTTCACTGTTAGGAAACTCAACTCAGAAGCAGCTTGAGTCTTAGTTCAAACCTTATTTCATCTGTTGCTCTAGTACCATCACTACATGCTATTTAGTTTTGTGTATCAGACTGAGGGAAACTGAGTGCATTTTAGACGTAGAAGAATGCCTATTATCCAAAGATGGAAAATCTCTCTATAAAATCTCTGATAAAATCTCAAAATGTAAGCCTTCTATTTCTTCCTCAACCCATGTCCCCGTAAGTAAACTGGCTTGATAGGTTACCTGCATGTACACGAGGCACTTTGTTTAAATTATATGGTGGAGAAAAGAGTTCCTGAATTGCAAATGTTAAGCCTTAATATCCACATAAGTTCAGATGTCAGGCAAGTAAATGAGGTTGCTAATACTTACATTTACAAATTAATCAAGGTTTATAGCATGGGAGTTCCAGTACTTGCATCTTCTTATTAAAGAACAGTGTTTTTCCTCTCTGAGAAGGTTGTCTTCTTTATTGTAGCTTGTAGTGTCCAGAGAGTGGTAGGATTCAGGCAGGTCAGCTGAATTGGCCCTGACATTGACTGGAGTGATGAATTTAGAGGCCAGATTGTCTTCAAATTTATAATATGGTCTGACTAAAAAGAAGGGCACAATGGTGGATTTCTCGTCAGCCATCCACATCCTGCCATCAGTGTGGGATGCAATGGTGGTCATGAGTGGTTTTGTTTTGTTTTGGCCTGAGACCATTTCAAAGAACCAGTCTTTGTCACACTGATGAAATGTTTAAGGTAAAGAAAGGTGTATAGAGATTTCCAAAAATAAATATTGTGATTATATTTTAAAGAAGGACCCTAAACAGAAGAAGTTGAGACAAACAATATGTCAGAAGGGGAGTCTAGGGAGGGCTGGGGGCATAGTGCGAGAATCTGCAGAAAGATAAACAGCCTGAAGCTTGTACTTGTTGCCACATTGTATCTTCAGTGTAGGAAGCACCCTACCATCTATCCCTGGAATTAGGTGCTCAGTAAGTTTTCTAGAGAAGTGTGTGTGTATGTGTGTGTGTGTGTTTGTTTGTTTATGTTTGTGGGGGTGGGTATACTGCTGGGGGGATGGGAGCACCAAAATCTTACAAATCACCACTAAAGAACTTACTCATGTAACCAAACACCATCTGTTCCCCAAAAATCAATGGAAATAAAAAATTTAAAAAATATATATGCTGATCAAAAATGCCAAAGACTTTAGGAAATAGGCTGTGCCCTTAAAATAGAACAACCCATATGAAAAACCCTACATTATAGTGTTTTTTCAAATTAGATCCCCTGAGCAAGAATTAGTGGACAGTGGACACTGAAATGGAGAAAGAACAAGAGTCAACTTTAAACTTATCTCTGAGACCTCTCTTTCATATGCTACTTGTCACCAATGGCAGACCACTATGACATTTTATTTTTCAAATCAAATGGAAGAGATTATTCCTTCAGCTTAATTTTAATTTATTCTCTTTTATTTTTAACCAGGCTAAAGAGACAGAGGACAAAAGGGCATAGGCAAACGTAAGGGTGCAAAAGACTTGTGTTGTCTTTGGGTTGGCCTCTTGTATGTGGACAGGCCAACATCTCCATAAAAAAATCAGGAAGGCCTTTGACTTCCACAGAACAGGAATCTCAGGATGAAGTGGAGATATAAATATTTCCTCCCTACCCGCTCCTTTCCCTGTCAAAGATGGTTTGGTTAGTGGAGCCTACTGCAGCCCACCTAGCCGTCTCATTGTCCTCAATTCCCATTCCATACACACACCCCACACACTGCCTTTCTCATCCTTAGGATTCTATTCTAGAAACAATTTCAAAGTCTGAAGTTGTGTATCTGCCCTCAGCTTAGAAATAAAGCCTGAGGGTATCCTGTTTGAAGATGTTGTTCCTAGAATCTCTGATGGCTTCCTCCTAAGAGACTCAAGTGGTGGTAGACTTTATTTGACACACTTTATACCATACCCTTTGGAGGAAAGGTAGGCAGCTATTTGAGGCATCTGGATGACAGCATTATAAAAGCCAGAAGATAGCAAAATTCTTTGATTTGTAACAATATTGAGCAGTGAAATGCACTTAAATTAAATCTTATTACCAAAACCCCTTTAGTTATGAAATAACAATAGCAAGACTATTTTTCATTAACTCTAACGATCAATATTGATACAGTTTTCAAATTAGATCAAAATAGCATAATTGGAAAAAGAGAAAAGATAAAGCGATTATCGAAACATGAATATATCCAACCTCTTCTGTTAAGAAAATGTATAATTAAAAGCTTAACTAATAATCCTAACTATTTCCAATATGTGCAAGAGGGAATTAATGGTTTTATGAAAACCTTAAAGTTTACATTTCTCTCATTTTGTATGTATACTTTTTTATCCATATTTCCTCAATGCAGAGCCACTGTGTATTTCTATATTTTGCATATATTATGTTTTGTTTTAACACAAAATATAAGAAATGAGAGAATGAGAAGTAAAAGAAACCTTTTTGGTCCCTTATGGCATTGTATGAATGAGAATTTGCAAGTTCTCTTTTATACCATGCCCAGTATAAATCGACCATCAGCAAAATTGTGGGCTTGCAGAAAGCCAATTCCCCAGCTGGGAGCTCGGCAATTTAAAACTTTGAAAAACCTTTTGCTTTTCTTATTTTTCAATCACATCCTAAAATTTTTGAATTATTTTTTCCAAAGAGGTACCATTTCTTCCTTGCATAGAATAATTGGATTTCCCTTCTGAAATCTTACATTATTGCTTTGAGGGTCAAATGATGTATTTTAACCTCCTTGCATGATTCAAACTTGGCTGAAGAGATTTATTTCAAATTTTGCAAGATAGTTGACATTCAGAACTATGGAAGTACACAAAGATACTGTTTTGCAAACTCTTGAACAAATGAAAGCAGAATCAGCAAATGAAAACTGAGTGTGAGTTTAAACCAAAAGTCAAGCAGTTCGTCAGTTAAAAGGCAAATGGTTTACTCCATAGAAGACCAGGTTTCAATATGACTTCATGTCAGATATTCAGACTCTGTGTGGATTTAAATTTTCTTATTGTACTTGTGCTAATTTACCATACAGTGTACATTTTTCTTCTTAAAGTACGCAAACGAGTTTAATGGTGCACAGTAGAATTTAAATGTATTGTCTATATATTTCATCTCTTTAATTAAAGATGGCAGTGTTAATAGATTTCCTATATGCATATGGGTTGGTTAAGTACATTTTTCACAGCAAGTAGCCTTTCTAAAATTCTTTGGAGATACGTATGTATGTGTATATATATATATATATATATATATATATATATATATATATATATGAAATTTTTCTGTATTGATAACTCCCACTGGTAGAGAATATCTTTTGTGGTTCAGCCTTCTTAGTCACTGTTGTGGGGAAAAAAATCTTAGTAGCCCCAGCTGTTTGTGGCTCCTTGGCCAGTATCTGGAGGCCCCCATGGCCTTCTACTGCTGGCTGCCATCAGAGGCCTTAGCCTGCCCCCAGGCTCCCTGTTTCTGGGATCTCCAGGTGAACCCAAGGTACAGAGTTCACTCCTGGGAGAAACAATGTTGGGAACAAGATTTGGAGACAAAAGAGGCAGGTGCCATTATACAGTCCCAGAGTCCAGCAAATAAAATGGGCACTGTGGGAAAGTTCCAGTGTGGAAAAGTAGTATTTGGGGCTGAGTCAGTACAGAACCCACAGAAGACACCTATGGGAGCCTCCAGGATCATGTTTCCAGTGCTGCATAACAACTTTCTACCAAAGCCTCATCCTTGCCCTTACTGTTACATTCAAGTTCAGTCCAGTTGCCTGAGCATTGCATGTGAGTTTGCTTGAAGCCGTGCCTCATTTCATACCTAGAGCACAGCCGCTTCCAATGTAGAGAGGAGCAGTTCCAAGTGTGGCAGTCACTGTGCGTCATCAACACTATTAGGTTCTTATTAAGTGTCTGTGGGCACAGGAGAGAGGGCTAGATGTCTTTTTTGTCAGCGCCTTTTGCCTTCAGCAGATCTGTTACAAAAACTCATTAACAAATTCATTAATCAAGGTCACTTTTGCATCTTTATGGTCAATTTGTAGTATTTTTTTCATTCAACTTAGGATGCTCTAATTTATCAGGACCAGTCCTTCTCATCTTTAAGCAACAAATGGAGACATTTAGGCATATTGTATGTTACCAGAAAGGACAGAGATAGAGTAATAAGTCGGAAAGTACAAAAAGACAAGTCTTGATTCAGTTCAAAGAAGACTTTTCTTGCAATTCAAGCCATCCTTCATGGGGCTGAACCGACTTACTGGTCATACTGCCCACGTGCCAGGGCCATCACTGTGTATTTTACCTTCCATTAGGAAAGCTGTGGGCAGTCCTAAGATAATCAGTAAGATCTCTTGAAACAAAACCTCTTTGCTCTTTGTTTCTTTCTGAAACGCTGATGTGCAAAAGCCTGGAGATACCAGGGTCCATTTGGGGACCATGTCAAGTGCCAACTAAGGTTTGGCTTACAAACCTCCCTCACCTGGCACCATGGAATGCCCTGCATCTCTTGTCAAGATGCGTCGGTCATAGGTATACATGAATTCATTCACCATTTGGGTTGCTCATCTATTCTGTTCTTGTTTGGTGCCCTTTCATATTCTAGTAAAGTGAGAGCTGAGATGTAGCAGAAAGACATGCTGGATTTACAGTTGGAAGAGTGGACTTCATATGCTGGCTTTACCACTTTAGGTAATTTGCTGCGCTTTTTGGAAGCTTCATTATCTCACCTATAAAATGAATGCACTGGTCAGGCTTTTTAGTTTTAGAGAATTAAGATCCACTGAGGCCTTCTCTGTAATAGAGTTGTACTGCAGAAATTTATATAGAGATAAAAGAGACAACACTCTCCTGATTTTAAAAAGTATATTCAAAGGGCAGATTTTCACGAAGGCTGGAACTGGGAAGTTGTTGAGGATCTGAGTGATTTTATCAGCCCTCAGCCTCCATAGCTTGTGGTTTGGCTCTTTCACACCTGTTTCTATTGCTCCTCTTGCTATGAATTAGCTTCTTTGTCTAGTCTATTCTATAAATCTTTCTCAATTGCAAAGCTTTTATGTGTTTGACACTCCATTTACTCATCAAGTCACCTCACTCATGACCTGACCTGACTTTTCACAGCTTCACAGTGTTTCCAGCTTTGTTCCCACTGCTGTTAAATGTCCTGCCTTCCTCCCTTATTCTAACTCCTTAGTGAAAGAAGCAGATGTATCTAATTTGTTACCATAGCCCCTGTTTGTTCAAAGCTTTCATATCAGGTTATCCCACAGGTGAATGTGATCCTAGCCTTCCCCTGGTGGTTTTAGTGGGGAGGTGGGCTTATGTGGTACACTCCTGCTCCACACACAGGTCAGAGCCGTTTCCTTTAGCAGAGGCTGAAAAACTGATTTCATGATTTCTTGTTTTCAGTACAACAAGCAGACTAAGACCTAACTTATAGAGATGTTAGGAGATGTTAGGAGAATCAAAATATAACATAGACACCATCATCATTGTCATCATCATCATCAAAATCGTGTTTTGCACTTACTATGTGCTAGACATTGTTTCAAGTGCTTTCAATATATTTTAACTTATTTTTTATTCTTACCACACCATAAAGTAGGGTTTGTTATTACTCATTTTGCAGACAAGGGGACTGAGAGCATAACAGGCTATGTGATTTATCTAAAAGTAAACAACTATTACTTTGCAGGACTATGAATTGAATCAAGGCAGTCCACAGAGTCCAGATACTATACTTTGAGAAGCACTCCTCTCCTGACCCATAGTGAGCACACAATATATATTTAGTATGTGTCATTTCACCAACTTTTGATGTTTTGTTGACTTTTGACTGCTGAGATTCATCTGACACTTTACTCCATTTTTACTTTGACACTAATAACGCTACAAGCACTAGGACCAACAACCATGATGGAACACAAATTTTCTTTCCGTGGCTACACCAGGCAGCTAACCCCAGAAGCTCAGACTCTGTTCAGCTTGGCTAATCCCACCTGCTAACCTTGGCTTCAGTCACACCACCTCACAGCTGGTGGTGGGTTTATTGGCAGGGAAGGGAAAAGGGTAGTTGGGGAATTCTAACTCTAAAATTGTGAAAGTCATGTAACAATGAACTTAGCTTCTTCATATACAAACTTTTGCATTTTTGCGGGAAATTTTTAGAAACTAGAAAAGTATTTTCAAAGCATTATTGACATATTGATTTTTTAAAATCAGTGACTCATTCCTTCATTTAGATATTGATTATTTAACACTGTTTTCAGGCTTCAGATTTTTTTAGCTACTAAGTAGATAGGAAATGAATAAGACAAAGTTCTGCTTTCAGGGAGCATTTAATCACATTATTAATGCTTACTATTTGAAGAGGGCCCTTGGCAGAACTGAGAGACAAGTAGAGTTTCCATCATCTTTTCCACTCCTTTTCAGTCTTTACATCTTCTTTGCAAATCTGTTTTTCTCTTTCCTGAGGTTCACAGAGGCCTTATGCTACCCTCATCTCTGCAGACAGCAAGAAAAATAGCTAAGAGGCCAAATTTTCAAAAGGATGCTGATGTCTTTTAACAAGTTGATGTAATATTCTGTTCAGCAATCTAGTTCACTTGATATAGAAGCTAGCAATTTACTTTCAACTACTCAGTTTCAGAAATCCCTGAAGATCCTTTTGAAAGCAGGAGTCATAATTTCCATGAGGTTTCAATCAATATTAGAAACTGGTAATATTCATAGTAATAAAGCTATTGCTCACTAAGCCCTCATTGTGTCTCCAGCACTGTATGGGATCATTTGCATACATACTATCAATCAATTTCCATAGCAACCTTGTGAAATAGCTATCATTTCTTCCATCTTTCAGATGTGAACACTGAGACTGAGAGAAAGTAAATTATAGGCCCAAAGTCACATAGGCTGTAAGAAGGGAAGCCAGGATTTAAGGCAAGTGTATCTGACTCCAAACTTGACTCTGCTACACAATTCTGCTACTTGGTGGTATTAGGGTTGGACAGTTTCTCCAATTTTCCAGGTTATGGAATAATTTTATTTCTTTTAGCTAGCACAGTAGAAACCCTTTATTTGAAGATTAGGAAGGAACATAGAGAATTGTACAAGATGCTGTCATGGTGAGGTCTATGAGCTGCTTCAAAAGGTAAAGGAAGAGCTGGATCTGGCAAGAAGACCAAATATTGCAAAGAAGCCTGAGATTGGCTCTGAGAAGATGCTGGTCATTGAGAACCAACCAAGACTATAGTTTTATGGTATTGAATTTTAGTGAGGCAGTTTACAGCAAGGGCTTTGCTCTCAGAGAGACCAATTTAAATCTTAGTTCTGCCATTTACTCGATCTTTTTATTGACCTTGGACAAATTGCTTAATCACTGTAAACTCACTTTCCCTATCCATAAAATGGGAATAATAAATCCTACTTTATAGGGCTGTTTTAATTATTAAATGAGATGATTCTTATAAACCGCTTCCCGTAGTGCCTGGCCTATAGGGAAGTACCCATTAAATATTAGCTCAGTAAACTCTTGGGGGACCATGCAAGCTTCCTGTAACAATCTTGCATACAATGTGTGACCCAGGGGCCACCAGCTTAGGGAGTCAGAAAAGCATCTGTGATCATGGCAACCTCTCAGAGGAGTCCTAGAGGATTGTGCTTAGGGAAAAGACCGAGGCAATTAGGGATATCAGGACAATAGAATAGGGCCATTACAAAGCTGGGATGCAGTCATGTCCATTCAGGGAATTGTTATGTCACTTCTGTTTCATTGTTTTCAGGGTTTCCCACCAGGTATCTTATGATTTAGGATGATAATTGAGGTCTGATCTCATAATTGACATCTGATACCTACCAGGTATCTTATGATTTAGGGTGATAATTTCAGCTCCAACTTCTCTGGAAGAACTTCATTTATTAATTTATTTTTTAATCAAACCACGTGATGTCATTTAGGGAATTCCATCACTGCCCAGGTATCCACACATACAAGATTGTTATTACTCTCATTCACAATGGGAAAAAGAAGACTTAGAGTGGTGGGTGATGCTCATGGCCAGCACTGATGTAAGAACTCAGAGATTCTGAGTCCTGATGCCATTACCTTTTCTCCAGATCACACTATCTTTCCCCCACCCCCTGCCCATCTCTAAAGTTTGGGGTCTGTCTCACAGACCCGAGGTCACCTTTAAATCTGATCACAAACTCATACCCATGGGCCTTGGCTGGAGACAAATTAGATTTAGGTATAGTAAATGTAGCCAGCCATGTGTCCATGGAGAAAACCCTAATATGGACAATGGCAGGAATTATCTAGGCCAGGAGTCTATAAAGGACCAGATGTTAAACATTTTTAGCTTTATAGGCCATCCAAGCTCTTTTTCAACTATTCTTCTCTTGCCAATGTAGTGCCCAAGTAACCATGCACAGTATATAACTGAATGCACTTGGCTGTGTTTCAATAAACTTTATTTACAAAAACAGGCAGTGGGCCACATTTGGCCTGGAGGCCATAGGTTTGCTGACCTCAATCTAGTACATTCTCCTCATTTTGTCTGCAGAACCCACATAAAGACTACAACCTAACAACTGAGTGGAAGCTTTAGGGTTCTATTTGCAGTGTGAAAGACAATAATTTGCTAGTTTTAGCCAGACCCCCACAGATTGATTATAATTGTCACTTAAGGCACTGACAAAAATTGTTCTTGCTAGAAATTCAAGACATGTGGTATTCACAAATTCAGGTGAAATGCAAGCACATTAGCTTCTCTTGAGAGACACTGATGAGTTTAGCAAAGACAGATGTTAATGAAAACAAAACTATGCTTTGACTTGACAAGAAAAGTATCAACAGGATACTTATTAGCAAATATGCTGTTTTTTTTTCCCTGTGAGTCTGATGGCTCCTGCTTGGTTTCAACTTTGAGTACACAGTAGAAATGTGTGACATGCCTGGATATGCTAAAATACCCCCTTGTAGCAAAATGCTTCATATAAATATGTAAGAATAGAAGCAGCATTATGCTTCCAGACATTGATGTCATAATAAAGTTGGTTTGTGTGAGGACTGTTACGTATCTTTAAGAGTTTGTGGTAGCTCTTGGTCTTGCTGATAAAGTTTAGGGTGAACAAAGCATTTTTAGCCTTGCCTTATAAAATTAGCTGTGACACATTTAAGTATCTGCTAAAGTTTGTTAAATGGCTTACCTATGTGAGAGGCAGATGTCAGTAGCCTTCCCCAAGATTGCAAGGGGTCTCTCTCTATAATAAATCTAGGAAAGTCAGGTGCCTCTTGCTGCTGCCTTGCTATTTATGATTTCTCTCCTGATGATACCTCTATCACTGCTGCTGATGTCCCTGAATAGCAAAGGATGAGTCAAGTAGCCTTCTAACTTGGGATGAATCAGATGTCAGTTTATTAATATGTTGTACTATGGCTGACAGTAGTGGGTGCTTCACAGAATCGTATCTGGGGCCTGCTGGGCTTTGGCTCCCAATTCTGACATTTGGGATTTGTATAACTGCTTAAGGTGGCCTGAGAAGTGAGTTCTGCTACCCTAATACCATAAAGAAGACAGGGCTATATGAGAGATCCATATGGGATATCAATCATCAGATGCTTATGAAAGGATTCAACCTTCATTTCCTCCATGTCTGTATCTTGTCTGAGGAAGAAGTGGGAAGGATTCGGGACTTAGATATATAGGCCCTTGGGATTTGTAAGAGTGAACATTTCATGATTTGGCATTTGTGGGTTTCAGATACATTCTTACGTGAGGTAAACTATCACACAGAACCAACTTAGAAGAGCTCTGTGTCCCAACTATGATGTTAAAGCATCCATCTTTCATTCTCTTTTTATTTCCTAAGTGTCATGGAATGTATACATCCCAGTCATTATCCCTGGGCTTTCAGCTGGCTGTGTCCATCCCCAGCCCCTCTTTCCTCAATGCTCCGTGGCTCAGAGTGAACAGCCTCGGCCTCTGAGGCCCCCAGTCTTTCCACGGCAGGACCACCCTCCTTGGACTTCACCTTGGGTTCGGATAAGGCAACACCAACAGGTCCCTGCCAGGGTTCTGCTTGTAGCTTTCAAAGCAGAGTGACGTGGGCCCAGCTATCCTCACACAGACTGCATTATATCTTCTTCTTCTCACTTGTGACGAAAGCTTGCTGATGAGGCAAGCAGCCTAATGTTGGGATAAGACTACTGGATTTGAAGTCAGGAAGCTTTGATTGTGGACCTTTTTCTCTCAAAAACATGTGAAACTTCAGGCAAGCTCCTTGACCTTCCTGAGCCTCAGTTTGCTCATCTACATAGGAGAGGCTGGAATGAGATAAGTGTTCTCAAAACTTTGGCATTCATGTTTTATTGGCATATTTTTATGCAACCTCTGTTAGTATTATCTGAATATTTTTATTTAAATTGACTTGCTTTTTCAATTTAAACTTATCTGAGAGAAATATGTCAATAAAATCAGGGGTTTGATGTTATAGTTGATTATTTCAATACAGATTAGGCAAATAGTATTTTATACAAATAAATGATAACATAAACATGTCCCACCCCTTTAACAGCAATTGGCACACCCATACCAGGAGCACATAGGTGGGCTATGTCCTGTGCCTTGGGGGTCCTGGGCTAGCTGAACTTGTAAGTTGCCTTCAGCTCCCACATTCTAGGAATGTGAAAGTGAAGGACATATGGGATACTAGCAATCCCTGGTTGACACAGAAAGAAATGCATGAAAAAACTTTCTTCCATTCCCTGCAGCAACTCTGCTTTTCTTTTTTCCATTTACGAGTATGAGGTGATGGTCTATGGGCAGTATGCTGGGCTTGGCAGGCTTGTATACAGGTTGAGTTGAAAGGAAGAAGTTCCATCCTGGGAGGGAGCTATCACATCCCCTTGTGAATCTTTGGCTGCTCTGTTGGAGGGAGCCTGGTGACTTTGAACCCTTCACATGGCCCAGTGGGGGCTCTCTGCAGGTGCCTTTGGTCTGTGAATTGCTGGTTCAGAGCCATTGCCTTCAGCTGGCTCTGCTCCTCTGTGTCTCCAGCGAGTCTCTCTAGACATACTGTTAGCCTCTGCTAGCATGAAGTACTCTAGGAGCCTCCTGGGTTTGATTTAGGATGGAGTGACTCCCCCACATTAGGGAGCAAGCCATGGGAAGAGCCTTCAGCCTCCAGCTTTGGGGGATTTGGGAAGGGGAAATCTCCCAGAATTGCCTCTGGAGGCCTTTGAATACTCCCGGAAGGAGACATTTATCCTCCTCCCTAAAATGACTCAGGTAAAGCAGGAGGCTGAGTGATTCTTGGCAGGTCCAGCCCAGCCAGCCTTTATATAATATAATTCTTTCTTATGGAAGTGATTGTTTCAGTTGCCCCATTCCCAGGATAACAGTTATGCCTTAAGGGGGAAAAAGTATTTACTTTAGAAGGGAACTTTCTGGTAGGATGGTGGACTCTGCCTTGCTGACTAACAATGCTGGGACCTGCAGGGCATCTCCCAGACTCCCCTTTTGGGCCGGCCTCACTGGTTCTCAGGAGAGTCCCTGCATCAGGGGAAGATAAGGACAAGTCAGTCCCATGTTGCCATTAGGAGTGAGAGGCTCGTCTGAGGTACTGGAGATTCAGCGCCTTTTCCTCTTTCTTGCTTTCCTCTTCTACATCCTGAGCCCCTCTGGCGGCCGCCCTTTGAGAGTTCCTTTGCCTCTTTGATCAGGCTTGATTCTGAAGTTCGTTTTCACCTGATTTCATCTAATGAAAAAAGTTAAGAGTGGGAAGTGGGCCATGTAGGTATTCCTGTATGATACTGTAAGTGCATTCAAAGGCCTGTATTTTGCATCCAGAAATTTTCATCGGCATCTGTGTTAGATGCTGCCTTACCTAGCTGATCATTCCAGGTCACTAGGGTTGAAGAGAAGGAACAAAGGAAAATTACTTCACTTGAAGATCTTCTAAACAAGTAGCGCATTTTCATTATTTAGGGACAGATGGATTTCAGTCTTCCCATTCATTCTTATTACCCATGTTTCCACTTTCTGTACCTGCAGACTCACTGTCCTTATGCCCAGCATGGCCATGGGATCCTCTTCTTGTGCCTTCCTTTTCACCATGCTCTGCTCATTTTATTTTGTAAACATCTCTAGAATCCCTCTCTTCTTTCCCTCTCTACTACCACTATGAGTGCAGACCCTCCTCACCTCTCACTGGACTGATACGGTGGTTTCCGTCCTCTTCACTCTTGTCTTCTGACTTGTTTCCCTTAAAAAAATTCCCTTCAACCACCATCAGGCTGAATCTAATAAAATGCAGCTTGAACTATGTCCTCTCCCTAGTGGAAAACCTTGAGTAGGTTCCTCCATTCAGAAGGCTAACTTCCAGGGTGTTAAACCTTTCATGCCTGACCCTCATCTCCTCCACTCCTTGCCTTCCCCTCTGTGAGCTACCCTGACCATCAGTCATATTTTCTGGACCTCCCTGTCATATTTTGTGGACCTCCCTTGCTATTTAATACTTCTGTGATTTCACTCATGCTGGCCTTTTGGCTGAAAATGTCTTTCCTCTCCTCTGAGTGAGGCCACCTCTTTCTACTCTTTTTAAAATTCAGTTTCGCCCCATGACTCCCTCTAGGAAAGTGTTTCTGACCCCCTTTTCTCTCTGGACTGGGTGAAGAAGTTTCGTGCAATTCCTGGTGCATATTTCTGCATCATCCTTACCTGTGCATAAGCCTATCTCCCCTGAGTGTAAGCTCCTTGCTGGGAGGGATTATGCTTCTCCGGATCCTAGCCAAGGGCCTGGCCTTTTGCTAAAAGGCTGAAAGGGACTTTGGGAACGGACAGACAACCTTGCAAGGAAGGCTGAGCAAGTCTGATAATATGGAGAGCTGAGGCTCAAAGAGGTTAAATGGCTGAATGGCTGGTCGTGGCACTGTTGGGATGGGGAGCAGGTGATCAGTCAGCGCACTTTCCCCTCTGTCCTGTAAGATCTTCAGCAAAATGTTCTCTTCAGGCCTTGTCTCTGGTCCTGTGGCTCCCTTTTCTCCACTGAACCCTCACATCTCTTCCTCCCTTCACATATTCATGGAACAGGAACCTTAGGGGAAGGCTGTCACACACACCAGAAGTGGCTAGATCATGAGGCCATCTCACTCTCCCTCTGCATGTGTGTGCATGTATACATATAATTTTTTAAGTTGATACTGAGCAAAATTACTATAAAAGGTTTTCAGAGTGGGAACTTTAGTTTTGAGTGTCACGAGGCATGGTATAAAGGGTGGGATGGGACCACATGGTGTTCTGTAATGAAGAGGGCCCCTCCCAGAGCCCGAATGTCCAGGAAGCCCCTGACTCAGCCTTCTGGGCAAAGCCAACAGCTCCTCATTTTCCTGTCCTCAGTGGCTGCTTTCACACTTCTACTACAGTGTCACGATGGCTGGTCTGTCTGCATCATTTGTAAGATGTGCCAAGTGCATTTGATACTAATAATAAGTAAAGTGCTGAAAATTGTGACTGGTTTTCTTTTCTCCATTAGAGTGGAGTCAAAGTTATAAATGACCTATAATAAGGTCATTCTCACTCAACTTACATTGTGTTATACTTTGCTGACTGAGAGAGAGAAAAAATTGGAGTTACAGCTGGTGCCAGGGGAACACTGAGCCTTCAGTGTGCCAATGGGGTCTACCCGGTTTGTAGCCTGTATCTCTTATGGTGTGGTGGCAGAAAAAACTATGGAAAAGTGTCGGTCCTGACAGTGTTTGGTTCTCCTGTTAAGCCAAATTTAATTTCCCCAATTATAGAATGAAGTTAAGAAGAACTTCTCCATCCTACCTGCAGTCACTCTGCAGAAACAGAAATATAAACGCAAAATTAGCACTTTCGTTTCTAAGAGAAGGTACTTTTATTTTTACCCCATTCACTTTGTAAAGCATGTAGTACAGCTACATGTATGTAGATATAATTAGATTCTAAATAGACATTTTTAATGTGATTACAAGTTTTGACTTCTCTGGTGATGATACTCTATTCCTGCAGACCTCTAAGGGGTGGAGCAGGAACAGTTAGATTAACGTTCAGGTTAGTTTATTTTACTAGAAAAAAAATCTGTCACTGTAAGTGAGCCTTCAGCTGTCTCACAAATGCTGGCTAAAGACACCAAAAGGTAGGAGCTAGAGTGAGGTTGGGTGAAGAGAAGTCCTCACACACTCTAAAAACAGAGCCGTATCCTCTGGGTGATGTGTCATGCACCTTGCATTTGAGCATCCTCATGGGAAATGAAACCACCACCTGACTGTAGTTCACTTTCTCCTGGGAGGACTCCATGACCAAGGGAGTGCCCCTCAGAGCTATCTAGGAGCCAGCAGAAAAGAAGGAAGAGGGATTTTCAGATGGAGGTCTTCAGTCTGAACTGACCAATAGTGTGAACGTAATGCTGTTTGTGTTTTGTCAACCTCAGCAAGCCAGCTGAATGTGCCTCCCTGGAGTTAATCAAGCCATGTAGCATTCACTGAGTGTCAGCCCCGTGCTGGACATTCTGCTAAGGCTGGGGCTGTGGAAGGAATTTAGAATGTGGTCTCTGCCTGCAAGTCCAGTCAGAGCCATGATATGGGGAGCAACAGAATTAGGGATTAAGGATTAATTGAGAAATGTCCACATATGCATTAGGAATTGGAATAGAATGATATGTCTGTGGATCAGAGTAATCAAAGTCGGTTTCAGGAAGGAGATAGATGTGTGCTGGGACTTGAAAGCACAGAAAGGGCATAGGTAGGGGAGATATAAAGAAGGACATTTCAGGGAAATGAGAGAGCAAAGGTTCAGGGATAGGCAGAAAAAAAAAGACCTATTACCCCATGCCTGCTCTTTCTCCCTTTTCCTCTCCCTCCCCTGTTTTTCTCTCTTTCTGTCCCTCTCTCCCTTACAACAGAACTGAATGTTAAGAATAGAAAAAATAAATCACAACTATTAAAATGTAGAAAGAAGAAACTCTGTGAACACTATGATTTGAATTAATTTATAAGGATGTTGCAGATTGGCTGGGAATGACCCCATGGGTTCAGGAAAACAGGTACAGAATTAGGCAACTGGCCCAGCGGATGATGTCGGCCTTGTCAGTTGCCTTGGAAGCAAGAACCCCTGACTGCCTTTGTATCACTCGAATGTCTCTGGCTGACCTATGGATTCCCTGCATGATCGAGCCACTCATCAGCAAATCAAAACCTGACAAACAATAGCAGAGTTGAGCCTTTTGTCACTTTCCCTGGCAGGTGGGGAAGAGCTGCGGCTCAATTTCCAACTTCCCTTTGCTACAGCCCATCTTTGGCTGGTGAGCGCCAGGCCTGCGCCCGAGGTCCTGGCGGGAGTAACCAGCATTTGGCTGTTCTGCTGGGAACAGAGGGGGCCATGGTCAGCTAGTGAAGAAATCAGGCCTAAGTAACAGACCCTTTACCTGCACCCCACTCAATCACAACCCCCATCCTCACCTCAAAAAAACAAAACAAACAACAACAACAAATGCCAGTACAAGAGAGGAAGCCTGAAAAAACAGAAAAACAAAGCTGACAGCCTGGGGCTATGGGTGGGTGGGATGCCAGGGAGAGAGGAGGTAGGACAGGGCAGTTGGGTGTGTGTGTGTATGTGTGTGTATTTTTTTTTTTTCATTTCTTAAAATTAATGATGGGGAGGATTTGAAGACTTGTACAGTAGCTTTGCCAGCAAAAAATGTAATTAGCTAAAGACAATATGCTGCTGGTGTTGGAGCTGGTGGCTTAACGAAGCCCGTCCTAATGAGAATATCAGTACCTCATTCAGTGATTGCCTTCACAAACCAGGCCTCTTCTTCAGATTTTGTGCTTGATTAGTTCCAGAGAAAAAAATTCAATTTAATAATTTTTTAAAGAGGGAGAAATAAGAGCCACAGCACTCGGTGTGGGGCCCCAAAGAAGACTTTTTTGACTGCCAGGGTTTCTCCTCCTTCCCCTGTATGGTGCCAGACAAAGCTTGCTGGCAAGGAATGAAGGGCTTGGAAGGAATATTGGCATATGATGCTCTAATCGTGTTCGTACGTCAGCATCTCCTCTCAGCCCTTAATTTCCTCTTCTGTTCCCTTTGCTACAATTCTTGAGCTCTAATGTGCATCTTACTTGGATGCCAAGATTGAGTCACAGCTGGAATGGTACAAGGGATAAGACCATGGATACCCATTGTTCTCCCAGGGTTTCGATTAGAATTTGGGGCCTGTGATTAGAATTTTCTGTAGTGGGTCAAATCAGTTACCAGTTGGAGGAAGCTTATGAGCACAAAGCAATGTATACAAGTTTTGTTAACCTCTGTTTTCGACTAGCATTAAATGACTTGCACTGGGAATGGCCGTTGTCATCTTTTGGGTTCTAATGCAAAACATGGCCCGTGGGCTTTCTCCTGTCTTCTCCAAATCTGTCAGCTAGCACAGTGTTTTTTGTGTGACCTGACTATAATGAAATTCCTAGTTTCCCTGAAAGTTAAGTCTGACATTTCTCCCCAGTCTGTTTATATGTGTGTTGTTATATTGTGGAAAATGTTTATTGTTCTTCTTAGGTCTCCCATCCCAGAACAGGGCTTACAGAGAACAAACAGACCAGAGTCTGTGTGCATTAGTGCCAGACTGTTCTCAAGAAAATGGTTGAGTGTCTGTACTCTCAGACTCTGAGGACAGTTGATTTCACTTTACATCTACCCAAGGCTGCAGATATCTCCACAGAATTTTTGCTGCCTGTGTCAAAATGACAACCTGACAAGTGTGACCCTCCTTGGCCATATTGGTTAAATTATTTTTTTAAATGTTGTATTTGGCCAATCCAATGATCAAGCTTAACTGGAGAAGATTGCAGGCATCTGGGACAGGCAGTGTAGACAGTACTAAGTGTAGACATTTAGGGATCCTTACTTGCATAACCTTGAGAGTTAGTTGTAGAAGCAAGGAAATCTGGGGTTTAATTGAAAGAAAATGGGAAGTTGAGTGATTAGAGCCCAGACCACAGTGGTGGGCTTCTTTCTATGTGACACGGTCATAAAACAACATCATTAATGTCAGTGGTTGAGTATTAGTTTGGCCTCATACTACTATGTAAACTTGGATAAGTTACTTTCTAAAAATGGAAATTGTAATTTTTACTACTTATACTTATTGGTAGGACTAAATAAAATAATGAGTATAATTCATTAGGTGCTATGTCTGGCATGTGGTAAACACAATAAACAGTAGTTATCATTAGTATTACTTCTTTATTGTACCAGTATTCTAGGAATAAGGCAGTGTGTGAATAGACTAACAGAATGAGGCAGGAGTTTGGAGGAAGAGTTAAGCACATGTAATGGGATTAACTGTAGGAAGCTGAGAAATGCTTAATTCTTTCATAGCGGTTTGTGGACTTTGAGATCATCACAAAACTAACCATCAGCTATGTGATCTTTACCTCTCCCAGGCTAGGGACTGTGCTGCTGGAAATCCCACTGTAAAAGAGAACGGGGCAGGATCCTTGAATACTTGACTGGATCCTGTCACACCAGATCTCACGGCAATCATGAAAATCAAGTTGTACCTCTATATGTGGGACAAGAATATGATCAAGGCCACACTCCATGTGAAAGGCCTTCTACCTCCACGCCGACTCTCAGGCATCTCTGAATAGTGCAGCCTTTAAGGATCCATCTCAGTGTTAGCTGGAGAGGAAATGGATCTTCAGGGTCTTCCCTGGTTCAGATAGTGATACTGATGAATATGTGCCAAATTCAGAGAAATCTTGACATCTTGACCCTCTTTCCCCTCCTATTCCCAACTAACTATGTTATAGGCTGTTTACATCTTAAGTCACTGGAATTCCTACACATGCCCTGCATAAGGTCTTCCTGCAGTGACTAGTTTTTAATGCTGTTGATTTTCATGTACTCAGCCCCAGTTGCTACCTATGGAGCTATCAGCTCTCTGAGAACCTCTTTTCCCCCGTTAAGCTGGGCTGCCTGACTTTGAGGAAATGGGAGAAAGAGGGATTAAACAACTCCTTTATGATCAGAGAAAAACAGGGTAAAGTGTAATGGTCATTAGCATATACTGCGCCCGCTGCCTCTTCCGTTACTTGTTCAATAATTCCCTTAATGTTTGATCCTAATGGAGTAGATTATTGTTATTATTTTATTTCATCAAGATCACCTACTGCATAAAAGCAAAGAAGAAAGGAGGAAAGGAACGTGGCCCAGAATAGGCATTGAGCATTATCCAGCTGGCGATATTTATTTATTGGCTTCATGCTTGGCTTGTGAAGTTTTGAAGGGCTGGTGCCCACAGCCCATGGAGGGAGCCTGTCTCATGCAGCTCTGCCCATGAGTTGCTGAGACAGAGACCTGGAGTGCTTCTGCTTCCTTGTGGACCCTTTTATCTTCCAGCCTATCTGTTGTGCATAATACACACATTTGTGCATGTGCATGCACACTGATATCCATACACATGGGTTATATGTGGGGCCAGCCTCTTAACACATGATGCTAATTGGGGTGCCATCCATGATGTCATCTCTCAGAAAATTATTACGTCTACATCCAGAGGGATGAAGGACCTCAGCTCTCCCCAGGTAGCCTGATTCCTTACTGGTCTCCTACACTGCAGAGGTCTAGGTCCGTCTTTGGAATTAGGGATCTATGGGCTGAAAACCCAGCTCTTGATGAGCTGCTTCTCTGTCATCCTGCTTCACCTAGCCCTGCTTGGCCTTAACATTCTCGTTAAGGCAAACAACAGGTAACTGTAGCTACTAATGATGAGAGAGCTCTAAGCAGCTCACAGACAAATGCACTCCTTTGCTTTTCTTTGGGATGACAGAGTCAAGGGTCTGAGGCAAGAAAAAAATCTCAAGAACGGAAAAAAGCAGTTCTATAAACAGAATCTGAAAGAGTACAACTTGAAATAGCCCAGGCTGACTCCAGCACACTAGCCTCCAACCACTGTCCCTGTAGGGCTTCAGGCTCTCATTAGACGAAACTCCTAAAGTCTCATACAGGAATTGAAGACAAACTTTCCAGATTAAAGAAGAAAGACGATCAAACCTAATGGTCTTAAAACTTTTAGAGCTAGGAAAAGCAAAATAAAACACAATTAAATTAAAAAGTAATTAAAAAGCTAGAGAGTTGAATTTCCTCCTGAGAAGAACATAGCCTCTTTAGGTTGGAAGGACTCAAATACCAACCTACTTAACCTTGGAAGGCTCTTGGTCTTAGCCTTTGCCTCTTGTTTGTGGAAGGTTGCCTAGTCCCTATATTTACCCACCAATGGCATTTTATTGAGACAGAGTTGGGGGAATATCCTATTTCTTTCCTAAGCCTTGGATACTTGGTCCTAGGGGCATGGGGGAAGGGGATGCTGAAGCATCTTGAGGCAGCAATCAGCAGTAGTAACTGCCCCAGTGAGAGGTTAACCAGGCAGCGCGGGCTGGGCCCTGCCAGTGGGGCATGCAATTCACACCAGGAGCCCCAGAAGACATATTGAGGCCTCTTAATTAACATGGTGGCCCGTGGCAACTGGAAAGCCTTTCCACACGATTAAAGACTTCAGAAAACCCCCAAGGGGAGGTAATCTCCTAATAATTTATAAATCAAACTTGCTACTTAATATGCTTAAAGTGTTTTCACTTGCCTTTCATCTGCGAAGGAGATGGGCAGGGGATAATGGATTTCTATTCACCAACCACCACAGAAAAGAGAACCTGCCAGAGAAGCAAGGGCATTTTCTCTTCCAGTTTGGGCGACTCCTTCTGGCAGGAAAGGGATCTTCGTGGTCAATAATGTGTTAACACAATTTTCATGACATCCACTTATTTCAGAGGCCTTTGTATGCAATTGGGGAAGAGGGGATCTGCTTGTGAGGAGATCATTGGCTAACTGGGGTTGATGACCTGCTTCTAGTGGGTCAGCTCCATCATCTCCTTGGTCTGTGGTTTGTGACTTTGCTGGGCAGGAAGAATGCACATTTTATCTACCCTTAGTTTACCAATGTAGAGCCATTTCCTGTTTGACAGGGATCAGTGTTACAATCAGAAAATTTTCAGATTGGAAGAGTCATGCATTTCTTAGAATCACTGAATTTTATCAATGAAGGCTTGGGTTAGATTCAAAGGGGCTCTGCAATTTGCATACAATTACACAGCTGTTTAGCCCTGTTATTTTACTGGGGTTCTTCGTGTTGCTAGTAATTTAAGTCTAGTTTTCCAGTAGGCTCCGTAGTATCACAGGATCAGAAGGGACCTTGAGAAGTTATCCAACTGCTTTATCCATTCCTTATCCCTGGAACATTTTAGTTCTAGATTAGGATATGCCCAGAGTTTCCATGTCGGTTTGCACAGTTTTTCTGTTCTTGTTCTGCCTCTTATAAAAGATATGAGTGATATCCGGAAAAACATATGAGTGACTGTTGCTGTATCAGAGAGAGGGTGTTTACCCCTGACCTTGGGTCATTGGTATTTAGACAAAACAGGAGACATGAGCTACCAAACTCTTGCATGTGATTCCTATTTTGTAACCACTATTTAATTCCTCAAGGAATATAATTTGAATTCAGTATGTCCAGTTGCCTTGAGGAATAATTAATTCTGTCTCAGATTCCCTCTTCTTCTTACTCCTAAGGTAAAAGTAAGCTTTGAAATGTGAGCTGATTGATTGGCTGTAGTCTCTTGACAGATGGTAGCTGGAAGCATAATCTCAGCTTTTCCATTTCTCTGCCAAAGGTTCAGAAAGCCCAGGTGACTCTCTAAACTTGGTGACATTTAATAGATCCAGATTCTTTTATTCTAAGATTTATTGATTATGTGGCACTGATTTGAGAAGGATTCCACTGGTCCATGGGGGTGTTACTAGAGTATTACCTCTAGCCCAAGATATCTTCATCTACCACAGTTTCTTTGGTTTGAAGAAGAGAAGTAATGACGGGCCAGCACCTGTGATCTGTTTTTGTCTTCCTTTTATGCCTGTGTTTATCTTTAAAAACCAAATTGTGTAGATTAATTTCTTTAACTAAAATATAAACTCCATGAGATCAGGAACCATACGTGTGTTATTCACCGCATTATCTTCATAACAGTGACCACTGAAAAAAAATGCCTTGCTAAAGTAGGTATCAGTAAGTGTTTATTGAATGATTTAGTAATAAATTGAATAAATGATTCACCCAAGCAGCTGACTTATACAAGATTAGCTTGTAGGCACAGAGAAGATGACCATATTGAAATATATTGAAAGTTGATGATGCTTCTTCCTTTTCTTCCTTTCTTTTTTCTTCCTTCTCTTCCTCCCTCTTTGCTTCCCTCCTTCCCTTCCTTCTTTCCTTCCTCCCTCTTTATTTCTTCTTTCTCCTCTCCCTTCCTTCCTCTGTCCCACAATTATTGACCATCTGCTTTATGCCAGGTGCTGTGTTTTAACCTGGAGCTATAAAAGAGATAGATTAGACATGGCCTCTGCCCCATGGCCCCTGCCCCCTATAGTCTAGCAAATGAGATAGACAAGAAAATCAAAGGTAAATGTACTTGTGGTTAGAGTTATGTGGAGGGTTCTATGGAAAGTGCAGTGAGACCAGAGAAGGGTTAGCTGAAGGCGTGTCACCGAACTGACTTTGAAGGATGAGTAGGAGTTAGCTGAAGGAGGGAGGTATGACCCAGGACCCAGGATGAATATACAGGTCAGATAATGAGACAGTCTTGTGGTTGGTCCAGAGGACTGGGATAAGCATAAAGGAGAGATCTGCTTAGAATTTTCCATCCTTCGGCAATTACCAACAATGTTATGTAACACATTGTTACATAAAAATTCTAAAATCTACAAATTATCTGACAAATCTCATACTATTCTCTTAAGTAAGTGCTGAAAATGTCAATTTCATAATAAAATAAAAGCTGACTTCATTTATGTGGTATCTATTACAGCCAGTAGAAATGATTTATTGATTTTTAAAAAGAAAAATGTGTTTTAAAATGCCACATTTTTTTGCAAGGAACTCGTTAATAGATGTGGGTTTCTCATATACCCCAAACACACTTCTAGTTACCAAATGTTAACAGTTTTGAGAAAAAAATCAATAGAATAATCAGAAAATTCATGCAAAGATGAATAATGAGCAAAGCAATTCCATGTTTTGCAGCCAGTGCTTACAGTCAGTGTTTCTTTTTTAATGTTCAGAGTTTACAACTTGTTACTTGTTGCCTGAATCCAGATATACTGTAATGTTTTGTCTTTGTTTTTCCAATGGCTATAAAAATTGGAGCTAACACAAATAAATGAAGAATACTTTCTGAACACAGCTAGGGTAAAACAGAAACTCAAAGCAAGACATGTGCATGTGAAGAACTTCTGTATGCTCTCTGTAAAGCCTTGTGTGTGTGATAACTGCCCATTCTGTTTCTCAGTGTGCTCATGAGCGGATGTTAAGTAGAGGTCTTTTTGGAGCTGAGAATCCAGAGGACAATTGTTGCTCCCAATAAGCTGTGTGAGATATGTGCATCTTGCCTTTCTCTTTTTGACTTGGCTATCAGGATGCTTCCAGCCATAGTCTTTGGCCTAGGGTTTCTTTCCATTCCATCTGCCCCCTTTTCATTTCGCTAGACTCTTTGAAAGGAAAATCCTACAGTATCCATGATATTTACTGAAACTGCTTAAAATTCTCTACAAAAGTAGTAAGGTTAAAAAAATGAAATTGGCTGGGCTCAGTTCCTCATACCTGTAATCCCACCACTTTGGGAGGCCAAGGCAAGTGGATTATTTGAAGCCAGGAGTTAGAGACCAGCCTCCCCGACATGGTCAAACCCTGTCTCTACTAAAAATACAAATATTAGCCAGGCGTGGTGGTGCATGCCTGTAATCCCAGCTACTTGGGAGGTTGAGATGAGAGAATCACTTGAACATGGGAGATGGAGGTTGCAGTGGGCCAAGATCACACCTCTGCACTCCAGCCTGGGTGACAGAGTGAGACCCTGTCTCAAAAAAAGAAAAAAAGAAAAAAAAGAAAGAAATTATCCAAGACCTATGGTTTATTGAAAAATGTAACAGTAACTGAATGTGAGCCAAGTCCTCACTGTAGAAGGACAGTTACCAAAGTGGCTAGACCCCTGCCTTTTCCTAGTATAGTGGTGGGCCTATATTTTCTTCCTACTTGCTACCTACTCAAGCAGGTAGAGCATTTCAGAGAAATTTATGTGTAGTGATTTTACAAATAATTATTACAAAATATTATTAAATAATGTCACATATTAATGTCACATCACATTACAGTATATTATTATTTATGTAATAGTCCACAATTAGTAAGCCATTGCAAAGTATTTTGACATCTGTCACCAATTTGAGTTACAGAAGCACAGAACCCATACCACAACTTGAGTACCTGAGAATCCTTTTTCAAATGCTTGTGCTGAGTTTTACCTATTGGCTGAAGCTTATTCCTGGTAACTGATTATTAGAAAGCTGAGGTCGGCCGGGCACGGTGGCTCACACCTGTAATCCCAGCACTTTGGGAGGCTGAGGCGGGTGGATCACCTGAGGTCAGGAGTTTGAGACCAGCCTCAACGTGGAGAAACCCCGTCTCTACTAAAAATACAAAATTAGCCGGGCGTGGTGGTGCATGCCTGTAATCCCAGCTACTCAGGAGGCTGAGGCAGGAGAATTGCTTGAACCTGGGAGGTGGAGGTTGCAGTGAGCCGAGATCGCGCCATTGCACTCCACTCCAGCCTGGGCAACAAGAGCAAAACTCCGTCTCAAAAAAAAAAAAAAAAAAAAAAAAAAAAAGAAAGCTGAGGTCATCGAGAGTCACTGACTCTAAGCAGAGGAAGCGTTTTTTACTAAAGCAAAATTAGAGAAGCTAAATATACTGGCTTAGCAAAACAAAAGCTTCTGTTCTAGCTCCCTATAAGTTATGTTTTTAAGAAAAATGAACATAAAATATTCTTAATTGAGTGTCTAGGCTCCACACATGGTTAAGAGAATTTTGGATGAACTTACCAAAATGGCCTGTGAGAAGAGCAGTGAAGGAAGATCTGGGACTAGAGCCAGTTCTGCACTGTCTAGTTCTGTAGTTTCTCTGAGCCTTGGTTTTTTCATCAGAAAAGGAAGGGGCTGAACCTAGAGATAGATATGCAATGGGTCCCTAAGTTGAAAGAAAGTACACATTTCTCATCTAAATTCAGCTCAGTTGAAGGCCTAATGGTATCTCTGAGGCATGTAGTGACACAAATAGTCCTGTTTAAACACAGATAACTTGAAATGTGAGTATTGTCTTTTTACTACCAACTAATCTTGGATTTGGATGCTTAGTAGGTGCTTACTAAAGGTCCTTTGTTTATGATATCTCCTCCTTTGACCCACTGTCAGCTAGATGTGCATTTTGAATATTTGAAATTTGAGTATTTGAATAGTTACTCTTTTTTTCTTCCAGAACTGACAATGGGTCTGGATGTATTCATCCATACTCTCCTATTCTGTCCTCTTATGATGTGCAAGATAGATGCCAGGGTGTAGATGTCTCTCCAGTGAGCAATGCTCATTCTGGGTGACTGCAGGCTAGCGCTTAAGAATATAGGCTGTGAAATAAGAGTTGTGGTCTCGTTCCAGTCCCACTCCTCATTTGCTGTGTGACATTGGGCAAGTTATTTAACCTCTGTGCCTCATCTTTTTCAAATGTAAAATGGGGAATTGAGTTAAAAGCGAGGAACCTTTTGAACAAGTATCTGGTACATGGTAAAAGCATGATAATGGACAGCTAATCTTGTTTTATTACTGCATAATATAGGGAATGAGTCTATGCCCCAGACCTCATCATAACCCTGTTGTGATCATCTGAAAGGAGAATTAGAGAGGAACAGTGGAAGGAGCTCCTATAAAACCCTATGTGAGCAAAAAACATAGTGTTTAAGCCATTCCTTAGAGATTGATGCTTACGCTACTCTTACAGCTCCTTAGGGAATAAAATTACCTCTCGTTTTCACTAGCTTAATTCAATGTCTGACAACTTCTCTCAGTTGGGAAGTTATTCCTTCTGTGTGGCTTAATTACCTATTGTTGCAGTTTCAATTTGGGGTGAAGGAAAAGATAGCACTGACTCTGAGATACAGGTTCTGCTAAAAAAAATGTTGGGTTGGACACAAATACTCGCCGTCAATGAGTGGTACAGGGCTTAGTCATGCACTGTGGAGGCACTGTGTCTTCTAGGCAGTGTTCTGGGGGGTCCCAGGAGCTCTGTGTGTGTGTCTGCAGGGCTGCCAGGATGGATGGGAGTGGAGGTGGCAGTTAGCAAGGACCTGGAATACTTGGCTTTGGACTCATACCCACAGTGGAACCTGAGCATGTTTATTATTTCTCTATACTTGCATAAGAGCTTGCACCAGGAGAAAGGGTTCTGCAAAAAAAGAAATAATTGAAAACCAGGAGGTCAGCATACATCTGTCCCCAACAAGCCACATGATATAGCCTGTCACTTGGCAGCTGACTCTGTTGCCTCGTGTCTCTGCTCCTCTGTGCTGCCTGCTTGAAAGTGGCAGTGTGTGTGTGTGTGTGTGTGTGTGTGTGTGTTCCTTTGCTCACAGTGATGGTGAGAGGGGGAGGATAAATAGGAAGATTTTCAGGGAAAGAAATTTTATAAATCCAAGGTATAATTATTATGAGACTAGAAAAGCCCCCTTTAACGTATTTGGAGGCATACTCTTGACCTAGCCTTATGTGGATCGGCCCTCTGGGAATTCGTAGGGGATTTTTATCTCTAGCTTATTTGATAGGGAGGTATGATTGAAGCCTAAGGTTGTGAGAAGAACCATTTGGCACATGCTGGCCTAATGAAATAGGTTTGGAAAGATATTGACCAAAATAAAGGGAGTGAATAGAGATTGTGCACGGGAAGATTTATGCCCACCAAGTGCCATGCAGCACCAAGCTTAAAGGCTGTCCCTCTAAATGCTGCCCCGGTGATGTCAAGGCCATGTGTTCAGTCTCACTGAGTCCTGCATCCTCACCTCTGGCAGTCGACAGAGTGGCGTCCTGATTTGTAAGGAATGACCTTGGAGGTGTTGGCCTTTGAGCACCAGAAGGTAACTCCTCCACCAGCCTGACTCCAGGACTTGGGTTTCAATCCCTTCCCCTGAGCTTTAGTAAGAAGACGGAACATCACTCAGGACTGTGTGGTTAAGGGAAAGCTGTGACCCAAAAGTCATGTTCAAATGATGAGTTTCCTCCCCACACTTGGTGGTAAATTCCTGATGGATGTAAATTTCTATTCAGATTTGTCCATGGTTTTTCCTGCTGGGCCAGTTATTCAGATTGAGACATTTAAGGTTATGCTGAGAGCAGCTTTGACTGTGTGAGACATATTATGCTAGGCACTTTACATAGTTAGCTAACCTAATTCTTACAACCACCCTGGGTGGTTAAGTGATGTCTTCTCCATTATACAGATGAGGTATCTGAGGTTTAGAATTTATAGGACCCACTGATAATTGGTGGAACCACTGTTAGAATCTATGATTGATCTTTAGATGTGAGACAGGAAGAAACCAGATGTCACCCCATATTGCTAAAAAAAATAAAGTCCTGAAACCAGCGTTATGTGTGGCAGATTTAACTTAATAAATAAAAGCTCTCCCCTGTTTTTGCAGCTGAAATCACGCACACACACACACACACACACACACACACACACAAACTCACAAAGACTTCTTTCTTCAAATTGTTTGCTAAGCCCGAAGCAACTGGATCACTTGAAATGATGCACTGGTCATCCCAGCTCCATTTTTCTCTCACCCTAAATACCAGTCACAGTAGAATTTCCCTTTGCTGCTGAATGATGCTTGCTGTAAATGCTTAATACAGCTGAATGAATGAATGCATAAATAAGTGATGAATGGTGGTAGCAGAAGGAGCAGTGACTCTTTGTGGGAAGAGCCTACCCATCTTCCCACATCCATCTGTGGTCCTCTCTTCCTAGGGTGGCATGATCGCTCTGCTGCTGTCCATCTTGTGCCTGGTGATGATCCTGTATACTCGCCGGCGCTGGTGCAAACGCCGCCGGGTCCCCCAGCCCCAGAAGAGTGCCAGTGCTGAGGCAGCCAATGAGATTCACTACATTCCTTCTGTGCTGATCGGCGGGCACGGACGGGAGAGCCTGCGCAATGCCCGCGTGCAGGGCCACAACTCCAGTGGCACCCTGAGCATCCGGGAGACACCCATCCTGGACGGCTATGAGTATGACATCACTGATCTGCGCCACCATCTGCAGAGGGAGTGCATGAACGGAGGGGAGGACTTTGCCAGCCAGGTCACGCGCACCCTCGACTCCCTGCAGGGCTGCAATGAAAAGTCGGGGATGGACCTCACACCAGGTGGGGATGGGAGAAAGGCAAGGGGCTGTTTGGTCCTTCATCTCAAGGAGCTGGGGAGTGGGTAGGAACAGCTGTGTGACAACAGCTGGTTGTCCTACATAGTGTGATGTGGCAGTGCCCTTCCCTACATAGGCAAGAATAACCTGTTTCCTGAGATGATGGGAGCTGTTTTCTAATCTAGAAAACCAGAAGAACCGTGTAAATTGGATCTTCTTTCACTTCCACCAGGCACTGGAAGCAACATACTTTAACGTTCAACAGAGGAGTGAGTTAGAGCCATTTTAGTATGTAATGAGCAACCCTCTGGGAAATGAGATAGCAAGAAAAATGAACATGTGTATATGACTTCTTGTATATTTTATACTTGCTTAGGCAATTTAATTCTCCATTGAAGCGGAGGGGACAGTGGTATCTGCTTTTTCCTATGACTCCTGAGAATGGGGCCTGGGGTGTTTTCGTTATGTTTATCTTGCTCATGCCTCTGTACTCTCTACAAGGGATGCGCTTCTTCAAAGAAAATGAAGGATTGCAATCATGGTATCAGACCCCAGATGCATTGTGTATCTATGGAGACACTGACTGGAAGAACTAATCCAGATGAACAAGATCAGGGTCAAAAACTGCAGAGAAAGACTACACTCTTCCTTTACAGTAGTCCGCCTATTTCTCTTTAAAACTTCTATGAATCCGCAAATCTCCATAGATAAACCCTTGACAGTGATCCTCCAAAGAACTGCCCAATTATCTTTGAGGGAGACATGTTTGATGCTGAATGTTGCTTACTGTATATGGACTTTCAGTGGGACTTGAAAAAGTGGAATCACATAGAGGTTTTTATTCTGCTTGTTCTCTACAAGACATTCTACATGAAGAGCCAATTTCTAATGAGATTTAAAGCCTGAAAATTCCTTGAGAATATGGGGGACATATCATCAACGTCTCTTCATATTGACCATAACACCTGGTGTAGTGCTAAGCCCACAAAGTAGACATATGGTACTCAGGGGTTATTATCAACACAAATGCCTTTAGGAGGCCAACAGATAACACAGATATTTGAAGCAGAGAAGAGGTCAGACAATAGGGAATGGCGCAGACTGTGATGAAAGAGAAGGGGCATGTTCTGCCTGAATGCACACAAATTCAAATTCTTTTAAAACTCTGTGCTGACCAAAAATAAAGAAATCTGCAGTCTGTATTTAGCCAAAGGGTTACAAGTGCTGACCTTATCAATACAGAATATTATAATACATAATATAATAATAGTTGAATTGGATTTTCAGTTGTAGTTCCCTGACTTCACTGCTTCTCCCATAACTTTGCAGTCCCTCAGAAATAAAAAAGGAGTATTTCAGTTTCTTGCAGCCAGTCTCTCAGTTTGCTGGTGTCTTATTTCAATTCTGTGAGACCTTATCTTCTTGGTTTATGCAGATTTCCTTCTTCTCCCTTTCTTTTGGTCTTTTCTCTTAAAGTTTTTGCCTCGTCTTTTCCTTATACAGGAAGTGACAATGCCAAGCTGTCACTGATGAACAAGTATAAAGATAATATTATAGCCACTAGCCCTGTGGACTCCAACCACCAGCAAGCCACCCTTCTCTCTCACACCTCCAGCAGCCAGAGAAAGCGGATCAACAACAAAGCAAGAGGTATGCATGTCTGACGTTAGGGCTTGCGGGTGGATTCCTTCATATTGGTAGAGGCAGGGCCATTAATATCTTCTACCCATTCTCTCATGCGTGGCTGGAGAGGGTATGCCCTGGCACAGCCTTTCTGGAGGCCAGTTAAATGCTACTTACCAAAAAAATGTAAATGTGCAAACCTTTTGACCAAGTAATTTCACCAACAAAAGTCTATTCTTAGGAAATAATTGGACAAGTGTGCAAAGAAGTGTGTAAAAGGCCGTTCATCACATCATTGTTTAAACAAGCGAAAAATTGGAAATAGCTTAAATGTCCATCAACAGGGAATTGGTTAACTACCTAGCACATCTGTCTGCTGTCCAGCACTTACCATGCAGCCATTTGAAATAATATAGATCTATATTTGTTAATATGGAAAGTTGCCCATCCATCTATTAAATGGGAAAAAAATGAAGTTATAAAATAGAAGATACAGCATAATGTCATTTTTAAAGAGAGATTAAAAAACCTTTACCTGTTTCTGTGTCAGTAAAAGCCAGAGAGTATACACATGAAATGTTAGCAGAGTTTATCTCTGATTTAAAGGATTTAGAGGGCATTAGAATTGTTCCCTTTACATAGTTTTGTGTATTTCCTTTATTCTATTCTGTCTTTTTTGTATTAAATATATATAATTCTAGAGCCAGAAAAAACACAAAGATGTAATTTCCTATACCTCTTATATAGTCTCATATTAACAGAATCATAACCTGTAATGAGGGAAATTTCCCTTTCTTCCTATTCCACCCACTTTCCCTGGAGGTCCTCTCTGGCAGATAGGTGCCAGAAATGGCCCTAGTCAGAGGGAAGTGGGTGGGGCAGGGTAGAGCTCCAGTGATTGCTGTCCTAATGGTCTACTTCTCCAACATATCCGCGTATGAGGAAGCCCCAACCCCCTTGGCTATTTCTCCCAGATTGTCAGTCAGCTTACTTTCATTTTTGTTGATTTTCCCGTTGAACTTGCCCAAAGGTTTGGTGTCATGAAACCAGAACTGAAAATGCTTTCTTGACCATGCTGCTTTCATTACAGCTGGTTCCGCCTTCTTGAACCCTGAAGGGGATTCTGGCACAGAGGCAGAAAACGACCCCCAGCTGACCTTTTACACAGATCCTTCAAGGAGCAGGAGGCGTAGTAGAGGTAGGAATGATAGAGGTGGCAGAAGGTGGTAAAGGATCTGGGGGTGAGGGAGGCGGGGGAAGGCGAAGAGGTGTTGGGTTGGGTTGTGGGCTCTATGGAACAAAACCAGTTTCTGCAAGAAGAATTTTTGGACCACAACTGGTGTTTCCTCCTAAGGAAGAAAGAAGAGCCTAGAGTGGAAAATTTCAGAGAATCATCTCTCCCAGATAATGGCACTCTCAAACAAGTTTTCAAATTGTTTGAAAGGCTATTTCTTGGTCAGATGACTCTCAATTTCTTCTGGAAGACTCAGGAGTCATATTTTGCTGTTCAGACAAACAAAGTTAATAAAGTGTGTTGTATGTGAAAAGATGGATACTATATGTACCCCTGCTTCCTCTACCACATTGGCCTTGGGTTTGAGCTAGGCAAGGATTGGGGGCAGTGTAGTTGAGGAATGATCTATGGCCTGAAAATCTGTGTAATTGTCTTTGACCTTTAAGCCCCTGCCTGGTAGAATCACAGGACCCTGAGCCTCCCAGTTCCTTCCTTTCCCCTGGCAGGGTTAAGGTGGCTAATCCATTCTCCTCCACGTGGACAGAGCTGTCCTTCCACGCAGCCACTGTGTGCCACTTCACTGTCATGATCAGTGGCTTCAACTGTGGCTATTGCGGCCACAGCTCCCACTGCCTCTGACTTCACTGGTATCACCGCCACACCAGGGGAGTTCGGAGCACAAGCGCTAGTCAGCTTTACCAGTTATTTGCTGTGTGGTACTGGATAAGAACAACAAGTTCTCTGACCTTCAGTTTACTCACATGTCAAATGAGTTAACAATACCTTGTGCATAGAACATAGAGCTTTATCAGGATTAAATTATATTAAAATGTGCCTTTTTGGAGATTGCTAAAGCACTATGAAATCCCTATTGTTGCTGTTAGAACTCTCCATCATGCAGCCCCATATTTATACAGTGCCCCATCTTAAAGAATTTTAGGCAGCGTCCCTGTAAGATACAGTAGAGGACATTTGAGTGGCATCTCCTTGTAATACATTCCATAACAATTTCCTCAACCAATAGTCAACCAGTGTCTCCTGAAAGACATATACATTTTTATTCTCTCATACCTCCACTTGAATTCCCTTCATAACAGGTGTTCTTCCCAGAGATTTGAAGAAGCCCTTTTGATTATAAATTCCAGTTTCTATAGGCTTAACTACTATCAGCATAATAAAAGTTTTTCCGTCATTTTTCTCAAGAGATCATTGTGGCTCTGGGTATTCTAATATTGAATGGCCAGGTTCTGTGAGGCGAGAATGTGGATTAGGGTCTCCCAATCTCCCTTGATACTTATTACAAATTTTAGACAGTGGATACCCAACCTAGGCCCAGCTAATCCAGGCCTAATCAAAGCAGGGTGTGTCCTGCTTTACTAAAGTCTTGTTTCAGAAAAATCCATGGTAATGAATTAGTTTCTCAACAGCATGAAACTGTTCCTTTTAAATACCAAGGTCTCCTAATGCATCAACTTTTTACGCTATTAACCAGACTGTAAGCTTCTTAGGGGTGGGGAATGCCTAATTTATTTTTCCAAAGTGCCTAGTGAAGGATTTTTCCTGTAACAGATGCTTGTAAGTGTTTGTTGAATTGGATTGGATATATCCATCAGAGCAGCAAAAACATTTTATAACCCACCTGCTGTGGGTCAGGTTTGTGATAGGTGGTAGAAACATGAAAATATGGCCCAGTGATAAGGCTTAATTTAATAATATAAATAAAGTGAAGAGAGTACTCAGAAGAGAGGACAGTTAATCCTACCTGAAAGCAATGGGAGGCGAAAAAGGAGAAAGTAATTAGAACTAGGTTTTATATATATGTATATATACACATACACATACACACACACACACACACACACTGTACTGGGTTTCTCAAAAGAGGAGAAGAAGTCTAGGATAAGGGCATTTCAGTAAAGGAAAATGGCACATAAAAAGCCTTGAAGGGACAAAAGAACATGGTGTTTTAAAGGAAGTAAAAGTCGTTCAATATGGCAGCTGTCATCAAGTTATAAATATATACGCACACGAGATGGTAAGGATGAGGCTGGAAAATGGCTAACAAAGGAGCATGCACATGCCATGTGACTGAGTTTCTGCTTGCCTCAGTGGGGTGTAAGGAACCATTGGAGGTTCTGAAACCAGGTAGAGATGCTGGATTATGGGTCGATGATGCAGAAAGACCATAGAGACAGGAATATCCGTAGCAAGTCATTGAAATCACCTGAGAGCAGTGGCAATTGCCTGTAAACAGTGATGATTCTATGTGATAAGAGCTATAACAGCTCTTATCACACCTTATAGCACCAAGGGCTAGAACACCAAGGAATCAGTGAGAATCTGTTCTTGGAGGTTTCAGGGAAGTGTTTACAGGGAGATGTTGTTTGAGCTGAGACTTGAAGAGTAGGTGTATACCAGGCTGACAAGGTGACAAAATGGCCTTCTGTGGAGGAGGAAATAATCTGTGCGAAGTCACTGAGACATAAACTATGATGGTCTTGTCAGGGAGCAGTAAAATGTTTACTAGAATAGAGCTTAGGGTGCAGGTTTGTGGTTTTCTTAGGAAATAATGTTAGAAGATCAGCAGAAGCCAGAAAGTGTATGAGCTTGATTCCAAGGGCCTTGGACCTGACAAAAGAGCAATGTCCTGGTCTGCTCTGCTCCATGAAGGATCCTCCCAGGGACAACACGCAGGACAGGTGACAGCAGGGTGAGCTTGAGGCAGGGGAACAGGTGGATGGCTTCTGCTTCGGTTTAGATATAAGATGATATGGGTAGGGAGGGATGGAAAGAATGGAGGCCAGATAAGTTTTGGACACAAAATGAGAGAAACGCAGATCAAAACTACAATGAGATATCATCTAACCCCAGTTAAAATGGCTTTTACCCAAAGACAGGCAATCACAAACACTGGTGAGGATGTGGAGAAAAGGGAACCCTTGTACACTGCTGGTGGGAATGTAAATTGGTACAACCACTATGAAGAACAGTCTGGAAGTCCCTCAGAAGACTAAAAATACAGCTGCCATATGACCCAGCAATCCCACTGCTGGGAACATACCCTAAAGAGACAAAGATTTAATGGCATTGGTGAGGGCAGGGTGGGGGTGTGGCTTGTAAGCAAGAGAAAAGAGTTGGATATAATGGAGTTTTTAAATTTGAGCAACCAAATGTGTGGCAGTGCCATTGGCTGGGCAATGGAAGTAGTTGGAGGAGCAGGGTTTGAGAGAAGGTGGCGAGAGGAGGTAGTGAGGTTTTGAGAGAAGGTGGATCTGCATCTGAGGCCTGGGCTGGGCTGGAAACCTGTAAGCGTAGGAAAATAGACTGTATTATGAAAGGATAGTAACATGCACAGAATATTTCCATCTATCAAGGACAGAGGACCCAGAGACTACCTTCTGCCCTCAAGTCTCTCCTTTCCAGCTACTGCCAACACATGCACCCAGAGGAAACTGCTCCCCTAAAGGACAAGTATATCCATAAACCAAAAACTCATCCCTGTGTTCCTGAGGACATCAGTTCCAAAGGCACCACTGGGCCCAAAGACTGAGTAGTGCATTGTTCCTGTGTCCTGAAACCTCACCTGGATCTGCATTTTTATCTGGCTCCACACCTTAGTAGTTTCCTGGGACTAGGCATGCTCTCCAGCCTCTCTAACCCTCTATTCCTCCAGGGGAGCTGCCTCATAAGACTGGGGACACTAGTCAATGATGCGAGCCACATCAAACCCTGAGCACTGGAGCCTGACACACAATCATCACTTCATAAGTGTTAACTGCCACAAGGAGCGTCAACTCTTACAGATCTATTTTCCTCATCTGTAAAGTGGGTGGTTCCCATACAGACTCATAGGCTTATTGTAAGAAAGCAAATATTAAAAATAAAATAAGGTACGTAAAAAACTCAGCACAGTGTCTGCCTTAATGGAAACCTTTTATTGCTATCAATAATAAGTATTAACACAGAGCAGAAGAAAATTCCAAAAGACCCACACATTCTGTCGTCTTGCTTTCTTACTTTCCCACATCTGTTCTGCTTCCATAAGCATAAGGCTCCCCTGCTTAATGGCATTTCGTCTTCTCCCCAACAGGAAAAAAAAAAAAAGCCAAGAAACAAAAAATTAAAAAAAAATAACAATGGTACAAAAAAAATAAAGAAACAAAACACTCTTCCCTCCCTATCCCTATTTCCACCTCCCCAGGAGTGTTTCTTAATCCTCAGCAATGATTATTTCCTCCAATGATTCCAGGACTGTGGAGAGCATCCTGGTGTGACAATGTTGTCTGCTCATACAGAGCAGACATTCCTCATTTTCCTCATTCCAGGTCCCACAGAGTAAGAGTCACTTGGTAGGACTCTTGCCCATAGAGTAAGCACAAGCTCTTCCAGCTCAGGAAGTTCCTCCTGGAGCAGCAGTGTGCACAATGGGGGTGAAGTTGCTCTGTGCAGAATGCCCTCTGTGAAGAGCGATGGGAGGTACAGTGTGGGATTAAAGCATCCCGCCCACCCTTGGCAAAAGCCTGGAGCTTAGTAAGGTGACTAGGGAAGAGAATGCCCCCTCTATGATTTCTCCTGTGAACTTGGCCCAGGAAGAGTGAAAATGGCCAACAGACTATTATTGACCTGGAGGGCCACCAGTTGGCCAAGTCCCCTCTGACTCCAACTGATGGCATGGTGTCTGTGAGGAAGAAGGTCACTGAGGTCATGCAGCCAGAGACAGTTCCCTCCATGGGCTAGTTTTGCCAACTGTCTCCCCCGTTTGCCAGGATGAGTGGCAAAAAGCCAAGTTGGACTCTCAATGCCAAGCTTTTTACCACCATGTATCTTGCTTTTGTCTCGCTTTCAGTGGGTTCTCCCCGAAGTCCTGTGAATAAGACCACCTTGACCCTGATCAGCATCACCAGCTGTGTGATTGGCCTCGTGTGCTCCTCTCACGTCAACTGCCCTCTCGTTGTCAAGATCACCCTGCATGTCCCTGAGCACCTGATTGCTGATGGTGAGCCTGTTCTTCTGAGGATGCGACCTTGCCCCCCAAAAAGGAAAGTTTTCTGGTTGGGCAAAGGCTAGAGAAGACAGGAGTCACTGTTACCTATTACTCTACCGGGGGAAAACCAAACTGAAATAAGTAAGGATGAGGATACAATTGTATTGCCCATAGATGAACTTAGAACGCAGGTTAAAAAATAAACTAAAGTGATCACCTCTTCTTCTCTATGCCATCTCCCATTTTTGTTTGTTTTTAATACGTCTCTGTCTTTGAGAGAAATGCACAGCCCACTGGCTAGAGGAAGGAAGGCACCAAGACTCCCTTAGCCTTTGAAAAGGAAAAAGCTAAGTGGAGTAGTAGAGGTGTTTAAGAATTAGCCATGCTTTGGTTTTGTATGCCTGGGTGAGAAATTCCTAATTGCAGTAACTTGCTGTAAGCCTAGAACTCAGAAGTAATAATTTACTTTCATCCAGGGGGACCCCAATATAATGAGGGAGTAATATAGGTTCTGAGAGTCCCTGAATCATTTAAGCCCAGAGCACCTAATTGACTTGTTAATGTCTGTTCTCTGAGTTGCTGTAAGGCTGGAAACAGGTGGGGACTGTTCACGCAGTGTTAGAGGGCCTGCAATTCTCATAGCACGTGAAGACAGGCAGCAGCCCCTGTTCTTTGGAGGAGTGCCAGTGCCTGTGGCTGGGTCTGATGGAGCCATGCCATGGCCATCACAGGGCTCCTCTGTCCCTGTGTTCCTTAGGAACTCCCTGGAAAGACGGAATGGAGCAAGGCAGCAGGGCACTCCATGGCTGGAGAGTTCAATGTCTGGCCTCACAGAGGTCCAAGTGATGGCCCAGCCTCTGTCTGCTGATCCCTTGCTCTGGGGCTAATGATGTGCTAGGAATGGTGAGAGTTAGGATCTCTGATTGGTACTAATTCTCAGGTTGGGATTTCCTTGTCTTTGGTGGCTTGTGGACGTGTGCTGTGTTGCACATATAGGCATGCTTCCTTTCTCTCACCCTGCAGGGAGCCGCTTCATCTTGCTGGAGGGGAGCCAGCTGGATGCCAGTGACTGGCTGAACCCTGCCCAAGTGGTTCTCTTCTCTCAGCAGAACTCCAGCGGACCCTGGGCCATGGACCTCTGTGCCCGGCGGCTCCTGGACCCCTGTGAACACCAATGCGACCCCGAAACTGGTAGGCAGGAGCACCGGGCAGCGGGTAACTGTCAGAGAGATCATGCCTCTTGCAATCACTCCCTTGAAATTCAGACCATGCCTCCCAACTCCCCGTCCCACTGCCATCTCGAGCCTAGACCATGCGGACTGCCTGCATGTGGTTGGGCCGCAGAGCTTATTGGCTAAAACTGTGGTCATTTTCTGGCAGAAGACTCGGAAGGATACTAACTGTAGTCCCAAGCCAGAAAACTCAGTTTTAGGATGACTTCCATAACCCATTTATCCCATAGTCAGGGGATATTTAAATACTGGGGCTAGACATTTTATGATGATAAAATTAATGCATGTTTATTGTAGAAAACTTTTTAAAAATTAGAAAAGTTTATAGAAGAAAATGATAATCATCAATATTTCTATCTCCTGGATAAGTCACTTTTAAAATTTTAATGTCCTCCCTTCCAGTCTCTTTACTATGCATGATTTTTAAGGGCTTCCTAGAAGCATACTAAGTCTAGTAGAGTTCTCCTGCTTTTTTCACTTAACATTCCATCATAACTTTTCCAGAATCATTAAATAATCCTCAAACACATAATTTTAATGGCCACTTGGTATTCCATTGTATGTCTATATCATAGCTCATTTAAACAGTCCCCTATTATTTGACATTTAGGATGCTTTAAATTTTTAATTTTTATAAATACTATTAAAATGAACATCTTTACACATAAATGCTGGACACATTTGAAGTTATTTTCTTCAGATAAATCTTAGTGAGAGAGTACTGGGTCAAAGAGTAGGAACGTCTTCAAGTCTGTTATACTATCAAATGGAGCTGGGGTTTCCCTGAGGGAGGGTTCAAATTCTAGTGTGGCATGAATTAGAGCTCTCCCATTGCTCCTTGGGTTCCAACAAAGCCAGGAGCATGGATCTCTTATTTCAGTTTGCTTTGCACTTTCACTGAAGAAGACATTCACCTACAGTAGTCTCTATGATGGCTTGTTTTTGGTAAATTGAGTACCACAAATAGATCCTTCCCAAAGTAGTATGATCCCTTAGAGCAAAGGAAAGTGTTAAAGTGATATCTAAGATTCCCAAGCTAAACGTTGCTGGAGTTGGGGCCCAACCCCTGAAGCTTTTTGTACAGCATGTGCAGCCACCCCCCGCCAACCCCCTCTACCCCAGCCCACCACACTCGCATCTTCTTCAGGTGCTGAGGTAGAGAGATCTTAATAGAGGATGAGTCTAAGATATCTAGCCCTTACTTCTGTTATAATCTATGACTAGATCCCTCTGGGAGAGTAGCAGGTAACTGAAACATCTAAAATTCACCATCTTAGGTGTTAAAGTTGTTTTATGTGGGCCCATCACAGAGATTCTAGGACCCCATATGGAGGAGAAAGTACAACATTTTAAACATCTGAAGTCTAAGACTGTGCTTACTTGCTGCTCCTCCCACGCTGTCAGGCAAACACCAAACCAAACAGATGGGCTGTGTACCATGCCCAAAAGCTAGTATGCTTGGGAGAAATTAAAAAGAGCTAATCTCAGAGGTGGGGGCTCTCCATGCAACTGAGCTAGTCTCTGGTACCCTAGTTCTCCAGCTGGCTTGGATTGGAAGGATTTGGGACAATCTCAGTTGTTAAACTCACTTCTGAGAGAAGCTTGATCCCCGGGGGGAGCTTTGGATGCTCCTACTTGGATTTTAAAGAAAAGGAAGCACACCTTCAGTTACATGTGAAAAGAAGGGATTGGTGCTTTAGGCTTGGAGGGGTCTCAATGATAAACTGCCTCTATGCTTTACATTCACATTTGAATTCCTTAAGAAGTTACACGATTTGCCCAAAGTCCCACAGCTACCTAAAGCAGAGTCTGTGCTTTATTTATCATGAAATCTGCAAAGGTGGGATTATAAAGGGTTGCTTAATTTCCCCAGACATGTCAGATCCAACATAGTTGTCATTCAAAACTATTTAAAAAACAACCATTACTAAGCATTACTGTTCCATGTGCCAGGAAGCTGCTTGTCTACAGCAAAGCTCTCCCATCAACTCTTCAGTCCCTTCCAGATGTCTCATTTCTAATCCCTGCTGAAAATGACTTTGGGAAGCCCCTCCCCTGCTAATAGCTTCTCAATGTCTGTGACAATGAATGAATTTCCAATTGGAAAGACACAGAGGAAGACTAAAAATAATCTCCCAAATCCCAAGACAAAACTAAGGTGCAGCATCTTCATTTTGGATAGCAGCTGAGAAACAATACTGCAAAGACTCTCATTTTCATGAATGCTGGAATTGGAAAGCATTGGTGATGTGGTCATCCCACATGCTCATCAGTAAGAAACTTTATCGCCTCCCACACTCCATCCCAGAGCCTTTCTCCAAAGAGCTGAGTGTGGGAATTGGCTTCAAGTCAAGTCGACGTTATTTTTGAAATCCTCTAGCTAGCTTACTTGGAAATGTCATAGTGTTGGGACATGTGCTTTCCCAGCCATACTGAGGGGTCTGCCCATATGGATGCATGGAGCTGTGCAGTGCACTTGTGTACTTTTACACACACACACACACACACACACAAACACACAAACACAGATGCTCAGTCACTGCAAAGGAGCAGCCTCCTGGTGCCAGAGCTCTCCTCAGGCATCCTTCCTAAGAGCATCCCCAAGTGAGTCTCTGTTTACCTGTCACCTGCACCATGCTTCAGAACACCAGGTGTGAGAGACACAATAATGCACTCCCAAAAATGTCCACATTCTCATCTCCAGGACCTGTGAATGTGTCATGTTACATGGCAAAGGAGAATTAGTGATGCATATGGAATGGAGGTTGCTAAACAACTGGCTTTAAAACAGGGAGATTTGGGGGGAAGATTATCTGAGTGGTCAAAATGTAATCACAAGCGTTCTTAGAAGTGAAATAGGGAGGCAGAAAAGGAGGTCAGAGTGAGGTGATGTGAGGAGGACTCAAGCAGCCATTACAGACTTTGAATATGGAGGAAGGAGGCATGAGCCAAGGAATGTCAGCAGCCTCTAGAAGCTGGAAAAGGCAAGAACACAGAAAATAGATTCTCCCGGGTGCCTCCAGAAGGCAACATAGCTCTATAGATGCCTTGATTTTAGCCCAGTGAAACTCATGTTAAACTTCTGGTAAGATAATAAATGTATGTTGTTTTAAACCACTTTCTTTGTGGTATGCTTTTACTGTAGGAATAGAAAACTTATACACTAAGGAAGGAGAGAAAAGATAGGCCAGGCGTGGCAGCTCACACCTATAATCCCAGCACTTTGGGAGGCTAAGGGAGGCAGATTGCTTGAGCCCAGGAATTCAAGATCAGCCTGGACAACATGGCATAAACCCCATCTCTAATAAAAATACAAAAAATTAAACAGGCGTGGTGGTGCAACACCTGTAGTTCTAGCTACTCAGGAGGCTGAGGCAAAAGGATTGCCTGAGTCTGGGAGGTCGAGGCTGCAGTGAGCCGAGATTGCACCATTGCACTCCAGCCACAGTGACAGAATGAGACCCTGTCTCAAATAAATAAATAAGTAGAATAAAAAGAAAATACAAAAATAGAAAGAAAAAGCATTGTTTTGCTCCCTCTTTATATCCTCCTTGTGCAATTTATAGACTTTTCAAAGATGTATCAGGAAATCTATGGAAGAACTGGAGCTGGAGAATACTTGCTGATCTGTTTTTCATTCCAGCCTCCCTCTGTATTTCTATTCTAGCAACATGCTACCTGGGAGGGATGTAATATACCTAGAGCACTCAGCCCAATGCATGGGATATACTCAGCACTAGCAACTATTCTTAAGATCATCAAGTGCCCAAAGGCTTTCCAATTTGAACTTGGATGCACTTGAGAAATGGTAGGCTGGTACCCCAAGGTATGCCTGCCATTCCCAATCTTCTGCTGAGCACTGTGACCTCTTCTAACAGTTCTCATTCTATAACAATTTATGTTTTTATCATTTGGCTGTCTGGTAATTCAGCATGCATGTAAATTAGGTTCATTGCATTGACAATTTCAGAAAGCCTACTGTGTGCCCTTCCAGGTCAGGGGAGACCAGTGGGAAATACCTAGGAAAAAAATGGTTTTCGGTAAAAATAAGGATAGGTGATATTTGAGAGCTCACTGTGTGTCAAGCATTGTGCTTTACTTAGATTACATAATTGGAGCTTCACTGTAACACTATGAAGTAGATGGTACTCTTATTCCCATTTTACAGAGTTGTTGACTTATCTGCCCAAGATCACTTACCTAGTTAATGACCTAGCTGGACTTCAAACTCAGGCTGCCTGACTCAGAACTCACACTCCTGACCATTATTCAAACCTGTCCCCACTGCTCAAGCTGCAGGAAAGGAACTAAGACAGAAGGCTTAGAATTGTTTCACTTCTATGTGGCTGCAGCAGAGCCCCAGCCCCCTGATGCTTTGCTGTTAGCCCCCTTTGCCAACTGCACCCTGACATTCTCTCCCATATGTCCCCAGGTTTGTAACCCCAGATATGCCTCTGGTTAAGTGGGGCTAACAGCAAAACACTAGGGCTGCGTGGCTTAATGCTCCCTGGATCCAGCCAGAGGTTGACTTTCCCTGCACTTTGCAAGGGATTTTTGTTATGGTTGTATGTTTGTTTGATTGTTTTGGTTTTGTGTTTTTGATGGAGACACAGACTACCTGGTTTCAGTGACCTTTCTCTTTCCTCTCTCCCTGGCCTTCGTTCTGCCATATGGACAGCTGTGGAGGCTTCACACACCTGCTTTATTTCACAGCCTCCATCAATCCTGGCCACAGACCCCTCATTGCCCTTTTCAAGATATGTAGCTTTTATGGTTCTGCAAGGAGCATAGGCTTCCCAGCTAAATTAAGTTTTAATCTTTATCCAAGACGTTCACTGAAATCTCTTCTGTCCCAGGTCTTTCCATAGGCCAGACCCAACTATATGGAAATGTGTAAACCTGTTGAGGGGCATTCGACCCGCTTCCCAGACTCAAACCAGCTGCCCTCTTCTTTGCTTGCTCTGAACCGCTGTCTCTCTCTCTAACCTTCCCTGTTTTTGTTTGTTGGTTGGTTGGGTGGTTTGGATTTTTACCTAATTTGGCAGGGTAGCTCAGTCCCGATTTTGTTCCTGATACCTGGATTGCTAACACATGCTACACTCCATTCTGTGACTCCATTAAAGCACCTTCCTTTAGGATGTTCTTTTGGCACACTTCCCTCTGACTCCCTTCCCAGAGTTGCTTGGGGCTATTTGACCCTGGACTTGCCTCCTTTCTGATGTCTCTGCTGGGAAGGGAGATCAAACAATTAGATAATACCCAAGTCAGATATCTTACAAAGATTTCCCTTTTTAGAAGGAGCACACCCAATTTTATTTCATAAAAGCCAACCCCTTCCTGAAGCGTAGAAGCGGTTGAGGGCATTTGGCCTTGATCTGCATTTTCCTCATGGAGAACTTATGGTGAGCCCAGCCATGTCTGAGGACCCCTAGCTTCAAGGTTTTTCTTTAATCTTTGAATGAGATTTATGCCTCAGTCCTTCAGCTGTAGAATGGGAAGTGACCAAAAGCACTATCCATCATCCAAGGTACCTCGAGGCGTCTACTGTCAGGGTACCAAGCACAGATCAAGTGCAGCTGTCTCCAGACCCTGCACCAACTACCTTTCAGGGCCTTTTCTTTTTCACAGTGTGGTTGCCTGAGTGCTCCTGCAGGGCATACTCTATCTGGCTGGGCTCTCCTCCTTACCATGACACGTCTCTCCGTTGGAGTCCTATGTACACCACCATGGAGTCGGCGCCTCATGCGTTCCCACCATCTGTCACAGCAGATGCAGAGGCTGTAACACTTCTAGCTTAGGAGGGCATCCAACACCCTTGTGGGGTCTTTAAAATTCACAGCTAACAGTCGGAGCCTGTGCTTTCACGAAACCCCTCTTAAAGTCAAGATTTAGCAGTTGGTTGCCATAGCAACTCCCCCCATCAAGTCTGAAATCCTTTCGTTGGAGATGGCCAAACTGGTTTTGTGGAGGAATACAGACGAGGAATGCTTGGTGGGTTCCAGAAATGAGGATCCTGTGAGAGGCAAATTTTGGAGATCCCCAAAATCTAGCGTGATGTGTTTGAAAATTTCTCTGTTTCTTGGACTTTGGGCTGCGTCTGCCATTATGTGGAGGAAAGCTTTATTGGTTGTCGGCAGTATGTCCCCTCATTGTAATGAGTGACGGAAGTCTCATAAGGAGATAATGACTACGAAGGCAATTTGAGAAGGTAAATGTGCTATACAAATGGTAGGTATTGCTGTCATTAGGAAAATAAGGCTCGGCTTGAACTCTGAGCTGTTACTGCATTTATTTTTACATGTTTTGTGGTAACTAGATATCAAATGTGGAAGAGAACTCCCATTTTTGTCAATCCCTAATTCTAGGCAAGGCATCTAGCCGAGACTATTCTAAGAGTCAGAGTGATGGCTTTGACAAACTCCTAAGGTTACTTCCTGCTTCTAAATATGCCCATGGCTAATTGTCCACAGAAGGACAACCAGGAGAGTGTCTTTCCCGAAAGGAAAAGTATATTCGAGACCTTGACCTATTAATTGGCTTACATATCTGCATCTTGGGGGTGAGGTGTAAATATCTGTAAATATAGGGCAAATCCTTTAATTAATTTATTTTCTACTGCACAGTATTTGTCAAAGACCTACTCATATGGGGGAAGACTAACCTCGTTCCTTGTTTCTGCCCTATGTATCTTATAGTCTAGCATCCGTGCTTTCTTTGGAATTGAGAAGGTGTGAAGCCTTCTCAATGAAGCCAGGCTCCTGGTACTCTCTTCTTTTGCCCTCCCCAGTAGTTGCCTTCTTTATCTTTCCTTTTATCAAATAAACAGCCTTCATCCACAAACCTTATCATCAACCATCTAATTTAAAGCTGTGTTTTTCTATTTTTGGCTCAGAGCTCCCTGACCATTTCTAGATATAGCTCAGTACCACTGAAGCCAATAAACTTGAACCTACTGTGGATCCAGCCCATGTAGAAGCCAGAATTCACCATGCAGGAGACAATGTCCTGATCAAATACTCCCTGTGGGTTTTTTTTTTTTTTTTTTTTTTTTTACAAATGAAGAGGTTTTCACTCTACTTCTCAGAACATTGAGCTGAACTGCTGTGGGGGACAAAAATGGTGTGATCTGGTAGTGAGTCTCTGATGGACAGCTGCTTGTAGGTCAATCTTGAAATGAATGGCTAAGCTAAGATGCTAAAAAAAGCTCTTGCTCAGGCCCTATCCAATACCTTCCCCCTTAACTGTGAGGCCCCTTCACTTCGTTTTTACTGGATTTTATCTTCAGAAAGAGAAAATAGCACTCAAAGCTATTATTCTATTTATATCATCTTAAAGTGTTTCTTTCTGGGATAAAGAAATGGTATGCCCATCATTTCACTAGGACATGGCACCTTTGTTATTTACAAATTTTGGAAAGTCACACTTTGTTCTTTCACAAGGTATAAATTAAGCAGACATTTAAATAGTAGGAACTAGTGTTGTAGTGTAACTGGCCTCAGTAGTTTCGGCTACATCTCATTGCATAAAGAATTATTAACATAATGAAGCAGCAACAATTTTCTTCAAAATCAGTAGTAAATAGAGCAATGATTCTTAATCTTTTGGGGATCTTGGATTTACTTGTAAATCAGATGAATGTTATGGGACCCTGCCTCAAAAAAAATGCATATACGCACATATACAGTTTTGCATGAAATTCCAGAAGATTCATGGGTCCCTTGGTATACTAATGGAATAACAAATTATAATGAAACGTAGTGATATCCTAAACAAATGTGGAATTGTAGATGATTCTTCTGGTGACCCACTCCCAGATAATTAATCATTTTTACTTAAAAGCTAAAACCCAGAGTTCCTTTAAAACCATAATAGATGTAAGAGGCCTCCTGTGCATATAGTAGTTGTTCTATGAGCTAGCAGCCTGGCATGGTGGGAGAAAAAGGTCTGGAGTCAGACAGACATAGGCTCAAACATTAACTGTCACTTACAAGCTGTCTACAAGCCTTCAATTTTCTCAAGGCTGTTTTTCCCATTAGCATAACATAGCCAATAATACCTACTTTCCAAGATTCCTAGAAATATTTGGTGAAATAATTCACTTATGCAGTCTTTAAACATTATTATTCATCTACTATGTGCCTTGTAGTATACTGGGCATTGAGAAAATAAAGATGAAAAAGTCCTTTTCCTCAAAGAATTGTTGGTCTTTGTGCTTACAGAGCATATATAATAGATGCTTTCTAAATACTAGATTCCTCTTCTATGAAAAGTATCACACACTGGAGAATGGAGAGATTGGTTGGAGTATTCATTTATGTGAGTGGTGGAGAGGGGAGTATATGACATAATGGAACTTACTGTCTCATTCATGCTAATATCAGAGTAAGAGTTTACCCTGACTATTTCATGTTAATTTTTACAAACACAGACATGTTAATCAATTCCTTCATGTTTCTCTTTCTTCCTCCTTACCCTGCTTCTAAGGGGAATGCCTCTGCTATGAAGGCTACATGAAGGATCCAGTACATAAGCACCTTTGCATTCGGAACGAATGGGGGACAAACCAGGGGTAAGTGAGGGCATGACGACTTAGCTGGTTCCCACATATCACTGCTCCTTACACAGACATGACGTGGAGCAACTGCATGGAGAGGAATAGAGCTAAAGGGTGGCTATATTCTGAACAGCAAATGGGTAAAAATGTCACTATGCCTTTCCATATTTATACCATTCCAGTGACGTCCATATCATCTTTTTCTCCATTTACGAGCCTCTGACTCGCAGCCCTGCAGCTTCCAGCTGGGATCTGAAAATCAAGCTGTCCCTCTCTTCCTTTTCACACCACCACCAGCCATGAGGATTCCACAGGCAGAATTTAGCTGATGATTTTGTTGGAGACACATGAAGCCACAGAGACTCCAATGTAGCTCTCCCAGAGCCTGATAAGCTTTGCAAGACTGACATGAGTGGAAATTTGTTTTCACCAGGACTGTCAGCAGGGGTGACATACAGAGACTCAGGAAGTACTCTGTATTGAATAAGAGAGTATTTTTGCTTGATCCCCAATTACCATTTCCCAATGAGACTTTTGTTTTCCCCTAGACACACACGAGTGGGACAAAGTAGTTATCTCATGTATTCCTTTTTTGTTTTTATTTTTTACATTTTGGAATGTTTTATTGGGATAAAAAATATATAACATACAATGTGTCATTTAACCATTTTTAAGTATACAATTCAGTGGCATTAAGTAAATTCACATTATGCAAGCATCCCACTATTCACTTTCTATTGCCTTTTTTTTTTTTTAATTGAGATATTGTCTTGCTTTGTTGCCCAGGCTGGAGTGTAGTGGCATGATCATAGCTCACAGTAACATCCAACTCCTGGCCTCAAGCCATCCTCCCACCTCAGCCTCCCAAAGTGCTGGGATTACTGGCATGAGCCACTGTGCCCTGCCCTCTATTACTTTTTAAAAGCAACTTTTTAGTTTCCTTTAGATGTTGAGAGTTTACTTTCTGCATTGGCTGGGTCCTGAAGGAGGGTGGGAGGAGAAGGGGATCAATAAATGCGAACTAATAATAGCAATCAATGGAACAGGAAAAACTAGAAAGAAATCAAGGCAAAAGCCATCTCAGAATGGTTGCTTGGATTGCAAATTAGATATGTGTTTGCAGCTTGACAGGTGGAAAAAAGAAACCAATGTCATTTCAGACATCGCCATGGAGGACTCACATCCCTGAGGTCAATGATCTGCCCCTTCCGTGTGATTCTGATGAGACCTAACCTAGAATACTGAATGTAGTTCTGGACTCTCAAAGCAATAAATATGGTGACAAATGGGTGAGCGTTTGGAGAAGAGCAATAAAAATGATTGAAGAGCCCAAGGGAGTGATTTATGATAAAAGGATAGAAGAACTCAACTCTGAGAACTTAGCCAGCTGATGACTAAGTCAAGGCATGATAGATGCCCATAGATGTTAGGAGAGGGCAAATGTTCTGGAACAGGTTGAAGTTGAGGGATAAGGACAAGAGAAAATGCAGTTGGGGAAAGGAAATCTGAGTCACAGGTCAGAAAACTTGGGGAAGTCAAAACGCCATGAAATTTTTCTGTTCGTGAAAATGAAGGATTGCTCAGTTTTGGCAGAATTTGAGATCATATCACAGAGAGAGCCCACAAATTTTAGAGGAAGGTGTTTGTAGAAGGGCAGCTACATATGAGGCAGCCTGTTATTGAAAGATTGGGGAGAAGGGCAGAAGGTTTGGCTGATAGATGTGCAGTGGGATATGAATGAGTAATACCACTGGCTATTTACATTCTATGGAGTCCCCTTACCATCTTTGCCTCTGAAATGTTTGCATAGTTTCTGGGGATCCAAAACTTTAGCTAATCGGATGGCTAAGAATTGCAGTGGACTGTGGTTCTTACTGATTAAAATAGTGTAAAAAGTGATGGATAACCAATCTCTGTCTCTTAGCTGCTGACTTGCTGCTGGAGAAAACAATGACAAAATATTTCACTTCTGCCCTGAGTGATCCAGGCTGGCTCGCTGTAGTGACTGGATTTGGTGGTTAATCACTCAAGCCTCCACATCTCTAGCCTTGTAGACAGATCATGTGAGGATGGGCCTGACTTCACTTGATAATTGCATAAGCCTTCATCATTCCCTCTGGCTGTATGTAGAGACAGTCTTAGGTTGTAGACAAGAGTCTCAGGGGAAATGTTTGAGGTCCCAGCATAAGTGTCATTTAAAACAAGACAGGCTAAAGCAGTGAGTTATAGACTGACAGAAACATTAGCCCCAGGAAATAGACAAGAAGACCTAATCTGTCATTTCCATCTTTAATTTCCATTATTCTATGATCATCACTGTCTATGAGGTCTCATTTTGGACACTAATAAAATAATGGAGCAACTGTTAGGAGGAGGAAAAAAGTGACTACCTTGAGGATAATGGAACCAGGAGTGATAAGCAGTGTGAGTTTATATGTACTCAGTATTTAAAAAGCGCCAGACAAATGACTGTATTTTTCCTCATAAAATGACAAGGTAAGTGAAAAGTATAAGAAGCCATACATCTTGATTTAAATCAGGGATCCGATGCCATGTTTCTTTAAATGATTCTCACAAAATTAATCGAAATTTGTTTGAACATGAAGACTGTCACTCGAATTGAAAACTGTCTGACAGATTGCCAACTAATGATACATATTGGAGTATTATGGAAAAATCAATGGTATGTCTGATTTTCCTGAATATTTTATTTAATTCTCCTGAAGTGGAGGTAAGCAGCCCATGTGTGCATGGTTTTCACTTAATATTCTTGTATTGCATACATTAAAATAGCTGAACATTCCTTTGAAGTAGAACAACCAAATCCTAGGCCAAATAGTTAAAACAAATTCTTTAGTGAAATATCAAGGTCAATGTACCAGGAGAAAAGTAGCAATAAGCCTTTATGACTTTCAGACAAGGAAGAAAATTGATCAAGGACACTGATATAAGAAGTTACAAATTGATTTTTTTTTTGAGGTGGAGGAGTGGCACCTGCAACTTTACCCAGCCTCTGCCTCCTTCTAGTTTCCTGGTCCTGAATGTGCATGTGTGTGTGTTTGTGTGTGTGCACGCATGTGTGTGCATGTGTGTATGCATGTGTGTGGTGTATGTGTGTGTGTGCGTGCATGTGTGTGTGGTGTGTGTGAGTGGTGCCTGTGCATTATGTGTGCACATGTGGTATATGTGTGATTGTATGGTATGTACGTGTGTGTGTGTGTGTGTGTGTGTGTGTGTGTATGTGCATGACAGGAAGCCAGTTTGTTTATAGTAATTCTCTCACCACTCCATCATTTATTCTCCCACTCATTTGTATTTTCAACAGATATTCACCCCATTACCTATTGTGGTCCAGGGTATGCTAGGTTGTTATTTATAGAAGAAGATGTGGTTCCTGCTCTGGAAGAACTAACAGTCTACGTAGACAGTTGAAAGAGTAACAAGTAATTGCAATGAAATCTAATACTTATTAAAATAAAGATGTGAGCGAAAGTCTGTGGCATTGAAATTTAAGGGGTGACTTATGTGAGGTCAAAAATATGGAATAGGGTTTCATGGAGAATTTGGATTGTGAACTGTTCTACTTGCCAGATAACAAAGGTCATTCTAAGCAAAGGGAACTAGCATGCAGAAAGGTACGGAGACATGAGAAACATGGTTTTTTCAGGAATGGTAAATAAAAAGCTCAATGTAGCATAAGAATTCACTTTCCAGAGAGAGGATAAGAGGCTGGTAAGGTGGCAAAAGACTAGATAGCAAAGAGGTCTTGTTTACTGAGGCTGTGGACATTAAAGCCCCCATACTAGACCCGCTAGCAGGAGGGAGGGAGACGTTCCAGGTGTACTCTCACTACACTTTACTTTTTTGGGACCTTTCATATTAAATTTAAATGATCCTAAAAAGCAAAGAAACAAACACGAAACCTCTTGGGGTTAGCTAGACTTTTATTTATCTGGATTATCTCTGTAAAACATATTCCTAAAATTGTCCTATAGATAAAAGTCAAGACCAAACAGCCAAGAATGGCAGAGAATTGGAGACCATATGCAGAAAGCATGTGAATCGAGGAGGTTGCAATCATTTCCTGGTGACTCCAGTTCTGCCACAATTGCTCAGGCAGAAATGAGGCAGGTTGAAACATTTGTGTGTTGGTCTTAGTGGTGAAGCTAGTCACTTCAGCTCAGCCAGGTGACAGGGTCCAGATGGCAAATTACAAGATCATTGAATTCAGTGCACAAGAAGGTCCTATTCACTAAGAGTAAAAATAGCTTCAGAAAGATTTAAACAAAGTCACAGATGACAGATTTCTAATGGGTTATTAAAAGAACATGGAATGTTTGAGGTTACAGCCTTGGTCTTTGAGGTTGGCAACAAAATCAATCATTCCCTGCCACAACATCCCCTGTGACCCTGCTGCCAGGCACAGGACCCAGGGTGGACAGGTCTTACCCCTGCACAGTGGCTTACCTTGTCTTCTGTCTCCCCTGTATGAATTCACTGAATAACTCCTTGGCCTGCTATCCCTGTGGCTGCATAGACACAGCCGGGGACTATTAAAGTCTGTGTTTGATATTTGTTTGCTAGGACAACAAGGACAAATTGGAAATTTTCACAGAAGAGAATTGAAAACAATAAACAAGGGTGGAGGAGGCAAGAGAGATTGATTTACATGAAAATATTAGAGGAGGAAAAACAGATTTATGTAGCTACTTTGGAAATGATTACAAAAGACTATAATCATGTTTTTTTGTTAAATTAAAAGTACACCCAAGGGCCTCTAGATACAATTTTCAGAAGATTACAATTAGGTTAAATTCATGCATGTGAGGATTCCCAGTAAATAATAGCCTGATTTCTTATTCTGGCATCTCAGATACAGAGGGCAACACCAAGGAGATTCCCCACTAGAGAGATATAAAATATCACTAGATTTCAATGCTGAAGGATGGAGATAGAGCGATCATTCATGAGATGGGAAGTGACCTGCTGTGGAAAATGAACAGGTGTTTCTCCAAGGTGTTAGAAGCTGTTGTCAGGAATGGTCCTGCCCATCAGAGTACTTCTTCCTTACACTGCCTGCTCTGGAGGCAATGCACTTACCATGACATGCCAAGTAGGTGCACACAGGCACACACACATTCACTTACTCATACATGGCCCATGCTGCCTTAATATGTCATTCTCATTGTCCCAGGTGCGTACTGTCTTCCCTTCTATTTCTGCAACTTCTTCCTACTTCTCACCCGCTCAGGAGTGACTGCTTAGGGAATCTATATCTTTATAAGGAGCAAATGTCCCAAACCATAGGAGCCAGTTCCCACTTGAAGCCAAGAATGAGGACTGTGTTCATCATGACTGGCCTCAGCAACTCTGTCTTGCTCAAAACATGTCATTGACAGGAGGTGTTTTTATTTTGTCCTGCCTGAAGGATGTCATTCTTAACAGTTCCTTAGAGACCACTAAAAGGACAAAGACCACATCTGGTGGAGAGGATACCTTTGCCTCTGAGTTCTAGGATGAGGTGAGACCAGCCTTCACTAATTATTCAAAAAGATCCAAAATCAATCCCGACTTCTCCTGTCCACCTAAAACTGAGCAAGAACCTCCTCTCAGCTGTCATCAAAGTGTAAATGCTTAGACCATCTTAGGGCAGTGACTGGCATGTTGAGCTGTAGCTGTGATTCCAAGCCCAGGTCTTAGGCCATGTCTTGTTTCTTTGACCAGCCCAAAGTCTTCTCTGAGGTGACTCAGGTGGGGTCAGACAGTCTGCTGTGACATAGGAAATTTCTGACTCTTTGCCTATTTCTAGCTCATCATCTGGCTGTTACTTCTCCCATCCCTTTGCTGGTTTCCATGTCACTGCTGTCCCGTTCACCTTCATCCGACCCCTCAAACAAGATTTGCTGGCCAGACTGTGGCTGTTTCTTTATCTCTGGGTGCCCTCGTTTCCTGCCCTCCAGCCCAGACTTCATTGTCTGTGCCCAGCTTCTGTCATTGCTTTGCCATCCACAAATGGGATTATCTTCCCATTAGCTCTCTTTTAATTCTTCTTCCTCTCTCTCTCTTTCTCTCTCATCATTATCACTTATTGCTAACAAGGGTTTCCAGCATATTCATTCAGCAGTTTATTTTATTCATCCTCCTTCTCCTCTTCCTCCTCCTCCTTCTTCTTCTCTTCCTCCTCCTTCTTTCTCTCTCTTCCTCCCTCTCTTGCTCTTCCTCTCCCTCTCTCTCTTCCTCTCCCTCTCCCTCTTCCTCTCTGTCTTCCTCTCCACCCCCCCTTCCTCTCCTCTCTCTCTCTCTTCCTCTCTTTCTCTCTCTCTTACTTTTATCTTCTCCTCTTCCCCTAGGAGTCAATGAAAATGCCACTACCTTTTCTCTTACGTTTTTCTGTGTCCAACAGACCAAAGGGGCTCTTGGAATTAAACCTAAAGTTCTGTTTCTTCTCTCTAGAGGTGCCCTGCTGAAACCTGATTCTAGCAGAAACATTGTCCCTTAAAAGGAAAAAAACAAAAAAACCCTTCCTTGGGTGAGCAGGCAGGAACTGAGTGCTTGAAAGTAAATCTCCATCTACCAGGATTTCCTCCACAGACAGACTTAACAGAATCGTCCCCTCCAGTTGGCTTGGGAAACTCTGCACCTCCTTCTCAGGGATTTTCTCAAGCGAAAACATATAACTTGACCGATTTTTCATAAAACCCTTGTGGTCAGTCAGCTGAATACAGTGATACACTGTTCTTTGTAGAGGACATCAGGCTAAGAGGACATCTCTCCAGCAATGGAAGGCTAAAACCCAACCCATGCTTGCTAAGACAAGCCAACTCTGAGAGAAAGGGCACATCTGTCCAGATGGGTACTTTTTTCTAATTTACACAAAGGCCTTTGAAGAACTAGTGCTGAACTGTGGTCATTTTGAATGATGCCCTTTGCTCCCCTCTTAGAGGCAATTGTAACCTTGGTTACTCAGGATGATAAAAGAACAAAATGTGCCCTAATGAGTGACTCGTGCATGCCGGTTCATAGAGCAGCTACCTAAGTATCTTCTGATTTCAGACGTCTAACCCCAGAGATTTAAATTTCACAAGTCTGGGAGAGGGCCCAGAATCTGTACATTTGACAAGCTCCCACAGATGTTTCTGAAGCACAGCCAGACTTAAGAACACTTCTTAAGCAAGACATGGAGTCTCCAGACGCCTCGAGAAGGCATCCTTTTATCAGTTAACTAACTTTTTCCAATGAAAATAAGAATGAGCTTGTAGACGAGTGGCTGAGTGCAGCTTTAAAGATCCTTGCATTTTATTAATTTTTTTTTTTTGAGACGGCATTTCACTCTTGTTGCCCAGGCTGGAGTGCAATGGTGCTATCTTGGCTCACGCAACCTTCACCTCCCAGGTTCAAGGGATTCTCCTGCCTCAGCCTCCTGAGTAGCTGAGATTAAGGCATGTGCCATCACGCCCGGCTCATTTTGTATTTTTAGTAGAGACAGGGTTTCTCCATGTTGGTCAGGCTGGTCTTAAACTCCCGACCTCAGGTGATCCACCCGCCTCAGCCTCCCAAAGTGGCTGAGATTACAAGCGTGAACCACCGCACCTGGCACCTTTTATTAATTGGGAAAGGGAGAGCCAGAGAGGTGAAGTAACTTGCCCAAGGTCACATAGCTGGTAGTCAAGCTTCATAGTAACTGCTGGGTGTTGGAGACAAGTCAGTTGGTTAAATAAAGATTTAAAAGAGAGAGCAATGTGAAGAGCATATAATACTCTGAAAGTCAGGGATCAGCTGTAGATGGGAGATGGACAATCTATGGTTGACAGCCTGCTTCTCTGCATCCCGCTTTCCCAAGACTGAGGGATACATCTTCATCCCACCTCCTCCCTGTGGTGACGAGAGTCCACCTACAGTGCTGTCTACCCCCAGAGGAGGGGGGAGGCTCTGTCAGCTGTTGTCTCTGACTAGTCCAGTCACGGCACCAAGAGACTTATTTTAAACAGTGCCAGAGGCGGGAACACTCATATTTCCTCCAACATGTCCACCAGGGTGAAAAAAAATCAACCTCAATTTACCCTCTCATCTGCTCAAGAATGGAAGATAAATTGTTTCAATTTTATAGAAATGAATGTTTTATGTCTTGCCTATGCTTTCCAGATAGTGTCCTGCATTTGTATATTCTACTGCATGCATGGGCATTCCACTAGGAATGCTCCCTAGACTTTCATTTTGGGTTTCAGTCTAAAAATACTAGGTTTCAGAGTGCTGTTATTTTTCCTGGCTTTGGAGATTTTGGCTATTTATCTTTTTTTTTAATCAATAGAAAAAAATACATTCATTATCCCATGAGTGTAGAGAAAACTGCCATTAATATTTTGGCATGTTTCTTCCCAATTTCTGTTTCTATACATCAAATGCTTGCTTTTTACTACCCCCCACCTCAATTCTGTATATATTTTTGTTCTCTCTCATAATCACAAAATAGGGTAACGTATAAAGAAAGAAGCATTAAAAGTATGTTTGTGATACATTATTTTTCTCAAAACTTTTTCCTTGAGGGTGTTATTCTTAATGCCAAAGTTAAAACCTTCAATTTTAAGCTATTTTTAGAGGAAAGAAGACAGCAGCCCAGGGCCTAGCATTCAGGTGAAACTCCTTTAATATAAACATCTCTGTAAGTCTGTGTATAATAAGAGGTTGTAGGAACACCATCTAGCATCCTGCACATTCAACACCATATTTAATGCATTACAACTTAAATGTCACTGAACACTTGGAGTAATCCCTCACATAATGCTAATTAATTGCTGTCATTAGGCAGGGCACGGTGGCTCACGCTTGTAATCCCAGCGCTTTGGGAGGTCAAGGCAAGTGGAACACCTGACGTCAGGAGTTTGGGACTAGCCTGGTCAACATGGTGAAACCCCATCTCTACTAAAAATACAGAAAATTAGCTGGGCGTGGTGGCGGGTGCCATGGTGGCGGGCGCCTGTAATCCCAGCACTCACACACATACACATACACACCATGGAACACTACTATACACACACACACATTTTATATATATATGTGTACACACATTGTATATATGAATATGTATTATATATATTAAAAACATTTTCTTTATTCACTCATCAGTTGATGAGCACTTAGATTAATTCCATATCTTTGCAATTGTGAATTGTGCTATGATAAACATATACATGCAGGTGTCTTTTTGATATAGTGACTAGTTTTCCTTTGGATAGATACCCAATAGTGGGATTGCTGGATCAAATGTTAGGTCTACTTTTAATTCTTTGATAAATTTCCATGCTGCTTTCCATAGAGGTTGTTACAATTTACATTCCCACTAGCAGTGTATAAGCATTCCTTTTTCACCACATCCATGCCAACATCTGTTGTTTTTTGACTTTTTGATAATGGCCATTCTTGTTGGGGTAAAATGGTATCTCATTTTTTAATTTACATTTCCCCGATGATTCATAATGTTGAGCATTTTTACATGTTTCTTTGGCCATTTGTATTTTTTTTAATATGTCAATTCATGTCCTTTGCCTATTTTTTAATGGGATTTCTTTTCTTGCTGATCTATATGAATTCCTTGTAGATTTTGGATATTAGTCCTTTGCAGATGCATGTTTTGCAAATATTTTCTCCCATTCTCTAGGTTGTCTGTTTACTCTTGATTATGAAATAAGATGGTTGTTTCTTTTGCTGTGCAGAAGCTTTTTAGTTTAGTTAAGTACCATTGATTTGTTTTTGGTTTTTTTGCATTTACTTTTGGGGTCTTAGTCATAAATTATTTGCCTAGGCCAATGTCCAGATGGTTTTCCCTAGGTTTTCTGCTAGAATTTTTATGGTTTCAGATCTTAGATTTAAGCCTTTAATCTATCTTAAGTTAATTTTTATGTGTGGTGAGAGATAGGGATCCCGTTTAATTCCTCTGCATGTGGCTATCCAGCTTTCTCAGCACCATTTATTGAATAGGGTGTCCTTTCCTTGGTTTTTGTTTTTGTGTGTTTTGTCAAAGATCATATGGTTGTAAGTATTTGGCTTTATTTCTGGGTTCTGTATTCTGTTCCTTTGGCCTGTATATCTACTTTTATACCAGTACCATGCTATTTCGGTTATGATAGTCTTGTATAATTTGAGATCAGGTAATATGATGCATCAAGATTTGTTATTTTTACTTAGGATTGCTTTGGCTATTCGGGCTTTTGTTGTTGTTGTTCCATATGAATTTTAGAATTGTTTTTTCTAATTCTGTGAAAAAAGATCTTGATATTTTGACAGAATTTCATTGAATCTGTAGGTTGCTTTGGGCAGTATGGTCATTTTCATGATATTGGTTCTTCCAATTGATGAGCATGGCAGGTGTTCCCATTTGCTTGTGTCTTGTATGATTTCTTTTAGCAGTGTTTTGCAGAGTTCTCCCTGTAGAGATCTTTCACCTCCTTGGTTAAGTATTTTCCTAGGTATTTTTTTTTTGTCGCTATTGTAAAAGAGATTGAGTTCTTGATTTTATTCTCAGCTGGGTCATTGTTGGTTTATAGCAGTGCCAATAATTTGTATACATTGTGTAACCTAGACTTTACTGAATTCGTGTATCAAATCTAGGACTCTTGGAGGAAGTTTTAGGGTTTTCTAGATATAAGATAATATCATCAGCAAACAGAGAGAGTTTGACTTCTTTTTTTCCAATTAATTTGGATGCCCTTTTTTTCTTTGTCTTGCCAGATTGCTCTGGATAGGACTTCTAATACTATGTTGAATGGAAGTGGGGAAAGTGGGAATACTTGTCTTGTTCCAGTTCTTAGGCATAATGCTTTCAACTTTTCCCTTTTCAGTATGATGTTGGTTGTGGGTTTTCCTTTCTTTTCTTTCTTTCTTTTTTTTTTTTTAGACAGAGTCTTGCTCTTGTTGCCCAGGCTGGAGTGCAGTGGGGCAATCTCGGCTCACTGCAACCTCCGCCTCGCAAGTTCAAGCGATTCTCCTGCCTCAGCCTCCCGAGTAGCTGGGAGTACAGGTATCTGCCACCACACCCAGCTAATTTTTTGTATTTTTAGTAGAGACAGGGTTTCACCATGTTGGTCAGGCTGGTCTCGAACTTCCAACTTCAGGTAATCCTCCTGTCTTGGCCTCCCAAGGTGCTGGGATTATAGGCGTGAGCCACTGCACCTGGCCTGGCTGTGGGTTTTCATATATGGCTTTTATTATTTTGAGCTATGTTTCTTCTATGCCTATTTTCTTCAGAGTTTTTATCATAAAGAGTTGCTGAATTTTATCAAACTTTTTCTGCATCTATTGAGATGCTCATATGGCTTTTGTTTTTAAATGCGGTTTATGGGATGAATCACATTTATTGACTTGCATATGTTGAACAATTTCTGCATCTCTAGGATGCAACTCATTCGACTATGGTGATTTTTTTTTTTAATGTGTTGTTGGATTTGGTTTGCTAGTATTTTGTTGGAGTTTTTGCGTCTATTTTCAGTAAGGATATCGGTCTGCAGTTTTTGTGTGTGTGTGTTATGTCCCTTCCTGGCTTTGGCATCAAGGTAATACTGGCTTCATAGAATGAGTTAGAGAGGATTCTCGCCTTCTCAGTCTTTTGGAATAGTTTCAGTAGAATTGGTACCAATTCTACTTTGCATATTTGGTAGAATTTGGCTGTAAATATGTTTGTATCTGCCCCTGGGCTTTTTTTGTTTGTTTGTTTGTTTTGGTCTTTTTTTATTACCGATTAATCTCACTGCTTATTATTGGTCTGTTCAGGGTTTCTATTCCTTCTTGATTCAAGCTAAAGGAGTTGTATGTCTTCGGGAATCTATTTCCTCTAGATTTTCTAGTTTGTGTGAATAGAGGTCAAACTGGATATTTTAAAAAAGGTGAGTAATTAATTATATTTATTTCACCTACAATTTCTGCAAAAACAATGCTAATAAAAATAATATTAAGGTTTATTCTTCCTATGCCAGTACAATGGATTCTTGTTCAAACACTCATACTATAATCATTTTTCCTAAGTTTTAAACGTTATGTAATTTCAAAAATTAAGAGCAAACATTTTGCCACTGCATATCTTGTTTTCTACTTTATCTATTTTTTTAACAAAAGGAATGCATGTGATAAAAAATCTAGAAAAAAACAAAACAGCAAAAAGAAAAAAATCCAAGCCACCCAAAGTACCATCCCCTAGAGAGTACTCATACTTCTGGTTTTATTTGTTTAGATATAATACTTTTGTTAACAAAATAACATTGTATTGTTCTGTCTCTTGATTTGTTCGTGTGTGTGTGTGTGTGTGTGTGTGTGTAAGGCACATTTTATTATTTAAGGGTCGGTAGTACATTGACCAGAATCACAGTTAGTGAACAGAACGGTCTGATGTCAACATTTAGGCTTTTTTCATTAAACCACAATGAACTTCAACAATTGGGGTGACTTTTTCCTTCCTTTATGGCCCTTCTCAACAAGTTTATTAACCTTTCTGTGTGGTTTTCCACACTGAGACTAGCATTGTTATTTTGAAGAAATATAGGCAACACCAGAGTTGCCAATTGGGGTTGGCCTTTAGATTTAAGACTCTTGGATGTCAGAGGGTCCCTAGACTTCTGTGAGTCTGTAAATAGTTGTTCAAGGCCCTAAGACTGCATTAACTCAATTAGCACTATAGGTGAAATTCTCTCATGGGGCTGTCCAGACCACAGTTCTAAGCGTGGTCTTCCATTCTGACATAGAACAGAGACTCCCTTGTGTATAACCACAAAAGAAGGCTGACTTTGAAAGGAACAAGTGCTCACCATTGTTGGATGGTCACAAGTGGAAACATATTCTACACTAGGAAAAACCTATGAGGAGTTGAATTAACATCAATGCCAGTGAGCCATTGTACTTTGCATGCCTGGTATTATTATAGCACCCCCTACACTCTGCCCTGCAGGTGTGGGAGTAACCACCTATTTCATCTTATTCAAGAGATTGCATACACCTCACTTCTAAGAGGGTTAACGTTCACCTGCTCACATTTGTATCTTTAAGAGAGGCAGCAGAACGTAATGGGAAGAACACAACCTTGGAATCAGATGGACTTGGATTCAAATCTCATTTCATCTTCTTAAAAGCCCTGTGTTTTTGGCTAGCCTCATAACCTTTATGAGCCTTATTTCTTAAAAATGAGAATAATAGTATCTACTTCATAGACTTGTTATAAAGATTATTTTAAAAACCTAAATGAGATGAGTTGTGCTCAATAATATTACATGAAGTATGTAGGTACTCAATAAGTGATGGCCTGTTCACATTGATGATGCTTTGCATTGGTCACAGCCTCATTTGTGTTCTTTGAACTTTCACCAAATGATGTCAACCTTAATGTCAATTTGGCATTTGAGTTTAGAGTAACCTACTTCTAGAATGTAAATTCCATGAAGGCAGAAACAATGTCTCTTATGTAAAATTGCACTGTCATACCTTAATACACTGTCTGGAACATAGTGGATGTTCCAGAAGTACTTGCTAAATAAGAAATGTGTTTGTCTTCCCATGGTCTTTCATAAGCAATACCTAAGAATAATAGTAGCTACCACCTTTCAAGTATTACCAAGTCTGGGGGTGGTTTGGGCAGAACATCCACAGACCTCTGTTTTCGGAACCTAATTGGATCTTTAAATTATCTCATGGAGTGGTGAATCACCTCCCTAATTTCAGGAAGTAAGAGTAGGAATACCAGCTGAATCGCTGACAATTCTAGACACATAGAGGTGGAAGCCCACCTCAAGGTCATAATATCCAATCTGCCACCCATCGTAGAAATCCCTCCTACAGCCATTTCATCAGATGGCTGCCCAACCACTGTTTGAACACTCTTGGTAATGTGGGCTACATTATTTGAAGAGGCAACTCATTCCATCATTGTAATGCAGATTCTTAGACAGTTCTTTAGGCTGAGCAAAAATATGTTTTCCTTTAACTTCCATTTGTTTGGTCAGCTCCGTCCTTTGGAGCAATAAAGAATATGCTGATTTCCTACTTCTACGCTCAGGACTGCTGCCATATATAGTACCTTTGTGTGCATTAGAAAAATATACTCATCTACTGTAAAGTGTGGGATAGATGTCTGTGAGCAAATAGGACCACTATATACAGGCTGGCTACATGTTAATGTCTCAGATAATTGTGTATAGGATGATGTCTCTGCTGGCTCTTCTCTTCTAAATAGAGCTTGTTCCTTCAACTATTCTTTAGATCATAAGTTTTATGAGTCTCTTAAAGATCCTACTAGCTGTCTTTTGCATGTCCCTAGTTTGTCATTATGCCTTTTAGACTATGTTGCCCAGGACTGTTCAAATCACTATGTAAAATATGGCATGCCTGTTTCTTCCCCTGTATTTTCTATTAGTGAATTCTAAGCTAAGCTTGTGCTAGGATCTTTAAGAAAAGTCATGACGTTTGCTTATAGTAAGTTTGTGGTCAATTAAAGATCTTTCCTGCAGGAACTGTTGTCAAAAAGGCAAAGTGTATTCAAGACTGAAGTCAATTGTCTTCTTAACCTAGGTATAGGTCTTATATAAAATCATATTAAATTTTAGCTTTATCCCATTGAAATCCTTTGAATCTTGACTTTGTGATCCCATGTATTAGCTATCCCTTCTTCTTTACGTAATTTGCCAGTTTAATTAACATACATTCGTATTACTCCATTCTCTTGCTGCTGTAAAGAAATACCTGAGCATGGGTAATTTATACAAAAAAGAGGTTTAATTGACTCACAGTTCCACATGGCTGGGGAGGCCTCAGGAATCTTACAAACATGGTGGATGGCACCTCTTTACAGTGGCAGGAGAGAGAATAAGTGCCAGCAGGGGAAATGCCAGACACATAAAACCATCAAATCTTGTGAGAACCCACTCACTATCCCGAGAACAATATGGGGAAACTGCCCCCATGATTCAATTACCTCCCACCGGGTCCCTCCCCATACTGACGTGTGTATTTTGGGAATTACAAGATGACATTTGGGTGGGGACACAGCCAAACCATATCACCTTCAGTCACCTCAAAGTCACTGACAAAATTGTTAAAGAAAGCAAGATCAAGCCCTGCTTCACTTAGAGATCTTCCTGAAGGTTGAACTTAACCCCTTACTCAAAACTTCTTGGGAATACTATGCAGCCATAAAAAATGATGAGTTCATATCCTTTGTAGGGACATGGATGAAATTGGAAACCATCATTCTCAGTAAACTATCGCAAGAACAAAAAACCAAACACCGCATGTTCTCACTCATAGGTGGGAATTGAACAGTGGGATCACATGGACACAGGAAGGGGAATATCATACTCTGGGGACTGTGGTGGGGAGGGGGGAGGGGGGAGGGATAGCATTGGGAGATATACCTAATGCTAGATGACGAGTTGGTGGGTGCAGCGCACCAGCATGGCACATGTATACATATGTGACTGGCCTGCACAGTGTGCACATGTACCCTAAAACTTAAAGTATAATTAAAAAAAATAAATAAATAAATAAAAAGAAAAAAAAAAACTTCTTGGCTATGCTTGTTCAATTCCACATGAATTCATCAAATATACTGATGATCATTGAACATATTTCCATCTAGTCCATTTCAAAGATTTCATCCTGTCTGGACCAGAAGGGGCATTTAATACATTTTCTAAACCAGTTAGTGCATGCTTTTCTAAAAATCAAAGATGACGTCAGTGCCAACCTGGAGAAGTCTCCATAAATGGCCATGGCCCTAGCTTGGGATTTTGTCTTGTTAGTGAATCGATTGTAGCTCCTAGACATCTTTGGATTCTTTATTGTTTTAAAGAATTGATCCATCCTCTTTCTCTGGAGAGTGCAAAGCTGTTGAGATTTTGCCTCCACAGTCTCCATGTGTCTCTTAGTCCTTGTCTTTCTCTAAGCCATGTAGTTTTATGTCATTTAGAGTCTTGCTTTAAAAGGAGTTCTGATGGCAGGACCCTCAATGGTTTTTTATTTGATAAGTGAAGGTGAAGATAATAATAATAGGTAATAATTTACTGTCAGTTTACTCTGTGCCTAGCACACTTCTAAGAGTTCTACATATTTTAATCTAACCACAACTATGTGAGGCTATCCCTCTTTATAGGTAGGAAACTAAGGCACAAGGAAGTTTGGTACCTTGCCCAAAGGTTACACCCAGAGAAAGTGGCATCATTTGGGATTCAAGCCTAGGCATTCTGACTGGAGTCCATGCACTAAAACCCTCATGGTGCTGCCTGGCACAGAAGGCAGTACACTCTATGGATAAGCAGTTTTGTGGGTGACAAGAGGCCTCCATTTTATGTGTTGCTCTCCCTCTCACATCCTCCTTTGAAATGCGGGGTAATGTGAGTCAGACAGCTGAGCTCACTGTGTGCACAGCGGTCGGGTGGGTGAAGTTCCCACTAGAGGATTGCCCTCCACCTGGTGTTCTGATTTTTCTTCTTTGAGAGGTTGTGTAATGATCTTCTCTCCACTGTCAGTGACTTAATGAGCTCCCCACCCCCACCTCCCCACCCAGGTCCCAGGAGATTTTGCCCTTGGAAAGAAGCCCGAAGATAAGTAGAGCTTACCCCAGAGGAATGAACTGGTTCAGGCATCAGTGAAGTCCATTTGGAAAAATATTTGGGGTGCCTCATGGTCTGTATAAGAGCAGGAGGGAGATGAATATACCATAAGCTTCTTTTATGAGTCAGACACTCTTCTGGGTGCTTTAAATTTGTTGCCTCATTTACATAATACTAGGTAATATTTATTGAGTGCTTTCCATGTGACAAGCATTATTTGTAAATGCTTTATGAGTATTCATATTATTTGATCCTCACATTTTACAGATGAGGAAGCTGTGGTACAGAGGGGTGCAATAACTGGCTTGAGAGTCACAGTAGGAATAGAAGGAGATAGAGTGACCCTAATAGTCTGGCTCCAAATCCTGGCTCTCAGCATGATGTATGAAGACAAGTATGGCAACCATGTGAGCTATTAGGATAGACTCCTTCTGGCACTCAAGACTCCTAGCAAGACAGACCCAGCATTTGTTTCAAAGCCCGATTGAACTGCTTGTTCTTGATCACACTTGCCTTTTACTTTACCCCCTCCCCACTTTTGCTCAGGTCATTTATTTCTCTCCAGTTCCTTCCCTTTAATACCCTACCTGGTTAATTCTGTTCATTCTCCAAGACCCAGCCCAAATACCTGCTCCATCATAAAGCCTTTTCCAACTCCCCAATTGGAAGCCCTCTCTTCCTCCTTTGGGATGCCTCAGGCCTGTGACTATCTATTGTGGCAATCGCCCCAGTGTGCCTTGTCTTATTTCTATCCCTTGTCTTGACCTGTGCTAGACCATAACTTTGGAGCAAGGGCTTATTTTTGAGTCTCATTCTCAAGTACATATAGTAGGTGCTCAATAAAAATAGAATAATTGCTACTGGTGAGATTTCTAGTGTCATGAGAAATGGACTCACAGGGACACATCACATCACCTCCTCTGTGATGTGATGTGTCCTTCTCTGAGGATATCCTCACAGGATATCCTCACAACCCATCACCTCCTCTGAGGATATCCTCTGTGTCAGACACCCTATTTGATCCTCACAATAGTCCTCTAGGGTCTTATCCATTTTTGAGATGCGAAACTTGAATCTGAAGGGAACCAAGCCAGCAGAACACAAGGGTTAAAACTCTATAAGAAGACCACCTGGGTCCAAATCCTGGCTGTACCTCTTACTAACTACTCACTTTGCTGGGAACAAATTACATAAGTTCTCTGTGCCTTAACATCCTCCCCTGTGAACTAGGGATCACAATAGTACCTGCTTCATTGGATTGCAGTGAGGAGTAAACGAAAGAATTATGGAAAGTGAGAGTGCCTGGCTTGTGGAGGGTGCTTGGTAATACCAGATGGCAATGCGATCAGATGATTATTTCTGTAAGAATCAAGAAATTCAGCATCATGCATTGTAACCCCTGTCAGGGAATTGGTTTTCAGGAGGGAAGTCCTGCATGCATTATTTAAAACCTTTCAGCTGACCACTGGCCAACAGTCCCTGGGTAGGCTGTTTTTTGTTTGAATTGGTTTGGTTTTAACTTTTCTCATTTTCTCTGCCTGCATCAAATACACACTTCTGCTCTTCTAAAGCTTTGTGTCTCCCTTCCTCAAATTGCATTTTCCATGGGGCAGGGGAGGGTGGTGTTGGACACACTAACCTGAACTCCAGCCTCTTGCCTAATTACACTGCAGTCAGATTTTCCATGGGAGCCCCTAGCGTAGCAGGATGCCCTCTTTGAAGTCATTAGTCTTCACAGCAGGGAGAGCACATCATCAAAGACTCTGTTTCCCAGCAACCCCTGCTGTGCCCTTGTGCACCAGAGGATTGCAGAGGGAGGAAGAGGCGAGCCTACACGTGTATTAAGTCTGCTGTTCTCTCCTCTGGCCCTGAACTGCAATTCCTTTGAACTGAAGCCCAGAGAGAGGGCTGGTGATGCTATCACAAAACCTCTCCCCATTCTTTCAGTCTTCAACCAATTTAGCAATTAAACTTCCTAGGGCCAGCAGTACAGAATGTAGGGCATAGTGAGGTTACAGTTGGTAATCTAAGGCACCATGGGATGGGGGTTGGGAAGGGAAAGAAACTGCCTGGGAAGTTCTGGATACTGGGAATATACTTGATAATTACTGTGAGGAATCTGCTATAAAGTTAGAAATCTCTTTCTCTTTCTCTGTCTCTGTCTCTCTCTCTCTCTGTGTGTGTGTGTGTGTGTGTGTGTGAGAGAGAGAGAGAGAGAGAGAGAGAGGATATATGACTCTGTCTCTTACTTGCCATTTACCTTGGGAACTGGGGAGCCTCCTTTTGTCCTGACTTTCAGTTTCTTGGTCCCTTTGAAGCTCTGTGGCTATTGTGAATGAAATAATTTTTAACAAAGCCATTACTTAGACCCAGATTTTAAATTTCTGCATGAACCTAGGTTTTTGATGCCAGCACTGAAGTCCAAGGACCAGACTAACCTAACCTGTTCTATTTTTGGAAGGCCAGTTGGTGGAGTTCTATTATGGAATTCTTAAGTTGGGGGACAGCATTGAATCCAGATCTCAGGGGCCCTTGCCAGGGTCCAGCATGGAGCATCTCCTCTTCATCACTGCAACATTTGCCCTTACACATGTACACAGACTCACCTGCCATCACCACTGCTCTCGGGCTGGCATTTTATCTCTCACTTCTACCACCATGATGGCCTTCTCATCTGGCTTCCTGCCCCCTGATTTATCCCCAAGTCCTTCCTCTCTAGCCACCAAAAGATCTATCTAAAATTTATGTCCATTTTACCCTCTGCCCCTAATCCACCAATGACCCATATGGCCCTACAGAAAATAAATTTGGAGTTTCCTAAGATGAACTACAAGTGCTTCCTGACCTGGTTCCTGCCAACCCTCTCTGCCCCATCTCCAATCCCTCCCTGCCTGAAATTTTATGTTGCAATGACATTGAATCTCTTGCAGAGCCCTTGTGTGTGCCGTGCTATCCTACATTTCAGTGCATTTGCTCAGGAGTGTGCTGTGCCTAGAATGGCTTTTCCTACTCTGCTCCCTCTGCCATCCCAGGCTTATCTGATTACTTTCTACTTACTGTTAAAATCTGCATGCAGATAGTCTCATCTGAGATACCCATCTGATGCTATCGAGTCTTAATAAAGTGGCCCTCTTCTGTGATCCTGTGACATCCTTGCATATCTCTGCCATTGTATTCAAACTGTGATTATAATGATCTGATAACTATAATCATCTGTTCACTGGTCTGCCCCTGCCCATACTATCCCAAGCTGCAAGTTCAGGGCTGTGTCTTATTTATCTTTGTAACCCTATGTTATTTCCTGTCACATTCATTATTAAGCACTGAATAAATGTTCATTGAATGAATCAGTGAATGGTTGCATATAAGGTTATGTGTGCAAGTTCTATCAAATCTCTGCTTGACTTTCTCAGTGCATTCCCCAGTGCTTAGGTCTCTCAACCCACAAAAGAGAAATCAGATTTTTATATTTAACATTTGGCATGGTGTTCTTTACTGAGGTAAATCATCTGTGTTCCACCTACTACTGTAGTAGAATACATCCATCATTTATTCATTTAATAAACATTTATTGATGACTTTCTGTGTCTCAGGGATTGTGTTAGGTACCTGGAAAAAAAAGATGAGTAATAATAGCCAACAATCATTTAGGGCTTATTACATGCTACACACTGTTCAAAGCATCTAGTATTAACCCATTTAATCTTCACTACAACCTTATGAATATGAACTATCATTATCCATCTCCACTTTATAGGTGAAGAAATTGAAGCACAAACGCCGTTTTAGCTGAAGTACTCTAGAAACAAAGGTTATGGCTAATGATTTATAAGAAGGCAAAATCCTTGACAGGGCAGGGTGGCTCACACCTGTAATCCCAGCACTTTGGGAGGCCAAGGCAGGCGAATCACTTAAGATCAGGAGTTCGAGACCAGCCTGGCCAACATGATGAAACCCCATCTCTACTAAAAATGCTAAAATTAGCCAGTGTGGTGGCACAAGCCTGTAGTTCCAACTACTTGGGAGGCTGAGGCAGGAGAATCTCTTGAGCCTGGCGAGGTTGCAGTGAGCTGAGATCATGCTACTGCACTCCAGTCTGGGAAACAGCTCAAAAAAAAAAGTATAATTCCAAGTCAGCAAGAGTGAGGGGAAAAGATAATTGAGACAGGAAAGAGGAAAAGTAAATGCAGGGTGTTGCATTAGGAAGCTGACCATAGCTTTACAAGAAGACTATTTGAGATCCACAGGATGTACTATAAACAGGCCTTATAGCAACTTTTACCACTAAACAGTCCATAGAAAGTGAAGGTTAGGCAGGAAGGGAGAGGAATTTACCTGCTATTTTCTTTCCAGTCTCTTAGTTCTCATTGGTGGGTGGCGGGGGGGTGGGGTGAAAACTTTCAAGTACTTCCATAATGTCAGAATGAACGAAGCGGAGGCTATTCACCACATTCACACACACATACACACACACACACACACACACGTACACACACAGTTCTCACATCCAAATGAGTCACTGATATGGATCAACCTCAATTGAGGAAGTGAGGAATCTCCATCGGAACTATAATGAAAAATTCACATTTGACATAGATCAATGTATAAAGTGCAGAAAGTGTAGGCTACAAGAGAGTCAAATATAAGAAAGTTGAAAGCTGACTGTGAATGTCTACTGAATGAATGAGTGAATGAATGAATGAGTTGGGATGAATAAATGAATGAGGAGGGAGCATCCTAAAGAGAGATTTAGATATACATAGTAGAAGAAAATAGAATAGTCCTGAAATTACCGCATAGATTACCAGAGTACTAATGCATATGGGGCAATGAGTATCTCAATGGCAAAATGACAAGCTAATAGAGTCTCCACTGACATTGATTAGGCGACTCAAGTGTCTATTAGCGAGATGAATGCAGCTAGACTTTATAGCAGGTGTTTTTCTGAAAGGAGGATGTTCTTGGGAGAGATACTAGATTTGTAGAGGTAAGGGAGTTGAGGGATTAAGGATAAATGTCTTCCTGCTCCCATTTGACTCTAACTCCTATTCCAGAAAGCCTTCCCAGAACACTTGCTTCTGTTCTGCTCCTTGTTTTTGCTGTCACAATTTAAAAGATTCTCCCTGGAGTTCCATAGCACCCACATATAGCCAAATAAGAAAATTCAAGACAGTATAACTATTGGTGTTCTGTCTGTTTTCCCACTTGACTAAACTCCTTAAGGACATGGACTATACCTTCTCTGGCTTTGTGTTTGTGATACCTTACTCTCTAAGTCATACAGTAGCTGTTTGTACTAGTCAGCTCAGCCTGCCCATAACAAAATACCATAGACTGAGTGGCTTAAACAACAGACATTATGTTCTCACAGCTTTGGAAGCAGGAAGTCGAGATCAGGGCACTAGCACTGCTGGGTTCTTTTGAGGGTTCTCTTCCTGGTTTGCAGATGGCAGCCTTCTTGCCAGGTTCCTACATGGCAGAGAGGGAGCTCTGGCGTTGTCTATTCCTCTTCTCGTAATGAAGCCAATCCTATTGGATTAGAGCTCTGCTCTTATAACCTGATTTTCCATAATGACATTTTTAAAGGCCCTAGCTCCTATAGAGTCACATAGGGACTTGGGTCTTCAACATAGGAATTTGGGTGGAGTTTCAGGGGTGACAATTCAACCCACAGCACTGTTCAATAAACACTAAATCAGTGATAGAATCAATGACCAAATAGTGCTAGATGATTGATGGGTCCACTGGAGTCACTTTCTGAGAGGGAAGAGTAATGAATTTTTCTTGCCCTTTTGAGTCTCTGTGTACTCCTGTATTCTCCACCAAGTAATAGCTAATGAGAGATTTTGCAATAAAAATCATCTTAGAAGAGATGCCAAGTCGTTTTGGAAAGAAAGGAAGGGAGACAAGAGCTTCTTTTGCTATTTCAGTTTAGACTTGAGAATGCTTTCTAATCCTCATCTAGCTTGCTTCTTCACGTCAGTGGACACAAGGGCCCAATTGGGGGTCCTTAATGAGTTTAGAAGCAGAATTCTCATTGTCTCTCAACTCATTTTTTTTTTTTACAACGTTCAAGGCAAATTTTTTTTTTCTTAAGGGCAGTATCCAACCCAGAAGGTCACTTCAATATTCGTTCATCTCCTCCAGACTTGAATTAACACTGTGGAGAAGTAAATGAATCCAGATAAATAACTTCAATTTATTTATTTAGGTCCTGTGTTGGATGCCAGGGAAATGTTCCTATTGGTAGCAGAAATAGCTGCCATTTGTTGGGTCCCTGCTTTTTGCTTACCAAGAACTTTACTTACACTTTATTTCCATGGTTCCCAACTATGCATTGAGGGACTTGGGGGACGGCAGCAATCTTACAGGGGCACTGTGAGATATTTTGAATTGTCAACAGAAATGGCAATATCAGTCAGATACCATACTAACGACTTTGAATTTGTACTTATTATATTTTTTCTATTATCTACTAATACATTTTCAGATGTAAAGACTTATTACATTGTTCAGACATAACTATTTAATACATAAAACTAGTAGATACTTATTTTGGCCTAGGGGAGCTGTGAAAATTAGTGAGTCACTTTGAATACTATGATCCAAGAAGTTTGAGAACCTCTCTTTGTCTAATGTCCTCAATAAGATTGACATCATTTTCTGAAGTTTACCTCTGAGGATACCAAGGACCAGAGGGTCAAATAAATGACTACATGGTTAAATGGCTTCTAAGTGGTGGAGCCAAGATTTGAACCCAAGACAGTCAGTCTCTGAAACCTATTCTTCTAAAATGTTGCCCTTCTGCAGGGTTATGAAGATTAGATCTTAGACTGTCAGAGCCAAAGCAGGCTTCAGCAGTAATCGAGCCCAGCTCACAATCTAGCCCAGTCACACAGCTAGTTAGTGTTCGAATTATCGAGGGATCAGGTCGCCTGGCTCCTGGTTCTACATCACTTCATCTCCGTTTTAATTCTCTTTCTTTCCAGCTTTGGACAGCCACTCATTATGGCTCTATAGCGTTTCTTTTTGTTTTGTTGTTGGTTTTTTGTTTTTGTTTTTGTTTTTTTTTTTTTTTGAGACAGAGTTTAGCGCTTGTTGCCCAGGCTGGAGTGCAATGGCATGATCTCGGCTCACTGCAACCTTCGCCTCCCAGGTTCAAGCGATTCTCCCGCCTCAGCCTCCTGAGTAGCTGGGATTACAGTCATGTGCCACCATGCCAGGCTACTTTTGTATTTTTAGTAGAGACGGGGTTTCTCCATGTTGGCCAGGCTGGTCTTGAACTTGAACTTCCTACCTCAGGTGATCTGCCTGCCTCAGCCTCCCAAAGTGCTGGGATTACAGGCATGAGCCACTGCACCCGGCCGACTCTATAATTTTTATGGTTAAATGTTGAAGATGTTTTATTAGCTGAAGTACAGAGAAATGAGGGACTTTGGGGAAGAGCAGCGAGGCTAATTATGAGGGCAAAGGGATTGGCTTACAGGGAGAGATGAAAAGAACAAACATGCAATGTATAATTTGGATTAAACATACTTAAATGAGATGTGGCCATCACCTTTAATATCTAAATGATAAAAAGTCATAGACCAGGGAAGAGAGGTTGTTTAGAGAATATAACCAGGAAGTGGGATAAGAAGAAGAAAGAAACGTTTAGGCTGATAATGTGATGTTGATATTTATTAGATGGGCGTGAGAAGGATGGGGACAGTGGAAGGCTTTGCCTTGCCTGATTTATGTAAAGTTGGATTGGAGAAAGCACCCTGGGAAATATCTGGGGGGAGACTACGCCAATCTCTGGGGGGATTACCTAGGTTCTCCTATTTGTGATTTTTAGAGTCCTTTAACAGCCATATTTTCTCTTTCATCTTCTACTGTGTTACTTACCCTTTCCATTATTTTCACTTCCTGCTCATTTATATCCAGCCAGCCTCTTCCTTCCTTTTTTCCCCTCTTACTTCCTTTTGCCCCCACTGCCTCACACTCGTTCTTGATTTCTTTTTTTCTCTACTTATTCTCCCCCATTCTCATCTTCCTCCTTGTCTTTCTCTAGGACCTGGTATATTCCAGGTTTCCAGGCCATTGCACTTCTTCCTTCTTCTTCCAAAATAGAAGATGAATTTTGCCACTCTGACAAAGAGAACAAAAGCTAAAAGTCCCTGCCAAAGTTACAAGGACAGCATTTTCTCTTTTTAGGGGTTTTAATTTTAAAAGGAAAAAAAAATCCAGCCTCTTCTCCCCACCCACCCCCCCACCCCTGCTGTGCTTTCACTGCTTTCTGGGCTGTGAACATCAGTTGAGGGACAGCCAGATAAAAAGCCGCTCCTTGGTTCAGATCATCTCAAGCTCTCATGTTCCCTCCCATCCTCAGCAATGCTCCTTTTTACTGCATTTGTTGGAAATCCAGGCCGAAAATGGTAGTATTAGCATTTTTAATAAAGGACACTGGAGAAAAGACAGGCAGTCCAAGAAAGCTGAAGGAGGGGAGGGAACCCAAATCCACTGAGAGTCAGAACTCCCTTTTGGAGCCAGAAAGAGCTCAAGATGGGGGCAGGGGGAGGGCGGACAAGAGTAGTAGTCTTACAAGAAGCATTCAGGCTGGATAATTGGAGCTTTGAGCACAAGCAGAAACAGTTGGGAGGTGGGAAATTGCTGTGCTGGATTGAGTTTGGCTCAACTTGATACTGAAGCTCAACATTATGAAATGTTTTCTAATTTAGCCCATTTTCTCTGTCTTCCTGGAATGAGCCATTATTCGTCCATTATCAGCAAAATGTCATGGCCCTGCCGGACCCCTTCTTTTCTTTTATTTTCTCTTCTCTTCTTCGTCTTCTCTCTGAGCTCTGTAGGAAGGGAGAATAACTAAAGAAATAAAGCTCTATAGGAAGGGAGAAGAAATAAAGGGGGCCCCACATACTCTTCATTTAAAAAAAGAAAGTGAACCTCTGGGACCTGAAGTGGCTGACATCATTTTTCCCTATTTTGTTTTTCTAGGGATACGAATGCAAAAGTTTAATGGAGTTGCCAGGTTTATGTTTTGTTTGTTAGGCCATTGTACCTCTGCAGGACGAAGCTTAATTGGCTCTTTTCCTATCACTGAAAAGAAGAAAAAATATCTCCTTGCAGAGGTTACTGTTCTCTAAAGAAAATGGCAGTGATTAGATCTAATGCCTTTGACAGCTGGATAAAAAGTTGCTAAATAAGAATAAATTGAATGCCTAAACCTGGAGTCAGTCACAAGTTAACACAAATCCCAAACACCAAAATGAATCATCCTGTCAGAATTCTTTCCCCATCACACTTATAATCACATGTGAGTAACACAGTGGCAAATCTACTTTACTTCCCCGAATCCAATTTTATAGAGATCTAGGGCTAAGTCAAAGTTGGGAAATGCCCCTTTTTACTCCTGGGTTTCAGCCTATTAATTACTTAAGACCTCTCCATTTGTGAAGTATCAACCTGGATAATTGTCAACAGTTCATAAATTTAGACTTGATACTAATTCCATTGTTTAAAGCCTTTCAATTTTAACAAATGGGTGACAATTGCAGCCCAATATTCCTTATACTTACAATCAATCATTTTAGCCTCATCTGAATAGACAGGAGGTGTATATATGTAGAAACATTAAATTATATCTAGGCTATGCATCTTAATGCTGAATCTTGGTTTCCTTCATTAGTGAGTTATTTCTCTTTCCCCTGTACTTATAGCCATGACCTGGTACCAGATGCCAGGCATATGAATACACATAAAATTATTAAACGCAGCTCTGAAAAGTTTCCAAGATCTTTAAACCAAAATCCCTTTGAAGAGTGGAGAAAGGCAAATGGGTTTGTATTTCTTAGTTTCTTTCAAGGAATAAATGCTGCCTCCGAGCTTCATATTCAAGGGTAGAATTAACATCAGTTGGAGACTCTCAAACACATTTATGTTTGGATAGAATGTAGGTTTAGACCCAGAGCCAAGTTCTTTTGAAGGAGTCAGAAACTCATTTGGAAATTGCTTTGTTACTATAACTAGGGATAAGAGTTCATTTTTTCCTCATGTCTATTAATTTGCAAATAACCCAAAGTGAGACCTTGGCCTTCAGCTTTTCTCATAATAAAACTGTCCTGGACAAAGTTCAAACATTTGGGGATCTAAAAGGAAAGGTTTTTTTTTTTTTTTTTTTTTTTCCCCAATAGCATCCTCTGCAATTTCTACCTCTTCCTGGAGTTTTGGCAGGGTCCTTTGTTCCCTTCTTTAGTAGACAACACATTTCCCCTGGGTGACCTCCCCATCTCCCAGATCTCTATGATTATGTTGCCAAATTTTTATCTCCAGTCCTAATCTCTTTTCTTGGTTTCAGGGCTCCATTTTCAACTACCTCTTGGATATTTGTTCATGAATTTCCTTCAAGTATCTCAAATTAACTTGTTCAAAATTGAACATGAGACCTGTTCCCACCCTGATGCCTGCTCTAACTCCCATCATTCTTGACCTGTATAAATAGCATCAATAGCCACTCCATTTTCCAGATGAGAAACTTTGGGGTTATTCTCCATAATTGCCCCCAAATTACCCTATCCTCTGTCCAGAGTTCACACATATCCTGTTAGTTGCCAAATCCTCTTTGTTCACCTCAGATGTGTCTCTCAAACCTAGCTGCTTCTTGCTATTCCCAAAGCTATTCTAACTCTAGGACAATCCATTGCCTTTAAAATTTGATAACATCTTCCTAACTGCTCTCAGTACCATTAGGCACATCTGTTGAAATGAAAGATGGAAGGGAAGAAAAGAAAGAAAGAGCCTGGGAATTAATTGGAAGATATGCCTGATAGGAAAGTTACCATGAGCAGAGTACAAGGGGAGAAGAAGAAATGCACATAGCTTATTCAGGGAATAGTGGGCATGACAGGGCAATGGATCCTGACAGGAGAGGCAGAGAGGGTGAGGGTAGAAATATAGGCAGTGGCCAGAAGGCTTTGAACTTCAAATGAGAAGCTTGGATTTTACCTAGTAGGAAATGGGAAGCTATAGAGTATATTTTAAGCAGGAGAGGGGATGATGAATACGGTATTATAGGAAAGCACAGGAGGCATTAGATCAGGGTTCTGCTAACTACTGCCCTCAGGTCAAATATGACCTGTCACCTGTTTTTGTAAATAAAGTTCTATTGGAACACAGTGATACCTGTTCATATATATATTGGCCATGGCTGCTTTTGTGCTACAGCAGCAGAGTTACGTAGTTGCAACAGAGACTGTTTGGCTTGCAATGCCAAAAATATTTATTGTCTGGCCACTTACCAAAAAAGTATCATGATTCCTGCATTAGATCAGGGTTTCTCAACCTCAGCACTATGGACATTTGGGGTTGGTAATTGCTTGTTGTGAGAGGCTGTCCTGTGCATTATAGGTGTTTGGCAGTGTCCCTGACTCCCTCAACTGTGTACATGTAGCACCCCACCCTCCAGTTGTAACAACCAGAAGTGTCTCCAGATATTGCCTAGTTAAGAGGGGGGTCAAAATCCACGCTTGCCCCCATTGTAAACCACTGCATTTGATTATAGTGAGATTAGATCATTTAGGGGACAGTTGCAACAGGTAATGATGATGAGAATAATAACAACAGGTACTTATATAGTACTTAACATGTGCCTGCCACTATAAGCACTTAACACGTATTAATTCTCTTCATCTTTTTAAGAATTCTATAAGGTGACTATTATTTTCTTATTAGTATCCAATAAGGTGAATGGCATTATTATCGTTGTTCTACATGGGAGGAAATGAGACACAGAGAGAAGATTTACTTAAGATTTCTCAGCTCATAAGTGTCAAATTCAGGCTTTGAACTCAGATCATCTGGCTCCTGAATTCACATGCTTAACCGTGAGACTATACTGAGAGACAAGAAAAAGGAACTGCTGTGTCTTGGTGGCTTAATGAATATGAGAGTAGTAAAAAATAGACATTTTGAGTTATCTCCTTCCCCCCACTTCCAAATCACTTTTACTTCCCTTTAAACACAAACACCCACATAATCTTTTCATATCCCTTTGTACCTGTAAGGTGTTACATCCAACTACCCTCATACTCCTTAGCCACATGTACCTCCTTGCAGAAATGTACGTCAATCAGGCATAATGCACCTGTATTTTGGATGCTCAAGATGGTTGCTTTTCTCTTGATGTTAATAATTATTACCTCTCTACAACATTTTTAAAGTAGTGATTTCTTATTCCCACCTCTGGAGTGATCAGAACCCCTTTTCTGCGGTTATTTCTTATTTAGACCTAGCAATAGCTCTGTCATCTTCCTGGTTTTTCTGTCCACAAAGAGTGCAAATGTTGTGAAGAGAAATGGGCTGAAGATGAGTCTGAAAAAATGAAGTAAGCTGGAAGGTGTCCATAAAGGGAGACAATGCTTCTAGGGACAAAAGAGCAGGCTGGAGAAGCAGCTTCAGAGGCGGGCGCAGGAGGTAGTTCTCAGCTGCGCCCTCTGGAAGCCTGTCATCCAGTTCACCCTGCTCACCGGCCACCTGAGTGTATCAGGGTTTCAGCCTGAATGCTGGCGCTGGCCACCTCAGAAAATACCCTAGATGGGAGGAAAAGGCTGTGTGTGTGTGTGTGTGTGTGTGTGTGTGTGTAGAGAGAGAGAGAGAGAGAGAGAACCAATAAAATAGCTAGGACTAAAGATGACAGTTTGAAAATAAAATAAAAATCCTACTTAATAGAGAACAGGGTTCAATACCTATACCTCAGAAGGACAGGATGGAGTGGTCAATGCCTGTCCAGGTAGAGGGGCTTTTAGCATCTGGGACTGGAGCTTTGGGCAGAGGAATGAGGTGCAGCGAGGGATCTGCACCCACAGACCCGCTTCCTTGGCTTTGAGCTGGTACCAGGGAGCCACCAGGTAGCAGCAAACAGCAAAGGGGAATAATGAAAGCAGAACCCTGCCATTCAGGCACTCTGATCCACTTGATTTAGCCTGGAGTCTTTGTTTGATTGGCCCCATTTTTTTTAAGTTGCAAAGAGTGTGAGGGGTGCAGTGACAGCCAAGAGCAGGGACAAAGAACAGAAGAAGCTCCAAAAACCTTGAGGACTGGGAAGAGGGGAGACAAGCGGGGGAGAGAGGAGAGGAGAGTGTCAATGCATGGGCAGTGGGGCAGTGCTGGGGGAGGACTCAAAGACCACAGAGGTGAGGGTGGAGACTGAGTCCTGCACAGGTCAATGGAGAAGAAACTCTGGGTCTTCCTCACTGATAATTCCTTGCCACAGGAAAAGACTTTTCATGTTATCTATGCTTTGTTTTACCCCTGGCAGATGAAAGTGACAGAGGGCCTTCAGTGCACATGGAACAGGTGACTTCTCCCCACAAGGCAGACTGGTATTCGGAGGGTAAAAGTCCCTGCATTTGAAGAAGAAGAGAACTTATGGGACATGAAGGCACAAAGTTGCTTTCCCACCACTGCTTAGAAGCTGGGCTTGAGTCCTGTGGGGAGGGAGAGGTTTGTGGGTACAGGTAGTAGCTCATAGTTGCTCTATGGCATGTTGTTCTGATCACTCAGAGTTCAAGGTTTAAGTCCAGGCAGTTCAGTGACAACTGGAGAACATTCAGGCAAGTGTGAGCAGAGATGGCTCAGTCATTTGGCAGGAATGAGTAAAGCACCAGGGGATGTTTATTATGGACAAGAAATGAAGGGAGGACATGCTAATAACTGTAGCAAGGAAGTTATGCTTGCCCTGTTTTGTCCCAGAAAGGCAGACCGGAAAATAAGAAGTATAAGTTAGAGAGAAGCAGATTTTAGCTCAAATCAGAAAAACATTGATTGCTTATCACCATTTCAAAATAGAATGGTCTTCCCTAGAAGAAGAAATGTGGGGACTGAGGCTCATGACTGTTCGGTGGACACATGGCAGTAGGTTTGCAGTGAGGGTTGTAGCTGCTAAGTCCTTTGATTTTATAATCTCCTCCAGTCTAGTCTTTCCCTGGAGGCTGTAATCATCTCAACAGCATTTCCACAAGCAAAAGGGTCCAGCCTGTGAGCTTTCAGTGCGATGGCAACCTCACTACCCTACAAGGCACTGATTTTTGTTTTTAGATGGTTCTAACAGAGGTAAAGTCCTTCCACTTCCTTTTCCCCAGAATAATGCTTACCATCCCCCATCACTTAAATTGGAGAAAGAGGAAATCAAAAGCCATGCACTGCAGAATGGCACTTTCCAGCACTCCATTCTTCTTGCTGTCTGTACTGAACAATTACTGAACCTCAGCGTTTTGTTGCTGGCTGCTGCACCAGCGGTGTGGAGAGAGAATAAAGGCCCCATCTTGCAGAATGCTAAGAGGCCCAAGAAATTGCAAAGCATTCACGGTATCGATGAGGTATGGAGGACAGCCTCTGCTGCTGTCTCTTTCTCTTCCCTGCCTCTGGCTGGGCTGTTACAATCACTGGACTTCCTGAAGTCTCCTCTTGCAGTCGGCTTGACAGAATGGATTAGGCTCTGGCTGGATCATTCTACAGCAGCACAATTAAACAGTGGCAGGCCCAGCATCTGTCATTTGTATGAGTGGATTGAGGCTGGTGGGAGATGCATGAGGATCAGCCATGGGAATCAGAAATCTTTTGTTAGTGCAGAGGCCTGAGGCTGCCCGACCACTGTGCCCAAGTCCAAGGTCAGCGCGAATACATTCTAGGCTTGAGAGAGAGAAAGAGGCTGGTATGCACAGTACAGGGGCACTGAGATGCAAAAAGCAGAAAACATTTTGAGCTGATGAGTGAGTTGCCTTCAGCAAAAAATGGCCCACGCAAGGAAACATCCTCACACCCCAAATCAGAACAAGTTTGGGAAGAGAACAGAAAACAACCCTGTGAATTTTAACTATGTCTGTGAATATTTTCCCTAGGAAAGATAAGGGAAGTGAGTGCAGAATGAGTTAATGCTGCCAAAAGGATTAAGTGGAATAAAAATGGTGTTTACAAATATACCAGGGAAAAGAAGCATTTGGGGAAAATAGGTCCATAAATAAGTAAAGAGGATTGAAATCTACTGCGAGTCTAACAAGACCAAGGTGCTGAATTGCTTTTTCCTATCTGTCTTTTACGTGGAAAATAACAAGAAAATTGAGAAACTTGTGATAATTTTCAGGGGGAGGCTGTGGCTGCGAGGCAGGGAAGGGAGTCCAGTGGGAGTGCTGGAGACAGTGTGGAGAGATCTCCAGGGGCTTGTCATGACTCCCTAGATGGCCCAGATCAACCTGCCAACCTGTCCAGCCGCATCCCAGGCCTCTGCCTTCCACGACCCTGGTGCATCTGCCACATTGAACCACTTACATTATCCAAACAAACCATGTTCTCACACATTCTTCAGCTCTCCCCTTCCTGGACTGGACCCTCCCTCTTTGATCATTGAATTTCACCCACCCTAACATCATAGCTGCTCTCCTACTCATGTGCATACCTGGAAACATCAGACCTTTTCTGTCTTCCAGTGTCCTTTTGCAAATCCCCCCTCAATCATCATCTGTGGATTTCCCTGCCTCCTCTTAGTTTCACACTGCCCTTTTCCATCCCTCTATTCCTTACCTTCCTTACCTTACATAAACATGTGCAGACATATAATTGTCCCTGCTAGACCATGAACTCCTGAAGGCTCATGCTAGGTCTTTTCACTCTGTGTTCCTGGGTTGTCTATCACAGGGGCAGGCACAAAGTAAAGCAATTGTTCTCTCTCTATGCTGCACATTAGAATCTCTTTGGGTATATTAAAACATACCCATGGCCATGCCCCATATCAGACATACTAAATCAGAAATTTCTGAAGGTCAGAAGTTCTCCAGGTGATTCTGGTGCCCAGTGATAGTATGGCTGTTCTTAAGGTCTGATTCACAGTCCAGCAGCATGTCATCACCGGAGAACTTGTTAGATCAGGTGAGATAGAGCACGTTCAGGGTGGTAGGTTGTATACCTGAGAACCTGTCATAAATGCAAATTCTCCAGCCCACCCCAGACCTGCTGAATCAGACATTCTTGAGGTGGGGCCCAGAAATTCACATTTTAATAAGCCCTCCAGGTGATGCACGCCGAGGTTTGCGAATGGCTGCTCTAGCAAAGGCGTCCAATAAGCCATCCCTGAATTGGACCATAAAGGCATTCCCTTCATCCTGAGTTACCGGCCCCTCGGTTTGCATAGCCCTCATTACTTCCCAGGATAAATGCAGTTGCTAAGGCCATGGCTTTGGAATCTGATTCTCTGTCTTCCCCCTATTTCTTTCCCACAGGAATCAATTAATAACAAACCCTATAACTCACAGGACTTTTCTTCAGGTTGGCCAGTCCCCTGGAGAAGGAAATTTGCAGAGACACAGCCTCCTGCTTATTCTGCAGCTGGAAGCTTTGGGCACATTTAGTTGTAAAAGCCCCTTTACTGACTGAATTCTGCATGCTTAAGACTCTTCTGTCTTCCTGCTGACCTCCCCTTCCAGTTAGTTACCTCCTGTTGACTTCTCAAGCCTTTTTTTATTTGGCACAATGTAACAGGCACCAATCTTCACCTCGTTGCCTCTCATGAAGCTAATTCCTACCCAGCATAACAATCCAAAACTTGATAACCTTTCTCATATAGAAATGTTATCTTCACTTCAAATTTGATACATACATTAACTATGCTGCCTCATTAAAACAAGTGAAACTCTTAGTTCAAATGTTTTCCTCCCTTCCCTAGCACAGTGAACTGAATAGAGCCACCACCACCTGGTATTCAAGCCGAACTATGAGAATCATGCCAGACTCCTCTCTCTCCTTCATCGTCACATCCAATCAATCACCACATCATGATTGCTCTACTCCCTCAATATCACTTGGAGCTCTCCAGCTCTGATTGCTACAGGCATTCCTTGGCTTGGAGATGCATCACTTCAGTCTCCGCCTCCGTCTTCTTGTGGCATTCTCCCTGTGTGTGTCTGTGTCTCACGTGGCCATCCTCTTAAAAGGACACCAGTCATATTGGATTTTGGCACCCCCTACTCCAGGCTGACCTCATCTTAACTAATTACACCTTCAAAGACCCTATTTCCAAATAAGGTAACATTTAGAAGTACTAGGGGTTAGAATTTCAACATATCTTTTGGGGGGGACAAAATTCAACTCATGTCGCCAGCTGTAATAATCATCTGCTTGTTTCTTTCCTTAAGCTGTAGGTCCTGAAGGAGAGTTACCATATCTTATTTGACTTCATTTTCTTTGTGCTTCCTTTTTTTTTTTTTTTTTTTTTTTTTTTTTTTTTTTTTTGAGACAGAGTCTCCTTCTGTCACCCAGGCTGGAGTTGAGTGGTGCAATCTTGGCTCACTGCAGTCTCTGCCTCCTGAGTTCAAGTGATTCTCCTGCCTCAGCCTCCCTAGTAGCTGGGATTACAGGCACCTGGTACCACGCCCAGCTAATTTTTGTATTTTTAGTAGAAATGGGGTTTCACCATGTTGGCCAGGCTGGTCTCAAACTCCTGAGCTGAGGTGATCCACCCACCACAGCCTCCCAAAGTGCTGAGATTACAGATATGAGCCAGCATTCCCAGCCTATTTCCTTGGTGCTTACTGTGGTATCTGGTGCATAATAAACCCTCAGTAATTGTTTGCTGATTGAATGAAAGGAGAAGCATACATGTTAATTACCCTTTTAACAGATTTCTCAGTTTTTCAATATCTTCAAATTCTTCTTTATTTTAGGTAGTTACCAAGGCTGTCATGTTCCTAAAAGCATCCCACCTTTTAGCATTTGAACCTGAAGTTCCCTAGTCTCTCAGCTTCTCCTTGCCCCATTCCATCCCGCCCAAAACTCCTCTCTTTGATCTTATTTCCCAGTGTCATCAAGTCCATTGGCACATTTCTGGCTTCATTTCCTCCCCACTCAACCTAGATCTCACCCCGAAATCCCTGTCCCTTTTATTTTCTGCCACCCTGCCTGGCCCAACCTCAGCCTTGCATTGGTTTTCTGTGTGTGTCTCTGCTGCTCTGGAGCTTCCTAGAGTTTGGGAGAGTCTCATAGAAACGGGCTGTGGGTAGGCATTCTGTAAAACCAGCCATGGACTCCAGCAGCATCGAACTCTTCTTACTCATTTCTCGTCATGTGCCAAAAACCTGTCCACTGTCCTCAGGCCTCAGCTCTTTCCCAGACCCTCCCTGTCAGCCTCAAACCTCAGATCTAACTTAGTGAAATGGGAACCTGGCTCCCTCACCTTCCTGTCATCTTACTCCCTGTCACCTCTCCTCTTGTTCACCCCCTCTCACTCCTTTCTTTGAAGTGGATGTGTTCTCATGTCACAGCTAAATTCTCCACCCTAAATTGTTGTTTCAACTCCTCAATTTCTCCAATCTTTGCCCCCCAGTCAGCCACTTCTTGCTTTTATGATCATATCTACACACCCTCTATCCCTTATTCAAATGTCAAGTGATCCCTTGACCCTTTAACTCTCCACGTGGTTTTTCTCAGTTATTTTCACTGCCTGTACTTCCTAAGAAAAACACATATACTTACTGTCTTTAATTTTATCACCAGTTAATTTCTTAAAGATTGTTGATGCTGATGTTATAATTATCACCTTGAAAGTTTAGACTCAATTTGGCAATCTCTCCCTCTCTTCCTCTTCCTCTTTTCATCTTCCTTACACACACAAACTCTCATACACACACATACAAACAGCACATTCATGGAAATTTTTCTAATATCACACACTTCTGCTAACTTATAATCACCAGAATCATTCATTAAACAGTTTGGCTTTGTTGTTTTGTTTTGTTTTGTTTTGTTTTCCTGAGGGCTTTGCTGTGTTTTGAACTCTGCCACATGCTGCTAATACAGTGACAGGAAGGCTTACAGGGTCCCTGCCCTCGAGGGACTAACGCTCTGGCAAGGGAGTCACTGAAACAAACAACTAAATAAATACATCACAAGTACTTACAGATTGTGAAAAATACAAGGGGGTAAAAAGACAGGGAGGAGTGGACTAACCTGACATGGGGGAACCGGGGCCTCTCTGAGGCAGTGTGTTTAAGTTGACACTGAAAGATGAGAAAGGACCAACCAGGTCAGAAGGGAGGGAAAGAGCTTTCCAGGCCTAGGGCACCCTGGATGGCCCTGGAATGGGAGAAAGCCAGGCCCCTTCTAGGGACTGTCAGCCACCATTGCTCTTATCATCATAGATGATAGCCACCATTGCTACATCATCATAACAGGGAGAGAGAGGCAATGGGCAAGGTTGGTGTGGTAGGCAAGGGCTAGAGCATGCAGGAGTCTTGATGACCAGGGTGAGGATTTAAAGCATGGAAGTGGCATGATCCCCCTATAGCCCAGGGCTTAACCCTCACTTTCTCAGAGAGGCTCCCCTTCACCATACATGCTCCAGGACTGTTTCCCTTCTTCAGAGCACTTTCCTCAACATGTGGTTATATATTCACGAAACTCCCTTTAACAGACCCCCATCAGTTTTGCTTCTGTTCACCTCTGTATCCCCAGAGTACAGAGCTTGGCCATGCCAGCTGCTGAATGCATATTTTCTGAACAAATGAGTGAATATTTCCTCATTTCTCTTAGGTATGATTTTTGGCAATTCAGCCTCTCTGAGCCTCAGTGAGTTTATCTATACAATAGGAATATTAAGTGATCAGTCATTGGACTTGTTTTTACTGTCTTCTGTTTCTGTGTCCTTTATGTTGACTCCCAGTCTTTATCTTTGTACTTGCCTCTCTTCTAAATGTCAGCTCTGCTTAGCTAGCTACCTGCCGCACACCTTGCCAGACGTTCACAGGTAACACTCAGCCTTTTCAGTTCAACCTTATCATTTCTTGCCCCACTAGACCCTCCCCTTACCCCCACACACATAAAATCATCCTCTGGAACTACTTGTTTCTATTCATGGCAAAATCATTCTCCTAGTCCTTCTAGCTCAAAACTCTGAGGCCATCTTACACTATTTCCTCTTCCTCAACCACTGCTTAAAATATCTTCCAAGAAATTCTGCCTAAGAATTGCCCTTCTCTTCCAAATCCACATCTTCCCACTGAATTCAGATCCTAAGTACTCATTTTACCTTGATTGCAAAAGGCTTCTCTACTGGTTCCTCTCCCTCTGGATTTCTCTTTCCCATTTATCCTGCTTTCACAGAAGCAAAATCTTGGTGCTATCTTCCTGTGTTCAAAACCCATCAGTGGCTCCCCATTCGCTACCCAAATATAGATTTGCTTTCAGGTACCATCATGTTATGGCTTTAATTTATTTTTTCCATCTCTGTGTATCCCACATTTCAGATGAACTGGTACCTTTGCTGTTTGTAATGTTCCATCACATCCACCCACCTCCATGCCTTTGGTCATACTATTATTTCTGCAGCAAACCTCCCTTCCTTCTGCACCTTCAATGCCTAGACTCAGTGCATCCTTCGAAGCTTAAAGCTTATCTAAAATAGCTCTTCCTGACTGAGCCTTTTCCATGACCCTTGAACAGGATGTGATTTCTTCTTCCTCTGAACCCACTCACTCCCATTTCACTTGCAATCTCTTCCACCCTGCCTGGAAATGAGGATGTCACCCCAAGTCATTAGCCTTCAGCCAGTGCAGCCCAGTGACTCTCCTTAGTTCTCCTGCAGAAGCGGGTGCTGATAACTCACAGACGTCTTTGCCAGGGCTCTGGTGTCTGAGAGCTCTGGGCTTGAGCCCTGGCTCTGCTGCTTGTTAGCTATGAGACTTTGGCTTATGTTATTTAATTTCTCTAGGCCTCACTTTCCCCACCTGTTAAATAAGACTAATATAACAGCTGTGCCTCAGAGGGTCTTATGAGAATTAAGTGAAAAAAAGTACTTGGCTCACTGACTAGTATAAATGCATAAAAAGTAATAGCTTTTACTTGTTCAATCATCAAAATTGACAAAATAAATGCCATAGTTTCTTTACTTGCCATCCTTGTTTCATCGGCTCCTGATCCAGGACAAGGACCCGGCCTTTTATCTGTGTAGCCCAGTGCTCTCCGTAGCACCTGTCTCATCAGAGGTGTGTGATAAACACTTGAGGAATGAATCAGTGCGTTAATGACATTCTTCATAGCAGAAAATGTGTATTAATCATTTCTGTGTCCCTTGACTGTATTTAGCCAAATGTTTTTTATATGGCAACTGGATAATATTTTTTAAGTAAACAGATAAATGAAGAAATGAATGAGTGATTGAATTAATAGTGAAACTTGCTAAATATATGTTGAATTTAAACAGATTAGTAGATAGAAAAAGACTTTGGGAAAAGGATAAAAGCTCTATACTAAATATAGTTCCTTGATGGATATTTTATTCTTCCCTGGTTTCCTTATTTTGTCAATTTTTCCTGGCATAAAATCACAGAAATGTAGGAAGCTATGTTTTCTATTGTACATCCTGTCCCTTATTATTCACTGTATCTTGTGCTAGTACTGTTCATTCTCCTACCTTGTCACTGGAATTTAATGTGAGCGTCTGTGGTGGAGGAGGAGGCCCCAGGTTTGCACCGTACTTAGTACAGGGATGTAACATTCAGTCGTGAATATGTGTTAAACTGTTTTTCTTGTACAGGGATGGATTTGCACAGATCCATTGCCAAGCTCTTGTCCTGTTCATTTGTGAGCAAAGATGGGTGTCCGGGGACACATGGCAGACTGTGCCCATGGACGGGAGTAAGCGAGCTGAACAAGCTTTCAGGACCACTGAACTTGAGACCTTGGCTGTAGAACCAGAGAGAAGTGGAGGAAGGAAGACAGTAGTTACTATTATCACCATTTTACAGAAAAAGGAAACTGAAGCTTGGAAAGGTCAAATATCTTTAGCTGTATCAGTTGCACGAAGTTAGCAAGAGACTTGAATCCAGAACTTGGACTTGAATGGAGATCTATCTGACTTCAGAGCTAACCCACAAAACCCGAGCCATGGTGAGACTGTCTTGGGGTGATTTGTGTGGGAGACTGCAGGGTCAGTGTTGGTCAGCGAAGGACCCTGCTGTCAGCATGCTCTTTCTGCCTGACTGCTTTCAGTGTCTGCAGCAGCTGCTAGCAGGGTGAGAGAGGAGGAAGAGAGCAGTCGTGAGTCTCACCAGCCATGTGACTCCCTACCCACAAAGAAAATTCTGCAGCTGTGACGTGTGTTTGTCAGTGTGTGTCACATGTGCACGACCACATGTGTGTATGTGTGCATAGGTGGGGGCATCTGTACCTGTAGATGCATTTCTGAATGTAGGAAAATCTCAATGCTGCATAGTACTGTTTTCATGGAACTGTTGATCCTCAGAAATAGAAATGATTGACAGTTTTTCAAAAATGAATATGCATCTCATATAATTGTAATGAGATTTGGGATATCTTAATTCATCAATAAAGGGGACGGGAAGGAACTCAATTTGCTTCACCTCTCATTATCCAGAAATTTAAAAAATGGGTTCCAGTGAATTCTTAGGCTGGATTGCAATTTCTGTTTCTATGGCAATTATATTATACAGAATGCCAAACTCATCTAGCTAAGGTGTGAATGTATACATGTTAGGTCAGCAATTCCCAACCTACTGTGTGCTTTAGAATCATCCACCTAATATTTTAAAAATACTGATCTTTGACCCAACCCTAGATTGGTGAAATGAGAGCCATCAAAATTTGAGGACCAGTTTACCCATATGTTGGGTGAATCTGATATACCAAAGTTTGAGAACAATTCTGCTTATGAGAGATGCCATGGTAAATGAGACTCAGCAGCTATTTTAATGAGAGAATATTTATAAAGGAAGACAGGTAAGTGACTCTAATACAACACTGTGTATGCTAATATTGCCCCATGAAAACACAGGCAAGGGGACAGGTAATTATTTCTATGCACTACAGATAACTTCTGCTCCACCCACTACTTTATACCCGGAGGCCAGTGATGGACAAGCTAAGCTGATGCCCAACCAACAGCCCTGTATGTAGACTCAATGCTGCCTTTGTATATTCTCTCCAACAGCTTTATGCCCATGATGGGGAAAAGAGCAGAGCAAGGTGTGGGAGAAATCCCAGGATAGTGCTCCTTGACAATCCTCCCCTCTGCCCCTTACTAGCAGTGTGACCTTGGGCAACTAATGTGACCTTGCTGAACCCTTGTTCACCTTTGCCACCTGGGGATAATAACACAGCTGTAGAGTTCTGTAGGTAGCTGTGAAATGACACATGGATAGCACCAAGCAGAGTACCTGCCTGGCTTGTGGAAATGCACAATAAATGGCAGCTGCTATTACCAGCTTTTTCTGACCCACTCAAGATTTCTTCCCTTTGCCTTATACAATTCTTGATCCCAAAATATACAGGGAAACTACAGTTCTCTGGGCTAAGCTTCCCCCATGTGGGGACAGATGAACTCTGCCTCTGCCTTCTATGATGACCCTTAAATCAAAGGAGCAGCTAGCCCTTCTCCCTCTAAGTCAGGTGCTGGGAGTCAAGGTATGAATGCCTCCTGAATAACTGGGGCCCATGACAGTGCCCCTCACTTTCTTATTCTCTGACTTGCTCTTTGTTGGCTAAAAGGCCGAGTGTGATGACAAAAAGTTCAAGTGTGAACACTACATTTATGTTTACATGTGTGTATATGTGTATTTGTCTTTATCGCCATGTTTTGGGGCAAGATTGTACCCTTGAGTTTCCAAATCTAGAAGAAAAGGTACAACATTTTGTTCACTATTACCAGTTTCAAAATCATTTGATATATCTATAAAATTTCTTTTCAGGCTGGGTGCGGTGGCTCACACCTGTAATCCCAGCACTTTGGGAGGCCAAGGCAGGTGGATCACAAGGTCAGGAGTTCGAGACCAACCTGGCCAATATGGTGAAACCCTGTCTCTACTAAAAAGTACAAAAATTAGCCGGGCCTGGTGGCGGGCACCTGTAATCCCAGCTACTTGGGAGGCTGAGGCAGGAGAATTGCTTGAACCCGGGAGGTGGAGGTTGTAGTGAGTCGAGATCGTGACACTGCAGTCCAGCCTGGGCAACAGAGCGAGACTCCATCTCAAAAAAAAAAAAAATTCTTTTCAACATTTAGAATCAAAATTCCTATTAATGTGTGTATAATAACAGTTAATATTTATTAAAAATTGACTGCATCCCAAGGTTATTGAAAGTTATTTGCACATATTAAAAAAGTATTCAACCCTATGCAGTTGATGAGGTAGATAATATTATTATCCCTAATTTATAGTTGAGAAAATCGAGCCACAGAAGGAAGGGATCATGTCAGTTTTTTATTGCTCTATCTTTAAATGATATAATTTATATAAAGCACCTGTGTGCACATATACATAAAATATAGAATGAAAGTTACCCAAAATAATGATTAAAAATTAATAACCAAAGATTATCAAGAATTTGAAATTTATTTATACACAGTGTTCAACAATATCATGTTTTTGTGGCGTATACTGTACTTCAGGATTCCCATTTTACATGTGAAGAAGTTGAGGATCTGTGGTGCTCTTATTTGCCTGAGGACATAGGAGCAAAGGGGAGTTTGCACTGGTAACTTCCATGGAGGGCCCTTCTTATATCCCATTGCCTATGAAATGCCAGGAGTGGGCTGGGATGGCAGCACTCCAGTCAGGAGTGGAAACTGTTCATGCCTAATTACTGGAAGGAGGCCTGAGTAATAGGCATGGACAGGCAGGCAGGTGGATGTGGTGGTGAAGGCTTTGCATCTTGATTACCTCTGTTTTCTCAGTTATTGAGGAAGCACATCATGTGCTGAGGGAGAAGATGGGGGAGGAGGTGTCAGAGGTTTGAGAGAAAGAAGGTATGAAAAGGTGATCTGGAGAAAGGGAGAGTGAATGAACGAGGAAAATGTAGTTTGATCACTGGGCAGTATTCAAGAGCCCACTTGAGGTTAGCGGTCAGGGATTTTAAATGAAACTAATCAGTGTGGTGGCCAATTGCATTCATCTGTGCAAACGCAGAAATGGAGCCACAGGGTCATTGAGTTTAACCAGTGTTGGAGTGTTTCAGACAAGTATGATGAAGTGATGGAGGAGCGTGGGAGCTGAGGTTACATGAAAGGGAATGATTACAATAATGGATGACATAATTTAATGTGAAAAAAGAAGGAAGAACATACATGAGGTGGGTGAAGGTCAGGAAAACAGTGGTAGAATGAATAAATTCTAAGCATCCAGGAGGTAGAAAATTGTTGTGGCATTAGAAACAATAAGTTGGGAAAGTAGGAGATGATGCTTAGATATTGGGATTCTTGAAATTGAGACCAGGGAGGGGTTGCAGATATTGGTTACCTAGGACATGACCATGGGAAAAGGAGGGTAGAGATAGGATCATTAGAGGAGAAAGGTTAAAGAGCTGAGTGACTTGATCTTAGTGAATATTTAAGTCACCAAAAATTATGGAGAAGTGTTGGGAGAGGACAGTGATCCAGGATCTGAAATGAGGAGGGAAGATGGGGGCAGAGCAGTATAGGTATGACTGTAGCAAGGAGGGAAGTGGATAGGGCACTCTCATGGCATGAATTAATGAACTTGTCCAAGGTCACAGAGATAGTGATAGAGCCAGGTTTTAAACCTACTCAGTCTGACTCCTGCACTTACACGAACTACTCTTCTAATTACTGACAAGTGTGTTATTTTTCTGTATAAAAAAATTATAAATAAGTTTGTTTTCTACTAATAGACATTAAATAGTACAGTCATATCAATATTTAATTTTTCTTTGCATGAGATTTATATGGTAAAAAATAATATGAGTTTGAGGCCAAGCATGGTGGCTCACAGCTGTAATCCCAGCACTTTGGAGAGCACAGGCAGGAGGATTGCTTGAGTCTAGGAATTAGAGGCTACAGTGAACTATAATTGCACCAGTGCATTTTGGCATGGGTGACAGAGTGAGATCCTGTCTCTAAAAAAATTAAAAATTAAAAAAAAGTAGTAGTTCATTTAGCAACTGTAGGCACTCTTCTATCACCATTTTATTTTATTCATTGAAACACTTCAACACTGGTTAAACTCAACAACCCTGTGGCTCCATATCTGTGTTTGCACAAATGACTGCAGCTGGCCACCACACTGATCGGTCTCATTTAATATCCCTGACCGCTAACCTCATGTGGGCTCTGAATACTGCTGGCTGATCAACATGTAATAACTCGAGGCACCATTTTATCTGCATTTTACAGATGAAAGTACAGTCATGTACCACATAATGACATTTTAGTCAACAATGGACCACATGTACAACAGTGTTCCCATGAAATTGTAAAACTATATTTTTACTGTATCTTTTCTATGTTTAGATGATAAATATTTACCATTGTATTATAATTACCTATAGTATTCAGTATAGTAACATATTGTACAAGTTCATAGCCTAGGAGCAATAGGTTATACTATATAGCCTAGGTGTCTAGTAAGCTATACTATCTAGGTTTGTGTAAATGCGCTATAATTACACAATGACAAAATCACTTAATGATGCATTTCTCAGAATGTATCCTCATCATTGAGCAACTCATGATTGTACTGAGGTTAGGGAAATCAAAGGACTTATCTGAGGTCATATAATTCAATGATTGCCTCATCCAGGGCTTAAATTCAGCTCTGTCTAACCCTCAACCTCATTTGCAGTACAGTGGAGCTCTTTCTTGAGCACCTGCTATGTAATGATACTACTGTGCGCACTGTGGGTATAGTAGTCATGATGTCAAGGTCCTTTATATCTGGTGAGCAGAAAATAGTCACTATATATAAAGGAAAGTGCAGGGTGCCATGAGAGAATATAACAAGGAAATATAACCTAGTCTAGGAGTGCCAGGGAAGGCCTATTTTAGGAAGTCATTTTTAAGTTAGACTTTAAGAATAGTATAAGTTTTCCAAGTAAATAGCAGTTGAGGGACAGGGGATATGTCGGGGGTGGTATTCCAGGTAGAGAAACAACATCTGCAAAGGCCTCAAGGCCCTATAGCATCCTTTGTAAACTTTAGGCATCATTATTCATCATTATTCTTACTAACTTCTGATAAAGCCACAGGTTTACCAGATAATCTAGGGATTGGTCATTCCAAGTACTTATTTTTCCCAGAACTAGTAATGATTGTGAAGATAGTGACATGTAATAATCTCCCCATCTTATCATTAGGATAAATTGAGGCATGTGATGGTTCAGCCAATTGCATAGCAGAAAAATTCATTTTTGCCATTTTTCTCTTCACCCTTCTCCTGTATATATTGCAAACTGCCTTTCTCCAGAAGCACTTTTATAATGAGCTTCTATTCTCTCTGTTTCACTACACCCTTCTTGCAATTTATTTACCTAGTTTAGAAAAGGAATATTTGTTTAAATGTTCTCACATTACATATAAATATAATATCCCATACTGGGACCCCAAAGTGCTGTGAGTAGCTGGTCAGAAACTTTGGAAACCATGCTTCTACCAGAAACTCAGCTGAATGTGGGCCAGAAGCAGGCTTGAAAGGATGTGCTTTCATTTAACTGTGGACAAATATTTCCATTTGTAAAATGTTCCTTTTATGACAGGTAGAATAATATGTAAGTCCGGAAAAAGCTCATAGTTTCTCAAAGCCCTTAATGAAATGCCCTCCTCATCACTGCTTCTGAATGAAATATCCCTTCTATGCTGGACTGTATCAAAGAGAATACACACACACACACACACGCCCCCCATACCCACATTCATATATACACAGATACATATATACATACATATATTCTCTCTCACTCTGCTTATCCCCCTACTTTCCTTCTTTCTTGCTTTCTTTTATCTATCTGTCTGTCTATCTATCTATCTATCTATCTATCTATCTATCTATCTATCTACCTACCTACCTACCTACCTATCTCTATTTCTTCTCCCTTTCCCTGGATGGCAAGTCTTATACAAGGAAGCCTATCACCAGACATGCTGGCCAACAGCTTCTGAGCTCTGTTTCCAAGTGCCAGAGTTAGGTGGAAAGCTGGGACTAGCACTTAATCAAAAAGTGAATTTAAAGGACCCTTGCTGCACTGAGGTAGCCCATATGAAGGGAGCATCCAGTCAGGCTGGTCACGCAGGGTCTTTACTCACTCACTAGGTTACAGAGTGAAAGAAATGCCCAAGCTATCAGCATGAAGGACAAGCATCAAGTCAAATCAAGGCCACAGCCAACCTCTGGCCCAACACATCACCTAGACTAAGGGAAAAATCCCTGCAAAAGTGGATATGTCCTAAAGGGGAGGAGAGAGAATTGGGAGAGAAACCAAAAGCTTGAAAATTGCCAGTGCTTAGAGAAGACTCTGAATAGACTGTGGGTATTGTGTGAGACAGGAGGAAGAAAGAAAAGGCAAATAAAAGATTACCACTAGTTCTCAGCATACGCATTTCCATGTGTGCCTGCTGGCTGCTGTGCATCCGTTACAATGGGCTCCTCTGTGGCACAGGCTATGTTCCTGCATGGGCATGGGTCTGCGGTGCTCCCTGTGATGTGCCTGAATGGAAGCCACCTGTAGCTGCCCACATGGGATGACAATCTTCAGGGTCTTTATTTGTTAGAATGAAGATCTAAACAAACAAACAAACAAACAAAAATGCTCTATTCTGACTAAAAAGATGTGAGTGGTTTGCCCTGCATTGAGAGAATATTGGAGGCCACATATCAAAGTGGATACGAGAGACTGAAAGTTCCTTCCGATGGCAGGGTTCAACTTCCTGCCCCACATCTGACCTGACACCATCCATGGGCTCCTCGATGGCCTAGTGCCCTTTCCACAAAATGAATATTGGCACAGTCTGCTCAATAATGCTGCTCACTTCTAATTGAGGCAACACTCTTACCATTACAAGCAGACAGAAGCTGAGGCTTGCCACTCACTCTCCTTTCTAGCTCCAGCCCAGAAAACCAGATAGGAGTTGCTGTCTCTTTAGAAGCCTCTGCTTACCCGGCCGAGAGATTGGTCCAGGTTGCTCATCTGACTCAGAATATGTCAGGCAGTTCTCCCACAGATTATTTTTTTTCCTAATGAGGAGACAAAGTGTTTCCTCTGTGGCCCATATGGCTAGGGGCCATCTCCACCATGTGTCTTAGCTGTTTGGAATGAAGTCCATAGTCTGAGAAACAGAGCAAAGGGAGGCGAGAGACACATAGAAGGGCCTTTAGACCCTGCTTACAGGCATCTCAGAGGCAACTTCCATTTAAACCTGGGTACAAGACTTCATGATAGGCTTTTTTTGGCGGGGGAGGTTTCTTACTTTCACTTGCACTCAAAAAGCCCAAATACAGAGGCCTTTCCTCTTTCAGTGGGTCTCAAGTAAGTCCGTTTCAAAGCGTTATGAGTGCTTTTACGTCCAGCTCTTCATTACTTTGCCCCGCCTTTTCCTGTATGGCCATCTGTGGCTTTCTACTTGTGTGCACCAAGCTCCCCTGCCAGACCCTCCACTGTCATTCCATGCACTGCCAACACCAGCCTTCCCTGCACCCAGGATGGCAACTCTATCACCAGCCATTACCACTTAGCTTATTTCCTAAAAAGCCCTTCCTCTTCCCTTTTAACATTCTCAGTGGTTTGTCTGGGTCTATATGTGTTTCTTCACGAAGACCTTAGATTCCTTTGAGGGCAAGAATCTCTTTATCCCAATTCCTGTTGCCTAATATCACAGTTCACACACAATAGGCCTCCACAAATATTTGCTAAATAAATCAAGTAAGATTTCTCATCTCTCTGACAGATCATTCCGGACTAGAGGGAAGAAATTAAGTAAATTCCCCTTTATTCCTTTGCTGGTGCAATTTGCTACTCGCTGACTTCTCTTGCCATTTCACAATATGCTCTTCCCTGCTCTTTGTGTTTAATGTCAATGCTGTAGAGTGAGTTGCCCAGTGAAGTGACCACTGGGTGGGAAGTGGGAGGTGGGAGGTGGGAGGTGGGGTGTCGGGGCTTTGGCCTTTCCATACTCACGTTGCCTCCTCTCCAGCCTATGTGAAGACATCTATAATCTGAGTTAAAGCCTGGCGTTGGCATTACATTTGCACCTTAGGGCAAGACACATCTTCCACTATTGAAATTTGGGAACTACTCCTTATAGTATTTATATTTAATGCATGTAATTGATCAATTTAACTTATTTAACAAATGATTCTATGTGTGGCACTCACTAAATGCCACGCACTGTTCTAGGCACTTTAATTACATTAGCTAGTTCCTCCTCATAACAACTTTGTCAAATAAATACAGTTGTTACCACCAGCCTCATTTTACAGATGAGGATATGGGGTTACAGAATGATGAAGGAACTTGCCCAAAGTCACACAGTGATTGGTGGCTAAGCTGGCATTTGAAATAGGCAGGCTAACTCCAGAATCCATGTCCTGAAACCACTGTGCCCTGCTGCCTTTAAATGTGATCAGGATGGGGTCTACACTACACTCCTGCCTCTAAATGTGATCAGGATGGGGTCTACACCACACTCCTGCCTCTAAATGTGATCAGGGTGGGGTCTACACTGCACTCCTGCCTCTAAATGTGATCAGGGTGGGGTCTACGCTGCACTCCTCTACATCCTTCCAATTTGAGTTGATATTCTTAATTTTCAGGCCCCTCAAGAGCAGGAGGTCTCCTTGACCTAAACTACTTAGCAACAGTGGATGTGTGCTTAATAAATATGTCCAAGCTCATTGCTTCCTTAACTTTGGCTTTGGCTTGAATACAGATTTATTTGTGTCATTCTGCATAGCTAATTGTTCACACAGTATTTAATGCCAGTCATTTGGCTCCTGAAAATATATTTTCAAACAACCTAGAAACTATGCCAACAATTAACTATAATTACACATTGTATCAGTTTTGAGTGCTAGAAATGGCTGGAAGGCAAAATGTATGTTATTTAAAATGTTAAACTGACAGTAAATAAAATATGATCCTACCCAAAATAGAGATAAATAAAATTGCACGTCCCTCTTTTTTTATTGCCCTTTCTAGGTGTCTGGGATTATAGGGAATATTTTTTTCTCGTGATTTCTAGACTTTTTCTTGAATTAACAGATATTTTTAGCTGTGCATAAACCACCTTTTTCTGTTCAGCAAAAAAGAATCAGATTCAAACCCTACTCTGTGGGTTCACCTACAATGATGAACAAACATAAAAAACACCTGGGGAGGGGCCTTTTATTTGATGCAAGAGTTATTCACAGTACATTGTTTGGATACTTTATGGAGCCAATTCTTGCCTCTAGGTATTTCCAAATTAAATCCCAGGAATAATGCATTTATGAATAGTAAGCTTAAATAATGAACACATTCATCCTAGCCACTTCCTTATATAGTTCCAATGGCTTTCCCTAGCAACAAATAAAGACTCTGGGTAATTAATTTGTTAGCTTGTTGGGTTAAGTTGGTGATTTCCAACACTATCAGTATTTTGTAACAAATATTTTTAACCCCTTTTATTATGTATAAATAAAATTTATACATAATAAAACCTGTATATACAAAATTTTAACAAATATAGTGTCTCAATATTAATTAAGGGAGAAATAAGAAAAATTTATAATGATATAACTGTTAATATTTAATAATTATATCTTCCTATGCTAATTACAATAAATATTTTAATGCTCCATTACAATAAAATAAATAATAAATTTTATAGACATTTGTACCTAGTACAGATTCACCATAATATAATATATAATATAATATGCAATACTGTATTATGATATGCGTGAGAGCAATACAGACTGATACACATGTGCTGTATTGGTGATTCAAAGTGATTATACAATGTGTAACCTCCCCTCAAATTATAAAGTAGTTATGGACCTAGAAAATTCACTGTGTATTGAAACTGTACTTTGTGCTTATATGTCAATGGAATTAGCATCTATGCTCAAACCATTAGAAGCAGGTTTTCAAAACTTAAATAAATGTCTTGCATGACATTCAAAAGCTTGTAGGACATGGGGAAATTTTTGTTCTGCAGAACTGTCCTGAGCAATGCACTATTTTAGCCATCCTAGCCCCACCTTCTAAAGGGCAATAATGACCTTCAGTCATTGTGTCATTGAAGAACAACTGCCATACATTTATCAAAATGCCCTCTATGGGGTGATACCCTCTGCATTGAAAACCACTAGATTAACTCCTAGTATTAGAATTAGTCCCAAATAATAATTGTAATTTATTCTCCTGACTTTTTGTAGTCCTTGAAAACAAAAGGAATGTCTACAGTAAAATTGTCAATAATTGGGTTCATTATGAGACTGTAAGTTGCACAAGTGTAAGGGCTAAATCCACCTAGTGTGTGCAATAGCTCAGTACTCACAAGATCTGGTCTTTGCTAAGTCTTGCTTTAATAATTAAATAATGGGCTTAGAGATCTGGGTTAGTGAAAAGATATAGACTATTTAAAAGAAATAGTCTTGTTACTTTCTAATACATGTGACAATACCTAGATGTTCACTAGAAGGAATTACAGTTAAGAAATATTTGCAAACACGATTTCAATTGTTTCTGTTTGAGTGAGTGACATTAAAACGTTTGAAGATGTCTGAAACCTATCAAAGACCCAGAATCCTCTTGTCATTTTGAATAAGAAAAGAAAACATGTTTAATATCCTGTATGAGCTGTAGTGTTTGGCCTAAGAGGTCTGCTTAATCTTCACAATGGTCTGTTAGGTAGCTATCATTTATTGACCCTATAGGAAATTAGGACTGGCAAGCAAATTATCGGTCCATGGTCAGACAGTTGGTTCAATGTGAGAATGAGGTTTGAATCCAGAACTGTCTGATTCCCAAGAAATCACACTGCTCTTCTTAAGGGAGCCCAAGCTAGGTTTCTGTGAATCTACATCTAAAGGACCATGAATTACGAATATGTGACATCTATCTTCATATAGTTTTACTCTATATGTAGTTCCAATTGTCATGGCTATTAAATTCCATTTTCCTAGTAGTTCAGTGATTTTTACATTTATCGTGTTCTTCGTCAGGTCCCAGGATTCAAGGTCATGTGTGAGCTCATATTAGTGAGCTTCTTGAGGGCAGAGGCTATGCCCTGGATGGCTGGGTGTCTGCCACCTAGCACTGTGCCTGATACGAAGTGGGTGTTCAGTGAGTATTTGTTGAGTTGAATTTAATTGAATGATGTTTCTTCTTTTAGGCCATGGCCTTACACAATATTTCAGCGAGGCTTTGACCTGGTTTTGGGAGAGCAGCCCTCTGATAAAATATTTAGGTAAGTGATTGCCTAGGGACTTGCTTATGTATGTCTGCAAACCCTGTGTTCCGCTTCCCCCGAACTTACTTTCCTAGTGGTAAAGTATAAAATGGGAAACACCTTGAGTTGTCACGGCCACCTGCTAACAAAAGTGTTTGCCCCCAGTCATGCCCAGGGACAATATGGAGGACTTGGAGGTCAGACAGATTCTGTTTGGGCCCTGGCTTCCTTCTTTGCCAGCTCTGGGAACCTCACTAATTTACTCAACCTCTTGAAGCCACCAGACTCTGCATTTGTTAAATGGGGCTATATTACATGCCTGGCTGGGTTATTGTGAGGGATATATGAGATAATGCAGGGAAAGTCCCTGGCACAGAAACTGGCACAGAGTAGGCAATTAATGTCAGTTTCTGCCTCTCCATTTTGCATCTAATTTGCACCTTCCTCATAGAGTCTTAAGTTGTTCAAAATGAATCTCTCCCGCCCCTGCCTTCCCCTTTTCTAAACTCTACCTCATTATTATTTGCTTTTACCTACTACTTTGCTGATCAAATTGGATGCTTCTACTCCCTCCCAAATTTCTACCTACATACCTGGGAATAGCACGTATTAGAAAGGCCCACAGCAGAGGAATAATTTGAGTGCCAGCCAGGAAGGATTCAATTATCATAAAGTTTAATTCATATTAGGCCTTAGCTGAAACAGTTTATTTCCAAAATAAGATCTTACCATCCATTCATTTTGTCAGTCTGTCATTCACTTAACATACATTTGCTGAGTTCCTTCTAAGTGCTTGGCTTGACAGTATGGGCATGAATACATGTCCCTCCTTGAGTAAGTCCTCTAGTAGAGGAAGTGAGTAGTCCTGAGCGGCTGATGAATTCAGCTACTGCATGCCTTTTCTGGACAAATGGTGAGCAGCGTAGGACAAATGGAAGACTTGTATCCATACAGTTTGCTGAGTCTCACTTCTTCACTGCCACCTTTCCAAGCCCCTTCCTAGACCATCCCTGTCAGCCATTCCTGGCTTAGGTGTTAATTTTTGCTCCTGCATTTGCCTCCTAGAGCTCACTCTTTTGCAAAGCTTCTACTGCTCCTCCTGTAGCTCGGGGTGGACTCAGCTTAGCCATAGCAGTGTTCTATTAGGCATGCTCCTAGCTAGAGTGCAGATTCACAGAACCACTTCCTCAAAGGACTTTCCCTTGTCCTTTTCTCTCCTGAGTGTCTGTCCCAGGGAAGCTAATGGCATTGGCTACAGGCCGCTTTTGAGGATTTGTGCTGCAAGAGATGTCAGCTCCATTCCTTGGACTGTGACATGGGCATTAAACTTTCCAACAAGGATTTATCATTCGGCTGACTTTTTCTCTTTTTCCTATTGCTGGTCTTCCAGGACTTCAAAACGTGATAAAGATAAGGCAGATGAGGAGCCTAGTGGAATCTGGCTGATTGACATGGATAAGTTCCCCATTCCCTAAAAGTCAGAAACTAACAGTTTGAAAAACAAGGGCCTTAATAAAATTGCTATTCAAGCAAAACCTGCACAAAAACTGTTTCTATCCCCACAAGCACCATTTATGTTGTTTTCAAAGTTGCTGGCTGCCAACCAGATGTTTTATCCAAGCACTATAGTGGGGGCCAATTGTGTGGTTTGACCCATGAGGTCAGATATCTCAGGAGCCAGTGGGTTAATCAATAAGTGATTAAGAATTTTTATCCCTAACATGGAAATAACTAGCCTCTCAAATGAAAGCAATGGGTCACAATCTGTTTATTTTAGGTACCAGGAACTTTAATAGAAACCACTCTGGCATCTGAGTAAACCACCTACCAACGACCACTCTAAAAAATTCTATGACCTGGTCAATGACTGTAATTGGCTACTTATTTGCTACTATGCTCACTCATGATTTAGTGTCCTGTTGAATTCCAAGCTCCTGAATATCTCTCTAGACTCTGAAATAGAGTTTAAATTCCGCCATTTAAATCTTTTTACTATTGAATGCCAACATACAATTTCCTCTAAATGAGCCACTCTTCTTCTAGAGAACCTTTTGTTCTTAGTTGAATCTGTTTTCTAAGTGATCCAATATCTGCAATAAATTGAATATCTCCCACTCTGCTCATTTGCTCATACCCTTTCCTCTAGCAAGAATGCACATTTTTCTCGTAATATAAATGCTACCAGTTTTTATGGTCCAAATCAAGTCTCCACCAAACTCAGCATCTATTGAACACCTACTATTTCAAGGTACTGTTTCAGATGCTACAGATATAACCAAACAAATATGACCAAGATAGTCTCTGACTTCAAGCATTTACAGTCTCATCCAAAAAGCAGTCTCCAACCCTGGCTGTCTATGAGAGTCCCCAGTGTGCTTTAAAAATGACCGATGATCATACCCAGAGCAAACTAATTAATTCATAAGTTCTGGAAGGTGTGGCGAGGGCATGAGTGTTTTTTAAAAGCACCATGGTGATTCTAACCTGAAGCCAGGTTGAAGAATGTTGCTCTAAAATGTCTCCAATCCACTGTACCAATCCGCAATGACTTTACCCCTGCAAATGCCTATAATATACTGATTTTAATATGTATTTGTCAATTATTTTGTTTAATATTTATTTTTCAACTGCCTATTTTTCCCCAATGAAATGATGTTCTTCTTGAGGGAAGGAGTGGTGTCTTATATCACTTTAAATATTTAACATCCAACATACAATTTTGAACACAGCGCCTTCAATAGATATATGTAGATAATCATTTCAGGCATTTCCTAAAAACTTGAACCCAGAGTAAGAAAAGACCTTGATGTTCAACCTAACCTTGATAATCTGCAATCCCAAATAACTTGGGAAGGGCCCAAGCTAGACTCAAAGGATCTAAGAGGACCCTGAACCTACTGACTGAATCTTCCCACCAAACCCATTCCAGTGTCCAAGAAGTCCTTTCCACTGTGGCTAGGATCACTCCTTTCCACTAGACTATGGGGGTAGGGATTGGTACAGACCAAATTGATCCCACAGAGACCTTCCCTCAAAGTGAGTGCCTGCATCCTTTGGAACAATTCCTTGTCCTGGAATAGCCTGCTCTGAGGAAGCGTGGAGATGCCAGGTCAAGAGCAATTGATCCGTTTCCTCACATTCCATTTAATGGCAAGCCATGGTGAGACCACAGCCTTGTTCTGTGAGAGCACTCTCTGGTGAGTGTTTGCCTCTGGACAGGAATTTCTAGCTCTAGTTGAACACAGGGCTGTGTGCAGGACTCAGTGCACAGCTGAGCCATCAACTGCACTGGTCAGCACCAGCTGTCTCCAGAGAAGGCCTGAGTTGGGAAAGCATTCTAGATGCTCACCCAGCTTCTCTTGGGTAGCTTTTTGAAGTTGTTCCTGCCAAATCTGCATGAATGAGGGACAGATGAGATTTTAGGACACAGCTTTT